>NC_143014.1:385728449-386928449 GCF_055824585.1 Amblyomma mixtum | reverse complement strand
CGCCGTCATCCCTGTGAGCTGTGCTTCCTCCTTACATCCGTGGGATACTCAAGCAGTGGATCATGCAAACTGCAGCATCGGTACAACGAAAGGAGCGCGTCCTTAACCACTCACGCGTCAGCAGGTGTGCCAGTGGTAGAGGGCGAACACTGCGATGATCTTCATGGCGATGAGCACCGAGCAGATGCCGACCACGTTCACCCACGTGGGAAACGTGTAGTCCCCCAGCGTGAGTGGCTCGCCGTACATGAACACGTCCGCCACCACAATCCACTGCGAGGATCGCAGTTTTTGAGACCATTTTTGTCAAGCGTGAGAACGAAGGAAGGAAAGAAGCAAGGTAGACAGGAAAGAAGGAAAGGTAGCGAAGGAAAAGAACGAAAAGAACGAGAGAAAGGCAACGCAAGAAGGAAAAGAAGGGAAAAGGAAGAAAAAGGAAAGAAGCAGAAATAAAGAAGAAAAAAGAGAAAGAGAGTAAGAAAGTCACAAGCTCTATTCGCTGCCTGTAAATTCGGGTTAAATTCGTGGTTCAAACGTTCTGTATATATCAGCAGACGCTTGATGTCTGTCACTACCTTCTTCGTTTGTGCGTCCCCTCCCTGTAGCATCACTGAGGTTTCCACACCTCACTGGCCCTCGTGACTAACCAAAGCACGTTGGCTGTGATTGCAGACACAGCAACTTTACGGGCATCCTCCCGAGAGGGACCAAGATCTCTTTGGGGCTGCCAATAAGGCTAGCTTGTGATAAAGGAGGCCTTCTTCTCCCATATCCGCCCCCCCCCCGTTTTCTTTCAGCTGTTCCAAATAGCTCCATAAGAAGCAAGGATGCGCTCATCTTGTTTTGCAAGCCCGATGAGCTTGTGCCCTAACATGCTTGAAGCTCAGAGTTGGCGACAGCGGAGAGGTTACAAGACGCCGACTCGCCGTGAGACAGACGGGGCAGCATACGGCCCAGCAGATATTCAGCGCCAGGCTGGGAGGGTGACCGGACATGAACTCGATGTCGGCGCAGAACCGCTTCAGCCCTGCGGGAAATCGACATAGAGTGATGCACAGAGATTGTCGCAACCAGTGCTGACAAAAAAGACAACGATTAGGACGAGATAGTGCTTGTCATGTTAACTTTTGAGGTCCCTGTCTCTACAGTCGGACAAAACTCGAGAACCAAGTGGCTTTTTCTTGTCAAAAGACCCCCTTCCAACCATCGCGCCGGCCGATTCTCATGAACCTGCTAGCGAGACAATGCAGGGATTGACCGACGAAAGGGGATAGTCACCTCCTTCAATGGTGGGGGTAGTGCCCTCCCTTCATTGTAACACTGGGAGGCTCATGCGAATCGGCCGACGCCATTGGCTGGAAAGGGGTCCTTTGACAAGAAAAAGCCGGTTTGTTCTTGAGTTGTATCCGTCTACAGCATGCTGTCAACACCCTGTAATGGCAACAAAGCTGAAGACTCTACTCTTTATCCAATAATAGGGAGCCGCACCGTAACCGAGGACGACAACCAGGAGCTCGGCGAGGCCTATCCATGGCAACAGGTAGCCGCCCAGATAGGTGTCCATCACGGTGAGGATGTAGAGGCCCCCGCGGCTGGCCATGGGCATGCCGCACACGAGCGCACACACCGCGAAAGACAGCAGGGGCCCGTACTTGCGCAGCGCAGGATACTGGTCCTTGAACGGGGTCAGCAGGCACTCGACCGACGAGAACTGGCAGCGCGAGGACAGGAAAGAGGACCTGTTCTTGGACACATGTTCAGGAGGAAGATTATGGCGCAAAGAAGAGCTTAAACTCAGATGACGTATAACGAGACACATGACAGGAAGAGGGGTGTGCAGGGTGCGCTACGTGCAGTCGTCTGCATTCAAAGCACTGCAGCCACACTTGAAGTGCCTTACTTTTTCTCCCAGGTGCATTGTTTTTGCGACGGCCGTTCTGTGTACTACAGGCTCACATACATTCTAAAAGTAATGTTAGCTACACATATGCCACGTCCGTTACATCAGCGCACTATATGTGTGTATTGAGTGTTCGTGGGAAAGGCGAGAAAAAAAAACGGTACGCAGCCCCGAATTCTTTAACCGACCGAAAAGAGACCGCGATGCATCGCTGATAGGACGGTGGTGAGCCAGCCTGGTGCAGGGATGGTGAGGCGTTAGCCTCTCAGCCATTATGGGCCAGCCGAAATAAACTGCACGAAGCCATTCCTGGCTGCAGTAATATATCAGCATCACCCACCTCAGTAAAACTTCGGTTGGGGCTAGTTGGTACATGATATTCTTTTCATAATGTTTGCGCCTATTGTTCGCGCTCACCGTTCTTAATAAGAACACCCACCTCGGTGTCTATGGCGAGAAAAAAGAGCATCGCGTAGAAGGCGGCCGACCAGAGATGTGGGTAGGCGATCATGCTCAGCGCCTGAGGGTACGCGATGAACGCCAGCCCAATACCTGCACGCAGAGAGATGGGTAATTGTCAGTGAAGAAGCCATAAAGCGCGTGACGTAGACTCTTGAGTACCACTCCCTTTCTAGAGCTTTGATCCTTAACGATAGCGACGACAGAAGCACCCTCTCATAAAGAAAGGCCTACGATAAAGGACGATATTTAAGGCATAACGTGTTAGTAATTCAGATGCGCAGTAGCAGTGATCAACGATAATTACTAATTACGAGTGATCAGCACTAATTACAAGTAACAGTGTAATGCATCATGGTAAAACAAAGTAGTGTATAAAATGAGCATACAAGTTCCTAAGGGCAGCCCTTGATACCGGCGTCGTAGTGACGACATCTACCGACAGCCCTCTCAACGTGCACCAGAGTGTAAAAATGCCAAACCCGATGTCTCACTCACCCGACGAGACGACGTCGTCGACGGGCAATTCCAGGCTGTACGCCATGTTTCCGAGCACCGAGAACACAACCAGGCCCCCGAGGACGCTGACGACGAAGTCAGCCGCCGCAACCACGAGCACGTCCCTGAGTGGATCACAGGAGACGAGAATTCAGTGGCTAAGTCTGCGGAGTAACACTTTGTCTTCCTTCGTTATGCACATCGTCCACAAGCGCAGATTACATCTGTATTGCCAAGTCACAAACTATAGAACCAGTTCCTCTTCGCAGAGCAGAGAACAAGTTGTAACGGGCAACCTCCGCAGCTTGTTGGTGTACGCCGCACCCTTTATTCTGACTTGTGTCCACCGGTTTATTCGTTGACTTTGTCCTAAGTTGCGAGCGCACAAGGCGGCGAATTTGCACGTTTCGCCAAGCCTGTACACCATGCGTTACTTTGTAATATACAGTCGAGGATAGTGTCTGTACGCCATGCTATTACTCTACATTATAATACCTCGTTAAAAGACGTGAAACGAGCGGCAAAAAAGCCCCTGTCAATCCCCTTTCATTTTTTTTTTGCCGTTAATTCAGTGAGGCGTCAGAGCTTCAACTGCCTACCCTTGAAGCTGGTTCCTGAATTCGTTGAAGCCACCGAAGCAGATGATCATGCCCTCGGCGAGGCTTAGCGAGTAGAAGATCTGCTCAGCAGCGCTTTTCCACACCTGCGTGATGGCAGAGAAACGACTGATCAGTCCAGATGCTCATTCTGTTCCCGCTTGTTTCGAAGCTTGCGTCGTTGCCAGCATGCGATATATTAACGGTGCAAGAGGGGGCCACGCTTCTCCTGGCTTCAGTACACATTTTCTGTGTCTGTGGTTTCCTGAGCAGACTTCCTGTTGAGCAACGATTTTGAGATTTCATAGTGCCATCTTCGCACTGCACCAGCTGGCATCAAGCGGCTAACTGACCTCAACAGACCCTGGAACGCACCAGTCAGCGTTGCAAGCTCTTTGTGATTTTAATGAAAGCAGAAACATACACATGTTCGGCTATGATAACGGTAATGATCACCCAGAATTTTCGCTGCTTAAATAAGCGCTCAATACTAGATGGACGCACGGAATCATGTGAACGCAACATATGTGTTCCCGACAAACTCAAAGGACATTCTATGATCACTATTCAAGCACTTTCTGGAGCTGCGTTTTGCAAAGGGTAGCTATCATGTCCGGTGTTAAATTAGAGTTGGTCGAGAAGCCCGCGCCACTCCGCAAAGTGTTTCATGAAGTAAAGACTAACTGCAACGAGGAGCACCTGGATGGATACCGTCCCGCGGACATTGCGGCTAAAGATTCGGCCAGCTGTACGTATTCTGACCAACGACTCATCTCTGCGTCGCAACGTATCATCGGGTAACGAACTCTAGCAGCTAGGTGAATCACTACGACACCAAATATCAGCAATGGCCGACAGCTGTGAAGGTATATAAATCCCTGTTCTGCTTCTGAACCACATACTTCAATCCCCGTTGCATTCCATATGACTTCCGCCATGACAAGCGGCAGTTCCCTGTAGAATGTTCCCCCATAAGTGAGCAGACGGAGACGCACCTTTGCGCGGAAGATGCTGGACCAGTCGGGGACCAGGTAGAAGCGAATGCCATTCGCAGCGCCTGGCAGCGTGATGCCACGCAGGAACATCATGATCTGTATGAAGAGTGGAGCCAATGACGTCACGTAGACCACCTGATATGAATAAGAGGTTAGTCGTGGTGCGCACTGCAGAGTAACGGCCACTACGCGACACTAAGCCGTAGCTACCGTTTCCTGGTTTGCTACATTTTAGTGTGCCTTTCCTCGTTACGTATTACAGGAACTGTGGCTACGACATCCATAATATTCCAACTTGTTGCGCACAAGACATTCCAAAAAAATGCGACTTCGGTCGCTGCTCTCGTCCCAGGATATCATTCCGTTCTTAATATTTTTGCTCCTAGAATTAGCCGATGCGTGCAAAATTCGTATGAAAAGGAGGCCCCTCCAACAATTTGCGTAGACCTATCGTTATGAAGTCGCGGTCAACTGTTTTGTACTTGCTTACGTGCACTTCTCCGAAAGAGTCGATCCTCCTTGTACGCCTTTCATCTACGCGTTTTTCAGCGGAAGCCAATCAATGTGCGACACGCTGATGGTTATCGCTTATGTCCTTGTTTCGGCTATCTGCCGCGGACCACCTCAATCGCGCACCTTTCCCGAAGTCTTGATGCCCTTGAAGACGCAAAGGAAGACGCATGTCCACGACACCACCAGGGATGCGACCAGCGGAGGCTGCAGCGAGCCCAGATCCTCGATTCCGCTGCTCAGGCCCAGCACGTGACGGCTGAGAGGGTGCGGGAGCAGTGTCAGCGCGAGAACTCAATTTTTTGAATTCACAAGAAGATAATCAAGTGCTTTTTGTCTTTTCACGTTAGCGCTACCAAGAAGGTTCTGCTGTGTTTCCGCTAGTCCTGTGACGTCATCTCTTCAATGTACGGTGTGGGACAGGAGGGAGATTGTTTTATTGTCATCCTGTCTTTCAAAGCACATACTTAAAGACCCAGGTGGGCCCGGGACACCAAACCACTTAGCCAGAAATGGGATTTTTATAAACCAGCAGGTCGAATTGCAAACTCAGGTGGGGATCGTGTGATTCCGTAGTGGCGACAGGGTCAGTTTTTCTGTTATACTGAGATATTACGGCCGCCTCCACCATGAACGCTACAACAGGGAGGCGGTACAGTTGTCGCTTCGCTTCTT
This sequence comes from Amblyomma mixtum, assembly GCF_055824585.1. Lineage (NCBI taxonomy): Eukaryota > Metazoa > Arthropoda > Arachnida > Ixodida > Ixodidae > Amblyomma > Amblyomma mixtum. The sequence continues at coordinate 386,922,816 of NC_143014.1, read as the reverse complement.
CGATCGGCGGCGGGAGGTGCAAAGGCAGGGAGTTAACGCTGCCCACAGTGCAGTCTTTTGTGTTCTCCCCTGTCCCGTTCATTTAGCTGAGAGCTCCAGCTAATTTTTTATGGTAGGTGTACATGAAACTTTCGCCGTCGGCGCCACTTTCACCTTAGCTGAGCCATAAGAACCATGTGGGCCTAGGTGTGGTTGTTCTTGACGTTCTTGAATGTGCGCCTTTTGTGGTAATTGGATCGAAGGTGGGACAGCCCCATGTGAAACAATGAGCGGGCGCTTTTCTGCGGCATGCGATGCAGCCGTGGTGTTCGCCTCTTACCCTGAGGAGCGGCTAAATTTCTGGAGGACAAATTCCCAAGACAAACCAAAACCAATGTGTCGCCACAAATATAGTTCAAAGTGTGCATCATTGCAAAATACAGCGCTACTTATACATCCTCCAGGGAGAGTGGGGACACATTGTGCCACGTGTTGTTAAGGAAATATTCGTATGGTACTGTCAAACTTTCGTTTATTCCTCACAGTGGGCTCCGAGTGTAGATTGATCGTAATGAAGAAAGAGTATCAGCCCGGTCATTAGTGTATCGTGGGCAGACGGAAAAGAAAACCAGCGGGTTGTAAAGTAAATCGGTCTAGTGCCGCAAGGACAAAATTTATAAATATAAAAGATGAAATCGGTTTGGGGGTTAGGGGTTAAAAAGAGGAAAAGAAACCGAGAAATAAGTCTACGTCATTAGCGGTTCCCGAGCCAAGGAAGTAGGCCCGACTTCAGGGGCGTTTAGAAAGCGTTCTCTCGAGAAAACCAGCAGCCGCGGATGTTGGAGTCGATGATGATGATTGTGGTTCGTAGTGTGTAACAAAGAGTGCGAAAAAGGAGATGAAGTCAGCCAGCAGTAGCATACGCTTTCCCGGGAGACCGTGGTTGCCCCTATTTGCAAGGCCGGTGAAAAACAGGGTTCACTGCACCCTACCAGAAGAAAAATCTCTGCCTCTCCCGTAAACGAGAGTAGAGTAAGCATGAAATGTTTAGGGGCCTAATGTCATCTCGGTGGACACCCGAACCGCACCGTACAGGAAGGAACGAACGCCACCACCCGTTCAGCGCGATGCCTTGCCATTTGAACGCAAGGTTTTTTGAGGAAAGGAAATGGCGCAGTAATTCTCTGCCATCTCGGTGGACACCCGAACCGCACCGTAAAGGAAGGGAGGAACGCCACCACCCGTTCGGCGCGATGCCTTGCCCTTTGAACGCAGCGCTTCTCCCCCGGATCACGTATGACAACGAAGTGTAACGTGGCATTTATGTGCTTTTTGCACGCGTTATTAGAAATCGGAAATTATAATTCCGTCCATTATCAAACCCACAGCTCCACTGATATCTTGATAAACATTGAGAAGGCACTGGCAGCAGTTATTTTTTGTCTCGTTTGGAGACCGACCGGCGCTTGCATGCCGGTCGCGTAGGAGGGCTTAGAGAGTCTCGTTAAATCTCGTTAAGTCTCGTACGGTGCCCGGATGTTCTCGTTTCAGAGCCCGGATGACTGCAATTCAGTGCCCGGATGAGTGGATTTCAGTGCCCGGATGACTGGGATTCAGTGCCCGGATGAGTGGATTTCAGTTCCCGGATGAGTGGATTTCAGTGCCCGGATGACTGGGATTCAGTGCCCGGATGAGTGGATTTCAGTGCCCGGATGAGTGGAATTCAGTGCCCGGATGAGTGGATTTCAGTGCCCGGATGATGGCTCTCGGTCTCGGCGTGACGTCACCACACTGCCGACAACGGGAGCTAAAAGCATTTCATGCTTAAAAGAAAAAAATGTATAGCGTTGCATCCCGCATGTAGCATAAAGTTTATCGCTACCACTTCCAATGACGGCTCTACACGAAAATTCATTCAGTGATCCGCAAACCAGAACACAGATCGGCATTACAGTGTTCCTCTTTGTACATTACGATCACAGTGAAAGGTTTCACAAACGACTGCGATAATTTTCGTATATTTTCACCATGGCACAATGGAAGCCATATGAAACATACGGAGTCAAATGAAAAACGCGCACGAAAGAGTCTAAATTCATGCGGACTCCGTGTGACGCCATGCATCTCATATGGAAATCTTGCTGAAACTTTTTAGATAATATGGTTTGTTTTAAAAGCATATTGTCGGTGCTGGCTTTCTGTTGGTGATTATGTCGTCGCGCAGCCGTGAATATCGCTCTCGTATAAATTATCATTAATTTTGTACTATCTTGTCGCTGTTTTCTTTGCGTTTAATAAACTCACTCCCCTCTGTAATGCACTTGGGCGCTGAAGGTAAATAAATAAATATAACAGGAACCGTACAGAACACATATGGAAAGCATCGGGATTTCCATAATCTTTTGCGTGTCAAATGAATTCCGTATTTGGTTCCATATGCGCGGCTCATATGCGACGTTTTACAAGGGATGCAGCTTAAAAGAGACCATAAAACGCATGCATAGGGTGGAGAGAAACATAGCGGCAGAGAAGAGTGTCCACCCACTAGAAGAACTGCTCGGGCGCCGTCTGGGTGGCCGGCGTGCAGGCGTTGGCCAGGTGTTCGTACACCTCGAGGGGCACGAGCACCACGTCGGATCCCCGCGTGATGACGTGCGCGTCGGGTCCCGAGTAGTTGTCGCCCGCGTAGCGGTTCAGCAGGCGCCGCTCAACCGTCCAGCACGGAACCTGCGCGCGAACACGTTTCGTACTGTACGGCCGACTTTTGCGAACGACCGCCGGAAAGTTACAGGGTTAACTGCTCGTGAACGCCCATCGACAACTGCTTACACCGGTATTTTCTTTTCACGACGCTGATGGTACTCGATCGGGAAGAGCGAAGAAGTTCACAGAGGAACCTCTTCCCAGGCCGTCGTTTACAACCCTTGCAGCGACAGGGATCGCCAAAGGCACAACACTGGCTCGTCCAGAGCGTTAGCTGTCAAAGTCACTCGAGCATCACAGTATCCCCCCGTCTGGGCTCTTACGTGCTGAACCCCGTCCGGGCTCTTGTATAGAGCAGTGCTGCGACCTTATGTGCTGAACTTCTTTGCTGTGACCCGCCGCTGTGGCTCAGTGGTTATGGAACTCGGCTGATGACCCGAAAGATGCGGGGTTGATTCCGGCTGAGGCGGCTTAATTTCGATGAAGGCGAAATTCTAGAGGCCTCTGTACTGTGCGATGTCAGTGCACGTTAAAAAACCCCAGGCGGTCGAAATTTCCGGAGCCCTTCACTACGGCGTCCCTCGTAGCTAGAGACACTTTGGGACGTTAAATCCCCATAAACGCATAAACCATAAACATTTAGTGTGAGTGACCGCACATGGCCTTTTTTGAAAATTCAGAAGGCGGTATATTAAATTATACTTTAGGTTATATGATGGAGGCAAACAAACCGATCCCGAACATTGGCCGGATGTTTACTCTAGTGGTAATGCGTTATTTCAGCGACAGCTTTAGGGTGCTGCGAAATGCCGATATCGCGTTTTGTCAACGCCATTTATACTGTATGGGTGGTTTTGGTTTAGGTCGCTTCACTCGCTTTAGTACGACGGGTAAGCTCTAGTTAATGTCTCCTGCTGATAATATTGGAGAATTCTGGTGTAGTACCAAGCCATGTGTTGTGGTGGTAGTGGTGTCTATATAGTCGGATACAACTCAAGAACGAAGCGGCTTTTCCCCGTCAGAGGACCCCCCTTCCAGCCAATGGCGTCGGTCGATTAGCCTGATAGTGTGACAATAGAGGGAACGGCGTGACAAAGTAGGGAACTGACTATCACCGACCATAGAGGGAGAGGAATGTCCCCTTTCTTCTGACACTCCCTGTATTATCACGCTAGCAGGCTTATGAGAATCAGCCGATGCCATTGGCTGGAAGGCGGTCCTTTGACGGGGAAAAGCCGCTTCGTTCTTGAGTTGTATCCATAGAAAGTTTGCATCACGCGTGCTACCATTGGACATGAACGGTTTTATGCGTGATCGCTCGTATATCCATATAAGGCCGGCGTCCGACGTGACACGCGCAGCGAGAGAAATGGTCGAGACGGAGAATTGGGAGAGATAGGTTTAGGGGGAGCATGGACGGCGCCAATGGCAACATGATTTCCCCGAACGTACAATATACAGCTCTTGCTGTATTACACAGCGTAATGATGATGTACTTTAACTTTATTAGTGAGACAGCAGACAGTGTTTGTGGCATGCCCCAGGTATGTCACCGATTTAGTAAGATTAGTTGGGCGTTCTCTTGTCGGGGCTCCCCTGGAGGTTGTCCGCTGGCAAAGCCCCAAAGGGAAAGAGGCGCCCAGGATGCAGCCATGGCAAGTGAGCTTCCCAACATCGTCCTTGACTGGGACAAACCAGTGTGTAAGATACTGTCCCGCGGGGTCCAGGTGCTCAACTACCATCCCGGATATGGAATCGATGCCGCCATCAGAATGACTCCAATGTGTCACCAACCTGATCGCTAAAGCAGTATTTTGTATTCCATTGCGGTGTTGCCCCTAAATTCGCCACATTCTTTCAGGTTGTAGATCCCGAATCTTACTGTCGGCTCTTCATGCCAATGAAGTGACTGTATGGTAATACCATCCAGATATGTCTCAAAATAGATCTGGATGATCCATTCTGAGATAGCTTACAAAAATTTACCATAGAAGCGCAGCAAGTCATGTCCAAGCAAACTTCGAGAAGCTCCGTGGTCCACCTGAACGAGTGTTGGGGGCGATCTGTGCAAACGCGAGCGTTGAAGACGAGTCGACCGTTTGCTTACGACACGAGACACCAATGCGCCAATGAGATGAACAGATGATGGATTTTTACGGCACAAGGGCAGCTTTGGCCAAACAGCTCCATGGCACAAGGTAGTTTTCATTGCACAAGGTGGGATCAAAGGCCCATTCATTTCACTCTAAAGAAGCCCTAAAGAAGCCGAGCACCGTAAAGAACCCTAAAGAAGCCGAGCACCAGGCAGGGGAAAGCTTGTACCCACTCTCATCCCGCATGCGAGGCGGATGCTCAAACGACCAGGCCATCGAAGTTAGGCCACCGAGAAGCTGCTCTGGGTATCAAGTGAAATAACATCACTGGAATTTACAGCACAGTTTTATTTTCTTATAAAAAAAATTACGAGAAACTTTAGCGGCTAAAGTGGTGAAAGGCGAAAGGCTGAGTGCTGCATTCTGCTACGCGATTGTTCACTGCACATTTTGTTGGTGCATTAATTAACTGCCAATTAATGACGCTTAAGCTTCGCCTTTAGGAGTGGAACGCGACAGCGTGTTGTAGCGCTGCCACGGAGTTCAAGGAACGCCACCACCCGGTCGGCGCGATGCGTTGCCCTTTGAAAGCAACGCTTTTTGAGGAAAGGAAATGGGGCTGTAATTCCCTGTCATCTCGGTGGACACCTGAGCCGCACCGTACAGGAAGGGAGGAAGAGTGAGTGAAAGAAGAAAGAGGGGCCGTAATGAGGGAAATGAAAATTGTATTTGAGGAAAGGAAATTACGCATTAACTGTCTCACATATCTCAGTAGACACTAGTCGAAAATTGTATTTGAGGAAAGGAAGTTGCGCAGTGACTCTCTCACATATTTCGGTGTACACCCGTCAAAATTCGCTCGCGGTGACGTCACGACAATTTGGACCAATCTGAAAGGCGGACAAATACGCCTTGCTCGCCGGTAAATTGGTTTTTGAGGAAAGGAAATGCCTCTGTCTCTCATATCTCGGTGGACACCTAAACCTCGCCGTAACGGGAAGGGAGGAAGATGGGAGTGAACGAAAACATCGTATTCTCTAGACGCACCTTTGTTCATTCCAAACCATTGAGCTGGCATGGCGGAGTGGTAGCGTGCTCGACTCGCACTCCGCAAACCGGGGTTCGATTCCCTAGCTCGGCCAATTTCTTACTCGGTTTTATTTGTTTATTTGGTCTGACTAGAAAGGTTAATTAGACCAATTGGTTAAGTAAGCAATTAACTAAACTCAGTCAAACTTACTTGGAGCATCACTATACGATCCCTTTAATTGGTTGCATGGTTAGTAGCCAAAGTACAATTGGCCCCGTTTGAAATTCGCGCAGTGTGACGTCACGACCGTTTCGACGAGTTGAAAAGCGTGACATTTTTGTCGACAGCTCCTGCTTACAACGATGAGGCATTAAAGGCTTCCGCCTTAATAAACGCCGGGTCATTTAGGCACGACTTGGCCAGTTCAGCGTCCATCGCTTCTTCAATTACTCACTCCGACTCCAGATATCGATCGCCTCGGTGCGCGAAACCGCGTCCATATGCGCGGCGTGGAAGCCCACTTACGACCCCTGGCGCCGGGTTCTAGCAGTTGTGGTCGGCCCATGTGGCGTAGTCGCAGCTGGTCCACGGCAGCGTCTCCCGGAACGAGTAGACGAGGTAGAGCAACGCGTAGCCCAGGATCACGTTGTAGTACAGGTTGATGTAGTACAGTACACGTTGTAGTACAGGCCCTCAGATCGTTAACACAAAGCACTAAGCAGGTTCCAAACACGCGAACCGTGACTGGCGTTTATTTCTGAAAAAGCACATGGTTGCTTTCAGCACAGTGGTTGTTGCAGTATTAACGAAGGCTGTGTCGCAAACAGAAATTCTAACGCCCATTAGATCTTCCTTTCATACGGACTATAGGGTACAGGTCATTCATTTAACATTCTCCTTTATTACAAGGACAAAAAGCCTCGTTCCGTAGCAGAGGAAGAAGAAAACATTGTTACAGTGGACGTGCTGGGTATCGATCTCAGTACCTCTCCCATGCTAAGCGAGCCCTCTACTATCCCAAACACCCCCGTACGAGGAACGCAATGAACTAGAGGGAAATTTGAAGCGGTATAAGGGATGTAACAGGAGAGAAAAACCATGCTCTAATTCGTTCTGTTCGATATTGGCAAGCCACTGTTCTCCCGCACAATAACGAGTACACGTGCAAGTAACGTAAAAACATTTCACGTGTATGTAATTGGAAGTAAAGTAGATTGTCTTGCATTTGTGGCGTGAATTCGTTACTGGGCTCCTGGTTACGCGTCCAGCAGTCAGCACTGACATGAGGCACGAGGTATTTTCCTTTATTCAATAGACGGAAGAGTGTTATTAAAATTATTCCCACGTGTACAGTGTGGTGAGAATCAGGGGCGTCTTCATTTAGCTTCTCCAGCTTCTCAGGGATAGTGATTCAAAAGATGCACGGCGAAGGGAGATGAAGTTTTTGAGCTTATATTTAGAAAATGCAGGTTGTTTCAGTGATTCCATGTAGATATGAAGAAACCGCTAGGACAGATTATGGAAGGGCGAAAATGCAGGTTTGGAGGTTGGCGTCCTTCTGAAGCTGCGATAATAAACAAGGAGAGCTGGTATTGATGTCTCTCCTGACGACTTCTAAAAATAGTTAGAAAAAGTAATCAGTGGAGGTGCTGGGTATCGATCCCAGTACCTCTTGCATGCTAAGCGAGCGCTCTACCATCTGAGCTACACCCCTGGACGAGAAACACGGCTGATTATAAGGAAGTTTAGAGCGGTAAATGGGATCAAACGGAGAAGGAAGTGAAACGCTCGCCTCTTCGACACCATTTCTGTAAACTCGGCTGCTGTCCGCTGCCCTGCCTGCGTGACCTTACGTGTACGACGTGGCAAGCGGACAGCAACTAAAGAATGTGTTTTCCGGGGTCTGACAAAAAGTCGACACAATTTGTCGTGATCATCAAGTTTGTGCTGGTCCGAAGATCAAAATCCAAAACCGTCGCTGTGACTGCAGCGAGACTGGGATGCACAGCCTGCGGAATTAAGAGCTAATTAGCTCTTAATTCAGCAGGCTGTGAAAAACCTTCATTGCTTTTTTCTGCACCTGTAGGTGTGTGCACAGGTGGGCATTATTTGCAGTTATTTTGTAATCTACAACGTCTGCTGAATGACACAAGTTGACCTGTTTGGTCACTGATAGCATGTGTTCGTGTATTCAGTGCAGCCTGGCAAGACACTATTGTCATAGTTGGCTGGTCCATTTTTTGTCGTAACGATGCGGCATGCATCCATTAAAGAAATATTGCAGTATATAAATTGCTCTCATTGACAGCATAGCGCCCGTCATACTGGCGACTATCAGAACGAGCACAGCGGAAAGCTGCGTGTTAACACTTCGCTGATCCGAAGCTGCTTCAATGCGCACCGACGGGAACATTGGAGTGGGAACGACGTGGGTCACCATCATGGCGACCACGACATAACCGCGCAACGCATCTACAGGTGACAAAATATTGACCATCGACGTTGCCTCAATATGTTTGGCGAGCACATTCTATCTTTATTACATAAAAAAAATTGGCCACCCACAAGGATCTGCAAGTTAAAGATATCATCATCATGAGCCTAACTGCATCCACTGCCAGGCGTTGGCCTGTGCCATATATCCCTGTAATTAACCCTATCCTGTGTTAGCTGCGGGTACCTTATCTAAGCAAAACTCGTAATCTCCTCCGCCCACCTTCTGCGCTTGCCGTCTCTAAAATACTTTCCTTTTTTCTCCGTGGCTGCGGTTAGACTTAATTGTCTTTAGTTTCGTGTAACCAGGCCGATATGTCATGCTTGCACGGAAGGCCAAACTTTTTGCGCTGCAGTTTTTGTTACATGCAATTTCAAGTAACCACTGTTTGAACGACACCTCCGTTCCATCTAACAAAAAACCCGAACTGCGAATCTTGGTGGTGTCTGCAATTCACGCCATCGTCCAATACCACATCATCATCATCTACATGACTACGCCCACTGCAGGGCAAAGGCCTCTTCCATGTCTCTCCAATTGACCCTGTCCTTTGCCAGGTGCGGCCACCATATGTAAAGTGAGGGGTTTAACGTCCCGAATCAACACATCTTGTAGGAGTTCCGAATTAATTTGGATCACTCGGGGTTCTTTAACGTGCGCTGATATCACACCGCATATGGGAGACTGCATTTCAGCTGAATCTGAATGCGGCCGTCGTGGCCGGGGTTCCATAACGCGACCTTGGTACCAGCAACCGAACACCGAAGCTACTGAGCCTCTGCGGCGAGTGCACCACTGAAGTGTAGTGAAAAGATCCAGCCAGTATAGAGATTTCCCCAGGAATTGGAATTAGGGGGGGGGGGTCCAGATTTCTAAGGGGAGGGTTGCAGCAGCGGTGTTGAAAGTAGAAGAGAAGCTGTCGTCATTTTTAATGTTTTATTTGAGTCGTTGATGTCTTGTGTAAAGGTATTAACGTTTAGGACTTCCAAGAGTCATTACAGAGATGACAGAAATTTCCTGTCGTTTGTAAAAAGACAATGTTTACAATTAAGGAAGCGTCTGCAAAAAACCAAGGGTGTGCGTTTACACCCCGGCCCTAGGGTGTGTGTAGAGAATTTACTGGCCAGTACTATCAATAGACCACGCCACATTAGGCATCTATACGAATAAAGCACAGCTAGGCATCGGGCAATAAAAAAATGCTGTCTTAAGTCAAGAAACAACACATTAAATATGTGGAAGCACAAAAATTGGCAGTGGCTTACCTCGGCTATGTCAGGATATATGTCAGGACATGTTATCAGGCATGCGACACAGCTGGCGAAGCGAGCGGAGGCGAGCGCAACGACGACGATGATGATGATGATGGTGATGATATCTACTTTATTTTCCGCCAGATAAGGAGGCCCCCTACTCCCTGTCCCCGGCACGCAGGCCTTGGTGACGAGGGCCGGGACCTCCGCGATTAGAAGCTGGGAAAGAGGTATTGACTCCTCGCGGCTTCTTCCGCCAGGCGGATGGCTTGTTGCTGTGGAGCAGGGGCCTCTCTCCGCAGCAGGGCTTCCCAGGTTTCTCTGCAATTTACATTTGCTTTAGCCCCTGGGGAGCTAGCGAATTCCCAGATTATGTGGTCGAGGGTCCCTCTCGCCCCACAGTGCTTGCACTTATCGTTTTCTTTCTCATCTCTCTCAACATGATATGCCCTGACCGGGTTTACGAAGTTCCCAGCTTGGAGATGCCGCTGTGCGATTGCCTCCCTATTGTTTACACTTTTATCCGGTGGCGGCACCAGCCTCCTGTGTAACCTATAATTTTCGACAGTTTCCGTATAATTTTGCAGACGCTCGTCCATGTTCCGGAAGTCGGGCGGCTCCATAGCTACCCGGAAGTAGAGAGCTCGGGCTAACTCGTGGGCCGCGTCGTTGCCAGGAATGGACGCGTGTGCGGGAGTCCAAATTAGGCTAATTTTTCTGTTTAGCCGTCTACTGGCCAGAATCCTTGCCGCTTCCGGCGAGATCCTACCCTTCCCAAAATTATAGCTGGCTGTTTTGCTTTCGCTAATTATAAAATTGGCTTCCGTTCAAACGCAAGCCAGCGATATCGCAACTTCTTTCAGCTGTTTCCGAGTTGCGGCTTCTAATGGTGGCTGCCGATACGGGGGCGCGGCGGCCGTCGATCACTGAGGCGACCGCCGCACCCGACCTGCCACTTGCCGCGTCCACGTACGCAACTGACTTGCTGTCCATCGGATCGAAGCGTCTGATTAGTGCTTCTGCTCTCTTCTCCCTCCTTTCACTGTTGAATATGGGATGCATGTTACGAGGGAGTGGGGGAATGATTAGATTTTCTCGGCAGTCCTGCGGAATGCTCGATTTGGCTCCTAGTGCCCTATCTGTTTGCAGGCCTGCCATTTCAAGGATGGCTCTGCCCGTGGTTGTTCGGCTTAATCTTTCGAGCTGTGAAATTCTGACAGCCGCCGCTATTTCGTCTCAGGTTTTGTACTCCCACAGAGAGCGGCTTCTCTGTGGAGGTGCTAATCCGTAAGCCCAGGGCCCTCTTTGTGCACCGTCGAATGAGCGATTCTAATTTCTTCCTCTCTTCAGCCCTAATGGTTAAGAAAGGTGTGGCATAACTCACGCGGCTGATTACGTATGCTTGGGTTAGTTTAAGCAAGCTTCGTTCCTTCAGGCCTCGTACTTTCAGCGCGACCCTTCTAAATATGCCAAGGGCTTGCGTGGCAAATCACTCGAGCCTTTTGATTGCCCGATCGTTATATCCCTTACCCTGAATAAATAGCTCCAAGATGCTGATTTGATCTACCTTAGGAACTGTTTTCCCCTCTACTTTAATGTCAAATTTGCAGTTGTGCTTGCATCGGAGTGACTTCGGGTTGTAGACGAATAATTCTGATTTTTGCGGACAGCATGAGAGACCCCTGCTGGCAGCACAGTCCATGACAGTGTCCGCCGCATCCTGCAGGCGTTCCTCGATACTCGCATCGCTACCGTGGTTAATTCAGAGGTTGATGTAATCCGCATACAAACTGAAATTAGCCCCTCTATGCTCCGCAGAGCTTCGGGGAGGGCCCTCATTGCCACGTTGAAGAGGAACGGGGGAGGGAACCGAGCCCTGCGGCATGCCCCTGCTCCCTAACTTCAGTGTGCGAGACTCGATGTCTTGAAACTTGATGCAGGCAGTTCTGCCTGACAGAAAGTCCTTGATGTAATCGTATGTTCGCGCGCCTACCCCGATGTCATGGAGGCCACGGAGGATTACTTCGTGTTTGACATTATCAAAAGCCTTTGTCAAGCCTAGGCCGAGAATTAGTTTGGTGTCTCTAGAACGCAAGTCGATTATGTCATGTTTAAATCGGAGCATAACGTCCTGCGTGCACAAGCCCGGTCGGAAGTCGGCCATCTCCTGCGGCCACAGATCGTTTTGCTCCATAAAGCGCGTCAGTCTGGTCTGGACTACGCGCTCCATCAATTTCCCCATGCATGAAGGCTAGGGAAATAGGTATTAATTTTTCTAGTTTCGGCGTTTACCCGGCTTTGGGATAAGAATTACATTTGCCGACTTTCACTGTCGAGGCAGGTGGCCTTTAGTCAAAATTTCTTGCATGTACTCTGTCAGAGCGCTGATGGAGTCGTCGTCCAGGTTTCTTAAAATTTTGTTAGTTATCCCGTCAGGGCCCGGGGCCGATTTCGTGTTTAGTCTCAATATTTCTGCCCTGACCTTTGCCTCCATGATGGGTGCGTCGAGCTCCTCGTTGGGAGCTCCGTCGTATTCTGGGAGGGTGGTACTATGGGCATCGCCAATGTACATGTTGATTAGTTTGTCCATGAATTCTGCATCTGTTCCCTCAAATGTGCGCCTCGCTTTTGATAATCTAATTGCCGATTGGGTTTTTGAATTGGTCAGATCTAATAGGTGTCTCAGCAGACCTCACGTTTTGGAAAGGCCCATGCCCCCTTCCATCTCGTCACATATCTGTTGCACCAGTTTTGTACGCATAATTTGATCGCATAATTTTCAATTTCCTTGTTATGTCTAGCGACCCTCCTTCTAAGATTACGGTTACAGGCAAGCGATGTGACGTCATACCAAACGGCGGCGGCTCCGCGGCGAGGCGCGCAGAGTGACGTCATGCCAGATGGCGCGTCGAGCGCCAGCTCCCGTGGTTGCTAGGCAACAGCTCAGGTCGGTCTCTGTGCCTCCTCGGAGCACCGTCACAGCGAAACCGCAAGTTCATGGCCAATGTAGCTTTCCCTAAAAAAAAAGATAAGCGTGTTACTGGCGGCAGAGCACGACTGCAAGGACAACAAAGCGGAGTAATAGCTCCGCTGCCGACTATAAAAAAAGAAACAGCGTCACCGTGGAGGTGCTGGGTATCGACCCAGTACCTCTCGTATGATAAGCGAGCGCTCAACCATCTCCGGACGAGTAGCGTAAGCGGATCGAACAAAACATCATTCTGTAATTGGGATCGAACGCGCAAGAGGCCTGACTTCCTTACTGCGTCGACCACGTTCCACAATACTTGGCCAGCCGCCACCTGGTCTGCGCGGCATCAGGCGTCGGGCGTCCTCCAAAGAGAAACCGGCCCTACCACATTTTAATATTTGTTTTTGAAGCGGAATTTTACTTTCGTCAGCCCTGACTCATTTTTAACTCAAAGTGCTATGCAATTGAATTAGGTAACTGGAACTCGAAAGGAATGCGAAAATTTTTTCGATTAATTTCGAGTTAGAACTTTGGAAATTCTGATCGGGCTGCCCTTCGTACACGTGACGTCAACGGAACCAAAGCGCCAATCCGAATAACCCGAAATAACCGGAAATTCGAAGCAACGAGGTTACGCTGTACCGGTCAGATGCTTCGCTAAGATTCTGCATTTCTCTGTTACACACGCGGCTTGTAGCAGCGTCATAGTGGCCTTCATATTGCCGAGCTGTAGGAAGTGTGGAGATGTGCACCTTTATCAAATCATCTTATAGCCCTAAGCGCTGTAAATGCCCGATGGAAGCTTCGTGTGGTCCACTATCATGGATCCCTTGCATAATGTCATGTGCTAGGTCTTCTAGTGAACCCGGAGGTTGTCAGTGATTTTAGTGGCGTTTTAGTCTCTTTCCCAAGGCGCCACATTCCATCTGCGTATTCCAGCCGCTCCGGTTGAAAGGCTTCAAACGCTCGCCAACGCCGGACATTTTTTTCGACATAGAGGTATTAAGGCTCTCGCGTGAAAAATACGGAACATCATCCACTTGCAGCCACCTTCTAATTGACAGTGCAGAAGTAAATATCGGCGTAAGCTACGCAAAACAATAACACGAAGGGCAGTGTGAAGACATATCATGAGCACATAACACTAAAAATGATGCACGTGTGACATTACAGGACATTTCCGCACTGCATTTAACTAGTGCTGCGCCAGAGGCACAGCTACATACCTTCCACTCCAGTTAGAAACAGGACAGCGTTGTTACAACTTCGCCGAATACACTGCGCTGTAATAGCAAGGTACGTTAGCGTCATGTCCCTAAGTTTTAATTTTGCAGAAACGTGAATAGATTGCAAGCTTTCGACCATCACAGTTTCAACTGCAAGGACCAGGTCGAAACTGGCAAAATTGGAAGGGACACCAAAGCTCCGCCTTTGGGGTATGACGTTATAACGTTAATGGGCTAATTGCGCAGTCGTGGCCTAGTGGTCTGGGCGTCCGCTTCGGCTGCGGGAGGTGGTTGGTTCGAAACCCACCGCCGGACACCCACCGGTAAAAATGGGTACAAGCCACCCCCGGCCCGGCGCCCGGCTTCTTAAGGGGTGTGCGCTTGGAGGAAGCTCCGTAAACCCCGCTGCGCCCCTTCGGGGGCAACCTAGTTTCGAGCACTCAGCCTGCAAAGGTGGTTGTTGTTTCACTGCAAAGTGAGGAGTTCCGACTCAAACCTCGTACGCTCTAACCAGCGTGTCTCAAGACAAACACTGTAAGCGATCCTTCGTTCCGAAGAGAAAACTTCAGAGTATCACAGCTGACTAGACATGCCGGTTTTTCCGGCTGTCTGACTTGCGAGAAAAAAAAAGGGCCACAAATTGGGCTTATGCCGCACGAGGCGGACCTATGGTTGCTTGGCAGGGGAACTTATCACTCATCCGCCAAGGCAACTGTTTGGTCTAAGACCCTTTTCCCAAGCATTTCACCCTAGAAGGGTCGAGCACCAGGCCAGGGGAAATCTTGTACCCATTAAAGAAACCGGTGGGTACCCGGCGGCACTGGGGATCGAACCCAGCACCTCCCGAATGCGAGGCGGATGCTCTACCGCAAGGCCACGCTTCGGTGCTAAAAAAAGGGCCACAAATTGGGCTTATGCCGCACGAGGCGGACTTATGGTTGCTTGGCAGGGGAACTTATCACTCATCCGCCAAGGCAACTGTTTGGTCTAAGACCCTTTTCCCAAGCATTTCACCCTAGAAGAGCCGAGCACCAGGCCAGGGGAAATCTTGTACCCATTAAAGAAACCGGTGGGTACCCGGCGGCACTGGGGATCGAACCCAGCACCTCCCGAATGCGAGGCGGATGCTCTACCACAAGGCCACGCTTCGGTGCCTCGGTGCACTTTTTTCTCTCAAGTCAGACAGCCGGAAAAACCGGCATGTCTAGTCAGCTGTGGTACTCTGAAGTTTTCTCTTCGGAACGAAGGATCGCTTACAGTGTTTGTCTTGAGACACGCTGGTTAGAGCGTACGAGTTTTGAGTCGGAACTCCTCACTTTGCAGTGAAACACGAACCACCTTTGCAGGCTGAGTGCTCGAAACTAGGTTGCCCCCGAAGGGGCGCAGCGGGGTTTACGGAGCTTCCTCCAAGCGCACACCCCTGAAGAAGCCGGGCGCCGGGCCGGGGGTGGCTTGTACCCATTTTTACCGGTGGGTGTCCGGCGGTGGGTTTCGAACCAACCACCTCCCGCAGCCGAGGCGGACGCCCAGACCACTAGGCCACGACTGCGGTGCCGGAGTGGTCATTCTCGACCTTAGAGTCATAGGTCCATGGGAGTCCTCGTACCTCTCCTGGCGCAGTAGTGCAGCGGTTAAGCGATGCTGCAACTGGTGGGTCTTGTATGAATTAACGTTTATTTGGCAGAAATACGAAAAAACTGTCGAGGAGGCTGACAAAAAGGCAACGAATGCCTGGCTAAGTGTCAGTCCACTTTCCGAATACACAAAACACTGTAGCAACAAACGGTAAGCAAATTACGTAATGTATATACGTACGCTTAAATGAAAAGTACATGCAATACATAACAGAAACATTGAAAGCACATCGCTATTTCAAGGCACGCACTCATATCTGAATCGATCATTAGTGGGAGTTCACATTTTTTTTAAGTTTCCCAGAGATGACGATGCTTCGACCCATGCAGTGTTGCGATGTTCGGGCTGTGGACTCGGTGAAGGTTAGGAAATGGGTCTTTATTCAGAGATTTTGACCCAAAAGAAAAGAGGGTCCCAGGCCCTTGGAAGTTACAGACTGGCTCCCCGAGCAGCTGCTCTCTTCCGCTGCTGGAGGGAGACGCCCTTCGTTGACTGCCTCCGCTCCCTCGAACGCCGTGCCCACGTGACCAAGATGCGCGTTCTCTGAAAAAAGCTTCCCTGGGCGCTGAAGGTCGCGCTCTCGAACGCCGTGTCCACGCCACCAAGCCGTGCGTCCTCGGAAGGAAGCGTCCTTGGGCATCGACGGTCGCGTTTTCGAACGCCGAACATGAGCCCCGCTTCCGCGACGAGGCCGGCACCCTGTGACGCCGAGTATAGGTCGGAACGCTCGCGGCACAAACAGTTTCCGGAGCTCGCGGGTCCACAGGCCAGCAGTGTCTTGCCACGCAACACCAGGTTGCTCATTCCGAGCAACCTATCGCGAGCAATAATTAATTCATCTGCCACCTGCCATGCTGGTCAGTTTGCTCACAATTCGGTAGGCAGATTGTGATGACGTCACAAGGTCACGTGACTTAGGTAGCCCACCTAGGTTGCTTATCCCGGGATTTTTCGCTCAATACGACGACAACGCCAGATTTTTCTGAAGAACAGGGGCGTTAACGCTGTCGATTTAAAGTTCTGCGACTCCGTCATTATTTACCGTCGCCTCGTGTATGCAGAAAGGGGTGAACAAGCACACAGAGCATATAGCATTTTAGAGATCACCAGGGAACGTGTCAGAGGTGGAAAAACAGAACCTGTTTTAAATTTGCATACTTTGTTTGGAGATAAAGCTCCGGGATGGCTAGGTGTTCGCATTGTTTGGCTGCACAGTTCAAGGTCGTGGAATCAATTCCCGTCGCGGAGGCCAGCCTGCGATGGAAACGAAAGGCAAAAACTTCAGTGGACTGAGATTATGATTCATTCAAAACAACTCCAGGCGGCAAAGATTAAACAGGACCTCTGCACTGCGATATATCTCATTGCCCATTGCGTTGTTCTTGCGCTTTATAAATCACCTAGTCTCAAATATTGTTTCCTTTTTGACGTTGCGGCGCTTTAAAAGAGGCAAAAAAAGTGGCCTTCATGGAGGTGCTTGGTATCGGCCCCAGTACCTTCCGCATTCTAAGCGAACACTCTACCACCTGAGCTACACCCCCGGACAGGATAAGGTGTGAATACAAGCTAAATTTAAAGCGGTGATTGAGATCATGGGGGAAATGTCGCGAGGACCTTCCTCTGTTGATACAATTCCTCAAAACTTCCGGCAGCGCAACACCGCAAAGCCTATCTTGAGGGATGGGGGCCGACTCCTCTATGCCCAGAGTATTGGCTGGTGAATGAGAGGCTGAGGTTGAGCGAAGTTGACGTGATCTGCTTTGCTAATCATGGTTACCCCCACTGAAAAGCGCGGTGGACAGTGTAGCGTTCCACAGGCATCTATGCGGCAACGAACTGCAGTGGAAGCCCTTCTTCTGCGTTGTTTGTTGTTTGCCCAGTTGAAACAGGTCGCAGTCCCACGTGGTCGAACCGACGCATGCAGCAGAAAGATGGCGCACTGGCCTGACTGGATGCAATTGCTTCTCCATATGTGTTAGCGGAACAGTCGGAAAGACGACGCAGGATTGAACATGTATAGTTCGCCATGAATCGTATACGTCTGTACAAACTATCAATGTCGAGAAGAAACACGACATAACTATGGCACAGGGATAACGGGACGCCATTTAACCTCTAGCGGCGTGTTGTGATTGCCTCTTGATCCTATTTACCTTGCGCAACAACAAAAACACTGAGAGCAGAGGGGATGGTTAACCCCTGCACGCCCCTGAGCTAACGCGCAGCATTCAAGTGACGCCAGGAGTGACGCCAGGTGCTACCACCGGTTGAATTTATGTGATTCAGTTTGCGAGTGCTGGGTTTAGCGCGACTGCAACCTTCCGTCGTTTTCTGGTTCATAACATTACCCGGCGCCATCGAGCGAAAGTCCCGAACAATGGCTGAAGTACTGAGGTACGAGGTGAGGGCGGATTTCGGCAGGAAAGGCATGCAGCAGAGTACAGACTTCCTACGGCGATTAATGAACTGGCCTGATGAATTATGGTCCTGGCAGATTGATGACCATCACTTGTCAAGAACCACACGCCATAGGCTAAAAATGCGCCGGACGGCATGGGCGGGGGATGCCGTCTTGTTTCGTGTTGTCCTGACGTCCTAGCTGCAGTGATTGTTCAACGCGAGGGCCATCGAAGACATTGGGGCCGCGTCTTCGTGTCGTTACTCCGTCAGTACTCCGGACGGGGTGAGCTAGAGCGACAGGTCGGATCGGGCTGGGCCAGTGCTTAGCGGCGGGATCCAGGAGCCTCGGACGACATTGAAAGCGTCGATGCTGCCCGGCTCAGATGAGGATGAACTACAGCGCACCCACAAAGATGTAGTAATTGGGGGGGGGGGGGGAGGCATGATTACATGATTATATATAATTAATTGTTGCAGGTCTAGCGAGAGTACTCCGTCCCGGGCCACTTCCCGCTTCACACTCCTCTGCTCTGCAACAATATCTGATCACCAGATGTCTTCATAACCTTAAACGAGAGCTCTATAAAGTACTCAAATCTGCCATGCTTCGGTGCAGTAGAGCAAGATAGGCCTCGCTACATCCTTCGGAAACTTGAGTGGTTTCGTTAACAGCGAGCAAGTCCACAACGCTTGCTACACTGTGGCTTGCGGACATTTCTATTCGCTCTTATCGCAGTGCACGGATTTTTGCGATGGCTATGGATGCGGAGCCCCGTACGTGGCTATGCGGGGCCGGGGATTTTCCACGGTCGACGTGTCAGGCCTTGGTAGACCGCTCGCTAAGCGACAACTCCCGTGGTCCCACGTCACGCACTCGCACCTCCGTGGCACAGTTTTCCCCAAGCGCTCAACCTGGCGTCCCGTCTGCAGAGTCCTCGTAGGTCTTTCCCTTTATCATTATCATCATCATAATCAACAACAACAGCAGCAGCAGTGTCTTGACTAGGCCCACTGCAGGAAAGGGCCTCTCTCATATAACTCCAATAAACCCTGTCCTAAGTCGCTGCAACCAACTTAACCCCTCCAACTTCCTAGTGTCATTCGAATCCTTACTCTCTGCTATCCTCAGCTACGCCTGCATGCCTTCTCTTGGAATCCAGTCCACTCTTTCACAATTCATGCCCCGATCATGAACATTTTTTACTGAAACAGCGAGAGATATCATTAGAGAAAAAAAAAGGGTGCGCTCATAGCTTGCTTTTTCTCGGTGGGGAAAAAGAAATAGTTGATATTTTCGTAAAAGAATTTTGGCGCCAAAACCGACCGCGCACAGTAAGATAGACGGGACAAGCCCAACACTGTGTGTTGTTTGTTTTGGCGCTAAATCCTTTTAAGAAAATATGCACTGACTAGTTCCCCAGCAAGTATTACTAAATTCTGGCTAGTTTCGACGTTCAGCGTGACACTGAACTCGAGGAGAAGTGAAGAGCAAACAGAGAGCGCTATCAAAACGTTTCTCAGGTAGCCAGATCTCTTTGTGTCTTCTGTCGCCCGCGTGTCGAGCTGAGCTGATATTTAATATGTAAGTGTGGCAAATTCTGAGCCCTTTGCCTGTAATCTCTGTAGTAACAGGATTTTCCGCGTATAAAAAGAAGAAATAATTAACTTGATGAAACGTTCATTTATTACTTGGAAACCGCATAACAGAAAGCGTAGAAGAAAAACAGTGATATGCGATGTGTAACGGTTAAGAGTAAAAAAAAAAGAGCGAGGAAAGAACGCACGACAAACGAGGCAACACACACAACTCAAGCGCTTACCACCGAGTTAACAAGTCACGCTGTAATTATTTAAACGATGCGGCCTTGCTGCAGCAGACAAGAGGACACGTATGGACGTGTCCATGGGCAGAGTACAAGCTGTCGCATTTTGTGCATCAAGAGCGCGAGAGTGCTTGAAACAGCTCAGGTTCTTCGTACTGCGACAAGGGAAACCTTCTGACACATATGAAGGTGGGGCATTGATTCTTTTTCTATGATACGTTGGGTATATGTAACACCCAACCGATCAATGACATACCGCGCGATAAACAAGAAATGTGCCACAGTGAGAAAACACGAATAGTCAGCATGTAATGAGCAGAATACACTCAAGATGCTGTTTGCTGCAACACTATATATTAGGTTTGAGGTGAAATAAATCCTCTCACTTAACACGGGTGCCTACCAAGTGCGCGGATAGAAGTGTGCTTCTCAAGGCCGAGATATCTTCAAAGGCATCTGAACATGACCCATGACATACACAATATCTCTGGTATAGTATTATAAGGAACGGTTTCTAGAGGATCCTCACTGACATCAATCCATCTATTGCAAAACTCGATGGGAATGAAAAAGTTTTATCTTGCTCTTTGCAGCGTAAGTGCGGTTTTTCTGCATTAGCAGCAAGTATTAGGCGGAAGTAGCCACAACTACATAATTTCCTTCTGCTATTTCAGCTTTTGTTTGCCATAAGACGGCACAGTGCGGTGGTACGGCGCGCCAACAAGTTTCCTGTGATTGGCGACTCCTCGTACGTACTGCAATCACGGGTTGATAAAAGGACTGCTGCGCTTCTACCCGCTAATTTTGACGGCCGCGGGAAGTTATTAGCAGGTTCCAAAGAGTTAAAATTCATAATCCTGTTTTTGTTATTAAATCCAAACCGGGAAATAGTTCCAACTGCGTAAACTGTTTTTGTGTTCAAGTAGTACGTTACAGTTTCCACTTTCAAGGGTAAACGTGCAGGCTAGTTGCTTTTTCATGAAGCAACGCTAACGGCATGGACAAATGCGCATGGTCGGGACACAGCAGTGTTTGCGTCCCGTTTGTGTCTCCGTTCCTGACCTTTCCGCAGTGTTAAACATTCACTCCTAGTTGATCTGAAACTTTGATCTTAGTGTGTTTCTACATTAAAGTGTTCAAAGAGTTATAAAGCACAGCCTCTAAAAATACATGACGACGACAACAACTTTATTCCGGAACTCGAATGTAGCCACGCTCTTAATAACTTTTTCTCGTCAGTTTTTACAAAGGAACCTGATGGTGACTTACCAGATTTCCCAGCTGTCGACCCTCCCATCTATGCCACAGATTACATTTGATGCTAATGGAATCATGAAACTCATTGAATCATTGAAACTTACATCTTCATCTGGTGTTGACGGCCTAAATTCTAAAATCCTAAAAAATACTAAAAACACTGTAAGTGTAATATTGTGCCACCTCTTTCAGCAGTCCATATCAACAGGTGTCCTTCCACAAGATTGGAAAGTTGGTAAGATCATTCCAGTCTCCAAAAAGGGCTCACCTGTTTCATGCAAAAATTACCGCCCCATTTCCCTCACAAGCGTCTGTTCGAAACTATTGGAACATATTATTTATTCGCACATAGTCAAATTCCTTGTTTCCGTAAAATTTTTCAATACTAACCAGCATGGCTTTTTGAAAGGCCGTTCATGTGACTCCCAATTGGCTCTCTTTTTATTAATGACCTAAGCTCCAACCGTGACCTAAACGTTCCTACTGACACTCTCTTCCTTGATTTCAAAAAAGCTTTCGATAAAGTACCGCCTAAAAGACTGCTACTGAAGATATCGTGTCTAAATCTTAATTCGTTAGTATTGGAACGGCTTTGTAACTTTTTGACTAACAGAGAGCAATTTGTCTATGCTAACAATCATTCTTCTCCACGTAGCCGGTCATTTCAGGTGTTTCCCAAGGTACAGTCCTAGGTCCTTTGCTTTTCCTCATATATATTAACGATCTTCCTTCCAGTATTTCCTCTATCATCCGCTTATTTTCTGACGATTGTGTAATTTACCGCCCAATCACTAACAGTACTGACGCTGGCATTCTTCAACAAGATCTTAACCGAATCCAAACTTGGTGCGAACGTTGGTTAATGTCTCTCAATATTTCCAAAACATGTTTGATTTCGTTCCATCGTCGGCAGGTGCATACTCCTTCTAAATACACTCTTTTCGGTTCAGAAGTGTCGTCCGTTTCTTTATGTAAGTTGTACTTGGGTATTACTGTAACGCAAAACCTAACATGGTCATACCATATCATGAACATCGCTAACGAGGCTAATCGTACCCTTGGTTTCATACGGCGTAATCTACGATTAGCCACCCCTTCCATCAAATCATTAGCATACATAACTTTTGTCCGTCCTAAACTAGAATATGCTTCAGCAATATGGGATCCTCACCAGACTAGCCTCTCTTTAACCTTAGAAAAAATACAAAATCGGGCTATCCGCTTCATTTATTGTGATTATTCGTGCTACACTAGTGTGTCTGCTTTAAAATCTAGAACTAACTTACCCAGCCTTGAAACGCGACAAAAAATTTCTCGATTGTGTCTCTTTCATATGTTTTATCATTCACCTTTTGGAGAATGGTCACATCACCTGCTTATCGCCTCTCAAGCCCTATTAAACACCATAACGCCGTCTACGCCCCCACCGCAAGAACTACCGCTCATTCTCGATGTTTTTTTCGTCGCGTCATCCCGGGACTGGAATGATCTACAGAACGCCGTGCATTACATCAACGCCATCCATTTTAAAAACGCTATCAAGACCATTGTCGTTTAATTTCCATGCCTGTGTGTCATGTAAAGCCTCATATCAGGGGCCTGCGAGGTATAAAATAAAAAAAATTGCAAATTCCAGTCACCAAAATGCTACTTCAAAATCAGTTAATAAAATCTTGACATTTCAGGCGCTGCCAAGTTTACACTTATCACAGCTATTGCATCAGCCTGAACAGCTATAACTTCTACAAATCGTTTTGCGCCAACAGCGCAATCCTGTTGCAGGCGGTAGGAGAAACGACTACCAAGCACTGATAGCCGACGCACATTCCACGTCTCCCGCACACGCGCTAAGACTGTTTTCCAGCAAAGCATAGAACCTAGTCAGAACAATGCTTAGGCTCTCAATACAAAGGCGAGTGCAATGCGCGAACCCGGGCTCGCACAGCGGGAATCCCAAGGCAACTCCACAATACGTGCCGACCGTCTCACTTAAGTGGTGATGGGATGGGAAGAAACGGATTGGATAGATACGTGGACACCATAATACACAATACTTTGATTGCCATAGAAATGAGGTAAGTTTAAAGAGAAATGCTCACAACATATAGTTCTATAAGAAATAGTCGGGCGCACTCGATAAGCGTGTTTTAATTCAACGATTTGTGCCTAGGTAATATGAAAAAGTGTATTAGGTCCCACTGCATGTAAAATTAACGTTTTGAGTGCCTGCCAGTTTTCCTAGCTGAGCGTTTGTCAACCAAATCTCTGGCTCCTGTTGGTAAGCTTAACTAACGAATCACAGTTTCCTGAATTGCGAGATAACTAATGACCCACCTCAATTCGTGTAATCCCATGCACTACCACCGACCCACCGTATGAGGACTCAGTACGGGACTAGGCAGCGCTGAACTTCATCTGTTTTCTCTAAAGCCGAATGGTATTCGCTGCCGTTACATGAAGCTAAAGGCGGCGTTACAAGCAGTTTCAATTCACAATCAGGAAGTGCGTGGGACGTCGGAAAATGTCAGGATGGCATCATTATGCATCCAGTAGCGCCATGGGAATAACTCCTGTATGGGCCACATACACCAGCAGATACTCTGGGGGATTAACGAAAATCTGTATCAGTGCAACACCACCAGCTGGCATGTTCAGCAGATATCTGTAGGCCTGGACTCAGTAATAGGGTTCGAGTTTCCAGCAATAGCGAAAAGTAGCATTGATGGAGCAGGCAAATTAAAGAGTACCGGGTGCTTTCTTCAGGGTCTTAAGTACCTTTCGACAATGCGTGAAGACATCAACTCGGTCATACCAGGATTTCCAGATAGAGCTGCAGTAACGGCGGGGATGACTTGCAGTGCCAGGTTAGGAAAGTGAGAAGCTGGATGGTGTAAACTATGCGACCCTTTATTTTTTTTTTTGGGGGGGGGGGGGTTGCAGGATGAGTCGTCAGTTTCTTCGTCACTTATTGGACAAGATCCGTGGCATCGTTTCTAAGGGTGAGTCTGTATTCTCGGGCGGCGAGCACCGCTGCAAAAAAAGCCTTTCAGATCCGCCACCTTCGCAGTGAAGCCGATACCACAGGAGCTCGCACAGCAATGCCGCGGCCGACGCCGCGCAGCCCAGCGCGTAGACGAAGAGGTACACGTGGAAAGGCTGCGGCGCAGCCCTGGGGTCCCTGGGGTCCACAGCCTTCGGCTTCTGATGGCGAGTGGCCAGTGCGGCTTCAATAACCGCCCGCAGTGTGCGGTGGTGCAGGCACCTGCGAGAGAGATCGTGGACGTTAAATAACACCATGGCTTACCACAAAAGCGCACAAGGGAAGAATGTCGTACGCCCTAGCGCTAGGGATCTCTTTGCACTGCAGGTAGTGTCATTTTAGCGGGGGATGGAACAAACGCGGGTTAATCACATCCTAGTCGAAATCAAGAGGAATAAATGGGCTTGGGCAGGGCATATAATGATAACCGCTGGTCCTTAAGAGTAACGGAGTGGATTCCAAGAGAAGGCAAATGTAGCAGGGGGTGGCAGAAAGTTAGGCGGGCGGATGAGATTATGAAGTTTGCGGGGATACGGTGGCCGCAAAAAGAAGCAAAGTTGCCGGACGTGGTCAAAGCTGTTGATAATGTTTTTAGTCGATTTATTTCCAAGATTTAAGTGCGGCTTTATAAAAGTCGCTATGATTCGCACCAGTCGTGAAGTCCGATGAAGGTGGATAAACAAAATGTTATAAAATGGCGCCAAGATACGTTTGGCAGTTAACTAACTGCTTTCCTTCGCGGACTCAGCCTAACGGACACCGCATAAAACTAGCGGGATTGCATGTCCGATCCGACATGTTTGCACATACAACCCCGAGGAAGGTGTAAACCATACGCTTACCTATGCGGGTTGGTGTCGTAAAGGGCGATACCCCGATGCTCCATTAAGAAGCGCTCTCCAGGGACAAGATTCTACCACGACGCTTCTGCGACCATGTCATCGCTACACACGGACAGAACAGCGTGAGCGCCTTCGCTGTCCAAGCGGAAACAATGGTCAATCGCTCGATTTCCTTGAATGCAGTCTGGGTAACAGTTCTGGAATATTTTCATGATCGCTTCTATATCGGGCGACATTTCTCCTCCATAACTGACCACGTCCCTCACTCCTAACCAATGGTTCGTTGCGCAGGGCAGTACTAAACCGTTCTCGATCAGAAGCTTCAATTCTGCTATAGTACCGATTCCTTTTGAAATTCTTGGGACGCTTTGTATCGCAGTGATCGTTGTTTGAATATAGTTACCTAAGAAAAACATGCCGAAGGACCATGAAGCAAGAATTAGCCTGCATTCCGCCAGCATACATGGTGGGCTCTGATTTAACAGGCCACCAACTAGGAATAGGCAAACGTCAGACAGGGAGAAGCAGTGTTGCCTCGGAATAAGCTTAACGGTCATCCACAGGCCCAGGCAGAGGAAAGCGCCGAGAGCCGCTGAAGTGACTATCAACCAGGTGAACGAAATCCATGAGTCAATAAAGGTTATTTGCATGACAGTACCACGTTGAGTAAAGAAACAGAGCACTGCTGGAGAAAATTGGGTGTCTTTAAACATGTGTGGAAATTGAAAGTAGGAGCCGGTGTAAGCTAATATTATAAACTCTACCTCTGAATAAAATTGTACGTCATTCCTGGCTCTGATGAGGTGCACACTGTTATTCAGTGTTCTGTATGCGTCCAGAAGGGCTGCAGCTTCTGGCATCATCAGAGCGATTTCAATGAAATCCGTTCATATCAGGAACTGCTTCCCTTTTGGAAAGGAGTTGTCCGGTCCATCTTCAATAAAAAAATTTCAGGAGCTTCGACAATCTTTCGCTGATTGCATCTTCTGAATCGGCTTGTGGGAGCATTGATGGTAGCGGTAGTGACACTCGTAACCTGGCAGAGGCCGCTGCGAAACTGCGTGAGAACCTCCTCGTGTGAATCTGTAGGAATAAACCAACGCGTATACGTCAGCTGTTGAATGCAAACTACGGTTACGTTCTGCAATTCGCGGTTTGGTTCCAGAACCAGGGCGCAAATACAAGCCGCTTCTGTACGGAGAACGAGAGAGAATTTTTCCGCGGCACAGAACAGCTTCCTCCTTCAGCGGCATAAGGCACAAATTCGCACAATACGTCTTCGAGCGAGTCCTTCACGAATTTCAGTGGTATCGGCAGGTCGTTAAAGTGTCCCTCTAACTCTGGTAAATTCTGGGGTGAGTGGAAGAGGACAGATCTCTCGGGGGATGAATTCGAGGCTTCCATAATGCTAAGCATTGTTGAATTTAGTCCAGCCGACAGAGCGCTGGTATCAATGACGGAAAGGAGACAGCAAATCAGCAAGAAAGTCGCCCTCGAAGATAGCTTAGTACGCATCACGTATAGCGAGACGATGGTCCTCTAATCGCCAATATCAACTTTCAGAGGCTTCGCATTTGCACGTTGCCGCGCTTTGCGTCAACAATTGTTCAGACTTTAAAACACTACTTTAAAGCCACATTTCGCGGTAACGCTTTCAAATAAGGCACCGTGTATCGTCTTCTATCACCAATTTCGGTGCAGTATGTTCACAGAACAAGAAATTTATTTTTGTAACGAACAACGTGAAAGACTCAGAAACATCAACCGCAGTAACTTCAGGTGAGCTGTGTGAAGTTGTGAACTCGAGTGCGGTGCTTATACTGAACTGGGCCCATTAGGAAGTTGCTTAGAAACGAAAAAAAAAAGCGGGAGAAAAAGCACGGAAGTGAACTGCACCGAACAGCGCAGTGTTTTTCTCACTTCTTGGGCTACGTTCGATAGCCGCGTAGGAAAGCGCTTCACAGTTCCAGAAGGTACAGAGTCGTGCGCGTCCACTCAAACTTGTGGGGCTTGTGTACCGAAAAGAATGACTCGACAAAAACTTTCGCATTGCTGAAGGAGTCCGATAAGAAAGTACTTTTGAGCAAACGCTCTGATTGCATTGAAAAAGCGATTCCATTGAGCTGTATGTTTGCGTTGAAAAAAACTTCGGAAAACGGCGATCACTCCTGGGACACACACAAGTGCACAGTGCACGTTAAAGAACCCCAGGTGGTCGAAATTTCCCGAGCCCTTCTCTACGGCGTCCCTCATAGTCTGAGCCGCTTTGGAGCGTTTAACCCCCACAATCCAAATCTTTCACTCCCACCTTCCTTCCTTCCCTCACGGCGCAGTTGAGGAGTCCACCTCGAAGTGAGGCAACAGTGCAAAATTTCCTTTCCTCCAAAACCACTTATTTAGAGTTATATATGGAAGGCACAGTGACTAAAATCGCATGTTTCCAGTTCATCAGCAACCGCTGTAAGAATTGACCGACTTTAGGCAATTCTTGCTAGGAGATGAAATGCAAAGGTGAAATCCCGACCATCCACGCCACATTTTCATCATCGCGGCCAGATTGGTGGTTTGTTGGTTTATTGGGGTTTAACGTCCCAAATCAACTCAGACTATGAGGGACGCCGTAGAGAAGCGGTCGAGAAATTTCGACCACCTGGGGTCTTTAACGTGCGTTGACATCGCACAGTACACGGGCCTCTAGAATTTCGCCTCCATCGAAATTCGGCCACCGCGGGCCGGGATCGAACCCGCGTCTTTCGGGTCAGCAGCCCGAAAGACGCGGGTTCGATACCGGCCGCGCCTTCCGGGCTGCTGATCCGAAAGACGCGGGTTCAACAGAAGGGTTGTTGCTCCCGATATGAATGCATGACACCGATACTATACACCTGCTAGACGATAAGGCGGCAACCAAACACGTGCTAAAGGAAAGAAAAAAAGCTCCGCAGGATTTAAGCAATATATATTTCACGTTTCTTTTTAGGGCCGCCAGATATTCAGTCCCTATCAATGCGACTGGCATGACCGATCAACTAAACGAAATTCTCGATTGGAAAGCGTTAACCACGTATCTCGCGGCGTCAAGAAGATAATTCGCTCTGAAACAAGCCCGTAATGGCAGAACAGCCTCTTGACCACTTACGCGCACTTTATAACGACCCTTAGCGCTTTTAATCTTGGTGACAGCAACAGTACATGTTTGTTTTCGAACATTCATTCGTGTGAGTGTCATAAAATGACAAAAGTATTCCAAAATCTAACGGAAATAGTCACCCGTCGACGCACTATGGCGTCGTTGACTGCCAGCGTGCCCGATCTGGATGTTGATGAAACCCCGCCCTCCAGGATGTGTGAAGCACTAACGGTCGCTGAGCTGACCCACGAACAATTCCAGAAAACGAGACGGGCACGCTGGCGCCAACTGACCTCAGCTGCGCTTCCTGCAGATGTCAGGGACTTCGGCTGGCTGCGAGGCTGGCGGGTCCTGCCCACAAGAGACCGCCTTGCGGCGTGGGGCGTGGCGCCCTCCGTCCGATGCCCGCAATGCGGTCTTTTAGAAACGTTGCGGCACGCTATGTTCGACTGTGTAGTGGCGTGCACCTTTTGGGTACTAGTGTCACGGATGTTTTTAACCCGCCTCGAAGCGCGCACTAGTTCACGCGAACTGTTTACAATATGCTCTTGTGTGTCGGCATGTTCGTTTTGTGGCGGCAGCGTGGAGCGGTTTCCTTTAATGGG
Organism: Amblyomma mixtum; assembly: GCF_055824585.1. Classification (NCBI taxonomy): domain Eukaryota; kingdom Metazoa; phylum Arthropoda; class Arachnida; order Ixodida; family Ixodidae; genus Amblyomma; species Amblyomma mixtum. The sequence continues at coordinate 386,894,338 of NC_143014.1, read as the reverse complement.
CGTCCGGAAAGAGCAATGTTTCCAAAGTTGCAGCGCCTCCGCACGCGCCTCTTTGAGCAAGCATGCGTGGACGCACTGTCAATGAGTGAGGATGAGTTCTTGCGCAAATGGTCGACATATTTCATCGTCCTGCGCGGCGGTCGAGTGTCGGCTTACTGCCTTACTGACGTGCTCAGTGCTGCGTCACTGCGCATGTGCTTGACTGATCAGAGCATTGAGTTCAGCAGTTTTGCATTGCATTTTTCTTGACATTAGAAAAAAAATAAACTTCTCTTTCTACGCCGCGAATACAGATCACCATATCGCTCTTTCAAAAATTAGCCGTATGACGCCGCCACCCTTGCAGGAATGACCGGCCCTTGTTTCTTACAGAAGCAGGTGTCTCTGCAGGATGTGGACGGTGCGGCTAAACGGCGTTAAACGGGGATAAACTTCTCTTTCTATGTCACCCACAGGGCTGTACACATCAACGGCAAGGTCTACTCGTTCGACAGTTACCATGGGGCATGGAACTTGCTCCGTGTCTTCATCTTCGACCCCGCGTCGCGCCGGTGGAATATGGTGCTGACGCAGCTTCCCTACGGCGGGCTGATTAACATTTCCCGCCACACAGTTGTAGCGTACGGCCACTGCGCGTATCTGTGGGGCGGCCCGCCCAGCTGGCTATCGCCGACTGTCCTTTACAGCTTCGACACAAGCACCATGACATGCAGCCGCCCTGAGGTGGCCGGTGAGGTGCCGTCATCGATTTACGGCAGCACAGCTTGTGTTGTTGGGCACCGTAAGTATATCTTAAGAGACTGGGATGTTTCGCCGTATATGCGGGTCCTTGACTTGGATACCCTAGAGTGGTATCGTGTCCCCACTAGCGGAGAGGCTCCGGTTCTACCTGCCTGCCACACTGCGTCTGCCATCGGGACCCGCAGGTATGTTTTCGGCGGCAGCCCAGCAGACCCTTCCTTCATCCTATACTATTTTGAAACGACCAACTCTTCATGGGTATCCCCACAGGTACAAGGAGTTCCCCCTGTGTGCCGGTGAAGTCATTCAACCTTCGTGTATAACGAAGAACTGTACATTTGCGGAGGGTACAGCGATTCGCTGCAGACCTACTTGGCAGATATACACAAGTACGACCCCGTGACGTCGCGTTGGACCGATGTGAAGCCATGTGGCTCACCAGCATCTCCCAGGTACTGGCACTGCTGCTCAGTGATGGGTGAAAGAGTGTTTATCTTCGGCGGCTTTGGGCCGGCACCCAACCAGGATGAGGGGCAAGTTGCTGAGGAGCGAAGGGCCCTGACCGATCTCCACGTGTTGCACTTGGCACTGACACTGCAGAACCTGTGCTTACTTGCAGTAATTGATGCACGGCTGGATCTATGCCCCTTGCCAAGCTTCATTAAACAAATGGTCTGCGCTATCACTTCTTCGTAGATGCTGCATCTCAAGCAAACTGAGTGCCTTCAGCGAAGCCAGTCCTGCGGTGTGGTGGTGATGCAACTTCGGCGCCACTACTGGACGCAGTAATAAACTCTTCTGTTATACGCAAAGAACTCCTTCCTTCTGTGCTCGATTTTGGCGCAAGCAAAAAAGTCGCTAGCATTTTTTTTATATTCATGTCGCCCGGGGCCGCCACTTTTTCTAAATAACAAAGAGAACAAATTTTCTGATCGAAGAATTATTCACTGAAATCGATTCAACTCCAGTCTGGTGGTTTGTTCAAGCGAGTCGCATTTACGTCACTTCGGCATGAAGCTTTGTGACCAATTTTAGTTTTCCGCCCAGCCCCTGCTGGTCATACATTTAAGAGCAGGTGGTAGATAGAGATATGTGGTGGTAGGCGTCGATTTCACCTCTTATCCGGAAACAACTTGCGTCTTTTGCGATGACTTCAGAAAGCCAAACAGTTATCACTTATTTCCGCATGTCTGCCCTCACTTTGACGCTGCTTTAAATGTTCACTGATTTTATAGCCTGCTAGTTATGGTCCTGTTTTCGCTATATACATTCTAGTTTCAATCTGGAAGCATCCGATCGGCATCTATGTCGTGAACGTGAGCCGAGAGAATTCGTCAAAGCTTGTATAAGTGACTGAATCAGGTTCAGATCATATCAAAGGCAATCTACAGCATGCTGGACTGTATTTGAAGCTTCCCGACAGCTTATTTACACTGATGCGAGAGCGCTCTGGTGCACTGCGCACGCCTTATACATTATCGACAAGCCTTCCACAATGGCTGGTGTGAAATGTTTGGAAAATGTGTCTGTGAAACCAACATGAATTGACAAAGCAACTTTGTGCCTTGGCGCTCTTTAGCCGCAGCTGATCTAGAGCCATAAAAATTCATCAGAATCGACAGGGAGGAGGAGGAGAGAGACATTAATGGATAATGGAGAGGTCTGCCTGGTTATAGGCCCGGCATGCTACTCCAGATGAGGATGAATAAGAGGGTGAAATGGAGAGAGAAAGAGAGAGAAAGAGAAAAAAAAAGGTGACATCAAACATACTCAACACTCACGCACTCTCTCACACACAATGATTATCGAAGTATGTCCACTAAACCCGTGTCCCTTAGAAAAACTAAGGCGACAGGGCGTGTGCCACTGACAGAGTTGCACCTCGACGACGAACCCCTTAACTTTTTAGTCCACTACGTTGACGCCTACGGCTACTGCGTCTACATGGGGGGTAGCTTTTCGGACATAAGGTCGCAGATGGGCGGCTTATACTGGTTCGGTACCCGCGCTATGACATGGAGCCGCTCGGAAATGTGCGGCCAAGTTGCGATACTGAGCATCTCTGCTTGTGTGCTGGGTCAACAGATGTACAACTTTGGTTTTTTGGACCCGGAGTCCTCACACCGTATATATTATCTTGACCATGAGAGTGGAGTCGAACCGACTAGCCGCTGCTTCCACACGGCGTCCCCAGTCGGAACCCGCCTGTATGCATGTGGTGGCCAGGCGTTGAACATAGAGGTCAACGACCGGTAAGATAATTCCTTGTATTATCTGGAAACAACCACATTGATGTGGGTGCGCCGAAGAGTGGAAGGTGCGCTCCCCAAAGGCCGCAAACTTCACACTACCTTCGTGCACAACGAACAGCTGTACATCTTCGGTGGCCGCACAAGAGAGCTGGGCGGTTAATTTTCAGACACGCATAAGTATGATATCGAGAAGTCGTGTTGGGTCGAAGTGACAACACATGGATTACGCCCGTCTTCTAAGCGCTCGGCCGGTTGCAGCGTGATGGTAGAAAAGGGTGTTTGTTTTTGGTGGCTTGGGGTACGCCCCAGACCATGAGAAAAGAGAGCCCATCGATGTTTCTGAAGACGAAAAGGCGATAACTGACCTGCAAGTGTTGCACTCAGCACCTACACTGCAGAACTTGCGTCTTCTTGCTGTCATCGATAGCAGGTTTTGACGTAGGCGGATTACCGGTAGCTATTAGAAACGAGATCAACGCTACCTCTTATGGCTCATCACAGATAGCGGACTCGTCCTGCACTTCAAACGAATGGTGCGCCTTCAGCGGAGCCACAGATGGTGGTGAGGTGGTGGCCACAATAGTGGCCACCACCAGATGGTGTTCACTATTGTGGCCACCAGATGGTGGCCACAATAGTGTTATCAGTGTCTTTACTTAGGTAGGTAATAATGCCTTTTTATTCTGAAAAACACCTTAGAAACTGAGCTTCTGCGGCGGACAGTTATTGGCCCCCTATCACCTAGGAGCGCCGCGCTGTGCGATTAGCGCTCCGCCCTCGGCAGCCTGTATAACCGAAACCGTGGTCCGCAGCTTTTGTGCGTATACAGTGAGACCATCGAAAGCTTTGCAGAACACGGATGTGTCATTCGCGTGCAGTTGTTGGCGGGTCAGCGCGGCGCCGAGGAAAACCAACTGTATGACAAACTCGCCACCACGCTCACCAGCTGTCTCATAACGACACCCTGTACGAGCTTGGGGACCAACGTGCGGTGATTCGCGATCAACTCTTAACTGCCAGATCCTCGCTTCGCACATTGAGAGCGCGGTTTCATCGCCAGCGCACGCATTTAGTGTTGGAGCCCGCATCTTTCGAGTGTGATCCGTGGAAAAGCAGCTGCCCCACCGACTTTCTACGAGCTACGCGGGCCTCGATTAGGGTTAGGTTCTGGGAATGAAGCCCTTGTTCCTTCGCTGTACCGCTTTTGTGCAGCCGCGTCGCTGGGTGCTGGAGACCTATAGAGCGCTGGAACTCATGGCGGAAATACTGACGACGCTTGTGTGGCTGTGAGGCTGCGTGCACGCCCGCGATTGAACAATTGTGAGCATCTGTGCATCGAGCGGACTCTGTGCTCTGTGCATCGAGCGGACACGCCTGACGTCCCGTTTGTGCTTCTCCAGGTAGCCTCGCAGCATTAGGACGCTCAGCTTGTGCTATCTATGGAGGGGGGCAGCCGAGCCCCCGACCCCCAGTCTATTGGTGGAGAGTGTGCCTCGTGTGCGACACCCCGTGAGAAGACACGGCGCACGCGCCTTCTAATACATTATGAACACCCATGACTATAAAATGCAGGGAAAAAATGTGGTAGAGTTCTAACGTGTCCCAACCGAGTAGTCGTGCGAAATCATTTGCTTAGCCTGGTTGACTCGTGCTTTTGTTTTGCTGGGTGGTCGGCACACCTTGTTACAATAAACCTAGGTTAAGTGATTATCGAGGTGAATCTCATGTATCTGCTCGCGCCGCAGGTGAAAATTGAAGATGACATTGCGCAATGCACAGCGCGAGATTGTGTTGCAGTTTAGCACGAGGCGTGATCGCCTACGACGATAGCATATAGTGCCCTCGTGCAGTGGCCAGAGAAGCTGATCTGTTCGCGCCACCGCGGATTCGAAACCCGGTCGCGGCAATATTTTTTTTATTTCTGCAGGGGCTGAGCTATGCTAGGTTTTTCTAAGGTCACTTTCAAGGCCAAGCTTAACACATACTCGGTGAGCTAGTTATACCTCGTTAAGCAATGTTTTCACAACGCTGACGCGAAGAAAAGATGAGACAACGCATTTTTGCGGTAATATTGTAGTCATGTAAAACCAACTAGCCCAACTTCATGCGCTGATGAAACGGAAGTCTTCGGGTCGCATTCTCTCGGAAGTGGTGACAATACAAGTTTTAACCCATTTAATTCGTGCAGCCAAATCTTGCAGGTTTAATGTGAGTTCACAGTAATCTTTTTTTTCTCAAAAATTCTGCACTCGTCGCCGCCGCTGTGTTTGCTGCTGCTTAAACTTGCTTACTGCTTACCTCAGAGATGCGCTACATTTGTGCTTTGCTTCCTGCAATGCAACATTTCGATCTGTATTTGCTTTGTAATTAGATATTTCCTGAAATAGGACCATTTTGCCTTTGTCAATACGCCAATACGTCAATATTAAAATTTTGGCCAATACAACGGCAGGTTTGAAAGGAGAAATATATTGAAGAACACCACTCATGTATTTAATGCATTTCTTGGTGTTATCAGAGGAGGAGCGATAAGTTAACGCAAACAGTGCCCCTTCGCATTTGAGAGTTGATCCATAATGGTATAAAACATGATGATGAGTAAAATCCTTGCTAGCCACCAGGGGAACGCCTGTGCTTTCAGTTCCGAAATACATCTCCGATATCAAAAGTCAAATCCATTCTCACTCTGGCGAGCAAACGACGAACGCCTAAAAACGGTCGCTTGGCGGGAAGACAAACGGCGGTTCATCGGCTTCGACTACGATGGTCCTGTAGACGTTGATTGCTACTGTAGACGTTGATCGCTAGTCAATCTGAGTAGCTCGAAAGGTTGGGAGGACAGCGATCACGCAGCTCTCGGAGTTGTAGTATCTGATGACTTCTTCGACGCAGCGGAGGTGAGAACGAAGGTGAAGGTGAGTTCACCTAAAATTGAGGATCGACAAGAGCAGGAGACACAAGTTTTTGCTTGGTCCGCTTTAGAAATTTTCAGCTTCATCTGAGAGGGGTGCTGAACAATTGTTTTCATGCACAGAAAGATTGTGAAGGGACCCGCGGCACCGAAAAGGCTTTCGGTAGAGTCAGGCTATTGAAAACAACCATGAGATGGCGAAAAAAATTGATTTGAAATACAAGCGTTCGACTACACTGTATCTCGCCTCCCTGCTCCCCTCAGCGTGCACTCTCGGGAAAGGAAGCTTTCCTATATCGGCAGCTACAGACAGACATTTTTCCGACGCCACAAAACCGACGGCCCAGCCTCTCCGCCGACACAACTCCAAATTGTAGCTTATGCCCGGGCTCCCAGACTCCCTGCGACATGGTCTGGGAATGTGTGAGCACCCCCTAACTAACCACCCAACCACTGAGCCTCGTGGGACCACTGGCTGCCCCTCCCCCTGCCCAGCCACCAACTTCCGCTGGCCCGCCGATAGCGCGCAAATGTAGTCAGCGCTGCACTTTCGAAATAAAAAGCCTAATTTCCAGGGATATAGTCTACTGCATTATAAAAAATTTTCCTCTATGCGGCAGATGCAAAATTCTAAATCCCTATAATAAAGCCCATAGAGGCATCTTAATCTCATTTGTTCTTTCATGCCCTAGACGCGCTGTGATGTGTTCCTCGCTTCTACTCTTCTTTCATTAAATTACTTTCTCTTTCTCACTTCTACTCTTCTTCTTCTTCTTCCCCATATGAAAATACTCGCTGTACTCATCTCGTCTTTGTCGTTTTCTCTGACGCCGAATATAAGGTCAACTATTGTGCGAAATGTGTTCTTCCTTTTATAATGCGTTATGCTACACTGGCTTAGTAAGAAATAGTGCAAACATCGCAGGATTCCCACCGGAACATCTGTTCTGGCAGTGTGCACGTCTTGCGACAGAAAGAACGCGGCTTTCATATTAGACGGAGGAAGTGAATGATCTGTCAAGGCTACAACAACAACAACATAATTAGGACGGCGCCAGCTCATGCCGCGAGCAATCCGCGCCAGCCCCGCCCAGAGAACAAGCCCTCAGTGGTCCTGGAAAGACGCACATGTCCCGTATGCTATCAGTGGGGACCCCGGTGCGAATGCCATCACCGACGGCGAATGACAGGAGTGGTTCGGCGGAAGGCCGGAACATCCCCGACGCCGCGAACCACGGGGTGCCGGACGAGTCCGCGGACGAAACGGAGCTGCGACGAGAGCCGCCGCGCAGTGGAGATGAGCCCCGCCGTTCGCCGCGGCCTTCCACCCCGGACGGCGTATTCCCTTCCGTCCGGCGGGACGCGGTAAGCATGCCGCGGGCGTGCCTCATCTTCGCCATCCTGGCGGTGATCGCCGCCACGTGCTACATCGTCGTGTCGCGGCTGATCTTCATCGCACAGTGGCTGTCCGCGAACGGCCTCCCCTCCTACAAGAATCACCGAAGTCCGGCCGCCCCCGGAGCCAAGTGGGGAGCCCCGCGGATATAGATGCCGGGCTTCCGGCACGGTACCGCACCAGGTGCCTTGCCAGGCGGCACCGTTTGGAGCCGCAAGGTCGCGGCCACCGTCATCGCTATTTTGCGCCTTGTTCCTACGACTGGGACCGCTACGCTGATAAGCCCAGAAGATGCGGTCAATAAATGTTACTATTGTGCGCAACAAAGTTGGTACCAGCATGTGACTTACACATAGCTACGCATATTTGATTGTTTAAATCCTGAAATACGTTCGAAGAATTACAAGTTAGCAAAGCTTTTTGCAGACCCATTTTTGCGTCCGCACTACAGCTCGCCTGGATGAGGCAGCGCACATTTCATATATCGCACTACTAGAGAGCGATTTTGCAATATTAGATAGTCTTGTGTGAGAATGCCTTTGATTTTTTTCCTTTATTCCTGTTTGTATATATTTCCTTTTTCGCGGTAGTAAACCCTCAGTTGAAAGATAGTGCCTGTGTTGCCCTCTTCTCCCTTGTCTTCATTCTTCACCGCTATGATGTATAGTTCAATCCGACTAGCCCAACTTTCCGACATTCTACGTTACATTAAGCTTCACAAGTAATCTTGAAGTAATTAATTATTTATCAGAAGTATTTATTGTATTTACGTTATTTTTGGAAGCAGCAGTTACTTGCATTCGCGCGGTTTTAGGCTAGTAATTAGTAGTGTAAATCAATTACTTTTCACAAATAATTTTTCCATGTGTAGTAAACACAAACAAAACATCGACGTTTAGCGACAAACGCAGCTACACCTTTCCAGATTCCACCCCGCTGCAATCGGTACCGACACCGATTTCTCACGCGTTTCTCCGCTACCTGGTTGCTTAGTGCTTCTACTTGTTCTTGACCGAAAACTGAAACAGTAGCGCTCAGTTTCCCCGGCTGTTTCCTTTTCTCGTGGACAGCAATCGTTGATGCCTTTTTTCCAAAGGCGGTGTTTTCGCAGACGGCGTGTCATCTGCCCAGACACGTCTGCTCCTTGTGTTTCTGCAAACGTCGAGAGCAGAGGGCAAGTATAATTCGAGGCTCGAACTGTGCGCTCGCCTGACTTCTAGAGGACAGATGGGATAGGCTCCGCGCAGCGATCATTCAATTAGTAAATACGAAATCACCAGGGTATACACTCAATATACATTCAGGATATACACACAAAGCCAAGCTTCGATGTTCGTATTTTCTTCTGGCCTGTTACGCGCGTAGAGCTAGATCTTCGGGGACTCTCCACCTCAGGTCTAAAATTTTCGTCCTCGTACACGCCTTCAGCGTGTTCACGGCCCGCAATATATGTGGCATGCGACGCAATCAGATGAGGTGCTTATTAGTGAATCGGCCAACTACTTCTGACGCGTGACGTCATCACATCGAACGGTGCCATCAACAAAGGTACAGGCTGAAGCTCGGGCAGGTTGATACAACTTTCCAAGCAAAAATATTTCGCTCCGGGCGGATTAAACTTGAGCTGCTAGTCAGCGCCTTGTGTGTCGTTTTCTTCGTTCGTCCTGTGTTTTGCGCTGTTTACCTTCCTTTAAAAAGGTAAAGGTAAAGAAGAAAATCTCGCGCTCGCATGCGCATGCGCCGCCCACTGTGCAGCGCGTCTTCTTCCTCTCTTCTTTGCGTGCAGCTATGAACATAACCGACCACGCAGTGATTCCGGCAGGCGGCGCATCAGCAGCTCGCACTGTGAAAAAAAGGACGAAGAAGAGCGAATAAAGCCGACCACCAGGTTTGATTTCATTGCGTGGCCGTTGACTGGAAAGGAACAAAGCGGCCCGATATCCTTTTCGCAAGAACTGGTTGCCATCGAACGATGTGGACGGCGCGGCTGAACCGCATTCCAGAACTCTTCAACGAAACATCGGTCACCATCGAAGGGAAGGTTTACTTGTTCGGCTGTTTCGACATCTGCTGGCCGGACAGTGATGAAATCTCGGGCTACATCGTCGACGTGTACACCTTCGACCCCATCTCGTACCGGTGGGATAGAATACACACTCGGCCATTTCCCGAAGTTGAGCCGATTTTTTACATCATGGGCCGCAGCGTTGTAGCCTACGGCCACTGCGTCTACATATGGGGCGGACAGCACATCAGCCCAGAGGTTACCGGCCTCTACCGCTTCGATAGCGATGCCATGATGTGGAGCCGTCCGGCGGTAAGAGGCGAAGTACCGAGTGCTGATGTTAACCACTCGGCGTGCGTGCTTGGTCACCGGATGTACATTTTTGGTGGATTGCACAGAGGTTCATCGAATTTTGTACGTTTTCTGGACCTGGAGACCCTAGAGTGGCATCGTGTCCCGACCAGCGGAGAGGCCCCCCTCGGGCGCTACGGCCACACGGCGACAACCATCGGAACCCGCATGTACGTTTGGGGTGGCAACCTAGAATTCTCACGACCGCACGATCCTTACGACAATTGCTTATATTATCTGGAAACGACCACTGCGACGTGGGTGCGCTCACAAGTGCAAGGCTTGGCCCCGGAGGGGCGCGACCGTCACTCTGCCTTCGTGTACGAGCGACAGCTGTGTATCTTCGGCGGCTACAACGGAGTGCTGAACACCTACTTTCCAGATATGCACAAGTATAACGTTGAAAAGTCGTGCTGGAGTAAATTGACGCCCAGCGGATCAGGCCCGCCTGCGAGGTACTCGCCCGGATGCTGTGTGCTTGGAGAGAGGGTGTTGGTCTTCGGCGGCTTCGGGCCTCCACCCAGCCTTGTGGAGGAAGATCATCTCGAAGTGATTTCTGAGGAAGAAGACCTGCACGGACCTGCACGTGTTGCACTTAGCACCGACGCTGCAGAACTTGTGTATGCTTGCTGTCATTGATGCAGGTCTGGATATGAGCGAATTACCAGAATTGATTATAAATGAGATCAACACCATCAAATCAGGAGAATCTTAATCGCCGCGTCCGAGTTGTCGTGAGCTTGATAGAGCGCCTTGGACAGAGCGTCGCGAGATCGTGCTGGCATACAGGCGGCTTGAACTTATCCCGTACTACCCTACGGCGTTTCTTTCGGTGTGTAGCAGTGCGCCCTCCAGGGGTGGAACAACAGTGAGCCTTTGCATGCATCGAGAAGAAAGGCTTGATATTCTGTTTTATCGTCGCTCGGTAGCCGCGCCGTGTCAAGACGCTCTGCATGTGCTGTCCTATAGAAGGAAACCAGCCGCGCTGTTAGCGCGTAATGTTAAGAGGCAACACATGACACAGCACTTCTTGAGTGTGCAGTATGTAAGAATGTGTACATATGTGACATTAGCTCAACGGTGGTGGTGATACGAGCGGCAACGCGTTTAATCCCGGCGCCAAGGCTGGCAGGTTGGCACGATTTCCGAGTAAGCTTTTTTCTTTAAAATTTTGTGCACATCGTCGTTCCTGCGCTTGCTTCTGCAGCATATTTCTAACCGCTTTTCTTCCTGAGTTCCTGTGTATGCGAATGCATTTCTTGGTAATATTCCAATGTGTTTTTACTTTGTAACGAGGGGCTTCTGGAGAGTAACTGTTTTTCAGAAGCTGCGAATGTGATTATGTGATTATTGATCTTATCTTAGCTCCGGAATTGCCATGACTAAGTCACTTTTTAACGGTTTAGATGGGAAGAGGAAAAAAAATTACCGACGATTACGTTACTTCCTAATGCGAAATTTGAGCGCAGCAAATACACTGTTTCACCTTTTCGATAGATTGAGGCAAAGAAATCGAGCAACACATGTATGCGCTATCACAGAATTTTTTTTTATTTTTCGCAGGAAGAGGGGGGAGGGGGGCGGCGTGTACACCCAGCGGCAAACGATGGGGGCAGAAGCGCGCGCAGCAAGCGGACAACACGATAAAGGGAGGAGGGAAGAGGTAGCAGCGACTGACTGATGCCGCTGACGCCGATAGTGAGTCAACCCCAGCTGCGGAGTTGGTTTCAGGGACAACGCCGCCGATGCCGACACAAACAATATGATACCCTCGCTTCCGCAGCGCTCAAGAACCAGGTCTAGCCGTGGGAAGGTGGTCACGTATTCGTCGACGTGCCGGGGCCTACGTGAAATAACCGGCGCGTCGGCAACTGAAGAGCTCCCTATCCGCCACACAAGAACAGGGGGGGGGGACCCTTTCCTCCTCTTTCTGCATGGCGGCGACGGTGTTCTATGCAGTCACGTTATCTTGACTCTGTAGCGGCGTCAGCGGCATCCAGCGGTATCAGTCGGTCGCTGCTAGCGCTGGGGGGATGAAAGGGGGGCGGAGCTGGTTACGAGGCCGACGACAACGCCGACGACGACGCGAAACCCAGGAACGGACGCCAAAGAGCTGCGCTCTAAAAATTAGGCAGTGGCTTAGCTCTGGTTAAGCCTGCATACACAAGCGGAAAGCTTCAGTTGTGCTTGGTTTGACGGCCGTCCACACACTGCCTGCACGGAGGCGGAGGAGGAGACGGAAATCGGCGCAGTTAAAACTGCCCGCAGGAATGCGGAGAGGAGTGTTGCCGGCTGCGACGCGGGCAACACGCGGCTGCAACGAAACGTCAAACGGGAGGGAGGAGAGGAGCGCGCGCAGTAGTAGCGGCGGTGAGAAGGCGGCGCACATGCGCAGTGGTGCGCGGTTGCGTCGAACGCTGCGCGTGACTCCACTAGGTCGCGGCATACGGCATACGCGAACGTCGGCTCCGACCCTCGTAGTCAAGCTTTTCGCTTCAAAAATTGGAAGCTCCAAACATCTCATGTTATAAGCTACGAGGGGAGAAATAATTTTCCTAGCTCGCACAAGAAAAAGAAGACCAGCTTAAAAGTGTTCTGACGGAAGTAGGAGCAAGCTTATCGGGATAGCCGAAATTAACGAGATAGTTATTCTTTCATGGACATGGTCGTCAAGGTACAATAACCTGCTCAACACCGGCTCGATCAATGTGATATATATTTATTGGAGGTAAAAGAAGGGTCAACTGGGACTGCAGCCTTCAAGGAGAGGGCCGAGAAGGTTGAAGCAGACCGCGCCAGTGTTGACGTTGAGAAAATAAGACGGTGGGTAAGACACGAGGGCAGACTTAAGAGCACCGCCTTAATAGTATGACGCTATAGCGTTAATTGGTTGCTTCAGCCGGTTGGGGTCCCCTGCGTATCACGTAGCAAACATGGCAATTCTCTTCTTTACATTCATAGCTTGCGGGGATGCACCCTTGCTTTAAGAGTGAATGATTTCTGCGTTATAAGACTGCGGCTGTAGCCGAATTGTCTGAGGAACCGTGATACGAAGCTGCTCTTTTTCGCGGGAAGTGGTTTTAATCCCGCTCGGGGATGAAGCTTTCTCTGCTCGATACCGCTTTCGTGACGACGATACGACGCTACAGTTGGCGTCCCTGCAGACGCTGTGGATGGAAGTGGCGCTGGCGTCTGCATTTGCTGGACAATTGTGTGTATGGAAGTTTCCCACTCCTGTCCAGATTGCTCTCCCCGAGCAGCCTCGCGCAACCAGTCAATAATTTTGCTGCCACCTGCCACGGCGGGCAGGTTGTCATGATGTCCCATGACGTTGGCTCTAGCTTTATTTTTGTTTTATCTTCACTGCGAACTGTGTAACAACCAGTATTGCTTTTTTGGCGTTTGTTTTGTTTTATATGTTGTTGTATAACTGTGCCTAAGCGGCGTATAATTGTCTACTGTACAGTCGGGGACAAAAGTCTACGGACCACGTGTTCCTCAAACGAAGCTTATAGCTCTACTATTAGACAACGGCTGGAGACCGCACTTGGGGAGATCAAAGAACAAAAATTTAACTTTTACCTCCAAAAGTGTGGTCTCCAGCCGCCGACCAATAGCAGAGCTATCCGCTTTGTTAGAGGAACACGTCGTCCGGAGACCTTTGTCCCCGACTGTACGCATTGTATTATCTCATGTTGTTAGCCACCACTATATGCCCCCAACTGTTAAGTCCGAATGCCCGTGGCGTAGTCAGGCTGTCGGAAGACAAGTTTTACCATGGGCACCCTTCCATCATGTACTGTGTGGGTTTCTAAGTGGACACAGGCCACCACCCACCGCGGGTTCGAGCTTCGCGCGAGCCAAGGGCCCCGATCAGCCGTCACCACACACACACTGGGACACCGATGCAGTGCACTCAGCCTCCGCTGGGAGGAGAGCGATTCGCCGCAAAGAAATAGGCCTCCAAGTTCACAAAGGAGACGTTTATTCACATCGTCCTCCAGCTGATACACACACACTCAATAGTCACCCCGTCCCGGAGGCGCGCCAGAAGCAAGGCTCCGCTGCGCGCACGAAGCGACTCGAGTAATGCGCACCGCTAGCACGCCGCTGCAGGAGAATGTCCCCGCGGCAGTGCTGTGATCTCTCTCTCGTGTCGACCGTTGGGCCGGTTGCGAGAGAGAGTGGGCATTCAACGCAAGGTACGCCTGTCAGAGGTCGCTGGACCCCGCTGGACAGGCTCGAGCCGCTGCAGGTCAGAGGACACGTGCGGGCGAGCTCGAGTAAGCACTGGTCTGAACGGCAAAGGCTGGCACGGACAAACAGTAACGTACGCAACTTACGCTGTCTCGGAGGGATCTCTCTCTCTCTGGACCCCGCTCGGACGGTCGCGCGGTGCGCGGCCGCCCCAAAGCGGGTCCTGAATTCCCGCCAAAAGGCGCCAATGGCAAAGGCCCTTGGGGAGCCGGGGCGGAGCTGTGGCTAAATGACAGTGATTAGTCACCCAGCCGCCTCTCCACCGCCTGAGGCGGGAGCAAGGGAAAGAGGAGAAACAACGCGGGAGGCCGGCAGAGCCGCGCAAAGGCGGCGGCGGAAAGCCAGGATTCCCACATCTGCATGGTGGCAAAATAAACATTATGATTACAGGTCACGTGACCTAGGTTACATGTGGGATACCTGCTTCATCGCTCAACACCGAGGCTGAACTTTCTGCAGAAAGGGAATTTCAACGCTAACGCGTAATAGCCTCGGAGAGTATTGCTGGCGTAAAACCTTGAAATTCATGAATGGCCTCATAATAAAGATGATATTTTTCGGAAGGTCAACTACCTAGCGTCCGAATCCGAACTTACTAAGCTTTTCTCGGTAGACATAAAAAATCTTAGTAAGCTAACAAGAGTTCGGGATAGGAGCTGCATGTGGAATTTAATTTGTGCCATATCTGCACTGTTCGTGTGGACTCTTTGATGGAATAAAACCTCAGTAGGTAGGCTGCGCTGCAGAAATGGAGAGCGCACCATGCTGAGCGTTTAGTCAATAACATGAATGGACAGGATAATTTTTCTTGCGGGGAACGCTTGCCCATTCCAACACAGGTAAGTAGCTTTCTTAAACGGGTCGTGGTACTATGTGAAGCCGGCCGCTACTGAAAGTATTCGTGCTAGAGGTAACTACCTGCCTCAGCCACCGTCGTTGCTGCACACAAAAATTAAGAAGCGGGAGCTGCCTGGCCAGCATCGCCCTCTTCATTTTCCTGTGGTCGCAGCGCACTGTATCTTTCATGGCCCAGCCGAGGTCGTCGCCATTTGCTTTAGTGCGCGCTGCTAATGAACTCTGATTTGTTCCTAAACTTTCTGTCTCATCAAATCTTCAAATTAAATGCACGCATTCGAGAAAAAAAAGTTATATGAAGTTTTGTGATTCGAAGCTGCTTTTAGGCACGAAACACTTTTGGAGCGAAAGCTACACTAGTCTAGCAGGAGCGCATTTCGCGGTGCTTGCCAAAAGCCACTACTGCCCATGCGGCGTTACCAAGGCACCCAGCACCATGGCAACGATGGCGCCGCTGCCGCTGCGCCGCAGTGCGCATGCGCTGAATCGCGCCGCGCAGCTCGGATATAAGCCGGAAGCGATGCGCTGGCTCCTCAGACGCGCACCATGGAAGAAAGAGAGCGCCGTGCTCGCCACGGTCCTGCGCGGCGGTCGAGTGTCGGCTTTCTTACTGCCTTACTGACGTGCTCAGTGCTGCGTCACTGCGCATGTGCTTGACTGATCAGAGCATTGAGTTCAGCAGTTTTGCTTTGTATTTTTGTTGACATTAGTTGAAAATAAACTTCTCTTTCTACGCCACGGTAGCGGTAGCGATCTCGTGGAAACATTGCGGCACGCAATGTTTGAGTGTGTAGTTGCGCGCACCTTTTGGGTACTAGTGTCACGGATGTTTTTAACCCGCCTCGAAGCGCGCACTAGTTCACGCGAACTGTTTACAAATATGCTCTTGTGTGTCGGCATGTTCGTTTTGTGGCGGCAGCGTGGAGCGGCTTCCGTAAATGGGCGTCCGCAAAGAGCAATGTTTCCAATGTTGCAGCGCCTCCGCACGCGCCTCTTTGAGCAAGCATGCGTGGACGCACTGTCAATGAGCGAGGCTGAGTTCTTGCGCAAATGGTCGACATACTTTATCGTCCTGCGCGGCGGTCGAGTGGCGGCTTTCTTACTGCCTTACTGACATGCTCAGTGCTGCGTCACTGCGCATGTGCTTGAAAGATAAGACTTCAGTTCAACTGTTTTGTTTCGTATTTTTGTTCCTTTCGAAAAAATTAAACTTCTCTTTCCACGCCACGGTAGCGGTGCAGGCTGCGTGAAATTGAGCCTTCCGATACAGAAGTACAAGGCCGCATGGTACAAGGCCGGCCGACAGCGTGAAAACGAGGCGAGAAAGGCTAAGCGGGTGGCACAGACGCCCGAAGAACGAGAGGAACGTCTCGTGAAGAGACGCCACCAAGCGGCTGAACGACAACGACGACGTGTCACTACCGAAATGTCAGTAGACGAAACTGCTTTCGCTACGTGTATCCTGGCCTAGCTGAGCGAAGCCGCTGCCAGAGTTTTAGATCTCATTCTTTGCAGGTTCAGGTGGACATCACCTGGGAACCACGGCGAACGTGATGGCGAACATGACGCCAAATTGACGTCGAAATTCTTGTCGAGCATTCCGAAACTACCCGTCCTCATGGGTTATGGGTTTCGATTCTTGAAAATATCTTGAAAATTTCGGTGCCGGATCGAAGCGCGTATCCGTCAAAGCGGTTTTGCGTCAGAAAAATTGTTTTCTTGCGTTGGAATTATAACGCCCATTTGCGTAACATCCGTCCCCCGTAGTCCATGTGAAGCCTCATAAGCTGGTAGTGGCATTGGAAAACTCACCATGCTTAGAGTTAGAGGCGGGAGTTTTAGGCACTAAAAAGCACGTTTTAGGCGCCATAAATAGGCGGCTAAAATTGCGTATTAGGCACCTAACGCAGAAAAATAGGCACTGTAAACGTTATCAAAAGTGCAGATAGTTCCGAACTTCAGCGCGCAATATCTGCCGTAAAATAAAACAAAAACACAGTAGGAATGATTTGGGACCTTAAGCAAGATGCGAACATTAGAAGCCGTTTTTTTTTAAGGCTGTCGCGCAACTTTTCATACAATACACATGCTTCAGCAGAGCAAAAGGGACGGTTACCAACCCTTTTAAAACACTTTGGTATACCTCGAAGAAAAGTAGAAACAATGAACACCTTAACAAGAGGCCATGTATTTAGAAATTGATAGAAACGTTGTCAATTCAAAGCCTCTGACAAATGAGTTCAGTTTTCTCTCACACAGGAATTGAACTTATTATTGAAGGCATACACGATGTTTCAACATTAATAAATATATTGTCATTTGTACAAACAGTGTTTTCTAGTTTGTGGCTTCACGTGTCTGGAGCCACGCGACTATCAAACGGTGCTTGCCATTAGAAGGGTCTGGAAACCATAAATACGAGAGGCTAGAAAATGTTACACACAGTGCTGCTTGATGCGGAATATGCCGAAAAGAATCATAGTTCTGCACGGGCCTACGTACATCCACGAGGATCCATGGTAAAATAAACATCATCCATCTAGAAATCACTGTCAAAGCTATGAAAGCAGTAGCAGACAAGCACTATCTGGGGCACAAGGAACGAAAATAAGACAGATTACTCAGGTGGAAAATTTTAATCAGTGAAACTGTTCAGCAGGTTTCTGGAACATTTGACAGTTGGTTTCCAATGGAACCAACTGGAATTATTTTGACGAACCTACAACTTACTCCGTATACTTTCCGAAATGTGGTGCTGTCTGGTCAACTACCACTTTAACAGCCAAAGCCATCAACAAGCTGCCAAGACAAAATGGCAGAAAATAGGAAGAACGTGGATTTGATATTTTCGGCGGACGTGGTTAGTATTGTGTACACAGCCGGCGTAGGTGCAGTGTTCACCACAGATAACTGACGATGTCATCTAATGTTGCCACGTGTGTGTTTTACTCTACTCAAAGCCGAAATGGATTGGAAAGCAAACAGAATCTGAAAGAAAAACCGCAGCGTATTTCAGGCCCCTTTTCTGTAAAAAAGGGCATTTTTAGGCACTGACGTAGGAAATAGGCATTTACAGGCACTGACACCCGCAATAGGCATTTATAGGCACTATAAAAAGAGTATTAAACATATTGTCAACACCTAATTCGTGCTCATATGTAAAAATGGTGCACCTACGAAGCGTTGAAAAAAATAGGCATTTGCCTAAAATCCGGTCTCTACTTAGAGTCTACAGCGGGATTCGAATCCGCACAGTGCGAACATATCAGCTTCATTTTCCACTGGTTAAACGAGTATAGACACCTAATTTTGGTGGCATGTTTTCTTCTCTACAGTCATACTGAAGACGCTACTATGCATGAATCCGCATGTGGTATATTCCCCTACGACCGCTGATTAATTTATAACCAAATTTTTCTGTCTTGCTGTTTCGGTTTCAACAGCCGAACGATGGCTGCGAGGTCGGAGAGTGGTTTTATGTCATGAAAGGCAAAGATAAACGTCGATATAATCATTGCTTCGTTATTTAATTCTTTACAGTGCTGAAACCAGGCTTCCTCAAGAGCCGTAATAAAAATGAGAGTAGAATCAGAGATTATATTGCAGTTTTTTTCATGCCTCACGTGACCAAAAATCGCTTTTTGACGTCACAAATCAATCGATCGTCTGTTGAAGCCGAAACAGCACGGGAAAGAAATTCGATTATAAATTATTTAGACGTCGTAGGAGAATACCGTGTGGTAATCCATGTATAACAATGACCTATGCATCATTAGAAAGAAGAAAACATGCACCCGAAAAAAGGCCATTCGGCCATCGTCGCAGCTTTTTACCCCGATATTCCGCGCTGTGCTTTGCATATCGTCGTATTCGACAACTTCTATAAGTCCGGCGAGTCAGTAAAAACCCAAGAGCACACGGACACTTGGAGCCAAAAAAATGCGCCCAAAAAGTCGCTCTGAAGCGCCATAGGAGGAGGATTTAGCCAGTCATCCGGAACGGAAGAAAGGAAGTGCCGCTTAACCAACATATGAAGAAAGTCTCAAAAAGCAGTGGGAGATTTATACCACTGCAGCAGAGTAGCAAAGAACATCAATTGTAGTTGCTGTGAACGAACTCAGATTTAACACGATAGCGTAAAAACTGAGTTCATCTCCTTAAAGGAGAGCTTTAAGGAGCTCGTGTCTAAGAAAAACCTGCGCCGTCGTCGGCATCTGTTGTCGAAACAGAAGATAAGTCAATTCGGAGTTGCGGACATATGACCGACGTCGGCGTTTATGTATTGCGAAGACCTTGCCACCATGTGGACCACTCCAGCTGCTGAGCACACTTCCAAACAACTCATTTAGAAGAATTTTTGCAGTGCGTAATGATGTGGGACTCTGCAGGTAACTACGATTGGAAATATTGGCGAGTTTTTCCTTCTGAGCGATGAAAAAAAAAAGCGAGAAAGCAAACTTTTTCCTAATCTTCCAAGGTTTTTTTTTTGGCACTTACATGCTTACTGTCGTGACCGTAGCTAATCAGCCGCGTCGCGGCAGCGCGTGAAGTGCCTTCGCCCTGACAAATTCCGCGAGAGCCGGCAGCGCCATCTGACGGACGACCGACGATTCCGCGCGGTTAGCACAAATCCTGCTGGTCCCGGTTCTGCTGGCTGCCGAGGGTGGAGAGCAAATCTCTGGGCAGCGCGCTCCTAGGCGATAGCGGGCCAATGCCTGCCCGCCGCGGAAGCTCTGTTTTTAAGGTGTTTCTAAGAAAAGGAAAAAAAAACAGCGATATTCTTACCTACCTAAGTAGGGGCACTGAAGTCACTACTGGCGTCGGCTCACTGCCATCTGTGGCTCTGTTGAAGGCGCGAAATTTGTAGAGGTGCAGCACGAGTACGCTGTCTATGATGAGCCAGAGGAGATAGCGTTGATCTGGTTTCTAATAGCTATCGGTAATCCGCCTACATCAAGACCTGCATCGATGATAGCGAGGAGACACAAGTTCTTCAGTGTCGGTGCTAAGTGCAACACGTGCAGGTCAGTCAACACCTTTTCCTCTTCAGAAGCGTTGCCTCTGTGCTATCCTCTGTGCTAAGCCTGTTTGATTACGTAACAACAAACCAGCAAGTAATATTTTTATCGGGTGATTTGAATGTTGATACGCGATGTCATTCAGCAGCACAACAAGAATTCATAAGCCTACTAGATGCATATGGCTTTTTAAATCTTATCGAAGTACCTACACGCATCACGTGCTCCACATCTTCCTGTATCGATATTGTAATCACGAGCACCGAAAAATGCGAAACAAAAGCTGGCACAGTACTATCCGACTTAAGTGACCATCTCCCTGTTTTTGCCTTCGTCCCAGCCGAACGCCCTTAACAAGTTCCCGCAGCACCCTCTTCACATTTTCGACGCGTTGATATCACCACACTTGACCGTTTTCGTTCGATGTTATATGAAACTAGTTGGGACGACGTGCTGTCTTTAAAAGACGTGAATGAGGCGTATGATGCATTTTTGTTCAAAGTTAAAACTGTCTATGATAAATGTTTTCCACTAGTCCTTGCAATAAAATTCATGTATGTATGTATGTATGTATGTATGTATGTATGTATGTATGTATGTATGTATGTATGTATGTATGTATGTATGTATGTATGTATGTATGTATGTATGTATGTATGTATGTATGTATGTATGTATGTATGTATGTATGTATGCATGCATGCATGCATGCATGCATGTATGCATGCATGCATGCATGCATGCATGCATGCATGCATGCATGCATGCATGTATGTATGTATGTATGTATGTATGTATGTATGTATGTATGTATGTATGTATGTATGTATGTATGTATGTATGTATGTATGTATGTATGTATGTATGTATGTATGTATGTATGTATGTATGTATGTATGTATGTATGTATGTATGTATGTATGTATGTATGTATGTATGTATGTATGTATGTATGTATGTCCGCGCAAACACAATCCAAAGACGCCGTGGGTTACGCAAGAACTGCTGCGCAAAATAAGGACCAAAGAAAAAATGTTTGCGCAATTCATGAAATCACGGGAGCCTTCCAAGCTTGAGAAATATAAGAAATACCGAAACCGGCTGAATAGAGAATTGCGAACTGCTAAGCTAAGCTATTTTAGTAATGCGTTTTCGGTGGGGTCCAATAGAAGTGTTCACAACCAGTGGGACCAACTGAACAAATTACTAAATCGCACCTCAAAAACAACTATTACGACAATAATGAAAGATGGTATACCAATAGGTGGGAAGGAACTGTGTAATGAATTTAATAATTACTTTGTTAACATAACCAAAATGTTATGCTGTCCCTCCGACACACCTGTGGGTTACGCGTATAATACACCATGCATTCCGGAATCCCTGTTCATGTATCCCACTGATGAAGGTGAAGTAGTGACACTGTTTAGGAATCTAAGAAATAGCAGAGCTGAAGATAAAGATGGCTTTCAGATCAAACCCTTCAAATTTGCAGTTGACATGCTAGCTCCAATACTAATCCATATCTATAATCTAGCCATAGAATCTGGCGTGTTTCCAAAAGAAATGCTGGTAGCAAAAGTGGCTGTCATTCACAAAGGTGGTGCTACCTCAGATATGGCTAACTACAGGCCTATTTCCATTCTTCCGATATTATCCAAAGGTCTGGAAAAGATTATTTACGTGAGAATAAATACTTTTCTAGTCAAACATTCAGTTTTATCAGAGAGTCAGTTTGGTTTCAGAAAACGAAGGTCCACGGAAACGGCACTAATTAAGCAAAAAAAAATAATAATAAATGCGTTTGAGGAAAAGCTCCTTGTACTAGGAATATTTGTTGATTTTTCCAAAGCATTTGACCTGCTTAATCATGCTTTACTGGTACATAAACTCAATAACAGCTTATCTTTAATTGAATCATATCTGAAATATCGTAAACAAATGGTCTCCCTTAATAACACTATATCAACCTCGCAAGCTATCCTCTCTGGTGTACCACAAGGCAGCATTCTGGGCCCCCTATTATTTAATATTTACATTAATGATATATTTTCTGCTCCCCTTCCTGTCAACATAATAGCGTATGCAGACGACCTCACAATGCTTTCCTCAGGTAACACAGAAAGAGACCTGCTAGAACACGGCAATAAGTTCTTAGAATTCCTGCGTCAATGGTCCTTTAAGAACTACCTAAGGGTAAACATCACGAAGACCAAAGCAATAATATTCCGAGCTAAAAACAGAATGGTGCGTGCAAATTTTGACCTTTGGTTAGCAAACAAAAAAATTGATGTCATGCCAGCTGTGAAATGTCTTGGTGTTGTTTGGACCGAATCACTTAATTGGGATAAACATACTGGGTATATCTGCGCTAAAATAAACAACATTAATGGCATCCTATGCCGCCAGAGGCACACACTTCCGCCTAGAGTTAAATTATTAATTTACAATGCATTTATATTGCCACATATAACTTATTGTCTCATGGTCTGGGGGACAACAACCAAGCAAAACCAAGTGAAATTTCTAATGGCGCAAAAACGAGCAATTAGATTAATAGCTAATGTGCCATGGTGTACTCATACGGGTTCCTACTTTGCAAGGTTCAGTATCATGAAAATCTCAGAGTTATTCCCGTTCAAGTTAATCTCTATGTATAAAAATGCTGTTTCAACTAAGAATGATCTCCTCTTATCAAGTTTCAACCTCATTCGTTCGATTCCATCTTATAACACACGGAACAAAATGTCATGGTCCGTACCTTTCTGCCGCACTACATACCGGTAAGCAGTCAGTGACATATAGTCTACCACACTACCTCAATATTCTGCACAAGAACAACATCATACTTGAAAAGACTTCACGACATAAATTAATAACACTTATTCCTTTGTTTGAATGTGTTTGAATGTGTTCCTTTGTTTGAATGTGCATCATTTTGACATCATGATTAGAACATATATATATATAGCTTTGTGTATCTTCTTTCTACTTGATTTGTATCTCGGTTGATTATAAATGCGTTTCCTGTACATAAAAATTTTGAGCAGTTTCTTTTGTCCAATAATGTCGAGTGATAATAGAGGCATAACGTCATGCAAATGTTAATGTATATATTTTGTGGCTGTATTTTCTTTTGTGCTTGTGAGTGCACTCTTCCACTGCTGTTGTGATTAGCTGCCAGGCGATACCGCCCGCCGAGGGCGCTGGGTGGCCCTGAAGCTGCACCAACGTAGCTTTTTGCCTTGCGCCCTCTCTCCTCTGTTACTGATGTAACCTTGTGAGAGTTAATAAAGATGTATGTATGATGGTGTGGTGCAGAGCCGAAGCCACCGAAATTTAACACCCTTTCTCCCATCACGCTGCAGCCGGCCGATCGCCTAGCAGATCGGTGTAGCCCAGGTGGTGTCACTTCGATCCAACACGACTTCTACATCATACTTATGCATGTCTGCAAAGCAGGCGCCCAGCTGTCTGTTGCAGCCACCAAAGATGCATAGCTCTTCGTCATACACGAAGGCACAGTGATGTTTGCGGCAGGTGAGGTGCACACCTTCCATTCTTGGGCGCACCCACATCAAAGTGATTGTTTCGAAATAATGCAAGGAAGAATCGTACTCTTCGTTGCCTTCTCCGTCGAACACCTGGCTACCCCAAACATACATGCGGGTTCCGACTGCTGACACCGTGTGGTAGTAGCGCATAGCGGGGGGCTCTCCACTGGTAGGAACGCGAAGCCACGTTAGGCTCTCCAAGTCGATAAAATATACACGGTTCGAGTATTCACGGTCGAAGCCATCAAAGATGTACATCCCTTGACCCAGCAAGCAAGCAGAAAAAAATATGCGCAGTGTCGCCACTTGGCCGCACATTTCCGGGCGGCTCCATGTCATAGCGAGGGTATACAACCGGTATGTGCCGCCAATCCGTGACGTTATGTCCGAGGAGCTACCCCACATGTAAACGCAGGGGCCGTAGGCGACAGCGCTGGTCGATAAATTTAATGAGCCAGATTTCGGAGTGCAACTCCGTCAGCAGCACACCCCATCTTCATGATACGGGGTGGAAAATGTATACGCCTAAGCGGCTGCCTAAGATTTCATCGCTGTCATCGTGGTAGCTGGAGAGCAGGCCGAACGAGTAGACCTTCCCTTTGGTGGTGACAGCCGTTTTGGTGACGGCTTCTGGAACCCGGTTCAGCCGCACAGTCCCCATCGTGCAGTGATGACCCGCCTTCTCAGAGATGAAACCGGGCGTTAGTTTTTCCTTACTCGTATCGGGAAAGCACTGGGAAAGAACAGATCTGGTAGGCGTTGTTTTTTTATTCTTCCGAGCTTCTCTTTGTTTTAGTGTGGTAGCTTCTAACGCCCCATCTGGTGTTATAACAATATAGCAACTGTTCCTGGGCTTACGCGGAGAAGAGAGAGGGAAAGCATGTAGAAGGGTTGCGCAGGGAAAGAGGGAGGCGAGGAGAGCAGGAGGGCGCTACGCACTGGGTGGTGCAGGCACGTGTGACACCGATATTTTTCTTCGCTACAGCCTAGTGTATCGTTCGATGTGGTGGTGTGAAGGGCTACGAATAATTAACCTAGTGACTGCAAACGCCTTGTGTGATTGCTTCATAAGCCACGGAACTGTAGGCCCTGCGCACAAACAAGATTTGCGGCGCCCATAAGATTGCGAAGGAAAGCGCAGAGTCTGCGAAAACCTGCATAGAGGGGCAGCTGAGGTCAGAAGGAAATGCGAACATCACCATTAGACAGCCGTGGATGCAGCCAGGAGGCAGGTAAGCGCTTGGGGCGCTTGACATCAGGAGGAGGCCAACCCGCGAACATGCGGCCGTTGGAAAAGGAGATCAACGCGCTAGGAAAGGTGACATCAAACGCGCTACGCGACACGATCGTTTACATCCCGAGGTCCAAAATGCTTGTGACCCCAATATCTGGGCAGAATGAGGTAGACGCGAGTCATCAGCTCTGCGGGCAAGCCATTTTGCCGTAACTCCTTCGTTAGTTTTAATGCAGGACGGCAATTTCGACGTGAATAAGGATTCTTACTTGACAAGAAAAAAACTGTGGCAAACTTAAGTCCATGTTAAGAGTATCTAACGATAGTGTTAAAGGGTCCCCACGGTTGCTAGGGGGACCCCTGGCGCACCGTCTCGCAGACACCGACACACTTGTTGCAATCAAAATTGTTTTATTACACATAATCGTTCATATTATTTAGTGACGCTAATTACTGAGCATAATTAATTAAGTGGTCTTGTAATGTAATCGCCTACTGTGCGGTGTGAGGTACTCATACAAGGACGCTGCATATCCCACTCAACGCACGTACCTGAGTGGTGGTTTCGGTCCCGACTGACCACCTTCTTTTTCATATCAGCAAAATTGCTTTCCTACTCCAGTACCCTCTCGACCAATCAGGATTTTCCAGTCAATATGACGCTGACGCTGGGCTTCCGGCCGGACGGTACCTTTATACTGTCGCGTTAAAAAAAAATAGAGGGGTGCACTTAAACTGCGCCTTAGGAGTACGACGCGATATCATGATACGTCAATTCCCATATATGCAGAAGACCATTCTCTACTTTACATTGACAGACCCTTGCGAGTCCTCGTACCCCTCCTGTCACAGTGTTGCAGCGGTTAAGCTATGGGCCCCTGCAATGGATGGCAGGTGCTCCCAGCGGTGGGCCTTGTTGGACCCAGGTTACTCTTCCTGAGCGACCAATCCTTTATTTACCTGCCACGGTGGGCAGTTTGCTCACTATCCACTGAGCAGGTTGTGATGGCGCAGCATGGTCACGGGTCCTAAGTGGCCCACCTTCCACCTAGGTTGCGCTCTGGGGACCACCTGCCAGAGCCATGCCCGTGATTTTTCGGTCACAACGCCGACACCGACAATGACAAATCCGAGTTGAAGCGAGACCAACCGGCGGCAACACGCGATATTGCCGATATTAGAAAGCATCTCGAGGCTGTAGAAAACGTAGCGACTGGTTCTGAAAACTTGCAACGGGAGCTTTGCGATACACGTAAAGCACTTGAACTTGCGCAAAAGGAAACACATGCTTTGCGTGCTCGTTTAGATGATAGCGAGGACCCCTCACGGCGTGACAACCTTATCTTTTATGGATTTGATAATAGCTCTACCGAGACTAACGAGCAAGGTGAAGAAAAAGTTCTTAGCCTTATCGCCGAAACATTAGAACTCTCTTTAACCAGTGACTGCATTGCTCGTGTGCACAGAATCGGTATATTCGACGAGAACAAAACCAGACCCGTGATAGTGAAATTCGCCGCGCATAAAACCAAGGTGCAAATGCACTCAAAGAGATCGCTGCTGAAGGAAAAGGAAGTACCTATGAGAGAAGATTTTTCTGCGGCGACACGTAAGGCGAGAAAGCGGCTAATTGACTATGGGAAAGAGTTTGGTTTAAAAGTCAATTTAAGGCAGAACAAACTAATTGCCTATGACAAATGCTATGGATATAATGCGAAAACTGACCTAGTGTTTAAAATTGGACCTGCTCTAAACAGTGAACCCATTGAGTCTCCGCGCTCTCTTCGCTCTGGTCGTACTCTACCCGGTACTGGAACGTAGGGGCCCGCCAGGGGTGGTGGTACTGCCACTGAGAACATTGGTCGGAGTGTGGTTTTTGCTAACATACGAAGTCTTTTGCCCAAAAGAGATGACATGAGTGCATTGATAAATGACTTTAGTGCTTATATTATCGCCTTAACAGAGACATGGCTGCCTGATAACGTGTCGAACAGTGAACTATTTCTTTGTGAAAAAAATTACAACATATATCGATGTGACAGATATGAAAGGCAAGGTGGTGGTGTTTTACTTGCTTTCAACGACCGAATTGAATGCTTTCATGTTGCCGTAGTGACTAGTTTAGAAATTGTGTGGTGCTGTATAACTCTCCGTTTTAAGAAAATTGTTATTGGTGTGTGCTATCGACCACCGTCAAGCCCAATAAGTTTCTGTGAAGATTTGCACGACTGCCTCAATACAATTTCTGTTCGCTTTCTGGGTCTCAGCATTTTTCTTTTAGGGGATTTTAACTTCCCAGACATTGAGTGGAATCATGATAGTGATAGTAGCGTCTTTCCTGCGTATTCCAATTCTTACCACTTCCTTTACATATGTTCCTATTTCGGATTATCGCAACTTATTGAGCTCCCCACACCTGTCACTCCCACTGCCTTATCCCTTCTTGATCTCATCACATCCTCACATCATCTCCAGAAATCGTGTCTTCTATCATTCATTTGCCTGGGTTAAGCGATCACATGATAATCAACTTCAACCTCTCTCTACCCCTAACACGCTCACGTAAGCAGCTCAAATACATCAGAGATTACAGCAAGGCTTACTTCCAGGCTATTAATAACAATCTGTATTTGTTTTTAGATGAATTTTTGAGTGCTTATCTCGAGCGTAGTGTCCATCGTAAATCGGAGACCTTCAAATCTAGAGTTTCTGACCTCGTAAATGAATACATACCCATGAAAAAGGTATATAGCAACAGTGCTGCCCCTTGGTACAACAGGTATCTTAATAGGTTTTCCAATGAGAAGAAAAAAAAGTCTTTTCAGGACAGCTCGCTTCACGCACTCTGCTGTCAGATGGTCCGCGTATAAAGCCGCTGAAGTCGCTTATTCAAATGCATTAAAATCAACCAAAATCACCTTCTTTACTATTCCAGCTATGCTAAGCAAAGACACGAAACAGTTCTGGAACACAGTAAAAGGCAAACGAAATATTACCATACAACTATTTACCCTGGAATGGGGTAGAGTTCCTGACCAACTCTGCGCATCGCTTCTCAATAGCACTTTTATCAAAGCCCTCTCTAGCCCCACCGACACTTCCGTCCTAGCTTCGCTTCAGAATATCACTTTTTACCAATGGATCCCATCGTCATCTAGTCAGAAGGAATTCGTGGAATTATTAAACATCTTAAAATGTCATCCTCTTGTGGTATCGATGGCCTCAGTACTGAATTCTTGAAAAATACCGTAGAATATTATTCCTTTATGCTACAGTGCATCTTTTCGCAGTCTTTAAACTATCACACCCATCCTAATGACTGGCTCAATTTGAAAGTACTCCCAGTGCACAAATCAGGGGAAACGCAAAATACACGTAATTACCGTCCCCTCTCACTTACTTTTGTCCCATGTAAAGTTCTAGAGCACATCATGTTTAGTCATCTTGCTACTTTCATAGAATCAAACCACTTCTTTACTCTCAAAACAGCATGGTTTTCGCAAATTCTTCTCGTGTGAAACGCAGTTAATGATTTTCACTAATCATTTGCATGTTTCTTTAGACTCTGGACTCATTACTGATTGCTTATTCCTAGGCAAACAAGAGAGGGGGTTTGAGGGGCTCGTTATAAATATGAGAGAAGCCAACAGCCACACAAACCAAGGGACACGAGGGATTTTTTTTTTAATTAAATTATTTATTTTGCGCTGGTGAACACTCTAAAATGGTTAGGTTATTTGTAAACATAAATACCCCCGAAAGCAGAAGAATTGACAGCCGTCGCCGTAGCTCAGCGGTAGAGCACCGGACGTGTAATTCGGAGGTCGTGGGTTCGGATCCCACCGGCGGCATGTGGTTGTTTCTTCGCCTGCTTTTCTAATCAATTACCTTTAAGCGATAACATATTCAGTAATATTCTAAATCGAACAAGAGCGCAAAATAAATAAATTAATTTAAATAAATCCCTCGTGTCCCTTGGTTTCTGTGGCTGTTGGCTTCGCTCATGCTTATTCTTAGGTTTTTCAAAAGCATTCGATAAAATCAGTCATTCTCTTTTACTTTTAAAGCTGAGCCAACTTAACATTGATCCTAATCTACTGAATTGGATTCGTGCCTTTGATAGTAACCGTACCCAGTTCGTCTTCGCCAATAACCACGACTCATCACCAGCGCCAGTACATTCAGATGTGCCCCATGGGTCGCTCCTTGGCCCGTTATTATTTCTAATATACATAAATGACTTACGTTTAAAGATTTCATCTAACATGTGCTTATTTTCTGGCGACTGCGTAATTTGCAGAGTAATTAATAACACTGATGATAATTTTCAGCTACAGACAGACTTAAATAAAACTTATGAATGGTGCCAATCGTGGAAAATGGAATTAAGCATAGCTAGATGCAAATGCATGCGCGTAACCCGTAACCAGCAAACAAGCCGAGATAATTTTATTAACGACACTCAGCTGAATCCAGTCTCGTCTTACAAGTACCTTGGCGTTAATGTTTGTTATAGCTTTCTTGGAATGCTCATATCAGGTTCATTATTTCAAAGGCTAACCGCATGCTAGGGTACGTCCGTAGAAATTTTTCATCCTCTCCACCTTCATTGAAAATGCTAATATATACTACACTCATTCGTCCGCAACTAGAGTACGTATGTTCGATTTGGGATCCTGACGCCATCACATCAACAAAAGAACTAGAGGCCGTGCAGAATCGAAGCGTCCGCTTCATCGTTGCAAACTACCGTCGCACTGCCAGTGTAACAGAAATGAAATCTAATCTTAAACTCCCCTTAGTCTCCACTCGCCGTAAGCTTTCATGCATTTGCCTCTTACATAAAATTTACTACCATAATCCTTGCCTGAAAGCCATCTGTGTAAAGACACCATCTTTCATCTCGCCTCGCATTCACCACAATCAAAAAGCAGCTGTCCCACACTGCCTCACAGTGACCTGCTCTAATTCCTTCCTTCCTAAAACATGTGACTGGAATAATCTTTCACCCACAGCCACCTTTGTTAGCGACACTGCGCGTTTTAAAAGCAAATTACTCACAGTGTTAGAATCAGACCAATTGTGATATGTTGTTTACCCATATATAGACTCTATAAGGTTTTCTTTTTGTAACCCTTTTATTTTTTTACTTCTGTACTTTTGTTCTCAATGTTTTCGTGCTCTGTCTCTAGCATCTTTCAATATTGTTCATATATATTGCGCTCTTTTTGATCTATGTATTGGTTTTTACACTGTAAGGCGACAGCCCTGAGGGTAAAATAAATGAAATGAAATAAATGAAATGAAACGTCAATGCCGACAACGCGGTAACCGGATTTTGCGGGGAACGGAGCCTTTAACGCTCTCGCGTCAGAATAGCGCAGTCTAGTCGATTCAAGGCAGCCGGATGCAGTGTTAGCGTTCTGCTTTCTGCTTCTCAATATCTAAAGAAATTGTGTCTGGTGGTTCAAAGAGAGAGAGAGGTGCGAGCGGTGTTTGCAAACGAGGTGTCTACTCCATTTATCAGTTCAGACAGCAGGGGCTATTTATCAAACTAGTAGATATCGTTATTGTGCAGGAGATCATTGGATTAATATTGCCGTGACTGTGTTTCGAACCCACGGCGGAGCCAACGGGTCAGCTTCACTGGCCACTGCACGAGGGCGCGATGGTATCGCCGCGACCGATCACGCCTCGTGTCAAACTGCAACACACTCTCGCGATGTGCGTTGCAAATAGTCGCTTCATGAACTTCCGCCTGCGGCGTAGCGTTCGTAACACGTTTCCCACTAGCTGTAAATACCCGCCGCGGTGGCTGAGTGATTAGCATGTTCGGCTACTCAGCCGGAGTACCCGAGCTCAAACCAAATCGCTGTGGCCAGGTTTTGGTGGAGGCGAAACACAAAAGGCGCCCGTGTGCTGTGCGATGTCAGTTCACGTTAAACATCCACAGGTGGTCGAAATTATTCCGGAGCCTTTCACTACGCCACCTCCTTCTTTCTTTCTTCTTTCACTCCCACCTTCCTGCCTTCCCTCGCGGTGCGGTTGGGGTGTCCGTCTAGAAGTGAGACAAAAGAGAGTTTTAGTATAGCGTTAGCGTGATAGCGGACCTAAGGGAAATTACGTTAGCGCGCCGCAAGCAACTTATCCCTAAAGACAGCTTGCTTCAGTATAGCGTCCTGAAAACGTTAAAGGCGATCTCCTTTACATAGAGGCGACAGGACCTTCTAAATGGTCGCCACTACCGCTAACGTGCCAAATTATAATATTTCAGTCTTCTAAGACAATTGTTACATTGGCGCTTATTTTCGCCAGGAAAATGACCCAGAAATTGTAATAAAATGAAATAAAAATATACAAAAGTAGCGCCATCCAGTCAAGGCAATGTTAACTACAAACCGTTCGATCAAGATTATTGTCACGCGTGGTTCAGTACGGTTGGGTACGTCAAAGTAGGCGACTGCAGTGGACGTCGGTACCAGCCCTAAAGCTCAGCGTTCGCTTGCCCCACACTTCGGCTTCTTTCTTTTCTCAAGGCGAGCTCGCGCGCATTCCGCGCGGTCGTGTTGTCATGAGAGCGATGACGACGAATGGCGGTGTCATTACTCCCCGGCAAAAAGAAGCATCGTCCCGATGCTGGGAATGAGTGGAGAGGTCGGAAGGAATGAACGGGATTAGTGGGCGAGGCTACCGCTCGTGATAAGGCTTCAGGCGGACCACGTGAACCACTTCAGGGCACGGAGACCGTCGGGATTTCTGAAATCCATCGGGAATGACCTCGTAGTTGAGGTCGCCCAATGACCTGACCACGCGGTATGGTCCGAAGTAGCGATGGAGGAGTTTTTCGCTCAGTCCTCGTCGCCG
Organism: Amblyomma mixtum; assembly: GCF_055824585.1. Lineage (NCBI taxonomy): Eukaryota > Metazoa > Arthropoda > Arachnida > Ixodida > Ixodidae > Amblyomma > Amblyomma mixtum. The sequence goes on along the minus strand of NC_143014.1, from coordinate 386,862,900 downwards.
AATTTGGTACCACACCATTTACACGGTCGCCAGGCGCATAATGGACGTCATGACGGCGCCGATTCTAGCGATCTGCATCTGGAAGTTGTTGGTCCTGAATTCGAACTTTGGCCAGTTGACGAGCAGCTTCGGCGCGTTCGAGGAACGTGTAGGTATCAGTGTGAAGGCTAGAGTCGTCCAGATGTGGTAACATTGTGTCGAGCATCGTCGTCACTGCACGGCCGTAAACGAGGTGGAATGGGGACATCTGCGTTGTTTCTTGCATGGCCGTATTGCAGGCGAAGGTGACATAAGGAAGCACTTCGCCCCACGTTTTGTGTTCAATATCGACGTACATGGAAATCATGTCAGAAAGGGTTCGGTTCATTCTTTCAGTCAACCCATTCGTTTGAGGGTGGTACGACGTTGTTCGGCGGTGGTCGGTATGACTGTAAACCAAGATCTCCTGCAGCAGCTCAGCCATGAACGCAGGGCCTCTGTCAGTGATCAGCACTTCAGGCGCCCCATGGCGGAGTACGATCTGATGCACGAAGGACTTGGCGACTTCTAAAGCGGTGCCGCTGGGTAGAGCTGACGGTTCTGCATAGCGGGTAAGGCAGTCCGTCGCGACAATTATCCATTTGTTGCCAGAGTTTGAACGTGGGAACGGACCCAGCATATCCATTCCTATTTGTTGGAAGGGCTTTGTGGGTGGTCTAATGGGCATCAAGAACCCAGCTTGTTTGGTTGACGGTACCTTGCGACGTTGACAGGCTCGGCATGTTCTGACGTAGTGAGTGACATCAGCACGGAGACGAGGCCAGTAGTAATTCTCTTGGATTTGGGCTAGCGTACGGGCTATGTCCAAATGTCCAGAAGTGGGTTCGTCATGGGAGGCTTGGAGGATTTCATTGCGCAGGCTAGCCGGTACGACGATCAGGTATTGCGTATTGTTTGGAGCGAAATTTTTCTTGACCAGAAGACCATTGCGGATGCGTAAAGGTGGCAACACGCGCCTGAAAGTGCGCGGGGCGGTCGTGTTGCTGCCGTTGAGAAATTCCATTGCATCTCCAAGTTCGAGGTCGGCGCATTGTTGGTCAGTGAGGCAGGAGGCGCTGAGAGCACTCAGTAAGATGTCGTCATCATTACAGGCGTCGGTAGAAGGATCTACTGGGGCGCGGGACAGACAATTGGCGTCAGAGTGCTTGCGCCCGGATTTGTAGACGACAGTCATGTCGTATTCCTGGAGCCGCAGACTCCATCGGACGAGGCGAGCGGACGGGTCTTTGAGGCTTGCGAGCCAGCATAATGCATGATGATCGGTCACCACCTTAAAATTTTTGCCGTAAAGGTACGGTCGGAATTTCGAAGTGGCCCATACAATGGCAAGGCATTCTTTCTCGGTAGCGGAATAGTTTGATTCGGCTGGTGACAAACACCGACTTGCGTAAGCGATGACCCGTTCTTGACCTGCTTGGATCTGGACCAGGACAGCACCTAAGCCGATGCTGCTAGCATCAGTATGGAGCTCCGTGTCGGCGTTAACGTCGAAGTGAGCCAGAACGGGAGGCGCCTGCAGGAGGCTTTGAAGGCTGCGGAATGCATTTTCTTGCGCTGCTTCTCATCTGAAAGGTGTGTCCGATCTTGTTAGGCGCGTCAGCGGCTCGGCAATTCGAGCAAAATCTTTCACGAAGCGACGGTAAAACGCGCACAATCCAAGAAAACGGCGGACAGCTTTCAGGTCTTGCGGCGGCGGAAAATGGGCAATAGCTGTTGTTTTTTCTGGATCAGGCTGAACACCGGCTTCATTCACAACGTGCCCTAAGAACTTCAGCTCTGTATACGCAAAGTGGCATTTCTCATTTTTGAGCGTGAGTCCAGAAGACCTTATTGATTGTAGGACCAATTCGAGGCGTGAAGATGCTCCTGGAAAGTCGGGGCGAAGACGACAACATCGTCAAGATAGACGAGACACGTCTGCCATTTTAAATCGGCAAGGACGGTATCCATGAGGTGTTGTAAAGTTGCCGGTGCAGAGCACAGTCCAAAGGGCATGGCCGTAATTTCATACAGGCCATCTGGACTAATAAAAGCTGTCTATTCCCGGTCCCGCTCATCAACCTCAATTTGCCAGTAACCTGACTTGAGGTCCATCGAAGAAAAGTATTTCGCGCTACAGAGGCGATCCAGAGCGTCGTCAATCCGGGGGAGAGGATAGACATCCTTTTTGGTGATTTTGTTTAAGCGACGGTAGTCTACACAGAACCGCAATGTTCTGTCTTTCTTCTTCACAAGGACGACTGGCGCTGCCCAGGGACTCCGGGAAGGACGAATTACGTCGTCGCGGAGCATTTCCTTGACTTGGCAGCCAATAGCGTCGCGTTCAGCGGGTGACATTCGGTAGGGGGACTGTCGGAGAGGGTGCACGTTATCGTCAGTAATAATGCGATGCTTTGCTAGGTGAGTTCGTCCAACACGCGATGATACCGAGAAGGTGTCGCCGTAGCGCAGAAGAAGATCTTTAACTTGTTGTTGCTGCGTCGGGGAGAGTGCTGGATTGACGTCGAACGTGAAACCAGTGACTGGGCTCTGCTGTTGCGACAACGACAGTGTGGAAATACTGGGTGTGCTGCTGACATGGGCGATGGCATCAACGTGAGCCACAACGGTCCCTACGTTCAGATGTTGGTGTGCACCACCGAAATTGGTTATCAGCGCTTCTGTTTCTCCGTCGACGATATTAACGACTCCTCTGGCGACAGCAAGGCTGCTGGCAAAAAGCAAGATCTGGTTGCCTTCCGCGACGCCTTCGAAATTCAGCACAGTCTTGGCGCCGACAGAAACCATGATACTCGAACGAGGTGGGATGGTGACGTGGTCATCCAGGATGCAAAGTGCGGTCGGATGGTTTGGATCTCTGTGTATTGCGTTCTCTGTGGAGAAACACACGGCCTTTGACTGGAGGTCGATGACCGCTCCATTCTCGGTCAAGAAATCCATCCCGAGAATGACGTCACGTGAACAATGTTCGAGTATAACGAATGTTACCAGGTAGGTTGCGCCTTGAACTGCTACTCTTGATGTGCAAGTCCCGGTCGGTGTAACTAAGTGACCCCCGGCTGTACGAATCTGTGGACCCATCCACGGAGTGGTGACCTTTTTCAGAGTTGCGGCGAAATTTCCACTGAGGATAGAGTAATCCGCCCCTGTGTCGATGAGTGCAGTGACGTCTGTTCCGTGGAGGGAAATGCTCAGGTTTACTGTCGTAGACGTCGTGTGAGAGGTACGGCGCGGTGTTCGGTCACGGCTGCGGTGCGGCGCGGGTTCACTTCGATTCGTCAGGTGGCATTCGCGTCGAGTCGGCGTATCACGGTGTTGGACGGCAGTCTGTCGTGGCATCGGGTGGCCACCTAGTTGCGGCGTAGGAGGGTCTGTTACATTTCGTCGGTGAGCAACCTCCCCCTCAAAGGCTGCTGCTTTTAGATTTCCTGGCGGGGGCTTGGCGACCTTCCCCGCGGAAAGTCACCGTAAGACCGACGAGGATAAGAGAACCGACGAGGGGATGGCGACCTGCGTGTCCCGCCGGTAGATTCGGCCAGATAGTCGTTTCCTATCCGGGGTTTCCTATCCCGGGCCGGGGTTTCCTGAAGGCGACTCGACGACGGCGGTGGTGCGCGAAGAGCAACAGCGGCGTACGTCATTAGCGGTGGGGCTGTAGACGGCTGGAAGGGAGCTGGGGTTGTAAGCGCCTGTTTCACCTCTTCCAGAATAACCTCGGAGAGGGTATAAACCGTTGGCGCAGGCGGCGTAGCCGGGAACAGCTTCTGGAGCTCCTCGCGAACGACAGCGCGCACGGTTTCGCGGAGCACGTCAGTAGTATTCATTTCAGTGGCTGCAGCAGTCATGGCGGCGAAAGGCTGACGCTCGTATTGCCGCAACCGCATATCGAGTGTCTTTTCCATGGTGGTGGCCTCCGACAGAAATTCTGCTACAGTGCTCGGTGGATTGCGCACCAGTCCGGCGAAGAATTGCTCTTTTACACCTCACATAAGGTACCGAAGTTTCTTCTGCTCGGTCATATCCGGGTCAGATCGGCGAAATAACTTCGCCATCTCCTCGAAGTACACAAGCACGCCTTCAATTGGGAGCTGAATTCGAGACTGAAGGAGCAGATCGGCCCGTTCTCTTCGAAGCACCGTGGTGAAATCTTTCAGGAACTGCTCTTTAAATACATTCCACGTTGTTATGGACGACTCCCGGTTCTCAAACCACGTACGAGCTGCGCCCTCCAGCGAAAAGAATACGTTTTGAAGCTTGGAGTCACCTGCCCACCTGTTGTATTGGGCCACGCGTTCAAATTTCTCCAGCCAGTCTTCCGGGTCTTCGGCTGGAGAGCCTTGGAAGCTCGGTGGCTCCCGAGGCTGGTGCAGCACAACGGAAGGTGCACTAATCGTCGTCTGCATGCCTATTTCGGGCTGGACGGTCGTCGACGATTGCGCTGGACGAACCGATTGGGTCGAACGAGACTCCAGGAGCCCAAACTCGGGTTGAAGGCCTTGGAGCCGGCGGCTGCCGTGGTGTACAGGCGTCACCTCGATGGCAGATGACCCTCGAGGACTTGAATCCCTGCTTGCTGGAGGAGTCCGAGGCATGGAATGCGTTACCCAGCACCTTCACAAGATGTCACGCGTGGTTCAGTACGGTTGGGTACGTCAAACTAGGCGACTGCAGTGGACGTCGGTACCAGCCCTAACGCTGAGCGTTCGCTTGCCCCACACTTCGGCTTCTTTCTTTTCTCAAGGCGAGCTCGCGCGCATTCCGCGCGGTCGTGTTGTCATGAGAGCGATGACGACGAATGGCGGTGTCAATATTTTCTATCACATGGCGTCTAATGTTCAAAAAACTTTTGTAAATTTAATATAAATTGTTGCGTTATGTAATTTAAGTACATAAAACACCGCGGCAAAGCTCAAAATCAATTTTTGTATCGTTCGGCACGTCTGTGTTACATTTCGGGCAGTTGCAGACGGTAGCAGTGCAGCTTAAGGTCCCATAAGGCTATTGTACCGCCGAATCGTGAGCGTATCGAAAAAAACTAGGCTGTATTGCAGCTTAAAGGGGTAGAGACATCAAATTCCGAGGTTGTACAAAAGACTGCCATACGTTTCCTTTGTATGTGAGGACCATAAGAGGGAAGTATTAAATTTAAGGGAGGTCTAGAACATATCTTAATTTAATTTTAAAGTTTGTGAAAATGCTCACTCTTGAAGTCTGAGCCATCGCTAGTGCATTAATGTGACGTAGGAACAGAGAAGAAAACACAAGCAAGTATTTCCTACGTCATTGCACAGTTTTCTGACGTACGGGACCAAGTTTTGCGGTTTCGCGGCCTAGCAACCTTGGTTACGAGTGCTCATGAGTCTTTTTTCTGCACGCTGGCGAGTGCGACGGTGCTTTACGCCCGGCGTTGCCGCAGCCGATGTCGTTGCCGAAAGATCCACTTTTGCACAGGCATATTGCCGGTGCCCTAATCTAGGAAGCATTCTCTGGTATCATGGATTTTATGTATTTTCTTGTGCGAACGTGAAGTACGCCGATCATGCCGGCCGGCCAGCCTGGATCCCGTCTGACGGCGTCACAAAAACGAGCTAAAGTGTGTTCTTGACGTAAATAATAAACCCTGGGATAAGAAATGTGAAAAATGTGTCATTTTTGAGGATCGCTGACCGATACTGAGCTGCTGGCAAAGGTAACGACTGTGATACGAGCAAACTTCTTGCCACAACCGCCTCGCAGCTGCCGCTGGCCCGACGTTGGGGTCCGGCTCGCCTGGCGCCCGCTCGCTTCGCTGGTGAAGGCGTCGCTGAGATTTACCATACTATTATTTTATTGTGAGATGATGCTGTTGACAGTAAAGCGATGTGTAGAGTAGGCCGTTTATTATAGCGCAGGCGACTTCCGAAGCGCCGGCCGCTGCGGCTTCGATGCGGAAGAGGCTATAGGCCTAGCGACGACCACGGCAACCAGGCAGCAGCAGAGCTCGTCGCCCGGAGCGCCCGCGAGCGATGCCGTTGCCGAAAGCTCGAAACATAAGCAGGCATGCTTTGTCGCTGCTCGAGCAGTCATTCTGATAACAAGGCGATCTTGTCTTTTCTTACGAGATTTGTACACCATCCCAAACAGCGCTCACGCACTGCTGCACGGCGGCGAAGTGCGACACCGGTTGTGGGCGGAGCTTGGGTAGAGCGGCGCAGCGATGCTCACCGCTCCGTGTCCCTGCTTGCAGTGGGGCGGCAGTTCGCAAGCAACGATCGGTGCGGCGAGTCGGCCAAGTGGCCATATGGCTGGATGAATGTTGGTGCGCGTGCATTATTTGTCTAAATAATGATTGCACTTCGCGCTCTGAGCTCGCTACTTGCTTTTGGTCGGCGAATGTTCTCGCTCGGCCACCGATCTGCCCAAGACACGTCGGCCGACGGGTCTCGTCGGCATCTTTGGTTGGCGGCGTTGTCACACTAGGACGACGCTTGGTCGTTCGGGCATCGTCGTCGTCGGTGCAGTGTGACTGGCTAGTCGGGGAACGACCAGGTTAGCCGACGCGACCGTCGGCGTCGCTGTCGCGTCGGCATCGGGGTCCCGTCGGCCTATTGTAGTTCCTCGTCTGCGTCATCCCGCGATTCCTCATAATCGGTGTCTTCGCCGAAATAAAACTTCTTTCCGACTCGGAGCTGTTCGGCATTGCGACTTGCCCTCCGCCCTCCGTTCACGCGCACCACGTGTGTGTCATGCCTACAACGACGTCACGGCTTTCCGGACCCACGTGGCAACGCATTGTCTGGTTTTTGACGTCATGTAAAAGCCTGGCAAAACCTGGCAACTACGAACCGAAACCGAAACTGCTGGGTACAAATAATACGATTATTAATTATATAATGCGAGTTCATGCTTCTAAGATGGTGTTCCATGCTCACTGAATCGCTACGCATTATTTACAACCCAAAGGTACAACACAAAATTGTGGTGTCTCTACCCCTTTAAATTTTATCGTCGAACCAAGGTAAGGCATAGCGAAAAGCAAAAACGTCAGTGGTTGCAGGTAAACATGCCGACCGCAATCGCAAGGACTGCGAACCGGCTAAAGCGGGCGGCTCTCGCTTGGAAGGACGCCGACATGTTTTTGAGCCAAGGGCGCAAAAGCCGCAACTGCCGCAACGCTAACTTCTGAAAATTGCGTGCGTACGCTAACCCTATTTCTCCGTTAGCGTTCTGCGCATGCTCACTCTGGAACCGCTATTCCGCTATGCATGAAATTGCACGCTATGCACGAAAAGCGCTTTTAATCTTGGTGAGGGCAACAGTACATGTTTTTTTCGAACATTCATTCGTGTGAGTGTCATAAAATGATAAACGTTCCAAAATCAAACAGAAATAGTCACCCGTCGACGCACTACGTCCCCTGACGCCGCGAATACCGGTCGCCATATTGCTGCTTCAGAAAAAAGCCGCTTGACACCGCCACCATCGCTGGAATAACCGGGCCTTCTTTCTTACAGAAGCAGGTGTCTCTGCAGGATGTGGACGGTGCGGCTAAACGGTGTTCCAGAGCATGTCACCCACAAGGCTGTACACATCAACGGCAAGGTTTGCTCGTTCGACAGTAGCTACACGGCATGGAACTTGGTCCGCGTGTTCATCTTCGACCCCGCGTCGCGCCGGTGGGATATTGTGCAGACGCAACTTCCCTACGGCGGGCCGATTAGCATTTCCCGCCACACAGTTGTAGCGTACGGCCACTGTGCGTATCTGTGGGGCGGCCCGAACAGGTGGCCATGTGTACTTCGCTTCGACTCAAACACGATGACATGCAGCCGTCTGGAGGTGTCTGGTGAGGTGCCCTCATCGCTTTTCGGCAGCGGAGCTTGTGTTGTGGGTCACCACAAGTATGTCTTCAGTGACTGTGATTCTTTTCCATATATGCGGGTCCTTGACTTGGATACCGGAGTGTGGCATCGTGTCCCCACCACCGGAGAGGCTCCGCTTCAACGTGCCAGCCAGACTGCGTCTGCCATAGGGACCCGCACGTATTTGTTCGGCGGCAGCGCAACAGACCGTTCTCTAATCCTATACTATTTTGAAACGACCACCTCTTCTTGGGTGCGCCCAGAGGTTCAAGGCGTTCCCCCTGTGTATCGGGGAGGACATTCCGCCTTCGTGTTCAACGAAGAGCTGTACATTTTCGGAGGGTACAGCGATGTGCTGAAGACCTTCTTAGCAGATATGCACAAGTACGACCCCGTGACGTCGTGTTGGACCGAAGTGAAGCCATGTGGCTCTCCACCATCTCCCAGGTACTGGCATGGCTGCACAGTGATGGGTGAAAGAGTGTTTATCTTCGGCGGCTTTGGGCCGGCACCCAGCCAGGATGAGTGGCAGGTTGCTAAGGAGCGACGGGCGCTGACCGATCTCCACGTGTTGCACTTGGCACCGACACTGAAGAACCTGTGCTTACTTGCAGTAATTGATGCACGGCTGGATCTACGCCCCTTACCACCCTTCATTAGAGAAATGGTCTACGCTGTAACTTCTCACCCATCGTAGTCGGTAGTAGATGCCTCATCTCAAGCAAACTGAGTGCCTGCGGCGAAGCCATCTTGCTGGTACGGTGAGACGCAACTTCGGCGCAGCTGCTTGACACAGAAATAAGCACTTCTTTTATACGCAAACAACGCCTTCCTTCAGTGCTCTATTTTCGCGTAAGCAAGAAAGTCGCTAGTGTTTTGTTTATATTCACGTCACTCGGGGCCTCCTCGTTTTCGTAATTAATAAAGGGAACAAATTTTTTAACGAAGAATTATTCACTGAAATCGATTCACCTCCAGCCCGGTGGTTTCTTCAAGCAAGTCGCATTAACTCCACTTGGGCATGACGCTCGTGATCAATTGTAGTTTGCCCCGCAGCCACTGCTGGTCATCCTTTTCAAAGCAGATGGTAGATAGAGATATGTGGCGGTAGGCGTCGATTTCAGCTCTTGTCCGGAAACAACTTGCTTCTTTTGCGACGACTTCAGGAAGCCAGTTATGACTTATTTCCGCATGTCTGTCCTCACTTTGACGCTGCATTAAATGTTCACTGATTTCATAGCCTGCTAGTCATGGTCCTCTTTTCCCGATATGCATTCTAAATACAACCTGCAAGCACCCGATCAGTATCTGTCTTGAATCGGAGCCGATAGCATTCGTCAAAGCTTGTGTAACTGATTGTAGCAGGAGCAGATCGTATTAAAGGCAATCGACAGCATGCTGGCCAGTATTTGAAGCTTCTCGACAGCCTATTTACACTGGTGTGATGGCGCTCTAGCGCACCGTGCACGTCAGATACATTCTCACCCTATTGAAAGAACTCTGCGTGAGTTTGCACGAGAACAGTGATTTTTGTACGATCACGTTCATTTTGCACACGAACGCGCAGAAATTGGGCGTTACCTGTGCGCATTCTGTGCGTCCTGTGTGTACATATGCGCGTACTGTGAGCTGATAGACGTCCACGCACACTTTTTGCGTGTAAAAAATCGTGGACGCTCGTGGACAACTCTCTGTACGTGGACATCTGCGTGCTGAGAGGGGGCTTGCCGAAGCTGTGCGTGCTTATGTGCATACTGAGCAAGCTCAGTGAGGCTGCGTGTGGCCATGTGTGCGTTTGCTTGCTTAGTAGCAACTTGTCGAGACTTTAAAGGCCCATTTAGGGTGAAAGCAAACGAAGTTCGAGCATTCAGTTAATGATTACTTCTCAATAATGAGCAATAAGCTCACGTTTTGCTGTTTTATAATTTTCGTCTTGGCGTAAGTACCCATTAATCATTTTCAACTTCAGCAAACAAATAACCAAAAAATTATCTGTTAGTGCAAAATGGTTCCCTTCGATACTGCAGGGACCTGTACATGACAACATGCACACTGAGCAAGAACTTGTCAACATTGCAAGTTCATTGTAAAATAATGTAAAAAACAAGCTGCTAATGACTCTTACAGCATCCTTCAGTTCTTCCTTTAACCAATTCTGAAAGTTACAGATATCTTATAGATGCATGATGAAAGCCATCCAGAGCGCTTATGTTGTTGCCCGTCATGCAGACAGCCATATTTCGAAATCAGAAGCAACACAACCATTTGTTGCTTGCACTCGAACGGAGTCAATCAATGGAATAACTCTGAAAGGGCAACAGTGTTTGTTAGGTGCAACAAACAAGCTTGGGGATATAATCAGGTTCAATCAAACATGACGTGCAGAAAGCGAATTGTGAGCTGTAACAGGAATGTTACGAGGCAATTTCCAAAACTTAAAGTCATTAGCATAAATTTACATACACGTAAAAAGGCCATGTAAGCCTACATGAAAAGACAGTTTTGAATTCACAGTTGGTGTCAAAAGTTCAGAAATTAGTGCACTCTCTCAATTTCAGTGACAAATCACAGATCGATTAATTAATTCCCAGTATGGCTCCAGAACAAATCCCATGAGTCTCAAATGTGCAAAGTGTATATACCACACATGTTGCCTGATTAGCACCAGCATTGCATGATGCATGACAAGGTATCACACTCTTCATTCTTCTTCAATCTGTTTTGAAATTTGCACTACCACAAAGACCATCTGGATGGACTATGATTCGATCATATTGCTGAGCGTCACATTCGGAGACCAAGAGCAACACAACAGTGTGCTGCACATGAGTGGATATAATGCACTGGGACTACTGTGCACAGTAAGGAACGATTGTAAGGCGTCAGGTATTTGCTTGGGGAATGTAATCAAGTTCAGTCATGTTTCATGTGTAGAAAGGAAGATAAAAGTTGTAGCAGAACTATGAAATCCAACATCCAATACTGAACTTCCCCAGGTGATCTACACACACATAAAAAGCACGAAAGGATAAGCTCAGCGGTACTGTTAAGTTTGATGCCCTTTGAGGTTTGACTTGCGCGCCTGTATGCAACCATCAGATACCATCTTGAAGTTACCAGAATGCCCAAAACAACTTTGTTGATCTGTTCTACTCTAATCTGAAATACTTTTCCTTAAAACATTTTTTTTGCAACATGCTGTGTAGCTAATTATAAAATAAAGAATAGAAGCTGATAAAATTTTCTCATCTCAAACTTACTGATAAGTACACAAATCTGAGTGATTTTAAGAGAGGTGACGCACCCGGTATTCTGTGTCCAGAAGCATGCATAATGCTGCAGAATCCTATAGCAAGAAAATTTCTTTTAGTTCACAGATGTCTATGTCTGGTCACAAAGTCAATACTAAGTAAGGCGCATATCCTAACCTGCAATTACATGAAGCTGCACGTGCTTCATAGGCTGTAACTCTGCCAATAACTGCTACATATTTCCCACCTCTAGCACGAGTGCGGAATCAATATACAGCATGGAAACAGCAGTTTTGTTGCTTTAGCTTCTTTACTATGCTGTTTAGGCAAGAGACGAGTTGAAATATTTGCATGGGCAGTTCTCGATTGAAGTAACGTAAAAAACATCCGCACTCCTTTCTGCTGAAGCGACTGGTGGACCACTTTTGCATGTCGCATCTCGTATGACTTGCTAAGGGTCCAGACTGACACACGCACTTCGTCAAACCTTCACACAAAACACTCTTCGCTTTTGCTATAAGCTCCGGCCACAGGCAGTAAGTGTCCCGTCACCGTTCACATCGCAAAAGAAGGCAGCGCTCGCAGGCGGTCAGTTTGAGCTGACAGCGACAGGCGTTGCAGGCACACCGCCGACTAAGTTTCCAAGGAAGCCACACTGTAGAAGGGCGCCGTCTTGTAGTCGAAACACACCACAGAAACAATGGTCACTTTCGCTGCTTATGAGCCAGGCATTTTTGCAACGAAGTTAGCAGTGCAATAGGCCGAAAGGTTCGACTCATCAAACGACGGCACCGCACTGCTGACCTCATTATCGTTGTCGACCAGACATCCATAACACATATGCCCCGACGGATCGCTTAATTGGGAGCTGCTACTACTCTTGGATGAGAGCGCGCCCACCGGCAGCACACACCGGTAATCCTTCTTTTGCGATTCCAGCACAGTAAAAGCGGCGCGCAAGACCGCCCAGCAGCAGCACGAGAAAACAAGCGAAGCTCACGGCGGTGATCTCAGAAACCATGCAGCATGTCGGATAAGCTTTGGATTTGACGCGCTAGACACTGCCCACTCACGCACGCACGCACGCACGCTTGTACCGACACGCATATTGGTGGTGTCCAATCTGAACGAGCCGCAAGGCATGCTGGGTACTCCGACTTCCGGGTCTTTCGGCGAGATGCGCGTGTACAGCGCTCTGCTTGAAATGCGGATTTGCCAAGCTTAAATTCGCTCCTAATAAGTTAATACGCGCGAATGAAGTAGTAAAAAAGGTCAGCATGCTCTACGTGCATTATTGTGCCCACGCTCGACGTTCCGTATTGGGATTAAGGGCGGAAAAGCATTGTAAGTGCGAACGTTTCGGCATGCGTCGTCTGTTCGCGCTGAAGTTTAGGACGCTTCATTCACTCGCTGAAAAGTCCGCTTCTTGTTACGGGTATGATATGGCTGCTACATAGTTCTCTAATATATATTAGAGTACATATTTCCTACAGGTTTCGCGCTTCCAGGCGCTGAATATATGGACTACCAGCAACCGCAGCCTAGCATTACGTACGAGCGCACATTGTAGCAGGGTGGCTACGACGGCAAGGAGCTTGAACCGTGCAAATCCGCGGAGGACTTTCGGTACTTTTTCTATACAAGCCGCGGTGGCCTAGCGGTTCGGGTGCTCGGCTACTAAGTCGGAGGACCCGATCCGGGACTCGGCGGCCGCGTTTCCGATAGAGGCGAAGCGCGAAAGGCGCCCGTGCGCTGCGCGATGTCAGCGCACGTTAAAGAACTCCCGGTGGTTCCAATTAATATGGAGGCCTCTACTACGGCGTCCGTGATTGCCCACGTGTCGCTCCTCCTCTCGAAAGTCTGTGAACTTATCAATGTTTCACAACCTTAGCAAGGGGCACAATCTGTTTTATTGTCGGTTCCTGTACTTGTCAGCTTAATTGCTTTCGTTGCATATTTGCTATGCTTTATGGAATAATTACTGCAGAAGCTGTCATTCTTAACAACTCTGTCATGTGATTTAATTTTAGTTGAGCTGTAATGCAAAAATGCAACTGCATTACAAATGTGTTGAATTTTCAGCACTACAGTAGTCTTTCTGCTTGTACGAATTATGCCCCGACAAGCATGCACCGAGACTTTGTGACTGAAAACCTGCACTTATGTGCGCCAAGAGCCCAGATGGGAAGTTACATGGCAGCTATTCCAGCAGTGAGAGGCGTCCACTTACTGCAGCTTTGGTGGATGCACAAGAACTTTTCTCACAAACAAAATTGACTATGCATAGCTATGCACTGCAACTGCATTGCAATGTATTTCACACCCTGCATGGTGGTGTGGGACATTACAAGCCATTTACATTTAACTTGCACCTCTGAATGTTAAGAATTTCTGTACTCGATTTCCCGATGCTGGTTGCTGCATTAGGTAGATGAAAAAAATGCAGAAAAATAAATGCTTTGTTTTGTGTCATCTCTTGAACATTCACTAGCTTCAAGGATGTAAAATCAATGTTGCTTCCCATGAAAGCAGAGGAGAGCCTGTAGCCATTTTGCTGTCGTGTACTCCGTGCTCGGGCCTAGTTGAAGGTGAACCACCAGCCTGTGTACAGACAGATGTCGCCAATGATTGGCACCTCAGCTGTTGATGCCTAGCTATGTATAGAAATGTGGAGATGTATAACTTACGCACTGTATGCACAATGTTCAAGGTAAGGTAGGTAAGTAACAACACTAGCAGCTAGACAAAAGATGAGCTTGCCTTCTGTTTTTCCTAATAAAAACCTAAAGCCAAAACAAGGCATCAAAGCCTGCTACAGAGCTTCACTACAGGCACCACAAAGAGCACTACAGCGCTTGTCTCTTCTCCTTTCTTTGTTTGTGTTTGCATGCTTTGGTGCTGCTCCTTTTCTTAGATTCAAAATGCACCAACTAGCCCCAAAAGAAGTTTTATTGAACGTAAACAAAGTCCGGCACAAAGACAAAACAGTAAGCAACAGGAGCCAAAAGCAGAACAAGCTCCTGACGAGGGCAGCTTTACTGTTGAACTGCAAGAGTAGCAAGTTTCTCAGCTATTAACGAGAAACTCTTCTTGTCCTGTAGGTATAACATCATATCTTTGTCTTGCAAAAGCTTTCGCAGCGCATTTTCTACAACATGTAATAAATGAGTTTAATGCAGGAGATCTTTGTGACAAATAGTAAATTATAATAAACAGTATGGTCGAGCGTAAAAAATATCATGCTTCAGCTTTTACAGCACACACAGACGCTTCATACGAGTTGTTTTCAGAATCTTGTACAAGTCCCTGTTACAAAGTCTTGTGCAATGTTGAACAAAAGGCATTTGCATCCAGTTTTAGCTTTGGCGTTAACAATGCGGCACAGCTTGCACATTGATAAACCATCCCTAAGACACAAGTGATACCAAAAAGTCTGGAATGACTGAACACAATGCGTTCCTTGGCTTTTTAATAAAAAAACGTAATTTTATAGCATGATTATTACTCTTGATCGTTATGAACCCAACGACCACTAGACCAGCCTCTGCCTTCCTTGTAGCATCTTCCACTTCTTGAAATCACCAATGTACCTCTCAATTAGTCAATCATTAAGTGCAATATTACTACATGCAAACATTCAATGCATCACATATGCAAGCTACAGACGTAGACATTTATTTACTTCATATGCATGTTCAGCACATAAAGAGTGTGCGAATGACACTTTGCTGCACAGTGAGAGTTCAGAATTACAGCATTTGTCTGAGATGTCAATTCTACTAAGTTCTGTACAATGACAGGTGAAAAACAGCTAGGCTATGTTGGGTGCCATTTATTTTTAATTGTATTAACCTGAAGTGAAGCTTTTCCCAACTTACTGACTCAGAGTATGAAAAGAAAGGCGGTTAATAATTCTTATCACTTTCTAATGCGATCACCTCGTCTGTCAGCCTCCTTCTCCGCACACAGGAAACGAAGAAACATTACTGCAACATGCGGGTTCACACAAACAGGGAACTTATGTGTAACAGGTTGCTTAATTATAATTTTCGACACTTGCTGCGTGCTCATGTCGACTAGTGTTCTGCTGAAAACGTGTTTCAGTTTGAGCATGAAATTAGCGAAAATGGCCTCATAGAACAATTTATAACTCTTACAAGTGCTCGTAAACATGCCTTAACACTGCGACCAGAGCAGTGCCAGCGAACGAGATGCCGCCGTACGTGGCCGCGGTGTCGCCGTTTCGACAGCTGACGGCAGTAACAACACACGCCTTAAGTATTAGCTATGAATTCGAGCTACTCGCATTCAGCGCAAATCTCTAGGAATAATCGTCCTGTCCTTTAACATCTTAAGTTGTCACGTTGTACTAACGGAGGCCGAACAGCATATATTTGCAAACATAGCCCGCGCGGTGCTGCCGCCGTCATGTGAGAACGGTTGTGGCACATAGCCGAAGTCTTCCGAGCGAGAATTGGTGCTCCTCAAGGAGATAAACAACCTACTTTACCGAATTCTTCAACTTCCACAACGCTCTCAAACTCTGCCGCCAACAAAATGCTCGAAGCACAGCATAGGGTTGACCGTCGCAGGCAGTCTGCCAGCGGATCACAACGGCGCACTGTTCTTGCCATTCCCTGTACTTGATGGCACTCGGAACATGTTGCATTCCGTTGCAATGAAGTTTCTGCAGGTTGCGGCAGCGCACAACATCCTTTTTCCGGCAATGTGAGCGCCAGTATTAAGAAAAGAAAGACCGAAACCGCACGTCAGCAAGCAATGCCTACGCAAACCAAACGACAGAAAAGATCCGGAAGTTCAAATTCACGTGACAAAGCTGCGCCGTGACGCAATGTCCGCCGTCAGTCCACGCGTCACAAATTTCTCAAGTTTTTAATGCTAATATGTGCAAAATGACTTCATTATTTTTGTAACGGAAGTTTCATTTGGTTTTAGTCCTTTGCTATCGCACTGCCCAAAAGCATAGAGCCCGAAAGAGACGACCTGGAGGAATGCCTGGAGGCGATGCCTTTCTAAACGGGCCGAAAGAAGCCGGAACTGGCCGAAGCGCTAGCCAACGAACGCAGCGTCTGGGGAGGGACAGCATGGCGGTCAGCGTTATTACGTTTGTCGTGGTCCTCCTTTGTGGTGCCGAGGGCATGAACCATCGCTGGCATGAGCATTTGTCACTCTTCCGATATGTGACGTGCCGACAGCAGTGCAATTCGCTGGTGCGATGTACGAAAACGTGGTAAGGTGCTAAGTAAACCTGTGTTTATAGCGTGCGTCAGCGGGCTCGACGGATAGCGCGTCGTCCTTTGCGCGCCTTCACTGGAAACGCTATGCTGACGGCGGGGCTCATTTCCTCCATGGCGGAGCAGCTGGTGGGAGACCACTACCCGGGTGACATCTCGCATCTTGAGGGTAAGTTAATTTTCTTCGAACCTGTTCATTATTTCAAAGCCTTTGCGCACAACTGGCCACGTCAACACAGCTAGTACAGAGACGCGAAGACGCGCGAAGACGCGCCTATCGCGGCAGCACGCAGCGCTGAAAGGTTGTTTGCTGGCGGCACACGGGCATGAATGCGCGTGTAGTGTCAGTGGTCACACGGTCATGGTCAGTATGCCATGCAAATATGCACAGCTGATCCGATCGCGGGGTGCACGATATCGTCGCCGTACTGCCGCCGTACTGCCATTCATCTCTCGCCGAAAATGGAATATGTGCCCGCCAATAGATCTTCGGCCCGGGCTTTACATTCTCACCGCATGTTACGCTGTAATTGAAGTAACAGCGCTCGAGCAGTTTAACTACGTAGACTGCGATTCAGCTGTATGCGTTAGGATTGAGCTTCCTCCTCTTTCACTTGTATTTCACTTGTACTTTTATGCCGCCGCGGTGGCTCAGCGGTTATGGTGCTCGGCTGCTGACCCGAAAGACGCGGGTTCGATCCCGGCCGCGGCGGCTGGAATTTCTTTGGAGGAGAAATTCTAGAGGCCCGTGTACTGTGCGATGTCAGTGCACGTTAAAGAACCCCAGGTGGTCGAAATTTCCGGAGCCCTTCACTACGGCGTCTCTCATAGCCTCAGTCGCTTTGGGACGTTAAACCCCATAAACTAAACTGAACTAAACTAAACTTGTACTTTTATAAATTGTGTATTTAAGGTACGAAGCTCCGTATGATCCAGCTGCGTTCGTACTTATAGCCGAGCCAGTGTAGTCGAGCCTTGAATAGCAGAACGGTGAGATAAAAACAAATTGCTCTGAAGTTTTTCGCCTCTATTTTGGCATTCGCTTTTTCATACTTTGGCTCGGAGCTGAAATGGTACAAACAACTGCAAAATGCACACAGGTGCCCTAGCTCCATTTGCCCTAAATCCCGAAGTTGCAGTGAAACTTAAGGGTAATTGAGCCTTCAATATGTACGAAGAATAAACTTGATTGTTTAATGATTATAACCAATGGCGCAAATAAATCTGACTTTGACTTAAATATGCTGAGGTACCTCTCCAATACCTTATTTGATGTTAAAGGAAAAAGTGTGGTTTTTCTGCAATTGGCACTATTAATTCATCATACCTGTGAGAATGTGAAATCAGTGCTAATCATGCCAGATTTCAAATTCAGGGACGCATGCAGAATTTGAAGCAAACCAGCCTTCTACTGAAAATATCGTTCTGCTGTGGTCTGTTCTTTTGAATGGTGGCATGTATTGTAGAAACAATGCTGGATATCGATATGCAAGTGATGTCTCGTCTGAGGCTAGCTTGTGAATGACTGCCGTGGTTAGAATTTCTTGTTGCCTGGCCCACTTCGAAATGTGGTTAAACAGTCGTGTTCCATTCTGTAACCGGCTCCTTTTTGTGCCATGCATTTTGCCTTACATGCTTGATTCTAGTCCATTTTTTGCACTGTGCTGCTGTTAAATGTCTCTTTTTACCTTGCAGCAAGCTCCACATAGCTTTACCAGCAATGCCTCTTCCAAGCTCTCCAGTATAGCTGTGCCAGCCTTTCACTTGGTGCTAGGATGCCCAGCAAGCAAGCAGGCTTTTGAGGTAAGCACTGAAGACATCTTCCGACACATGTAGCTTTTATTTTCCTAGTCCACTGCTACTTGTGTGACCCCTCGTTATGTTGATTTTGGCAAGTTAGGTTGCCTATTAAGGGCTCTCTTTTGTTTTTCACCTGCTGCTGTGGCCTACTGCATTGGTGTTCGGCTACTGAGCCCAAAGACGCGGGATTGAATTGTGGTGGCTTCGTTTCGACAAGGCGAAATGCATATTTGCTCGTGTGTTATGCAATGTTAGTGCATGTTAAAGAATCTTTGGTGGTCGAAATTTATGCACAGCCCTCCTCTATGAATGGAGCTATTCAACTTTGAGACATTAAAGGACACTGATGGCAAGCTGAAGTTTACCTGTGATGATGAAGTTCCGCATCCTAACCACAAAGACGACACTTTTTCTGAAAGTGGAGCTGTATAAGCCAGAGAAAGCAAAACATACAATTTTCATCAGCACCGGCTGATTTCGGAAGTAAATTACGATGCGCTGACTCCGTTTTTTTTGGCACAGATTCCAGAGGCTAGGCTGAACTGCCATTCACCTCAGAACGGTTATCATGCAGTCCTTTGTGTAGACTTCATGAGTTCAAACCGAGTGGCGGGAAAATTTTTAAATGTAATTTTTGTGCCATTCATTGTGTTGATGGCCTTTGCGCTGCTGTTAAAAACCGGGATAGCAGTATGGTATCCCATAAAACTAGGTTCAGGACTTGCAGGAAGTGGTTTATCACATTCCGCTAGCTTGTGCAAGAAACTACTTCAGGGATATGTGCAGGTGTCCTTAATGTGTTCCTGAGTGAGCACTAACTCGTTAGGGGGAAGGCAGCTTCTAATCTGGCACTACAGTGCCAAAGTCGTGAGTGTAAATCATAAGATGGCCCATCAGTGTGTACGCCTGATTTCTGTGACACTTCAGTGGTGTATAGAAGTGGTAAACAAATCTGTAAGGGATTTGATGCATATCTCCAAGGCAACGGCTGTATGAGTAGCGAAGCCATTAGTCAATCTTCAACGGAAAGAATTTTCTCTTTTAGATGACGTGCTTGTATATCAGTGACAGTTATTTGTTGTCCTGCCTTTCGCTGGTGTGGGTCATGTGTGGCGCATCTTCATGCGAGCCTTCTTTTCCTTCACAAAAAATTCAATTGATTGTCCAACCTGTTTTCTTCTCTTTTCCTGTGTTGCATCTTTTGGCTGGTTTTAGATCTGTAACTGAGCTCAGACCGTGATAATTACAGCCGGAAAACAGGGCTACTGAATGTGAGCTTGGCATACATACGTACTGTATGTGTGAAAGTGCAGTTTACAATATTCAGAAATGCTTGATAGCCTTACAAGAATCTAAAATTTTGTTGGAATTCCTATTTGTTCTATGTTCAAGTGTCGAGAGTTTTTCCGCTTCATCGTGTGATTAGAGCCACTTTGGTACTTAAGCTGAAATCTTTTCTTTAGCCTGCATGTTTCTCACTTTTGGGACAGAAACGTGGAGGCTAATTAAAAGAGTTCAGCTTAAAAGAGTATAGACACCTAATCTTGGTGGCATGTTTTCTTCTCTATAATGATGCGGAAGACACTACTATGCCTGAATCACCATCTGGTGTTCGCATGAGACCGCTAAATAATTTATAATCAACTTTTTCTGCCATCCTGTTTCGGTGAACAATTTGACTATGGCTATGACATCAAAGAGAGGTTATAGGTCACGTGTGGCGTGGAAAAACTGCACTTATAATCGCTGCTCCATCATTTTAATTCGCTACAGCGCTGACGCCAGCATTCCTTAAGAGCCAGAAGTACCAATTGTATTGCAGTTTTTCATGCCTCACGTGACCAATAACCTCGCTTTGACGTCACAGCCATCATTCAGCTGTCGAAATCGAAACAAATACAGCAGGAGAAAGAAATTTGAATATAAATTATTTGGCGGTCATAAGAGGATGCCATGTGGTAATCCGTGTATAATACTTTATGCCTTATTACAAAGAAAAAAACACGTGCCAAACGATAAGGGCAGCAAAGTGAGCTATGGAAAGAAAAATGATAAGTCTAACATTAAGAGACCAAAAGGGGGCGGAGTGGGTGAGGGAACAAACGCGGGTTAATGACATGCTACTTGAAATTACGAGGAAGAAATGGGCCTGGGCGGGGCTTGTAATGGGAAGACAACATAACAGCTGGTCCTTAAGGGTAATGGAGTGGATTCCAAAGGAATGCAAGCATAGCAGGGGGCGGTAGAAAGTTAGATGGGCAGATGAGATTAAGAAGTTTGCGGGGATATGGTGGCCACACCTAGCAAATGACAGGGTTAATGTGGAGACATGGGTGAGTCCTTTGCCCTGCAGTGGGCCTAGTCAGGCTGATGATGATGGTATGTGTCGCACCTGCTGCTTTGTGCTATCAGCTGGCCCATGCTTGGCCGACCAGACTAGCCAAATTTGTGATGTGGGTTTTCTATTGCACCTGCATTTGTGTACAAAGAGGACTTGAATGGTATCAGGTGATCCTGTGCATGTGTTCACGCCACAGCACACATGACCCACACTGAAAGCTTCTCTGCCTTTAGTAAGACGGCTGCATCAGTCTGGGGCATAACGTATCCCAGTGCTAGAGTGTGAGTAAATTGCTCTGCAATTTTAATCTGGTATCAGGTAGCATAGCGCAAAAGAAGGCTAACGCGGCTGCCTACCCAAGTGAAATTGGCCGACGGCCGACCATCGGTAAGCAATTGGACAGTGCTCGGCAGCCGGTATCCTCGGCCAACCAATGGCGGCCGCTAGTCAGGCCGTGGTTGGCTGCCAATTGGGCTGGTTAATAGTTGGCCAAAAACGTTCAGCCAACTACCGGCAAATGATAGGGTATTAGTCGGCACCCAACGCTTGGGCAACCACACGGGGACCATCGTAGGGCCATGGTTGGCTACCCACTGGCTTGGCCGGTGACGTATATGCCACACGCACGCGCAGTAGGCGCGTGGAAATCGCGGACGAAACGCTCGATCGACGTACGTTTCATCAACGTTGCGTTTCATATTATCCCAATATTTTTTTTACGAATACACTGCGCGCATGACTGCATGCATGTTGAGCCTAACATGCATGCAGTCATTATCAATCAATTATCAAACATTATTGCCAATTTATCAATCGGTGAAATGTAATGCGTAAGCAATATGCAGGTGCAATGCTGCGGCATCAATTTCGTTTTAAAGCTGAGTATTTAAATAATTGTCGGAAGAGTGCAGTTTTATCGAGAGATAAAAGGAAAGTCCAGAAATTGTGACCTGAAACGAAACCGAAACTCAAAAGTTTCAGTTTCGATGTTTTATTGAAATTGGCAAGCAATTGTTTTTTTATCTAGACGTAGTGAAGCAATGTAAATTTTCACTTGCATAATTTGAGAAAAATGAATAAAACAACACATTTATTTTATTTTTTGTTCCTTGCGAACAAATTTTTGCCAGCACATCTACGAAAGCGCGGTGTCAGTCACAACGACTCAATCAGCGACGCGATGCTCTTCCTGTGCTTTTCACACACATGCTCTCGTAGCGGCGTAGCTGGCAAATTGCTTCGTTTGGATTTGAAGCATTGGTTGTTCCTGCAGTGTCGTGTCTTGGCCTTTCACCATGACAACACCACCTGACCTAAACGTTGGAAGGTAAGACCTCATCATGGAGCGGTTCTTGAGGGCGAAACGTCGCCGAGAGCTTTATCTGATGAAGGAGGGCAGCGTTCAGCGTTTGCAGCAAGTCGCAGAAAACGCAGAGGCGCAGCGTGCTCTGAGACATTCCCCCATTTGCTATCCGACAATCCATCACGTTTAGCAATTGTTGGAAATGATAGATTTTCACCGTTCGGGGACAGCTTAGGGCAAGCATATGCAGCAGTGCATCCTCTTTTGAATCCTCTGTCGTGGCAGCTGAGGCACAGTGTTCAAGTGCAGATCAAGCTGAGTCAGTTGGAAGTGACTTGCACGGTCAAAACACTGGTCCCGTGGAGCCTTATGAACATGACTTGGTTGATGTTCCTAACAATGCCGAGTGTCGAGAGGGGATAAGGAGCCAGTTGAGGGCTTGGGCTGTGAGGTATCATATCAGGAGAGCGGCAGTTAATTCACTGCTTGACATTCTTAGGCAGCACTTCACTGATCTTCCTAAGACACAGTATGCTCTAGTGTCCACTCGACAAAGCGTGCCACTTGAGCAACTCGGCAGTGGTGAGTACGTTCATTTTGGCCTTCAGAGAGGCTTATTGCGTGCATTGGACATGTGGCATTCGGCTGCAAGTAATGGAGCCGGTAATTCTTCAGCACACTGGTGAAGAATACTCATGCTGTGCTAAACATGCTGGTCATTTTATCAGCCATATGTTCTTCAGTACAATACATTTGTCCCAGGTGGTGTAAATTCCTGGAGCCCTCCACTAAGTTGTCCCTCATAGTCCATCTGTTGCTTCTGGGACATTAAACCCCGCAATGTTTTCCCAGGAAAAAAAATTTTGAGTGCTTCGAGATTGTATTCTATTTTGTCTAATTTGTAATGAAAAAATTTCGTATTCGTTCTTAATTTTCGCACTGCTTTGACGTGGACGTAATGAAATGCAGGTTTTAAATGATTTGCCTGTATTTAAGGGTAAATATGCATGTTGGCGGTACTGTAGCTGTTTTATTGTTGGCTTAGATTGCTCATTAAAGCAACTTGTTAAAATAATTGCTACTGTATACTACATCAGGTTTCATGCAGTTGTAAAGATATTGAATTTCTAATACTGCTTGCAATTGTTCAGTGCTATTTATAATGGCACACAATGCCAAATTTTTCAGTATATAATGCCCTGATTTTAGCTAAAACGTGAAGACATTGAAGACTGCCCACAAAAATATCACAATGAATGCTATGTACAAAGGACAGATATTCTACTTTATTGGATTTTGCCCTCATTGCCGCAAGTTATTTTGGGTTCAAAGTGAATATTGCAATGATTATAGAATATAGTGCTGACTACTGTTATATCCGAGTCAGGACTACAAAGCTCTCGATTATTTGGTTGGAATATCACTGCTGAGCTGGTTTCAGCCTTTTTGAAGTGGTGGCATTTGTTTTTGCTCTCTTCTTTTATCGTAGCCTGCCTGAGAGCACACTACCCTGAACAAGCAACCCTGAACAATAGCAGCGCTGGCTGAATGGCGCGCAGGATCGGGAGTGTGGCCGCAGCCAGAGGCGCCAGCCGACTCGAGCAAGGGAGGCAGTGGGCACAAAAGAATAAGACTTCACTTCACTTTCTTCACTTTAAAGACCCCCTTCAGGGAGTATTACATAAGGGGTGGCTTAATGTAATCAACAATCATAAATATGCATGCGGCAATCATAAACAATCATATTGAGCAATCTTGGAAGTATGATACAAATGGTTACAGCGGATAAGAATGAAGGTGGGCACGTGGCGGCGGCAACATCGGCGGGGAGGGCATTCTAGTCAACTATGGTGTGGGGAAAAAAGAACTGAAAAAGTAGCAGTACGCGATAGGGGCCGGGCGATCTCAAATGGGTGTGCGGTGCGGTGAGATATGCGGGTCGGATGAGAAATGTAAGGTGTTTGATTCTGAGTGCTATGGAAAAACTTGTGGAGCAAACACATGCAGGTAACGCGACGGCGAGCTTCAAGGCTTTCGAGACCGGAAGTATTCTTTAGAAATGAAACTTTGATTGTATATGAATAAGCAGAATGAACAAAGCGAATGGCGAGGTTTTGAACTGATTGGAGTGCATTTGTTAGGTATATTTGGTGTGGATTCCAGATGGGACTGGCGTACTCGAGTTTAGGTCTAATAAGGGTTTTGTTAGCTAGAAGTTTCACGTGCTGCGGTGCATGACGAAGATAATGGTTTAGGAATCCTAGAGATCTATTGGCAGATGATATGATTGTGGTAATGTGTATTCGCCAAGAAAGATCGGTACAGAGTGTTACACCGAGGTACTTGAACGATTGGACGCTTTCTATAGATGAGTTGGCAACTGTATAGGAAAAAACAAGGGGGTTGCGTTGACGCTGAACTGAAACGAGTTTCTATTTTTTAGCGTTTAGTGTCATTAGGATGGATAAGCGGGCGAGTTGGTGATACATAATGCAAAAAAACATCGCGAACAAACGGGTACTAGACGAAGAATACACAGGAACAAGCACTGACTCTCAACTAAAGTTTAATCACAGGAAACACGCTTATAAAAGGAAACAAAACAAAAAAACACCAAAATCAGAACGCATGTGTTACTATGTGATGTCCAGATATGCAACCTCACAGTCACGCAGGAGCAGGATGGTTTGCTGATACACAATCTTGCTTTCTTTGCCATGTTGTACGCCTCGATAATTTCCCTGGTCAACTGGTCGGGGTGTTTGTACAAAATGTCAGTAAAATGCAAGGACGGAAAACATGATTGCCACTCTCGGCAATGACCAACTAGATTAGTGGAGCGATTAGATTCTAATGAATTGAGATGTTCTCCGAGTCCTGTGTTGATACAACGTCCCGTTTACCCAATGTATATCTGACCACAGGATAGGGGGATTTTATAAACTACCCCTTTGGAGCACGGCATAAAACTTTTAGCGTGCTTAACACCACAGGATGCTACAGATTTCTTGGGGTTGCGGGACTTATTTTGTACTGCTGAACAAATTTTACTGAGCTTATTCGGGGCCGAAAAAACCACATCAACTTTATACCTATGGGCCACATTTTTAAGACCATGAGAAAGGTGATGCACATAGGGAAGGACTGCGAACTTATTCCGTTTCTGTTCTTTCTGTGAAGACGGCAGCAATGTCGGCGCTTTAAGCTTTTTAATTATTTTATTGCAACCCAAAGTGATAAGCTCAGCTGGATATCCTGCTTCCTTAAGTCTCTTAGCCTGATTATCAAAGCTTTCTTGCATAGCATGGTGACAAGATTGTGACAACGCTGATGACAAGGATGAAACAACATTCCACATTTAACTACCTTAGAATGATGTGACTTATAGTTCAGCAGCGGTTTGTTGGCCCGTGGCGCGTAATTCCAACACATGTGTCCCTTCCCTTCAGTCAAACATAAATCTAAAGATTGTATCTGGTTATCGACCAGTACCTCAGTGGTGAACTGCAAACCCCATGCATTAGCTTTGAATACTTCTAACACTGTAGACATGTGCTTAGCATTGTCCGTTTTTTCAATGAGGATCAAAAAATCATTGACGTATCTGAAAGTTCGGTGCGGCATCCCACACAAATCTTTCTGGATAGCTCTATTCACGAATGACAGAAAAATATCACTAAGCGCAAGCGCTACTCTAGACCCAATACAAACACCCGCTTTCTGGGTATAGAGTGTGCCTTCCCATTCAACACAGGTAGATTTAACATAAAAAGACAACAGCTCAAGGAACCCAGACACAGAAATACCACAAGCACTTATGAATTGTTCTTCATCATTGTCCGAAGTGATGCAATCAAAAACAGCAGTCATCATTTCCTTGTGCGGCAGAGATTGCGACTGGTAACTGCGGATAAAGAAGGGTGTTTTGTAGTCCTACCTGAATCATTGCTTTCGGATAAAGCATTAGTAGCCATCGGGAAGAACTTTCAGCCGGTCTCGGCGAAGTTACAGAAGGTAAAAAGCAGAGCGGTGCAACTGCTTGAACAATTGAATCTGGAGCGACTTAAAGGCAGTGTAGTTAAGGCAAAAAGCAGCTGTTTAAAGATTTTCTTCTCTGCTAAGACACTAAAACGGGATTACCATTTAGGGCCATTGTGACGGAAAAGAGCACCTGGCAACACAAAATTTCTGGATATTTACAGAAACATTTGGCAGCTTTATCTATTAATGATCCTTTTAAGGTACCAAACTCTGAGTGTGTCGTCAAGTTTTTACAGGCGCAAAACTCAGGTTCATGCTCGGCTTTCAACATTTATGTGGTAGATTTATACTACTCTCTGCCGCACAAGGAAATGATGACTGCTGTTTTTGATTGCATCACTTCGGACAATGATGAATAACAATTCATAAGTGCTTGTGGTATTTCTGTGTCTGGGTTCCTTGAGCTGTTGTCTTTTTATGTTAAATCTACCTTTGTTGAATGGGAAGGCACACTATACCCAGAAAGCGGGTGTTTGTATTGGGTCTAGAGTAGCGCCTGCGCTTAGTGATATTTTTCTGTCATTCGTGGATAGAGCTATCCAGAAAGATTTGTGTGGGATGCCGTACCGAATTTTCAGATACGTCGATGATTTTTTGATCCTCATTGAAAAAACGGACTATGCTAAGCACATGTCTACAGTGTTAGAAGTATTCAAAGCTAATGCATGGGGTTTGCAGTTCACCACTGAGGTACCGGTCGATAATCAGATACAATTTTTAGATTTATGTTTGACTGAAGAGAAGGGACACATGTGTTGGAATTACGCGCCACGGGCCAACAAACCGCTGCTGAACTATAAGTCACATCATTCTAAGGTAGTGAAATGTGGAATTGTTGTTTCATCCTTGTCATCTGCGTTGTCACAATCTTGTCACCATGCTATGCAAGAAAGCTTTGATAATCAGGCTAAGAGACTTAAGGAAGCAGGATATCCAGTTGAGCTTATCACGTTGGGTTGCAATAAAATAATTAAAAAGCTTAAAGCGCCGACATTGCTGCCGTCTTCACAGAAAAAAACAGAAACGGAAAAAGTTCGCAGTCCTTCCCTATGTGCATCGCCTTTCTCATGGTCTTAAAAATGTGGCCCATAGGTATAAAGTTGATGTGGTTTTTTCGGCCCCGAATAAGCTCAGTAAAATTTGTTCAGCAGTAGAAAATAAGTCCCGCAACCCCAAGAAATCTGTAGCGTCCTGTGGTTTTGTGCCGTGCTCCAAAGGGGTAGTTTATAAAATCCCACTATCCTGTGGTCAGATATACATTGGGAAAACGGGACATTGTATCAACACACGACTTGGAGAACATCTCAATTCATTAGAATCTAATCACTCCACTAATCTAGTTGATCATTGCCGAGAGTGTCAATCATGTTTTCCGTCCTTGCATTTTACTGACATTTTGTACAAACACCCCGACCAGTTGACCAGGGAAATTATCGAGGCGTACAACATGGCAAAGAAAGCAAGATTGTGTGTCAGCAAACCATCCCTGCTCCTGCGTGACTGTGATGTTGCATATCTGGACATCACACAGTAACACATGCGTTCTGATTTTGGCGTTTGTTTGTTTTCTGTTTCCTTTTATAAGCGTGTTTCCAGTGATTAAACTTTAGTTGAGAGTCAGCGCTTGTTCCTGTGTATTCTTCGTCTAGTCCCCGTTTGTTCGCGCTGTTTTTTTGCATTAGTGTCATTAGCCAGAGGTGACACCATTCATGGATGCGGTTGAGCTCATTTTGAAGAGCCACTTGTTCAGAAATGTTAGTAACGGTACAATAAATTACACAGTCGTCGGCGAATATGCAAGTTTTACACGATACTTGTGGCGCCAGATCGTTAATATATATTGGGAATAAAAGTGGGCCGAGCACAGATCCTTGCGGAACACCGGATGTTATGGGGAGAGAGTCTGAGTTGTGATTGTTAATAGAAACGAACTGAGAACGGTTAGCTAGGAATACTTTAATTCAGTCTAGAATATTAGGGTGCAAATTTAAAAAGGCTAGTTTCAGTGACAGGCATTGGTGTGGTACCTTGTCAAAAGCCTGGCGAAATCTAAAAATAATGCGTCGGTCTGTATGTTAAGGTCGAGGTTAGCAAGCAGGTCGAATGTGAAGATTGCCAATTGGGTATCGCAGGAAAGTCCCCTACGAAACCCGTGCTGAACCGGATGAAGAAAGTTGTTAGAATCTAGGAGGTTTACGACATGGGAATAGATATGACATGTATCGTGATTTTGCAAGGCACACTGGTTAAGGAGATGGGGCGATAATTCAATGGAGTGTCAGTTACACCTTATTTGTGGACCGGAATGACCCTGCCCTCCTTCCAGTCATCCGGTAGCATTCCTGTTGAAAGTGATTGTGAATAGAATATTAATAAAAGATATATGGCTGAAATGTGTTTGGTGTTTTTCAGTATTTTGTAAGATTGCACAGTGTGCGTG
Organism: Amblyomma mixtum; assembly: GCF_055824585.1. NCBI lineage: Eukaryota > Metazoa > Arthropoda > Arachnida > Ixodida > Ixodidae > Amblyomma > Amblyomma mixtum. The sequence goes on along the minus strand of NC_143014.1, from coordinate 386,834,589 downwards.
CGTTTACTGCAAGTGGAACTGCTTGTATACTGATGTCTGCATAAAGGAACCCATTAATAATTGCTGCAAGTTCGTCTTCATTGTTTGTGTCTCCTCAAGATGCCTGTGCATACAGGTCGGATTCCTCATGGCCAAAATTTAGTTTTCAAACGTGATATAGAGATAAGGTAACCACGATTTGTCATTGATTCACAATCTAGCAGGGCACTGGCTGGCGACGGCAAGGTCGGCATACGGCCTCGGCCCTATGTTGGCAGCCAAAGGTCGGCCGGTGTGAGGCCAATCACCAATCCCGACCTCGGCCCAACCTAGTTTGCCAAGCTAGGGCCAAGGTCGGCCAGGCTGGCTACCGTCTTTGGCCCAACATAGGGCCGAGGTCGTTTTTTCAGTTGGGTAATATTCTGTTGGGCAGCTGTGTTGGATTTTCAGTGCCTGTTAGTGTAATCCGTGAAAGTTCACTGTAACCCATTCGTTTCGATGTAAATTAGGAAGTCCTTAGAGCCCTGCACTTTTTAATGATAATAACAAGGTAATGCAGTAATTCAATTGTACCTGTTCTCTTTCAACACAGTAAAGTGCTGCTGGGTCAAGCTCAGTTTGACTTTGTAGGTGTGCTCAGGCTGTCATCATCATCATCATCAGCAGCAGCAGCAGCAGCCTGACTACACCCACTGCAGTGCAAAGCCTCTCCCATGTCTCTCCAATTAACCCTGTCCTTTGCCACTTGCGGCCACTGTATCCCCACAAACTTCTTAATCTCATCCACCCACCATTTTTTCCTGTGTGTGTGTGTCTTTTTCGCCATTCTGAAATTCAATCATACAAATGGATTGATGCACGTAGTGTCAGGTGCGTAATGTGATACCACCAGCTCACCCCAAGCTATGCTCAGATTTGCCTCATTGCTGCAGGAGCAATAAGGCAGGCTTGAGGCTGAGTGGTGTAAAAACATGATTTTTCAAGAATTTCTTTTTGGAAATTGCAATTAATCATGTGAATTTGCTTTCATTTTAGGAGCTGCACACAAGCTGTGCGCCTTGCCATGCTGATCATGCTGGCCAGGTACGCTTATGGTTATATTACTAGGTTGTTTTCATAATGGCAGTTGTGGATTTCTCTGTGGTAAGTATTTGGCCTGCCACAAAAGTATAGTGCTGCATTAAAGGCCAGTGTTACAAAGTTATGTTTGATTGGTGCAAGAACTTGAAGGCCCCTGTGTGGTCACGGTGGAAGGCCCCCTCCCTACTTAGGAATTGCTATTTGGGTTACTCAGTCATTTGGCAGAGGAATAGTGTATAGAGATAAGGGATGGAAGAATGCTTCCAACTAAATAAAAAAAATCCAGCAAGCAGTCATAGAAGCAGAAGTACAGAAATGGCAAGGCTTTCTCTAATTTACACCGAATCTTTTTCACTTAGACTTCTTATTGCATACAACGGCTGATGCTTGGCTTACACACATATTTTCTTTAGGTATGCAGTAGGTCTCACATTCTTGTATGATATGGTCACGGTGCCAAAAAATGATGGTGGTGTTAGAAAACTCGGAATATAGAGGAATGTCTTACAATCAGCAGCGAGACGTGAGGCCAGTGTTCCTCGAACTAAGTTCGTACACCTTTCATGTCTGGCTGATGCAGCAGCTGTTCTGGTTATACAACTTCAAGTAGAAGTTAGATACAGAGCACCAATAGCACTATCTGTACAAGTCGCAGCGTGCTCGACATTGCACCCGTTTCGCTTACATGCTCCCATCTTTCATTTGTTAAAAAGTGGCCAAATGTGCTCAATAAGCTGAGTAGGCATCAGAAAGGCACTTCGACCTCGTATATAGCAGTAGAGTTCTTACAGAATAATATAACTTGCGTAAGTATGGAATGACCACAATTGAAAGGCCACATTTCTTTTCAACTAAAGTGGCTGTTTGGACTTGTTGGTCAGTGATCATGATTAAAGAATGCAGTGTGAAAAAACAAGGACAAATGAAAAAGTGGACAGGACTGGCGGGTGTCCATTTCTTCGTTTGTTTTTGTCTTTTCGCACTGCATTTTTTAACCATGATCACATTTCCTTGTCCTTTACATTTTTTTACAAAGCTCGTGCTTGAAAATGTTAGAACATACGAAAAAAAATGAAGCCTGGCTGATAACCGCCAGAAATTTTGACCCGCCAAATATACTCACGAATGCAACAGTGAGACAGGTGGGCAAAAAACAGCAGTACAACTTTTTTAGATTTTTGACAGTAGTGGTGCTTGTACTGCAGCTACTGCTAGGATAACATGTCTTGCCTCTGCAGCTCTGTTGCCTTCATGCACATATTTTGTAAATGAAAGGTTTTTTTTACTTGTAGCCGGCCTTCAAGGTGCTGGTGTTTTGGCATCTGTTTTAACCTCTGTATGCAAAAGCCTTGCCAAAAATAGCTATCAGGAAATGCGTCCATTGGAAGAGAAGTGACATAGGATTGTGATCATTCTGTACATACACCAGTTATCTCATTCTTTGAAGAATGCTGGAGCCAGGTGCAAGGTTGTGAGGGCCTTTTGGCCCCTAATAAGCTTGAGCACCTTTGCCCACTCATTGACTAATGGAAGACAGGCATTAGTAAGTGAAAAAAGCACAATGTCAAGCACAGCTTAACAAATGTAAACTGTGCTCGGTTGTGTTTTTTCTCATTTCTTTGCTACATGAGTGAAGATAACGGTGCTATCAAAGCAAATGAATGTAAATGGAAGGTAGTATTAGTGAAAATTGTTGATTTCATAGCCTAATTTAGATTGTCCAAATTATATAGTGCACCAATAATTTTCGCACATTACGGTTTGAAGGCAGGTGTACTTTGTCCAGGCCGGCTGTTGCATCAACCCAATATTAAGGGAGTAGAACTTGCATACCTAGCTGCCTCATCTCCACAATCTTGTGGGTCATTGTAACTTGTCGATCTGGACAGGCGAATGTTTCCAATGCTGCCTTTGTTTTTCGGCACCATGTCTAGCAGATGCAAGGAACTGCCAAGCTCCCGACCGCTCAGCTAAAAACAGTGTCATGCGCAATGCAAGCATCAACCTTCCTACATGATTACAATTGCAATTACGATTGCAAGGAGGTTTCTGGCAGTAAATTCAGTTGTGAGTCATTGCTCATGCTGTGTACTTCCTTTGCCCCTCATCTCTGGGTCCTATTCCTTCTTGATAGTCTTCCTGGTCTGAGCTTCTGGGATAGCCTGTTGACGTACACGAGAGATGGCATCTATGAATTTAGAGTGTTATTGGCTCTGACTGAAAAACATGCACTTTCCAGGACTACTACCTGCAGATGTGCCATATCTGTTTTCATAGCCACTGTTGTGCTGTAGTTTTGCTATCCACTTCCCTATTTTGTAATGGAAGATTTCTAGGCTGTAGCAGGCCAGACACATATAACTGTAATGCAAGAGTGCTGTATACATTAGTTAAAATTCATCGTCATCAGCCTGACTACACCCACTGCAGGGCAAAGGCCTCTCCCATGTCTCTCCAATTAACCCTGTCCTCTGCCAATTGTGGCCACCGTATCCCCGCAAACTTCTTAATCTCATCCGCCCACCTAATTTTCTGCCGCCCCCTGCTACATTTACCTTCTCATGGAATCCACTCTGTTACCCTCAAGGACCAGCGGTTGTCTTGCCTTCGCCTTACATTCCCTGCCCGAGCCCATTTCTTCCTCTTGATTTCAAATAGGATTTCATTAACCCGCATTTTTTCCCTCACCCACTCCGCCCGCTTCCGGTCTCTTAACGTTACACCTATCATTTTTCTTTCCATAGCTCGCTGCGTTGTCCTTGAATTAAGCTGAACGCTCATTGTTAGCCTCCACATTTCTGCCCCATAGGTGAGTACCAGTAAGATACAGCTGTGTTAGACTTTTCTCTTGGGGGATATTGGTAAACTGGCTTCCACGATCTGAGAGAACCTGCCATATGCGCTCCACCCCGTTCTTATTTTTCTAGTTATTTCCCTCTCATGATCCGGATCAGCGGTCACTACCTGCCCTAAGTATACATATCCTCTTACTACTTCTAGCACCTCGCTACCAATTGTGAACTGCTGTTCCCTTGCTAGACTGTTGAGCATTACTTTGGTTTTCTGCATGTTCATTTCTAGCCCCACAATTCTGCTCTGCCTGTCTAGCTCATTCATCATGCTTTGCAGTTCATATCCTGAGTGGCTTAGCCAGGCAATGCCATCAGGGAATCTCAAATTACTTAGGTATTCTCCAGTAACTCTTCTCCCCAACTGTTCCCATTTCAGGCCCCGGAACACCTCGTGTAAAGAGGCGGTGAATAGCATTGGTGAAATCGTGTCTCCCTGCCTGACACCTTGCCTTATTGGAATTTTATTGCTGACCTTATGAAGAACTATGGTAGCTGTGCAGTCATTATAAATATCTTCCAATATTTTCACATAACACTCTTCTACACCCTGATTCCACAATGCCTGCATGACAGCTGTGGTTCCACCGAGTCAATTGCTGTCTGGTAGTCAATGAAGGCTATATATTGGGGTTGGTTGTATTCTGCCCATTTCTCTATCACCTAATTGATTGCATGAATGTGGTCTCTTGTTGAGTATCCTTTATGAAAGCCTGCCTGATCATTTGATTGATTGAATTCGAAGGTTGTCCTGAGTCTATTAGTGATTACCTTAGTAATACCTTGTAGACAATGGATAGTAAGCCGATCGGTCTGTAAATCTCCAAGTCCTTGACATCTTCTTTCTTATGAATTAAAATAATGTTCGCATTCTTTCAAGCTCCTGATACGCTCGTGGTCACGAGGCAAGCGTATGCAAGGTGGCTAGTTTCTCTAGCATAATCTCTCCTCCATCCTTCAACAAATCTGCTGTTACCTGATCCTCACCAGCTGCTTTACCCCTTTGCATTGCACCTGAGGCTTTCTTTACTTCCTCCCTCGTTACTGGCGGGACGTCCCATTGCTGTGCTCTACTGCCTCTCTCTGTAACGTTCTCATTACATTCACTACTGTAGAGATTTGTGTCGAACTCTTCGGCTACTTTAACTATCTTATCCATATTGCTTATGACATTGCCCTCTTTGTCTTTTAGCGCATACATCTGGTTTTTACCAGTGATTAGTTTTCTCTTCACTGATTTTAGGCTACCTCCATGCTTTAGAGCATGCTAGGTTTTCTCGATGTTAAATTTTCTTATGTTGGCTACCTTGCACTTATAGATAACTTCGATAGCTCTCCTAGTCCTATTCTATCTCTGAAGTTAAACGTCCTCATGATTTGGCGTTTCTTCATCAGATCTTTTGTCTCCTGAGATAGCTTGCAGGTATCCTCTCGAATGATCTGACCACCTACTTCTGCAGCACGCTGCAATGAATTTAAATATGTATTTAAAGATAACAGTTAAGGTGGGAGATTGAGCTTTGATATTTGCACTTCAACTCGGCAGTTATGCCGCTGCTACACAGAATACTTGATCGCCGTAGAGATATTTCATCATCTCGCACCAAACTGCTGTGGCGCCACTGCCACAGTTGATAATTTTGCTGGGAAGCTGTTGTGGCACTCACGCAGTTTTGAAAAGGTGGTATTCATTGTTTTTGTGGTATTGGCAACAGTGATAATACGCTTGCTGCAGTGTTTTGTGGCCAGCCTTCTTTTTTTTTCAGTGAAATAAGTTGTACATTTCATGTTCAGTATTCTTTCAGGGATTAAATTGCTTTGATTTTATTCCTTAGTGTAAGTTGCGAGTGCTCCATGTCTGAGTGCAAATTTCTACCACTGAAAAGCCATCAAAATCTTGATAGATGTCCACACTGTTCTAGGGACTCTGTGGCTATTGGAAATGCCCATTTAGCTGAATTCAAGTGCCACTGAGCTGATAGCCATTTGAAAGCGTTCAAAATGCCTGTGTGGCACGGTTATTAGATTTTGTGCAGGTTTGATGCTGAGCAGCCTGCGTGCTTGAGTCGGGTTTTCCAATGTCTGTATTTCAAACCTGAAACTTTTCGAAATCATGATTAGTTCATTAATGGAAGAACTACTTGTGCTCTTTTCTGGATTTTCCAGAAAACAGATGAACTTAATTTTTTTGCATGTACTGCTACCTTTTTGCAGGTGCTGCATAGTGAGAACCTGTATCACGACGCCAACCTGCTGGATTTGGAGGAACTGAAGAAATTGTTTAGCCACTGTGTGGCACCCATCATGAGGGATGTGGCATTAATAAAGCCAGTTAAGGTGACCTTATCTATGTCCTTTTGCAAGCATGCTACACACATGAGAGCCATCCTACGAAACACCGTTTCTGCAAAGCTTGTTATCTCACAACATGCATGCTGAATGAGGCAGTGACAGACAGATGAGGAGGCCTTAAGGTAGGGCATTGGCGTAACGTGTTGAGCAGTGATGTAGGAGCCTTGCAGCCATGCAAGGTATTATCGCTATCATGATGGTAACTCCATTTGACACTGTCTAGTGCTCTGTGAGCCAGACTCGGCTCTTGAACATTCTGGAAGTCGCCCTTGGCTCTCGGACATTCTGGAAGCCTCACCCGGCTTGCGCATATTACGCGAGGATGTCTCCTGTTGTACGAGCCTTACGCGGCTTGCGCACTTTATGTGAGAGATGTCTCGAGTTTGCGAGCTTGCTCGGCTTGCGCCAATTATGTGAAATATGTCTCGTGTTCTGCGACCTCGCTCAATCCTCACATTTTGCGTGGCAATAAACACGCAAAGATAGGCACGCAGAATTCACGCTCAATAGTTTCAATAGGGCAACGAGCCATCACACGATGGTTGGGGCGGAATGTTCGGGAAATGTGTCTGTACGTGACACCATCTTGAAGAGACAAAGTCACTCTGTGGCATGACGCGCTTTAGCCACACATTACCTTGCGCCGTGAAAATTCATCACCATCAACAGCAAAGGGAAGATGAGAGGATAAAAAGTGATAGCCTCAGTGGATGAACGAATGGGAAACAACGATCAACCGGAGTAAAGAGGCGATGATGGAGGATTGAAACATTATATGATACGTGATAATAAAAGCAAGCATGATGGAAAGGTAACAGCATAAAGCGTTTGCATGGGTGAAAGGTAAAACCAGAATAGAAAACGAAAACATGGCCAGCAACGCCCTGGAAAAATTCTTTTGATCATAAAAAAGAAAAAAAAATACAATCAGCTACTGCAGCGCTTCTGTTGCGCTACCAAGCAGAAAGAGACTGCGAAGAAAGAAGCGGTGTATCTTATGCCCTACATTCATCGCGTTTAAAGTAACATAAAAAAAGTGGCGAGCTTTCAAGCCGTGAAGATTGTTTTCTCTCTCCTCTGTAAACTTCGCAGTATGTGCCCGTTTGACGATTAATGTAAAGAAGAATAGACCACAGTGTTCCAAGAAGCACGTAAGAATTTCACGAGTGTGTTTCAAGAGTTGTGCAGAAAGTTACCCTATATTCCGACAGCTCTACATTGAACAGAGTGGTATATGTTTTAGTGAAGGGGCATGGGAACACAGGCTGCAAATGCAGAATAATCCAGGAGGCCATCTATGACACCGTTGTAAGCGATTTAAAGGTAAGGGTGAGGGTAAGAAAAGGTTCCTTGCATACCTGTATTTGAAAACATGACCTTTTGTTAACTAAACACAATACCGAAAGGGTGGTGGCAGAAGCGTTTGACAGTACTAAACCCAGTGACAAGTGTGTCGGCACGCCGTCTATTTCGCTCCTGCCGAAAGAAATCGCTTTTCTGGCACGCCGATTGTAAAAGTTTTCGCTACTTTTCAGGCGCTGTCTTCGCCTTGCTTGTCTGTAACCATTTCAGGCCATGTTTTTATTCCTTTACCGTGTTTCTTCTTTTCGCCGATCCACGTGCTTTTTGTTGTTACCCTCTCGTCATGCTTGTTTCCATTTTCATATCCCGTATATCATGTTTTATTCTTTCCCAATCGCCTGCACTCCGGTTGCTTGTTGTTTTCATTTCCTCTATCTACTTTGGCATGTTATGTTTGATTCCCACACCTTTGCGTGTACTCTTATTAGGTGTTGTTTTCATTCTGGCAACTTTGTTGTCATAGCATGTCTTGTTCCCTCGCCGGTCACCTTTACGCTGGTTGTCTTTTAGTTACTACATCTTCATACCATTGTTCATGTTATTTACGCAGTGCGCTCAGGGGCGTAATAGTATCTCATTACCGTGATGATACCGTTGCCTGATTCTCAAATAGCGCGCTTTGCTTCTATGATAATGGTGCTTCTTGAAAATGTCTGCAGGACAATAAGTGGTTCTTTAACCTTGGGTGAAGTAGATGGTGAATTTGGTCGATTGCCGCTTTCTAAAACCCCGGTGCCTGCAAGTCTCCCAGCAAAATTTTACAAGACATTTGAATCTGTTTTATCACTTGTCCTATTCGAAATTTTGAGGCCAGTATTGATGTTCGATTTTTTGCTGCATTCATTTGATAGAAGTCCTAATCTCTTAATACCAGACACTCATGAACAGGAAAAACTGCGATTCGCAGATGGCTACGAAGCTCTCACGTTTTCTCACCTTGTTTGTAAGATTTTCGCTTCCGCTCTCTCAAATTGGCTACAGCTTGCAATGCCTGCTTTGATTGGACCTCTTCAAACATGTTGCGTAATTTAAAACGAATGCGTAAGGTGTTGACGTATTGCAGTGGCGCTCACGAACAACTACACTGGCACAAATCGGCCTGGCAAGGGCATTTGATCGCGTGAGTTATCCTTTCCTTTATTTTCTTGTAAACTTTGCTCACACCGCGCTAAAATAAGAGCGCTTCCGAAAAGCCCGCAGGCAAAGCAACAGATCCATTACAAGTAACCCGCCGAAATAGCCAAAATTTGTTACGCCACTGCGCCGAGGGTAAATTTGTGTTCGAAGTTCTAAATATTGATAGGATATTACTCGCGGTGAGCTAAACACCTCTCAACACAGATGGAGGCTAACAGTAATAGTTGAAAAGTCGTTGACCTCTATGTTTTGAAAGAATGTCGTACGCCAAATAAAGACGAAACAGGAAGGAAACATAGAACAGGAAACAGGCGGAACCTCCAACTTTAGTAACAGGAAAAGGTAACCAGGCGCTCTTTTATAGCCGCTGAGCTGCATGAGGGTGCGTGAACATAGCCAAAAAACTAAAAACCAATGCGGTGATGGACGAGTGATAACAGCACAGCAATCATAGGGGGGTCGCTATTACCAAAAACAGGGTTGATAACACTTGGCAGTGTGAATGACAGCACAGGTTGAAAGATTATGAATAAGGATAAGAAGCAACGCTAAGATCTTAACAACAATAACACTGATTGAATGAAGCAAGCGGACTTTCCAAAGGGCATCTAAACGAAAGCGTCCAAAAAAGCTAGTTCGTTTCCGGTGAGGAGAACAGAAGGTGTGCTAACGCAGTTGTCTTTTCTTTGATGAATATAAAAAGCCTCAATTACTTCTTTTTCTATTTTTTCTTTTGCCCTGGCTAGAAACCTGGTCTCGTGAAATTTCGGACAACAATCTTTACACCTGCTACAATGTATAGCTAGGTTGCTTCCCGTCTTACTTATTAAGGTCAAATTGTGCTGCCGAGCACGCTCATTGAAACACTGTCCCGTTTGCCCCACATACACTCTGCCACACGTCAAAGGGATCTCGTATACGACAGTAGTGGTGCATTTTGTGAACACTGTTTGATATTTGACAGTACAGGCCATTTTGACCCGCTTTCCTGATACCATCGGACATAAACTCGCCAGTTTGCAGGGGGTTGAAAAAATCAGCTACACTCCGTGCCTGGAAGCCATTTTTTTCAAATTGTGCGAAAACCCATGCAGGTAAGGTATGACCTGCACAGGTTTGTTTCCAATGTCACGCTTGTAGCCCGGTTTCTTCATTTTTTGAAGGAGGCTTTCAGACACGCTGGTGACCAGTTGCTATGGGTAACCTGCTTACATAACTCTTCCGATCTGATACTGGAAGCTTTCACTTATCTTGTGTGGACAATGTTTTTCTAGAGCCGACCTAATGCAAAGAGAAACTATTCCTCGTTTTACTAATTTGGAGTGGGCGCTATCGTAGGCTGACAGAGACTTCTTTGAGCGAGGCGTTCAACCTCTGTGTCCAACGCCTGGCCACCCCAAACATACATTCGTGTTCCGACTGCGGACGCCGTGTGAAAGCCGCGGCTAGCCGGGGCCTCTGCACTGGTCGGAGCGCTATGCCACGTCAGGTTCTCAAGGTGAAGATAATATACACGGTGTGAGGATTCCGGGTCCAAGAAATCAAAGATGTTCATCCGTTGACACAGCGCACAAGCAGAGGAGATGCTCAGTGTCTGCATTTGGCCGCACATTTCCGGGCGGCCCAGTGTCATAGCGAGGGTATACAACCGGTATGAGCCGCTAATTCGAGACCTTATTTCCGAGGCGCTCCTTCACATGTAGACGCAGTGGCCGTAGGCGGCAATTCTGCGGTCGATGCAGCTAATGGGCCCGCCTTGGGAGTACAACTCCGTCAGCAGCACACCCCACATGCACGTTGCTGGGTGAGAAATGCATATGCCGAATCGGCTGCCTAAGATTTCATCGCTGTCATCGCGGCAGTTGTAGAAGAGGTCGAACGAGTAGACCTTCCCTTTGGTGGAGACAGTCATGTCGTTTTACGAGTTCTGAAACCCGGTCCAGCCGCACAGTCCACATTATGCAGTGGTAACCAATCTTCTCAGAAATGAAAGCGGGCGTTAGTTTTTCCTCCCTGCTGTCGGGCAAGCAATAGGTAAGAAGAGGTTTGGTAAGCGCTTTTCTTTCTTTTTTCGGCAAGCCTGTGTTGATTTCAGTGAGAAAGCTTTTAACGCACCCTTTGCTGTTGTGACGATATAGCATCTGTTCCTGGGCTTACGCTACGAAGAGAGAGGGAAACTGAGTAAGAAGGGTTGCGGGGAAAGGGGAACACGAGGAGGGCAGGAAGGGCACCATGTACTAGGTGGCGCAGGCGTGTTTGTCTTCGAGACACATTTTTCTTCGCTACAGACTAGTACATCGTTCGATGTGATATCCTGAAGCGCTAGGAATAATTAGCCTCTTTACTGCAAACGCCTTGTGGAATTGCTTCATAAGACACAGAACTGTAGGCCCTGCGTACACACAAGATTTAAGGTGTTCGTAAGATTGCGAAGGAAAGCGCAAAGTCGGCGAAGACCTCTATAGACGTGCAGCTGATATCACAAAGAAATGCGAACACCCCCATTAGACAGCCGTAGATGCAGCCAGGAGGCAGGTACGGGCTTGGGACGCTTGACATCAGGAGGCCAAAGCCCGCGAACGTGCGGCCGTTGGAAACGGAGATCAACGCGCGAGGAAAGGCGACATCAAACGCGCTACACGACAAGATCGCTCACGTCCCGAGGTACAAAAATGCTTGCGCCCCCAACATCTGTGCAGAGTGACGTAGACGCGAGTCCTCAGCTCTGCGGGCAAGCCCATCTGACGCTGCAATACTCGTGGTAATTGCTTCATTAGTTTTAATACAGGATAGCGATTTCGACGTGATTAAAGATTCTTACTCTACAAGAAAAAAGTGGGAAGCTTCAGTTCCCTGTAAGAGTACGATGTGATAGCGTTAAAGGGTCCATATGGTCGCTAGGGGGTCCCCTGGCGCACCGTTTTGGAGACGTCGACACACTTGTTCAAATCATAAACTTCTTTATTGCACATCATCGTCCACATTATTTAGTGACGATATTTAGTGACCTTCATTACCTGTATGGTCCTCTAATGTAATTTGCCTGCTGGGGGGTTGGCGGTACTCGTACAATGCGTCTATATATCCCACTTAACGCATGTTCCTCAGTGGCGGTTTCGATTTCGACTGACCACATTTTCTTTTTCATATAAGCAAAATTGCTTTCCTACTGCACTACCTTCTCGACCAATCAGGATTTTCCATTGTGTCAACGATCCTGACGATGGGTTGCCGGCCGAACGGGACCTTTAATGCTGCCGCGTAAAATAAAATAAAATTAGAGGGGACACTTAAGCTCCCCCGTAAGAGTACCACGCTATATCATGATGGGTGAATTCCCGTATATGCAGGCCATTGACTATTTTACACTGATAAATCCTTGGGAGTCCTCATACCCCTCCTCTCGCACTGGTGCAGTGGTTAAGCGATGGGCCTTCTGGGCCCAGGTTGCTATTTCCGAGCTGCCAAATATTTATTTAACTGCCACAGTGTGCAGTTTGGTCACTATCTGGTGGGTAGGTTGGGATGACGCAACAAGGACACGTGACCTGGGTGGCCCATCCGCCTCCTAGGCTGCCCTCTGGGAACCACCTGCCAGAGCCATGCCCACGATTTCTCGCTCACAACGCCGACGAGGACACCGGGGCCTTTAACGCTGTCGCGTTAAACAAGCGCCATCAAGCCGATAGAAGGCAGTCAGATGCAGTGTTAACGTTCTTCTTCCTGCTGGTCAAGAACTAAAGAAATTATTCCCGGTAGTTCAAAAAAGAGAGGCGAGCGGTGTTTGCAAATAAAGCGTCTATTCCACTGCCAGTTCCCACAGTACGGGAAGCGTAAAACCAACGTAATTTATCAGACACCGTTACTGCGTATGAGTTCAGTAGATTAATATTGCCACGAGGGCGTTTCAAACCCGCGGTGGAGCAAACAGGTCAGCTTCGCCGGCCACTGCACGAGGGCGCGATGCTATCGCCGCAACCGACGATCGCGTCTCGTGTCTGCAACACACTTTCGCGCTGTCCGTTGCAAATCGCCTCTTTAACAACTTCCACCCGCCGCGCTCCGCTCGCAACACGTTTCCCATAACCGATAGATACCCGCCGCGGTGGCTCAGAGGTTAGCATGCTCGGCTACTCAGCAGGAGTAACCGGGTTCGAACCCAGCCGCGGTGGTGGTGGTGAAAAGAGAGTTTGAGGGTCAAGAAACCCTGCTACATGGTCGGTATCCTTAGTCCGGGACACCGCACGACGAGGCCCCGTCTCGCGCCCGCTTTACTAGAGCCCTTTGAAACTCCAGCGTGGAGCAGTTGAGGAGGGCAGTCTCCCATGCCTCTCGGGTGGGGGTGGGGGAAGGGGGAAGGTGAGGATTCCGAGAACATGCCCACACCATGTGAAAGATATCGCAGATCTCTCCACAGTGCGGGCAGCGCCCATCTGTGTTCGGATCGAAGTGTTTTGCTATGGCAGGACAGAGAAGAGTTCCTGTCTGCAGGCGCCGCAGAGTTCGCTCCTCCGCCTTACTCAGCCCCTTGGCAGGTACTGGGTAGAGACGGTGGCTGTCGCAATAATGAATTAGGATTTCGCGGAACCGCAGAAGCGGTTTATGAATTTCTGAGCCAGGAGAGCTAGGATGAGGAGCCCGGTGTGTGAGCGCTCGGGCGGCCGCATCAGCGGCCTCATTGCCTCGTAGACCCTGGTGGCCAAGAGCCCAGATCACTTTTGTGCGAGTTGGATCGGCGGGAGCGCGTCTTAGAATTTGGGAGGCAAGAGGGGATATTTCGCCTGCAAGATAATGTTCACAGGCCCGGCGAGAGTCCGTGATAACTGTTCTCGATTTTGGATCGGCGGCAGCGAGAGCTATTGCGACTTCCTCCGCTCGCGTTGAATTTGGGGCCCGAAAAGATAGGCCATCGACATTCATTCCCCGGTGGACTACGGCAGCCGTGAAGAGTCCCGTGGGCGACGGCCCTGTGATGTCCACGTAGTAGACGCCCTCTTTATATCCATACTGCCTCTCAAGCGTGCGAACCCGCGCTTGTCGTCTGCCTTCATGTGAAGCCATGTCCATGTTACGAGGGAGCGGAGCGACCAAGAGCATGTGGCGCCACAGCACCGGGATGTTCTCCGTCCCCTCTGGTATGCATGTGTGTTGGATGTGTGAGCGGTTTAGCAGGCGGCGCCCAGGAACCGTCTGCGATAGCCGCGTATATTGGTTCACGAGGTGGGCCTCCCGCGACTCCTGATAGGAGTTTACCCCTCCCTACGCCTTCAGTTTGGCGTTGGAGGTAGCCACCGGGAGGTCCAATGCTCGCTTTGTTGCCTTCCTGATGATGGCGTCAATGCGCTCGTCTTGTTGTTTGGTGGTGCGTAGGTACGGCACGGCGTAGAGGATCCGGCTGGTCGCGAAGGCATGGGCGAGCCGTAGCGCGTCCCTGCCCCGCAGACCACCCCCCTTGTTGGAAACACGGTGGATCATGCGCCCTACCTGTTCACCTATGCTCTTGAGTTTTGCTATAGTAGAGTACGGCTTAAGTTTGTTATTGATGAAAAGACCCAGGATCCGGAGCTCTGCAACTTCTCTGATGGGACCGCCCGACAGAGATATGTGTAGAGACGTGTTGTCCTTGTGGTTTTCCTGACGTGTAGAAGCTCTGATTTGGCGGGAGCACATTGGAGACCACAGTCGGCAGCATATGCATCGACTATGGAGGCGGCCTGCTGAAGGCGGTCCTCCATCTCCCCAAGGCTCCCCTCGGTGGTCAAGATTGTAATATCGTATGCGTAGAGTGCGTGTTTTATGCCCTCCACCTGAGCCAGTCGGCCGGGCAGGTGCATCATGGCGATGTTGAAAAGGAGCGGCGATAACACCGCTCCCTGTGGTGTACCTCGTGTAATCATAGAGTACGGGCCGTATTCCTCGTCCTCGATCCGGAGGAGTGCCTGACGCGCAGAGAGGAAGTCTCTGACCTAGGCGAAGGCCTTCGCCCCGCAGTTAGTGGTGTTCAAGTTAGAGAGTATGGTGGCATGTGTAACATTGTCAAACGCCCCTTAAGATCGAGGGCGAGAATTGGCTTGTCGTTTTGTTGCATGGCTGGGGGTCGTATTATGTCGCTGTGTAGTTCGAGTAGGACATCCTGTGCAGACATGTGCGGGCGGAACCCGAACATAGTGTTTGCAAAGAGGCCCTTACCCTCCATGTATGGAGAGAGGCGATCCCGAACCATCGTCTGCATGAGTTTTCCCACACATGAGGTCAATGAGATGGGTCTCAAGTTGTCCGTAGTCACTTCTTTACCTGCTTTGGGGATGAACGTTACAAGCGATGTTTTCCATTCGACTGGGAGTGGACACCTATCCCAGATCTGATTTATGTATTGTAGCAAGTGGAGGTATGCAGAGTCGGAGAGGTTAGCCAACAGTTTCACTGTTATGCGATCCCGACCCGGTGCCCCACCTCGACGCATTTTAGCCAGGGCCGCCTTAAGGTCATGCAACTCAAAAGGGGCGTCTAAATCCTGATTTGGCTTGCCGGAGTACGTGTACTCGGGCCCAACCGGGTCATTTGTGCGGCAGAGATACCTGTCGCGCAAAGTGTCCGCAAGGTGCGCCGTCGTACCTCGGTACCCGTGCAGAGCCCGCCGGAGCTGTTTTTGCGTCTCCCCTTTCGTTTGAGAAGGGTCGATGAGGCTGCGTAAGAGACGCCAAGTCCCCTTCGAGCTCATCTGACGCGCTGCCGAGTTGCAGCGTTCTATCCAATTCGTGTCTGTGAGCTGGGCGGCATATGCCGCAGCCTGCTCCGTAAGTTGTGCAATGCGAGCTGCGGCCTGCGCTTCGATGAGGGGAAACACAAATGGAGCCCGTGTGCTGTGCGATGTAAATGCACGTTAAAGATCCTCGGTTGGTCGAAATTAATCCGGAGGCCTCCATTACGGCCCCTCGTTCTCTCTTTCATCTTTCACTCCCGCCTTCCTTCATTTCCTCACTGTGCGGTTGGGGCTTCCACCGAGATATGTGAGACAGATACTGCGCCACTTCCTTTCCTCAAATGCACGTATATAGAGGTATATATAGAAGGCACAGTGACCAAATCGCAAGTTTATATTTCACCAGAAACAGCTGCACGTATTCAGGCCCCTTAGGCATTTCTTACCACAACAGGAAATGAAAAGGCGAAATGCCAACGATTCACACCGCATTTCCACCATCGCGGCAAGGTTGAACAAAGTGGTTGTTGCTCGCGATATGAATAGACCAGATCTGCATGACACCTATACCAAGCACCTGCTAGACGACAAGGCGGCAATAAAACATGCGCGAAACGAAAGAAAAAAGTAGCGCAGCATTTAAGCATTAAGCAATATATATTTCACGTTTTTTTTTAAATCCACCAGATATTAAATCCCTATCAATGCGACTGGCAAGACCGATCAACTAAACAAAATTCTCGATTGGAAAGCGTTAAGCACATATCATGTGACGTCAAAAAAGCAATTCGCTCTGAAACAAACCCGTAATGGCAGAAGAGCCCTCCTGACCACTTATGCGCACTTTATAACGGCTTTTAGCGTTTTAATCTTGGTAACTGCAAGAGTAGATGCTCTTTTTCGAACATTCATTCGTGTGAGTGACATAAAATGACAAACATATTCAAAAATCCAACGGAAATAGTCACCCGTCGACGCACAAAGTCTGCACGCGCCACGATTACAGATCACCATATCGCTGCTTCAGAAAAAAGCCGCATGATGCCACCGCCATCGCTGGAATGACCGGGCCTTGTTTCTTACAGAAGCAGGTGTCTCTGTAGGATGTGGACGGTGCGGCTAAACGGCGTTCCAGAGCATGTCACCCGCATGGCTGTACGCATCAACGGCAAGGTTTACTCGTTCGACAGTTGCCAGATGGCATGGAACTTGGTCCACGTGTTCATCTTCGACCCCGCATCGTAGCGGTGGGATGTGGCCTCTGTGGCCTCCTCGGCGGCCCGGGCTCTTGTCACCAGGGCTCGTTGGTTCTGGAGTGCTGAGCCGCTGAATCAAAATATCGTAATGTTTTTTCTGGCAGTATATTTTATGGAGCAATCGTTGCCGCAGAATTTGGTTACGTAACTACAATAGAGGAAGGCACAAATTAGTGTTCATATTAGGGGTGCTGGTGGTACGATGACAGCAGTTGAGAATGTAACGAGCAGGCCGATTCTTATTAGGTTCGTAGCTCACCAGAAAATCAACCAGGGTGCCGTACTGAGGCCGCATTCTCAGGTTTAGAACGAACAAGTGATTTGTAACGTTGTAGGTAAGGGAATATAGAGACAAGAAATTTTGTTCCAGGTAACCTAGGGAGTCCGGCTGGACGTGGCGTGGATCGGACGCTCGCGCGAACGCTCCTCGCTTGACCCATGCCCACCGCTGAATTCAGCGACGGTCAACACCGCTCTCGCCTGGATTTCGTCTTTGAAGCTCGGATAACGCCGTCGGACGCATCGGCTAGTCCCTTTTTGACAGAACGGGAGAAAGGCAGAAATCACACACATAGAACAATGGGCGGAGGAACTCCGCAGGGATGCTAAGGATGCGACTAAAACGCTCGACGACAACGCGGAACTTGAAGTACTAGACAGCCGCCTTCTTCATATGTGGGAGGCCAAAGCTAGTATGAAAAAGCGATTAAAGAGACAAAAGTGGAATCGCAATCTCAGAAAACGCCTAGCGCGCCACAACAAATAGATTGAGGCATATGCACTTAGACTCTGCGATCAGAACTGGGAAACAATGTGTGACCAGCTTGAGGGCAATATGGGCCTTGCCAAAACATGGAACCTCCTTCGGCACCTCCTCGATCCAGAAGGTAGTCAATTAACACAGCGACAAAATTTACACAAATTAGGTTATAAATTTTAAGGTTCGGAGCAGGAACTCCTCGATGCAATTCGTTGTCGATATATAGGCTCCGCCACCAAAAATCCAACAGCGAACTAGACGCCCCTATTCACGAATTCGAGGTTCGAGCAGAAATACTAAAACTGAAAACCAAATCAGCCCCCGGACTCGATGGTGTAACCAACAAAATGCTTAGAAACCTAGATGATATATCTATGACAGCGCTGACCAATTTCATGCAATAATGCTGGGAGAAGGGTGAGATTCTCAATCAGTGGAAAACCGCTAAGGTAATTTTCATACCTAAGCCAGGGAAACCACTCAATCTAGAAAATCTAAGGCCTATATCCCTCACATCTTGCGTTGGAAAACTGATGGAACATGTCATACAAGCGCGACTAAACAATTTCATGAAAGACAACGACTTATACCCCAATTCGATGAAAGGTTTTAGGTCGAATTTGTCCACGCAAGATGTCATGATACCGCTCAAACATGACATATTAGACACTAACTCGCTCGATGCGAAAGTAATTGTGGGACTTGACTTCACTAAAGCTTTTGATAATGTAAAACACGAGGCCATACTGGAAAACCTGGCTCTTTTAAACGTCGGGGAGCGAGCATACAGCAACATTGCCAATTTCCTTTCGGGCAGGATAGCGCGGATCCATTTTGGTGAAAGTCGGTCTCAAAACATTCAATTGGGCAGCATAGGCACCCCTAGGGGTTCGGTACTTTCCCCTCCTCTCTTCAACGTGGCCATGATACGGCTCCCGAAGAGGCTGGAGGGGATAGATGGCTTGAATTTCTGCTTGTATGCGGACGACATCACCATGTGGATGACCCGTAGACACAACGCGCACATCGAAAGTACGCTTCAGAAGGCCATAAATGAGGTAGAAAACTATGTAAGCCGTAGGGGCTTGCAATGCTCGCCGCAGAAGTCTGAACTTCTTTTTTATCGACCTTTGCATCAAAGACAAACTAGAACCATCCCTAGCATCAAATTACAAACTCAAGGGGCGGAGATTCCTCATGTTGAAAAAATCAGAATTTTAGGAATGATTATACTAAGCAACGGGTATAATGGTGATGCAATAACTAAGATGGAAAACTGCGCGCAACAAACGATGCGACTCATACAGCGGATTGCCAACAGGAGACAGGGCATGAAAGAGCAGAATCTCCTACGGCTGGTACAGGCGCTCGTAGTTAGCCGTATCTCGTATGCTGCCCCCTTCCTTGATCTTGAAGTTTCGGAAAAGGAAAAGATAAATGGACTTATCAGACGGTGCACGAAACAAGCTCTGGGATTGCTCATCCGTACATCCAATCACCGCCTCCTAGAGCTAGGCATGCATAATACCCTGGAGGAAATTACGGAAGCAGTGAGAACGGGCCAACTCGAACGCTTAGCCGGGACCACAACCGGTATGGCCATTTTAGAAAAACTCAATCTGAGCCGAGATAACAGAACAACCGCCAAAGTTGACATGCTCGAAGAAATTCGGGACAAAAAATTACGAGGAACTTTAGCGGCTAAAGTTGTGAAAGGTGAAATCCTGAGTGCTGCATTCTGCTACGCGATTGTTCATTTCACATTCGGTTGGTGCATTAATTAACTGCCAATTAATGACGCTTAAGCTTCGCCTTTCGGAGTGGAACGCAACAGCGTGTTGTAGTGCTGCCATGGAGTCCAAGGAACGCCACCACCCGTTCGGCGCGATGCGTTGCCCTTTGAACGCAACGCTTTTTGAGGAAAGGAAATGGGGCTGTAATTCTCTGTCATCTCGGTGGACACCTGATACGCACCGTACTGGAAGGGAGCAAGAGTGAGTGAAAGAAGAAAGAGGGGCCGTAATGAAGAAAATGAAAATCGTATTTGAGGAAAGGAAATTACGCATAACTGTCTCACATATCTCAGTAGACACTAGTCGAAAATTGTATTTCAGGAAAGGTTTGGTTTGGTTTATGGGGTTTAACGTCCCAAAGCGACTGAGGCTATGAGAGACGCCGTAGTGAAGGGCTCCGGAAATTTCGACCACCTGGGGTTCTTTAACGTGCACTGACATCGCACAGTACACGGGCCTCTAGAATTTCTCCTCCATAGAAATTCCAGCCGCCGCGGCCGGGATCGAACCCGCGTCTTTTGGGACAGCAGCCGAGCACCATAGCCACTGAGCCACCGCGGCGGCTATTTTGAGGAAAGGAAGTTGCGCAGTAACTGTGTCACATATTTCGGTGAACACCCGTCAAAATTCGTGCGCGGTGACGTCACGACAATTTGGACCAATCTGAAACGCGGACAAATACGCGTTGCTCGTCGCTAAATTGGTTTTTGAGGAAAAGAAATGTATCTGTCTCTCATATCTCGGTGGACACCTAAACCTCGCCGTTATGGGAAGGGAGGAAGATGGGAGTGAACGAAGACACCGTATTCACTAGACACACCTTTGTTCATTCCAATCCATCGAACTGGCATGGCGGAGTGGTAGCGTGCTCGACTCGCACTCCGGAGACCGGGGTTCGATTCCCAAGCTCGGCGAATTTCTTACTCGGTTTTATTTATTTATCTGGTCTGACTAGAAGGGTTAATTAGACTAACTGGTTAAGTAAGCAATTAACTAAACTCAGTCGAACTTACTTGGAGCATGACTATACGATCCCTTTAATTGGTTGCATGGTTAGTAGCCAAAGTACAATTGGCCCCTTTTGAAATTCGCGTCTGTGACGTCACGACCGTTTCGACCAATTGAAAAGCGTGACATTTCTGTCGACAGCTCCTGCTTACAACGATGAGGCATTAAAGGCTTCCGCCTTAATATAGTTGTACCCCCATTACCCAGAAATATGCATCCTATTCATCACTCAGTGCGCCGGGCCAAGCGGGCAGAGGCGCTAGACAAACGCTTCCGCTCCTACAAAGACGAGGACGTGGTCTACGTGGATGGCGCTGAGTATGGTAAGAACACAATGACCGTCGCGGTCGTCAATAATAAACAACTCCACAAAATAAGTGCCTCCATACTCTCGGGTAACCCAGAGACTGCAGAGGAAGGTGCCATAGCACTGGCCTGTGTAGGCACAAAAGCGAGGTACATAATCAGTGACTCCAAAGTTGCCATTCTAAATTTCAGCACGGGCCGGGTCCCCCCCTAACGAATGCAATTCTAAGCCGTCATGTAATAGACAGGAAAATTGCACTAGTCTGGACACCAGCGCATGCATCCCTGCCTCGTAATCAGACGGCCCACGAGTTCGCCCGAGGCTTTTCCTTCCGGGCGGACCCGAGTGAGGTGGTCTTTACAGACAGGGATCGCATGGTGACCTACAGAGAAATTACACAGCACTATCGTTTGCAACGAGCTAGACTTCCTCCAGCGGATAGATCCTTGTCCAGATACCAAACCATCAACTGGCGCCGGTTACGAACTTACACCTTTCCAAACCCAGACCTTTGGAGTCTTATGTACCCAGGGCAATTTTCAGACAAATGCGCAAACTGTGAACTTAGGGCCACGTTGGACCACATACTATGGGAATGTCCCCATGCCCCCCGGGAGGGACAAGGTATAAACACAAAAGATCAATGGGAGACCTTACTACTGAGCTCCGACCCGGAGACTCAGTTACAACTCGTCCGACTGGCCGAAGCCGCCGCCGAGAGTCAAGACCTTTCGGCCGTCGTCTAGGCGGGTAGCCGTCTGGCTACCCTCTGTCTGTTGGACAATAAAAGTTTTCTATCCTATCCCTTTTTGCCTGTTTGTGCGGACTTTTCTGCGTTTCGGCTCTCGCCGGTAACTCATTCGCCGCATTAGTGACCGCCACTCAGGCTAGAGTGGAAGCAATACTCTCCGTTTAGTACAAGCCTTTGTGATCAGCCGCATCGCTTACGTATGCCCTTACCTACATCTCAAGTCAGCTGAAAAAGAGGAAGTGGCCATAATCAGAAAATGCGTCAAAGAGGCAGTTGGGCTACCCATGCTCACAGCGACAGAGAAAGTGTTAGGTCTCGGTCTTCATAACACCCTAAGTGAGATTATTGAAGCGGTAACCGTCTCGCAGTACGAACGACTGACGGCCGCACCAACTAGCAGAAACATTCTGTCCACACTAGGCACAACGTACAAACGACAAGGCGAACCAACAACTGACCTTCCCAAACATATACGCGAGCTTCTGGTCATTCCTCCGCTACCTCGGAAGATGCACCCAGATTTCCACGCTGAACGTCGTGCAGAGAGAGCCCAATGATTAGGCAAACGCTTCCTTAAAGGTACCTCTGTGGTATATGTTGGTGCAGCAGATTCTTCGGCTGACAAGATGGTAGCTATGGTCACCATGGAATGTGGTACACTCATAACTGGGGCACTAGACGCACTCAGCACACACATGTTGGAGAAGAAACAGCCATTGCTCAAGCCATTGCGGGATCCTCGGCAGAAACCATTGTCAGCGACTCAAAATTGGCGATACGTAACTACACGTTTGGAAGAATCTCTCCACAAGCAGCATGAATTCTGCTAAATTATCAGCCCACGCGGCGCATTCGCCTAATCTGCACGCCTGCTCATGCCTCCCTTGCTGGTAATGGGGCGGCTCATAACCTAGCTCGAGAACTGTCCCGCAGAGCTGGGTCGTGCAGTCCGCCCGCCCTATACTCAGGCAAGGACAGGTTGTTTTCTTACAGAAAAATCCTGCAGCACTACAGGCTTGCAAGACTCAGATTCCCCCCCCCCCCCCCCCCCCCAGCAGATAAAACGCTCTCGAAGCAACAAGCCAAAGCCTGGTGTAAACTTCAAACTAACACCTATCCAAATCCCCAATTATGTAGCTTCTATTCGGTTGG
Source organism: Amblyomma mixtum (assembly GCF_055824585.1). Lineage (NCBI taxonomy): Eukaryota > Metazoa > Arthropoda > Arachnida > Ixodida > Ixodidae > Amblyomma > Amblyomma mixtum. Next base: position 386,812,100 of record NC_143014.1, on the reverse strand, counting down.
ACTCTACTCAGACAAATGCAGAAATTGTGATGCGAAAGCCCATCTAAATCATATGATCTGGAACTGCCCGCAGTCCCTACCCGCGAGTCGATTCATTTCCGACTCTGATCATTGGGAGGCTCTATTGCTCAGTCCCGACCGGGGGACACAGATCAAGCTCCTCCAGGTCGCTGAAGACGCCGCCGCTGCCCAAGGGATAGCGGCCGCCGTTTAAGCGGGGGGCGACTTCGGGTCGCACCTCTATATCCGCTGGAAATAAAGTTCCACCACCACCACCACCAAGTAACCTAGAGAACGGTTAGCATTACTGGTCACACAGATAATGTGGCGATCCGAAGAAAGGTTATAAAACATACAGAAGCCTACGCAGTTATACGATGTTAATATAGTGGCCCGTGTACTGTGCGATGTCAGTGGTAGTTAAAGAACCCCAGGTGGTCGAAATTTCCCAAGCCCTTCTCTACGGCGTCCCTCATAGTCTGAGCTGCTTTGGAGCGTTTAACCCCCGCAATCCAAATTTTTCACTCCCACCTTCCTCCCCTCCCTCACGGCGCAGTTGGGGTGTCCACCTTGAAGTGAGGCAATAGTGCAAAATTTCCTTTCCTCCAAAATCACTTATTTAGAGGTATATATGGAAGGCACAGTGACTAAAATCGCATGTTTCCAGTTCATCAGCAACAGCTGTAAGAATTGACCGACTTTAGGCAATTCTTGCTAGGAGATGAAATGCAATGTGAAATCCCGACCATCCACGCCACATTTTCATCATCGCGGCCAGATTGGTGGTTTGTTGGTTTATTCGGGTTTAACGTCCCAAAGCAACTCAGACTATGAGGGACGCCGTAGTGAAGTGCTCGACAAATTTCGACCACTTGGGGTCTTTAACGTGCGCTGACATCGCACAGTACACGCGCTTCTAGAATTTAGCCCCCATCAAAATTCGGCGACCGCGGGCCGGGATCGAACCCGCGTCTTTCGATTCAGCAGCGCGAAAGACGCGGGTTCGATCCCTGGAACGCCTTCCGGGCTGCTGATCCGAAAGACGCGGGTTCAACAGAAGGGTTTTTGCTCACGATGTGAATGCATGACACCGATACTATACACCTGCTAGACGATAAGGCGGCAACCAAACACGTGCGAAACGAAGGAAAAAAGCTCCGCAGGATTTAAGCAATATATATTTCACGTTTCATTTTAGGACCGGCAGATATTCAGTCCCTATCAATGCGACTGGCATGACCGATCAACTAAACGAAATTCTCGATTGGAAAGCGTTAACCACGTATCTCGCGGCGTCAAGAAGATAATTCGCTCTGAAACAAGCCCGTAATGGCAGAACAGCCTCTTGACCACTTACGCGCACTTTATAACGGCTTTTAGCGCTTTTAATCTTGGTGACAGCAACAGTACATGTTTTTTTTTTCGAACATTCATTCGTGTGAGTATCATAAAATGACAAAAGTATTCCAAAATGTAACGGAAATAGTCACCCGTCGACGCACTATGTCCGCTCACGCTGCGAATACAGATCACCATATCGCTGCTTCAAAAAATAGCCGTATGACGCCGCCACCATCGCTGGAATAACCGGGCCTTGTTTCTTACAGAAGCAGGTGTCTCTGCAGGATGTGGACGGTGCAGCTAAACGGCGTTCCAGAGCATGTCACCCACAGGGCTGTACTCATCAACGGCAAGGTCTACTCGTTCGACAGTTACCACGGGGCATGGAACTTGCTCCACGTCTTCATCTTTGACCCCGCGTCGCGCCGGTGGGATATGGTGCAGACGCAGGTTCCCGACGGCGGGCCGATTAACATTTCCCGCCACACAGTTGTAGCGTACGGCCACTGCGCGTATCTTTGGGGCGGCCCGCCCAGCTGGCTAGCCCCGAGTGTCCTTTGCCGCTTCGACACAAGCACCATGACATGCAGCCGCCCTGAGGTGGCCGGTGAGGTGCCGTCATCGATTTATGGCAGCACAGCTTGTGTTGTGGGTCACCGCAGTTATATCTTAAGTGACTGGGCTCCTTCGCCATATATGCGGGTCCTTGACTTGGATACCCTAGAGTGGCATCGTGTCCCCACCAGCGGAGAGGCTCCGGTTCTACCTGCCTGCCACACTGCGTCTGCTTTCGGGACCCGCATGTATGTGTTCGGGAGCAGCCCAGCAGACCCTTCCCTCATCCTATACTATTTTGAAACGATCACCTCTTCATGGGTATGCCCATAGGTACAAGGAGTTCCCCCTGTGTGCCGGCGAGGTCATTCAGCCTTCGTGTACAACGAAGAACTGTATACTTTCGGAGGGTACTGCGATTTCCTCCAGACCTATTTGGCAGATATACACAAGTACGACCCCGTGACGTCGCGTTGGACCGAAGTGAAGCCATGTGGCTCACCACCATCTACCAGGTACTGGCATGGCTGCTCAGTGTTGGGTGAAAGAGTGTTTATCTTCGGCGGCTTTGGGCCGGCACCCAGCCAGGATGAGGGGCAAGTTGCTGAGGAGCGAAGGGCGCTGACGGATCTCCACGTGTTGCATTTGGCACCGACACTGCAGAACCTGTGCTTACTTGCAGTAATTGATGCACGGCTGGATCTACGCCTCTTGCCAAGCTTTATTAAACAAATGGTCTGCGCTATCACTTCTTCGTCGAGGCTGCATCTCAAGCAAACTGAGTGCCTTCGGCGAAGCCAGTCCTGTGGTGCGGTGATGATGGAACTTCGGCGCCACTACTTCTCGCAGTAATAAACTCTTCTTTTATACGCAAAGAACTCCTTCCTTGTGTGCTCTATTTTGGCGCAAGCAAGAAAGTCGCTAGTATTTTTTTTCTATTCATGTCGCCCGGGGCCGCCACTTTTTCTTAAATAACAAAGAGAACATATTTTCTGATCGAAGAATTATTCACTGAAATCGATTCAACTCCAGTCTGGTGGTTTCTTCTAACGAGTCGCATTTTCGTCACTTCGGCATGAAGCTTTGTGACCAATTTTAGTTTTCTGCGCAGCCCCTGCTGGTCATACTTTTAAAAGCAGATGGTAGATAGAGATATGTGGTGGTAGGCGCCGATTTCAGCTCTTATCCGAAAACAACTTGCGTCTTTTGCGACGACTTCAGAAAGCCAAACAGTTATCACTCATTTCCGCATGTCTGACCTGACTTTGACGCTGCTTTAAAGGTTCACTGATTTTATAGCCTGCTAGTTATGGTCCTGTTTTCGCTATGTACATTCTAGTTTCAATCTGGAAGCATCCGATCGGCATCTACGTCGTGAACGTGAGCCGAGAGAATTCGTCAAAGCTTGTATAAGTGATTGAATCAGGTTCAGATCATATCAAAGGCAATCTACAGCATGCTGGACTGTATTTGAAGCTTCCCGACAGCTTATTTACACTGATGCGAGAGCGCTCTGGTGCACTGCGCACGCCTTATACATTCTCGACAAGCCATCCACGATGGCTGGTGTGAAATGTTCGGAAAATGTGTATGTGACACCAACTTGAATTGACAAAGCAACTTTGTGCCATGGCGCTCTTTAGCCACAGCTGATCTAGAGCCTTAAAAATTCTTTAGAATCGACAGGGAGGAGGAGGAGAGAGACTTTAATGGATAATGGAGAGGTCTGCCTGGTTATAGGGGTCTGCCTGGCATGCTACTCCAGATGAGGATGAAAGAAGAGGGTGAAAGAGAGAAAAAAAGAGAGAGAGAAAAAAAAGGTGACATCAAACATACTCAACACTCACGCACTCTCACACACACAATGATTATCGAAGTATGTCCACTAAAACAGTCTCCCTTAGATGACTATCAAAGTATGTCCACTAAACCCGTCTCCCTTAGAAAAACTAAGGCGACAGGGCGTGTGCCACTGACTGAGTTGCACCTCGACGACCATCCCCTTAACTTTTTCGTCCACTACGTTGACGCCTACGCCTACTGCATCTACATGGGGGGTAGCTTTTCGGACATAAGGTCGCAGATGGGCGGCTTATACTGGTTCGGTACCCGCGCTATGACATGGAGCCGCTCGGAAATGTGCGGCCAAGTTGCGATACTGAGCATCTTCTCTGCTTGTGTTCTGGGTCAACAGATGTACGACTTTGGTTTTTTGCACCCGGAGTCCTCACACCGTATACATTATTTTGACCATGAGAGTGGAGACGAACCGACTAGCCGCTGCTTCCACACGGCGTCCGGAGTCGGAACCCGCCTGTATGCTTGTGGTGGCCAGGCGTTGAACATAGAGGTCAACGACCGGTAAGATAATTCCTTGTATTATCTGGAAACGACCATATTGATGTGGGTGCGCCGAAGAGTGGAAGGTGCGCGCACGAAAGGCCGCAAACTTCACTTTTCTTTCGCGTACAACGAACAGCTGTACATCTTCAGTGGCCGCACAAGACAGCTGGGCGGTTAATTTTCAGACATGCATAAGTATCATATAGAGAAGTCGTGTTGGATCGAAGTGACAACACATGGGTTACGCCCGTCTGCTAAGCGCTCGGCCGGTTGCAGCGTGATGGTAGAAAAGGGTGTTTGTTTTTGGTGGCTTGGGGTACGCCCCAGACCATGAGAAAAGAGAGCCCATGGATGTTTCTGAAGAGGAAAAGGCGATAACTGACCTGCAAGTGTTGCACTCAGCACCTACACTGCAGAACTTGCGTCTTCTTGCTGTCATCGACGCAGCTCTTCACGGAGGTGGATTACCGGTAACTATTAGAAACGAGATCAACGCTACCTCTTATGGCTCATCACATATAGCGGACTCGTCCTGCACTTCAAACGAATGGTGCGCCTTCAACGGAGCCACAGATGGTGGTAAGGTGGTGGCCACAATAGTGGCCACCACCAGATGGTGTTCACTATTGTGGCCACTATTGTGGCCGCCAGACGGTGGCCACAATAGTGATATCAGTGTCTTTACTTAGGTAGGTAATAATGCCTTGTTTATTCTGAAAAACACCTTAGAAACTGCGCTTCTCCGGCGGACAGTTATTGGCCCCCTATCACCTAGGAGCGCCGTGCTCTGCGATTAGCACTCCGCCCTCGGCAGCCTGTATAACCGAAACCGTGGTCCGCAGCTTTTGTGCGTATACAGTGAGACCATCGAAAGCTTTGCAGAACACGGATGTGTCATTCGCGTGCAGTTGTTGGCGGGTCAGCGCGGCGCCGAGGAAAACCAACTGTATGACAAACTCGGCACCGCGCTCACCAGCTGTCTCATAACGACACCCTGTACGAGTTTGGGGGCCAACGTGCGGTGATTCGCGATCAACTCTTAACTGCCAGATCCTCGCTTCGCACATTGAGAGCGCGGTTTCATCGCCAGCGCACGCATTTAGAGTTGGAGCCCGCATCTTTCGATTGTGACCCGTGGAAAGGCAGCTGCCCCACGGACTTCCTATGAGCTACGCGGGCCTCGATTATGGTTAGGTTGTGTGATTGAAGCCCTTGTTCCTTCGCTGTACCGCTTTTGTGCAGCCGCGTCGCTGGGTGCTGGAGACCTATAGAGCGCTGGAATTCATGGCGGAAATGCTGACGACGCTTGTGTGGCTGTGAGGCTGCGTGCACGCCCGCGATTGAACAATTGTGAGCATCTGTGCATCGAGCGGACTCTGTGCTCTGTGCATCGAGCGGACAGGCCTGACGTCCCGTTTGGGCTTCGCCAGGTAGCCTCGCAGTATTAGGACGCTCAGCTTATGCTATCTATGGAGGCGGGCAGCCGAGCCCCGACCCCAGTCTATTGGTGGAAAGTGTGCCTCGTGTGCGACACCCCGTGAGAAGACACTGCGCACGCGTCTTCTATTTACATTATGAACACCCATGACTTTAAAATGCAGGGAAAAAATGTGGTAGAGTTCTAACGTGTCTCAACCGAGTAGACGTGCGAAATCATTTGTTTAGCCTGGTTGACTCGTGCTTTTGTTGTGCTGGGTGGTAGGCACGCCTGGTTACAATAAACTTAGGTTAAGTGATTATCGATGTGAAGCTGATGTATCTGCTCGCGCAGCAGGTGAAAATTGAAGACGACAATGTGCAATGCACAGCGCGAAATTGTGTAGCAGTTTAACACGAGGCGTGATCGCCTACGGCGATAGCATATAGTGACCTCGTGCAGTGCCAGTGAAGCTGCTCTGTTCGCGCCACCGCGGGTTCGAAACCCAGTCCCGGCAATATTTATTTTATTTCTGCAGGGGCTGAGCTATGCTGCGTTTTGCCGAGGTCACCTTCAAGGTCAATCTTAACACACACTCGGTGAGCTAGTTATAACTCGTTAAGCAATGCTTTCACAATAAATGCTGAAGCAAAGAAAAGATGAGACAACGCATTTTTGCGGTAATATTGTAGTCATGTAAAACCAACTAGCCCAACTTCATGCGCTGATGAAACGGAAGTCTTCGGGTCGCATTTTGTCGGGAGTGGTGGTGATACAACTGTAATCCGTTTAACTCGTGCTGCCAGATCTTGCAGGTTTAATGTGAGTTCACAGTAATCTTTTTTTTTTCTCGAAAATTCTGTACTCGTCGCCATCGCTGTGTTTTTTGCTGCTAAATCTTTTTTACTGCTTAACTCAGTGACGCGCTATATTTGTGCTTCGCTTCCTGCAATGTGGGATTTCGATCTGGCTTTTCCTTGTAGTGAGATATTTCCTGAAATAGGACCATTTTGTCGTTGTCAATACGCCAATACGTCAATATTAAAATTTTGGCCTAGAGAGCGGCAGGTTCCAAAAGAGAAACATATTGAAGGACACCACTCACGTATTTAATGAATTTCTTGGTGTTATCAGAGGAGGAACGATAAGCTAACGCAATAAGTGTCCCGTCGCATTTGACAGTTGATCCATAATGGTAGCAAGAACGATGATGAGTAAAATCTTTGCTAGCCACCAGGGGAATGCCTGTGCTTTCAGTTACAAAAAGCTTCTCAGACATCAAAGATCCTGTGAATTTCCCAACTAAAGCTACAGGGTGTGAAGACTTTTAGTTTGAGGGACCTGGATTTGGAATCTTGTCTTACAACCCAAGTACGCTTGAGTTCGTGTCATATCACTTTCCTAACTTAAATATGCTTGCCAATAGTCAGAGGAGTGTGATATTTCGGAGAATTTTCATGAGTATGACTTTTTTTTCATTTCATTATTGTGGATGCTGAATTCGTGTTGAGAATCCCTTGCGATTGGGCCCGTTGGAATGTATTATTCATCTGTTGCGCCACTCAGAAGTAGAAAACTCGGGCAAGGGTAAGGGGAAACTGACAGGTAGAATAGCGAGCACCTGATCATAGGTCTCCTGTAGGTATCTAACAAATGCATTCTTAATTTCGCGAGCAAACGATAAAAGCCTCTAAACGGTCGCTGGGTTGGAAGACAAAAGGCGGTTCATCTGCTCCGACTACGATGGTACCGTAGACGTTGATTGCTACTCAATCTGAGTAGGGCGAAAGGCTGGGAAGACAACGATCACGCAGCTCTCGAAGTTGCAGTAGCTGATGCCTTCTTCGACGCAGCGGAGGTGACAACGAAGGTGAAGGTAAGTTCTCCTAAAATGGAGGATCGGCATGAGCAGGAGAAAACCTTTGTGCATGGTCCGCTTTAGAAATTCTCAGCTTGATCTGAGTGGGGCGCTGAACAATTGTTTTCGTGCGCAGAAAGATTGTTAAGCGACCCGTGACACCGAATAGGCTTTTGGTAGAATGAGGTTATTGAAAACATTCCTGAGATGACGAAAAAATTTGTTTTGAAATACAAGCGTCCGACCCCACTGTACCTGGCCTTTCCGTCCATGGCGTGGAAGAGGTTTTGAGCACACATTTCTTTTACGGGAACAACTGCCGTGGGCGCCTGAGGACCCCCACCCTCAGCGTACACTCTCAAGAAAGGGAGCTGTCCTATATCGGCAGCTACAGACAGACATTTTTCCGACATCACAGAACCGACGAGCCAGCCTCTTTGCTGACACAGCTCCAACTTGTAGCTTATGCGCGGGCTCCCAGACTCCTTCGACATGGTCTGGGAATGTGTGAGCACCCCCTAACTAACCACCCATCCACTGAGCCGCGTGAGACCACTGGTAGCCCCCTCTCCGCCCAGCCACCAAGTTCTACTGGCCCGCAGCGCGCGGGAAATTATAGTCAGCGCTGGACTTTCGAGATAAAAGTTCTACCTTCCAAGGCAAAAGTCCACTTTTTATCTCTCCCCGGTAGAAGTAAAGTTCGAATTCCGTCTAATGAAAGGCCACAGAGGCATCTTCAGTTCATTGTTTTTTCTTTGCATCTCTACTTTGATGTTTTATTTTGTAGCCTCGACCCGCTGTGATGTGTTCCTCCCTTCTAGTCTTCTTTCATTAGATTAATTTCTCGCTTCTACTACTTCTTCTTCTTCTCCACATGAAAATGGAACATACCCACGCGGGGGGATTGGCCAAGGTACGGTGGTGAATGCTAAGGAGGTATATGCGCGGGTAAAAAAAAAGCTAAGTAGAAAAGTAGAATGACAATTTATATGAATTGTTAAAATTGTTCAATCAATAAACAAGTTAGATATACCAGGAATAAAATAAAATACGCTTTTTGGACATGCGGTGGAATTTTATATGGAGTTAAAAGGGTAAGCCACGATTTGCAATGATGTAATCATGAAGGTAGCCGCAAATAGTGCTTAACGAGAATCCCGTGGCGCTCGCACCAAACGAGAACAGAACTGGTGGAGACAAAGGGAGTCCTAACTTGGAAAGAAGAACCTCCAAATACTCGCTGTGCTCATCTCGTCTTCGGCGTCTTCTCCGACGCCGAATATCAGGCCTGTGCGAAATGTGTTTTTCCTTTTATAATTTGCGTTGTAGTACACTGGCTTAGTAAAAAATAGTGCGAACAAGGAAGAATTCGCACCAGAAAATCTGTTCTGGTAATGTCCATGTCTCGCGACCGACAGAACGCGGCTTTTATGTTAGGCGGAGAAAGTGAATGATAGTTTGAACGGCGCCAGCTCATGCCACGCGCAAGCCGCCCGATCCACGCGCAGAGAACAAGCCCGCAGCGGTCCTGGAAAGACGCACATGTCCCGTCTGCTATCAATGAGGACCCCGGTGCGAACGGCAGCGCGTACGGCGAATGACAGGAGTCATTCGGCGGAAGATGGGAACATCCCCGAGGCCGCGAACCACGGGGTGCCGGTGGAGTCCGCGGACGAAACGGAGCTGCGACGAGAGTCGCCGCGCAGTGGACATGAGCCCCGCCGTTCGCCGCGGCCTTCCACCCCGGACGGCGTATTCTCTTCTCTCCAGCGGGACGCGGTGAGCATGCCGCGGGCGTGCGTCATCTTCGCCGTCCTGGCGCTGATCGCCGCCACGTGCTACATCGTCGTGTCGCGGCTGATCTTCATCGCACAATGGCTGTCCGCGAACGGCCTCTCCTCCTACAAGAATCACCGAAGTCCTGCCGCCCCCGGAGCCAAGTGGGGAGCCCCGCGGATATAGATGCCGGGCTTTCGGCACGGTACCGCACCAGGTGCCTTGCAAGGCGCCACCGTTTGGAGCCGCAGGGTCGCGGCCGCCTTGATCGCAATTTTACGCCTCGTTCTTACGACTGGGACCGCTACGCTGATAAGCCCAGAAGATTCGATCAATAAATGTTACTATCGTACGCAACAAAGTCGGCACCGGCACGTCATTTTTGATTTTGAAGTGATAAAATACGTACTAAGGATTCCAAGTTAACACAGCTTTATGCAGACCCAGTTTTGCGTCCACACTGCAGCTCGCCTGGATGAGGCAGCGCACATTTCATATCTCGCACTACAAGAGAGCGAATTTGTAATATTAGATAGCCTTGTGTGAGATAAACCGTGTGAATAATGCGGCTGTGAATAATGTGTGCGAACATGCGGATGTTTGAAAACGAGATCAACGCGCTTGGAAAGCCGAACTCAAACGCGCTGCGCGACAAGATCGTTCACATCCCGAGGTCCAAAATGCTTGCGCCCCCAACATCTGGGCAGAATGACGTAGGCGCGAGTCCTCAGCTCTGCGGGCAAGCCAATCTGACGCTGCAATTCCCGTTACTAGTGGTAACTTTGCCGCCAGTTTTAGTGTAGGAGGACAATTTCGGCATGATTAGGGATTCTTACTTGACAGGAAAAAACTTCGAGAAACTTATCTTCATCTTAAAAGTATGTAACGATATCGTTAAACGGTCCCTACGGTCGCTGGGGTGTCTCCTGGCGCACCGCTTTGCAAACATCGACACACTTGGTGAAATCATAAACTGTGTTATTGCACATCATCGTCCATATTATTTAGGTACGATAATTAGTAACTCTAATCAGCTATGTGGTTCTTTAATGTAATTTGCCTGCTGTGCGATGGGAGGTACTCGTACAAGGTCTCTGTATATCCCACTTAACGCACGTTCCTCAGTGCCGGTTTCGATTCCGACTGACCACATTTTCTTTTTGATATAAGGAAAATAGCTTTCCTACTCCACTATCTTCTCGATCAATCAGGATTTTCCAGTGTCAACGATGCTGACGATGGGTTGCCGGCCGAACGGGACCTTTAATACTGTCGCGTAAACAAAATAGAGGGGACACTTAAGCTACGCCTTAGGAGTACGACGCGATAGCGTAGTGGGTTAATTCCCATATATGCAGAAGGCCATTAACTGTTTTACACTCACACATCCTTAGGAGTCCTCACACCCCTCCAGTCGCACTGGTGCAGTGGTTTAGCGATGGGCCTTCTGGGGTACAGGTTGCTCTTCCCGGGCTACCAATCATTTATTTACCTGCCACAGTATGCAGTTTGCTAACTATCTGATGGGTAGGCTGTGATGACGCAACAAGGACACGTGGCCTAGGTGGCCCATCCAGGTTGCCCTCTGGGAACCACCTGCCAGAGCCATGGCCACGATTTCTCGCTCACAGCGCCGACGAGGACACCGGGGCCTTTGACGCTGCCGCGTTAAAACAGCGCCATCAAGTCGATAGAAGGCAGCCAGATGCAGTGTTAACGTTCTTCTTTCTGCTGCTCAATAACTAAGGAAATTATGCCCGGTAGTTCAAAAAGATAGGCGAGCGGTGTTTCCAAATGAAGCGTCTATTCCACTGCCCATTCACACAGTACGGGAAGCGTAAAACCAACGCAATTTATCAGACACCATTACTGCACATGAGTTCAGTAGATTAATATTGCCACGAGGGCGTTTCAAACCCGCGGTGGAGCAAAAAGGTCTGCTTCGCTGGCTATTGCACGAGGGCGCGATGCTATCGCCCCCCCCCCCCCTTCTATTTGCAACGCTCCAGAAACAATTGAGCATTGTTTCATCAGTTGAAAAGACTCGGTAGTCTTTTGGGGTATCATACAACGGACATTCCAAAAGAAGTTTAGACACCACATTCTCTACGATATCACACTGCACTTTCATTTGCTAATGACCCTTTGTTGTTTTTAATTGGACTACACGGCTTCTGGAAAGCGCTCATGATATACTGGCATTGTGAATCTTGTTTCTGCAGAAGGTCACTTCAGAATGATGATTGTTCACTTAAAGGGAATGTAACCCCACAATGTGTTCAGACCCGAGTGGCACTCGCTCTTATTAATGCGCTCTTCATTGTCTTTTTTCCATTGCTTCTTGCTTAGGTTTACCGTATTATGATGCGTTATTCATGTGCTCTCTCCATCGTCTCTTTTCCTGTCTGTTGACTTGAGTGTGTCGTGTTTATCTGACGTTTTTCTTTCAAAACGTAAGCGCACAGTTCACATACGTAGGACATTGCTTGATAGTAATAAATACTATGTTGGAAAAAACAACCTGTCTGGGCTATGTTTTTCATCAAAAGCATAAAGTCGGCCTGGCCCTTTTAGTTGTGTTGCCTTCTGTCATGGTAGTGCAGTGAAGCCACTAGCTGAGTTCTTAGTAAATAATCTGTATCTAGATTATTTATTTCCACAATGGTTGCAAGTATCATGTTAGAAAAAAAAGCCTGTCTGGCGTAGGGACACCGTGCCTTACCCGCAACCGGCAGGTCAAGCGTTCGATTCACGAATTATTGCCTGAAAATTTGCTTTCAGCGCAAGTGGATTGCTTTATATACTTAGACGTCCAATGGCATTCGAGTCTTGTTTCCACCTTCTATTCATTAGTTTTGTATTATTTAATCACTTCTCATTCCACGGCTCCACGTGTTGACGTCAGCAACCTCTCGACTAATCCGGTTTTCCGCGTACACCGGTGACGACGCCAACTACTCGGAGTTCTACGCTGAATGGCACCCTTACTACTAAAGCGTTAAAAGCAGTTCTATGCTCTTCCAACATGCAAAACCTGCACCCAGCTTAAAAACTGTTATTTCGCACATAATAAAAATATCGAACGTCTTGTCAAATGCCGTTTCCTCTCCCGGCTAATATACAGGAAAGGCAAGCACGAAAAATTTTCAGTAACCTTTCAGGCCTGGCAGAGCGAAATACTACCTGTCAAACGCAAGGTTATCCGAAGTAGGTAATGCATAACGCACCAGATTCATTAAATAAAACAAATAGTTACCGCCTGTACTGCGGTACGTAATCTCCTACAGTGCTACATGACATGTTTAAATATAACATCACTAAAGGTTAACTAATGGATCATATAGCCTCCAGAACGTCAAGCTGCTCGATTTGGCACAACGATACTGATGCAGCCTCATTGCTTTATTTCTTTTCCCTCCAAGACATTGTTTTGACCTACCTTATGCCGACATGCTCATTTCAGGGACGTTGGATGCACTGTTTTTAACGGATGCAGACTATGGAATAATAGGTATTCATATAGAGCCGTGATATATTTTGTCCAGTATATATTTCACATTAGTTTATTTATTTGACATTCACTTCTTTTGCGCACCTCTTTGCAAAAGTGACTATAAGACAGGTTTAATGCATTTATAAACAGGTTCTGCTTTACCTTTTCTATTGGGTTCCATTCTTCGTGATATTTATTATGTTAATTTGTATGCTATTCAGCCTCATCTATGCACTCTTGTTCTGCCATTCAATTCAATTCAATTCAATTTATTCTCCAGTTATACACTGGAACGTTCTCCGGGCTAAAAGAACCGACTGGGCCTTGACTGAGTCCCGGAGACGTTTACAGAGCAGCGACAGGCAGTACATACGGAGAAATACTATACAATACAAAAGTTAAACAGCGTATACACATATAAAAAGTACATACATATATACAAAGCACACAAAAGAGGACATTTATACAGAGTTACATAACTACAAAATGCGAGGAAGAAGGCAATTACAATTTACTAAAGTATTCGTGTAGCTTTTTACGCGAAAAGTTATTCATATCTTTATGGCGATTTAATATAACAGGTAGATTGTGCTTTATGGACTGCAACTTATAATTGGTGCGAAAATGAGGAACGAGCCAAGGGTCGGTGTTACGAGTAGCAACATTGTGTTTGTGGCGTGTCAATGAAGATACACGTTTAAAAAAACATTGGAACTCTTTTGTGGAAAAGAGAAATGACTTCAAGATGCGATTCTCATAAAAGTGATGAATTCGGATAATATTGTAGTCAGCAAAACTCTCGGCGGTGGTCAAGCCAGGATCAATATTTGCGATGTGGCGCATAATTTTCTTTTGGCATTGAAAGAATTTAAGACTACTAGGAATAAGTTAAATTCTACACTACGACAAGCGAAAATGACCTACTACCAGCAGCTGTTCGCCGATGTTTCTAGAAAGCACCCCACTGCTATCTGGAAAATATTAAATAGGGTCTTAAATCGTGAACTGGCCTTGTCAAGTGTTTCTTAAGCCGTTTTGCCACGGCATCCATCAGCATTGTGGAAGTTGAAAAAAGAAACTTTCAAACACTTTTGAATGTGTTCAATCACCATTTTAAGCGTATGCCGGATGTTCAACCTAAGATGTTCCGCAATTTTTAAAGCCGGCCTTTTTCAGTTGGAGTGGTCTTTACGGCTTAGCATTGTCACCGCTGTAGCCCGTCCGTATACAGCTAAAATGTGCTAACCAGCTTAACTAAACATGACTAGTTAATTTTTTTAACTCTCTGTGCTAGTCTCTATTAATTAAATGTTGTCCATACCAGTTTTTAGAATTTCCAAAACGCAGTTACACACGGCCCAACAAATTTTGCTCACACCGCGCCAAAATACGTGCACTTTTGAATAGCCCGCAGGCAAAGCAACAGTGCAGTTCAAGTAACCCGCCGTAATAGCCACAACTGGTTGGGACACTGCGCCAAAGGTAACGTTGTATTCGAAGTTCTAGATATTGATAGGATATTACTCACGGTGATCTGCACACCTCTCAACACAGAAGGAGGCTAAAAGTAATAGTTGAAAAGTTCACTACTCACTATTAGTTCCCCAGCGCAGTAGTTTCTGTGTCTTGGGGGCATTTTCATGCGTAAAATTGAAATGCTTTGCCGAAAATGCGCTCTTCTAACTCTAAAAGCCTATGTTAAAACATTGCGGAACACCGTTGGTGAAGAAACCTGTATACCATGTGCGAAGTCGTGATTACAAATGTTAGTCCTCCACACGCGCCCTCAGTGACCCCGGCGCTCCTGAACTTGCTCAGGCTTAGTCTGAACAAGGTATTTTGGCAACCACAAGATTCCTGTGCACTGAGAGTGAGCCCAGCGCTGCCCTTAACTGATGACATTATATTTTACACCCTTATCCCGGGAACCCTTCCCAGACAGCTGCCAAAACGAAAGCGAAGTTCCACTTCTTCGCGTGGCTCCTCTTTTGTCACAGCCAGAGTGAAATACACATCCCTAGTGTGCCACACAGTGACCTCGGCCGACCACCTGGGGTCTTTCGATCACCTGGGGTCTTTAACGTGCGCTGACATCGCACAGTACACGGGCGTCTAGAATTTCGCCTCCATCGAAATTCGGCCGCTGCGGGCCGGGATCAAACCCCTTTCGGGACAGCAGCCCGAAAGACGCGGGTTCGATCCCGGCCGCGCCTTCCGGGCTGCTGACCCGAAAGAAGCGGGTTCAACAGAAGTGTTGTTGCTTATGATGTGAATGCATGACACCGATACTATACACCTGCTAGACGATAAGGCGGCAACAAAACACGTGCGAAATGAAACAAAAACGTTCCGCAGGATTTAAGCAATATATATTTCTCGTTTCTTTTTAGGGCCGCCAGATATTCAGTTCCTATCAATGCGACTGGCATTACCAATCAACTAAACGAAATTCCGATTGGAAAGCGTTAACCACGTATCTCGCGGCGTCAAGAAGGTAATTCGCTCTGAAACAAACCCGTAATGGCAGAACAGCCTCTTGACCACTTACGCGCTGTTTATAACGGCTTTTTGAGCTTTTAATCTTGGTGACAGCAACAGTACATGTTTTTTTTTTCAAACATTCATTCGTGCGAGTGTCATAAAATGACAAAAGTATTCCAAAATTTAATGGAAATAGTCACCGTCGACGCACTATGTCAGCTCACGCCGCGATTACAGATCGCCATATCGCTGTTTCAAAAAATAGCTTTACGACGCCGCCACCATCGCTGGAATAACCGGGCCTCTTTTTCTTACAGAAGCAGGTGTCTCAGCAGGATGTGGACGGGGCGGCTGAACGGCGTTCCAGAGCATGTCACCCACAGGGCTGTACTCATCAACGGCAAGGTCTACTCGTTCGACAGTTACCACGCGGCATGGAACTTGCTCCACGTCTTCATCTTCGACCCCGCGTCGCGCCGGTGGGATATGGTGCAGACGCAACTTCCCGACGGCGGGCCGATTAACATTTCCCGCCACACAGTTGTAGCGTACGGTCACTGCGCGTATCTGTGGGGCGGCCCGCACAGCTGGCCATCCCCGAGTGTCCTTTACCGCTTCGACACAAGCACCATGACATGCAGCCGCCCGGAGGTGGCCGGTGAGGTGCCGTCATCGATTTACGCCAAGACAGCTTGTGTTGTGGGTCACCGCAAGTATATCTTAAGTGACTGGGATCCTTCGCCATATATTCGGGTCCTTGACTTGGACACCCTGCAGTGGTATCGCGTCCCCACAAGCGGAGAAGCGCCCGTTCGGCGTGCCTTCCACACTGCGTCTGCCATCGGGACCCGCATGTATGTGTTTGGACGCAGCCTAGGAAACCCTTTCCACCCAACTCTCGTAGACAACTCGTTATACTACCTAGAGACGACCACCTGTTCATGGGTACGCCCACAGGTACAAGGAGTTCCCCCTGTGTGTCGGCGAGGTCATTCAGCCTTCGTGTACAACGAAGAACTGTACATTTTCGGAGGGTACTGCAATTTGCTGCAGACCTATTTGGCAGATATACACAAGTACGACCCCGTGACGTCGCGTTGGACCGAAGTGAAGCCATGTGGCTCACCACCATCTCCCAGGTACTGGCATGGCTGCTCAGTGATGGGTGAACGAGTGTTTATCTTCGGCGGCGTTGGGCCGGCCCCCACCCAGGATGAGAGGCAGGTTGGTGGGGAGCGAAGGGCGCTGACCGATCTCCACGTGTTGCACTTGGCACCGACACTGCAGAACCTGTGCTTACTTGCAGTGATTGATGCGCGGCTCAATCCACGCCCCTTGCCAAGCTTCATTAAAGAAATGGTGGAGGCTATCTGTTCACACCGATCGTAGTCGGTGGTAGATGCATCATCTCAAGCAAATTGAGTGCCTTCGACGAAACCAGCTTGGTGGTACGATGATGATGCAACTTCGGCGCCACTACTTGACGCAGTAATAAACTCTTCTTTTATACTCAAAGAACGCCTTCCTTCTGTGTTCGATTTTCGCGAAAGCAAGAAAGTCGCCAGTATTTTGTTTATATTCAAGTCGCCCGGGGCCGCCACTTTTTCTTAAATAACAAAGGGAACAAATTTTCTGAACGAAGAATTATTCACTCCAACCCGGTGGTTTCTTCAAGCGAGTCGCATTACCGTTACTTCGGCATGAAGCTGGCGTTCAATTCTAGTTTTACCGCGCAGCACCTGCTGGTCATGCTTTTAAATGCAGATGGTAGATAGAGATATGCGGCGGTAGGCGTCGATTTCAGCTCTTATCCGGAAACAACTTGCGTGTTTCGCGATGACTTCCGAAAGCCAAACAGTTGTCACTTATTTACGCTTGTCTGCCCTCACTTTGACGCTGCTTTAAAGGTTCACTGATTTTATAGCCTGATAATTATGGTCCTATTTTCCCTTTGTACAGTCTAATTTCGATCTGGTAGCATCCGATCGGTATATATGACGTGAACCTGAGCCGATATAATTCGTCAAAGATTGTGTAACTGATCGCGTCAGGTTCGGATCGTTTTCAAGATAAACGACAGCATGCTGCACTGTATTTGAAGGTTCCCGACAGCTTATTTACACTGATGCGAGAGCGCTCCAGTGCACTGCGCACGCCAGATGCATTCTCGACAAGCCATCCCACGATGGCTGGTGTGAAATGTTCGGAAAATGTGTCTGTGAGACCAGCTTGAATAGACAAGGCAGCTTTGTGCCATGGCGCTCTTCAGCCACAGATGACCTAGCGGCATAAATATTCATCAGAATCGACAGTAAAGGCGAAGATGAGAGAATAAAATGTTAGAGCCTACGTGGATGGCCGAATTAGAAACGACGATCAAACGGAGTAAAGGAGACGATGGGGGACTGCAACACTATATGACATGTGAAAATGGAAGCAAGCATGATGGGAAGGTGAAAATATAAACCTGCTTCCTGGCTGCCTAATGGTGATGTTCGCATTTCTTTGTGACCTCAGCAGCCCGTCTATGCAGGTTTTCGCAGACTCTGCGCTTGTGTTCGCAATCTTACGAGAACCGCAAATCTTGTGTGTGCGCTGGGCCTACAGTTCCGTGGTTTCTGAAGCAATCACAGAAGCCGTTTGCTGACAAGGGATTAAATATTCCTAGCGCTTCGCGCCACCACATCGCAGGATGAACTAAGCTGTAGCGGAGAAAAATGTGTCTCGGTGACACGCACACCTGCGCCACACAGTGCACAGCGCCCTCTCCGCCCTCCTCGTGTCCACCTTTTCGCTCCGCAAGCCTTTTTACAGCCTTTCTCTCTCTCTCTTCTTCGTGTAACCCAAGAAACAGTTGCTACATCGTCTTACCATCAAACTGTGTCATAGAAGCTATCACACTAAAACCAAGACAGGCTTTAAAAAAAGAAAAACAACGCATACGAGATCTGTTCTTTCCTAGTGCTTGCCGTTAGCAGAAAGGAAAAACTAACACACGGCTTCATTTCTGAGAGGACTGATTACTACTGTACGATGTGAACTGTGCGGCTCAACCGGGTTCCAGAAGCCGCCACCGGAATGGCTGTCACCATCAAAGGGAACGTTTACTCGTTCGGCCTGCTCTCCAACGGCCATGAATACAGGAATGAAATCCTACGCAGCCGATTCGGCGTATACATCTTTCACCCCGCAACGTACCGATGGGGTATGCCGCTGACTAAGTTGCACCTCGACGACGATCCCCTTAACTTTGTCGTTCACTGCGTTGTCGCCTACAACCACTGCGCCTACATGTGGGGGATCCTATCGGACATAAGGTCGCGGATTGGCGGCATATATACCGGTTCGATACCCTCGCTATGACATGGAGCCGCCCGGAGAATCTGCGGCCAAGTTCCGACACTGAGCATCTTCTCTGCTTGCATTGTGGGTGAGCGGATGTACAGTGTTTGATTTCTTGGCCCCGGAATTCTCACATCGTGTATATTATCTTGACCTGCAGAGCCTGACGTGGCATCGCGTTCCGACCAGTGCAGAGGCCCCGGCTAGCCGCTGCTTCCACACGGCGTCCGAGGTCGGAAACCGAATGTATGGTTCAGGTGGCCAGGCGTTACACATAAAGATCAACGACCGGTACGATAATTCCTTGCATTATCTGGAAACCACCACCTCGATGTTTGTGCACCAAAGAGGGGAATGCGTGCGCCCCAAAGGTCGCAAACGTCACTGTGCCTTCGTATATGAAGAGCTGTACATCTTTGGTGGTGCAACGGACAGCTGGGTGCCTACTGTGCAGACATGCATAAGTATGACATCCAGAAGTCCTGTTGGATCGAAGTGACGCCACGTGTGTTGAGCCCGTCTGCTAGGCGCTCGGCCGGCTGCAGCGTGATGGGAGAAAGGATGTTAGTTTTCCGTGGCAACCATTTCAACAGAGAACAAAACGACGTTTCTGAAGATGAAAAGCCGATAACTGACCTGCATGTGTTGCACTAAGCACCTACGCTGCAGAACTTGTGTCTCTCTGCTGTCATCGACGCAGGTCTGGACGTAGGCGGATTACCGGCAGCTATTAGTAACGAGATCAACGCTATCTCCTCTGGCTCATCATAGACAGCGGACTCGTGCGGCTCTTCGAAGGAATGGCGCCCCTTCAATGGAGCCACAGACACTGGTGCGGTGACCACAATAGTGATATAAATGCTTCTAGTTGAGTAGGACTTTCTTTGTTTCTGAGAAATGGCCTAAAAACTGAGCCACCGCGGCGGGCAAGCAACGGCGTCTTACCGCATAGGAGCGCCCTACTGTGCGATCAGCGCTCCGTCCTCGACAGCATGTAGAACCGTGACTGTGGTCCGCAGCTCTTGTGCGTATTCAGCGAGACCATCGAACGCTTTGCAGAACGCGGATGTGTCAATAGTGTGCAGTGGTTGGCGGGCCGCTGCGGCGTCGTGGGAAACCAACGGGATGACGAACTCGCCACCCCGCAGACCAGCTGCCTCCCAACGACACCTCGTTCGAGTTTGGGGACCAGCGTGCGGTGATTCGCGGTCAACTAACACTGGCAGAACTGCGCTTCGCACATTGAGAGCGCGGTTTCATCGCCAGCGCACGCGTTTAGAGTAGGAGCGCGCGTTTTTCTTGCGTGCCCCGTGGAAAGGCACGTGCGCCACGGACATTCTACGAGCTACGCAGGCCTCGATTGTGGTACCGCGTAGCTCGCCGTAGCTCGTAAAATGTGGCAGAGTTTTAACGTACCTCAACCGAGTAGTCGTGCGAAATCATTTGCTTAGCCTGGTTGACTCATGGTTTTGTTTTGCTCGGTCGTTGGCACCTCTAGATACAATAAACTTAGGTTAAGTGCCTATGAGGTTAATCTGGTCTATCTGCCCGCGCCGCGGGTGAAAGTCGAAGACGACATTGTGCAATGCGCAGCACGAGGTTTTGTAGCAGTTAAACACGAGGAGTGATCGCCTACAGTGATAGCACATAGTGCCCTCGTGCAGTGACGAGAAAAGCTCATTTGTTCTCGCCACCAAGGGTACGAAACCCAGTCACAGCAATTTTTATTTTATTTCTGCAGGGGCTGAGCTATGCTCGGCTTTGTGCGGTCACCGTCAAAGTCGAATTTAACGCAAACTCGGTGCGCTAGTTATACATGCTGAAAAAATTTGCGCAGAAAAAACGAGGACAAAGCAAGACAGACAAGAACGAGCGCTAACTAACAACTGAAGATTTATTCCGAAACACAAGCACATATAAATAGGAAAAACAAAACGAATCATACCAATCTGACATCAAGAACATCACATGTCACCCCCTGTGTACCTCAGTGATTTTGCCAAAAATCGGAACTCCCTATCAGAGAAGCGGACGGAAGTCTCGCTGATGCATTTATCTCCGCTGATACGCATATGAAACGCCTCCATGAGTTCCCGCACAAGTTGGTCCCTATGCCTGAACAGAATTGTTGCTTGGTCAAAGAGCGGTTTACACTGCAGCTTCTTATCACCGGCATTACAAGTGCGGCAATGTTTTGGCAGGTTGTCAAGTGAATCACCTCTGAGTAATCTTCGGTGTTCACCTGATCGTTCGTTGACACATCGCCCTGTTGGCAGATGTACATCGAACCACAGGATAGCGGCAGCTTAAACACAACTCCCCTGGCACAGGGAACGAACGGGGCTGTGTGCTTGATACTGCACTCATTTTTTCTTCCTTTCCTTCTGCCGCCTCCTTCTTTCCGGCTGCTCACCAGGGAACAGATTGAAGCCAACTTTCTAGGGGCGGAAAACACATCAGGAACGTTGTAACGTCCGGCTAGGTTCTTCAGCCGATGCGCCAACCTGTGCACGTACGGTATAACGGCGACCCTTCGCCGGTC
The DNA here is from genome assembly GCF_055824585.1 of Amblyomma mixtum. Classification (NCBI taxonomy): domain Eukaryota; kingdom Metazoa; phylum Arthropoda; class Arachnida; order Ixodida; family Ixodidae; genus Amblyomma; species Amblyomma mixtum. Next base: position 386,790,952 of record NC_143014.1, on the reverse strand, counting down.
TGTTTACCGGAGTTTGGGCCTCGAACGTGCGTTGATCCACCTTGACAACCTCCCGCAGGCTTCCACGTATGTTTGCGGAGGGTACCCACTCTGTCTCAGCCTTTCCAACTGAAATGCAACACTTTCGTTCATGACATGTGCGCACCACTTGAAGACGGCCGCCTTAAGACAGGAAGTGACTATCCCATTTTTTACCACTTTGGAGTGGCCAGATGAGTAATGAAGCAAACATTTCTTGGCCCTGGGATGGTATGCCCAACATGTGTGTTTGGGGCGAAAATGCAATGACAGGTCTAGGAAGCAATGACAGAAAATGCAATGACAGGTCGCATTACTTCGCGAAGTAATGCTTTCACAATAAAACTTTGACGCACAGAAAAGATGGGACGAAAACGCATTTTTGCGGTAATATTGTAGTCATGTCAGATCTGCTAGCGCAACTTCATGCGCTGATGAAACGTATGTCCTCAGGTCACATTTCCTCAGGAGTGGTGTCGATACAAGTTGTAACCCGCTTAATTTGTGCAGCCGGCCGCCGCGGTGGCTTAGCGGTTATGGTGCTCGGCTGCTGACCCGGAAGACGCGGGTTCGATCTCAGCCGCCGCGGCCGAATTTCTTTGGAGGCGAAATTCTAGAGGCCCGTGTGCTGTGTGATGTCAGTGCACGTTAAGGAACCCCAGGTGGTCGAAATTTCCGGAGCCCTCCACTACGGCGTCTCTCATAGCCTTAGTTGCTTTGGGACGTTAAACCGCATAAACCAAACCAAACCTAATTTGTGCAGCCATATCTGGAAAGCAAAACAGATGCAAGATTCACTGATCCGGTTCCGTATGCACGATGATTCTATTGACTTTGTCTCTCCGGATATCGGGACTATGCGGCACATTGTACCATGGCACTGAATCTTTCAATTGTTTTATGCACAGCCCTGTTTTTAAGGCGAGAGAAAAGGTGTCAGTATTTTGTGTAAACATGAGAAAACTAATAAAAGTTGTCTGAATCGAGATGACACTAGATTCTTTTGATTACAGACTTCACTTCTTGGCTTTAACGGACAAATGTTTGCAGGCCGAAAGTAAATTAGTATCGTGGGATCTAAAAAGTTCAAGGGTTTTACAGAAAGTGTCGAATGTGAGATGAGAGTTTATGCTAAAGTTAATCTCTTGTACGCAGTTTTTCCTGTGTTTTCGAATGTTTGCTTCCACTATCGATCAACAGCCCGATGCGACGGGACACTGATTGCGTTAGCTTATCCTTCCCCCTCTGATAGCACCAAGAAATTAATTAAATATGTGAGTGGTGTTCTTCAATATGTTTCTGTTTTGAAACCTGCCGCTGTCAGTAGGTCAATATTAAAATCTTGGTCAAGATAACAGCAGGTTTCAAACGTGAAACACAATGAAGAACACCACTCACGTATTTAATGAATTTCTTGTTGTTATCAGAGGGTGAACGATAAGCTAAAATCAATGTCCCGTAGCATTAGACCGCTGTTCCATAATTCTAACAAACACGCTGATGAGTAAAATCCTTGCTAGCCGCCAGTGGAATGCCTGTGCTCTCAGGCACGAAATACATCTCCGACATCAAAGATCCTCTGAAAAATCCAAATAAAGCAAAGGGGTGTGAATGAAGACTTTCAGTTTGAGGGACCTCGTTTTGGAGTCCTGTTTTACAACCCAGGTACGCTTGTGATGGCGTTATATACCACTTTCCTAACCGAAATATGCTTGCTAATGGTCAGGGGCTATGATTGTTCGTAGAATTATCTCGAGTGTGACTTTTCTTTTTCAGTTCATGAACATGGATACCAAATTAGTTTAAGGTGATCTCGTATTCACAATCCCTTGCGATTGGGCCAAGTGGAATACATTATTCATCTGTTGTTCCGCTCAGAAGTAGGAAACTCGGGCGAGTGTACGGGGAAACTAAGAGGTAGAGAAACGATCACCTGATGATAGGTCTCCTGTAGGTAGCTAACAACTGCCTTCTCACTCTCGGGAGCAAACGATGAGAGACTCAAAACGGTCGCTGGACTGGAATACAAAGGGCAATTCATCGGCTTCGTCTAGGATGGCCCTGCATACGTTAATCGCTACTCAACCTGAGTAGGTCGAAAGGCTGGGAAGACAACGATCACGCAGCTCTCGGAGTTGTAGTCTCTGATGACTTCTTCGACGCAGCGGAGGTGACAACGAAGGTGAAGGTAAGTTCACCTAAAATGGAGGATCGGCATGAGCAGGAGACAACCTTTGTGCGTGGTCCGCTTTAGAAATTTTCAGCTTGATCTGAGTGGGGCGCTGAACAATTGTTTTCGTGCGCAGAAAGATTGTGAACTGACCCGTGGCATCGAAAAGGCTTTTGGTAGAGTCAGGTTATTGAAAACAACCATGAGATGGCGAAAATATTTGCTTTGAAATACAAGCGTTCGACCACACTGTACCTCGGCTTTCCGTCCGTAGAGCGGAACAGGTCCTGCACAAACATTTTTTTTTTTACGGGAACAACTGACCTGAGGACAAAGCAGCCCTTGCGCAGGGAAAAACAGGAGTGCGTTCGAGACTGGGCTCGGCCTGCGAGGGCCGCAGCGGGGTTTGCACAAGCTTGTCCCAAACGTACAAGAATCACCGAAGTCCGGCCGCCCACGGAGCCAAGTGGGGAGCCCCGCGGATATAGATACTGGGCTTTCGGCACGGTACCGCACCAGGTGCCTTTGAGGGCGGCACTGTTTCGAGCCGCAGGGTCGCGGCCGCCGTCGTCGCAATTTTACGCCTCGTTCCGACGACTGGGACCGCTATGCTAATAAGCACAGAAGATGCGGTGAATAAATGTTACTATCGTACGCAACAAAGTTGGTACCGGCACGTGATTTACACATAGCTACGGACTTTTGATTTTGAAGTGCTGAAATACGTTCTAAGGATTGCAAGTACGGAAAGCTTTTTGCAGACCCAGTTTTGCGTCCGCCCTGCAGCTCGCCTGGATGAGGCAGCGCACATTTCATATCATCTCGCACTACAAGAGAGGGAATTTCTAATATTATAGCCTTGTGTGAGATGAACCGTGTGAATAACGTGGCTGTGAATAATATGTGCGAACATGCGGCTGTTGGAAAAGGAGATCAACGCGCCAGGAAAGCCGAACTCAAACGCGCCACACGACAAGATCGCTTACATCCCGAGGTCCAAACTGCTTGCGCCCCCAAAATCTGGTCATAACCACGTAGACGCGAGTCCTCAGCTCTGCGGGCAAGCCATTCTGGCGATGAAATTCCCGTTACTAGTGGTAACTGTTCCGTCAGTTTTAGTGCAGGAGTGCGATTTCGGCGTGATTAAGGATTCGTACTTGACAGGAAAAAACTTCGGGAAACTTATCTTCAACTTAAGAGTATGTAACGATATAGTTAAACGGTTCCTACGGTCTCTAGGGTGTCTCCTGGCGCACCGCTTTGCAGACATCGACACACTTGGTGAAATCATAAACTGTTTTATTGCACATCATCGTCCATATTATTCAGGTACGATAAGTAGTAACTCTAATTAGCTATGTGGTTCTTTCATGTAATTTGCCTGCTGTGCGGTGGGAGGTGCTCGTACAAGGCCTCTATTTATCGCACTTATCGCACGTTGCTCAGTGACGGTTTCGATTCCGACTGACCACATTTGCTTTCTAATATAAGCAAAATAGCTTTCCTACTCCACTACCTTGTCGATCAATCAGGATTTTCCAGCGTCAACGATGCTGACGATGGGCTTCCGGCCGAACGGGACCTTTCATGCTGTCGCGTAAAAAAAATAAAATTGGAGGGGACACTTAAGCTCCGCCTTAAGAGTTTACGACGCGATAGGATGATGGGTTAATTCCTACGTATGGAGAAGGCCGCTCTCTATTTCACACTAATAGATAACTGGGAGTCCTCATAAGCCTGCAGTCGCACTAGTAGAGTGGTTAAGCGATGGGTCTTGTGGAACCCAGGTTGCTCTTCCCGAGCTACCAATCATTAATTTAACTGCCACAGTGTGCAGTTTGATCACGATCCGGTGGGCAGGTTGTGACGACGCCGCATGATCACGTGACCTAGGTGGCCCATCCGCCTCCTAGGTTGCCCTCTGGGAACCACCTGCCAGAGCCATGCCCGTGATTTCTCGCTCACAACGCCGACGAGGACACCGGGGCCTTTAACGCTGTCGCGTTAAAACAGCGCCATCTATCCGATAGAAGGGAGTCAGATGCAGTGTTAACGTTCTTCGTTCTGATGGTCAATAACTAAGGAAATTATGCCCGGTAGTTCAAAAAAGAGACGCGAGCGGTGTTTGCAAATGAAGCGTCTATTTCATTGTAAATTCACACAGTAGTGGAAGGGTAAAACCAACGTAATTTATCGGACACCCTTACTGCGCATGAGTATTGCCACGAGGGCGTTTCAAACCCGCGGCGGAGCAAACAGGTCAACTTCGCTGGCCACTGCACGAGGGTGCGATCCTACGCTGCAACCGATCACGTCTCGTGTTAAACTGTAACCAACTTTTGCGCTGTGCGTTGCAAATGGCCTCTTCAACAACTACCACCCGCGGCGCTCCGCTCGTAACACGTTTCCCACAACCGGTAGATACCCGCCGCGGTGGCTCAGAGGCTAGCGTGATCGGCTACTCAGCAGGAGTAACCGGGTGCGAACCGAGCCGCGGCGGCCTGCACTTCGATGAAGAGAAAACACAAAAGGAGCCCGTGTGCTGTGCGATGTAAATGCACGTTAAATATACTCGGGTGGTCGAAATTAATCCGGAGCCCTCCACTACGACCCCTCCTTCTCTCTTTCTTCTTTCACTCCTGCCCTCCTCCCTTCCCTCATGGTGCGGTTGGGGCTTCCACCGAGATATGTGAGACAGATAGGGCACCACTTCCTTTCCTCAAAACCGCGTATTTAGAGGTATATATAGAAGGCACAGTGACCAAATCACAATTTTCTATTTCACCACAAACAGCTGCAGGTAGTCAGCCCCCTTAGGCATTTCTTGCCAGAGCCGGAAATCAAAATGTGAAATGTCAACGATTCACACCACATTTTCACCATCGCGGCAAGGTTGAACAAAGTGGTTGTTGCTCGCGATGTGAATAGACCGGAGCTGCATGACACCTATACCAAGCACCTGCTAGACGATAAGGCGGCAACAAATCGTGCGCGAAACGAAAAAAAAGTACCGCGGGATTTAAGCAATATATATTTCACGCTTGTTTTTAAGGCCGTCAGATATTCAATCAATATCAATGCGACTGGAATGACCGATCAACTAAACAAAATTATCGATTGGAAAGCGTCAACCACATATCTCGTGGCGTCAAAAAAGTAATTCGCTCTGAAACAAACCCGTAATGGCAGAAGAGCCCTCCTGACCACTTATGTGCACTTTTTAACGGCTTTTAGCGCTTTTAATCTTGGTAGCTGCAAGAGTACATGTCCTTTTTCGAACATTCATTCGTGTGGGTGTCATAAAATGACAAACATATTCAAAAATCTAACGGAAATAGTCACCCTTCGACGCAATACGTCCGCTCCCGCCACGAATGCCGATCACCATATCGCTGCTTCAGAAAAAAGCCGCATGATGCCGCCACCATCGCTGGAATGACCGGCCCTTGTTTCTTATTGAAGGAGGTGCCTCTGTAGGATGTGGACGGTGCGGCTAAACGGCGTTCCAGAGCATGTCACCCGCATGGCTGTACGCATCAACGGCAAGGTTTACTCGTTCGACAGTTGCCACACGGCATGGAACTTGGTCCACGTGTTCATCTTTGACCCCGCATCGCTCCGTTGGGATGTGGTGCAGACGTTACTTCCCGACGCCGGGCCGATTACGATTTCCCTCCCCACAGTTGTAGCGTACGGCCACTGCGCGTATCTGTGGGGCGGCCCGCGCAGCTGTCCATTTCCAAGTGTTCTTTATCGCTTCGACCCAAACACGATGACATGCAGCCGCCTGGCGGTGTCCGGTGAGGTACCCGCATCCATGTACGGCAGCACAGCTTGGGTTCTTGGTCACCGCAAATATATCTTCAGTGACTGTGATCCTTCTGCATATATGCGGGTTGTCGTGACCGTACTTCTAGCCACGTGGGCCCGACCAGCAGCAACCGTGAACAATCGACGAGGCCGATAACCTCGCGACGGCGGTGGTGAAGTGGGGTGCTTGGAATGCCGCCCTCCGAGCCTAAATGGATTAGTGTAGCGGAGTGCAGGTGACCTCGGCAGCAGCGGTGAAGGCAGGAGCCAATGTCAGCAGCAACCCCATCGGAAGCGGAGTGCAGGTTACTGGCAGCAGCGACGAAGGCAGGAGATGCGCAGGGGCTATTGTCAGAGCAATCACAGCGAAGCGGAGGCGACGTGGCGGCGCCAGTCACGCTGGCTGTTAATTGGAGACTGCTGTGTTCCCGACTCGAGTTCTGGACAACAGGCTGGGAGGCAGATTCATTCACCTGCTGGAAGACTGCGGGAGATTCCTTTCCAGCCGGGCTGGATGAGTAAGCATCTCCCCCTTGCCATCGACCCAGCTGCGAGAGAGTGGAAAAGCCCGCACCTGCCCGGTCGTGGGTGGTAACACCAGCCTCTACTTCGGTCCATCCGATTGGACAGTGCTCTTCGAACATTATTCCCCAGCCAGGGATCTGGGGAATCCGAACCATATCTAACTCGGCTGTGAGTGTGGCCGAGAGAAGCCTGCTAGCTCCAGTCGACTCCGGTCGACGAAGACGTTCCCTTCCGCTGAGAGTCATTCTCAGTCACCCTTTGTAAACAATGTAAATAAGTGTATAAAGCTTTTCATTACCTTCCTCTAAACCCAGTCTCCCATCCGCCTCGTCCCATCACCGGTCCCCGGCCATGCTACCCGGGTCACAACAACTGGTTGGCAGCGGTGGAATCGTCTGCGTGGTGTCCTGGTTCCGGTTTTGGTGAGTGTACTGCCTTCTCTCCTTGAGTATTGCCAGGCTTAGCATTTGTGCTGCTCTTCCTGGTAGTGTAAGTTGGTTGCAGTAGCCTGTTCGGATTTGAACCTTGCTTTGCACCAACATCCTTGAGAGACTTGCGATCACATTGTTACCGAGCATTTAAGGGCAGTCATGGACTGGCGAAAGCTGCGTAAGGTGGACCTGATCTCCTTATCTGGGGAATTAGGGATTCTTTGTGGGTAAAATATGAAGAAATTGAAGGTTGTCAGTGCGATAGAGGACCTCGGTCTTGAGGATGAGGAGATAGTGGAGCACTGGGAGGAATTGGAGGAACAAAAAAGAAAAGAGCAATGAGCGGAACAAAAAAGAAGAGAGGAGCAGGAACGGCGTAGGCTCCGAGAGGAGCAAGAGATAGAATGGCAGGAGCAATGTCGTAAGAGACGCGCTGAGCTCGAGGAACTACGTGAACGACAGCAGCAGGAGCTCGTACGTATGACTCGGCTTCTGAGATGGCGAAGGGCCCGGTATCGTTTGAGGACTTTTCGAAGAGGCGAGAGCTTCAGAACTTTCCTCGCGAGTTTTGAACAGATATGTACGGAAGAGGAGCTAGATCAGGGCGAATGGTCAATGATGTTGCTTGCTATCCTCCCTTGTGATGTCGCCGCCGTATTAGCGCGGCTGTCCGATGAGGATGCCCGCAACTACGACAAAGCGAAAAGTGCCCTCTTCCGATACTTCAGAATTCGTGTAGGGACCGAGTGAAAAGGCCGAAGTGATGGCAGCGGGCAGCGCTCCCATCAGTGCGTCAGCGACCAGCCAACGAGCCCCGCTTGGTCAGCTACGCACAAAATAGTTGCGCAAGACAGCAACGACAAGGCAGGTATAAGCGTAGAGAGAACTGCCAGTTCAGCAGAAACGGCGACAGGATCTGTCAATTTAAAGGCAGAGGAAAAGGATTGTAGCAATACCAGCCATAACAAAGGCACAAGCGATGATTTGTTTGAAAACGCTGGAAACAAAGAAATTTGTCACAGGGCAACATCGAACCCTCAGAGTCATGCCGATTTGAAAGGGAAGGACGAGGCAAAGGCAGCTCAGGGTCAGATAGACTGCGAAAAATCTCATCTGAATACAGCTGGTGAGACACCCGAGAAAGGTCCTTTGAAGGTAGAGGACGACAGAACGCCAGACAGTAAAGCACCGATCTCAGACAAAATCACTGAGGCGTGCGAATTTTCATAGAGGCCGTTACCTAGCACTGATTGTAGGGCTCAGGTAGTTTTGTTATGCGAGGAAAATTCCGCACGCGACGAGCCTCCGGGAATTACTGTGTTGGCTTTTGACGCTGCGGCGAGGGCCGGCACCTTAACACGTGACGGCACCGCAATACCAGAAAGCAGTCATGCGGTGAAAGCGACGGCTGAAAGATCGATTGTAAGCCAGGAATGCGCATCAGCGCTGCATCAAAACAAAGGTCATTTCAAGGATGAGGGAACGACGGCCGCTCGCGACCGAACACCCGAAAACGAGTTGTGGTTGAATGAAATCGCAGGAGCGGTGGATTTTTCGGAGATACCGTCGCCTAGCACTGCAAGGAAAGCGCAATTGGCTTCGCTTAACGGCGAGAAAAATCGTGAACACGACGGGCCTTTGGACATTGATGCTGCGGCGAGTGCCGGCAGCTTAACACGCGACGGCGCCGCGATAACCGCAAACGCACGAAAAAGATGCGCTAGGGTAGCCTCGAGAAAGCGTCGGCGCGCAAGGAAAACAAAGGTGAACGGTTGCGCTGAAATGAAAAAGGTACGGGTGATAAAGCCCGCGAGTTTGAGGACCGGCCAACCTTGTAACTTTGCAAAATTGCAACCGCGGCGCTCAAGAGTTCATAGGCGTCGCATTAAAGCCAAGGTAACTGGGCGTGCGCAGTCTGGGTGTAAACCACCTGCTCCATTGTGGGACCGCAGCAGGGGTTGTCAGGAGACATGTAACACTGCTGCTGCCTGAAGAAAGAAGCGCGCGGCTGCAGGACATAAGGGCGTCGAAGAGCGCGCGCGGGTCAGACAGAGACGAGACATGCAGGGAACCGGGAGAGGGGGAAGCGCCTCTCTTGTGTAAAGCTTTTTCAGCGCTGCCCGCGCTTTGCATGCCGGTCACTAAGAGACGGAACTAATCAGGCCCGCAGATTTTTGGAAACCTTGGCTGGTAGAACGGCAGCCCGACCACGCCGGGCGCGACTTAAGTAGGTGTATTCTTGGAATACTTCTTTCTTGTATTTGATGTTTGTTTTTTATTCATGTACGGCAGAAAGACGGAAGCGAAGTGTTGAGCTTTTATGCCTGTGCGGGATTTTGTACTTCGTGTTTTCTGCCGTAATGATGTAAAAGAAGCTTGTTAATTCTCTGCGTAAAAGAGTTTTTTGTAAGACAGCATTGGAGGTTTTGTAAGGGAGAGTTGCAGTGTGTAGGTTATGTATGTTGTTTGTTAGGCATAGATTAGCGCTTGAGAATACGTGAATAGTAGTGGAGCTCTACTGTCTCCTCGTCTAATCTATCGAGGGCCGTTGGTCTGTGAATCGCAACGGCAGCTGTAATTTCTCCAGAACAAAACCTGTTTCAAATTTGAAAAATGCGAAGGCATTTAATCGTCCGCATAGGTCCCGTCCGCAGCTCTCCCAACCAGACCACCTGAGGGGGGGGGGGGGGAGCCAAAAAAGGGAGTTAATTGAGCAGCACAGCTTGAGGCCTTGTTCTTAGTTTTGCCTGGCACGACTCGGGAGAAGGGTGGTGCTCTTGCCTTGCCAGGGTGGGGGCATTGTGCAGATTTGACCACTTATGCTCAACCTGAGATCTTGGCCTGCAGACACCGACCCTTGGATCACCCAGGAAACAGAGGACCTGCCTGGCTGATGCGGCCTCTTCAGAGGACAGCGAGGAGCTGTAACCCCTTTCGAGGCCTCTACCTGGCGGCGGATTAGCTGTCGTGACGGTACTTCTAGCCACGTGGGCCCGACCAGCAGCAACCATGAACAATCGACGAGGCCGACAACCTCGCGACGGCGGTGGTGAAGTGGGGTGCTTGGAATGCCGCCCTCCGAGCCTAAATGGATTAGAGTATAGGAGTGCAGGCGACCGCGGCAGCAGCGGTGAAGGCAGGAGCCAATGTCAGCAGCAACCCCAGCGGAAGCGGAGTGCAGGTGACTGTGTCAGCAGCGACGAAGGAAGGAGATGCGCAGGGGCTATTGTCAGAGCAACCACAGCGAAGCGGAGGCGACGTGGCGGCGCCAGTCACGCTGGCTGTTAATTGAAGACTGCTGTATTCCCGACTCGAGTTCTGGACAAGAGGCGGGGAGGCAGGTTCATTCACCTGCTGGAAGACTGCGGGAGATTCCTTTCCAGCCGGGCTGGATGAGTAAGCATCTCCCCCTTCCCATCGACCCAGCTGCGAGAGAGTGGAAAAGCCCGCACCAGCCCGGCCGTGGGTGGTAACACCAGCCTCTACTTCGGTCCATCCGATTGGACAGTGCTCTTCGAACATTATTCCCCAGCCAGGGATCTGGGGAATCCGAACCATATTTAACTCGGCTGTGAGTGTGGCCGAGAGAAGCCTCCTAGCTCCAGTCGACTCCGGTCGACGAAGACGTTCCCTTCGCTGAGAGTCATTCTCAGTCACCCTTTGTAAATAATGTAAATAAGTGTATCAAGTTTTTCGTTACCTTCCTCTAAACCCAGTCTCCCATCCTCCTCATCCCATCACCGGTCCCCGGCCATGCTACCCGGGTCGCAACAGGGTCCTTGACTTGGATACCCTAGAGTGGCATCGTGTCCCCACCAGCGGAGAGGCTCCGGTTCTACGTCCCTGCCAACCTGCGTCGGTCATCGGGACCCGCATGTATGTGTTCGGCGGCAGCCCAGAAGACCGTTCCCTCATCCTATACTATTTTGAAACGACCACCTCTTCCTGGGTGCGCCCACAGGTACAAGGGGTTCCCCCTGTATACCGGCGAGGACATTCAGCCTTCGTGTTCAACGAAGAGCTGTACATTTTCGGAGGGTACAGCGATGTGCTCAAGACCTTCTTAGCAGATGTGCACAAGTACGACACCGCGACGTCGTGTTGGACCGAAGTCAACCCGTGTGGCTCACCACCATCTCCCAGGTACTGCCATGGCTGCTCAGTGATGGGTGAAAGAGTGTTTATCTTCGGTTGCTTTGGGCCGGCACCCGACCAGGATGAGGAGCAGGTAGTTGAGGAGCGAAGATCGCTGACGGATCTCCACGTGTTGCACTTGGCACCGACACTGAAGAACCTGTCCTTACTTGCAGTAATTGATGCACGGCTGGATCCAAGCCCCTTACCACCCTTCATTAGAGAAATGGTCCACGCCATCACTTCTCACCCATCGTAGTCGATGGTTGATGCTGCATGTCAACCAAATGGAGTGCCTTCGGCGTAGCCAGCTTGGGGCTGCGGCGATGATGCAATCGGCGCCGCTAATTCACACAGCAATAAACTCTTCTTTTATACGCAATGAATGCCTTCCTTCAGTGCTTGATTTTCGCGCAAGCAAGAAAGTCGCTAGTGTTTTGTTTATTTCATGCCAGTCTCAGGCGAACGTTTTTTTCAAATATTAATGAGAACAAATTTTCAGAAAGAACGACTCTCTGAAATCGTTTCCATTCCAGCCTGGTGGTTTCTTCAAGGGAATCGCATCAAAATTACTTCGGCGTGAAGCTCGCTATGAAGTCTGGATTGGCGTGAAGCCCCTGGTAGTCATCCTTTTCAAAGCAGTAGGCAGATTGAGATGCTGAATGTGGCGGTAGGCGTCGATTTTGAATCTTCTCCGGAAACAACTCTCGTCTTTTGTGATTACTTTAGAAAGCAGGACATTTTTCATTTATTTCCGAATGTCTGACTTCAGTTTGACGCTGCTTTAAGTGTTCACTTATTTTAAAGCCTGCTAGTTATGGTTTACTTTTCCCGATATACATTTTAATTTCAATCTGGAAGCACTCGAGCGGTATCTATGTCTTGAACATGAGCCGATAGAATTCATCAAAACTTGGGTAACTGATCGCTTCAGGTGGAGATCGTATTGAAGGCAATCGACAACATGCTGGCCAATATTTGAAGTTTTTCGGCAGCTTATCTACGGATGTGAGAGCGCTCCGGCGCACCGCGCACGTCACATACACTCTCGACGAGCGATCCAACGACTGCTGGGGTGAAATGTTCGGGAAATGTGTCGGGACACCAACTTGAATAGACAAAGCAATTTTGTGCCATGGCGCTCTGCAGCCGCAGATAACCTCGCGCCGTAAAAATTCATCACAGTCAACAGTAAAAGCGAAGGTGAGAGTATAAAATGTGATATTTGTGAATAAAGTGTGAATTTTTTTAGACGAGCATTGGTGTTCGATTTTTGCTACATTCATTTGGCAGAAGTCATATTCTCTGAACACCGGACACTGACGAAAAGAAAGAATTGCGATAGGCAGATGGCTACGAAGCTCTCACGTTGTAAGGCGAAACTTTCGCCTTTAATGACTCACTGTTGGCAACAGAAGGTTGCCAGCAGAGGTGTCACGCTTTTCGGTTGGTCGAAATGGTTATGACGTCAGAGTGCGCGGATTCGAAGTAATGAGGTGCCTGAGGGGATGCCTGAGGGGATGAGGGGATGTAGGGAGGGGAAGTAATGAGGGGATGCCTGACGTCCCCTTTTAGAGCGCGCGACAACTAATAAAATAGTTTTCGTCCGCTCCGACAGAGGGCGTAAGGCGTCCGTGACTGACCACATTACATACCTCATTACTGCGAACAGAGCCATGGATACAACCGAACTCGTCGAAGCAGAGAGAGAGTCGTGCTAGAGAAGCAGTCAAAGTGTGTAGTTGTAATCTGTAGTCCAAGTGTGTAGTCAAATAAAGCACTAGTACACCGCAAATAGTCTTGCAGTCAACGCCAAACAGTGCGCCAGGAAAGGCTTCCGGCTTGCAGCACTTTGAAGATCGAAAGTGCCCCTGAATTTTCTCACCTTGTTTATAAGATTTTTGCTTGAGCTCTCTCAAATTGGCTACAACTTTCAATGCCTACTGTGAATGAACGTCTCCAAACATGTAGCTTAATTTATTTTATATATTTATTTATTTCAAAATAATGCAAGCCAATAGATTGTCCCATGCAGGAGGGGCTATACAAGGCATTGAAAATGTCAAATACTAAGAAAATACGTGGGGTTACAAACAATGAGCAGAATAACAAAATACAACGCTCATTTACTAGAGAAAATGCTTCTGAAGAGCTTTACTAAAATTTGAGGACTGGAAAATGGCATCGGGAAGAGAGTTCCAGTCGGAAGCAGTCCGTGGAAAAAAACTGTGCTGGAATGAGTCAGTCTTTGCAAAAATGGGTTCCAGCAAATGAATTCGTGAATGGTGTGTTCGGCGCGCCAATTGTTTGTGAATTACAGGGCGGGGTATGTTTAGTTTATGTGTTAAAAGGTTATGCATAAACAACAGACGGGAAATTTTTCTGCGTACTTCAAGTAATGCAATATGGTTGGATTTAATTAGTGTTGTAGGTGAGTCTTAACTCCTGTATTTGTTATAAATAAACCTAACCGCATTCCTTTGCACCATCTCTATCTTGTATATGTCTTTCTTTATGAATGGATCCCATAATACCGAAGCGTACTCTAATTTGGACCCAATGAATGTTGAGTATGCAAGGAGTTTAACTTTACTTGGGGCATCTTTAAGCTTCCGCATTAAGTAGCAAAGCTTAGAAAAAGACGAGGAGCAAAAATCTGCAATGTGTGAAGTCCATGTTTAGTCAATGTTAACGTTTCCCCTAAATATTTATATTGTGTAACCTCGTGGATTACATGATTTTGCATGGTGTAAGAGAAAGAACTAAAATGTTTTTTACGCGAAATGCGTAAGAGAACAGTTTTATCAAGGTTTAGTTGCATATCCCATTTCACGCACCACTAATGAACAGCTAGAAGCGCATTTTGGAAGATGTAGTGATCGTTTTGGTTATTTATGGTCTTAAAAATCATGCAGTCATCGGCAAAAAGCTTTAAAGAGACAATTCCGGGGATGGAAGCAGAGAGATCGTTTCTGTAGATTAGGAAAAGCAGTGGCCCTAAGACGCTGCCTTGAGGTACAGCTGAAGTAATTGGAAGATCATTAGATCTGCAGCCGTTAACGTCTACGTATTGTTTCCTATGTTTAAGATAAGCATGAATCCAGTTGACAAGATAAGTAGGGACGCCAATACCATCTAATTTAGAAATGAGTTTGCCAGGAGAAACAATGTCAAAAGCTTTGCGGAAGTCTAAAAAAAGAACATCAACGTGACCGGTTTTATCAAGAACAACTTGGAATTCATTAACCGTATAAACCAACTGCGTCACGGTGGACATACCCTTTCTGAAGCCGTGCTCCAAAGGCGATAAAATTTTATTTTAAGCTAGAAACCAATTAAGGTACCCAGAGACTATGTGTTCTATTAACTTACAACAACAAGAAGTAATTAAAATCGGTCTGTAGTTAGAAATACTTAGCTTATCTCCTTTTTTATGGATTGGTACAACGCGGGCCATTTTCCAGTCCTCCTGCACATCACCAGAAATTAAAGAGACTTGAAATATCTGTGTTAAAAACTCGGATACTTGTGTTGCAAAACGTTTAAGAAAAGATTTGCAAGCCCATCAGGACCAGAACATTTCTTACTATCAAGTTTATGCAGCATCGACAGAACACCATTCACAGAAATAGCCGTTACGTTACCAAGATCTTCACCTCGAATTCTAGCTGTGGTTGCCTTCTCCCTCAGAAATACGCTTTGAAAGTAAGAGTTAAAACCTTCTGCAATCACTGTGCAGTCGGTCACAATGTCGTCACTAATTCGAACCTTACTGAACTGCTCATTCTTTCGACATAAAAAATTCCAAAACTTTTGGGGATTACTTCTGATGAAATCGGGGAGCGTCATGTTAAAATAATGAAACTTTGCTGATTTTAACTTTAAGGCAAGTTTCTGTTTGAGCAGTACATTCAGTGCGTACCGTGTTGAAGTATTGCAGTGGGGCTCACGAACAATTACACAGGTGGAAATCGACCTGGCAAAAGGCATTTGGTCGCGTGTGCTAACCGTTTCTTTATTCTCTTGTAAACCACGTCAATCTTGGTTAAAGTCTTCCGTCTGGGATGCGCTTTTACCACAAAAACTGTTATTCGTGTTTTATTGAGAACCACCCTCTCCCACAAACAGTCCGCATACGGTGCTCTCTGAAAGAAGCTTGCCCGTTGTCCCTGCTCCTGTTTGCAGAAGAACTGAGGATTGGGCGAGTTGGTGGTGATCCATCGTAAAAAACCAGCGCTTAAGAACACGGACAGAGGACAGCGTGAAACAGACTGACGGCCCTGAACTTACAACTGAATTTTATTCACTCATAGGCAGCCAAATTATACATTTACACAAACATACGCAAAAGCGTCTTGTCAAACCCAGATACACTGTTGCCACTCACAAGCGTAAAACTAGAGAAAACAAAGAAACAGCAATCATCCATTCAAGGCACGTGTGCCATTCCCTCACCCTCCCTACCCAGAATGAAATGAGATTGCTTCATTCTGGGTAGGGAGGGTGAGGTAATGGCACACGTGCCTTGCACGCTTGCCGCAGTAATGGTCCTGCTCTCGGGTCCGGCAGGTTCGCCACTGAGCCGCTTCTGCCAACATCCAATTAAAGGACGGATGTCAGAAATGTAGAGAGCGTGTTATCCACCGCTGATACTAGTCATGTGCGAAGTCCTGATAGCATTTTACACGTATGCTTCGCGGACGTGAGGCTATATCTCATGGCAGTACATCAGAGGAAAAAGAGAAAACGCAGACGTACATACAATGGTTTCAATGAAAAATAATATATAGTGTGGAAATATGGCATATTCGTAACACTACAATCAGCTGTTAGAGCACATGTAAACGAATTAATATATGCTATTGGAACTAGCGCGTCATGATAGTGGTTCCAGACCTAAACTGAACTAGGCAGGAATGAGCGATAAAAAGCATTCGTGTATCATTAAGAAAGTGCCAAGTGGCGCGATGTGTTAATGGGCCGCTGAATCAAAATATCGTGAAGTATTGTCTCGCAGTATATTTTATGGAGAAAACATAGCCGCAAGAATTTGATTACGTAACTACAATAGCTGAAGGTACAAATTAGTTTTCATATTAGGGGTACTGGTGGTACGATGACAGCAGTTGAGAATGTAACGAGCAGACCAATTCTTATTATGTTCGTAGCTTACTAGAAAATCAAGACCAGGCTGCCGTGCTGAGGCCGCATTCTCAGCTTTAGAAGGAAAAAGTGATTTGTAACGTTGGAGGTAAAGGAATATAGAGACAAGAAATTTTGTTCCAAGTAACCTAGAGAACAGTTAGCATTACTGGTCATACAGCTAATGTGGCGATCCGAAGAAAGGTTAGAAAACACACAGAAGCCTAAGCAGTTATACGATGCTAATATAGTGGCCCGTGTAATGTGCGATGTCAGTGCACATTAAAGAACGCCAGGAGGTCGTAATTTCTGGAGCCCTTCTCTCTGGCGTCCCTCATAGCCTGAGCCGCTTTGGAGCGTTTAACCAAACCAATCCTAATCTTTCACTCCCACCTTCCTGCCTTCCCTCACGGCGCAGTTTGGATGTCTACCTAGAAGAAAATTTCCTTTCCTCCAAAGCAACTTATTTAGAGGTATATATGGAGGGCACAGTGAATAAAATCATATGTTTCCAGTTCATCAGCAACACCTGTAGGAATTGACCCACTTTAGGCAATCCTTGCTAGAAGATGAAATGCAAAGGTGAAATCCCGACCATCCACACCACATTTTCATCATCGTGGCCAGCTTGGTGGTTTGTTGGTTTATTAGTGTTTAACGTCGCAAAGGAACTCAGACTATGAGGAACGCCGTAGTGAAGGGCTCCAGAAATTTCGACCACCTGGGGTCTTTAAAGTGCGCTGACATCGCACAGTACACGGGCCTCTAGAATTTCGCCTCCATCGAAAATCGGCCACCGCGGGCCGGGATCGAACCCGCGTCTTTCGGGTCAGCAGCCCGAAAGACGCGGGTTCGATCCCGGCCGCGCCTTCCGGGCTGCTGACCCGAAAGACGCGGGTTAAACAGAAGGGTTGTTCCTCACGATGTGAATTCATGATACCGATACTACACACCGCTAGACGATAAGGCGTAGAAAGAGAAGTTTATTTTTTTCGAAAGGAACAAAAATACGAAACAAAACAGTTGAACTGAAGTCTGATCTTTCAAGCACATGCGCAGTGACGCAGCACTGAGCACGTCAGTATGGCAGTATGAAAGCCGACACTCGACCGCCGCGCAGGACGATAAAGTATGTCGACCATTTGCGCAAGAACTCAGCCTCGCTCATTGTCAGTGCGTCCACGCAACCAAACACGTAACACGTAACCGTAACCCCCGTAACACGTAACCAAACACGTAAGGCGGCAACCAAACACGTGCGAAACGAAAGAAAAAAGTTCCACACCATTTAAGCAATATATATTTCACGTTTCTTTTTAGGGCCTCCAGATATTCAATCCCAATCAATGCGACTAGCATGACCAATCAACTAAACGAAATTCTCGATTGGAAAGCGTTAACCACGTATCTCGCGGCGTCAAGAAGATAATTCGCTCTGAAACAAGCCCGTAATGGCAGAACAGCCTCTTGACCACTTACGCGCACTTTATAAGGACTTTTAGCGCTTTTAATGTTGGTGACAGCAATAGTACATGTTTTTTTTTTGAACAGTCATTCGTGTGAGTGTCATAAAATGACAAAAGTATTTTAAAATCTAACGGAAATAGTCACCCATCGACGCACTATGTCTGCTCACGCAGCGAATACAGATCACCATATAAAATAGCCGTGTGACGCCGCCACCATCGCTGGAATAACCGGGCCTTGTTTCTTACCGAAGCAGGTGTCTGCAGGATGTGGACGGTGCGGCTAAACGGCGTTCCAGAGCATGTCACCCACAGGACTGTACTCATCAACGGCAAGGTCTACTCTTTCGACAGTTACCACGCGCCATGGAACTTGCTCCACGTCTTCATCTTCGACCCCGCTTCGCGCCGGTGGGATATGGTGCAGACGCAACTTCACGACGGCGGGCCGATTACCATCTCCCGCCACACAGTTGTAGCGTACGGCCACTGCGCGTATCTGTGGGGCGGCCCGCAATGCTGGCCAGGCCCGAGTGTCCTCTACCGCTTCGACACAAGGACCATGACATGCAGCCGTTTGGCGGTGTCCGGTGAGGTGCCCCCGATTTACGGCAACACAGCTTGTGTTGTTGGTCATCGCAAGTATATCTTAAGTGACTGGGATCGCTCGCCGTATATGAGGGTACTTGACTTGGATACCCTGGAGTGGCATCGTGTCCCCACCATCGGAGAGGCTCCCGTTCGACCTGCCTGCCAACCTGCGTCTGCCATCGGGACCCGCATGTACGTGTTCCGCGGCAGCCCAGCAGACCCTTTCCTCATGCTATACTGTTTTGAAACGACTACCTCTTCCTGGGGGCGCCCACAGGTACAAGGCGTTCCCCCTGTGTACCGGCGAGGACATTCAGCTTACGAGTTCAACGAAGAGCTGTACATTTTCGGAGGGTACAGCGATGTGATGAAGACCTACTTGGCAGACATGCACAAGTACGACCCCGTGACATCGCGTTGGACCGAAGTGAAGCTATGTGGCTCACCACCTTCTCCCAGGTCCTGGCATGGCTGCTCAGTGATGGGTGAAAGAGTGTTTATCTTCGGTGGCTTTGGGCCCGCACCCAACCAGGATCAAGGGCAGGTTGCTGAGGAGCGAAGGGCGCTGACGGATCTCCACGTGTTGCACTTGGCACCGACACTGAAGAACCTGTCCTTACTTGCAGTAATTGATGCACGGCTGGATCCAAGCCCCTTACCACCCATCATTAGAGAAATGATCCACGCCATCACTTCTCACCCATCGTAGTCGATGGTTGATGCTGCATGTCAACCAAATGGAGTGCCTTCGGCGTAGCTAGCTTGGGGCTGCGGCGATGATGCAACTTAGGCGCCACTAATTCACACAGCAATAAACTCTTCTTTTATACGCAATGAATGCCTTCCTTCAGTGCTTGATTTTCGCGCAAGCAAGAAAGTCGCTAGTGTTTTGTTTATTTCATGCCACTCTCAGGCGAAACTTTTTTTCAAAGGTTACTGAGAACAAATTTTCTGAAAGAACTATTCTCTGAAATTGTTTCCATTCCAGCCTGGTGGTTTCTTCAAGGGAGTCGCATCAAAATTACTTCGGCGTGAAGCTCGCGATGAAGTCTAGGTTGCTGTGAAGCCCCTGGTAGTCATCCTTTTCAAAGCAGTAGGCAGATTGAGATGCTGAATGTGGCGGTAGGCGTCGATTTTGAATCTTCTCCGGAAACAACTTCCGTCTTTTGTGATTACTTGAGAAAGCCGGACATTTATCGTTTATTTTCGCATGCCTGACTTCAGTTTGACGCTGCTTTAAATGTTCACTGTTTTTAAAGCCTGCTAGTTATGGTTTACTTTTCCCGATATACATTTTAATTTCAATCTGGAAGCACTAGACCGGTATCTATTTGAGGAGCTAAGATCGCTGACGGATCTCCACGTGTTGCACTTGGCACCGACACTGAAGAACCTGTCCTTACTTGCAGTAATTGATGCACGGCTGGATCCAAGCCCCTTACCACCCATCATTAGAGAAATGATCCACGCCATCACTTTTCACCCATCGTAGTCGATGGCTGATGCTGCATCTCAAGCAAATTAAATGTGTGCGGCGAAGCCATCTTTCTGGTAGGGTGAGACGCAACTTCGGCGCACCTGCTTGACACAGAAATAAGAACTTCTTTTATACGCAAGGAACGCCTTCCTTCAGTGCTCTGTTTTCGCGAAGCAGGAAAGTCTCTAGTGTTTTGTTTATATTCACGTCGCTCGGGGCCTCCTCGTTTTCGTAAATAATAATGGGAACAAATTTTCTGAACGAAGAGTTATTCACTGAAATCGATTCACCTCCAGCCGAGTGGTTTCTTCAAGCAAGTCGCATTAACGGCACTTCGGCTTGAAGCTCGTGATGAATTCTAGGTTATTGCGTAGCCACTGCTGGCCATCCTTTTCAAAGCAGATGGTAGATAGAGATATGTGGTGGTAGGCGTCGATTCCAGCTCTTTTCCGGAAACAATTTGCTTCTTTTGCGACGACTTTTGAAAGCCAAAAAGTTATCACTTATTTCCGCATGTCTGCTTTCACTTTGGCGCTGCTTTAAAGGTTCACTGATTTTATAGCCTGCTAGTTATGGTTCTCTTTTTTCCTCTATACATTCTAATTTCAATCTGGAAGCATCCGATCAGTATGTATGTCGTCAACTTGAGCCGCTAGAATTCGTCAAAGCTTATGTAACTGATGGCATCAGGTGGAGATCGTATTGAAGGCAATCGACTGCATGCTGGCCAGTATTTGAAGTTTCCCGACAGCTTATTTACACTCATGCGAGAGCGCTCCAGCGCACCGCGCACGCTAGATACATTCTCGACGAGCCATCCCACGATGGGTGGGGTGGAATTTTCGGGAAATGTGTCTGTACATGACACCATCTTGAATATACAAAGTCGATTTGTGCCATGACGCGCTTTAGCCACACATTACCTTGCGCCGTGAAAATTCATCACCATCAGCAGCAAAGGGAAGATGAGAGGATAAAACGTCATAGCCTCAGTGGATGGCCGAATGGGAAACAACGACCAACTGGAGTAAAGAGGCGGTGATGGAGGATTGAAACATTAGATGATAGGTGAAAATAAAAGCAAGCATGACAGGAAGGTAACAAGGAAAAGCGTGTGTATGGGTGAAAGGAAAAAACCGAATTAAGGATTATAACACTGCCAGAAACGCCCTGGAAAAATTATTTTGCTCGTAAAAAAGAAAAAAAAAATACAATCAGCAACTGCAGCGCTTCTGTTCCACTACCGAGCGGAAAGAGACTGAGAAGAAAGAAGCGGTTGAGGTCATGCCCTACATTCATCGCGTTTCATGTAACGTCGAGGGGTCAGGATTGTTTTCTCTACGCTGTGTAAACATCGCAGTATGTGCTCGTTTGGTGATTAATGTAAATAGTAGGCCGCAGTGTACGAAGGAGCACGATAAGAAGTTCGCGAGTGTGTTTCAGGAGTTGCGCAGAAGGTTGCCCTCACTTCCGACAGGTTCTACATTGGACAGACTGGTGTATGTTTAAATGAAGGGGCATGTGAACACAGGCCGCAAATGCAGAATAATCCAGGAGGCCATTTAGCACACCATTGCGAGAGATTTAGAGGCAAAGGTGAGGGTAAGAAAATGTTTCTTGCAAACCTGTATTTAAAGACATGACCTTTTCTTCCCAACTAAACAGAATACAAGAAGGGTAGTCACAGAATCGTTTCACGGGATTAAAACTTGTGACAAGTGTGTCAGCACGCCGCCTATTTAGCTGCTGCCAAAAGTTAATCTGATGTACGCAGTTTTTCTTGTGTTTTAGAATGTTTGCTACCAGTATGAAGCAACTGTCAAATGCGACGGGACACTGATTGCGTTAGCTAATCGTTCCCCCTCCGATAGCACCAAGAAATTCATTGAATATGTGAGTGGTGTTCTTCAAAGTGTTTCTCTTTTGAAACACAAATTTTAGTTAAGAGAACGGCAAGTTTCAAACGAGAAACATACTGAGGAACACCACTCACGTATTTAATGAATTTCTTAGTGTTATCAGAGGAGATAATCCAATCAGTGCCCCGTCGCATTTGAGAGTTGATCCATAATGGTAGCAAACATGATGGTGAGTAAAATCCTTGCTAGCCACCAGGGGAATGCCTGTGCTTTCAGTTGCGAAATATATCTCCGACATCAAAGGTCCTGTGAATATCCAAGCTAAATCTACAGGGTGTGAATGAAAACTTTTAGTTGCAGGGACCTAGTTTTGGACTCTTGTCTTAAAACCCAAGTACGCTTGCGTTCGTGCTATACCACTTTCCTAACTTAAATATGCGTGCCAATGTTCAGAGGACTATGATAGTTGGTAGAATTTTCTCGAGTATGACTTTTATTTCTTCAGTTCTTGATCGTGGATGCCGAATTCGTGTTCAGGATCCCTTGCGATTGGGCCCATTGGAAAGTATTATTTATCTGTTGCGCCACTCAGAAGTACAAAACTCGGGCAAGGGTAAGGGGAAACTGACAGGTAGAATAGCGAGCACCTGATTATAGGTCTCCTGTAGGTAGCTAAGAAACGCATTTCCACTCTCGCGAACAAACGACGAA
Organism: Amblyomma mixtum; assembly: GCF_055824585.1. Classification (NCBI taxonomy): domain Eukaryota; kingdom Metazoa; phylum Arthropoda; class Arachnida; order Ixodida; family Ixodidae; genus Amblyomma; species Amblyomma mixtum. The sequence goes on along the minus strand of NC_143014.1, from coordinate 386,768,618 downwards.
AGCCTAAAAACGGTCGCTGGGTTGGAAGACAAAAGGCGGTTCATCTGCTTAGACTACTACGGTCCTGTAGACGTTGATTGCTACTCAATCTGAGTGGGTCGGAAGGTTGGGAAGACAACGATCACGCAGCTCTCGAAGTTGCAGTATCTGATGACTTCTCCGACGTAGCTGAGGTGACAACGAAGGTGAAGGTAAGTTCTCCTAAAATGGAGGATCGACATGAGCCGCTGACAACGTTTTTCCATGGTCCGCTTTAGAAATTCTCAGCTTGATCTGAGGGGGGCGCTGAACAATTGTTTTCGTGCGCAGAAAGATTGTGAAGTGAGCCGTGGCACCGAAAAGGCTTTTGGTAGTGAGCTTTTTGAAAACAACCATAAGATGGCGGAATAATTTGCTTTGAAATGCAAGCGTTCGACCACACTGCATCTCGCCTCCCCCCTCCCCTCAGCGTTCACACTCGAGAAAGTAAGCTCTCCTGTATCGGCAGCTACAGACATACATTATCCCGACGCCACAGAACCGACGAGCCAGCCTCTGCGCCCACACAACTCCAACTTGTAGCTTATGCGCGGGCTCCCATACTCCCTGCGACATGGTCTGGGAATGTGTGAGCACCCCTAACTCACCACCCATCCACTGAGCCTCGTGGAAGCAACGGCTGCCCCTCCCCCTGCCCAGACATCAACTTCTGCTGGCCCGCCGCACGCGCAAGATTATAGCCAGCGTGGTCCTTCGAAATAAAAGCCCTAACTTCGAAGGCCATAGGCCACTGCAATAATTTTTTTTCTCTATCCGGTCCAAGTAAAATTCTAATTCCGTATAATAAAAGCCCACAGAGGCATCTCCCACTCATTTGTTTTTTCCGTCACTACTTTAATGTTTGTTTGTTCCTTTGTGCCCGCGCTATGATGTGTCCTTTCCTTCTACTCTAGATCTTCTTTCATTAAATTACTTTCTCTTTCTCGCTTCTACTCGCTGTGCCCATCTCGCCTTCGTCGTCTTCTCCGACGCCGAATATCAGGTCACTATACAACTATTGTGCGAAATGTGTTCTTCCTTTTATAATCCGCGTTATAGTACACAGGCTTAGTAAGAAATTGTGCGAACAACGAATTCGTGCCAGAAAATCTGTTCTGGTAATGTCCATGTCTCGTGACAGAAAGAACGCGGCTTTTATATCAGGCAGAGAAAGTGAATGATAATGAGGACGGTGGCAGCTCATGCCACGCGCAAGCCGCGCGATCCACGCCCAGAGAACAACATCGCAGTGGTCCTGGAAAGACGCACATGTCCAGTCTGCTATCAATGGGGACCACGGTGCGAATGTCATCACGTACGGCGAATGACAGGAGTCGTTCGGCGGAAGGCCGGAACATCCCCGAGGCCGCGAACGCCGGAGGAGTCCGCCGACGAAACTGCGCTGCGACGAGAGCCGCCGCGCAGTCGAGATGAGCCCCGCCGTTCGCCGCAGCCTTCCACCCCGGACGGCGTATTCCCTTCTGTACGGCGGGACGCGGTGAGCATGCCGCGGGCGTGCCTCATCTTCGCCGTCCTGGCGCTGTTCGCCGCCACGTGCTACATCGTCGTGTCGCGACTGATCTTCATCGCACAGTGGCTGTCCACGAACGGCCTCCCCTCCTACAAGAATCACTGAAGTCCGGCCGCCCCCGGAGCCAAGTGGGGAGCCCCGCGGATATAGATGCCGGGCTTTCGGCACGGTACCGCACCAGGTGCCTTGCAAGGCGCCACCGTTTGGAGCCGCACGGTCACGGCAGCCGTCATCGCTATTTTACGCCTCGTTCCTACGACTGGGACTGCTACGCTGATAAGCACAAAAGATGCGGTGAATAAATGTTACTATCGTACGCAACAAAGTTGGTACCGGCATGTGATTTGCACATAGCTACGCACTTTTGATTTTGAAATGCTGAAATACGTTCTAAGGATGCCAAGTTAGCAAATCTTTTTGCAGACCCAGTTTTGCGTCCGCACTGGAGCTCGGCTGGATGAGGCAGCGCACATTTCATATCATCTCGCACTACAAGAGAGCGAATTTCTTATATTAGATAGCCTTGTGTGAGATAAACAGTGTGAATAATGCGGCTGCGAATAATGGGTGCGAACATGCGGCCATTCGGAAAAAAGGTCAACGCCCTAGAGAAAGGCGACATCAAACGCGCTACGCGACAAGATCGTTCACATCCCGAGGTCCAAAATGCTTGCGCCCTCAACGTCTGGGCAGAATGACGCAGACGCGAGTCCTCAGCTCGGCGGGCAAGTCAATCTGTCGCTGCAATTTCCGTTACTAGTGGTAACTGTTCTGCCAGTTTTAGTGCAGGAGTGCAATTTTGGCATGATTAAGGATTCTTACTTAAGAGGAAAAAACTTCGAGAAACTTACCTTCACCTTAAGAGTATGTAACGATATCGTTAAACGGTCCCTACGGTCGGTAGGGTGTCTCCTGGCGCACCGCTTTGCAGACATCGACACACTTGGTGAAATCATAAACTGTTTTATTGCACATCATCGTCCACATTATTTAGTTACGATAATCAGTAACCCTAATTAGCTATGTGGTTCTTTCATGTAATTATACCTGCTGTCAGCGGCGACGGCAGTGGTGGCTTAGTTACGCAACGCTGAGCACTTTCCTGCTTCTTCACTGCAGATAGCCTGTCTGGGAAGCTGCAAGCCGGACCCACCACCAGTAGAGCTGTTCGCACGTGCTCACAAGCAACTGACCTGTGGCGATATCAACAGTCATCAGGCGGCGCGGCCGTCAGCGATTCCTATCAACGGCATTGTAGGCGGAAACGTCACAGCTTCGCAGCTACAAAAGGAGACACCCATGGTCCCACCGGTTCACTTGGCAGCGGCGACGTGCTCAGTGCTGCGTCACTGCGCATGTGCTTACTTATCAGAGCATTGAGTTCAGCAGTTTTGCTTTGTATTTTTGTTGACATTAGAAAAAAATAAACTTCTCTTTCTACGCAACGCTGAGCACTTTTCTGCTTCTTCACTGCAGGTTGGTTATTCTTGATAACTTATCTTGTATATTTCTGGTTATCATTCTGCCATCGCTGCTGCCAACTTATTGTACTGAGTGTGTTATATTTTGATAACTTTTTTTTTGTACCGAGCATGACGAAAGATCTAGCGAAAATGGAAAAAGAACCAAAGGCAGAATTTGCTCGCTTTAAGGAAGAATGCAAACAAGAACTGAAATCCTACAAAGAAGCATTAGAAAGAGATTGCAGAGCTGAAATCCGGGAACTGAAGACCGAGATAAACAACATGAAAGACAGTTTGGAGTTTGCTTATACGTCAATTAACGAGCTGGAAACTAAGGTGAAAGCTCTAGAATCAGAAAAACAAAAGGTAGTACTTGAAAACGAGGCCCTGGAGGTCAAGATCTTGGATCTGGAAAGCAGGCATCGAGAGCATGAAACTCGCATTGTTCACATGGAACAATACAGCAGGAATAAGAACCTCGAAATTCAGGGCGTAACACAGCTTGAGGATGAAAATGTTGTTAGCATTGTTTCACAAATTGGCCGTGCCATAAGTGAGGAAATCACAGAAAGTGACATTGAGGCATGTCATCGTGTGCGCACTCGGAACCCTGATAAGCACAACATTTTAGTTCAGTTTAAATGCCGGTCAAAGCGAGATGCTGCATTAACAAAAGCGAAACGCCTGCGTTTGACAAACGAAGACATCGGCATTGAAACCAAAGAGCCATTTTATGTAAATGAACATTTATGTCCGTCGCTGAAACGACTTCTAGGAACGGCAATACAGAGGAAGCGTGAACATGAATGGAAGTCAGTTTGGGTGTACAATGGCCAAATTTTTGCAAGGAAGTGTAAAGGTGCACCTGTCATTAAGATTCTGCGTAACGCAGATATCTACAAGATATGCTCTGTTAGTGCGTGTAAGCCATCACCATGAAGTACACTGAATTTGTCTTTCCCAATCATCTTAACCTTCAAGACCCCTCGCATAAGTCTGTTTTGCATTTCAACGCCCGCTCAGCTACAAACAAACACGACCAGATAGTATGCTTCCTAAGTCAATTCCAATTTTACTTTGATATCATGATATCAGAGACGTGGTATCAAGAAAACTGTAATCCACTCCTCCTTGATGGTTACAATCATTATTTCATAAATAGAGAAAATAGGAGAGGTGGTGGTGCGGCAATTTATGCTAAAAAATGTGTGAAATGCACTGTGATACCAGAATTTAGCCTTATCACGAATGAATATGAGATACTGACTTTGAGGAGCAGAGGTGAAGTGATATCTGTTTTATACCGGCCCCCTGATGGGAATATTAACGAGTTCTTGAAGTTTTTCGATGTTTTTCTGCAATATGTTTCACTAAACAGCTTCCATCTTATTTGTGCTGGTGACTTTAACATCAATATCCTTGAAGACAATAACAGAACATATGATCTTGTAACTACGCTGCAGTCATCTGGTTTTTCAAACGTCATTACGAGTCCCACAAGAATTACTGCCAGTTGCTCATCTGCCCTTGATCTTCTCATTACAAATATGGAAACCAGTATTTCTGACGCCGGCACTATCACTTCCGATATTAGCGACCACTGTCCGATCTTTATGTTCTACTCCAGTAACACCGGGAAAAATGCATTTCATAATGAGGCCTTCTGTTTCCAGTCTGTCTCTGATACGGCACTCGAAGCGTTCAAATAAGAGATAAGCTTACATGACTGGTCTACTGTTCTCGGCGAGAATGATGTCAACAAAGCGTATTCTAAATTTATTGAAGCCTTCGCACGTATTTACGCTAAGCATTTCCCTCTAAAAGCTAGTAAGCGATCGAAAAAGCATAGAAAACCCTGGATTTCACACGAGCATATCTGCACGATCAGAAACAAAAACCGTCTTTACCACAGATTTCTGCTCTCAAGGTCAGAAATGGCATTGAAAGAATTTAAGACTACTGGGAATAAGTTAAATTCTACACTACGACAAGCGAAAATGACCTACAACCAGCAGCTGTTCGCCGATGTTTCTTGAAAGCACCCCACTGCAATCTGGAAAATATTAAATAGGGTCTTAAATCGTGGAAACATTGATCAAGCCCCGAAATTCATATTACATGCCAACGAAAACTTATCTGGAAAAGAGCTTGCTGACCATTTTAATCATCACTTTGTAAATATAGCAGGGCCAATCAGTAATGCCACATACGTGCCCCAAAACGCAGTCAATATCAGTAACGTTCCTTTGGGAAGTATTTCCTTCGAACCAACAAATGTATCTGAAGTTTTCAGTTCATTTCTGAACCTTAGAAACAGTAGAGCCCTCGACTTTGATAACTTGCAAATCAAGCCAATCAAATATGTCCTTGAATATATTACTCCTGTGTTTGTCCACATATTTAATTTGGCAATTGCAACACATACATTTCCAGACGCTATGAAAGTAGCCAGAGTATCGGTAATTTAAAAAGCGGTGACAAAAACCTAATGTCTAACTATCGGCCAATTTCAGTGCTTCCCGTCTTTTCAAAAGGACTTGAAAAAATAATTGTTTTGCGGATAACAAAATTCATAGAAAAATTTCGTATTCTTAGCGATGCACAATTTGGATTTCGAAAGGGCAGATCAACAGAATCAGCGTTATTGGAACTAAAAGAAGAAATTGTACAAAACATTGACAGCAACCAATTTACACTAGGCGTTTTCATTGATTTTAGTAAGGCCTTCGACTGCCTAAGCCATTAAATTCTTCTTGGCAAGTTACATTCATACGGCATTCGCGGAGAACCGCTAATGCTGCTTGAGTCCTACCTGAGTAACAGAAGACAATGCGTATCCCTAGACAGCCAACAATCTTCCTTGTTACCTATTGTCTGTGGCGTGCCGCAGGGAAGTATATTGGGCCCCGTTCTTTTTAACATGTACATTAACGATTTAGTGGAAATTGACAAAACAGTTAAATTTTTCATTTATGCCGACGACAGTAGCTTTCTAATTACCGGTAGTGACCCAAACACACTAGTTGTAAAATGTAATGAAATACTCGGTAAACTATGCATGTGGTCACAGTCTAATTTTCTTAAACTTAATGCTACCAAAACCAAAGCAATATTATTTCGCGCCCGAAATAAGATTTTTAAGATGAACAGCGCACTACAATATCAAGGCCAACCTATCGAACTCGTCGAACAACATAAAATCCTAGGCGTAACGTTTCACAGCGATTTGAGCTGGAACAATCATATCGGTCACATCTGTAAGAAGCTTTCTGTCGTTGCTGGCGCGCTATCCCGCTGTCGAATGTTATTTCCTGTAAAAGCTAGGCTTCAAGTATATTATGGCTTATTTTTCTCTCAAATAAACTATTGCAATCTAGTTTGGGCTACCACAACACAAACCAACATAAACAAAATCAGTGTCCTTCAAAAAAAAATTATGCGCCACATAGCAAATATTGATCCTGGCTTGACCACCGCCGATAGTTTTGCTGACTACAATATTATCCGAATTCATCACTTTTATGAGTATCGCATCTTGAAGTCATTTCGCTTTTCCACAAAAGAGTTCCAATCTTTTTTTAAACATGTATCTTCATTGACACGCCACGAACACAATGTTGCTACCCGTAACACCGACCCTTGGCTCGTTCCTCATTTTCGCACCAATTATAAATTGCAGTCCATAAAGCACAATCTACCTGTTATATTAAATCGCCATAAAGATATGAATAACTTTTCGCGTAAAAAGCTACAGGAATACTTTAGTGAATTGTAATTGCCTTCTTCCTCGCATTTTGTAGTTATATAACTCTGTATAAGTGTCCTCTTTTGTGTGCTTTGTATATATGTATGTACTTTTATATGTGTATACTCTGTTTAATTTTTGTATTGTATAGTATTTCTCCGTATGTGCTGCCTGTCGCTGCTCTGTAAACGTCTCCGGGACTCAGTCAAGGCCCAGTCGGTCCTTTTAGCCCGGAGAACGTTCCAGTGTATAATTGGAGAATAAATTGAATTGAATTGAATTGCTATGGGAGGTACTCGTACAAGACCTCTATATATCCCAAATAACGCACGTTCCTCAGTGCCGGTTTCGATTCCGACTGACCACATTTTCTTTTTAATATAAGCAAAATAGCTTTCCTACTCCACTACCTTCTCGACCAATCAGGATTTTGCAGTGTCAACGATGCTGACGATGGGTTTCCGGCTGGACGGGACCTTTAATGCGGTCGCGTAAAAAAAAAATAGACGGGACACTTAAGCTCCGCCTTAAGAGTACGACGCGATAGGGTAGTGGGTTAACTGCCATATATGCAGAAGTTCATTCACTGTTTTACACTCACACATCCTTGGGAGTCCTCACACCCCTCCAGTCGCACTGGTGCAGTGGTTTAGCGATGGGCCTTCTGGGGTCGAGGTTGCTCTTCCCGGGCTACCAATCATTTATTTACCTGCCACAGTATGCAGTTTGCTCACTATCTGGTGGGTAGGCTGTGATGACGCAACAAGGACACGTGACCTAGGTGGCCCATCCAGGTTGCCCTCTGGGAACCACCTGTCAGAGCCATGGCCACGATTTCTCGCTCACAGCGCCGACGAGGACACCGGGGCGTTTAACGCTGCCGCGTTAAAACAGCGCCATAAAGCCGATAGAAGGCACTCAGATACAGGGTTAACGTCCTTCTTTCTGCTGCTCAATAACTAAGGAAATTATGCCCGGTAGTTCAAAAAGATAGGCGAGCGGTGTTTCCAAATGAAGCGTCTATTCCACTGTCCATTCACACAGTACGGGAAGCGTAAAACCAACGCAATTTATCAGACACCATTACTGCACATGAGTTCAGTAGATCAATATTGCCTCGAAAGCGTTTCAAACCAGCGGTGGAGCAAACAGGTCTGCTTCGCTGGCTATTGCACGAGGGCGCGATGCTATGCCCCCCCCCCCCCCCCCCTTCCATTTGCAACGCTCCAGAAACAATTGAGCATTGTTTCATCAGTCGAAAAGACTCGGTAGTCTTTTGGGGTATCATACAACGGACATTCCAAAAGAAGTTTAGACACCGCATTCTCTACGATATCACACTGCACTTTCATTTGCTAATGACCCTTTGTTGTTTTTAATTGGACTACATGGCTCCTCGAAAGCGCTCATGATATACTGGCATTGTGAATCTTGTTTCTCCAAAATTTCACTTAAGAATGATGATTGTTCACTTAAAGGGAGTGTAAACCCGAAATGTGTTCAGACCCGAGTGGCACTCGCTCTGATTAATGTGCTCTTCATTCTCGTTTTTCTATTGCTTGTTTCTTAGGTTTACCGTATTATGATGCGTTAGTCATGTGCTCTCTCCATCGTCTCTTTTCTTGTCTTTGTTGACTTGAGTGTGTCGTGTATCTGATGTTTTTTTTTCAAAATGTTAGCGCACAGTTCATATACGTAGGACATTGCTTGATAGTAATAAATACCATGTTGAAAAAAAAAACAACCTGTCTGGGCTATGTTTTTCATCAAAAGCATAAAGTCTGCCTGGCCCTTTTAGTTGTGTTGCCTTCTGTCGTGGTAGCGCAGTGAAGCCACTAGCTGAGATCTTTGTAAATAATCTGTATCTAGATTATTGATTTCCACAATGGTTGCAAGTATCATGTTAGAAAAAAAAAGCCTGTCTGGCCTAGGCACACCGTGCCTCACCCGCAACCGGCAGGTCAAGCGTTCGATTCACGAATTATGGCCTCAAAATTTGCTTTCAGCGCAAGTGAATTGCTTTATATACTTAGACGTCCAATGACATTCAAGTCTTGTATCCACCTTCTATACATTTGTTTTGCATTATTTTATCACTTCTCATTCCACGGCTCCACGTGTTGACGTCAGCAACCTCTCGACTAATCCGGTTTTCCGCGTACACCGGTGACGACGCCAACTACTCGGAGTTCTACGCTGAATGGCACCCTTACCACTAAAGCGTTAAAAGCAGTTCTATGTTCTTCCAACATGCCAAACCTGAACCCAGCTAAAGAACTGTTATTTCGCACAGAATAAAAATATGGAACGTCTTGACAAATGCCGTTTCCTCTCCCGGCTAATATACAGGAAAGGCAAGCACGAAAAATTTTCAGTAACCTATCAGGCCTGGCAGAGCGAGATACTACACGCGTCAAAAGCAAGGTTATGCGAAGTTGGTAATGCATAACGCACCAGATATATTAAATAAATCAAATAGTTACCGCCTGTACTGCGGTACGTAATCTCCTACAGTGCTACATGACATGTTTAAATATAACATCACTAAAGGTTAACTAATGGATCATATAGCCTCCAGAACGTCAAGCTGCTCGATTTGGCACAACGACACAGATGCAGCCTCATTGCTTTATTTATTTTCCCTCCAAGACATTGTTTTGACCTACCTTATGTCGACATGCTCATTTCAGGGACGTTGGATGCACTGTTTTTAACGAATGCAGACTATGGAATATTATGTATTCATATAGAGCCGTGATATATTTCGTTCAGTATTTATTTCACATTAGTTTATTTATTTGACCTTCACTTCTTTTGCGCACCTCTTTGCAAAAGTGATTATAAGACAGGTTTAATGCATTTATAAACAGGTTCTGCTCTACGTTTTCTATTGGGTGCCATTCTTCGTGATATGTATTATGTTAATTTGTATGCTATTCAGCCTCATCTATGCACTCTTGTTCTGCCATTCGCTAGTGTCCTGGCCTTGTCAAGTGTTTCTTACAGCCGTTTTGCGACGGCATCCATCAGCATTGTGGAAGTTGAAAAAAGAAACTTTCAATTAGCAAAAGCAGTCGTTAAATGTATTCCTTGATTCAAAGCGATAACATAATAACATAGGGGCAAGGAGTTACTTCCAGAAGATACGCAGGGATAAATTTTTTTTTTCATTGGAGAGTGCCAAGAAATAACGATTCTGCCATGCCAGAAATTCCAGGCGAAGCCCAAAATCCCCAACTATTAACCACCTTCACTTAGAATTCAAGTTTTGTTTTTGACTTGAAACATCTACCTGCAATCGAAATCGTAGGCGTGAAGCCTATTGACTTTCTTCTGTTCTGTATGAGTGACTTCGAAAGGCAAAAAAATTTCCACAAAGGACGAAATCCAAATTGTAGTCTTTATTCCTATAAAAACAAAAAAGGAAAGCGTTGCGCATGTTAAACACTTTTGAATGTGTTCAATCACCATTTTAAGCGTATGCCGGATGTTCAACCTAAGATGTTCCGCAATTTTTAAATCCGGCCTTTTTCAGTAGGAGTGGTCTTTACGGCTTGGCATTGTCACCGCTATAGCCCGTCTGCATACAGCTAAAATGTGCTAACCAGCTTGACTGAACTTGACTAGTTATTTTTTTTAACTCTCTGTGCTAGTCTCTATTAATTGAAAGGCACGTAGTTCCTTTTAATTATTGTCCATATCAGTTTTTAGAATTTCAAAAACGCAGTTACACACGGCCCAACAAATTTTGCTCGCACCGCGCCAAATTACGTGCACTTTTGAATAGCCCGCAGGTAAAGCAACAGTGCAGTTCAAGTAACCCGCCGAAATAGCCAAAACTGGTTGGGACACTGCGCCAAAGGTAACTTTGTATTCGAAGTTCTAAATATTGATAGGATATTACTCACGGTGATCTGCACACCTCTCAACACAGAAGGAGGCTAAAAGTAATAGTTGAAAAGTTCACTACTCACTATTAGTTCCCTAGCGCAGTAGTTTCTGTGTCTTGGGGGCATTTTGATGGGTTAACTTGAAATGCTTTGCCGAAAATGCGCTCTTCTAACTCTAAAAGCCTATGTTAAAACATTTCGGAACACCGTTGGTGAAGAAACCTGTATACCGTGTGCGAAGTCGTGATTACAACTGTTAGTCCTCCACATGCGCCCTCAGTGACCCTGGCGCTCCTGAACTTGGTCAGGCTTAGTCTGAACAAGTTATTTTGGCAACCACAAAATTCCTGTGCACTGAAAGTGAGCCCAGCGCTGCCCTTAACTGATGACATTCCATTTGACACCCTTATCCCGGGAACCCTTCCCAGACAGCTGCCAAAACGAAAGCGAAGTTCCACTTCTTCGCGTGGCTCCTCTTTTGTCACAGCCACAGTGAAATACACATCCCTAGTGTGCCACACAGTGACCTCGGCCGACCACCTGGGGTCTTTCGATCACCTGGGGTCTTTAACGTGCGCTGACATCGCACAGTACACGGGCGTCTAGAATTTCGCCTCCATCGAAATTCGGCCGCTGCGGGCCGGGATCAAACCCGCGTCTTTCGGGTCAGCAGCCCGCAAGACGCGGGTTCGATCCCGGCCGCGCATTCCGGGCTGCTGACCCGAAAGAAGCGGGTTCAACAGAATGGTTGTTGCTTATGATGTGAATGCATGACACCGATACTGTACACCTGCTAGACGATAAGGCGGCAACCAAACACGTGCGAAACGAAAAAAAAAACGTTCAGCAGGATTTAAGCAATATATATTTCACGTTTCTTTTTAGGGCCGCCAGATATTCAGTCCCTATCAATGCGACTGGCATGATCAAACAACTAAATGAAATTCCGATTGGAAAGCGTTAACCACGTATCTCGCGGCGTCAAGAAGGTAATTCGCTCTAAAACAAACCCGTAATGGCAGAACAGCCTCTTCACCACTTACACGCACTTTACAACGGCTTTTTCAGCTTTTATGCTTGGTGACAGCAACAGTACATTTTTTGTTTCAAACATTCATTCGTGTGAGTGTCATAAAATGACAAAAGTATTCCAAAATTTAATGGAAATAGTCACCCGTCGACGCACTATGTCCGCTCACGCCGCGATTACAGATCACCATATCGCTGTTTCAAAAAATAGCTGTACGACGCCGCCATCATCGCTGGAATAACCGGGCCTTGTTTCTTATAGAAGCAGGTGCCTCAGCGGGATGTGGACGGTGCGGCTAAACTGCGTTCCAGAGCATGTCACCCACAGGGCTGTACTCATCAACGGCAAGGTCTACTCGTTCGACAGTTACCACGCGCCATGGAACTTGCTCCACGTCTTCATCTTCGACCCCGCGTGGCGCCGGTGGTATATGGTGCAGACGCAACTTCCCGACGGCGGGCCGATTAACATTTCCCCCCACACAGTTGTAGCGTATGGCCACTGCGCGTATCTGTGGGGCGGCCCGCACAGCTGGCCATCCCCCAGTGTCCTTTACCGCTTCGACACAAGCACCATGACATGCAGCCGACCGCACGTGGCCGGTGAGGTGCCGTCATCGATTTACGCCAACACAGCTTGTGTTGTGGGTCACCGCAAGTACATCTTAAGTGACTGGGATCCTTCGCCATATATTCGGGTCCTTCACTTGGATACCCTGCAGTGGAATCGTGTCCCCAACAGCGGAGAAGCGCCCGTTCGGTGTGCGTTCCACACTGCGTCTGCTATTGGGACCCGCATGTATGTGTTTGGACGCAGCCTAGCAAACCATTTCCACCCAACTCGCGTAGACAACTCCTTATACTACCTAGAGACGACCACCTCTTCATGGGTACGCCCACAAGTACAAGGAGTTCCCCCTGTGTGTCGGCGAGGTCATTCAGCCTTCGTGTACAACGAAGAACTGTACATTTTCGGAGGGTACAGCGATTTGCTGCAGACCTATTTTGCAGATATACACAAGTACGACCCCGTGACGTCGCGTTGGACCGAAGTGAAGCCATGTGGCTCACCACCGTCTCCAAGGTACTGCCATGGCTGCTCAGTGATGGGTGAACGAGTGTTTATCGTCGGCGGCGTTGGGCTGGCACCCAACCAGGATGAGGCGCAGGTTGCTGGGGAGCGAAGGGCGCTGACCGATCTCCAAGTGTTGCACTTGGCACCGACACTGCAGAACCTGTGCTTACTTGCAGTGATTGATGCGCGGCGCAATCCACGCCCCTTGCCAAGCTTCATTAAAGAAATGGTCGAGGCTATCTGTTCACACCGATCGTAGTCGGTGGTAGATGCATCATCTCAAGCAAATTGAGTGCCTTCGACGAAACCAGCTTGGTGGTACGGTGATGATGCAACTTCGGCGCCACTATTTGACGCAGTAATAAGCTCTTCTTTTATACGCAAAGAACGCCTTCCTTCTGTGCTCGATTTTCGCGCAAGCAAGAAAGTCGTTAGTATTTTGTTTATATTCATGTCGCCCGGGGCCGCCACTTTTTCTTAAATAACAAAGGGAACAAATTTTCTGAACGAAGAATTATTCACTCCAGCCCGGTGGTTTCTTCAAGCGAGTCGCATTACCGTCACTTCGGCATGAAGCTGGTGCTCAATTCTAGTTTTGCCACGCAGCACCTGCTGGTCATGCTTTTAAAAGCAGATGGTAGATAGAGATATGTGGCGGTAGGCGTCGATTTCAGCTCTTATCCGGAAACAACTTGCGTGTTTCGCGATGACTTCCGAAAGCCAAACAGTTGTCACTTATTTACGCTTGTCTGCCCTCACTTTGACGACGCTTTAAAGGTTCACTGTTTTTATAGCCTGATAATTATGGTACTATTTTCCCTAAGTACAGTCTAATTTCGATCTGGTAGCATCCGATCGGTATATATGACGTGAACCTGAACCGATAGAATTCGTCAAAGATTCTGTAACTGATCGTATCAGGTTCGGATCGTTTTCAAGGCAAACGACAGCATGCTGCACTGTATTTGAAGGTTCCCGACAGCTTATTTACACTGATGCGAGAGCGCTCCAGTGCACTGCGCACACCAGATACATTCTCGACAAGCCATCCCACGATGGCTGGTGTGAAATGTTCGGAAAATGTGTCTGTGACTCCAGCTTGAATAGACAAGGCAGCTTTGTGCCATGGCGCTCTTCAGCCACAGATGACCTAGCGGCATAAATAATCATCAGAATCTCATTTGTCGGTGCACACCTAAACCTCGCCGGAAGGGAATGGAGGAGGATGAGAGTGAGTGAAGACACCGTATTCACTAGACGCGCTTTTGTTCATTCCAAACCATCGAGCTGGCATGGCGGAGTGGATAGCATGCTCGTCTCTCACCCCGAAGACCGGGGTTCGATTCTTGAGCTCGACCAATTTCTTAATCGGTTTTATTTACTTATATGGCCTGACTAGTAAAGCTAATTAGGCTAATTGGGTAATTAAGCAATTAACTACGCTCAGTCCCACTTCATTGGAGCATCACTATACGATCCCTTCAAGTGGTTGCATGGTTACTAGCCGAAGTACAATTGGCCCCGTTTGAAATTCGCGCACTGTGACGTCACGGCCGTTTCCACCAATTGAAAAGCGTGACATTTTCTGTCGACAACTGCTGCTTACAACGATGAGACATTAAAGGCTTCCGCCTTAATACAGGAATGAAATCCTACGCAGCCGATTCGGCGTATACATCTTCCACCCCACAACGTACAGATGGTGTATGCCGCTGACTAAGTTGCACCTCGACGACGATCCCCTTAACTTTGTCGTTCACTGCGTTGTCGCCTACGACCACTGCGCTTACATGTGGGGGATCCTATCGGACATAAGGTCGCGGATTGTCGGCATATATACCGGTTCGATACCCTCGCTATGACATGGAGCCGCCCGGAGAATCTGCGGCCAAGTTCCTACACTGAGCATCTTCTCTGCTTGCGTTGTGGGTGAACGGATGTACAGCGTTTGATTTCTTGGACCCTGAATCCTCACACCGTGTATATTATCTTCACCTGCAAAGCCTGACGTGGCATCGCGTTCCGACCAGTGCAGAGGCCCCGGCTAGCCGCTGCTTCCACACGGCGTCCGGGGTCGGAAACCGAATGCATGTTTCAGGTGGCCTGGCGTTCAACATAAAGGTCAACGACCGGTACGATAATTCCTTGCATTATCTGGAAACCACCACCTCGATGTGGGTGCACCCAAGAGGGGAAGGCGTGCGCCCCAAAGGTCGCAAACGTCACTGTGCCTTCGTGTATGAAGAGCTGTACATATTTGGTGGTGCAACGGACAGCTGGGTGCCTGCTGTGCAGACATGCATGAGTATGACATCCAGAAGTCCTGCTGGATCGAAGTGACGCCACGTGTGTTGAGCCCGTCTGCTAGGCGCTCGGCCGGCTGCAGCGTGATGGGAGAAATGATGTTAGTTTTCCGTGGCAACCATTTGAACAGAGAACAAAACGGCGTTTCTGAAGATGAAAAGCCGATAACTGACCTGCACGTGTTGCACTAAGCACCTACGCTGCAGAACTTGTGTCTCTCTGCTGTCATCGGCGCAGGTCTGGACGTAGGCGGATTACCGGCAGCTATTAGTAACGAGATCAACGCTATCTCTTCTGGCTCATCATAGACAGCGGACTCGTGCGGCACTTCGAACGAATGGCGCGCCTTCAATGGAGTCACAGACACTGGTGCGGTGACCACAATAGTGATATAAATGCTTCTAGTTCAGTAGGACATTCTTTGTTTCTGAGAAATGGCCTAAAAACTGAGCCACCGCGGCGGGCAAGCAACGGCGTCTTACCGCATAGGAGCGCCCTACTCTGCGATCAGCGCTCCGCCCTTGGCAGCCAGTAGAACCGTGACTGTGGTCCGCAGCTCTTGTGCGTATTCAGCGAGACCATCGAACGCTTTGCAGAACGCGGATGTGTCAATAGCGGGGCAGTGATTGGCGGGTCGCTGCGGCGTCGTGGGAAACCAACGGGATGACGAACTCGCCACCCCGCAGACCAGCTGTCTCCCAACGACACCTCGTTCGAATTTGGGGACCAGCGTGCGGTGATTCGCGGTCAACTAACACTGGCAGAACTGCGCTTCGCACATTGAGAGCGCGGTTTCATCGCCAGCGCACGCGTTTAGAGTTGGAGCGCGCGTCTCTCTTGCGTGCCCCGTGGAAAGGCAGGTGCCCCACGTACATTCTACGAGCTACGCAGGCCTCGATTGTGGTACCGCGTAGCTCGCCGTAGCTCGTAAAATGTGGCAGAGTTTTAACGTGCCTCAGCCGAGTAGTCGTGCGAAATCATTTGCTTAGCCTGGTTGACTCATGGTTTTGTTTTTCTCGGTCGTTGACACCTCTGGCTATAATAAACTTAGGTTAAGTGCCTATGAGGTTAAGCTGGTCTGTCTGCCCGCGCCGCAGGTGAAAGTCGAAGACGACATTGTGCAATGCGCAGCGCGAGGTTTTGTAGCAGTTAAACACGAGGAGTGATCGCCTACGGTGATAGCATATAGTGCCCTCGTGCAGTGACGAGAGAAGCTCATTTGTTCTCGCCACTAAGGGTTCGAAACCCAGTCACAGCAATTTTTATTTTATTTCTGCAGGGGCTGAGCTATGCTCGGCTTTGTCAAGCTCACCTTCAAGGTCGAATTTAACGCAAACTCGGTGAGCTAGTTATACATACTGAAAAAATTTGCGCAGAAAAACGAGGACAAAGCAAGACAGACAAGAACGAGCGCTAACTAACAACTGAAGATTTATTCCGAAACATAAGCAGATATAAATAGGAAAAACAAAACGAATCATACCAATCTGACATCAAGAACATCATATGTCACCCCCTGTGTACCTCAGTGATTTTGCCAAAAATCGGAACTCCCTATCAGAGAAGCGGACGGAAGTCTGGCTGATGCATTTATCTCCGCTGATACGCATATGAAACGCCTCCATGAGTTCCCGCACAAGTTGGTCCCTATGCCTGAACAGAATTGTTGCTTGGTCAAAGAGCGGTTTACACTGCAGCTTCTTATCACCGGCATTACAAGTGCGGCAATGTTTTGGGAGGTTGTCAAGGGAATCTCTCCTGAGTAATCTTCGGTGTTCACCTGATCGTTCGTTGACACATCGCCCTGCAGGCAGATGTACATCGAACCACAGGTTAGCGGCAGCTTATACACAACTCCCCTGGCACAGGGAACGAACGGGGCTGTGTGCTTGATACTGCACTCATTTTTTCTTCCTTTCCTTCTGCCGCCTCCTTCCTTCCGGCTGCTCACCTGGGAACAGATTGAAGCCAACTTTCTAGGGGCGGAAAACACATCAGAAACGTTGTAACGTCCGGCTAGGTTCTTCAGCCCATGCGCCAACCTGTGCACGTACGGTATAACGGCGACCCTTCGCCGATCTGTTTCCCGGAGTTTGGGCCTCGAACGTGCGTTGATCCACCTTGACAACCTCCCGCAGGCTTCCACAATTGTTTGCGGAGGGTACCCACTCTGTCTCAGCCTTTGCAACTGAAATGCAACACTTTCGTTCATGACATGTGGGCACGACTTGAAGACGGCCGCCTTAAGACAGGAAGTGACTATCCCATTTTTTACGACTTTGGAGTGGCCAGATGAGTAATCAAGCAAAGATTTCTTGGCCCTGGGAGGGTATGCCCAACATACGTGTTTGGGGTGAAAATGCAATGACAGGTCTAGAAAGCTAGTTGCACTTCGCGAAGTAATGCTTTCACAATAAAACTTTGACGCACAGAAAAGATGAGACGAAAACGCATTTTTGTGGTAATATTGTAGTCATGTCAGATCTGCTAGCGCAACTTCATGCGCTGATGAAACGTATGTCCTCAGGTCACATTTCCTCAGGAGTGGTGTCGATACAAGTTGTAACCCGCTTAATTTGTGCAGCCGGCCGCCGCGGTGGCTCAGCGGTTATGGTGCTCGGCTGCTGACCCGAAAGACGCGGGTTCGATCCCAGCCGTGGCGGCCGAATTTCTTTGGAGGCGAAATTCTAAAGGCCCGTGTGCTGTGTGATGTCAGTGCACGTTAAAGAACCCCAGGTGGTCGAAATTTCCGGAACCCTCCACTACGGCGTCTCTCATAGCCTTAGTTACTTTGGGACGTTAAACCCCATAAACCAAACCAAACCTAATTTGTGCATCCATATCTGGAAAGCAAAGCAGATGCAAGATTTACTGATTCGGTTCCGTATGCACGATGATTCTATTGACTTTGTCTCTCCGGATATCGGGCCTATGCGGCACATTGTACCATGGCACTGAATCTTTCAATTGTTTTATGCACAGCCCTGTTTTTAAGGCGAGAGAAAAGGTGTCAGTATTTTGTGTAAACATGAGAAAACTAAGAAAAGTTGTCTGAATCGAGATGACACTAGATTCTTTTGATTACAGGCTTCACTTCTTGGCTTTCACGGACAAATGTTTGCAGGCCGAAAGTAAATTAGTATCGTGGGATCTAAAAAGTTCAAGGGTTTGACCGAAAGTGTCGAATATGAGGTGAGAGTTTATGCTAAAGTTGATCTCTTGTACGCAGTTTTTCCTGTGTTTTCGAATGTTTGCTACCACTATCGATCGACTGCCCGATGCGACGGGACACTGATTGCATTAGCTTATCCTTCCCCCTCTGATAGCACCAAGAAATTAATTAAATATGTGAGTGGTGTTCTTCAATATGTTTCTGTTTTGAAACCTGCCGTTGTCAGTAGGTCAATATTAAATTCTTGGTCAAGAGAACGGCAGGTTTCAAACGTGAAACACAATGAAGAACACCACTCACGCATTTAATGAATTTCTTGTTGTTATCAGAGGGAGAACGATAAGCTAAAATCAATGTCCCGTAGCATTTGACCGCTGTTCCATAATTCTAACAAACACGATGATGAGTAAAATCCTTGCTAGCCGCCAGGGGAATGCCTGTGCTCTCAGTTAGGGAATACTTCCCCGGCATCAAAGATCCTCTGAAAATTCCAAATAAAGCAAAGGGGTGTGAATGAAGACTTTCGGTTTGAGGGACCTCGTTTTGGAGTCCTGTCTTACAACCCAGGTACCCTTGTGTTATACAGGGTGTTTCACCCATGAGTTTCTGCAATTTTTAAAAATAAGCTATTTGAATTAGATCCGCACTTTTTCTAGCATAGCATTGTCAGTGGTGTAGCACATCATAATGCACATAAGACATGCTAACTAGCAGGCTTGTTAGCCAATATTTAATAGTTAACTTTTAAACTATTACCGTTGGGCTCCTGAATTATTGAGACGTATGTAGCCCACCGTAAGTGATGTCCATATCCGTTTTTAGAATTTCGAGAACGTAATTATCCTCGGCGCTGTGGCCCAACAAATTTTGGCTGTTTCGACGAGTTACGTGCACTGGAGAGGTATCTTTGCCTGCAAGCTTCTCAAACCGCATGTATTTTGGCGCGATGTAGGTGAAATTTGTTGGGCCAAAGCGCCTAGGATAATCCCGTTCTCGAAATTTTAAAAACGGATATGGACATTACTTACGGTGGGCTGCATGCCTCTCAATAATTAACGAGCCCAACGGTAATAGTTTAAAAGTTAACTATTAAATATTGGTTAACAAGCCTGCTAGTTAGCACGTCTTAGCTGCATTATGATGTACGATACCACTGACAATGCTATGCCAGAAAAAGCGCGCATCTAATTCAAATAGCTTATTTTTAAAAATTGCAGAAAGTCTTAGGTGAAACACCCTGTATAGCGCTTTCCTAACTGAAATATGCTTGCCAATGGTCAGAGGCTATGATTGTTCGTAGAATTATTTCGGGTGTGACTTTTTTTGTCAGTTCATGATCATGGATACTGAATTAGTTTAAGGTGATCTCGTATTCAGAATCCCTTGCGATTGGGCCATTTCGAATACATTATTCATCTGTTGTTCCGCTCAGAAGTAGGAAACTCGGGCGAGTGTACGGGGAAACTAAGAGGTAGAGAAACGATCACCTGATGATAGGTCTCCTGTAGGTAGCTAACAACTGCCTTCTCACTGTCGGGAGCAAACGATGAGAGACTCAAAACGGTCGCTGGACTGGAATACAAAGGGCAATTCATCGGCTTCGTCTACGATGGCCCTGCATACGTTAATCGCCACTCAATCTAAGTAGGTCGAAAGGCTGGGAAGACAACGATCACGCAGCTCTCGAAGTTGCAGTATCTGATGACTTCTTCGACGCAGCGGAGGTGACAACGAAGGTGAAGGTAAGTTCACCTAAAATGGAGGATCGGCATGAGCCGGAGACAACCTTTGTGCGTGGTCCGCTTTAGAAATTCTCAGCTTGATCTGAGAGGGGCGCTGAACGATTGTTTTCGTGCGCAGAAAGATTGTGAACTGACCCGTGGCATCGAAAAGGCTTTTGGTAGAGTCAGGTTATTGAAAACAACCATGAGATGGCGAAAATATTTGCTTTGAAATACAAGCGTTCGACCACACTGTACCTCGCCTTTCCGTCGGTAGAGCGGGACAGGTCCTGCACAAACATTTTTTTTTTTACGGGAACAACTGACCTGAGGACAAAGCAGCCCTTGCGCAGGGAAAAACAGGAGTGCGTTCGAAACTGGGCTCGGCCTGCGAGGGCCGCAGCGGGGTTTACGGAGCTTGTCCCAAACGTACAAGAATCACCGCAGTCCGGTCGCCCCCGGAGCCAAGTGGGGAGCCCCGCGGATATAGATGCCGGGCTTTCGGCACGGTACCGCACCAGGTGCCTTGCAAGGCGGCACTGTTTGGAGCCCCAGGGTCGCGGCCGCCGTCGTCGCAATTTTACGCCTCGTTCCGACGACTGGGACCGCTACGGTGATAAGCACAGAAGATGCGGTGAATAAATGTTACTATCGTACGCAACAAAGTTGGTACCGGCACGTGATTTACACATAGCGACGGACTTTTGATTTTGAAGTGCTGAAATACGTTCTCAGGATTGCAAGTTCGCAAAGCTTTTTGCAGACCCAGTTTTGCGTCCGCCCTGCAGCTCGCCTGGATGAGGCAGCGTACATTTCATAATCATCTCGCGCTACAAGAGAGGGAATTTCTAATATTATAGCCTTGTGTGAGATGAACCGTGTGAATAATGTGGCTGTGAATAATATGTGCGAACATGCGGCTGTTGGAAAAGGAGATGAACGCGCCAGGAAAGCCGAACTCAAACGCGCCACTCGACAAGATCGCTTACATCCCGAGGTCCAAAATGCTTGCGCCCCTAAAATCTGGTCAGAACGACGTAGACGCGAGTCCTCAGCTCTGCGGGCAAGCCATTCTGTCGATGAAATTCCCGCTACTAGTGGTAACTGTTCCGCCAGTTTTAGTGCAGGAGTGCGATTTCGGCGTGATTAAGGATTCGTACTTGACAGGAAAAAACTTCGGGAAACTTATCTTCAACTTAAGAGTATGTAACGATATACTTAAACGGTCCCTACACTCTCAGTCTGGTTCCACCTAAGGATCCACTTAGTAGCTGGAACCCTTTTTGCAAAAAAGTTCCACCTATATAGCTGGAACTATGCTCCAGATACTCCAAAATATGTGGAACAAATTTCCGAGGTTTTAGCCGGAACAGTGCTGCGCCTATATATCTGAAACAGCGTTCCAGGAATTTAGCAGGAACGCTGCACCATATACATAGCTGGAACCCGGTTTCCAGTTATCTTGTGACCACATATTTCACTCTAGAGTTCCTTGCACGCAGTGCACTCTTTGTACAAACCATAGTAAAATAATTTTGTCTATATATGAACAAAATTATTTCACAATAGTATTGTATATGCAGTGCACTGCACACAAGGGACTATAGGGTGAAATATGAAGTTCACAAAACACCTGATATGAATGAAATCATTCTGTAGTAATTCTTAACAGATATACTATATGCATATTCCTGTACCCTTAAACCACACTTCTTGCATCAAATTCACAGTATACAATCATGATTTCTGTTGGTTGGACACCTAGTCCATCAGCCAAACTATACAAATAGAGTCTGATGCACCCCTAAGTTTAAAGCTTGAGGTTGTGGGATGAGATATTAAAACTCTTCTTTCATCACCATGCAACCTAAAATCGCCTCCTGCACAGACAAATGGGCAATAATACACAGATATGCTTGCACTTCAGCAGTGTTGTTCATGGTTGATGAACACAAGCATCCATTACATCAAAGCTTTATTTCACTGCCACAAAAATACAATACTTAATTACTCGGAGGAAATTGAGGCTTTTATTTTCAAATATGACAGCTGTCTCTTAAGAAATGGCTGTGTCTAAATAAGTCGGAGGCCTTTAAGCAGACTCTTCAGTTTGAAGGATATCAGCCCTTTATCAAATTTTTCGTTTTGCAGCAGCAATGTCTGAACTAGTCCCAAAGTTTAGCCAAAAGCATGCGGATAAGAAAGGTCCAAAATGAAGTAGACAGCTAGGCACAAAGTAAGGGCACTCTCCATAGATGAGCCGGGAGCCATGGAAATGGTGTTCTTCCTGGTGACGATCATCATCAGTCCGTCGTCAATAATGATACATGGACCTGGTACGGGCCTGTCAGTGTTGCATCTCCCCTTTAATGCAAAAACAGTCCAGGCTATACGCAACAATTCATTGACTGCCTTGATACGATGATTTGCATGATACATTATTTCAAATGTAAAACAATAAATGCTCATTTAAATTACTCAACGAGGATGCGAAAGACACTACTACGTATGAATCACCATGTAATATTAGCCTAGGCCACTAAGTAATTTATAATTGAACTTTTTCTGTTATGCTAATTCGGCTTCAAAAGCTGAACGATAGCTGTAACATCAAAAAGTGCTTTTGTGTCACGTGAGGCATGGAAAAACGTTCATGTAGTCGCTGCTTCTTTGTTTTGATTTACTGCACTGCTGAAGCCAGCCTTCTTCAAGAACCACAAGGACAACAAATGAGGAAGCAGTGATCATACTGCAGTTTTTTCACGTCTCACATGACCTGCAAACACACACTGACGTCAGAGTCCTAATTCGGCTGTTGAAACCGAAACAGCACGAGAAAGAAATGCGATTATAAATTATTTATTGGTCGTAGGAGAACACCGGGTGGTAATTCATGCATAATAACGCCTCACACATCACCACAAGCAAGAAAACACGAATCAAAATGTTAAGTGTCATAGTTTTTTAAGCTCAATTTTAACTAAGCATGAAAAACATTAATCACTGCCTATAATGATTTCCACTCTGCATTCTTTTGAATGTATACCAGTGAACACTCATTTGAGTGGCTATTTTTTATAGCAGTGGAAGAACTGAATGCTAGCCTCCATACATTCTTTGTCAAGAAAAATTCATCATTTATATTAAACAATAAAATAAACATGCACCACAGGTTCCTGCACATTTTCAGCCAAGTATTACAGAAATACCTATTATGCTGCCCAGGGACCCCAAATATTTTATGCATTTTCATTGTTGCTTAAGTCTATCAGCAGTAATTACAAAAGGATGCTGTCTTACCTGTGTGATCACACAGAATTCAGAATTTTTTGGTCGAAGATACCCATCCAGCTCCACAAAATCTCCCCTGTGAAGTGCCTGCTGGACATCTCTTATCTTTCCATATCTTGCATTGTTGCTTTAAAAAGAATTTCTGCTTCAAGGGTAAGCTGCAAAAAAAAAACACACCAACTTAAGCACATATTTTACAGAAACTATTATTCGACCTTCGTAAGGAAACTGCCCATAATTTGCAGTGATATAAAAAATATTGACAATTTCATGAGTCTATAGGGACCTCACACAGCAAGAGACCAAATGCAGAGATGCTAGGGCAAATTGCGAAATGCAGAATCTATGCTCTACCTTTCCTATTTTTACATAAGTAAAGGTAAGGCCACTAAAATGATCCAGATACTGCCGATCATTACCTGTACAGATGGCACTCCTGTAATGCACTGCATATATGCTGATTCATTTATGTGCTCCAGGGTATGTTACATTGAAACCACATCCTTGTTTTCCAATGCAACTTGCAATAGCTCTTTACAGATGAAGGAATATGCAACTAGTGACATGCACTGAGAAAAGTGATCACTACCAGCAACAGAACAGTTTATCTTTACTCATAGGGAATGTGCTGAAGTGCTTTGCAGGTTGCATTGTGCTATGAAGCTTGTTCAAAATTCTTGACAAGAACCAAAAGCAAAATAGCATGCTCTTACCACGTCTGCATTCAATAAGTAGGCAGGCAGCTGTTGTGGAGTCTCAGCCTTATGAGCCGCAAATGTTACATGAAGAAGGGCCTTCATTCTTGTCAGGTTCAAGTGTCCAGCATCAAACGCAGCATCTTGTAGTGCCTAAGTGTGAACAAAAACTTTTACAAAATTCATTTCAATGAGTATTGTTAGCAAAATCACACGGCAGCCGAAAACTGTGTGCACTGCAATCCCATGATTATTTCAAGGACATTGCATATCATTGCAATGCCTTTTACGTCACTGCAAGGTCTTGTAATACCAGCGTAACATTTGAAGCTGTGCATTTTCATCATCAGGTATACTACTGAGGTAGAAACCATTTATTATAAGCAAAGAAAGCCTCCTGTTACCTTCAATTCAAGCAGGGCATCATTTAGAGAAACAGCTGGCTAAGAAACATCAGCATTGTGAAAGATAGATGCAGCAGCTACTTTCTTTGCATGCAGTTCTCTTGTTTTCTTTGCCGAGCTTACAGAGCTAATGAATTTGCACTGTGGGAAAACCATAATATGAAAAATCTAAGTGCATCAATTTAGTGCTTACATTTCGTACAATCCTTTAAACATAAGTTCGGCAAGGAAACAAAACAAATTTAAAAAGATATCTTCATTTCACAAAATAGATCTAATCTAAAGCTTACATTATATCTACAGGAGCTTTCAAAATTTTACTTTTTAAAAAATATAATATAATATAATATAATATTATATAGTGATATTGCATGCAGTTACCCTTGCAATATCAAAAGCTTTTCAAATAACAAGCATTCCTGACAAGCATTCAAATAACAAGCATATACTTTATCACATTTTCCTCATCGCCCTGACAACTGGTTCAATATGCCATTGCACGCAAAGAAATCACATTTACGCTGCGTCTACAAAACAGATCTACGATTCGCACCGTATTTGCTACAACAGGAATGAACACTAAACCAGATAGCATACAACCAAACTTGCGCACGCTTACATTACCTGGACGTAAAGGCACAGGATCATTTCGCTCACCTTTTTGGAGCCGCTAACTTTTTAACGAGGGAAATATAAAGGGCGCTATTAGCTATAGTATACATTCTTCAGAACAAGAACGATGCCTCAGGGCTTGTCAATCGGCACCTTCTACGCTTGATATAGGCACAGATCAAGCTTTACGTAATTCGAAATCCAGAACTGAAATCCGCCCGGCACCGGCAACTTGCAATCCACAACCACAGGAAACTATAGCGTATGGTCCATTTCGTTGCGGAACCCGAATCCGCAAGGTCCATGACGAGCGCGCGTAAACCTGACCACACACGTAAAAAAGCGCCCGGAACGCAACGGCCGTGAACGGCGCCGGCCGTGGAATTAGCAGCTCCTGCTACTTTAAACATAACCGCCGTACAACTGAACAGCATTTCTAATTGTACGGCGGTCATAGCTGACAAAGAATTTCTGGCAATATCTTTGCTTGGGTTTGCCATGTAAAACTTCTACATGGGGCACATTTTATGAGGCCCGAGCCTGCCCAGCACGAATTTATTTTCAACAGGAGCCACTTCGTGTGCATTTGCGGCATCTGACCAGGCATCGTCATCACCCCCTGACCAACATTAGTGCGGCGCGTCCAGATGCAGCCTTTTCCAGAGCCCTTAGGATGCGGCGCAATGCGGTGCCTTCGAACTATGCGCCACACCATATTGCGGAGGTGCCACTTTGGGCAGTACCAAAACCATCTATACGGACAACAATCCCAGGGATAACAAAGAAGACGCACATTCCAACAGTCGGACTGAAACAGCTGGCGCTGTCATACATTACATCTATGTATACTAACACCCAGCATGTTTTCGTGGACGGATCCGTGACGACCACTTCTTCAGCTGCAGCGGTGATAGTGCCAGGAAATGCCTCATGTCACCGTTTCAGGCTCATGCACAAAACGTCCTCTACGGCAACCGAATTGGCAGCCATACGAGAAGCCGTCCTTTATATTGGTCACCAGCCAGCGCAGCAATGGACTATATTCTGCGACTCGAGATCGGCACTGCAGGTCGTACAAACTTATCTAAAACCAAGGGCATGCGAGCAGCTGGTTCAACAAATTGTGGTTTTGTTAGCCGAAGCTTTCCACCGCGGCCATATCATAAAGTTTCAATGGATACCGAGCCATTGCGGCATAGCGGGAAACGAGCGTGCTGACGCCGAGGCTCGGATGGCACATAGTGATGGTGCTTTCATTGAGATAGCCTTTTCTAGATCAGACATTGGAGCCTTGTTGGCGCATTTAATGCAAGCGGCAATGCAGTCGCACTGGCATGATTCGAGTCATCAACAGGACCGCGTCTGTAAGCTTGACGCTGGCTCACGATTACATTTGCCATCTATGGTGGTGCGACGTCATGGGACTTTACTCCACCGGCTACGGCTTGGCGTTGCCTACACCAAACACTATCTTCACAAGATCGGCATCGAAAGTAACCCAAATTGCGCACAGTGCCACACTCCAGAGACTATTGGACACCTTCTTTGCGAGTGCCCGAACTATACTGCTGAAAGAACAACATTGGAGGCGACCGTGAAACGACTGGACTCTCGCCCCCTCTCTGAGGAAACTCTTCTGGGCGCCAGGACGAGACGTTCTGATTGGTGCCGTGTGACAAAGGCCCTGCTCAACTTTTTGTGTGAAACAGGCCTGGATACTCGTCTGTGACCGCCTGTGCACAACCTACACGGTTAATGACATGTGTCGGTGTTTGTTTTGCTGACACCAGTTTTATGAGTTTTATGTGCGTCTACTCACCGCGATGCGAGTGCCAGCCAGTGTGGTGTGTGTGGAGTGTGTGTGTGCAGACATCACCCGAGAAACTCATTGTATTATGCCATCATCAGCCTTCATTCGCACTTTCCTTTTCCTCCTCTTCCCTATCCCCTGTGTGGAGTAGCAGGCCAGGGCCATGTTACCACCGGCCGACCTCTCCACCTTTCCCTCATTAAAATTCCTTTCTCTCTCTCTCTCTGGCAATATCTTTAGTAACCGAGAGGAGGATCCTGGCAGAACAGCGAGCGCTATCCGCAAAACTGACAACGCCATTGCCCGCGTGCGTAGCGAACACGTGCACATTTGAATCTTCCAACCGTTGGTTCCTGCTCTAACCCACAGGCGCGGCATAATGACTAACCTAGCAGGAGCACAAAACACACATGCGCCACTAATTAACCGTACAGTAAATAAGAAAAAACCACCTACCTTTAGCAATTTTCAGCGATCCAAAGGAGACGGCGTCCTCTCTTGGCGGAAGGTACTCAAATATCGCAGCGTAGTGCGGAATACAAAATGAACGCAAAAATTAACGGAGCTCGCCGCCAGTGGCGCGCGAGAGAGATATTGTATCAGCGCTGCGGGCGCCTCAGTTGACGAAGCGGTGGCGCTGTGGTCGTGTTAGTGGCTCCGAGAAAAAAATCTGTGCTCTCATGAGGGAGGAACTTTTCTTTACTATGGTGTTATGTTTTTCGGGCTCCTCCATGTCCGGGGCCGTCGGCGCGGGTCATGGCGGGTTTCGTTGCATGCACATGAACGTTAGTTGCGTCATACTATCGAGCTCCGTACGGGCTGTGTGTGCGGGCGGTGTTGACGACTTTGTGATGGATCGGAAGTAATTTCTGCCGTCTGGGCTCAGTAACATGAACTAACACTGCGTAGCACAGGGCTGTTTTAGCATTTTGCGGGCACCTAAATCTGCACGCCGCTACCATGGTTCAGTGCCGCGATCTTGGAAAGAGCGTCAGTGGCTATTTAATATTTCTGCCGTTTCGAGCGTAATGGTCATGCATTGCATTCTTCCGGTCCCTGCTGCGCTTTAGGTGTGGGTATCGTGGTATACGTTTGAAATAAAAAGAAAGCTACAGTCGCATTGACGGATGTGTGAAGCAACGGATTTGTACAATATTCAAGCTTTCTGCTGCAATGATATGGAACTCTTTAACTTTAAAATACGAAATGGATGTTTTAACATCCTCATCCTATACTAAAATGTTACGAGAAGTTACAAGACGCCCTGCTTATTGCGTATAGGGGGCCTTTTATGTGCTGCGGCCGTGGGTGCATAAAAGGCGTTTATAAGCTAGAGCACAATGTGACGCTCAAAGACGGTAAAAGGTCATCATCTATCCCGCTCCTTGTTGAATGATTTCGCGCGGCAGATGTCCTCAAAACACTCAGCGGAAGCACGGCGCAAAAGCAATAATAAAAAATAGGCAAAAAAATGCGACGCTTCAAGAATAATTAGCTGTGGCTTAAACTTTGGCTAACCATGGTGAGAAGCTAAAGCTTCCTTTGCATGGCTACGTTCACAAACGCCACGCACACTGCCGAACGAATTGTCGGTAAAGCGTCGATGAAATGCGCGCGTAGCCGAGTCGTCACACTCGCCGAGTCTGATCACAAAGTCAGTGTTCCGGCGCTCCATCTCAGTTGAAACCATCTCCGCGTCCAGTGCCGAAGTTGGAGAAGCCTTCGACTCTGCGTCGCTGGTTAGTTAAAAGGTTAGGTGGCCTCTCAGCCAATAATCAGTTTAGCCCGCCGCGGTGGCTTAGTGGTTATGGTGCTCGGCTGCTCGGCTGCTGGCGTAGTAAAGCTTTCGCTTCAAAAATTCAGTCCTGAACAGGAAGCGAACCCGGGACCACCATTATCTGCGGGACAGTCGCTCTTCCAACGAAGCTGACCGTGGCTATTGTTGATGGTGTGGCGAGGCCGAATCAATCCACAAATCTAAGTGAAAAAGATTCTGGTGGCGTATATACAAATATAGCAGCGCGTTGACCCATAACAACAGTATCCTCGTGGTGCATTACACTGCGGGGTGTAGACAAAGGTTGCAAGGCAGAAAATTCTCAAGCGTGCGGTCTGAGATCTTATGTGGAACGTGTGAGAAATAAGCGGATCAAAATAAGTTCAACAAGCAAGTTCCACTTAAACCTGCATGGTTCGCTGCGGGACGGCCTGTTCCACATAAAGAAAAACAAATATAAACGAAAAATTCTTATGGTTCCACATAATTAAGTGTGATCCAGATAAAGTCCCCCTTGTTCCAGTGAAACTGGTGAGCTAACTTAATTTATGTGGAACATAAGTGGAACCAGATTAAGAGTGTACGGTCTCTAGGGTGTCTCCTGGCGCACCGCTTTGCAGACATCGACACACTTGGTGAAATCATAAACTGTTTTATTGCACATCATCGTCCATATTATTCAGGTACGATAAGTAGTAACTCCAATTAGCTATGTGGTTCTTTCATGTAATTTGCCTGCTGTGCGGTGGGAGGTACTCGTACAAGGCCTCTATTTATCGCACTTATCGCACGTTACTCAGTGGCGGTTTCGATTCCGACTGACCACATTAGCTTTTTATTATAAGCAAAATAGCTTTCCTACTCCACTACCTTGTCGATCAATCAGGATTTTCCAGCGTCAACGATGCTGACGCTGCGTTTCCGGCCGAACGGGACCTTTCATGCTGTCGCGTAAAAAAAAATAAAATTGGAGGGGACACTTAAGCTCCGCCTTAAGAGTATACGACGCGATAGGATGATGGGCTAATTCCTACGTATGGAGAAGGCCGCTCTCTATTTCACACTAATAGATCCCTGGGAGTCCTCATAAGCCTCCAGTCGCACTAGTAGAGTAGTTAAGTGATGGGCCTTGTGGAACCCAGGTTGCTCTTCCCGAGCTACCCATCATTAATTTAACTGCCACAGTGTGCAGTTTGATCACTATCCGGTGTGCAGGTTGTGACGACGCCGCATGATCACGTGACCTAGGTGGCCCATCCGCCCCCTAGGCTGCTCTCGGGGAACCACCTGCCAGAGCCATGCCCGTGATTTCTCGCTCACAACGCCGACGAGGACACCGGGGCATTTAACGCTGTGGCGTTAAAACACCGCCATCTATCCGATAGAAGGCAGTCAGATGCAGTGTTAACGTTCTTCGTTCTGATAGTCAATAACTAAGCAAATTATGCCCGGTAGTTCAAAAAAGAGACGCGAGCGGTGTTTGCAAATGAAGCGTCTATTTCATTGTCAATTCACACAGTAGTGGAAGGGTAAAACCAACGTAATTTATCGGACACCGTTACTGCGCATGAGTATTGCCACGAGGGCGTTTCAAACCCGCGGCGGAGCAAACAGGTCAACTTCGCTGGCCACTGCACGAGGGCGCGATCCTATCGCCGCAACCGATCACGTCTCGTGTTAAACTGTACCAAACTTTTGCGCTGTGCGTTGCAAATCGCCTCTTGAACAACTACCACCCACGGCGCTCCGCTCGTAACACGTTTCCCACAACCGCTAGATACCCGCCGCGTTGGCTCAGAGGCTAGCGTGATCGGCTACTCAGCAGGAGTAACCGGGTGCGAACCGAGCCGCGGCGGCCTGCACTTCGATGAAGATAAAACACAAAAGGAGCCCGGGTGCTTTGCGATGTAAATGCTCGTTAAAGATCCTCGGGTGGTCGAAATTAATCCGGAGCCCTCCACTACGACCCCTTCTTCTCTCTTTCTTCTTTCACTCCCGCCCTCCTCCCTTCCCTCATGGTGCGGTTGGGGCTTCCATCGAGATATGTGAGACAGATCCGGCACCACTTCCTTTCCTCAAAACCACGTATTTAGAGGTGTATATTGCCACGTATCATTGTAGTGTTTGTTCGTTCACGCTCAAGGCTGCAGGAAAGGGCTGTTATCATTTTTGTTCGTGACGCGAGAAGCGACCAGTCTAATCTCGATTGATCGCAGCCATGAAAGGCTGCATCTAGGTTTTTCCAGATTACTGTAGATGATCTTGTCCTGCTATCTGGAAGTTTCTTTGCCGGCTTTAAATTGAGCGATGCCGCGAGCGGCGGGCATTCGTAGTTCGACGATTGACGAGCACGCTTGTTGCTTACGCCGCCACCGAGTGAGTCAGTTCTTTTGCGGGCGCAAGTCAGCCCAAATAAAGAGCTTCGTTTGCAAGTATTTCTGGTGTCTTCCTGACCGCTGGACTGCCGTCACTACAACGTGACAATATAAAAGGCACAGTGACCAAATCACAATTTTCTATTTCACCAGAAACAGCTGCAGGTAGTCAGCCCCCTTAGGCATTTCTTGCCAGAGCCGGAAATCAAAATGTGAAATGCCAACGATTCACACCACATTTTCACCATCGCTGCAAGGTTGAACAAAGTGGTTGTTGCTCGAGATGTGAATAGACCGGAGCTGCATGACACCTATACCAAGCACCTGCTAGACGATAAGGCGGCAACAAAACGTGCGCGAAACGAAAAAAAAAGTACCGCGGGATTTAAGCAATATATATTTCACGTTTCTCTTTAAGGCCGCCAGACATTCAATCAATATCAATGCGACTGGCATGACCGATCAACTAAACAAAATTCTCGATTGGAAAGCGTTAACCACATATCTCGTGGCGTCAAGAAATTCGCTCTGAAACAAACCCGTAATAGCAGAAGAGCCCTCCTGACCACTTATTTGCACTTTTTAGCGGCTTTTAGCGCTTTTAATCTTGGTAGCTGCAAGAGTACATGTCCTTTTTCGAACATTCATTCGTGTGGGTGTCATAAAATGACAAACATATTCAAAAATCTAACGGAAATAGTCACCCTTCGATGCAATACGTCCGCTCCCGCCGCGAATGCCGATCACCATATCGCTGCTTCAGAAAACAGCCGCATGATGCCGCCACAAACGCTGGAATGACCGGCCCTTGTTTCTTATTGAAGTAGGTGCCTCTGTAGGATGTGGACGGGGCGGCTAAACGGCGTTCCAGAGCATGTCACCCGCACGGCTGTACGCATCAACGGCAAGGTCTACTCGTTCGACAGTTGCCACACGGCATGGAACTTGGTCCACGTGTTCAAATTTGACCCCGCATCGCACCGGTGGGATGTGGTGCAGACATTACTTCCCGACGCCGGGCCGATTACCATTTCCCTCCCCACAGTTGTAGCGTACGGCCACTGCGCGTATCTGTGGGGCGGCCCGCGCAGCTGTCCATTTCCAGGTGTTTTTTATCGCTTCGACCCAAACACGATGACATGCAGCCGTCTGGCGGTGTCTGGTGAGGTACCCTCAGCCATGTACGGCAGCACAGCTTGTGTTGTGGGTCACCGCAAATATATCTTCAGTGACTGGGATCCTTCGGCATATATGCGGGTCCTTGACTTGGATACCCTAGAGTGGCATCGTGTCCCCACCAGCGGAGTGGCTCCGGTTCTACGTCCCTGCCAACCTCCGTCTGTCATCGGGACCCGCATGTATGTGTTCGGCAGCAGCCCAGAAGACCGTTCCCTCATCCTATACTATTTTGAAACGACCACCTCTTCCTGGGTGCGCCCACAGGTACAAGGGGTACCCCCTGTGTACCGGCGAGGACATTCAGCCTTCGTGTTCAACGAAGAGCTGTACATTTTCGGAGGGTACAGCGATGTGCTCAAGACCTACTTAGCAGATGTGCACAAGTACGACCCCGCGACGTCGTGTTGGACCAAAGTGAAGCCATGTGGCTCACCACCATCTCCCAGGTACTGCCATGGCTGCTCAGTGATGGGTGAAAGAGTGTTTATCTTCGGTGGCTTTGGGCCGGCACCCGACCAGGATGAGGAGCAGGTAGTTGAGGAGCGAAGGTCGCTGACGGATCTCCACGTGTTGCACTTGGCACCGACACTGAAGAACCTGTCCGTACTTGCAGTAATTGATGCACGGCTGGATCCAAGCTCCTTACCACCCTTCATTAGAGAAATGGTCCACGCCATCACTTCTCACCCATCGTAGTCGATGTTTGATGCTGCATGTCAAACAAATGGACTGCCTTCGGCGTAGCCAGCTTGGCGCTGCGGCGATGATGCAACTTCGGCGCCGCTAATTCACACAGCAATAAACTCTTCTTTTATACGCAATGAATGCCTTCCTTCAGTGCTTGATTTTCGCGCAAGCAAGAAAGTCGCTAGTGTTTTGTTTATTTCATGCCAGTCTCAGGCGAAACTTTTTTCAAAGATTACTGAGAACAAATTTTCCGAAAGAACTATTCTCTGAAATTGTTTCCACTCCAGCCTGGTGGTTTCTTCAAGGGAATCGCATCAAAATTACTTCGGCGTGAAGCTCGCGATGAAGTCTAGGTTGCCGTGAAGCTCCTGGTAGTCATCCTTTTCAAAGCAGTAGGCAGATTGAGATGCTGAATGTGGCGGTAGGCGTCGATTTTGAATCTTCTCCGGAAACAACTTCCGTCTTTTGTGATTACTTTAGAAAGCCGGACATTTATCATTTATTTCCGCATGTCTGACTTCAGTTTGACGCTGCTTTAAATGTTCACTGATTTTAAAGCCTGCTAGTTATGGTTTACTTTTCCCGATATACATTTTAATTTTAATCTGGAAGCACTCGACCGGTATCTATGTCTTGAACATGAGCCGATGGAATTCGTCAAAACTTGGGTAACTGCTCGTTTCAGGTGGAGATCGTATTGAAGGCAATCGACTACATGCTGGCCAATATTTGAAGTTTTTCGGCAGCTTATCTATTCGCATGTGAGAGCGCTCCGGCACACCGCGCACGTCACATACACTCTCGACGAGCCATCCAACGACGGCTGGGGTGAAATGTTCGGGAAATGTGTGGAGGCACCAACTTGAATAGACAAAGCAATTTTGTGCCAGGTGCGCCAGGAGACACCCTAGAGACCGTAGGGCGCCAGGAGACACCCTAGAGACCGTAGGGACCGTTTAACTATATCGTTACATACTCTTAAGTTGAAGATAAGTTTCCCGAAGTTTTTTCCTGTCAAGTACGACTCCTTAATCACGCCGAAATCGCACTCCTGCACTAAAACTGGCGGAACAGTTACCACTATTAACGGGAATTTCATCGACAGAATGGCTTGCCCGCAGAGCTGAGGTCTCGCGTCTACGTCGTTCTGACCAGATTTTGGGGGCGCAAGCATTTTGGACCTCGGGATGTAAGCGATCTTGTCGTGTGGAGCGTTTGAGTTCGGCTTTCCTGGCGCGTTGATCTCCTTTTCCAACAGCTGCATGTTCGCACATATTATTCACAGCCACATTATTCACACGGTTCATCTCACACAAGGCTATAATATTAGAAATTCCCTCTCTTGTAGTGCGAGATTATATGAAATGTGCGCTGCCTCATCCAGGCGAGCTGCAGGGCGGACGCAAAACTGGGTCTGCAAAAAGCTTTGCGAACTTGCAATCCTTAGAACGTATTTCAGCACTTCAAAATTAAAAGTCCGAAGCTATGTGTAAATCACGTGCCGGTACCAAATTTTTTGCGTACTATAGTAACATTTATTCACCGCATCTTCTGTGCTTATTAGCATAGCGGTCCCAGTCGTCGGAGCGAGGCGTAAAATTGCGACGACGGCGGCCGCGACCCTGCGGCTCGAAACAGTGCCGCGTTCAAAGGCACCTGGTGCGGTACCGTGCCGAAAGCCCGGCATCTATATCCGCGGGGCTCCCCACTTGGCTCCGGGGGCGGCCGGACTTCGGTGATTCTTGTACGTTTGGGACAAGCTCGTGCAAACCCCGCTGCGGCCCTCGCAGGCCGAGCCCAGTTTCGAACGCACTCCTGTTTTTCCCTGCGCAAGGGCTGCTTTGTCCTCAGGTCAGTTGTTACCGTGAAAAAAAAAATGTTTTTGCAGGACCTGTCCCGCTCTACCGACGGAAAGGCGAGATACAGTGGTCGAACGCTTGTATTTCAAAGCAAATATTTTCGCCATCTCATGGTTGACTCTACCAAAAGCCTTTTCGATGCCACGGGTCACTTCACAATCTTTCTGCGCACGAAAACAATTGTTCAGCGCCCCACTCAGATCAAGCTGAGAATTTCTAAAGCCGACCATGCACAAAGGTTGTCTCCTGCTCATGCCGATCCTCCATTTTAGGTGAACTTACCTTCACCTTCGTTGTCACCTCCACTGCGTCGAAGAAGTCATCAGATACTACAACTCCGAGAGCTGCGTGATCGTTGTCTTCCCAGCCTTTCGACCTACTCAGATTGAGTAGCGATTAACGTATGCAGGGCCATCGTAGACGAAGCCGATGAATTGCCCTTTGTATTCCAGTCCAGCGACCGTTTTGAGTCTCTCATCGTTTGCTCCCGAGAGTGAGAAGGCAGTTGTTAGCTACCTACAGGAGACCTATCATCAGGTGATCGTTTCTCTACCTCTTAGTTTCCCCATACACTCGCCCGAGTTTCCTACTTCTGAGCGGAACAACAGATGAATAATGTATTCCAAATGGCCCAATCGCAAGGGATTCTGAATACGAGATCACCTTAAACTAATTTGGTATCCATGATCATGAACTGAAAAAGAAAAGTCACACTCGAGATAATTCTACGAACAATCATAGCCCCTGACCATCAGCAAGCATATTTCAGTTAGGAAAGTGGTATATGACGCCAACACAAGCGTACTTAGGTTGTAAGACAGGACTCCAAAACGATGTCCCTCAAACTGAAAGTCTTCATTCACACCCCTTTGCTTTATTTGGATTTTTCAGAGGATCTTTGATGTCGGAGATGTATTTCGTACCTGAGAGCACAGGCATTCCCCTGGCGGCTAGCAAGGATTTTACTCATCATCGTGTTTATTAGTATTATGGAACAACGGTCTAATGCTACGGGACATTGATTTTAGCTTATCGTTCACCCTCTGATAACAACAAGAAATTAATTAAATACGTGAGTGGTGTTCTTCATTGTGTTTCACGTTTGAAACCTGCTGTTCTCTTGACCAAGATTTCAATATTGACCTACTGACAACGGCAGCTTTCAAAACAGAAACATATTGAAGAACACCACTCACATATTTAATTAATTTCTTGGTGCTATCAGAGGGGGAAGGATAAGCTAACGCAATCAGTGTCCCGTCGCATCGGGCAGTTGATCGATAGTGGTAGCAAACATTCGAACACACAGGAAAAACTGCGTACAAGAGATTAACTTTAGCATAAACTCTCACCTCACATTCGACACTTTCTGTAAAACCCTTGACTTTTTAGATCCCACGATACTAATTTACTTTCAGCCTGCAAACATTTGTCCGTGAAAGCCAAGAAGTGAAGTCTGTAATCAAAAGAATCTAGTGTCATCTCGATTCAGACAACTTTTCTTAGTTTTCTCATGTTTACACAAAATACTGACACCTTTTCTCTCGCCTTAAAAACAGGGCTGTGCATAAAACAATTGAAAGATTCAGTGCCATGGTACAATGTGCCGCATAGTCCCGATATCGGGAGAGACAAAGTCAATAGAATCATCGTGCATACGGAACCGGATGAGTGAATCTTGCATCTGTTTTGCTTTCCAGATATGGCTGCACAAATTAGGTTTGGTTTGGTTTATGGGGTTTAACGTCGCAAAACAACTAAGGCTATGAGAGACGCCGTAGTGGAGGGCTCCGGAAATTTCGACCACCTGTGGTTCTTTAACGTGCACTGTTACAACTGGTATCGACACCACTCCTGAGGAAATGTGACCTGAGGACATACGTTTCATCAGCGCATGAAGTTGCGCTAGCAGATCTGACATGACTACAATATTACCGCAAAAATACGTTTTCGTCTCATGTTTTCTGTGCGTGAAAGTTTTATTGTGAAAGCATTACTTCGCGAAGTGTAACTAGCTTCCTAGACCTGTCATTGCATTTTCGCCCCAAACACGTATGTTGGGCATACCCTCCCAGGGCCAAGAAATCTTTGCTTGGTTACTCATCTGGCCACTCCAAAGTCGTAAAAAATGTGATAGTCACTTCCTGTCTTAAGGCGGCCGTCTTCAAGTGGTGCGCACATGTCATGAACGAAAGTGTTGCATTTCAGTTGGAAAGGCTGAGACAGAGTGGGTACCCTCCGCAAACAATCGTGGAAGCCTGCGGGAGGTTGGCAAGGTGGATCAACGCAGGTTCGAGGCCCAAACTCCGGTAAACAGACCGGCGAAGGGTCGCCGTTATACCGTACGTGCACAGGTTGGCGCATGGGCTGAAGAACCTAGCCGGACGTTACAACATTCCTGATCTGTTTTCCGCACCTAGAAAGTTGGCTTCAATCTGTTCCCAGGTGAGCAGCCGGAAGGAAGGAGGCGGCAGAAGGAAAGGAAAAAAAAAGTGAGTGCAGTATCAAGCACACAGCCCCGTTCGTTCCCTGTGCCAGGGGAGTTGTGTTTAAGCTCCCGCTATCCTGTGGTTCGATGTACAACTGCCAACAGGGCGATGCGTCAACGAACGATCAGGTGTAGAAAGAGAAGTTTATTTTTTTTCTAATGTGAACAAAAATACAATGAAAAACTCCGGAACTCAATGCTCCGATCAGTCAAGCACATGCGATCAGGTGAACACCGAAGATTACTCAGGGGAGATTCCCTTGACAACCTCCAAAACATTGCCGCACTTGTAATGCCGGTGATAAGAAGCTGCAGTGTAAACCGCTCTTTGACCAAGCAACAATTCTGTTCAGGCATAGGGACCAACTTGTGCGGGAACTCATGGAGGCGTTTCATATGCGTATCAGCGGAGATAAATGCATCAGCCAGACTTGCGTCCGCTTCTCTGATAGGGAGTTCCGATTTTTGGCAAAATCACTGAGGTACACAGGGGGTGACATGTGATGTTCTGGATGTCAGATTGGTATGATTCGTTTTATTTTTCCTATTTATATGTGCTTGTGTTTCAGAATAAATCTTCAGTTGTTAGTTAGCGCTCGTTCTTGTCTGTCTTGCTTTGTCCTCGTCGTGACACTTTGTCGTGAAACTCCCAGACGGCACCCAAAGCAAAACCACGGCCGATATCTGCACGATCTTCGCAAGCCACTTTTCGAACCTGTTCTCTACGGACAGTTGGCTACATCTTCAAGATGGTTATGACGGGCTTCTACAAAGTTTTTTTGGAAACTTGCCACGAGTAGCTGAAGAGTTGCATGAAACCCTTTGCGCACCAGCCACAAGCCAAGAGCTGCACGCCATCCTGCAGAGTATGAATGCAGCCTCTGCCCCCGGTCCAGACGGCATTCCAACAAGTTTTTATTCAAACTTTTTTTACGAGATCCAAGGAGCGCTCCTGAAGATGGTCAACGGCTTCCTCGCGGATGGGTTACGTCCAAACTCTTTCCGCGAATGCCGCATCATACTCATTCCGAAAGCGGGCGGTGACCCCTCCGACCCGCAAGCATGGCGGCCCATAAGCCTCTTAAACGCAGATTACAAAATAGTCACATCTTTACTGAACACAAGAATGCGGACGATCCTACCTCACCTAATCCACCGGGCTCAAACCTACAGCGTCCCTGACCACTCTGTGTTTGATACATTGGCACTCACTAGAGACCTGTTCACATTTGCCAGCAGGACGGGCTTCAGCGGGTGCTTTGTTTCACTAGACCAGGCGAAAGCATTCGATCGGGTGGAACACTCGTATCTGTTCGGAGTCCTTGAAGCCTTCGGATTCCCTCCGCAAATTGTCAGCAGGCTGCGCTTACTTTACGCAGACCTGAATGCTCGTCTCTAAGTAAACGGCCACCAGACCGCTCCCTTCTCAGTCACCAGGGGCATAAGGCAAGGATGCCCTCTCTCCCCAACATTCTTCGTGTTATGCCTGGATCCACTCATCCGGCGCATTAACGACAGCCCATCCATACGCGCCTTCCCTCTGCCTGACCAGGGCCAAATCAAGGTATCGGCCTACGCCGATGACGTGTCGCTTTTCCTCAAGGACGAGGATAGCTACGCCGCTTTTTCGCGGCTGTTTCTCGAGTACAGCGAGATATCTGGGGCCCTATTGAACAGGGCAAAAAGCAAGGCACTAAGGTTTGGCACCTTCACACCGAACCTTGCGGGCGAGGTGGAGTGGGTGCAGGGAGTGAAAGTCCTGGGAGTAGTATTCCTCGCCAGCGGAGAAGTAGCCCGCGAAACCTGGACTAACCTCGGCACGAACGCTGAGAAACGCCTCTCGGTGGCGTCAACTTTCCGCCTTTCAATGGCAGAGCGCTGCTATATAGTTAAGTCCACAATCCTAGCCGCATGTTTTTATGTCGCCCGCGTCGCAAACCCACCGCGCACGTTTGCGCGCAGGCTAACCTCGGCCTGTGGCTCTTTCGTTTGGGCGGGCAAAACCGAACTTGTATCACGAATGTTCATGCGCCTTCCATCGTACATGGGTGGGTTTGGTATACCTTGTATCCGCACCATGTGCAATGTGCTCGCCTTGCGAGGAGTACGAGATCTTGTACGCAACCCAGACTATCCCGGGAGGACACTCCTCACATACTTTCTGGGTACAGCGCGTAACGTGTTTTTTTCACAACACGTGGTTGGCCCTACAGCCGAGCAGCCCCCGGCATTTTCGTTAATGTGCGTCGCACACTGACGTCGTTGACTGCCAGCGTGCCCGATCTGGATGTTGATGAAACCCCGCCCTCCAGGATGTGTGAAGCACTAACGGTCGCTGCGCTGACCGGCGAACAACTCCAGAAAACGAGAC
Organism: Amblyomma mixtum; assembly: GCF_055824585.1. Taxonomy (NCBI): domain Eukaryota; kingdom Metazoa; phylum Arthropoda; class Arachnida; order Ixodida; family Ixodidae; genus Amblyomma; species Amblyomma mixtum. The sequence goes on along the minus strand of NC_143014.1, from coordinate 386,729,122 downwards.
GGGCACGCTGGCGCCAACTGACCTCAGCTACGCTTCCTGCAGATGTCAGGGACTTCGGCTGGCTGCGAGGCTGGCGGGTCCTGCCCACAAGAGACCGTCTTGCGGCGTGGGGCGTGGCGCCCTCCGCCCGATGCCCGCAGTGCGGTCTCTTAGAAACATTGCGGCACGCAATGTTTGAGTGTGTAGTTGTGCGCACCTTTTGGACATTAGTGTCACGCATGTTTTTAACCCGCCTGGAAGCGCGCACTAGTTCTCCCGAAGTGTTTCAAAATATGCTCTTGTGTGTCGGCATGTTCATTTTGTGGCGGCAGCGTGGAGTGGCATCCTTAAATGGGCGTCCGCAAAGAACAATGTTCCCAATGTTGCAGCGCCTGCGCACGCGCCTCTTTGAACAAGCATGCATGGACGCTCTGTCAATGAGCGAGGCTGAGTTCTTGCGCAAATGGTCGACATACTTTATCGTCCTCCGCGGCGGTCGAGTATCGGCATTTTTACTGCATTACTGACGTGCTCAGTGCTGCGTCACTGAGCATGTGCTTGACTGATCAGGGCATTAGGTTCAGCTGTTTTGTTTTGTATTTTCTATGTTAAAAACAGAAAAAATAAACTTCTCTTTCTACGCCCGAGCTCGTCCAGAACCAGCGAAGTTTTTTCGGCGCTGGCTTGCTGAGAAGTTTTGACAAGTGCAGGCGGGCCTCGGATCCACTGCGACCCCGAGGATCCGCAACCAGCCTCCCAGCCCAGGCGCCGTGCCTTTGCCGGTGCTCGGGCAACTTCCTGGCCTTCAAGCAGCAGCCCAGTCGGCCGCCCGTGACGTCATGGGAGGCCCGGGACCTGCTGCCCCTCCGGTGTTCCGTGCGCCGCCCCCAAAGGCGCACTGTTTTTCGTTTACAGTTACATCCGACGCGACAGCTGACGACATCGTCGACGGCATCGAGTTGGTTGTCGGCCCGAAAGGGCTAGAGAGCCTCCAGCACCATGGAGGCATGAAGTTCTGCGTCGCCATGGCCTCGGCTGCGGCGGCGGAGAAGGTGCTCGTGGAAGGCGCCTTCAACGTGAACGGCACTTCCGTCCCAGTAGCCTGCGTGGGTCCTGCCGTGGTCCACGTGACGGCTTTTCGTGTGCCGCTGTTCGTGGGAGACGCGGCGCTGGCAGCGGCACTGAGCTCTTTCGGCAAGGTGCTGGACATCACCCACCCCGTCCTCAAGGGCCGTCGTCACGTCGGCAACGGGACGCGCGTGGTCCGGATCGAGATGAAGCAGGCGGTGCCGAACTTCTTGACCGTCCAGGGCCACCGCGTCATGTTTGACTACCGAGGCGTCCGGAAGGTGTGTTCCCGCTGCGGGCAGGACGGCCACATCGGCGCGGCGTGTCGAACGCCGCGGTGCGCTCGCTGCGAGGTGTTCGGCCACGACACGGCCGGATGCGGAGCGGCTTGCAGGCGCTGCGGTGGAAGCCACGCCACAGCGGACTGCCTGCGGCCACGGTCATATGCGGCGGCCGCCGCCTCGAGGAAGGAACCGAGTAAGGACAACGTGGCCGCAGAAACGCGGAGCCCACCAACCGTCCGGACGCCTGTTGCCGACGAGCACCCAACGACCAGCCGCCCGAGGGAGCCCGAACCCGCCCCCGCGACGGAGGTGGCCGTGAAGGAGCAGCTCGAGGGGACGCCTTCAAACGACGTGGAGCCGTTCGGTGCTGTTTTCGCGGAACCCTTGCCGCCGCTACCCCGCACAGCTTCCTTCAACACCGAGAGCAGCAGCGGCGATGAGTCGAGCGTGGCGTCGGGCGACCTGGTGGACGTACCGGACAAAGTCACGCCGCTTCGCCTGACAGGCGACTTGACGTGCGGCCAGGTGTCAGGAACGACGACTCCTGGAGGTGCGGACGACACGCGCTTCCCGTCACCAGCCAGCCACACCCTCCCATCGGCGACCCTGGCGTCGGCATCGGCTTCAGCTGCGAGCGTCGCCAAGACCATGCAGCAACCGGTGAGCGAGGCCACAAGCGCCGACGGCCCCGAAAACATGGACTTTTCCCGACCAGACTTCAAACGTGCCCACCCCCAATCATCGGAATCCGAAGGGACTGTTAACGAACGTTCTAGCAAAAAAGTGCCGCGCGCGCCAAGCGCCGCCCATGGCAGCGCTCTTTAGGTTGTATGCTATGCCGTCGGTGCTCTTGGCATTCATGGCGGTTGTGCATCTCCTCTCCCTGAATGTTCGGGGATTTCAATCCGTAGACAGACAGAGAGAGGTGATGCACTTTGCCAGGGCTAGGGGCGTCGACATCCTGTTTTTACAGGAATGCAACTTCCGTACTTCACTTGATGTGCTGAATTTCACCACCCGGTTTTCTGTTTTTGCTTATTTTTCGTTGACTGATTTTCATATGTGCGGTGTTGGTGTCGTTTTTGTAAACCCCTGCCTGCGCGCGGGTGCTCATTGCACTTTCGGGCTGGACGGCCGCACTCTTGCGGTCGACTTCACACTAAACCAGCGGCGGGTACGTGCGTTGGTTGTATATGCGCCAGCACGGCGGACTAATAGTTCTGATTTTTTTGAGCGCCTCGACTCATTCCTCCTTGATCCCTACCCCACTTTCATCGTCGGTGACTTCAATTGTGTACTTAACATCGACCGTGACGTCCGCGGACAGGGTCACGGTCGCCGTTATTGCGGTGCCCCCGCGCTCCGCGATCTCGTGACTCAGTTCCGCTTGTCTGACGCGTGGGTGCAGCTTCACGGGGATGCCTTTGGAGCGACGTTTGAGAGAGCACAGTCAGCGAGTCGGATAGACAAATTCTATTTTCCACCAGAGCTCGCTTCTTTTGTCGTTAGCTGCGAAGTTCTCGCGTTCCCTGCAGGCACGCCAGTGATTTCCGATCACCACCCCTTGTCAGTCAGGCTCGACTTTGGTGAGGACACCCCACGTACTGTTACGTGGCGCATGGACACGAGCCTACTGGCGGACCCGGAAAGCGTGGCGTCGCTGCGTACGGCGTTGGCAGCATCGTGCAGGAGCTTCGTTGCGACTGATTCATGGGACACACTCAAGGCTCGTTGGCAAGCAACCCTGGTGGCGGCCGGTCAAGACCGCAGACGCCGGGTAACTCATGCACTGAATGACACCCTCAAGCGCATCCGTATAGTGCAAAGGGGAGCACCCTTAACCTTTGCCATGAGCGATTACCTGAGTCTACTTAAAGCACGTTACCACGTGTTGCTCTGCCAGTCATCACGGGCAGCTAGTCGTGCACACCAGCTCGGGCGGCCGATATCAGACCCGGCTGTGCTACGACACGTACGCGCAGGCACGGCAGAGGAATTCGCTCCCGCTACTGTGCCTTTCGTGACACTCCCAGACGGCACCCAAAGCAAAACCACGGCCGATATCTGCACGATCTTCGCAAGCCACTTTTCGAACCTGTTCTCTACGGACAGTTGGCTACATCTTCAAGATGGTTATGACGGGCTTCTACAAAGTTTTTTTGGAAACTTGCCACGAGTAGCTGAAGAGTTGCATGAAAACCTTTGCGCACCAGCCACAAGCCAAGAGCTGCACGCCAACCTGAAGAGTATGAATGCAGCCTCTGCCCCCGGTCCAGACGGCATTCCAACAAGTTTTTATTCAAACTTTTTTTACGAGATCCAAGGAGCGCTCCTGAAGATGGTCAACGGCTTCCTCGCGGATGGGTTACGTCCAAACTCTTTCCGCGAATGTCGCATCATACTCATTCTGAAAGCGGGCGGTGACCCCTCCGACCCGCAAGCATGGCGGCCCATAAGCCTCTTAAACGCAGATTACAAAATAGTCACATCTTTACTGAACACAAGAATGCGGACGATCCTACCTCACCTAATCCACCGGGCTCAAACCATCAGCGTGCCTGACCGCTCTGTGTTTGATGCATTGGCACTCACTAGAGACCTGTTCACATTTGCCAGCAGGACGGGCTTCAGCGGGTGCTTTGTTTCACTAGACCAGGCGAAAGCATTCGATCGGGTGGAACACTCGTATCTGTTCGGAGTCCTTGAAGCCTTCGGATTCCCTCCGCAAATTGTCAGCAGGCTGCGCTTACTTTACGCAGACCTGAATGCTCGTCTCTCCGTAAACGGCCACCAGAGCGCTCCCTTCTCAGTCACCAGGGGCATAAGGCAAGGATGCCCTCTCTCCCCAACATTCTTCGTGTTGTGCCTGGATCCACTCATCCGGCGCATTAACGACAGCCCATCCATACGCGGCTTCCCTCTGCCTGGCCAGGGCCAAATCAAGGTATCGGCCTACGCCGATGACGTGTCGCTTTTCCTCAAGGACGAGGATAGCTACGCCGCTTTTTCGCGGCTGTTTCTCGAGTACAGCGAGATATCTGGGGCCCTATTGAACAGGAGAAATGCAAGGCACTAAGGTTTGGCACCGTCACACCGAACCTTGCGGGCGAGGTGGAGTGGGTGCAGGGAGTGAAAGTCCTGGGAGTAGTATTCCTCGCCAGCGGAGAAGTAGCCCGCGAAACCTGGACTAACCTCCGCACGAACGCTGAGAAACGCCTCTCGGTGGCGTCAACTTTCCGCCTTTCAATGGCAGAGCGCTGCTATATAGTTAAGTCCACAATCCTGGCCGCATGTTTTTTTGTCGCCCGCGTCGCAAACCCACCGCGCACGTTTGCGCGCAGGCTAACCTCGGCCTGTGGCTCTTTCGTTTGGGCGGGCAAAACCGAACTTGTGTCACGAATGTTCATGCGCCTTCCATCGTACATGGGTGGGTTTGGTATACCTTGTATCCGCACCATGTGCAATGTGCTCGCCTTGCGAGGAGTACGAGATCTTGTACGCAACCCAGACTATCCCGGGAGAACACTCCTCACATATTTTCTGGGTACAGCGCGTAACGTGTTTTTTTCACAACACGTGGTTGGCCCTACAGCCGAGCAGCCGCCGGCATTTTTCGTTAATGTGCGTCGCACACTGACGTCGTTGACTGCCAGCGTGCCCGATCTGGATGTTGATGAAACCCCACCCTCCAGAATGGGTGAAGCACTAACGGTCGCTGCGCTGACCCGCGAACAACTCCAGAAAACGAGACGGGCACCCTGGCGCCAACTGACCTCAGCTACGCTTCCTGCAGATGTCAGGGACTTCGGCTGGCTGCGAGGCTGGCGGGTCCTGCCCACAAGAGACCGCCTTGCGGCGTGGGGCGTGGCGCCCTCCGCCCGATGCCCGCAGTGCGGTCTGCTTGAAACTTTGCAGCACGCAATGTTTGAGTGTGTAGTTGCGCGCACGTTTTGGACATTAGTGTCACGCATGTTTTTAACCCGCCTGGAAGCGCGCACTAGTTCTCCCGAAGTGTTTCAAAATATGCTCTTGTGTGTCGGCATGTTCGTTTTGTGGCGGCAGCGTGGAGTGGCATCCTTAAATGGGCGTCCGCAAAGAACAATGTTCCCAATGTTGCAGCGCCTGCGCACGCGCCTCTTTGAACAAGCATGCATGGACGCTCTGTCAATGAGCGAGGCTGAGTTCTTGCGCAAATGGTCGACATACTTTATCGTCCTGCGCGGCGGTCGAGTATCGGCATTTTTACTGCATTACTGACATGCTCAGTGCTGCGTCACTGCGCATGTGCTTGAATGATCAGAGAATTAAGTTCATCTGTTTTGTTGTATTTTCTATGCTATGACAGATAAAATAAACTTCTCTTTCTACGCCGCCACCGAGTGAGTCAGTTCTTTTGCGGGCGCAAGTCAGCCCAAATAAAGAGCTTCGTTTGCAAGTATTTCTGGTGTCTTCCTGACCGCTGGACTGCTGTCACTACAACGTGACATCTGGTGGAGGTGCTGGGTAGCCTTCCATGTACCGGACACCCCCTACAAGCCGTGACGCAAGCCCTCTGAGTCATCAACCGCAGGACCTGAGTCCAGTCCACCGCGCTAGCCGACGCCTGCAAGGGGACGCACCAGAGTTCGGGAATCTGCCGGACCCTACCCGGAAGCGGAAGCCAGCCCCAACGCCTACCATGAGCTTGCCCCAGACGACGACTCCAATCATTCTTCACCAGCCCCGGGTGCCACCAACCTTCGACGCTTCGCCTGGCGCCGACCCCGAAGAATGGCTTGAGCAGTTCGACCGTGTGGCTATCTTCAACAACTGGGACGATGCCAGGAAACTTAGGTACGTCTTTTTCGCCTTGGAGGGACCAGCAAAAGTCTGGTTCGAGAATGAGGAAGCTAACCTCACGAACTGGGAAACCTTCAAGGAGCAGCTTCTAAAGACCTTCACGAACGTCATGCGAAAGGAGAGAGCCCAGCAGCTGCTACAGTCTCGCATACAACACCCAAACGAGACCGTTGCTGTGTACACTGAGGAAATGAAGCGTCTCTTCCGGCGTGCCGACGCGAGCATGAAGGAAGAAGAGAAGGTGAAGTTGCTTATGCGAGGAGTTAAAGAGCAACTATTTGCCGGCCTCGTTCGCAACCCACCGAAAACCGTCGCGGAATTCGTACTAGAGGCATCCACAATGGAGAAAACTCTTGACGCCCGAGCCCGCCAGTATGACCGCCAGCAGCGCTTTTTGTCAGCAAGCTGCATGGATACCGCTAACAACGATAACCTGCGGGAGGTTATACGTGAAGTTGTGCGAGAGGAGCTCCGACGATTGCTGCCAACGGGAACGCAGCCGCAACTTTCATCGCTCACTGACGTCATCCGGGACGAGGTTCAACAGGCCCTGGGTGTGGCGCCGACACCCACGCAGCCTCTGCAGCCCCCAGCCATGACTTACGCCGCAGCTGTGCGCCGTCCTGCACCTCGACGACGGGACCCAAGCCCCTATCGCCCTCAGCCAGCTGCGTTGGACCGCCGCCCACTCGCCCCAACCCGCCCGTCCTACGAGCGACGCGCGCAGCCGAGGAAATGCGACGAGTGGAGAACTCCCGACCAGCGCCGCCCACTATGCTTCCACTGTGGCGAAGCCGGTCACGTCCTCCGGCACTGCCCATACAGAAGACTGGGCATCCGAGGGTTCTCTTACGACGCTCCACGACCCCGACCCGGCCAGCGACCAGCCGAAATCGAGGAGTTCTTACGTCGGGAAGAATACTCATCGCCGAGCCGCCTATCACGTTCCCCGTCGCCATCGTCCCCGCGCTTTGTATCTCCTAGCCGAGGTTACGCCGTGCGTGGACGCTCCCCCCAGCCCCCGAAGGTTAAACTAAATAAAGCAGCCTCTGGAGGTGAGGTTGCTTCTAAGCGCAATGACAAAGATCCTCCATCGACGAGTACTCAAGACCATGCCTCAACTACGACGACAACACCGACGACGACAACACCGACGACGACGACGCGGCCAGACTTGAAGCTTTTACCGCTGCCCAGTGAAGTAACGTCGCAGTACGCCCACCGCAGCCTCACTACTCGACGAAGCCGAGATCGGACACCGAAGACAACGTACAATACGAGAACGCGAACAAGTGACCTTGAAGTTACGGTCGACGGTCACGCGGTTACTGCCTTGGTGGACACGGGAGCTGACTACTCTGTCATGAGTGGCCCACTCGCTGTCCGACTCAGGAAGGTAACAACACCTGGGATGGCCCGCTGATCCGCACCGCAGGTGGCAACCTGATTACGCCGTCAGGACGCTGCACCGCGAGAGTTACTGTAAATGGGAGAACCTATGCGACTACCTTCCTGATCCTACAGCAATGCTCGAGAGACGTGATTTTGGGAATGGACTTCCTGAACGAACATCGGGCGATCATCGACCTTCGATCTAAGTCGATCAAGCTTTCCACGGAAAAAGCCATACCTGTTGCGACGCGCGCGATTCATCACGTTGCCTTAAACGTCCTCGATGAAGCATTGAGCGTGCCGCCCCGATCAAGTGTCCTCGTCGGCATAGGTACTGGAGACATCGAAAATGCCGAAGGCGTTATCGAGGGGAACACCCAGTTACTCCTGGATCGAGGATTGGGCGTCTCGAGGGGAGTCGCCGAAATCCGAAATGGCCAAGCCCAGGTGTTTCTAACCAACTTCACGGAAGAATACCGGCATCTAAACAAAGGTACGACGATCGCTTTCCTCGACGAGCTGGCAGACATCAGAGACGTATTTGCCCTACCCGACCAACCCGCAGAACCATCTGACCAAGGCCATCAACCCACGTTCGACATCAACCCGGCATTACCCCGGAGCAGACAAGACCAAATACGCAGTCTTCTTCAAAGGTACACCGATTGTTTCTCATCAGCATCGAATGTGCGACGAACCCGGCTTGCCAAGCACCGCATTGTCACAGACGAACACGCGCGACCATTGCGACAGAGCCCCTACCGCGTATCGCCGCTAGAACGCCAAGCTATCCGCAAGCAAGTTGAGGAAATGCTTCGTGACGACGTCATACAGCCATCGAGGAACCCCTGGGCAGCACCGGTCGTCCTAGTGAAAAAGAAAGACGGCACCCTTCGCTTTTGCGTCGATTACCGCCGCCTGAACAACATTACGAAGAAGGATGTCTACCCCCTCCCCCGCATCGACGATACACTGGACCGGCTGTGCAACGCTAAGTACTTCTCATCGATGGACCTGAAGAGCGGCTACTGGCAAATTGAAGTCGACGAAAGAGATCGCGAGAAGACTGCGTTCATCACGCCAGACGGACTCTTCGAGTTCAAGGTGATGCCATTCGGCCTCTGCTCTGCCCCAGCGACGTTCCAGCGAGTAATGGATACGGTGCTCGCAGGCTTGAAGTGGTAGATTTGCCTAGTCTACTTAGATGACGTTGTTGTCTTCTCCTCAAGCTTTGAAGACCACCTCAGAAGGCTTCGGATAGTGCTGGAAACGATCAAGTCTTCAGGCCTGACACTGAAACCAGAGAAGTGCCACTTCGCCTACGAGGAGCTGCTGTTCTTTGGTCACGTCATAAGCAAGGATGGAGTTCGCCCAGACCCCCAGAAGACGGCTGCGATCGCAGAGTTTCCACAACCTAATGACAAGAAGGCTATACGCAGATTCCTTGGATTGTGCGCTTATTACCGACGATTCGTCAAGAACCTTTCGCGCATCGCTGAACCTTTGACTCAACTTACCAAGGCTGATGTGCCTTTTAAATGGGAAAGGCCACAAGAGGAAGCTTTTTACGAGCTGAAGCGCCGCTTACAGTCCCCTCCTGTGCTCGGGCACTTTGATGAAAACGCCGAAACCGAAGTTCATACCGATGCAAGCGGGGTGGGCTTAGGAGCGGTCCTCGTTCAGAAAAATGGCAGACAGGAGAAAGTTATCGCGTACGCTAGCCGTTCACTGTCGAGAGCCGAAGCCAACTATTCGACGAGAGAGAAAGAATGTCTCGCCACTATTTGGGCCACGTCCAAATTTCGCCCCTACCTATACGGACGACCATTCAAGGTTGTGAGCGATCACCATGCTCTGTGCTGGCTGGCCAATTTGAAAGATCCCTCCGACCGCCTTGCTCGTTGGAGCCTGCGTCTTCAGGAATTCGACATAACTGTAGTCTACAAATCTGGCCGCAAGCATTCCGATGCAGACTGCTTGTCACGAGCTCCTGTCGACGCAGCACCCGAAGAGGAAGACGACGACGCTTTCTTAGGACCGGTAAGCGCCAGCAGTTTCGCGCAGCAGCAGCACTCGGATCCTGACTTGCAAAGCCTAGTTGATTATCTGAAAGGCAAGACCGCATCGCCACCCCGAGGGTTCAAGCGGCAACTGTCGTCCTTCGTCCTTCACAATAATGTCCTCCTGAAGAAGAACTTCGCGCCGAACAGGACAGTGCGTCTTCTTGTCGTGCCCAAAAATCTCAGGCAAGAAATTATGCAGGCATGTCATGATGAGCCGACTGGAGGACATCTCGGGATTGCTCGCACGTTGCACCGCATCCAGGAGAAGTACTATTGGCCACGGCTAGCTACCGACGTTTCCCATTACGTGAAAACGTGCCGTGAGTGTCAGCGACGGAAAACGCCTCCGACTAGACCAGCCGGACTCCTGAACCCCATACCACCGCCAACTAAGCCCTTTCAGCAAATAGGGATGGATCTCCTCGGCCCCTTTCCGACCTCTTCATCAGGAAACAAGTGGATCATCGTGGCAACCGACTACATGACCCGCTACGCCGAAGCAAAAGCGTTGCCTAGTGGTACCGCAACAGAAGTCGCAAAATTTTTTGTCGAACAAATTCTCCTGCGACACGGCGCCCCGGAAGTTCTCATCACAGACAGAGGAACGGCGTTTACAGCAGGGCTGACGCAAGCCATTTTAAACTACAGCCAGACAAGCCATGGGAGGACCACTGCCTATCATCCACAAACCAACGGACTCACAGAGCGTCTGAACAAGACCATCGCAGACATGCTCTCCATGTACATCGACGCCGAACACAAGACGTGGGACTCCATTCTGCCCTACGTGATCTTCGCTTATAATACTGCCGTCCAGGAGACAACCAGGTTTACCCCATTCCAGCTGGTATACGGCAGGAAGCCCACGACAACACTCGACGCAATGCTCCCGCACGTTTCCGACGAAGACAACCTCGACGTCGCCGCCTACCTTCATCGCGCCGAGGAAGCCCGAAGACTTGCGCGGCTTCGCATTCAAGACCAGCAGCACACCGACGCCCGACGCTACAATCTGCGCCGACGAGACACGCATTACAAGCCAGGTGATCGGGTTTGGATATGGACGCCAGTTCGCCGCCGTGGATTAAGCGAAAAGTTGCTGCGACGCTACTTTGGTCCGTACAGGGTTCTCCGTCGGATCGGTGACCTTGACTATGAAGTCATCCCCGACGCCACGACAGCATCTCAGCGACGCCGCCCACGCCCGGAAGTCGTACATGTCGTACGCCTGAAGCCATATTATGAACGCTAAAACTCGAAGTTTCATTTTCCGTGTTTATTTTCATTTTAAAGCATCGAGACGATGCTTCTTTGGAAGGGGGGTAATGCCACGTATCATTGTAGTGTTTGTTCGTTCACGCTCAAGGCTGCAGGAAAGGGCTGTTATCATTTTTGTTCGTGACGCGAGAAGCGACCAGTCTAATCTCGATTGATCGCAGCCATGAAAGGCTGCATCTAGGTTTTTCCAGATTACTGTAGATGATCTTGTCCTGCTATCTGGAAGTTTCTTTGCCGGCTTTAAATTGAGCGATGCCGCGAGCGGCGGGCATTCGTAGTTCGACGATTGACGAGCACGCTTGTTGCTTACGCCGCCACCGAGTGAGTCAGTTCTTTTGCGGGCGCAAGTCAGCCCAAATAAAGAGCTTCGTTTGCAAGTATTTCTGGTGTCTTCCTGACCGCTGGACTGCCGTCACTACAACGTGACAATATAAAAGGCACAGTGACCAAATCACAATTTTCTATTTCACCAGAAACAGCTGCAGGTAGTCAGCCTTCTTAGGCATTTCTTGCCAGAGCCGGAAATCAAAATGTGAAATGCCAACGATTCACACCACATTTTCACCATCGCTGCAAGGTTGAACAAAGTGGTTGTTGCTCGAGATGTGAATAGACCGGAGCTGCATGACACCTATACCAAGCACCTGCTAGACGATAAGGCGGCAACAAAACGTGCGCGAAACGGAAAAAAAAGTACCGCGGGATTTAAGCAATATATATTTCACGTTTCTCTTTAAGGCCGCCAGACATTCAATCAATATCAATGCGACTGGCATGACCGATCAACTAAACAAAATTCTCGATTGGAAAGCGTTAACCACATATCTCGTGGCGTCAAGAAATTCGCTCTGAAACAAACCCGTAATAGCAGAAGAGCCCTCCTGACCACTTATTTGCACTTTTTAGCGGCTTTTAGCGCTTTTAATCTTGGTAGCTGCAAGAGTACATGTCCTTTTTCGAACATTCATTCGTGTTGGTGTCATAAAATGACAAACATATTCAAAAATCTAACGGAAATAGTCACCCTTCGATGCAATACGTCCGCTCCCGCCGCGAATGCCGATCACCATATCGCTGCTTCAGAAAACAGCCGCATGATGCCGCCACAAACGCTGGAATGACCGGCCCTTGTTTCTTATTGAAGTAGGTGCCTCTGTAGGATGTGGACGGGGCGGCTAAACGGCGTTCCAGAGCATGTCACCCGCACGGCTGTACGCATCAACGGCAAGGTCTACTCGTTCGACAGTTGCCACACGGCATGGAACTTGGTCCACGAGTTCAAATTTGACCCCGCATCGCACCGGTGGGATGTGGTGCAGACATTACTTCCCGACGCCGGGCCGATTACCATTTCCCCCGCACAGTTGCAGCGTACGGCCACTGCGCGTATCTGTGGGGCGGCCCGCGCAGCTGTCGATTTCCAGGTGTTTTTTATCGCTTCGACCCAAACACGATGACATGCAGCCGTCTGGCGGTGTCTGGTGAGGTACCCTCAGCCATGTACGGCAGCACAGCTTGTGTTGTGGGTCACCGCAAATATATCTTCAGTGACTGGGATCCTTCGGCATATATGCGGGTCCTTGACTTGGATACCCTAGAGTGGCATCGTGTCCCCACCAGCGGAGTGGCTCCGGTTCTACGTCCCTGCCAACCTCCGTCTGTCATCGGGACCCGCATGTATGTGTTCGGCAGCAGCCCAGAAGACCGTTCCCTCATCCTATACTATTTTGAAACGACCACCTCTTCCTGGGTGCGCCCACAGGTACAAGGGGTACCCCCTGTGTACCGGCGAGGACATTCAGCCTTCGTGTTCAACGAAGAGCTGTACATTTTCGGAGGGTACAGCGATGTGCTCAAGACCTACTTAGCAGATGTGCACAAGTACGACCCCGCGACGTCGTGTTGGACCAAAGTGAAGCCATGTGGCTCACCACCATCTCCCAGGTACTGCCATGGCTGCTCAGTGATGGGTGAAAGAGTGTTTATCTTCGGTGGCTTTGGGCCGGCACCCGACCAGGATGAGGAGCAGGTAGTTGAGGAGCGAAGGTCGCTGACGGATCTCCACGTGTTGCACTTGGCACCGACACTGAAGAACCTGTCCGTACTTGCAGTAATTGATGCACGGCTGGATCCAAGCTCCTTACCACCCTTCATTAGAGAAATGGTCCACGCTATCACTTCTCACCCATCGTAGTCGATGTTTGATGCTGCATGTCAAACAAATGGACTGCCTTCGGCGTAGCCAGCTTGGCGCTGCGGCGATGATTGAACTTCGACGCCGCTAATTCACACAGCAATAAACTCTTCTTTTATACGCAATGAATGCCTTCCTTCAGTGCTTGATTTTCGCGCAAGCAAGAAAGTCGCTAGTGTTTTGTTTATTTCATGCCAGTCTCAGGCGAAACTTTTTTCAAAGATTACTGAGAACAAATTTTCCGAAAGAACTATTCTCTGAAATTGTTTCCACTCCAGCCTGGTGGTTTCTTCAAGGGAATCGCATCAAAATTACTTCGGCGTGAAGCTCGCGATGAAGTCTAGGTTGCCGTGAAGCTCCTGGTAGTCATCCTTTTCAAAGCAGTAGGCAGATTGAGATGCTGAATGTGGCGGTAGGCGTCGATTTTGAATCTTCTCCGGAAACAACTTCCGTCTTTTGTGATTACTTTAGAAAGCCGGACATTTATCATTTATTTCCGCATGCCTGACTTCAGTTTGACGCTGCTTTAAATGTTCACTGATTTTAAAGCCTGCTAGTTATGGTTTACTTTTCCCGATATACATTTTAATTTTAATCTGGAAGCACTCGACCGGTATCTATGTCTTGAACATGAGCCGATGGAATTCGTCAAAACTTGGGTAACTGCTCGTTTCAGGTGGAGATCGTATTGAAGGCAATCGACTACATGCTGGCCAATATTTGAAGTTTTTCGACAGCTTATCTATTCGCATGTGAGAGCGCTCCGGCGCACCGCGCACGTCACATACACTCTCGACGAGCCATCCAACGACGGCTGGGGTGAAATGTTCGGGAAATGTGTGGAGGCACCAACTTGAATAGACAAAGCAATTTTGTGCCATGGCGCTCTGCAGCCGCATATAACTTCGCGCCATAAAAATTCATCAGAGTCAACAGTAAAAGCGAAGGTGAGAGTATAGAATGTGATATTAAGGCGGAAGCCTTTAATGCCTCATCGTTGTAAGCAGGAGTTGTCGACAGAAAATGTCACGCTTTTCAATTGGTCGAAATGCTCGTGACGTCACAGTGCGCGAATTTCAAATGGGGCCAATTGTACTTTGGCTAGTAACCATGCAACCAATCAAAGGGATCGTATAGTGATGCTCCAACTAAGTGGGACTGAGTTTAGATAATTGCTTAATTAAACAATTAGCCTAATTAAGATAGAAGAGAATGAAGAGGTCAGAAGACGGAAGAAAAGAAAAGAAAAGAAAGACGCGCGCCGCAGCGACAACAGCGTCCGCGGAAGGAGACGCTGCTGAAAAAACAGATAAGTACGAAGCCGCGTTCGCTCCACCACCACGCACTTCCCCACTCAGTTCGACGTTGCTCGTTTCATATACGTTGTGTCGAACATCCTAGACAGTTCCAACATTTGACAGGTGAATGACAGAACACGATGGATAGAAATGCAATTATATAAATACGAAATAGCCTAATTAACCTTTCTAGTTAGACAGCATAAATCAATAAAACCGAGAACGAAATTGGTCGAGTTGGGGAATCGAACCAGGGTCTCCGGAGTGCGATACGAACACGCTAGCCACTCCGTAATGCCAGCTGAATGGTTTGGAATGAACAAAGAAGGCGCGTCTAGCTAATACGGCGTCTTCGTTCACTCCCATTTTCCCCCTTTCCCTTACGGCGAGGTGCAGGTGTCCACCCAGATATGCGAGAGAGATACATTTCCTTTCCTCAAAAAATAAATTTACCGTCCAGCAAGGCGTACAGCCGAATTGGCGATGGCGTTCTGTTGACTCCCTGGCAGCGTTGCAAGACGCTGTCGCGTTCCACTCTTACAGGCGAAGCTTAACATGTTAACCACACATCAGTAACACACGCAGACAGCCAATCGACGCGTCATTTGCTGGTAGCACTTGAATCATCATTCACAACCACATTCGTGGCAGAATGCTGTACTCAGGCTTTCGCCTTGCACCACTTTAGTCGCCAAAGTGACTCCTAATTTTTTTGTGAATAAAGTGTGAATTTTTTTAGATGAGCATTGGTGTTCGATTTTTGCTACATTCATTTGGCAGGAGTCATATTCTCTTAACACCGGACACTGACGAAAAGGAAGAACTGCGATAGGCAGATGGCTACGAAGCTCTCACGTTGTAAGCCGAAACTTTCGCTTTTAATGACTCATTGTTGGCAACAGAATGTTGCCAGCAGAGGTGTTACGCTTTTCGGTTGGTCGAAATGGTTATGACGTCAGAGTGCGCGGATTCGAAGTAATGAGGTAACCTGGGGATGCCTGACGTCCCCTTTTAGAGCGCGCGACAACTAATAAAATAGTTGTCGTCAGCTCCGACAGAGGGCGTAAGGCGTCTATGACTGACCACATTACATACCTCATTACTGCGAACAGAGCCATGGATACAGCCGAACTCATCGAAGCAGAGAGAGAGTCGTGCTAGTGAAGCAGTCAAAGTGTGTAGTTGTAATCTGTAGTCAAAGTGTGTAGTCAAATAAAGCACTAGTGCACCGCAAATAGTCTTGCAGTCAACGCCAAACAGTGCGCCAGGAAAGGCTTTCGGATTGCAGCACTTTGAAGATCCAAAGTGCCCCTGAATTTTCTCACCTTGTTTATAAGATGTTTGCTTGAGCTCTCTCAAATTGGCTACAACTTTCAATGCCTACTTTGAATGAACCTCTCCAAACATGTGGCTTAATTTATTTTATATATTTATTTATTGCAAAATACTGCAAGCCAATAGATTGTCCCATGCAGGAGGGGCTATACAAGGCATTGAAAATGTCAAATACTAAGAAAATACGTGGGGTTACAAACAATGAGCAGAATAACAAAATACAACGCTCATTTACTAGAGAAAATGCTTCTCAAGAGCTTTACTAAAATTTGAGGACTGGAAAATGGCCTCGGGAAGAGAGTTCCAGTCGGAAACAGTCCGTGGAAAAAAAACTGTGCTGGAATGAGTCAGTCTTTGCAAAAATGGGTTCCAGCTAATGAATTCGTGAATGGTGTGTTCGGCGCGAATTGTTTGAGAATTACAGGGCGCGGTATGATTAGTTTATGTGTTAAAAGGTTATACATAAACAACAGACGGGAAATTTTTCTGCGTACTTCAAGTAATGGAATATGGTTGGTTTTAATTAGTGTTGTAGGTGAGTCTTACCTCCTGTATTTGTTATAAATAAACCTAAACGCATTGCTTTGCACCATCTCTATCTTGTATATGTCTTTCTTTATGAATGGATCCCATAATACCGAAGCGTACTCTAATTTGGACCCAATGAATGTTGAGTATGCAAGTAGTTTAACTTTACTTGGGGCATCTTTAAGCTTCCGCATTAAGTAGCAAAGCTTAGAAAAAGAGGAGGAGCAAAAATCTGCAATGTGTGAAGTCCATGTTAAGTCATGAGTTAACGTTTCCCCTAAATATTTATATTGTGTAACCTCGTGGATTACATGATTTTGCATGGTGTAAGAGAAAGAACTAAAATGTTTTTTGCGCGAAATGCGTAAGAGAACAGTTTTATCAAGGTTTAGTTGCATATCCCATTTCACGCACCACTGATGACCAGCTAGAAGCGCATTTTGCAAGATGTAGTGATCGTTTTGGTTATTTATGGTCTTAAAAATCATGCAGTCATCTGCAAAAAGCTTTAAAGAGACATTTCCGGGGATGGAAGCAGACAGATCGTTTCTGTAGATTAGGAAAAGCAGTGGCCCTAAGACGCTGCCTTGAGGTACAACTGAAGTAATTGGAAGATCATTAGATCTGCAGTCGTTAACGTCTACGTATTGTTTCCTATGTTTAAGATAAGCATGAATCCAGTTGACAAGATAAGTAGCGACGCCAATACCATCTAATTTAGAAATGAGTTTGCCATCAGAAACAATGTCAAAAGCTTTGCGGAAGTCTAAAAAAAGAACATCAACCTGCCCGGTTTTATCAAGAACAACTTGGAATTCATTAACCGTAGAAACCAACTGCGTCACGGTGGACATACCCTTTCTGAAGCCGTGTTGCAAAGGCGATAAAATTTTATTTTCAGCTGGAAACGAATGAAGGTACCCAGGGACTATGTGTTCTATTATCTTACAACAACAAGAAGTAATTAAAATCGGTCTGTAGTTAGAAATACTTAGCTTATCTCCTTTTTTATGGATTGGTACAACGCGGGCCATTTTCCAGTCCTCCGGCACATCACCAGAAATTAAAGAGTCTTGAAATATCTGTGTTAAAAACTCGGATACTTGTGTTGCAAAACGTTTAAGAAAAGCATTTGCAAGCCCATGAGGACCGGAACATTTCTTACTATCAAGTTTATGCAGCATCGACAGAACACCATTCACAGAAATAGCCGTTACGTTACCAAGATCTTCACCTCGAATTCTAGCTGTGGTTGCCTTCTCCCTCAGAAATACGCTTTGAAAGTAAGAGTTAAAACCTTCTGCAATCACTGTGCAGTCGGTCACAATGTCGTCACTAATTCGAACCTTACTGAACTGCTCATTCTTTCGACATAAAAAATTCCAAAACTTTTGGGGATTACTTCTGATGAAATCGGGGAGCGTCATGTTAAAATAATGAAACTTTGCTGATTTTAACTTTAAGGCAAGTTTCTGTTTGAGCAGTACATGCAGTGCGTACCGTGTTGAAGTATTGCAGTGGGGCTCACGAACAATTACACAGGTGCAAATCGACCTGGCA
The DNA here is from genome assembly GCF_055824585.1 of Amblyomma mixtum. NCBI lineage: Eukaryota > Metazoa > Arthropoda > Arachnida > Ixodida > Ixodidae > Amblyomma > Amblyomma mixtum. The sequence goes on along the minus strand of NC_143014.1, from coordinate 386,711,304 downwards.
AAAGGCATTTGGTCGCGTGTGCTAACCGTTTCTTTATTCTCTTGTAAACCACGTCAATCTTGGTTAAAGTCTTCCGTCTGGGATGCGCTTTTGCCACAAAAACTGTTCTTCGTGTTTTATTGATAATCACCCTCTCCCACAAACAGTCCGCATACGGTGCTCTCTGAAAGAAGCTTGCCCGTTGGCCCTGCTCCTGTTTGCAGAAGAACTGAGGATCGGGCGAGTTGGTGGTGATCCATCGTAAAAAACCAGCGCTTAAGAACACGGACAGAGGACAACGTGAAACAGACTGACGGCCCTGAACTTACAACTGAATTTTATTCACTCATAGGCAGCCAAATTATACATTTACAAAAACATGCGCAAAAGCGTCTTGTCAAACCCAGATACACTGTTGCCACTCACAAGCGTAAAACTAGAGAAAACAAAGAAACAGCAATCATCCATTCAGGGCACGTGTGCCATTACCTCACCCTCCCTACCCAGAATGAAATGAGATTGCTTCATTCTGGGTAGGGAGGGTGAGGTAATGGCACACGTGCCTTGCACGCTTGCCGCAGTAATGGTCCTGCTCTCGGGTCCGGCAGGTTCGCTACTGAGCCTCTTCTGCCAACATCCAATTAAAGGACGGATGTCAGAAATGTAGAGAGCGTGTTATCCACCGCTGATACTAGTCATGTGCGAAGTCCTGATAGCATTTTACACGTATGCTTTGCGAACGTGAGGCTTTATCTCATGGCAGTACATCAGAGGAAAAAGAGAAAACGCAGACGTACATGCAATGGTTTCAATGAAAAATAATATATAGTGTGGAAATATGGCATATTCGTAACACTACAATCAGCTGTTAGAGCACATGTAAACGAATTAATATATGCTATTGGAACTAGCGCGTCATGATAGTGGTTCCAGACCTAAATTGTACAAGGCAGGAATGAGCGATAAAAAGCATTCGTGTATCATTAAAAAGTGCCAAGTGGCGCGATGTGTTAATGGGCCGCTGAATCAAAATATCGTGAAGTATTTTCTCGCAGTATATTTTATGGAGAAAACATAGCCGCAAGAATTTCATTACGTAACTACAATAGCTGAAGGTACAAATTAGTTTTCATATTAGGGGTACTGGTGGTACGATGAGAGCAGTTGAGAATGTAACGAGCAGACCAATTCTTATTATGTTCGTAGCTTACTAGAAAATCAAGACCAGGGTGCCGTGCTGAGGCCGCATTCTCAGCTTTAGAAGGAAAAAGTGATTTGTAACGTTGGTGGCAAAGGAATATAGAGAAAAAATTTTGTTCCAAGTAACCTAGAGAACAGTTAGCATTACTGGTCATACAGCTAATGCGGCGATCCGAAGAAAGGTTAGAAAACACACAGAAGCCTAAGCAGTTATACGATGCTAATATAGCGGCCCGTGTAATGTGCGATGTCAGTGCACATTAAAGAACGCCAGGAGGTCGTAATTTCTGGAGCCCTTCTCTCTGGCGTCCCTCATAGCCTGAGCCGCTTTCTAGAGTTTAACCAACCCAATCCTAGTCTTTCCCTCCCACCTTCCTGCCTTCCCTCACGGCGCAGTTTGGGTGTCTACCTAGAAGAAAATTTCCTTTCCTGCAAAGCAACTTATTTAGAGGTATATATGGAGGGCACAGTGAATAAAATCATATGTTTCCAATTCATCAGCAACACCTGCAGGAATTGACCCACTTTAGGCAATCCTTGCTAGAAGATTAAATGCAAAGGTGAAATCCCGACCATCCACACCACATTTTCATCATCGTGGCCAGCTTGGTGGTTTGTTGGTTTATTAAGGCGAAAGCCTTTAATATCTCATCGTTGTAAGCAGCAGTTGTCGACAGAAAATGTCACGCTTTTCAGTTGGTCGAAATGGTCGTGACGTCACAGTGCGCCAATTTCAAATGGGGCCAATTGTACTTTGGCTAGTAACCATGCAATTAATTGAAGGGATCCTATAGTGATGCTCCAAGAAAGTGGGACTGAGCTTAGTTAATTGCTTAATTACCCAATTCGCGTAATTAACTTTTCTATTCAGGTCATATAAATAAATAAAACCGAGCAGGAAATTGGTCGAGCTCGGGAATCGAACCCCGGTCTTCGCAGTGCGAGACGAGCATGCTATCCACTCCGCCATGCCAGCTCGATGGTTTGGAATGAACAAAGGCGCGTCTAGTGAGTACGGTGTCTTCGCTCACTGCCATCCTCCTCCCTTCCCGTCCGGCGAGGTTTAGGTGTCAACCGAGATATGAGAGACAGATAGATTTCCTTTCCTCAAAAACCAATTTACCGACGAGCGAGGTGTAGAACCGAATGGGCCATGGCGTTCTATGGACTCTCTGGCAGCGTTGCAAGACGCTGTCGAGTTCCACTCTTACAGGCGAAGCTTAACATCTTAACCACGCATCAGTGACGGCACTTTAGGTCAAAAAAGTGCACCCCCCCCCCTGAATTTTGACGGGTGTCCACCGAAATATGTGAGCCAGTTACTGCGTAATTTCCTTTCCTCAAATACAATTTTCATTTTCTTCATTACGGGCCATCTTTGTCTTTCTTCTTTCACTCCCACTTCCTCCCTTCCTCTACGGTGCGGTTCAGGTGTCCACCGAGATGACAGAGAATTACTGCGCGATTTCCTTTCCTCAAAAAGCGTTGCGTTCAAACGGCAAGGCATCGCGCCCAACGGGTAGTGGCGTTCCGTGGCTGCGCTACAACACGCTGTGGCGTTCCACTCCTAAAGGCGAAGCTTAAGCGTCATTAATTAGCAGTTAATTAGTATTCAGGCATTAATCAGTGATTTGTCATCACTTAGTAATTAGTTCCCAATTACATGTGACGCCACCAGTGCCACAGAAGCAGCCAAAGTGGTGCGGAAAACGCTTTCGCCTCTACACACTTTAGACAGAAAAAGTGCCCCTGAATTTTTAGTGTTTAACGTCCCAAAGCAACTCAGACTATGAGGAACGCCGTAGTGAAGGGCCCAAGAAATTTCGACCACCTGGGGTCTTTAACGTGCGCTGACATCGCACAGTACACGGGCCTTTAGAATTTCGCCTCCATCGAAAATCGGCCACCGAGGCCGGGATCGAACCCGCGTCTTTCGGGTCAGCAGCCCGAAAGACGCGGGTTCGATCCCGGCCGCGCCTTCCGGGCTGCTGACCCGAAAGACGCGGGTTAAACAGAAGGGTTGTTCCTCACGATGTGAATTCATGACACCGATACTACACACCGCTAGACGATAAGGCATAGAAAGAGAAGTTTATTTTTTTCGAAAGGAACAAAAATACGAAACAAAACAGTTGAACTGAAGTCTTTCAAGCACATGCGCAGTGACGCAGCACTGAGCACGTCAGTATGGCAGTATGAAAGCCGACACTCGACCGCCGCGCAGGACGATAAAGTATGTCGACCATTTGCGCAAGAACTCAGCCTCGCTCATTGTCAGTGCGTCCACGCATGCTTGCTCAAAGAGGCGCGTGCGGAGGCGCTGCAACATTGGAAACATTGCTCTTTGCGGACGCCCATTTAAGGAAGCCGCTCCACGCTGCCGCCACAAAACGAATATGCCGGCACACAAGAGCATGTTTGTAAAAAGTTCCCGAGAACGAGTGCGCGCTTCGAGGCGGGTTACGAACATTCGTGACACTAGTACCCAAAAGGTGCGCGCCACTACACAGTCGAACATTGCGTGCCGCAATGTTTCTAAGAGACCGCACTGCGGGCATCGGGCGGAGGGCGCCACGCCCCACGCCGCAAGGCGGTCTCTTCTCGGCAGGACCCGCCAGCCTCGTAGCCAGCCGAAGTCCCTGACATCTGCAGGAAGCGCAGCTGAGGTCAGTTGGCGCCAGCGTGGCCGTCTCGTTTTCTGGAGTTGTTCGCGTGTCAGCTCAGCTACCGTTAGTGCTTCGCACATCCTGGAGAGCGGGGTTTCATCAACATCCAGATCGGGCACGCTGGCAGACAACGACGCCAGTGTGCGACGCACGTTAACGAAAAATACCGGCGGGCGCTCGGCTTTAGGGCCAACCACGCGTTGTGAAAAAAACACGTTACGCTCTGTACCCAGAAAGTATGCGAGGAGTGTTCTCCCGGGATAGTCTGGGTTGCGTACAAGATCTCGTACTCCTCGCAAGGCGAGCACATTGCACATGGTGCTGATACAAGGTATACCAAACCCACCCATGTACGATGGAAGGCGCATGAACATTCGTGAAACAAGTTCGGTTTTGCCCGCCCAAACGAAAGAGCCACAAGCCGAGGTTAGCCTGCGAGCAAACGTGCGCGGTGGGTTTGCGACGCGGGCAACAAAAAAACATGCGGCTAGGATTGTGGACTTAACTATATAGTAGCGCTCTGCCATTGAAAGGCGGAACGTTGACGCCACCGAGAGGCGTTTCTCAGCGTTCGTGCGGAGGTTAGTCCAGGTTTCGCGGGCTACTTCTCCGCTGGCGAGGAATACTACTCCAAGGATTTTCACTGCCTGCACCCACTCCACCTCGCCCGCAAGGTTCGGTGTGAAGGTGCCAAACCTTAGTGCCTTGCTTTTTTACCCTGTTCAATAGGGCCCCTGATATCTCGCTGTACTCGAGAAACAGCCGCGAAAAAGCGGCGTAGCTATCCTCGTCCTTGAGGAAAAGCGACACGTCGTCGGCGTAGGCCGAAACTTTGATTTGGCCTTGGCCAGGCAGAGGGAAGCCGCGTATGGATGGACTGTCGTTAATGCGCCGGATGAGTGGATCCAGGCATAACACGAAGAATGTTGGGGAGAGAGGGCATCCTTGCCTTATGCCCCGGGTGACTGAGAAGGGAGCGCTCTGGTGGCCGTTTACGGAGAGATGAGCGTTCAGGTCTGCGTAAAGTAGGCGCAGCCTGCTGACAATTTGCGGCGGGAATCCGAAGGCTTTGAGGACTCCGAACAAATACGAGTGTTCCACCCGATCGAATGCTTTCGCCTGATCGAGTGAAACAAAACACCCGGTGAAGCCCGTCCTGCTGGCAAATGTGAACAGGTCTCTTGTGAGTGCCAATGCAGAAAACACAGAGCGGTCAGGCACGCTGCTGGTTTGAGCACGGTGGATTAGGTGAGGCAGGATCGTCCGCATTCTTCTGTTTAGTAAAGATGCGACTATTTTGTAGTCTGTGTTTAAGAGGCTTATGGGCCGCCATGCTTGCGGGTCGGAGGGGTCACCGCCCGCTTTCGGAATGAGTATGATGCGACTTTTGCGGAAAGAGTTCGGACGTATCCCATCCGCGAGAAAGCCGTTGACCATTTTCAGCAGTGCTCCTTGGATCTGGTACAAAAACGTCGAATAAAAACTTGTTGGAATGCTGTCTGGACCGGGGGCAGAGGCTGCATTCATACTCTGCAGGATGGCGTGCAGCTCTTGGCTTGTGGCTGGTGCGCAAAGGTTTTCATGCAGCTCTTCCGCTACTCGTGGCAAGTTTCCAAAAAAGCTTTGTAGAAGCCCGTCATAACCATCTTGAAGATTTAGCCAACTGTCCGTAGAGAACAGGTTCGAGAAGTGACTTGCAAAGATCGTGCAGATATCGGATGCGGTTTCGCTTTGGGTGCCGTCTGGGAGTGTCACGAAAGGCACAGTAGCAGGAGCGAATTCCTCTGCCGTGCCTGCGCGTACGTGTCGTAGCACAGCCGGGTCTGATATAGGCCGCCCGAGCTGGTGTGCGCGACTAGCTGCCCGTGATGACTGGCAGAGCAACACGTGGTAACGTGCTTTGAGTAGGCTCAGGTAATCGCTCATGGCAAAGGTTAAGGGTGCTCCCCTTTGCACTATACGGATGCGCTTGAGGGTGTCATTCAGTGCATGAGTTACCTGGCGTCGGCGGTCTTGACCGGCTGCCACCAGAGTTGCCTGCCAACGAGCCTTGAGTGTGTCCCATGAATCAGTCGCAACGAAGCTTTTGCACGATGCGGCCAACGCCGTACGCAGCGACGCCACGCCTTCCGGGTCCGCCAATAGGCTCGTGTCCGTGCGCCAGGTAACAGTACGTGGGGTGTCCTCACCAAAGTCGAGCCTGACTGACAAGGGGTGGTGATCAAAAATCACCGGCGTGCCTGCAGGGAACGCGAGAACTTCGCAGCTAACGACAAAAGAAGCGAGCTCTGGTGGAAAATAGAATTTGTCTATCCGACTCGCTGACTGTGCTCTCTCCCACGTCGCGCCGAAGGCATCCCCGTGAAGCTGCACCCACGCGTCAGACAAGCGGAACTGAATCACGAGATCGCGGAGCGCGGGGGCACCGCAATAACGGCGACCGTGACCCTGTCCGCGGACGTCACGGTCGATGTTAAGTACACAATTGAAGTCACCGACGATGAAAGTGGGGTAGGGATCAAGGAGGAATGAGTCGAGGCGCTCAAAAAAATCGGAAATACTAGTCTGCCGTGCTGGCGCATATACAACCAACGCACGTACCCGCCGCTGGTTTAGTGGGAAGTCGACCGCAAGAGTGCTGCCGTCCAGCCCGAAAGTGCAATGAGCACCCGCGCGCAGGCAGGGGTTTACAAAAACGACACCAACACCGCACATATGAAAATCAGTCAACGAAAAATAAGCAAAAACAGAAAACCGGGTGGTGAAATTCAGCACATCAAGTGAAGTACGGAAGTTGCATTCCTGTAAAAACAGGATGTCGACGCCCCTAGCCCTGGCAAAGTGCATCACCTCTCTCTGCTTGTCTACGGATTGAAATCCCCGAACATTCAGGGAGAGGAGGTGCACAACCGCCATGACTGCCAAGAGCACCGACGGCATAACATACAACCTAAAGAGCGCTGCCATGGGCGGCGCTTGACGCGCGCGGCACTTTTTTACTACAACGTTCGTTAACTGTCCCTTCAGATTCCGATGATTGGGGGTGGGCACGTTTGAAGTCTGGTCTGGAAAAGTCCATGTTTTCGGGGTCGTCGGCGCTTGTGGCCTCGCTCACCGGTTGCTGCGTGGTCTTGGCGACGCTCGCAGCTGAAGCCGATGCCGAGTCTAGGGTCGCCGATGGGAGGGTGTGGCTGGCTGGTGACGGGAAGCGCGCGTCGTCCGCACCTCCAGGAGTCGTCGGTCCTGACACCTGGCCGCACGTCAAGTCGCCTGTCAGGCGAAGCGGCGTGACTTAGTCCGGTACGTCCACCAGGTCGCCCGACGCCACGCTCGACTCATCGCCGCTGCTGCTCTCGGTGTTGAAGGAAGCTGTGCGGGGTAGCGGCGGCAAGGGTTCCGCGAAAACAGCACCGAACGGTTCCAACTCGTTTGAAGGCGTCCCCTCGAGCTGCTCCTTCACGGGCACCTCCGTCGCGGGGGTGGGCTCGGGCTCCCTCGGGCTGCTGGTCGTAGGGTCCGCGTCGGCAACAGGCGTCCGGACGGTTGGTGTGCTCCGCGTTTCTGCGACCACGTTGTCCTTGCTCGGTTCCGTTCTCGGCGGCGGCCGCCGCATAGGACCGTGGTCGCAGGCAGTCCGCTGTGGCGTGGCTTCCACCGCAGCGCCTGCAAGCCGCTCCGCATCCGGCCGTGTCGTGGCCGAACACCTCGCAGCGAGCGCACCGCGGCGTTCGACACACCGCGCCGATGTGGCCGTCCTGCCCGCAGCGGGAACACACCTTCCGGACGCCTCGGTAGTCAAACATGACGCGGTGGCCCTGGACGGTCAAGAAGTTCGGCACCGCCTGCTTCATCTCGATCCGGACCACGCGCGTCCCGTTGCCGACGTGACGACGGCCCTTGAGGACGGGATGGGTGATGTCAAGCACCTTGCCATAGGAGCTCAGTGCCACTGCCAGCGCCGCGTCTCCCACGAACAGCGGCACACGAAAAGCCGTCACGTGGACCACGGCAGGACCCACGCAGGCTACTGGGACGGAAGTGCCGTTCACGTTGAAGGCGCCTTCCACCAGCATCTTCTCCGCCGCCGCAGCCGAGGCCATGGCGACGCAGAACTTCATGCCTCCATGGTGCTGGAGGCTCTCTAGCCCTTTCGGGCCGACAACCAACTCGATGCCGTCGACGATGTCGTCAGCTGTCGCGTCGGAAGTAACTGTGAACTAAAAACAACGCGCCTTTGGGGGCGGCGCACGGAACACCTGAGGGGCAGCAGGTCCCGGGCCTCCCATGACGTCACGGGTGGCCGGCTGGGCTGCTGCTTGCACGACCTTCACGCAGTTTGCCCGAGCACCGGCAAAGGCACGGCGCCTGGGCAGGGAGGCTGGTTGCGGTACCTCCGGCATTAAGGATAGTTGCCGGGCCAGTTGGTACATGATCACACCGTAAAACAGCGCGCTTACACGGGACGAAGAAAGAAGACACGCACACACACAGCGCTGAACTTACAACTGCATGGTTTATTGCATTGCTCGCAATAAATACCGGAAAGGAAAACAAAAAACAACCAAAGGAAGGCGAGGAGATATCCTCCTGTCGCATCATGTCGTCAAAGGTAATTCAAGATATTTAATATCTTTTCTTGTCAGTGCCATCGATGGAGTGCTAACGCATGACGCGCCTTTCCTGTCTATGATGAATGCTTCATATAGTTCACGTTTGTGCTGATGATTGTACCGCCTCAAAATCTGGCTTCGTCCAAGGTTAGGTGTGCAATGACAGGCAGATACGTGTTTTGCCAGCGTGCTGCCGTATCCCGTGCGGATGTTAATGGCGTGCTCTCGTAGACGGTCGTTTATGCAGCGTCCACTTTGGCCCACATAAGATGCGCCGCATGACAGCGGTATCTCGTAGATTACCTCCGTGTCACAGGTGGTGAACATTTTTTCATGTTTCTTACTGCACCGCGCTGGTTTTGGGGCATCTTCATTCACCATTCTGCAAAGCATATTGAGCTTTCTGGGTGCGGTTAGGACCAAGTTCACTCCAGCACGCCCTACTATCTTCTTCAACGAGTGGCTGATCCCGTGCAGATACGGCATAACAGCCATCTTCTCTCTTTCTTTGCGTGGCCTCATCGGGAGGCTAGATAGGCGGAGATCCTTCAGGAGCTTGAAGCCGATCCCTGAAATGAGGGCATCCGGGAAACCCGCTTCGCGTAGACGTTTCAGCTGAGATTCCATGCTGGCTTGCTGTCGGTGATGGCACGATCTTTTGAGGGCATTGTTCAAGGCGCCCAAAGCTATTGCTCGTTTGACAAGCTTCGTATGCGCGGACGAGTAAGGCAGAAGGCATTTCTTAGACCTCGGAGCATAGCACCAACACAGATGGTCCTCACTCGAGAACAACCGTAGGTCAAGATACTGAAGTTGGCCTTCGTCAGGCAGTTCTTTCGTGAGTTCAAACTCACCCAAATTTTCAGAGAAGACCTTTAAAAGAGCCTCCACGTCCTTGCCTGGGTCCTGATCCTGAAACCCCTAATGGCATAACAGCCTGTCGACCGCTTACGCGCACTTTATAACGGCTTTTTGCGCTTTTAATCTTGGTGACAGCAACAGTACATGTTTTTTTGAACATTCATTCGTGTGAGTGTCATAAAATGACAAAAGTTTTTTCAAATCTAACGGAAATAGTCACCCGTCGACGCACTATGTCTGCTCACGCAGCGATTACAGATCACCTTATAAAATAGCCGTGTGACGCCGCCACTATCGCTGGAATAACCGGGCCTTGTTTCTTACCGAAGCAGGTGTCTGCAGGATGTGGACGGTGCGGCTAAACGGCGTTCCAGAGCATGTCACCCACAGGACTGTACTCATCAACGGCAAGGTCTACTCGTTCGACAGTTACCACGCTCCATGGAACTTGCTCCACGTCTTCATCTTCGACCCCGCTTCGCGCCGGTGGGATATGGTGCAGACCCAACTTCGCGACGGCGGGCCGATTACCATCTCCCGCCACACAGTTGTAGCGTACGGCCACTGCGCGTATCTGTGGGGCGGCCCGCAATGCTGGCCAGGCCCGAGTGTCCTCTACCGCTTCGACACAAGGACCATGACATGCAGCCGTTTGGCGGTGTCCGGTGAGGTGCCCCCGATTTACGGCAGCACAGCTTGTGTTGTGCGTCACCGCAAGTATATCTTAAGTGACTGGGATCGTTCGCCGTATATCAGGGTACTTGACTTGGATACCCTGGAGTGGCATCGTGTCCCCACCATCGGAGAGGCTCCGGTTCGACCTGCCTGCCAACCTGCGTCTGCCATCGGGACCCGCATCTATGTGTTCGGCGGCAGCCCAGCAGACCCTTCCCTCATCCTATACTATTTTGAAACGACCACCACTTCCTGGGTGCGCCCACAGGTACAAGGCGTTCAACCTGTGTATCGGCGAGGACATTCCCTTTTCGTGTTCAACGAAGAGCTGTACATTTTCGGAGGGTACAGCGATGTGATGAAGACCTACTTGGCAGACATGCACAAGTACGACCCCGTGACATCGCGTTGGACCGAAGTGAAGCCATGTGGCTCACCACCTTCTCCCAGGTCCTGGCATGGCTGCTCAGTGATGGGTGAAAGAGTGTTTATCTTCGGTGGCTTTGGGCCCGCACCCAACCAGGATCAAGGGCAGGTTGCTGAGGAGCGAAGGGCGCTGACGGATCTCCACGTGTTGCACTTGGCACCGACACTGAAGAACCTGTCCTTACTTGCAGTAATTGATGCACGGCTGGATCCAAGCCCCTTACCACCCATCATTAGAGAAATGATCGACGCCATCACTTCTCACCCATCGTAGTCGATGGTTGATGCTGCATGTCAACCAAATGGAGTGCCTTCGGCGTAGCTAGCTTGGGGCTGCGGCGATGATGCAACTTAGGCGCCACTAATTCACACAGCAATAAACTCTTCTTTTATACGCAATGAATGCCTTCCTTCAGTGCTTGATTTTCGCGCAAGCAAGAAAGTCGCTAGTGTTTTTTTATTTCATGCCAGTCTCAGGCGAAACTTTTTTTCAAAGATTACTGAGAACAAATTTTCCGAAAGAACTATTCTCTGATATTGTTTCCATTCCAGCCTGGTGGTTTCTTCAAGGGAATCGCATCAAAATTACTTCGGCGTGAAGCTCGCAATGAAGTCCACGTGTTGCACTTGGCACCGACACTGAAGAACCTGTGCTTACTTGCAGTAATTGATGCACGGCTGAATCTACGCCCCTTACCACCTTTGATTAGAGAAATGGTCCACGCTATCACTTCTCACCCATCGTAGTCGGTAGTAGATGCTGCATCTCAAGCAAATTGAAGCCGCCGCGGTGGCTCAGTGGCTATGGTGCTCGGCTGCTGGTCCGAAAGACGCGGGTTCGATCCCGGTCGCGGCGGCTGAATTTCTTTGGAGGAGAAATTCGAGGCCCGTGCACTGTGCGATGTCAGTGCACGTTAAAGAACCCCAGGTGGTCGAAATTTCCGGAGCCCTCCACTACGGCGTCTCTCATAGCCTCAGTCGCTTTGAGACGTTAAACACCATAAACCAAACCAAGCAAATTGAGTGCCTGCGGCGAAGCCATCTTGCTGGTACAGTGAGGCGCAACTTCGGCGCAGCTGCTTGACACAGAAATAAGCACTTCTTATACGCAAGGAACGCCTTCCTTCAGTGACCTATTTTTGCGAAGCAAGAAAGTCGCTAGTGTTTTGTGTATATTCACGTCGCGCGGGGCCTCCTCGTTTTCGTAAATAATAAAGGGAACAAATTTTCTGAACGAAGAGTTATTCACTGAAATCGATTCACCTCCAGCCGAGTGGTTTCTTCAAGCAAGTCGCATTAACGCCACTTCGGCTTGAAGCTCGTGATGAATTCTAGGTTATCGCGTATCCACTGCTGGCCATCCTTTTCAAAGCAGATGGTAGATAGAGATATGTGGCGGTAGGCGTCGATTCCAGCTCTTTTCCGGAAACAATTTGCTTCTTTTGCGACGACTTTTGAAAGCCAAAATTTATCACTTATTTCCGCATGTAGCTTTCACTTTGACGCTGCTTTAAAGGTTCACTGATTTTATAGCCTGCTAGTTATGGTCCTCTTTTTTCCTATATACATTCTAATTTCAATCTGGAAGCATCCGATCGGTATGTATGTCGTCAACTTGAGCCGCTAGAATTCGTCAAAGCTTATGTAAGTGATGGCATCAGGTGGAGATCGTATTGAAGGCAATCGACTGCATGCTGGCCAGTATTTGAAGTTTCCCGATAGCTTATTTACACTCATGCGAGAGCGCTCCAGCGCACCGCGCACGCCAGATACATTCTCGACGAGCCATCCCACGATGGGTGGGGTGGAATTTTCGGGAAATGTGTCTGTACATGACACCATCTTGAATCGACAAAGTCGCTTTGTGCCATGACGCACTTTAGCCACACAATACCTTGCGCCGTGAAAATTTGTCACCATCAACAGCAAAGGGAAGATGAGAGGGTAAAACGTGATAGCCTCAGTGGATGGCCGAATGGGAAACAACGACCAAGAGGTGTAAAAAGGCGATGATGGAGGATTGAAACATTAGATGATAGGTGAAAATAAAAGGAAGCATGACAGGAAGGTAACAAGGAAAAGCGTGTGTATGGGTGAAAGCAAAAAACCGAATTAAGGATTATAACACTGCCAGAAACGCCCTGGAAAAATTATTTTGCTCGTAAAAAAGAAAAAAAAATACAATGAGCAACTGCAGCGCTTCTCGTCCACTACCTAGCGGAAAGAGACTGAGAACAAAGAAGCGGTTGAGGTCATGCCCTGCATTCATCGCGTTTCATGTAACGTCGAGGGGTCAGGATTGCTTTCTCTACGCTGTGTAAACATTGCAGTATGAGCTCGTTTGGTGATTAATGTAAATAGTAGGCCGCAGTGTACGAAGGAGCACGATAGGAAGTTCGCGAGTGTGTTTCAGGAGTTGCGCAGAAGGTTGCCCTCACTTCCGACAGGTTCTACATTGGACAGACTGGTGTATGTTTAAATGAAGGGGCATGTGAACACAGGCCGCAAATCCAGAATAATCCAGGAGGCCATTTAGCACACCATTGCGAGAGATTTAGAGGCAAAGGTGAGGGTAAGAAAATGTTTCTTGCAAACCTGTATTTAAAGACATGACCTTTTCTTCCCAACTAAACAGAATACAAGAAGGGTGGTCGCAGAAGCTTTCACGGTATTAAAACTTGTGACAAGTGTGTCAGCACGCCGCCTATTTCGCTGCTGCCAAAAGTTAATCTCATGTACGCAGTGTTTTCTGTGTTTTCGAATGTTTGCTCCCGCTATGAAGCAACTGTCAAATGCGACGGGACACTGATTGCGTTAGCTAATCGTTCCCCCTCCGATAGCACCAAGAAATTCATTACATATGTGAGTGGTGTTCTTCAAAGTGTTTCTCTTTTGAAATGTACCGTTGCCAATACGTCGATATGAAAATTTTTGTCGAGAGAACGGCAAGTTTCAAACGAGAAACATACTGAAGAACACCACTCACGTATTTAATGAATGTCTTAGTGTTATCAGAAGAGGTAATGCAATCAGTGCCCCGTCGCATTTGAGAGTTAATCCATAATGGTAGCAAACATGATGGTGAGTAATAATTCAGGGGGCACTTTGACTGTCTAAAGTGGGTAGAGGCGGAAGCGTTTTCCGCACCACCTTCGCTGTTTCTGTGGCACCGGTGGCGTCACATATAATTGACTACAAATTACTAAGTGATGACAAATCACTAATTAATGGTTAATTATTGATTAATGACTGAATACTATTCAGCTGCTAATTAATTACGCTTAAGCTCCGCCTTTAGGAGTGGAACGCGACAGCACGTTGTAGCGCTGCCAGGGAGTCCATGGAACACCACCCGTTCAGCGCGATGCCTTGGCCTTTGAACGCAACGCTTTTTGAGGAAAGGAAATGGCGCAGTAATTCTCTGTCACCTCGGTGGACACCTGAACCGCACCGTAGAGGAAGGGAGGAAGTGGGAGTGAAAGAAGATAGATAAAGAGGAGCCAATATGAAGAAAATGAAAATTGTATTTGAGGAAAGGAAATTACGGAGTAACTGTCTCACAAAATTCAGGGGGGGGGGGGCACTTTTTTGACCTAAAGTGTGGTCACTGATGCCCCTAAGAGTGGAACACGACAGCGTGTTGCAACGTTGCCAAGGAGTCCATAGAACGCCATCGCCCATTCGGTTCTACGCCTCGCTCGTCAGTAAATTGGTTTTTGAGGAAAGGAAATGTATCTGTCTCTCATTTGTCGATGGACACCTAAACCTCGCGGGAAGGGAATGGAGGAAGATGAGAGTGAGTGAAGACACCGTATTCACTAGACGCGCTTTTGTTCATTCCAAACCATCGAGCTGGCATGGCGGAGTGGATAGCATGCTCGTCTCTCACGCCGAAGACCGGGGTTCGATTCCTGAGCTCGACCAATTTCTTAATCGGTTTTATTAACTTATATGGCCTGACTAGTAAAGTTAATTAGGCTAATTGGGTAATTAAGCAATTAACTACGCTCAGTCCCACTTAATTGGAGCATCACTATACGATCCCTTCAAGTGGTTGCATGGTTACTAGCCAAAGTACAATTGGCCCCGTTTGAAATTCGCGCACTGTGACGTCACGACCGTTTCCACGAATTGAAAAGCGTGACATTTTCTGTCGACAACTGCTGCTTACAACGATGAGACATTAAAGGCTTCCGCCTTAAAATCCTTGCTAGCCACCAGGGGAATGCCTGTGCTTTCAGTTGCAAAATACATCTCCGACATCAAAGGTCCTGTGAATATCCAAGCTAAATCTACAGGGTGTGAATGAAAACTTTTAGTTTCAGGGACCTGGTTTTGGAGTCTTGTCTTAAAACCCAAGTACGCTTGCGTTCGTGTTATACCACTTTCCTAAATTAAATGTGCGTGCCAATGGTCAGAGGACTATGATAGTTGGTAGAATTTTCTCGAGTATGACTTTCATTTCTTCAGTTCTTGATCGTGGATGCCGAATTCGTGTTCAGGATCCCTTGCCATTGGGCCCATTGGAAAGTATTATTTATCTGTTGCGCCACTGAGAAGTACAAAACTCGGGCAAGGGTAAGGGAAAACTGACAGGTAGAATAGCGAACACCTGATTATAAGTCTCCTGTAGGTAGCTGATAAACGCATTTCCACTCTCGCGAACAAACGACGAAAGCCTAAAAACGGTCGCTGGGTTGGAAGACAAAAGGCGGTTACTCTGCTTAGACTACTACGGTCCTGTAGACGTTGATTGCTACTCAATCTGAGTGGGTCGGAAGGTTGGGAAGACAACGATCACGCAGCTCTCGAAGTTGCAGTATCTGATGACTTCTCCGACGTAGCTGAGGTGACAACGAAGGTGAAGGTAAGTTCTCCTAAAATGGAGGATCGACATGAGCCGGTGACAACCTTGTTGCATGGTCCGCTTTAGAAATTCTCAGCTTGATCTGAGGGGGGCGCTGAACAATTCTTTTCGTGCGCAGAAAGATTGTGAAGCGACCCGTGGCATCGAAAAGGCTTTTGCTATTCAGGGTTTTGAAAACAACCATGAGATGACGAAAAAATTTTGCTTTGAAATACAAGCGTTCGACCATTGTATCTCGCCTCCCCCCTACCCTCAGCGTTCACTCCCGAGAAAGGAAGCTGTCCTGTATCGGCAGCTACAGACATACATTATCCCGACGCCACAGAACCGACGAGCCAGCCTCTGCGCCCACACAACTCCAACTTGTAGCTTATGCGCGGGCTCCCATACTCCCTGCGACATGGTCTGGGAATGTGTGAGCACCCCTAACTCACCACCCATCCACTGAGCCTCGTGGAAGCAACGGCTGCCCCTCCCCCTGCCCAGACATCAACTTCTGCTGGCCCGCCGCACGCGCAAGATTATAGCCAGCGTGGTCCTTCGAAATAAAAGCCCTAACTTCGAAGGCCATAGACCACTGCAATAATTTTTTTTTCTCTATCCGCTCCAAGTAAAATTCTAATTCCGTATAATAAAAGCCCACAGAGGCATCTCCCGCTCATTTGTTTTTTCCGTCACTACTTTAATGTTTGTTTGTTCCTTTGTGCCCGCGCTATGATGTGTCCTTTCCTTCTACTCTAGATCTTCTTTCATTAAATTACTTTCTCTTTCTCGCTTCTACTCGCTGTGCCCATCTCGCCTTCGTCGTCTTCTCCGACGCCGAATATCAGGTCACTATACAACTATTGTGCGAAATGTGTTCTTCCTTTTATAATTCGCGTCATTGTACTCAGGCTTAGTCAGAAATAGAGCGAACAACGAAGAATTCGTGCCAGAAAATCTGTTCTGGTAATGTCCATGTCTCGTGACAGAAAGAACGCGGCTTTTATATCAGGCAAAGAAAGTGAATGATAATGAGGACGGCGCCAGCTCATGCCACGCGCAAGCCGCGCGATCCACGTCCAGAGAACAACATCGCAGTGGTCCTGGAAAGACGCACAACATCCCGTGTGCTATCAATGGGGACCCCGGTGCGAATGTCATCACCTACGGCGAATGACAGGAGTCGTTCGGCGGAAGGCCGGAACATCCCCGAGGCCGCGAACGCCGGAGCAGTCCGCCGACGAAACGGAGCTGCGACGAGAGCCGCCGCGCAGTGGAGATGAGCCCCGCCGTTCGCCGCAGCCTTCAACCCCGGACGGCGTATTCCCTTCTGTAGGCGGGACGCGGTGAGCATGCCGCGGGCGTGCGTCATCTTCGCCGTCCTGGCGGTGATCGCCGCCACGTGCTACATCGTCGTGTCGCGGCTGATCCTCATCGCACAGTGGCTGTCCACGAACGGCCTCCCCTCCTACAAGAATCTCCGAAGTCCGGCCGCCCCCAGAGCCAAGTGGGGAGCCCCGCTGATATAGATGCCGGGCTTTCGTAACGGTACCGCACCAGGTGCCTTACAAGGCGCCACCGTTTGGAGCCGCAGGGTCACGGCCGCCGTCATCGCTATTTTACGCCTCGTTCCTACGACTGGGACTGCTACGCTGATAAGCAAGGAAGATGCGGTGAATAAATGTTACTATCGTACGCAACAAAGTTGGTACCGGCATGTGATTTACACATAGCTACGAACTTTTGATTTTGAAATGCTGAAATACGTTCTAAGGATTCCAAGTCAGCAAATCTTTTTGCAGACCCAGTTTTGCGTCCGCACTGGAGCTCGGCTGGATGAGGCAGCGCAAATTTCATATCTCGCACTACAAGCGAGCGAATTTCTAACATTAGATAACCTTGTGTGAGATAAACAGTGTGAATAATGCGGCTGTGAATAATGGGTGCGAACACGCGGCCATTGGGAAAGAGGTCAACGCGCTAGGGAAAGGCGACATCAAACGCGCTCCGCGACAAGATCGTTCACATCCCGAGGTCCAAAATACTTGCGCCCCCAACATCTGGGCAGAATGACGCAGACGCGAGTCCTCAGCTCGGCGGGCAAGTCAATCTGTCGCTGCAATTCCCGTTACTAGTGGTAACTGTTCCGCCAGTTTTAGTGCAGGAGTGCAATTTCGGCATGATTAAGGATTCTTACTTAACAGGAAAAAACTTCGAGAAACTTATCTTCACCTTAAGAGTATGTAACGATGTCGTTAAACGGTCCCTACGGTCGGTAGGGTGTCTCCTGGCGCACCGCTTTGCAGACATCGACACACTTGGTGAAATCATAAACTGTTTTATTGCACATCATCGTTCACATTATTTAGGTACGATAATTAGTAACCCTAATTAGCTATGCTGTTCTTTCATGTAATTTGCCTGCTGTGCTATGGGAGGTACTCGTACAAGGCCTCTATATATCCCACTTAACGCACGTTCCTCAGTGCCGGTTTCGATTCCGACTTACCACATTTTCTTTTTAATATAAGCAAAATAGCTTTCCTACTCCACTACCTTCTCGACCAATCAGGATTTTCCAGTGTCAACGATGCTGACGATGGGGTTCCGGCCGGACGGGACCTTTAATGGGGTCGCGTAAAAAAAAATAGACGGGACACTTAAGCTCCGCCTTAAGAGTACGACGCGATAGGGTAGTGGGTTAGCTGCCATATATGCAGAAGTCCATTCACTGTTTTACACTCACACATCCTTAGGAGTCCTCACACCCCTCCAGTCGCACTGGTGCAGTGGTTTAGCGATGGGCCTTCTGGGGTCGAGGTTGCTCTTCCCGGGCTACCAATAATTTATTTACCTGTCACAGTGTGCAGTTCGGTCACTATCTGATGGGTAGGTTTTGATGACGCAACAAGGTCACGTGACCTAGGTGGCCAATCAAGGTTGCCCTCTGGGAACCACCTGTCAGAGCCATGGCCACGATTTCTCGCTCACAGCGCCGACGAGGACACCGGGGCGTTTAACGCTGCCGCGTTAAAACAGCGCCATCAAGCCGATAGAAGGCACTCAGATACAGGGTTAACGTCCTGCTTTCTGCTGCTCAATAACTAAGGAAATTATGCCCGGTAGTTCAAAAAGATAGGCGAGCGATGTTTCCAAATGAAGCGTCTATTCCACTGTCCATTCACACAGTACGGGAAGCGTAAAACCAACGCAATTTATCAGACACCATTACTGCACATGAGTTCAGTAGATCAATATTGCCTCGAAAGCGTTTCAAACCAGCGGTGGAGCAAACAGGTCTGCTTCGCTGGCTATTGCATGAGGGCGCGATGCTATCGCCCCCCCCCCCCCCCCCTTCCATTTGCAACGCTCCAGAAACAATTGAGCATTGTTTCATCAGTCGAAAAGACTCGGTAGTCTTTTGGGGTATCATACAACGGACATTGCAAAAGAAGTTTAGACACCGCATTCTCTACGATATCAAACTGCACTTTCATTTGCTAATGACCCTTTGTTGTTTTTAATTGGACTACACGGCTTCTCGAAAGCGCTCATGATATACTGGCATTGTGAATCTTGTTTCTGCAAAATGCCACCTCAGAATGATGATTGTTCACTTAAAGGGAGTGTAAACCCGCAACGTGTTCAGACCCGAGTGGCACTCGCTCTGATTAATGTGCTCTTCATTCTCTTTTTTCTGTTGCTTGTTTTCTTAGGTTTACCGTATTATGATGCGTTAGTCATGTGCTCTCTCCATCGTCTCTTCCTGTCTTTGTTGACTTGAGTGTGTCCTGTAACTGACGTTTTTTTTTCAAAACGTTAGCGCACAGTTCATATACGTAGGACATTGCTTGATAGTAATAAATACCATGTTGAAAAAAAAACAACCTGTCTGGGCTATGTTTTGCATCAAAAGCATAAGGTCTGCATGGCCCTTTTAGTTGTGTTGCCTTCTGTCATGGTAGTGCAGTGAAGCCACTAGCTGAGTTCTTTGTAAATAATCTGTATCTAGATTATTTATTTCCACAATGGTTGCAAGTATCATGTTAGAAAAAAAAAGCCTGTCTGGCCTAGGGACACCGTGCCTTACCCGCAACCGGCAGGTCAAGCGTTCGATTCACGAATTATGGCCTAAAAATTTGCTTTCAGCGCAAGTGAATTGCTTTATATACTTAGACGTCCAATGACATTCGAGTCTTCTATCCTCCTTCTATTCATTAGTTTTGCATTATTTTATCACTTCTCATTCCACGGCTCCACGTGTTGACGTCAGCAACCTCTCGACTAATCCTGTTTTCCGCGTACACCGGTGACGACGCCAACTACTCGAAGTTCTACGCTGAATGGCACCCTTACCACTAAAGCGTTAAAAGCAGTTCTATGTTCTTCCAACATGCCAAACCTGAACCCAGCTAAAGAACTGTTATTTTGCACAGAATAAAAATATCGAACGTCTTGACAAATGCCGTTTCCTCTCCCGGCTAATATACAGGAAAGGCAAGCACGAAAAATTTTCAGTAACCTATCAGGCCTGGCAGAGCGAAATACTACCCGTCACACGCAAGGTTATGCGAAGTTGGTAATGCATAACGCACCAGATTCATTAAATAAATCAAATAGTTACCGCCTGTACTGCGGTACGTAATATCCTACAGTGCTACATGGCATGTTTAAATATAACATCACTAAAGGTTAACTAATGGATCATATAGCCTCCAGAACGTCAACCTGCTCGATTTGGCACAACGACACAGATGCAGCCTCATTGCTTCATTTCAGCCGCCGCGGTGGCTTAGTGGCTATGGTGCTCGGCTGCTGGCCCGAAAGACGCGGGTTCGATCCCGGCCGCGGCGGCTGATTTTCTTTGGAGGAGAAATTCTAGAGGCCCGTGTACTGTGCGATGTCAGTGCACGTTAAAGAACCCCAGGTGGTCGAAATTTCCGGAGCCCTCCACTACGGCGTCTCTCATAGCCTTATACCCGTGCCACACGCGCACAAGAAATGGCAGTAAATGCTTAAGGCCTTAAGTTTGTTAATCACATTATTTTCGGAGTTGGTGCTACACGTGCACATTTAATGCCATTATCGAAAGTGGCGATGACGATAACGCTTGCAAGGTGGTCAAAAGTTTCATCTGAATATAAACATTCCTAATGAGCACAATATATCGGGAATATTGTTCAAATGTAATGTGAAAACGATTTTCCAGAAAATACGGCTGTTCCTGCTTTACAAGTCGAAAAAGTAGCCATAAACTCACATGTCAGCACATAAGTCGAGAGTACCTGTCAATAAGGCTGATTAAAATGGCGCTCTTTGCAACGAAAATGCGATATAGATGCCTCATCTGACTGAAAGTTAAGAATTAACCATTTCCTACTGTTTAGGAAGTTGTTACTAACAAAGCTGCATGCTTTTCTGCGTGTGGAATCGGAACGAGAGTACACATTGCACGGGCGAATGAGTTGTAGCGAACTCAGTAGGTCGCGAATGGCAGTAAGGCTAATGCCATTAAATTTATGCGTGTGGCACCACACGAATGCCATTAGAACTTAAGGCAGTAAGCACTTAATGGCATTAAATCTGTCCGTGTGGCACGGGTATTAGTCGCTTTGGGACGTTAAACCCCATAAAACCAACCAAACCAATCATTGCTTTATTTCTTTTCCCTCCAAGACATTGTTTTGACCTACCTTATGCCGACATGCTCATTTCAGGGACGTTGAATGCACTGTTTTTAACGAATGCAGACTATGGAATATTATGTATTCATGTAGAGCCGTGATATATTTTGTCTAGTATTTATTTCACATTAGTTTATTTATTTGACATTCACTTCTTTTGCGCACCTCTTTTCAAAAGTGATTATAAGACAGGTTTAATGCATTTATAAACAGGTTCTGCTTTACCTTTTCTATTGTGTGCCATTCTTCGTGATATTTATTATTTTAATTTGTATGCTATTCCGCCTCATTTATGCACTCTTGTTCTACCATTCGCTAGTGTCCTGGCCTTGTCAAGTGTTTCTTACAGCCGTTTTGCCACGGCATCCATCAGCATTGTGGAAGTTGAAAAAAGCAACTTTCAATTAGCAAAAGCAGTCGTTAAATGCATTCCTTGATTCAAACCGATAACATAATAACGTAGGGGCAAGGAGTTACTTCCAGAAGATACGCAGGGATAAATTTTTTTTTTGATTGGACAGTGCCAAGAAATAACTATTCTGCCATGCCCGAAATTCCAGGCGAAGCTCAAAATCCCCAACTATTAACCACCTTCACTTACAATTGAAGTTTTGGTTTTGACTTGAAACATCTACCTGCAATCGAAATCACTATGCAATGATGTTGGCCTCAAGCCTGTTGACTTTCTTCTGTTCTGTATGAGTGACTTCGAAAGGCAGAAAAATTTGCATAAAGGACGAAATCCAAATTGCAGTCTTTATTCCCATAAAAACAAAAAAGGAAAGCGTTGCGCATGTTAAACACTTTTGAATGTGTTCAATCATCATTTTAAGCGTATGCCGGATGTTCAACCTAAGATGTTCCGCAATTTTTAAATCCGACCTTTTTCAGTAGGAGTGGTCTTTAGGGCTTAGCATTGTCACCGCTGTAGCCCGTCCGCATACTGCTAAAATGTGCTAACCAGCTTAACTGAACTTGACTAGCTAATTTTTTTAACTCTCTGTGCTAGTCTCTATTAATTGAAAGGCACGTAGTTCCCTTTAAATATTGTCCATATCAGTTTTTAGAATTTCTAAAACGCAGTTACACACGGCCCAACAAATTTTGCTCACACCGCGCCAAAATACGTGCTCTTTTGAATAGCCCGCAGGCAAAGCAACAGTGCAGTTCAAGTAACCCGCCGAAATAGCCAAAACTGGTTGGGACACTGCACCAAAGGTAACTTTGTATTCGAAGTTCTAGATATTGATAGGATATTACTCACGGTGATCTGCACACCTCTCAACACAGAAGGATGCTAAAAGTAATAGTTGAAAAGTTCACTACTCACTATTAGTTCCCCAGCGCAGTAGTTTCTGTGTCTTGGGGGCATATTGATGCGTTAATTTTAAATGCTTTACCGAAAATGCGCTCTCCTAACTTTAAAAGCCTATGTTAAAACATTGCGGAACACCGTTGGTGAAGAAACCTGTATACCGTGTGCGAAGTCGTGATTACAACTGTTAGTCCTCCACACGCGCCCTCAGTGACCCCGGCGCTCCTGAACTTGCTCAGGCTTAGTCTGAACAAGTTATTTTGGCAACCACAAGATTCCTGTGCACTGAAAGTGAGCCCAAGCGCTGCCCTTAACTAATGACATTCCATTTGACACTCTTATCCAGGGAACCCTTCCCAGACAGCTGCCAAAACGAAAGCGAAGTTCCACTTCTTCGCGTGACTCCTCTTTTGTCACAGCCACAGTGAAATACACATTTCGAGTGTGCCACACAGTAACCTCGGGCGGTAGGCGCCTCTCGTTTTCAGGAGGGCTGATAATTCTGTCAAAATTGTACACCCTAAACAGATACGCAACGCTGCTGTCGGACCTGCTGTCGAAAACGACTTTTTCCGCACCATCCGCGCATTGCCTCGAAGTAGAGTAACGACGCCAAAGGGAAATGATGGGGTATTTCACGAGTGGAAAAGCTGCTTGGCTCGCATCATCGAAGTGAGTGAGTGATATATCAACAAATACTTCGAGCTTTCGAACAATGTGTTTCTTTTCCAGGCGCCATGGAATGGGTGTCTTACGATACCAGCTTTCTTCCTCAGCCGAGGTTGAGCGCAACTCAGAGATGAGCTCTTCTGTTTGGGACCGCAGTGAACCGAGTGATGAGTGTTGCCCTTGAGCTTTCCTGGACTCTTCCTCAATTTTTCGGAGTAGGAATCTTTGGCTCGCCACATGCTCCATGAGTTTGTTGAGCTGACTCTGCAATGCGGGAGGCTGGTCTTCGCGTGGCCCCATCAAGGGTGGTCTGAATTCATTCTGAGCTGCCCCGACTTCACGAGATTGGACGACGCCATTACCTTGCGATAGCTGGTTAACGCCTGCCGTGCAAGTCGTAATGTCGGACCATCCGGACATGTAGAGGATTGCGTGGAGGATGTTTCCACCGCACCGGGGACAGTCCACAGCGTGGAAACAGCATTAATCTTCGTGGTGTCGAAGGGCAGCGTCTAGTGTTCCCACGCACGAACAACCTCGCTCTTTATTCCAGCAGTATGCCTAGGAAGGAGAATGATAAGATTTCGGTGTTACAGGCTTTCAGTCACCCTGACTGTACAAAAAGGTTTAGTTGGAGCGAGCATGTGAGATGGAGGGTTAAACAGAAATGCTAAGATAGCTGTAAGGTAAACACTGTCGACGTCACCTACTACCGGTGACTTAATAACAACGGTGGCACGAAGCTTGGGCTTTATGCACAAATTATTCACGTGATCGCCGATGGTGCAAAAAATTGAAGTTAGCGATAGGTGCATGTGCTTGGCCGCCTACCTCCATTACTCGCAGCTTTTGGCTTTGTTCCCATTAACCGATTCCCCTTAACCATTCACGATCTCATCACTCCTGCCGAATGCAATGCACTTCATTCTTATTCTCCTAGTTATTTCAATCCTGTGTGTCAGATCTACGATCAATACCTGCCGTAAGTAGGGGCATGCCCTTATTCCGTCCAGCGCTCCCTTCCTATCGTAATCTCCTGTTCACTTTCGAGAATTTTCAGCATTACTATAGTTTTGTGCATAATAAATTTGAGAGCCACTGCTCCGCATTGCCTCGCTGGGACTTCCACCATGCTTCGGAGATTCTCCGCTCAGTTACTGCCGCGGCAATTCCATCAGCGAATAGTAGATTGCCGTGGTGCACTCTGTTAACCTTTATCCTCAACTCTTCGAAATCGGTATCTCTGAATACCAACTGTACACTCGTGATGAAGAATGAACAGCCGGGCCATCTGGTTATTCTTCACTGGGCAGGGGCGCAACCTTTCGGATCTGCTGCTCAGATACACTCACAGCCGATGTCAGTTTCTCAATCATTAAAATCATTTGAGGAATGTACCGATGTAAGACTACTTCTCAAACAACGCAGCATCAATATACTGCTTTTCGACTGATGTTTGCACCTGAATAGATCAGTGCTTAAAAAAGGAACATTTTTTAGTTCTGGCCGCTCAATATGGAAGTCTTTACTTATCATGATTTCGCAAATATTCCCACCACCCATAGCCATGAATAAAGAGAGCGAAGTCCACTCACTTTGAAAATATCAATTTTCTTTACCGTCAACGGCAGCTTCGCACACTCTTCCTTGCCGAAACGCTCCCAGTCCAAGGAACAAACGCCACCGGCGCCATCTTGGAAACTACCGGTCTTGCAGGTTCCGCAGAGGGAGTGCATGCAGGGCAGCATAGTCCTGGTGCTGGAAATCACCCCGCACCGCGAACACGCATAGCCGCGCATATTGTCATCTGTGAACCACGTTGGTCGCCATTTCACGCCAGCGATGCTTGCACCGCTCAGCCGCAATAATCGTCCTGCTCTCGGGTGTGGCATGTTCCGTCACAGAGCCGCTTCTGCCAACATCCAATTAAACGGCGGATGTCAGAAATATAGAGAGCGTGTTATCCAGCGCTGATAATAGTCATGTGCGATGTCCTGATTGCATTGTACACGTATGCTTCGCGGACGTGAGGCTTTATCTCATGGCAGTAAATGAACGGTAAAAGAGAAAAAGCAGACACAAATACAATGGTTTCAATAAAAAATAATTATATAGTGTGGAAATAAAGTTTATTCGTAACACTAGAATGAGCTGTTAGAGCATTGGTAAACGAAGTATTATATGCTATTGAAACTAGCGCGTCATGAATGTGGTTGCAGTCCTGAATTGAATGAAGCAGGAATGAGCGATAAAAAGCATGCGTGTATCATGAAAAAAGTGAAACTTTTTCACGGTGACGCAAGTGGCGCGTTGTGTATATGGGCCGCTGAAGCAAAATATCGTAAAGTTTTTCCTGGTAGTATATTTTATGGAGCAAACGTAGCCGCAGAATTTGGTTACGTAACTACAATAGAGGAAGGTGCAAATTAGTTTTCATATTAGGGGTGCTGGTGGTACGATGACAGCATTTGTGAATGTAACGAGCAGACCGATTCTTATTATGTTCGTAGATTACTAGAAAATAAAGACCAGGGCGCCGTACTGAGGCCGCTTTCTCAGGTTTAGAACGAAGAAGTGATTTGTAACGTTGTAGGTAAAGGACTATAGAGACAAGAAATTTTGTTCCAAGTAACCTAGAGAACAGTTAGCATTACTGGTCATACAGTTAATATGGCGATCCGAAGAAAGGTTAGAAAACTCACAAAAGCCTAAGCAGTTATACGATGTTACTATAGTTGCCCGTGTACTGTGCGATGTCAGTGCACGTTAAAGAACCCCAGGTGGTCGAAATTTCCGGAGCCCCACTCTACGGCGTCCCTCATAGCCTGAGCCGCTTTGGAACGTTTAACCCCTACAATCCAAATCTTTCACTCCCACCTACCTCCGTTCTCTTACGGCGCAGTTGGGGTGTCCAGCTAGAAGTGAGACAGTAGTGCAAAATTTCCTTTCCTCCAAAGCAACTTATTTAGAGGTATATATGGAAGGCACAGCGACTGAAATCACATCTTTCCAGTTCATCGGCAACAGCTATACGAATTGACCCCCATTAGGCAATTTCTGCTAGAAGATGAAATGCAAAGCTGAAATCCCGACCATCCACGCCACATTTTCATCGTCTCGGCCAGGTTGGTGGTTTGTTGGTTTATTGGGTTTAACGTCCCAAAGCAACTCAGACTATGAGGGACGCCGTAGTGAAGGGGCCAGAAATTTCGACCACCTGGGGTCTTTAACGTGCGCTGACATCGCACAGTACACGGGCCTCTAGAATTTTGCCTCTATCGAAATTCGGCCGCCGCGGGCCGGGATCAAACCCGCGTCTTTCGGGTCAGCAGCCCGAAAGACGCGGGTTCGATCCCGGCCGCGCCTTCCGGGCTGCTGACCCGAAAGAAGCGGGTTCAACAGAAGGGTTGTTGCTTACGATGTGAATGCATGACACCGATACTATACACCTGCTAGACGATAAGGCGGCAACCAAACACGTGTGAAACGAAAGAAAAAAGTTCCGCAGGATTTAAGCAATATATATTTCTCGTTTCTTTTCAGGGCCGCCAGATATTCAGTCCCTATAAATGCGACTGGCATGAACAATCAACTAAACGAAATTCTCGATTGGAAAGCGTTAACCACGTATCTCGCGGCGTCAAGAAGGTAATTCGCTCTGAAACAAACCCGTAATGGCAGAACAGCCTCTTGACTACTACACGCACTTTATAACGGCTTTTTGAGCTTTTAATCTTGGTGACAGCAACAGTACATGTTTTTTTCCGAACATTCCTTCGTGTGAGTGTCATAAAATGAAAAAAGTATTAAAAAATTTAATGGAAATAGTCACCCGTCGACGCACTATGTCCGCTCACGCCACGATTACAGATCACCATATCGCTGTTTCAAAAAATAGCTGCACGACGCCACCACCATCGCTGGAATAACCGGGCTTTGTTTCTTACAGAAGCAGGTGTCTCTGCAGGATGTGGACGGGGCGGCTGAACGGCGTTCCAGAGCATGTCACCCACAGAGCTGTACACATCAACGGCAAGGTCTACTCGTTCGACAGTTACCACGCGCCATGGAACCTGCTGCACGTCCTCATCTTCGACCCCGCGTCGCGCCGGTGGGATATGGTGCAGACGCAGGTTCCCGACGGCGGGCCGATTAACATTTCCCGCCACACAGTTGTAGCGTACGGCCACTGCGCGTATCTGTGGGGCGGCCCGCCCAGCTGGCCATCTCCGAGTGTCCTCTACCGCTTCGACACAAGCACCATGACATGCAGCCGTCGGGCGGTGTCCGGTGAGGTGCCGTCATCGATTTACGGCAACACAGCGTGTGTTGTGGGTCACCGCAAATATATCTTGAGTGACTGGGATCGTTCGCCATATATGAGGGTCCTTGACTTGGATACCCTGGAGTGGCATCGTGTCCCCACCAGCGGAGAGGCTCCGCTTCGACGTGCCTGCCAACCTGCGTCTGCCATCGGGACACGCATGTATGCGTTTGGAGGCAGCCTCGCAGACCCTTCCCTCATCCTATACTACTTTGAAACGACCACCTCTTCTTGGGTGCGCCCAGAGGTTCAAGGCGTTCCCCCTGTGTGTCGGCGAGGACATACAGCCTTCGTGTTCAACGAACAGCTGTACATTTTCGGAGGCTACAGCGATGTGCTGAAATCCTACTTGGCAGATATGCATAAGTACGACCCCGTGACATCGCGTTGGACCGAAGTGAAGCCATGTGGCTCACCACCATCTCCTAGGCTCTGGCATGGCTGTTCAGTGATGGGTGAAAGAGTGTTTATCTTCGGCGGCTTTGGGCCGGCACCCAACCAGGATGAGAGGCAGGTTGCTGAGGAGCGAAGGGCGCTGACGGATCTCCACGTGTTGCACTTGGCACCGACACTGAAGAACCTGTGCTTACTTGCAGTGATTGATGCGCGGCTGGATCTACGCCCCTTACCACGCTTCACTAGAGAAATGGTCTACGCTATAACTTCTCACCCATCGCAGTCGGTCGCAGATGCTGCATCTCAAACAAACTGAGTGCCTTCGGCGAAGCCAGCCCTGTGGTACGGTGATGATGCAACTTCGGCGCCGCTACTTGAAGCAGTAATAAACTCTTCTTTTATACGCAAAGAGCGCCTTCCTTCTGGTGTATTTTCGCGCAAGAAAAAACGTCGCTAGTGTTTTGTTTTTATTCGTGTTGCCCAGGGGCGCCTCCTTTTCTTAAATAACAAAGGGAACGAATTGTCTGAACGAAAAATTATTCACTGAAATCGATTCACCTGCAGCCCGGTGGTTTCTTCAAGGATTTCGCATTAACGCCACTTCGGCTTGAAGCTCGTCATAAATTCTAGGTTATCGCGTAGCCACTGCTGGTCATGATTTTCAAAGCAGATGGTAAATAGAGATAAGTGGCGTTAGGCGTCGATTTCACCTCTTGTCCGGAAACAATTTACGTCTTTTGCGACGACTTCAGGAAGCCAGTTATAACTTATTTCCGCATGTCTGTCCTCACTTTGACGCTGCATTCAATGTTCACGGATTTCATAGCCTGCTAGTCATGGTCCTCTTTTCCCGATATGCATTCTAAATACAACCTGCAAGCACCTGATCAGTATCTGTCTTGAATCTGAGCCTATAGAATTCGTCAAAGCTTGTGTAACTGATTGTACCAGGAGCAGATAGTATTAAAGGCAATCGACAGCATGCTGGCCAGTATTTGCAGCTTCTAGACAGCCCATTTACACTAGCGTGATGGCGCTCTAGCGCACCGTACACGTCAGATACATTCTCAACGAGCCACCCCACGATGGTTGGGGCGGAATGTTCGGGAAATGTGTCTGTACGTGACACCATCTTGAATAGACAACGTCACTCTGTGCCATGACGCGCTTTAGCCACACATTACCTTGCGCCGTGAAAATTCATCACCATCAACAGCAAAGGGAAGATGAGAGGATAAAACGTGATAGCCTCAGCGGATGAACGAATGGGAAACAACGACCAACCGGAGTAAAGAGGCGATGATGGAGGATTGAAACATTATATGATACGTGATAATAAAAGCAAGCATGATGGAAAGGTAACAGCATAAAGCATTTGCATGGGCGAAAGGTAACAGCATAAAGCATTTGCATGGCCGAAAGATAACACCAGAATAGAAAAAGGAAGCATGGCCAGCAACGCCCTGTAAAAATTCTTCCGATCATAAAAAAAGAAAAAAAATACAATCAGCAACTGCAGCGCTTCTGTTGCGCTACCGAGCAGAAAGAGACTGCGAAGAAAGAAGCGGTGGAGGTCATGCCCTATATTCATCGCATTTAACGTAACATAAAAAAAGTGGCGAGCTTTGAAGCGGTGAAGATTGTTTTCTCTCCCCTGTGTAAACTTCGCAGTATGCGCCCGTTTGACGATTAATGTAACGAAGAATAGACCACAGTGTTCCAAGAAGCACGATAAGAATTTCACGAGTGTGTTTCAAGAGTTGTGCAGAAAGTTACCCTCAATTCCGACAGCTCTACATTGGACAGAGTGGTATATGTTGTAGTGAAGGGGCATGTGAACAAAGGCTGCAAATACAGAATAATCCAGGCGGCCATCTATGACACCGTTGTAAGCGATTTAAAGGTAAGGGTGAGGGTAAGAAAAGGTTCCTTCCAAACCTGTATTTGAAAACATGACTGTAGTGTTCGGGCTTCTTTGCGTGGCGGGCCCGGGAGAGCGCCGAAGAGAGTCAGGAGGCTGCTGTGGTCTCAGACGAATTGTCTTTAATAACATCTACAAAAGCATTTTATGCACAAGACACTGGCGCCACAGTACGGACAAAGTGAAAGCGAAACTGAAACACGGTACGGACAAAGTGAAAGCGAAACCGAAACTCAGGCGATATAACAATGACGTTTTGTTAACTAAACACAATACCGAAAGGGTGGTGGCTGAAGCGTTTGAGAGAACTAAACCCAGTGACAAGTGTGTCGGCACGCCGTCTATTTCGCTCCTGCCGAAAGAAATCGCTTTTCTGGCAAGCCGATTGTAAAAGCTTTCGCTACTTTTCAGGCGCTGTTTTCGCCTTGGTTGTCTGTAACCATTTCAGGCCATGTTTTTATTTCTTTACCTTGTTTCTTCTTTTCGCGAACCACGTGCTTCTGTTGTTACCCTCTCGTCATGCTTGTTTCTATTTTTACATCGCGTATATCATGTTTTATTCTTTCCCAATCGCCTGCAATCCGGTTGTTTGTTGTTTTCATTTCCTCTATCTACTTTGGCATGTTACGTTTTATTCCCGCACCTTTGCGTGTACTCTTATTAGCTGTTGTTTTCCATTCTGGCAACTTTGTTGTCATAGCATGTCTTGTTCCCTCGCCGTTCACCTTTACGCTGGTTGTCTTTTAGTTACTACATCTTCA
This sequence comes from Amblyomma mixtum, assembly GCF_055824585.1. Taxonomy (NCBI): domain Eukaryota; kingdom Metazoa; phylum Arthropoda; class Arachnida; order Ixodida; family Ixodidae; genus Amblyomma; species Amblyomma mixtum. Next base: position 386,680,968 of record NC_143014.1, on the reverse strand, counting down.
TACCATTGTTCATGTTATTTACCCAGAGCGCTCAGGGGCGTAATAGTATCTGATTACCCTCATGGTACCGTGGCCTGATTCTCAAATAGCGCGCTTTGTGTCTATGATAATGCTGCTTCCTGAAAATGTGCGCACGATAATAAGTGGTTCTTTAACCTTGGCTGAAGTAGAGGGTGAATTTGGTCGATTGCCGCTTTCTAAAACCCCGGGGCCTGCCAGTCTCCCAGGAAAATTTTACACGACATTTGAGCCTGTTTTATCACTTGTCCAATTCGAAAGCTTAAGGCCAGTATTGATGTTCGATTTTTGTTGCATTCATTTGATAGAAGTCCTAATCTCTTAATACCAGACACTCATGAAAAGGAAAAACTGCGATTGGCAGATGGCTGCGAAGCTCTCACGTTTTGTCTTCTTGTTTGTAAGATTTTCGCTTCAGCTCTCTCAAATTGGCTACAGCTTGCAATGCCTGCTTTGATTGGACCTCTTCAAACATGTTGCTTAATTTAAAACGAATGCGTAAGGTGTTGAAGTCATGCAGTGGCGCTCACGAACAACTACACTGGGACAAATCGGCCTGGCAAGGGCATTTGATCGCGTGAGTTATCCTTTGCTTTATTCTCTTGTAAACTTTGCTCACACCGCACCAAAATATGTGGGCTTTCGAAAAGCCCGAAGGCAAAGCAACACATCCATTACAAGCAACCCGCCTAAATAGCCAAAATTTGTTACTGCACTGAGCCGAGGGTAAATTTGTGTTCGAAGTTCTAAATATTGATAGGATATTACTCGCGGTGAGCTAAACACCTCTCAACACAGATGGAGGCTAACAGTAATAGTTGAAAAAGTCGTTTACCTCTATGTTTTGAAAGAATGTCGTAGAAAGACAGGTTTATTTTTTATAATGTCAGCAAAAGTACAAAACAAAACGGCTGTGTAATTCACTCAAAATTCACTCTGAAACAAATCCCTAATGGCAGAAGAGCCCTCCTGGCCACTTATGTGCACTTTATAACGGCTTTTAGCGCTTTTAATCTTGGTAATTCGATCACCATATCCAGCAATCCGATCACCATATCGCTGCTTCAGAAAAAAGCCGCATGATGCCGCCACCATCACTGGAATGACCGTACCCTGTTTCTTACAGAAGCAAGTGTCTCTGCAGGATGTGGACGGTGCGGCTAAACGGCGTTCCAGAGCATGTCACCCACAGGGCTCTACGCATCAACGGCAAGGTTTACTCGTTCGACAGTTGCCACACGGCATGGAACTTGGTCCACGTGTTCATCTTCGACCTCGCATCGCAGCGGTGGGATGTGGTGCAGACGCTACTTCCCCACGCCGGGCCGATTCCCATTTCCCTCCCCACAGTTGTAGCGTACGGCCACTGCGCGTATCTGTGGGGCGGTCCGCCCTACTGGCCATTTCCAAGTGTTCTTTATCGCTTCGACCCAAACACGATGACATGCAGCCGTCTGGCGGTGTCCGGTGAGGTTCCCTCATCGATGTACGGCAGCACAGCTTGTGTTGTGGGTCACCGCAAATATATCTTCAGTGACTGGGATCCTTCGCCATATATGGGGGCCTTGACTTGGATACCCTAGAGTGGCATCGTGTCCCCACCAACGGAGAGGCTCCGGTTCTACGTCCATGCCACTCTGCGTCTGCCATAGGGACCCGCATGTATGTGTTCGACGGCAGCCCAGCAGACCGTTCCCTCATCCTATCCCATTTTGAAACCACCACCATTTCCTGGGTGCGCCCAGAGGTACAAGGCGTTTCCTGTGTACCGGCGAGCACATTCAGCCTTCGTGTTCAACGAAGAGCTGTACATTTTCGGAGGGTACAGCGGTGTGATGAAGACCTACTTAGCAGATGTGCACAAGTACGACCCCGCGACTTCGTGTTGGACCGAAGTGAAGCCATGTGGCTCACCACCATCTCCCAGGTCCTGGCATGGCTGCTTAGTGATGGGTGAAAAAGTGTTTATCTTCGGTGGCTTTGGGCCGGCACCCGACCAGGATGAGGGGCTGATTGTTGAGGTGCAAAGACAGCTGACCGATGTCAACGTGTTGCACTTGGCACCGACACTGAAGAACCTGTGCTTATTTGCAGTAATTGATGCGCGGCTGGATCTAAGCCCCTTACCACCCTTCATTAGAGAAATGGTCTGCGCTATCACTTTTCACCCATCGTAGTAGACGGTAGATGGTGCATGTCAAGCAAATGGAGTGCCTTCGGCGAAGCCAGCTTGGTGGTGCGGCGATAATGCAACTTCGACGCTGCTACTGGACGCAGTAATAAACTCTTCTTTTATACGCAAAGAACGCCTTCCTTCTGTGTGCGATTTTCGCGCCAGCAAGAAAGTAGCTAGTATCTAGTTTATATTCATGTCGCCCGGGGCCGCCACTTTTTCTTAAATAACAAACAGAACAAATTTTCTGAACGAAAAATTATTCACTGAAATCGATTTAACTCAAGCCTGGTGGTTTGTTCAAGCGAGTCGGATTAACGCCACTTCGGCTTGAAGCTTTGTGATCAATTTTAGTTTTCCGCGCAGCCCCTGCTGGTCATCCTTTTCAAAGCAGATGGTAGATAGAGATATGTGACCGATAGGCGGCGATTTCAGCTCCTATCTGGAAACAACTTGCGTCTTTTGCGATGACTTCAGAGAGCCAAACAGTTATCACTTATTTCCGCATGTCTGCTTTCACTTTGACGCTGCTTTAAAAGTTCACTGATTTTATAGACTGCTAGTTATCGTTCTCTTTTTTCCTATATACACTCCACCTTCATTCTGGAAGTATCCGATTGGTAGCTATGTCGTCAACCTGAGCGGCTAGAATTCGTCAAACTTGAGTGACTGATCGTATCAGGTGGAGATCGTATTGAAGGCAATCGACGGCATGCTGGCCAGTATTTGAAGTTTCCCGACAGCTTATTTACACTGATGCGAAAGCGCTTCAGTGCACTGCGCACGCCAGATACATTCTCGACAAGCCATCCCACGATGGCTGGTGTGAAATGTTCGGAAAATATGTGTGACACCAATTTGAATAGACAAAGCAGTTTTGTGCCATGGAGCTGTTTAGCCACAGATGATGTAGCCCCATAAAGATTCATCAGAATCGACAGGGGGTGTGCCACTGACTATGTTGCAACTCGACGACGATCCCCTTAACTTTTTCGTCCACTACGTTGTCGCCTACCGCTACAGCGTCTACATGTGGGGTAGCTTTTCGGACATAAGGTCGCGGATCGGCGGCTTATACTGGTTCGGTACCCGCGCTATGAAATGGAGCCGCTCGGAAATGTGCGGCCAAGTTCCGATACCGAGCATCTTCTCTGCTTGCGTGCTGGGTCAACAGATGTACATCTTTCGTTTTTTGTACCCGGAGTCCTCACACCGTATATATTATCTTGACCATGAGAGTGGAGAGGAACCGGCTAGCCGCTGTTTCCACACGGCGTCCGCAGTCGAAACCCGCCTGCATGCTTGTGGTGGCCAGGAGTTGAACATAGAGGTCAACGACCGGTAAGATAATTTCTTGTATTATCTGGAAACAACAACATTGATGTGGGTGCGCCGAAGAGTGGAAGGTTCGCGCCCCAAAGGCCGCAAACTTCACTTTGCCTTCGTGTACAACGAACAGCTGTACATCTTCGGTGGCCGCACCAGACAGCTGGGCGCTTACTTTTCAGACTTGCATAAGTGTGATATAGAGAAGTCGTGTTGGATCGAAGTGACAACACATTGGTTACGCCCGTTTGCTAAGCGCTCGGCCGGTTGCAGCGTGATGGTAGAAAGAGGTATTTGTCTTTGGTGGCTTGGGGTACGCCCATGACCATGAGAAAAGAGGGCCCATGGATGTTTCTGAAGAGGAAAAGGCGATAACTGACCTGCAAGTGTTGCACTCAGTACCTACGCTGCAGAACTTGCGGTTCCTTGCTGCCATCGACACAGGTTTTGACGTAGGTGGATTACCGGTAGCTATTAGAAAAGAGATCAACGCTATCTCTTCTGGCTCATCAAAGACACCGCACTCGTGCTGCACTTCAAACGAATGGTGCGCCTTCAACGGAGCCACAGATGGTGGTGAGGTGGCCACAATAGTTATTTCAGTGGCTCTATTTAGGTAGGTAATAAAGCCTTTTTTTTATGAAAAACACCTTAGAAACTGAGCTTCCCCGGCGGACAGGTATTGGCCCCTTATCATCTAGGATCGCCGTGCTGTGCGATTAGCGCTCCGCCCTCGGGAGCCTGTATAACCGAAACCGTGGTCCGAAGCTTTTGTGCGTATACAGCTTGACCATCGATCGCTTTGCAGAACACGGATGTGTCATTCGCGTGCAGTTGTTGACGGGTCAGTGGGGCGCCGAGAGAAATCAACTGTAGGAAAAACTCGCCACCACGCTTACCAACTGTCTCATAACGACACCTTGTACGAGTTTGGGGATCAACGTGCGGCGATCCGCGATCAACTCTTAACTGCCAGATCCTCGCTTCGCACATTGTGAGCGCGGTTTCATCGCCAGCGCACGCATTTAGAGTTGGAGCCCGCATCTTTCAAGTGTGACCCGTGGAAAGGCAGCTGCCCTACGGACTTTCTACGAGCTTCGCGGGCTTCGATTATGGTTAGGTTGTCGGATTGAAGCCCTTGTTCCTTCGCTGTGCCGCTTTTGTGCAGCCGTGTCGCTGGGTGCTGGAGACCTATAGAGCCCTGGAACTCATTGCGGAAATGCTGACGATGCTTGTGTGGCTGTGAGGCTTCGTGGACGCCCGCGATGAAACAATGGTGAGCATCTGTGCATCTGGCGGACTCTGTGCTCTGTGCATCGAGCGGACAGGCCTGACGTCCCGTTTGGGCTTCGCCAGATAACCTCGCAGCATTAGGACGCTCATCTTGTGCGATCTATGGAGGGGGGCAGCCGAGCCCCCGACCCCTGTCTATTGGTGGAGGGTGTGCCTCGTGTGCGACACCCCGTGAGAAGACACTGCGCACGCGCCTTCTATATACATTATGAACACCCATGACTATAAAATGCAGGGAAAAAATGTGGTAGCGTTCTAACGTGTCTGAACCTAGTAGACGTGCGAAATCATTTGTTTAGCCTGGTTGACTCGTGCTTTTGTTTTGCTGGGTGATCGGCACGCCTGGTTACAATAAACTTAGGTTAAGTGATTATCGAGGTGAAGCTGATGTATCTGCTCGCACCGCTGGTGAAAACTGAAGACGACATTGTGCAATGCGCAGCGCGAAATTGTGTTGCAGTTTAACACGAGGCGTGATCGCCTACGACGATAGCATATAGTGACCTCGTGCAGTGCCAGTGAAGCTGATTTGCTCGCGCCACCGCGGGTTCGAAACCCAATCGCGGCAATATTGATTGTATTTCTGCAGGGGCTGAGCTATGATAGGTTCTGCTAAGGTCACCTTCGAGGTCAAGCTTAACACATACTCGGTGAGCTAGTTATACCTCGTTAAGCAATGCTTTCACTATAAACGCTGACGCAAAGAAAAGATGAGACAGCGCATTTTTGCGGTAATATTGTAGTCATGTCAAATGAGCTAGCCCATCTTCATGCGCTGATGAAACGTAGTCCTCAGGTAACCTTTTCTCGGGAGGGGTGACGATGCAAGTTTTAACCCGTTTAATTCCTGCACCGAAATCTTACAGGATTGATGTGTATAGTAACATTTCTTTTTCTCGAAAAGTTTGTACTCGTGGCCGCCGCTGTGTTTGCAGCTGCTGAAACTTTCGAACTGCTCAATTCAGTAATGCGCTACATTTGTGCTTTGCTTCCTGCAATGTCAGATTTCGATCTGTGTTTGCTTGAAATGAGACACCAGCTTGAATAGACCAAGCAACTTTGTGCCATGGGGCTATTTAGCCACAGATGACCTAGTGCCATAAAAGTTCACCACAATCGAGACTGAAGGCGAAGATGAAAGAATAAAATGTGATAGCCTATGCGGATGGCGAATGGGAAATCCAGAGCTACCTTGCCTAACCTTGAAACTAGAAGAAAAAGATGCCTGGGCTTAGCTTGGTTAAGCCAAGAATGCGTTGCATATTGCACGGTCTTTTTGCGCGAGATATTGATTGGCCGCACTCGATTTTCTCAGCAGCGTTTCCTCAGTAACGTATGGATGGTAGGAGCGCCCCCTTTGAAACGGGGCGGTGGCAACCGCCACCATGCTCAGCCGTCTTTTTTTTCTTTTTTACTTGGTTTGGTGACGTCACGTCACCACGTGACGTGACGTCACCAAACCACGTGACGTCACATAACGTGGTTTGGTGGCTGACCGGCCGCGCCCAAGGGCTGAACTGAGTGATTGCACTATGCTACGCATAAAATATCTCGACTATGCCTATTCCACAAGTTCTATCATTCACCTTTAGGATCATCTATCATATCAACAGCTCATCATCCTTCTAGCCGCAACAACCACATCAAGACCGTATACCCACCCGCTGCAAGAACTACATCTCATTTCCGTTCTTTTTTGTCATATCATCTCGGGACTGGAACGATCTGCCGCTGGAAGCCGTACTCATCGTCAACTGCACCGACTTCAAGAAAAAGATTGAGGCCATCCTTATGTAATCAGTAATCTTTATGTACTCTGTAATCTTTATATAATCTGCATGTAATCCGCCCATCCCTCATGTAATGCCCCACAACCGGGGCCTTTTAGGTAAAAAAAAACAACAAAACAATCAAGCCGAGTAAAGGAGGTGATGGAGGAGTTAGCATTATATGACATGTGAAAATGGAAGCAAGGAAGATGGGAAGGTAAGAACATAAAGCGTTTGTATGGGCGAAAAGGAAAAACAGAATAAAAAAAAAAGAAAACACGCCAGAAACGCCCTGGAAAATTTTTCTGATTATAAAAAAAGAAAAAAAAGATGCAATCAGCAACTACAGCGCCAAGAGACTGCCAAGAAAGAAGCGGTGGAGTTTATGCGCTACATTCATCGCGTTTCACGTAACATCAAAAGAAGTGGTGAGCTGTTAAGCGGTCAAGATTGTTTTCTCTCCGCTGTGTAAACTTCGCAGTATGTGCCCGTTTGACGTTTAATGTAAAGAGGAATAGACCACAGTGTTCCAAGAAACACGATAAGAATTTCACGAGTGTGTTTCAAGTGTTGTGCAGAAAGTTACCCTCAATTCCGACAGCTCTACTTTGGACAGAGTGGTATATGTTTTAGTGAAGGGGCATGTGAACACAGGCTGCAAATACAGAATAATCCAGGAGGCCATTTATGACACCGTTAAACGATTTAAAGGTAAGGGTGAGGGTAAGAAAAGGTTCCTTGTAAACCTGTATTTGAAAACATAACCTTTTGTTAACTGAACACAATACAAAAAGGGTGGTCGCAGAAGCGTTTGACAGTACTAGACCCAGTGACAAGTGTGTCGGCACGCCGTCTATTTCGCTCCCGCCGAAAGAAATCGCTTTACTGGCAAGCCGATAGTAAAGGTTACCGCTACTTTTCAGGCGCTGTTTTCGCCTTGCTTGTCGGTAACCATTTCAGTCCATGTTTTTATTCCTTTGCCGTGTTTCTTCTTTCCGCCTGTCCACGTGCTTTTTGTTGCTACCCTCTCGCCATGCTTGTTTCCATTTTCACATCTCGTATATCGCGTTTTATTCTTTCCCAATCGCCTGCACTCCGGTTGCTTGTTTTCATTTCCTCTATCTACTTTGATATATTATGTTTTATTCCCACACCTTTGCGTGTACTCTTATTAGCGGTTGTTTTCCACTCTGGCAACTTTGTTGTCATAGCATGTCTTCTTCCCTCGCAGTTCACCTTAACGCTGGTTGTCTTTTAGTTACTACATCTTCATACCATTGTTCATGTTATTTACGGAGAGCGCTCAGGGGCGTAATTGTATCTGATTACCCTCATGGTACCGTGGCCTGATTCTCAAATAGCGCGCTTTGTGTCTATGATAATGCTGCTTCCTGAAAATGTGCGCACGATAATAAGTGGTTCTTTAACCTTGGCTGAAGTAGAGGGTGAATTTGGTCGATTGCCGCTTTCTAAAACCCCGGGGCGTGCCAGTCTCCCAGAATATTTTACAAGACATTTGAATCTGTTTTATCACTTTCCCTATTCGAAATTTTAAGACCAGTATTGATGTTCGATTTTTGCTGCATTCATTTGATTGAAGTCCTAATCTCTTAATACCAGACACTCATGAAAAGGAAAAACGGCGATTGGCAGATGGCTGCGAAGCTCTCACGTTTCCTCACCTTGTTTGTAAGATTTTCGCTTCAGCTCTCTCAAATTGGCTACAGTTTGCAATGCCTGCTTTGATTGGACCTCTTCAAACATGTTGCTTAATTTAAAACGAATGCGTAAGGTGTTGAAGTCATGCAGTGGCGCTCACGAACAACTACACTGGCAGAAATCGGCTTGGCAAGGGCATTAGATCGCGTGAGTTATCCTTTGCTTTATTCTCTTGTAAACTTTGCTCACACCTCGCCAAAATAAATGCGCTTTCGAAAAGCCCGCCGTCAAAGCAACAGATCCATTACAAGTAACCCGCCGAAATAGCCAAAATGTGTTGCGCCACTGCGCCGAGGGTAGCTTTGTGTTCGAAGTTCTAAATATTGATAGGATATTACTCGCGGTGAGCTAAATACCTCTCAACACAGATGGAGGCTAACAGTTATAGTTGAAAAAGTCGTTGACTTCTATGTTTTGAAAGAATGTCGTACGCCAAAAAAAGACGAAACAGGAAGGAAACATAGAACAGGAAACAGGCGCAAGTTCCAACTTTAGTAACAGGAAAACGTAACCAGGCGCTCTTTTATAGCCGCTGAGCTGTATGAGGGTGCGTGAACATAGCCAAAAAACTAAAAACAAATGCGGTGATGGACGAGTGATAACAGCACAGGTCATACGGAGGTCGCTATTACAAAAAGCAGGGTTGATAACACTTGCGAGTGTGAATGACAGCACAGGTTGAAAGATTATGAATAAGGATAAGAACCAACGCTAAGATCTTAACAATCATAAAACCGATTGAAGGAAGCAAGCGGACTGTCCAAAGGGCATCTAAACGAAACCGTACAAAAAAGCTATTTCTTTTGTGGTGAGGAGAAGAGAAGGCGTGCTAACGCAGTTGTCTTTTCTTTGATGAATATAAAAAGCCTCAATTATTTTTCTTTCTATTTTTTTCTTTTGCGCTGGCTAGAAACCTGGTCTCGTGAAATTTCGGACAGCAATCTTTACACCTGCTACAATGTATAGCTAGGTTGCTTCCCGTCTTGCTTTTTAAAGTCATATTGTGCTGTCGAGCACGCTCATTGAAACACTGTCCCGTTTGCCCCACATACACTCTGCCACACGTCAAAGGGATCTCGTATACCTCATTAATGGTGCACTTTGTGAACACTGTTTGATGTTTGACAGTACAGGCCTTTTTCACCCCGCCGCCGCGGTGGCTCAGTGGCTATGGTGCTCGGCTGCTGGCCCGAAAGACGCGGGTTCGATCCCGGCCGCGGCGGTTGAATTTCTTTGGAGGCGAAATTCCAGAGGCCCGTGTACTGTGCGATGTCAGTGCACGTTAAAGAACCCCAGGTGGTCGAAATTTCCGGAGCCCTCCACTACGGCGTCTCTCATAGCCTTAGTCGCTTTGGGACGTTAAACCCCATAAACCAACCAACCTTTTTCACCCGCTTTCCTGATACCATCGGACGTAAACTTGCCAGGTTGCAGGGGGCTGAAAAAATCAGCTGCACTCCGTGCCTGGAAGCCACTTTTTTCAAATTGTGCGAAAACCCATGCAGGTAAGGTATGACCTGCACAGGTTTGTTTCCAATGTCACGCTTGTAGCCCGGTTTCTTCATTTTTTGAAGGAGGCTTTCAGACACGCTGGTGACCAGTTGCGATGCGTAACCTGCTTACATAACTCTTCCGATCTGATACTGGAAGCTTTCACTTATCTTGTGTGGACAAGGTTTTTCTAGAGCCGACCTAATGCAAAGAGAAACTATTCCTCGTTTTACTAATTTGGAGTGGGCGCTATCGTAGGCTAACAGAGACTTCTTTGAGCGAGGCGTTCAACCTCTGTGTCCAACGCCTGGCCACCCCAAACATACATTCGTGTTCCGACTGCGGACGCCGTGTGGAAGCAGCGGCTAGCCGGGGCCTCTGCACTGGTCGGAGCACTATGCCACGTCAGCTCCTCAAGGTCAAGTTAATATACACGGTGTGCGGATTCCGGGTCCAAGAAATCAAAGATGTTCATACGTTGACACAGCACACAAGCAGAGGAGATGCTCAGTGTCGGCTTTTGGCCGCACATTTCAGGGCGGCTCCATGTCATAGCGAGGGTATACAACCGGTATGAGCCGCCAATCCGTGACCTTATGTCCGAGGAGCTCCCCCACATGTAGGCACAGCCACCGTAGGCGACAACGCTGTGGTGGCTAAAGCTAATGGGATCGCCTTCGGGGTGCAGCGCAGGCAGCGGCGCACCCCACCTGCATGATGCAGGGTGGAAGATGTATACGGTTAAGCGGATGCCTAAGATTTCATCGCTGTCATCGTGGTAGTTGTAGAACGGGTGGAACGAGTAGACCTTTCCTTTGATGGCGACACCATGTTGTTGACGAGTTCTGGAACGCCGTTCAGCAGCACGTTCCACATCGTGCTGTGGTAATGAATCTTCTCAGAAATGAAACCGGGCGTTAGTTTTTCCTTACTGCTGAAGGACAAGCACTGGGTAAGAACAGGTATGGTAGGCGTTTTTATTTTTTCTGCAAGCCTGTGTTGATTTTAGTGAGAAAGCTTCCAACGCGCCCTTTGCTGTTATGACGATATAGCAACTGTACCTGGGCTTACGCGAAGAAGAGAGAGGGAAAGCGTGTGAGAAGGGTTGCGCAAGGAAAGAGGGGGCACGAGGAGAGCAGGTAGGGTGCTACGCATTGGGTGGCACATGCCTGTGTGACACCGAGACACATTTTTCTTCGCTACAGCGTAATGCATCGTTCGGTGTGATGGCGTGAAGCGATAGTAATATTGAACCTCTTGAGTAGCAAAGGCATTGTGTGGTTGTTTCAGAAGCCACGAAACTGTAGGCCCTTCGCATACAGAAGATTTGCTGCGCTCGTAAGATTACACAATTTCTTGTGAAACAGCGCAACGGCACAAGGCCAGAGCACAAGAAAGGACGATACCCAGCGCTGTGTATCAAAAAAGGACAAGTAAGGACGATACACAGCGCTGATACACAGCGCTGTGTATCGTCCTTACTTGTCCCTTCTTGTCCTCTGGCCTTGTGCCGTTGCGCTCTTACACAAGAAATCATGTCAGACCAACGCGCCCATCAGTTATTGTTGTACAGATTACACAAGCGACTTTGGACCGTTCAAGGTCTCAGGGCCACCGCGCAGCCCTCATATTACGCGCATGTGCCCAGGGCGCGTAGGACCACGGCACTGGCCCCAATATGTGGGCAGAGTGAATTAGACGCGAGTCCTCAGATCTGCGTGCTAGCGAATGCATCGCTGCAATTCACGTTACTGGTGGTAACTGCTCCTTTAGTTTTAATCTAGCATTGCATATTCGGCATGATTAAGAATTATTACTTGAGAAGAAAAATACTGGGAAACTTCAGTTAGTTCACCTTAATAGTATGACGTAATAGCGTCAAAGTGTCCGTACGGTCGCTAGGTTGTGCCCTGGTGCACCGTTTTGCAGACACCGACACACTGTTGAAATCATAACCTCTTTTATTGCACATCGTCGTCCACATTACTTAGTGACGACAATTATTGACCCTCATTAGCTATGTGGTCCTCTCAAGTAATTTGCCTGCTGTGCGATGCGAGGTACTCGTACAAGGCCTCTATACATCCCTCTTAACACACGTTGCTCAGTGACGGTTTCGATTCCGACTGACCACATTTGCTTTTTAATATAAGCAAAATAGCTTTCCTACTCCACTACCTTCTCGACCAATCAGGATTTTCCAGTGTCAACGATGCTGACGCTGGGTTGCTGGACGAACAGCGACCTTTAATGCTGTTGCGTAAAAAAAAATAAAATTGGGGGAGACACTTTAGCTCCCCCGTAAGAGTACGACGCTATAGCATGATGGGTTAATTCCCATGCATGCTGAAGGCCATTCACTGTTTTACACTCACAGTTCCTTGGGAGTCCGCATCCCCTCCAGTCGCACTGGTGCAAGGGTTAAGCGATCGGCCTTGTGGGACCCAGGTTGGTGTTCCCGAGCTACCAATTATTTATTGAACTGCCACAGTGTGCAGTTTGGTTCACTATCCGGTGGGTAGGTTGTGATGACGCAACAAGGACACGTGACCTTGGGTGGCCCATCCGCCTCCTAGGCTGCTCTCTGGGAAGCACCTGGTAGAGCCATGCCCATGATTTCTCGCTCACAACTCCAACGTGGACATCGGGGCCTTTAACGCTGCCGCGTTAAAACAGCCCCATCAAGTCGACAGCAGGCAGTCAGACACAGTGTTAACGTTCTTCTGTCTGCTGCTCAATGACTAGAGGAAATTACGCCCGGTAGTTCTGAAAAGAGGGGCGAGCGGTGCTTGCAAATGAAGCGTCTATTCCATTGTCAAATCACACAGTACCGGAAAGGTAAAACCAACGTAATTTATCGGACACCGTTACTGCGCATGAGTTCAATAGATTAATATTGCCACGAGGGCGTTTCAAACACGCGGTGGAGCAAACAGGTCAGCTTCGCTGGCCACTGCACGAGGGCGCAATGGTCTCGCCGCAACCGATCACGTCTCGTGTTTAACTGCAACAAACTTTCGCGCTGTGCGTTGCAAATCGCCTCTTCAACATGTTCCACCCTGCGGCGCTCCGCTCGTAACACGTTTCCCACAACCGGTAGATACCCTCCGCGGTGGCTCAGAGGTTAGCGTGCTCGGCTACTCAGCAGGAGTAACCGGGTTCGAACCCAGCCGCGGGGGCCTGCGCTTCGATGAAGGGAAAACACAAATGGAGCCCGTGTGCTGTGCGATGTAAATGCACGTTAAAGGTCCGCGGGTGGCCGAAACTAATCCGGAGCCCTCCACTACGGCCCGTCCTTCTCTCTTTCTTCTTTCACTCCCGCCTTCCGCTCTTCCCTCACGGTGTGTTTGGGGCTTCCACCGAGATATGAGTGAAAGATACTGTGCCACTTCCTTTCCTCAAAAGCACGTATTTAGAGGTGTATTTATTTATTTTATTTATTTATTTATTCAATACTGCAGGCCTTTACGGCCCAGGCAGGAGGGGCATACAAATGACATCAGCGTATAGAACGAAGATAGCAAATAATAATTTCAAAACACTTGTTCTATGGGCAATAGAACATGAGCAAAACAAGGACTAAACGAAATGCAAACCGAGCTCTTCATTTGGGAAAGTGAAACATAAACAAACAGAAGTAAGCCAATGAATGAAATGAAATGTGAAACTTGCAGTAAGGCAAAAACACGATCAGTTTGGGCAACCAAAAAGCAGACAAGAAAAATATTCAAGAGCAATTCAAGGTTTCAATTGAATCAACACTGGTTAGAAGAGGCAGAGCTAAGTTGTTCCAATCTGTTATCGTGCGAGGAAAAAAAGAATATTTAAAAACATTAGTTCTGGTGCTGTATGGCGTTAGAGAGTCATCGTGTCGATGTCGTGTTCGGCGTGCAGTAAGTGGTGTTATGTACGGATCAGGAGTTAGAGCAAGAAGGTTATTTTTAAGAAGGAACATAAATTTTAAGCGCTGAATTTTTCTTCTCAGTTCCAGTGTCGGTATACCATGTTGTTTCATTAGTGCTGTCGGGGAATCAGTTGTACGGTACTTCGAAAAAATAAACCTGACTGCCTTACGCTGGATTCTTTCGACAGCGTCAATGTTAGTTTTGGTATAAGGGTCCCATACTACGCATGCATATTCAAGTTTTGGTCTTATTAATGATGTATAAGGTAAAAGTTTAGTTTCGGCGGGGGCATGCTTCAATTTATGACGGAGAAGACAAAGTTTCCGAAAAGCTGTGTCACATACGTTAGTTATGTGAGTGTTCCAGTTTAGGCTGTTTGTTAGTGTGACGCCAAGATATTTATACTCGCTGACTTCGGTTAGTGGTTCTGTCCCGAGGGCATAGGGAAAAGAAAGGTTATTAAGTTTCTTGGTTATTTTCATATACACTGTTTTGTCAGCGTTCAATTGCATATCCCAACAATGACACCAGGAAAGAATATTTTGTAGATTATTATTAAGAGTTATCTGGTCATCCTCGCTTGACACTTCCCTGAACAGCACGCAGTCGTCTGCAAACAATCGTATTTGGACGGGTTCGGTAATAACGCTCACAATGTCATTAATATATATTAAAAACAACAATGGTCCTAGCACACTGCCCTGAGGGACGCCGGAAGTAACTGGAAGTTCATGGGAGTAGTACGTATCAATATTAACAAACTGTCTACGATCAGTGACATACGCAGCAACCCAGTTAATAATGAAAGGAGGAAGGTTAATCATTTTAAGTTTTTCAATAAGCTTACAGTGTGAAACAAGGTCAAAGGCTTTCCTGAAGTCTAAAAAGATAACGTCCACCTGGCCAGATTTGTCTAAAAATCTAGCAAGGGAATGGATTACCGTTGTTAATTGTGTCACCGTAGAAAATCGTTTACGAAAACCATGCTGCGCAGGTGAAAGTATATTGTTATCCTCCAGAAAATCTCTGATGAAGTTGGCTATGACGTGTTCAAGCATCTTACAACAAGATGATGTTAACGAAATTGGTCGGTAGTTAGTAATCATTGTGGGGTCTCCCTTCTTAGGCACTGGTACTACACGTGCCGTTCGCCAGTCAGGGGGAAGGGCTGCAGTGGACAGTGACGCACCGAAAATAATTACCAGAAAGTGTGACAGCATTTCTGCGTATCGGCGCAGAAAAACATTCGGTATGTTATCCGGTCCTGGGGTAGATTTTGTTTTTAGATTAAGGATCATAGAAAGCACACCTTGAGCGGATACAAATTCAGGAGATACATTTGATAAAGGTGAAAAGGGAAGTGCAAGCTCTTCTGAGTTAATAAACACACTGTGGAAGAATGCATTAAAGTGTTCGGCGATACTTTGCTTTTCGACAACGGGAATGCCATCTTTAATTATTTGATCCACTGCCTTGTTCTTTTTGCTCAGAAATTTCCAGAATTTTTCTGGAGCCGTACGAATAAAGTGCGGCAAAGTGTTATTAAAATAATGGCGTTTGGCATGCCCAATTGACGAGCTCAGCGTAGCTTGCAAGTTCTGTACTGTAGTTCGTGAGGCATTCCGTCGTCTTAAGCGTTTTATTTTTCTTTTCAAGTGAATGACTTCACGCGTTATCCAAGGGTTTTCATTTCCTGTTTTCTTTGTTTTCGTTGGAACGAAATTTTCGATGCAATAAGTGCAGATTTTTTTGAACTTGTCCCAAAGTTCTACTACATTGCTTCCTTGAAAGTTGCTTAGGTGTAAATCGAGGTAATCTAACACGCTTTCGTCTCTGGCACGTGTGAAGTCCTTCACTTGTACAGTTTTTGCCTTCTTAGCGGTACATTTTTTTAAATGACACGAATAGTACACCATCTCATGATCAGACATTCCATGTTCAATTGATACTGAAAAATGCTCGATTGTTTTGCTCACGAAGACAAGATCAAGCATTGATGATGAAGAACCATGCACTCGCGTTGGTAAGTTGACAACTTGGTGCAAATTGTGGCATAAACCATAAACCAAACCAAGCAAGAATGAATGTCCATAGTAAGAAATCTTTAGGCTAATAGTTTCAATGCTATCAGCCTGACACAAGAGAGTTGCTGATAAGTTTTGCTTTACCAGCACAGCCACCCCGCCTCCCCTCGTTGATCTATCACGACGGAAAACACTGTAAGATGGTGGAAAGACGTCTTCATCATCTATGCCACTGTGTAGCCAAGTTTCGGTCAAAACAACGATGTGCGGGTTGTAACCTAAGATAATAGCCTCTAACTGATCACTTTTGTTAACAATGCTGCGTGCATTTATATTTAATATGCGCATATCTTTCGCATCATGCCGGAGAAGTCAGTCTTGTTTAGCACTGTTATATTTACCAATTTTTTTCCTACAGTTTTTAGCGTCATCCCAAATGTAAAGGTCGTTGTCGACTCGAAGTTTCTCGTTGGTTAGTTGAACTTTTCTTTTGTGCTCCCTTTCCTCTGAAGTACTGTCCCACAAAAGCTTACGCTTCCTGAGCGTGTTTCGTGAGTAATCGTTTTGAACAGAAGTATTAGAACCTTTGAGTTTGAAAGCATTTTGCATGATACTTTTCTTTTCTTCGTAATCTTGAAAATATAAAATTACTGGCCGCGTTTTATCGCTCTTGCCGATCCGATGTATTCGGGCTACAGACTTGCACGTGATTTGTAACTTGGTAGAAAATATATCAGTTAGAACTTTACGACGCAGTACAGCCTCTGTCTCTTCTGGTTCCTCTGGTACCCCAAAAACCAGTAAATTCGAGCGTCTACTTTTATCCTCCAAATCCGTAATTTTCGCTTCTAAGGCTTTAACCGTGCTTTCAAGTGCTTCTACGCGCGCGGCTTGTTTCTCCATTTCTGTAAATCGAGTCTCCCATTCCGCCAGACGTGTTTCCATGCTAGTTTGTTGTATACGAAGTGCTGCAACATCCTCAATTAATTTATTCTGTCCCAAAAGCAGTTTTTCAAGTAGTTCATTTGTGCTGGAACCTTCCGTGTCAGGTCCGGGATTCAACTCGATATCTCCGCTCAAGAGGAGCAAGCATACGCAGTACACATCATACACCATTCATATAGCTTGCTGTGGGCACGGCAAGACCAAAAGACAACGGTTGTCGCTTTTAACAGAGCTGTAGTAAGCACTAACCTGCACAAGGCAGAAGAATGGTCTGTTAGGCCACATGGTCGCTCTCGGTCCGCCGTGCCCGCTGAAGTCGAAGGCTTGAAGCTGCTCTTTTATTTCCCAAAGCGACGAGGTCACGTGTCGTGATGGTGGCGCTGTCGGTAGAAGGCACAGTGACCAAATCACAATTTTCTATTTCACCAGAAACAGCTGCGGGTAGTTAGCCCCCTTAATCATTTCTTGCCAGAGCAGTAAATCAAAATGTGAAATGCCAACGATTTACACCACATTTCCACCATCGCGGCAAGGTTGAACAAAGTGGTTGCTGCTCGCGATGTCAATATACCAGAGCTGCATGACCCCTATACCAAGCACCTGCTAGACGATAAGGCGGCAACAAAACGTGCGCGAAACGAAAGAAAAAAGTACCGCGGGATTTAAGCAATATATATTTCACGTTTCTTTTTAAGGCCGCCAGATATTCAATCCCTACCAATGCGAGTGGCATGACCGATCAACTAAGCAAAATTCTCTATTGGAAAGCGTTAACCACATATCTCGTGGCGTCAAATAAGTAATTCGCTCTGAAACAAACCCGTAATGGCAGAAGAGCGCTCCTGACCACTTATGTGCACTTTATAACGGTTTTTAGCGCTTTTAATCTTGGTAACAGCAAGAGTACATGTCCTTTTTCGAACATTCATTCGTGTCAGTGTCATAAAATTACAAACATTATCCAAAATCTAACGGAAGTAGTCAACCGTCGACGCACTAAGTCCGCTCACGCCGCGAGTACCGATCACCATATCGATGCTTCAGTAAAAAGCCACATGATTTCGCCACCATCGCTGGAATAACCGGGCCTTGTTTCTTACAGAAGCAGGTGTCTTTGCAGGATGTGGACGGTGCGGCTAAACGGCGTTCCAGAGCATGTCACCCGCAGGGCTGTACGCATCAACGGCAAGGTTTACTCTTTCGACAGTTACCACGCGGCATGGAACTTCCTCCACGTGTTCATCTTCGACCCCGCGTTGCGCCGGTGGGATATGGTGCAGACGCAGCTTCCCGACGACGGGCCGATTAACATTTCCTTCCAGACAGTTGTAGCGTACGGCCAATGCGCGTATCTGTGGGGCGGCCTGCCCTGCTGGCCATCCCCAAGTGTGCTTTACCGCTTCGACACAAGCACCAAGACATGCAGCCGCCCGGAGGTGGCTGGTGAGGCGCCGACATCGGTTTACGACAGCACAGCTTGTGTTGTGGGTCACCGCAAATATATCTTAAGTAAATGGGATCCTTCGCCATAAACGCGCGTCCTTGACTTGTATACCGTTTAGTGGCATCGTGTCCCCACAAGCGGAGAGGCTCCGGTTCGACGTGCCTGCCAACCTGCGTCTGCCATCGGGACCCGCATGTATGTGTTCGGCGGCAGCCCAGCAGACCCTTCCCTCATCCTATACTATTTTGAAACGATCACCACTTTCTGGGTGCGCCCACAGGAACAAGGAGTTCCCCCTGTGTGTTGGCGAGGTCATTCAGCCTTCGTGTAGAACGAAGTAATGTACATTTTCGGAGGGTACAGCGATTTGCTGCAGACCTACTTGGCAGATATACACAAGTACGACCCCTTGACGTCCTGTTGGTCCGAAGTGAAGCCGTGTGGCTCACCACCTTCTCCCAGGTCCTGGCACGGCTGCTCAGTGATGGGTGAAAGAGTGTTTATCTTCGGTGGCCTTGGCCGGCACCCGACCAGTATGAGGAGCAGGTAGTTCAGGAGCGAAGGGCGCTGACGGATCTCCACGTGTTGCACTTGGCACCGACACTGAAGAACCTGTGCTTACTTGCAGTAATTGATGCGCGGCTCAATCTACGCCCCTTGCCAAGCTTCATTAAAGAAATGATCTACGCTATCACTTCTCACCCATCGTAGTCGGTGGTAGATGCTGCATCACAAGCAAACTGAGTGCCTTCGGCGAAGGCAGCTTGGCGTTACGGTGATGATGCAGCTTCGGCGCCGCTACTTTACGCAGTAATAAACTCTTCTTTTATACGCAAAGAACGCCGTCCTTTTGTGCTCGATTTTAGCGCAAGCAAGAAAGTGGCTAAATTTTGTTTATATTCATGTCGACCGGGGCCGCCACTTTCTTATATAACAAAGCGAACAAATTTTTGCGAACTAAGAATTATTCACTGAAATCGATTCAACTCCAGCCTGGTGGTTTCTTCAAGCGAGTCGCATTAACTTCACTTCGGCATGAAGGTCGTGATGAATTTGTTTTCCGCGCAGCCCCTGCTGGTCATACTTTTAAAAGCAGGTGGTAGATAGAGATATGTGACCGATAGGCGTCGATTTCAGCTCTTATCCGGAAACAACTTGCGTCTTTCGCGATGACTTCAGAAAGCCAAACAGTTATCACTTATTTCCGCATGTCTGCCCTCACTTTGACGCTGCTTTAAAATTTCACTGATTTTATAGCCTGTTAGTTATGGTCCTCTTTTCACTATATACATTCTTGTTTCAATCTGGAAGCATCCGATCGGTATCTATGTCGTGAACCTGAGCCGATAGAATTCGTCAAAGCTTGTGTAAGTGATCGTATCGGGTGCAGATCGTAGCGAAGGCAATCGACAGCATGCTGGACTGTATGTTAAGCTTGCCGAACAGCTTATTCATACTGATGCGAGAGCGCTCGAGTGCACAGCGCACGCCACATGCATTCTGAACAAGCCATCCCACGACGGCTTTTTGTGAATTGTTCGGAAAATGTATCCGTGACTTGAATATACAAAGCAACTTTGTGCCATGGCGCTCTTTAGCCACAGATGATCTAGCGCCATAAAATTTCATCAGAATCGACAGGGGGTGTGAAACTGTCCGAGTTGCACCTCGACGACGATCCCCTTAACTTTTTCGTCCACTACGTTTTCGCCTACGGCTACTGCGTCTACATGTTTGGTAGCTTCCGACATTGCTCAACACAAAGCGCTTTTGTATTTCACCTCCATCGTAATATGGCCGCCGCGGCTACCATCGAACCCGCGCCCAGTCAGCAGCAGAATGCCAATCCCATTCGCCCACCACGGCGCGTGAATTCTGGCTCGTTTCTTTAATTTATTTACCTGGTTCTCCACAGCTGGCAGCTGGATACTTATTCCAGAACATTTCCCAGAGGAATCCCTTCGTTTATTTCAAAACAGTGGTGACGTCGACGCCGATTTGACGACTAACTCTTCACTGCTGCAATAGAAGATGGAGTGCCCTGATTTGCCGGTCGAATTGTGGAATGCCATTGTTGTTTGGAGGACATTCTCGCCACAATGCAGTCATTCATCTACACGAAAAAGGCGCACACTTTTTCCGAAATGTCGCAGAACACAAGACAAGGCACCAATGTAGCGAAGGCCGTGGCTTTGATTGTTGCAATAAACATCGTAAATGTACCCAAAATCAAAGTTTAGAGAGTACAAAGCCAGAATCGACTGGGCTAGATTCCCACAAACAGGCCTCACGCGCTGAAATGATCAAAATCGAAAAATAAAAGCTCTATACGTGATCGCCTCCAAGACTGTGCTGCAGCCGAGGTATGAACGTCATGATGAAAATGGGAAATGTGAATATCGCCGCATGTCTTATACACTTCGACGAATAGCGTTCACGGGAAAACCAGGTGCTTTAAACAATCAGCGTTTAAACAAAATGATAAATTTAACTAACATGATGGCGATGGAGGTGTGCGTCATAAAACAGTTGAGATGCTTTATTTAGTAGCAGCTAATTTGTAGCAGCTAACTGAAATCTCTGTATGGACTTTTTGTTTGCAACTGCTAAGCGTTTCGTTGAGAATAGAAAGTTGTAGCGGGTACTCATTGCATGCAAAAGAATATACCGCATGTGCCGCATGAAACATGCTTTCGGAAAGCCGGAGCTCCTGCAGCAACTGTACCGAAGGAAAATAAAATTTTTGGACATCTGATGATGGGTACTATATGCGATGACCACTGCTACATGTAAACGTTGTATATAAATACAATTTCTACACTGCAGTGAAATACAATGCCAATTAACTCATCTCACTTTCTTTATAAAGTTCGCCGCCACCGCCACCATCACCGTGAAAGAACAGTAGGTTTAGCTCAGAATGAACTGAATAATATCTTCTTTTGGGCTAATCGGTCATTCATCTTGAAACAATAAGCAGCCCTAAAAATCAGAGCGACGAAAAAACGAGACGACAGCACCAGCGCATACTGCCAGCTGGTTTACTGGAGCAAGGAGGCCAAAATTTCAACAAGGTAGAAACATCACTTGACCAAACGCGGCCAGGTTAAAACCTGAGCAGCATCCAGCCACAGCATGAAAACTGGTGCGGTCAAAGGGAACCAGGTGGTACACACGTGCACATGCCAGAGGCACGCAAGGAGCTGAGGAGCTAAGAACAATGAATTGACGCTGTACCACCCCGCCAGCCTTCTCAAGGAAAAAAAAAAACAAAACTAAATTTCACGAGGCAGTCAGACAGCGAAATCTTGATGCGAAAGACGGAACACTCGCGTGTGCTGCGTGTTATCAGTGACGTTGATTTCGCTCAGCTGATCCAGAATGACGGCATTTTTCTGTAGAAGGAATCAACGCCCAGTGGCAGGAAAGCGATAACCTTTACGTTTTCATTGCAATATCTAATCAATAAATGAAATTTTAAACGAGTTTAGTGCAAGTGTACATTTATGGCAACAGTGTTTCCATTTAGAAGAACATTCTTGCGGGCTAGGTGATTCATTTTCGACGAAGAGGGAAACAGAAACAATGCTGCGCCCATGGTGTCGTATTCGTTTCTTTACCTCCTGTCCTCTTTCTTTCTGGCAGTTTCTAGCCTTCCTCTCTACAATATGATCTTACTGCTGTAATGGAGACCTGGATAAAGTAAGGTGAGTTCCCCTGCATACCTGGCTACACTGCAGTACCATTGCCAAAAGATAGCGCCCCTCCAGGTTGCTGCGCCACTCTTATTTAAAGCAGCGTAAGTCATAAAGAGCTCAGTGATCCCGCACCAAAATTCTGAAAGCAGGGAAGCCGTTTTTATTCAACTGAAGACAGAGCTCATAGTAGGCGTAGTAATCGCCCTCCAAACTTGTTTATGTGCCAGTTCATGTCCCCTATGAAAGCTATTTTGGCGCCTGTTATGCACTTCGTTATTGATCTGAAAGGCAAGACGGTCACGGTTAAATAATTTTGTTCGAATCCTTCCTTACCAAAAACATCATTATCAATGCACCTGGTGGATTACCTTATTAGTCAGGAACAATGACGTTTTGTCTAGCCTTGATATGAACGCCTGCGTCGATGCTGGTAAGCTGAACACTACAGACCATTGTTGAAGTTTTCTGTTCTTACCACTATCAAGACGGCTCATAACTAGACGGGTAGATTCTCACAGCTTTTCCAATATTATATATCGGGCGTACTAAGCAAATGCTACATATTTACTTAAAAATGTGGACTGTGAAAGTTTGCGTGATGACGTCGTCGATGCAGAACTTTCAGTTTCGTCCGCACTATTGCGCAAGTAATTACCAGGTGAAAGCTAGGGTATAAACGGCAAGACGATCAGCGTGTCATTTATTCACCGGCTGCCCGTGCAGCCGTTGAACCAGCGTAGCCAATCGCTCTGGTACCACGTGAGTTTGAGTCACGCTTTCTTTTTGCCGTCTGCAGGCGCGGCTGCGCCGTAGGCGGAAGCAGCGCGGGTAATCTGTTTGTCGTCTGCTTGAGCTTTGAAAGCTATTATAGTAGATGAAGTGATGTAACCTTACAGCCCTGATCAAAAGCTGGCAGCGGAGACCTGATTTCATGGCAGTTTTCATGGTCATGCACCACTATATAGTAGGCGAATAAAAAACAGTAAAGTAAGTTCATAACGAGGGCAGCACAGGAGCCAATTTGGCATGGCATTATTTTCGTTCATGTACGTGCTTTAAAGAGATTTATTTTTGTATGATTGCAAATTGTGGCGTTTATCGTCCCGGAGAGACTTGTAGCGCCCGGCGACGCTATAAAGCGCAGGCGCTGAGATCGGCGTTCCCGCGACAAAAGAAAATAAAGAGCGACAGCGCGTGCTCGGAGCGCACGCCCGGCACACGCAGTTCAGAACTAGAAGCCTGCCACGCTGGTTGTCTCTCTCTGGTGCTCCGCTGCGACACCGCAAAATCCTCAACAGTGGTGACCCGGCGAACCGTGCCTTCCATCCTACCGGCGTCCTAGCATGGCGTACTGGCAGCACCCAAGTTTCGACCCGCCGCTCCCGGCGTTCCGGCCTGCAGGCGTCGGCGGGTGGTTCGCCCAACTGGAGGCTGCGATGTACCTGAACGGCATCACCATCCAGCCGTTTAAACACGCAGTCCTTTGCGACATCCTCCCGCCCGACCTCCTGCGTCGGCTCACCTACTCTGCCTTCGGCTGCCGGCCATACGATGAGCTGCGTGCGGCCGTCTTGGCTGAATTCGGCGCCTACTATGTTCCGCCGCCGCTCTACGACGCAGCGGACCCGTTTTCGCCGCCGCCAGCCTGTGGCCCTGCACCGGCCTCGCTCGCGCCCACGCAGCCTTCATCAAAATCCGACCCGCCTCAGCAGCCCCTCGCCGCATCGCCGCCACTCCAGTCCAGCGTCTCTAGCCCAGCTTCTTTATCACCGACCGCACCAGACGCTGCCGCATCGCTTTCGGCAGCACATCCTGCTACCCCGGTTACGCTAGCAGTACTGTGCGACGACTCCACGGCCCCAAGTCCGCAGTCATTCCCTCAGCAGCTCGGTGAGGTGCCTGGCCCACCGCGGTTTGCCACGTCAGCGAACTCAGCGACAGATGCGCCTCGCGCCACCCTGTTCAGCGCCCCCGGCCATACCACCTCCAATAAGGACGATACAGCATCTACGGCACAGCCCGGTGAGCAACTTCTCTCATCTGCAATAGTGCCGCCATCAGTCGAGCTCTTCCTCGACGAGTGCCCCATTCCGCCAACTTCTGTACCCTACTGCGTAGCATCGCTGCCAGCCGAATGCTCACCTGCCGCCTCATCGCTCATTCCGCTAAAGCCGTCAGTCACTGACCTGAGCCATCGTGCTAACGGTGAAGTGAGATTGCCACCACCGCAGCATCTATCAGATACCAGCCCCACTACCCCGTCGGCCACACCGCCTGCCCAAGAGGCCCCACCCCAAGCCCTGAGTACTGTCACCCGCTTCTCGGAGTCTGACCCTGGCAGCTCGACACTGTCGCAGCAAGCATCTGCTTTGGTGCCTGCCTTGAGCCACCTTCAGGAACGAATGGCAGAGCTATCCACACCGAGTAGTGCAGCAACTGTCCATCCACCAGCTGTGTCTGTTGCTGCCAGCCAGCCGTCTGATGTAGCAGTCTCAGCTCCACGGCCTGTCACTGGCACAACCTTCTTGCATTCACCCATAGCCGACCATGCCCACACGCACATCACCACTGGCCGGTCGCTCCGGATTGTCACTCCAGCTTCACCCAAGCACCTTGCATTGAGCCCAGCAACTTCCTCCGGCATCGTCACAGCTGTCACCGTTGTGTCGATGGTCAAAACACAGCTGCTGTCACTCCACGGAGCCGTTTCGCCCACTCCAGCGCTAGTGACGACGTACTCGGCGCGGCAGATTCCCACCGACACCAGCTCCAACGTCCCCACACCGACGACACTTGTGTGTGCGGGCAGCACTACAGTCGGTGACGGCCCGACCATGGCCTCCCCTGCTCCCCTGTCCGTTGTCAGCTCGGCACCCTGCATCATTCGCCAATTGCACAGCAGCCAGGCTCGTCCACCTGAGCCGGCGCACTCCACCCGACAGCGCTCTTCCCGGCCCCTGACCTGAACTTACCGGACCTTGTAGCGACCCCGTGGGGACACTGTTACTCTAGCTGCCTGCTTGCATACCGTGGCTACTCCATCTCTGCCCCGTCGGCACGTACATTCCGACGTTCCGTCTAGGCGGGGGGCCCTGTAGCGCCCGGCGACGCTATAAAGCGCAGGCGCTGAGATCGGCGTTCCCGCGACAAAAGAACATAAAGAGCGACAGCGCGTGCTCGGAGCGCACGCCCGGCACACGCAGTTCAGAACTAGAAGCCTGCCACGCTGGTCGTCTCTCTCTGGTGCTCCGCTGCGACCCCGCAAATCCTCAACAGACTCACTGGCTTTGAGAGACGCCGTAGCAGTGGCTCCGGATACATTTCGACCCCCAGGGATTAATTACAGGCGCAGACATCGCTCAGAAAATAGGCCCTTTTTTACTTCACCTACATCGATGTACGGTCAATGCCTCCTCGATAGAACCCGTGACCAGTCAGCAGCAGAACGCCAAACCCACTCGGCCACAACGGAGCGCCACTTCTCAGCCGTTCCGTGAGTTTCTTTAGCTGGTTCTTTCCAATAAGGCTCCTCACCGCAGCCAACATTAGCGTGAAAGAGCGATTGCATTCTCTCAGGATGTATTAATATCTTTTTGTGGGCTAGTTGGTAATTCATCCAGAAAAATAAGCAGCCCTAAAACAGAGCGACGAAGAAACAGAAGATAGGAGCAGTGCTGACAATGATGTCTGGTTTATTGTCGCAAACAGAGCGGAATCTGTACAAGGTAAGAACATCACTTGACAAAACGCGGGAACGCAAAATCCGACCGCGCATCCACCAACGGTATGAAAAATGACGTGGTCAAAGGAAACCACAGGATACGCACGCGCACATACCAGAATATCAGACACACAGGAAGCCGAGGCCGAACCGCCGCAGTCGGGATGGATTTGTTCAAGAAAGATCATACCAGAAGCAGAGTCCAACGCTCGTAGCAAAAGCAGTGTCAGGACTAAAACGTAACCTTAAACACACACTAAAACACAAGACCAAAAACCATCATCAAGAGGAAAAAAGATGCAGTCACAATGGTTATAATAATAAAATAAACGGGCGCAATTTATAAAAGCATACAAAAAAGGCCATTTCCTTCTCTGATAGCGTAATTCAAGGCGAGCTGATGCAACGGTAACCGGCCTTGAAAGCCAGAACACCTTCAAAGCCTCGAAATACTCGAAATACCAAAAAGAGAAATATTATAAAGGCGGAGAGAACACAACTCTAGAAAGCCACTGCGCACACCAACACACTGATGAAGAGACAGAACAGAAGCGATGTTTTACAGTGAAATGAAAACTCGTGAAGAAGTCCTCAAGCCGTAATGATAGACAATAATTACGATTTGTACATAAAAGAGAACAAAAACACGCCAGCAGGTGAAAGGACTCGCGCGCTCTCTGTCTCTAGTAGTTCTTGCAGAATACTTTGCCTTCATTTGCTTTTCTTCCAGCATGCAGCGACAGCTGAAGATATTTAGAGGCAGGACCCTTGATACATTCGTCACCAAATGACCCTCGCAAGTGACAAATTCGTAAGTTGCAGAAACATGCAGAAGCGCGCGTAAATAACTATAATCCTGACGTAACACAAATATTTGTAAACATATACGGTTCCAAGTTGTTCAAGACATCGATTGTGGACATAGTGCTAACGAGGTCATAGGTGTTAAGTGTCCACCACGAAGACATCGAACCTGATCTCGCTCTCACTGGTAAAGCCATTCGATTCGAGGCGTGACCAACTGCGGAAGAATTCTTGCTGCCATCCCTCATCAAGCAGCTCTCGAACGTCTACCTCTTCCAAGAAACAAACACTCTTATTTCTTTCTTTATTCCAGATTTTCACGCCCTCGACATGTGACGCCAAACGAGACGTATCGCGGGTGCCTTCAAAGCTAAAACGGAGGACTAAGAATTCATCACACGCCCCCACAGCGACTCTGAGTTAAACGTCTTTCCAGTGCCACTTGTTCACTGTCAGGACCGTTTTAAACTCAGGAGTTTGGGTGTAAAGGCCGCGAGCATTTTTAACTTTCAAGGAGTAGAGGACGCGCCTATTCTCTCCACGACTTCTCTCAAAAGAGTAGACATGTAAGACCGTCGACATCGTTATTGCAAGAATCAGGAACGTCTTCCCACCAAGTAACAGGCCGCTTCACATGCTGGACGGCTGTCGGGTACCCATCTTCGAGGTAAGCGAGTGATTGGCTGGCGAACACTTCCAGTCTTCGCAGGATGTGCCTCTTCTCCAAGCTCCACTCCAAAGGTGTTCCGTCCCCTGCGCGCTCTTGTTCGTTAGATCCGACACTCAGTTGAGGGGTGAGGTCTTCGGGCTGCGACTGTACCTGTTCCCTCACTGCCACTGAAGGTCCTTCGGAAGGTTGCGTGCGCCCGTAGTTCAAACTACCATTCGTACTTCTGAGTGTTTACACGATTTCCCGCATGAGGACAGCGTGGTTTGCCATGTCCTCTGAGAGTCGGTTAACCTGGCTCTCCATTGCGGGCAGCTGGTTCTGGAACGGTTCCATAAGGAGCGCCTTGAATTCCTCCAGGACGGCGATGACGTCATTTGTTCGAAAGACGCGGTCGCCTCTTGAGTGCGGATTGTCGGTTGTGGAAACAGCGCGGGCGGCGTCGCTGCATCCGTTCACGTAGTGCGTCGCTAAGGCCACATGCGGTACACTGTTGCCACAGCGTGGGCACTCGACTGCATGGAAGGCGCATTCGTCCTCGTAGTGTCGGAGCACACTTGGCAGGCAACCCACGTACTGGCAGCCATGGACGTCGTTCCAGCAATAAACCTGGAGGTGAAACGAAGGCAGGGTGAAACAAAAGCACGCCTCAAAACTACTACAAAAAAAATGCGGTTACTAGACGAGACCACCAAAAACGTAAGAAAAAATTGGGTAGTGGTTGGACGTAGTTAAACCGAGTTCGCGTGCGAAAACTCAAGTTCAATCTTGAATTGGATGTCACAATTACTCAGCCTTTACAAAAATAACTTTATTTATTTCTTATCTTCTTTATTTTTTTGTAACGCTTGTTATAAGCTAGTGCTTTATGTGCAGGGAAAAAACGTTCTGGGATTTTTATTTAGCCTTGTCGCCGCCGCGGTGGCTCAGTGGTTATGGTGCTCGGCTGCTGACCCAAAAGAAGCGGGTTTGATCCCGGCCGCGGTGGTTCAATTTCTTTGGAGGAGAAATTCTAGAGACACGCGTGTACTGTGCGATGTCAGTGCGCGTTAAAGAACCGCAGGTGGTCGAAATTTCCGGAGCCCTCCACTACGTCGTCTCTCATAGCCTTAGTCGCTTTGGGACGTTAAACCCCATAAACCAAACTATTTAGCCTTGTCACTTGCAGATTACTTGTTACTGGCTGTGCTGAGACAGCGTTGTGACATGGTGAATGAGGGTTATAAATATGTCCATTTTCTTCGAGTACACAGCTGGTAGTGTACACTTGAGTTGCCTTTTTCTTTCTTGTGTTGTCGTCGCGTTGCGCCGCAGTATTTTCAGACAAACAGTACTCTCCGTTTCCATGCCATAAAAGGAAGATGGTCTATCCCTATCTTAAATATCTACTCTTGTTTGTAGTTTCACTCCCTGTTTGCAGGGTAGCCAACCGGAATCCTTTCTGGTTAACATCCCTGCCTTTCCTTCTCTCTCTCTCTCTCACTCCTCTGCTCGCTACGATAACACTGCAATAAGCGCCAATGATGCGATCATTTTTAGCAAACACTTCGCATTACACCGTGCCGCTTCCGCCTAATTGCATCAGCTTCCTCTGATGTCACAAATTCTTAATTTTTTTTCACTTATTTAGAAAATCTTTCGGTGGCCATTTGAATTAATGAAAACAGCTCAATTATTTTTGAGCACAGCGCACGGCGATGACTGCTGCCGGCTGCCTAACTTCCGCGTAAGCTCTGAAGACAGGGCTACATCGGCACTTCTCCAGTATTGTGCGCGCATCCTGCGATGTAAGCAATCGTCGGTTCGAGGTTACTGTAGCCAGAACTACGCTCGACGGCCATTTGCATGCGCCAAGGCTTGTGAAATCGTTCTTCGCAATCGCCGAAATCGCATGCACATATTCTACGTACTCGCTATCGGGGTCTTCACAGTACGCCGGCAGTACGCCGCCCACTGATATTTAAGAATCTGGCAAAAGTTCATCGCTGATTACTGTTAAAGTGTGAAGATATGAAACGCAGCGGCTCGTTTCGCTTTTTGTAGCGTAAGCTACACTACCCGGGATGGAAGGAGCTTCGCGTGCCCTCTGCGCCGACCATACTGCGCAGACGCGGCAGCCGCGTGACGTCACGAGAGGCGCAACCATGGAGGATGAAAAAACTCCATGGGCGCAACGCATGGCGCAACGTCCCCCTCGCCGCCGCCGGCGCGCGCGCTCCTCTCCGACGCTCCGCCGGTCGACGCTTTCCAGAAGCGTGACGTCACCGCAGACGCGCTGGAGCCGCGTGCGCCCGCCGGTGTGTTTGCGACTGCCGCTGTGCGCGCTACTGCGCATGCGCGGTAAGGGCGCACCTTGAGTTTATAACGCGCGGGGCATATGGTTGATGCAATGGGCTCTTCATGGAAGCTAAAGAGTGTGGAGCCGCTGCTAGTCGGCGGAGAAGACTGGAAAACCTCAGTTCTTCAGACCCCGAGGTTGTCGCTTGGCAGTTAGCCGCCCACATTACGTATATCGTGGCATAGCAGAGCTAAGCCACTGCCATTTTTTTTCTACACGGATAAGGTAGACTCAGACGCAGTTTTTTAGGCCGTCGCCTCACCGGGAGTGATGCCTTCGCTCGGCCGCGGGCCTAGCGACGGCGGCAAGCGACGAGCAGCGCCTTCGCGCTGTGTTTTGCCCGTGTCGCTTGCCTCGCCGTTTGGTTCCATGCGCCGGCACCCGATGAAAGCACATCTTCGCTGGTGCTCGTACATCAACCTTGGCTAGCATGTGGTCGTGGTTTCCGATTAAGTTTTAAAATATTTAACTTTACAGAATGTCATGCTATAGTCCCTAATCGCAGGCTCTTGGGTCCCGTTACGCATACCTTTTACAACGCTACGGGGTAGTTGGTCATGCTGACGTCGTCGCCGGTCCAGTGTGACAGACCGATGCGTCAGCGTCAGCATCTATCTGCGTACCGAACAGCCCACCGAGGGTAGATCGACATCGCATCTGCCTGGCGGGACCGGACCCTAGCTATCCCGACGGAAATCTACGTTACTGTTGTCGATATTGCGACACGAGTCACTCATATGAGGGCTTGGTTTGGTTTATTGGGGTTTAACGTCCCAAATCGACTCAGGCTTTGAGGGACGCCGTAGCGAAGGGCTCCGGAAATTTCGACCACCTGGGGTTCTTCAACGTGCCCTGACATCGCACAGCAACGACTGTTATTTCGATCGCACACACAAGTAGGACCTCGTTGCGCGTATTGCAGAAACGACAGCAGACGACACTGCGCTGTGTACGCCCTTGTGACGGCACGCGAGCATTCAATATGGCGGTCACTGCCGGTGAGAGGAGTTTCCCGGTATCAATTTCGGTTGCTTTTTTTTCGGGGGGGGGGGGGGGATATATACAGCGTGTCCAGGACACTCAAATTTTGCAAATTGAAAACCTTTCTCAGCTTGTGCGTAGAGCTTACTGTACCGCACTAATCGGTAGTGCGACATGAGGCTAGAAACAGCTTACAGTCAATTGAATTACAGGCTTTTGTATTACTTACTGAAAGGTATAAAACTTTAGTCTGAATAGCAACCATGTCATGGCCCTTTTAGGGTTCAATAAACGACCAGAACCGTGCTGCGCGTTTTATTTTTTCAGACTACTCACATACTACCAGTGCCACTGCCCTAAAAAATCGTGCCGAATTAGAAGACTTGTCTTTCCGCCGCAAATTATCACGACTAGCACTTTTCCATAAACTGTATCACCATCCATCGCTCCACCACGATTTTTTCCTATCACCATCAGCCTTCTTTCCACGGCTCGACCATCCGCACAAAGTTAAGCGCATCGCGTGTCGTTCATCTGCATTTGCGAAGT
Organism: Amblyomma mixtum; assembly: GCF_055824585.1. Lineage (NCBI taxonomy): Eukaryota > Metazoa > Arthropoda > Arachnida > Ixodida > Ixodidae > Amblyomma > Amblyomma mixtum. The sequence goes on along the minus strand of NC_143014.1, from coordinate 386,650,103 downwards.
CATTCATACCACGCACTATCATAGAGTGGTACGATCTACCAGCACACATAGCCACTGAATGTAACGCCCCCACATTTCTCAATCTCATCCGCAGCGACGTTGGCATTTGGAATGTACTGTTGATTGAAATGTATGTGATTGCGTTTGTCTTTTTAGGGGCAATACGTACACGCTTTGTACGTTCATTTCTGTTATGCCTTATTGTTTTCTTAAACCTATTATTATATTGCTTTCTATTAGCCTGTTTCTTTATCCTCTGGTGCTTATTTATTTTCCCATGTTATATTTAGCCTATTTATTGTTCATTTGCTTGTTAATAATGTTTCTGTTACATGTGACCCCCCCCCCCCTCCTATGTAATACCCTCGAATGAGGGCCTTTAGGGGTATGTTGAATAAATAAAATAAAATAAATGAACTTAAATTAACGCTAGTTATGAAGCAAGATACAACCTTCCAATTTGAACGTAGAGCTTACCGTTATAAGCACCAATCAGTAGTGCCGCATGTGGCTAGAAACAGATTACAGTCGAGTTCGGTATACAGCACGTTGGCTGTACACCTATAAATGCAAATTTGCGTTTGAGGGGGGGATATAAATTACGCACTACGCAGCATTATATTTTTTCATTATTACTCACGAGAGCAAAAAAAGTTCTAGCACAAAAAGTGATAGCACAAAACGTGCAACTGTTTTATCTACCGGATGCAGGCAATCAAGTAAATATTTTTTGTTTTTCAGTCAGAATTGATGCCTACTGTCTCTACACCGCGTGCGAACTGTAGACCGAAAATTGCAGTAAATTAATGAACCGATGCTCATACGGACTGCACTAGACGTCACGTTTGCAATGATGCTGAAGCACGCTGAGCTTCATACACTGAAGCCTGCGGCGATAAACGAACCAGGTAAGCGCGCTGCCGTTCACACTGTGGTCCTATTCGCTAGATGGCGGCTCGAATAACGTGGGTGCAAAGCCACCCACTTGTAGGAACACTGCTGCAACCCAAAGCTTGCAGGCAACCCACTTGCTTTGAAAAAAAAAAATCCGATGCTCAGACGGCGATAGAATATCGATAGTTAGTTAGTTAGTTAGTTATATTGATTTTTATGGCGCAAAATCAACTGAGGCTATGATGCGCCAAACACAAGGTTAGAGTTTTTGTTAATGGTGAAGCTTGAAGCTTTTTAAAAATACTTAGAGTTTGTTTAAAACGTTGGCTTCCTTGAGAAACCTAAAAATACATGACATGTCAACCAGTGCTCGATCACCTAAGAGTAGCATGGGGTGTAATGGGATGCTTTCCCTGTAAAATGTTGTGAAATATTTCTTTCTTAGTTCTTCTAGTTTTATGCATGAAATTAAAATGTGGTTCACTGTGAGTTCAGCACCACACATTTCACAGAGAGGTTTGTTTTGTTTGGCTAGCAGGAAGTTGTGCGTGAGGTGGGTGTGTCCAATGCGGAGCGGACATAAAATAACTTCGGTAAAACGTTCTTGATGCCTACATGATTGCCATTCCCCTAAAATTGGTTTCACAGAATGTAATTTGTTGTTTACGTGATCTTGCCATGCGGCCTGCCATTTATTTCTGAGTTTACTGTTGATAAATTTTAAGCAATCCCTGTGCGGTATGTTCACCCTATTGGAAAAAAAGGCAATGATGTAAATATTGGAAACCAACACTGGAAACCTTGGTGGATTATGGTAATGGAAAATGCGTTGGAATGACTGGGCATGTTGGAATGACTGGGCATGTTGGAATGACTGGGCATGTTGGAATGACTGGGCATGTTGGAATGACTGGGCATGTTGGAATGACTGGGCATGTTGGAATGACTGGGCAGGTTGGAATACTGGGCATGTTGGAATGACTGGGCATGTTGGAATGACTGGGAGATGTTGGGGCAGGGGCCATGCAGCAATGTTATGTCTGTCGCAATGAGACAGCAAATTTCAAAATAGATGAAGCTCCTACAGCCAGTTTTATTTTGTGTTCATGCTCCTCTTGCTCTTCTTTAGCCACTTGTCAATGCAGCTGGGCCGCATGAAACAGCCTTGTTGATGTACCACTGGTGCATGAGGGCTTGGGAAAACTGGGCGATGCACTCTGCAGAAAAGATTGAAATGAAAGAATTAGGATCCACAAGTTTTTATTCTTGCCAGTATTAGAGTGCTAAAAAAGTAAACTCCGTATTGTGGCCACAGGAATAAAGTGAGCCTAAATCAAGAACCACTGAAGCTATTCGCACTCAAAAAGAAAAATAATTTGAGGTTCTTATTCAATATATCATATGCTCGTCATTAAGTACCATCATCAGCAGCATAACTAGCACCACTGCAAGACAAAGGCCTCTCCTATATCCCTAAACATAAGCCTGACGTGTGCCATAATGAGCAAAATAAAAAAGCCATCGTTTTTTGTCCTCTGAAGGCTTTTAGTGGGGTATTAATAAGAGGGACAATATAAAGGTAACATCAGAAGGGTGACTGCAGTAGCACAGCTGAGATGTCGCAGACGATACACTACGAAAAGAGGCATACAATCCATTGATACATCAGTTGCAAAAAATAAAAACAGCAGCAAAGAAAAGGTAAAACAAACCAGTGTCAATGCTCCAAGCGATATCACTTATTTCCATAATTTTGAGGGACCACATGCAATGAAAATGTGGTGAGGTAGAGTCACAAGCGAAGGCCATTCTGTTCTCGATTTAATTATTACTAACTCTATGCAGCTGAATGCTTTTTCTGGTGTTTTATCTTGTTGGGTTAGTGACCATCTTCCTGTGTTTGCTTGCATTGAGAACGCTAGTACAATAGGAAGTAAGTCCACATCAATCACATACCAAGCTATTACAGAATCATCATTGAAATCCTTTAGGGATGCGCTCATGAAAGTATATTGGAGTAAGATAGCTGAACTTTATGATGCAAATGTTGCCTATAATACGTTTGTCGATTGCTTTAAACAGATATATCACGACTGCTTTCCTCTTGTAACACGCGTGAAAAGTCGCAGAATCCGCAAGCCATGGGTAACGCCAGAGCTTCGCGGAGAAATACAAATGAAAGACAAGCTGTACAGAAAATTTTTGAGCAGCCGGAAGGTTGAGGACCTTGCGGTATTTAAGAAATATAGGAACAAATTGACTAAAAAACTGCGGTCTGCACGAACAGCCTATCACGTGTCACTTCTAGATGTTAAGAATGCTCGAAATGGTGTACTATGGTCGAGATTAAATACACTTCTGCAGCGGGACAGTTCACGCACTGCATTAACAAAATTAAATATTGATGGAAAGGAAGTTTCTGGCGTCGAACTGGCTAATGTATTCAATACTTTTTTAACGAGCTTGGCTACCCGTGCTATAACACGTGCTGCCGGATCTGACGCTTGCAAATATGTTCGAATTCAGAATGATGAAACAATTTTTATGCACCCAGTCACGGTAGACGAAGTAGTGTCGGTGATAACAAATCTTAACAATAGCAGTAGCTGTGACATTGATGATATCCAAATACGGCCAGTCAAGCATGTAGTTGACATAATTGCTCCCATACTTGCTCACATCTTTAACATCTGTTTAGAAACTGCAGTTTTTACGGAAAAAATGCAATTAGCAAAAGTTGTTGTTCTTTACAAAAAAGGAGATCGCAACGCCCTCGCCAACTACAGACCAATCTCTATTTTGCCAGTGTTTTCGAAAGCATTTGAGAAAATGCTGCATCTAAGAATGTCAAATTTCATCCATAAATTTAACTTGCTAACACCATTTCAGTTTGGCTTCTGCAAAAGCAAATCCACTGAACTTGCATTACTCCAACAAAAGGAATATATAATAAAGCAACTTGAAAACAAATCTATTGTCATTGGTGTATTTGTGGACTTCTCAAAGGCTTTTGACCTGGTAAATCATAAAATCTTACTAAATAAATTACACTACTATGGTATCCGAGGAAAAGCGCTCTCATTGTTAAGTTCTTATTTGTCGTTTAGACAGCAAGTGGTGTACATAAATGGTATACAGTCTGAACCGAAGCCGCTCTTCTACGGTGTCCCCCAAGGCAGTACGCTAGGGCCTCTACTCTTCAATATTTACCGAAACGATATTGTCAACATTAGCGATAATACAAAGTTTTCCATCTATGCAGACGATACGAGCGTATTTTTTTCGGGTGAAAATGTTCATGAACTTATCAAACAATGTAATGCCACAATGCCTCTTGAGGTCTGGTCTGCAGTTAACCTGATGCAAATAAATGAGAGTAAGACCAAAGCTGTCATATTTAGGCCGAAAAATAAAGTTATCCCACTGCACGAGAATATTATATTAAACTCGCGGGCTGTAGAAATTGTTGAGCAGTTTAAATGCCTTGGGGTCATATTTTCTGCCAGTATGTCATGGGATTATCATGTCAATTATATCTTGAAAAAAATAGCTCAAATCACTGGTGTTATAGGCCGTCTAAAATACATACTTCCCACAAAAACTAAGATGCTGGTATACAATTCAATATTCAACTCGCATTTAAACTATTGCCAGTTGGTGTGGGGCACTACAACATTCACTAACCTTGAACGTATTCATTTAATGCAAAAAAGATATCTCCGAAATGCATATAATTTACCGTTCCGACATCCCAGTGCAGCTTTCTTTTGTCATTCCAGAGTTATTAAAGCACATAATCTTTATAAATATCGCCTCAGTGTTACTTTTAAAACAGAAATCAAGAAGAATGTAACAAATCTTAAAAATTTTGCAGAACTAAGGAAAAAAGAATCAGTCTATCCAACAAGACGTGGCGAAGAATGGACAGTGCCAACACCTCGACTAAATCTTGGTAGGGAATGCCTACAGTACACACTTCCATCTCTTCTAAATAGGTATATCCACATTAACCTCGATTTGTGTTCTTTTTCACGCCATGAACTACATAATTTGTTTTTGCATAACATTGTTTAAGTTTCATTATGTATACATATTGCTGTTGCGTGTATTCTCCGGTGCTTCCTTGATGTGCTTGTTTTTTAAAATTGTATAAACTCTTGTGTTGCCTCCCTGTCAATAATAAGGATTGTAGACTCGTCAAGCTGCCCAAGGGCAGCTTTTTTCTAAGATTCCTCCATCTGTAGTGCTAGATGGGAAATAAACTTTGATTTGATTTATTCTTCAATGAGAACAGGAAAAATTTCTTGATTTAGTTGTGATGGCATCCTGGTCTGAAACGGGGCAGCAACATTTAACATTAAGTTGTGGAAAAGTATTGTAGAGTATATGGAACACACCTAAACGAGCGTTTCCCCTTTTATGCAGTGATGTCTGGTGGTCAAATGAGATGACTGATTACACATATGCTGTACCAAGTGTCGCTGTTGGATTAAAGGGAGTTGGTGGCGTAGCATCAAACAGTTTGGTGCAAAATTGAAAGAGCTAGGGAATACTTCAGTTTGGAATCAATAAAATATTTATGCATAAACTGCGCAGCATGGCAAGAGCACACAGATCATGACATCTCCTGATAAACCCGAGTGCCCTTGTGGTGCCAGCAGCATGTATCATGACATGCTCCAAGTATGTGGGGCTGCATCTGGTTAAGGTTTCTTCATACCATTAACCCTAGAGGTGGGAAAGGAGGTCAATACGTTGTGACAAAACAATGCAGACAAGACAAGGACAACGAAGGAATAAATATGATGGCATGAGTGCTGACTATCGCCAATGTGTATTGGAAACCACGTCAAAATATATACACTGTGGCCTAAAAAAACAACGAACAAAGGGCACCTTGTGTCAACCACATTGCATGAGTGTAAAACAAAACAAAAACTGACAAAGAAGCATTTAAGAGCATGAACTCTTCCTTAGGAAGCGATAAAGAAGGTGTGCTAACACAGTGATTGCGGTTTTTTTTTAAATTTCAGTGGCCTCGATTATCTCACGCACAAACTTTTCTGTGTCTGTCAGGCAAAATGCAGAACATGAATTCCGGTTCACAGCGTTTAGGATCTGGCAAACAATTGCAATTGCGACAGTGAATCATCAAAGTTCTCCCGCAAGCTTTGTTCACATCGTCGTGGTGGTCTTTTAAACCTCTCAGTGACACACTTGCCTGTTTTCCCAATGTAAACATAGCCGCATTTCAAGGCGTTCGAGCACACTATGTCTTCTGTGCAGTGCACGAAGAGACTCTGATGGATAATCTCGGTTGACTACAGGTACTGAAACTTCATAGGGTTAGAAAAACAATATCGACGCCAACTCGACTGCCTATTTAACCGGTGCGACCAATTGTGGATGTAGGGAAAGGTACGTACAAACTTCCTTTTGGGAGTTACAGTCTCGACGGGGGCACAAAACGAATGTTTCAACTTCTGCTTAAAGCAATCGGCTAAAGACACTGACAAAGGTTCTGAATATCCAGTAAAGGACAAACGGCATATGAGCTGGGCAAAACTGGATGTCATGGCAATCAAACAGGATTTCATTAAGGAATTTTTGAAGCAAAGGTTAGTGACACCTCTTGACCAGCTTAGACTGAACCGAAGAAAATGGTAAAAGTAGCTTGTTTTCCCTTGGCTCGTAAGCCCAACAAGTGTAACCACCCAAGATTGAGATCCAATAAATGTGATGACATATTATCCTCTATAATTTCAGTGGTGATTCAAAGTGGACTGAGGCTTTGACTGAACTCCTCTCTCACCTTAGACAATGCTTCGTCAGGATTGGAGATCCTGCAATAAGCCACGTAACAGCGGCGCTAATAGTTTTTTTTGCAAAAACAAGCTATTCTGAAATGTAATAAAGGTGGACTGAAGGTATGAGCTTAAAAGTGCGACAAAATTATTCACCAAAACGCCTGAGACGTTTGGAATGCCACTGCTCCATTTAGGTTAATGAATTCTTCAACACATTATTGATCCTGATTGAGGGATGGCGTAATATAAATCCTTGATGTCAACATAGCACCCCATGAAACTGGTGCGAGAGTTATTGTGTAGAAACTGCGTTACTTTCTCTGCAGATCTTACACGAGAGGAGTCATCAATGCTCAGCAACTTAATTTTATGTCGCAAAGAGAAGGCGATTTGTTTCTGACAGGTTCCATTCTCTTAAACTACAACCCTCAAGGAGCAGTCACCTTTATGGGTCTTTGCGGTAAAGAAGATAGCTGGACAATTTTTCTTACTGAAGTTGATGGCATTAGCCTGATGGTTAAACTCTAGATTGTTAATGTTTCTTGGCACTGGACTTTGCTTTTAACAAATCAGATAGTAAGTGGCACTCAAATTCAGAATACACTGCATCTGTGGCCTTGGACTGAAAGGCGCCTTTCGATACGACCACAAAACCACCGTCTATCAGCAGTTGAAAGCAAGAGGGCCCACCCTCTTAAATACGACACAGTTCGGCCTGTGGGCAAGTTCCTAAAGAGGGTTCAAACCGTGACACTGCATCAAAACATCCCGAAACACACCTGTCACACTCAGGTCTGTGCGTGGAAAAGGCAACTCGTCAAACCATGGCAAGCATCTCCACAATAGTTCTCTTCGGAGGAACGGAAAATTTTGGTCCATAAGCACTTCAAGGACCAGACGAGGCAGCGACTCCAAGCTGAAGGTGTGCACCTTGTTGTCAAACTCTTGTGCCTGAAAACAAGCCAGGGAGTGGCTGGTTGACGGTGTCACGCACCGTTGACCAGGTGAAAGCCATCTGGAATGCCACTTTGCAGCCACTTTTCGCTCACTAGCCCGGAGCAGAGAAGCCAAGGCACGAGTGTCTGAAAACAAGGTGCACAATGTCGACACTGAGTTGCTGCCTCGTCTGCTGCTTGAAGCATATACGGGCCAAAATTTGCCATTGTTCCTTCGAAGAGGACTATTCTGGAGCTGTTTGCCATACTTTGACGTCTTGCCTTCCTGTGCCTGGACCTGAGCGTGACAGGTGTGTTTCAGGGGGCGTTGGTTGATGGGGTGTCGTGGTTTGAACCATGCCAGGAACTTGCCCGCAGGCTGAACTGTAACGGGTTTAAGACGGTGGGCCCTATCGCATTCAACTGCTGATAAAGAAGGTGGTTTTGTGGTCATGTCTAAAGGCGTCTTTCTGTCCAAGGCAACGGAGGCAGTTAATTCTGAGTTCAAGTGTCACACAACAGCTGATTTGTTAATAGCAATGTCCAGAGCCAAGAAACTATGTAATAATCTAAAGTTGAACCATCTGGCTAATGTATCAACTTCAGCAAGAAACTAGCAGAGGTGCCAATGAGAGGTCAAAAGACCACCGTTACGATGTGAACAAAGCTAGCAGGGGGAATCTGATGTTTCATTGTCGCGACTGCGATCGTTTGCCACATCCTTTATGCTGTGAGGCGTAATTTCTTGTGCTGCATTGTGCTAGACAGACACAGAAAAGTTTGTGCATGAGATGATCGAGGCCACTGAAATTGTAGAAAAACGCAATCAATGTGTTAACACACCTTCTTTATCGCTCCCTAAGAAAGAGTTCATGCTCTTAAATGCTTCATATTCAACTTTCGTTTTGTTTTTGACCGATCCAAAGTGAATGTTACAAGGCGCCCTTTCTTCATTCTTTTTTTAGGCCACAGTGTATATATTTTGATGTGCTTTCCAATAAACCTTCTTGAAAGTCAGCACTCGCACCGTCGCATTCCTTCCTCATCTTTCTCTTCTTTGCGCTGTTTTGACATGATGAATTACAAACAAGCCCATTCATCCGTCTTGCAAAAGTCAATACAGTCAGAGTAGCTGAGATAGTTGGGGCATCCTTCAGAATAATGCAGTCATAAAGACAAGGTTGGGACATAAAGACAAAGACTGTTATTGAATGGCTAATATTAATGTACTTTAGTAATGTGCTTGGTTTGGTTTATGGGGGTTTAACATCCCAAAGTGACTCAGGATGAGGGACGCCTTATGATTTTGCATATTGATATGCTGGGCTTCATAAGAGAAGAAGTACAATAGTTTTTCAAGGCCAGCCGTAGAACAGGAAGCAATGAATCTACACTAATATCAAAGAATGAAGGCTCAAGCATGAGAGTGTAGCTAAAAGGTTATAATGACAAACATGAAAAGCTTTGGAGAAATTCAAGTCGATGACACTTGCCTAAAATAAAGAATCTAAATTTGGGTGAAAATCTGTTGTGAATTCAAAAAGTTGGATTGCACATTAGTAAAGAGAATGGGAGCCGTGATGAGTGGTATAGAAATATTAGTTTGAATTATGGTGGCAAGTAATATGCGGACTCATTTCGTGCTCTAACAGTTCATGCAAAATGCACATCAATAAAATAGGAGAACAGTTTGGGGATCAGAACGGTTTCCAGCCTTAATTATTGACAGGCCAGCTTCAGGTTGTCAGGGATAGAACCAAGAGGTTTGGATTGGCTAACAATTATTGGTAAAATCTGTCTTCAGATATCCTCAGTAGTTTAAAGTATGTCAGAAGGCTTCTCACACAGCCCTCAGGTACTCGAAAGCTTGTGCTTATCAATGACTTTCGAGACATGATGAGAAGCAATGGTTAATGCAGTGAAATGGGTAACAAATAACTGATTTTTCTCAAGAAAGTGCCCATGGAATATGCTGTCAAACAAATTCCCAAGGATCCTTCAATTAAGCCCAAAATGACAGTTTATGGGTAGGCACTTTGTTATAACCATCACATACAAAAAAAGAGACACCAGAAGCCCTCCTTATTCACTGAAAACAAGGGAGAATTATGAGACATCATTCCGGCACACAAAATCACACGGATGAAGAGAGTAGACTCCATGGACACCATATTTCAACTGAGGTTTATTCCACAACACAGGCTTTTTATGTGCAAAGGGGTACTAGTGATCCCTGGGGCTGAAAAGTATTTCTGCCACCAGATAACAATTATTCAGGACGGCAAAAACCAAAACACAAAAAAACATAGGGGTAAAGGTATCTTGCCACTCACATTAAACACATCGGCACGCCTATGCATCACCTACCTGGCTGACCCAACAAACATATTTGCCTCCAGATAATCTATTTCTTTTTCTGGAGCGCTGCAGAAGGGCTGCTGACGTAATTCTCTTTTTCAACAGAGATACAAAAGGCTTAAAAAATTTCCCAGCCCTTTCAAGTGCTAAACTTGCACAAGGCATGTGTTTCTTTCAAAAACGCCTTGCATGCTCGCTTGTGCGAGCAAAGGCGAATGTGCTCAGCTAAATGACCTCTGCCACTTAATGAATCAGCTGTCCTGCAATGTTCAAGCAAGCGTTCATTGATGCAAGCCTCGTCTGTCTAATGTAATGTTTGCCACAGGCAAGGAGGATGCTGTACACCATGTCAACCTCATGTTTAACGAGGGGTTTGGTGTGCTTAGTTTTGTAGGCAGGCTTTTTCGTAACGTCATTTATCAGGTGGCACATGCATCCCAGCTTTCCCAAGCTGAAAATACGACATGTATATCGTGTTTGTCACTGGCCTTCTTGAGGCGGTGTGACACCTGATGGCAATAGGGCACAATGACAGGTCACTGTTGCGAATTTGCGTTGTCTTCCGGCTTGCGCTGCCCAGCACACTTCATCTCTCGAACCTGGCTTTCTACCACTAAGGCTACAATTTCTCCTGTGAAAACTGCCTGCTCCAGTCTCCTTACTTGCGCATTGATGCTGTCACAGAGTCGTGACAGCGTCAATGCCGAAGTAAGGCGACTGGAGCAGGCAGGCAGAAAAAGAAATAGATTATCTCAACGCAAATGTGTGTTGGGTCAGCCAGGTAGGCAATGTTTAGTCACGCCAATGCATTCAACTTGAGTGACAAGCTAACCTTACACCTATGTTTTTGTTTTTGCAACATTGAATAATTGTTACCTGGTCGAGGAAACACTTTTCAGCCACAGGGGTCACTAGTACCACTTTGCATGTAAAAAGCTCATGTTGTGGAATCAACCTCAGTTGAAGTATGGGGTCTATGGAGTCTACTCTCTTCGTTCATGTGTTTTTGTACACTGGAATGATGTCTCATAATTCTACCCAGAACCAATTAGCTCAGCTCTCCATGCTTAGCAAAAACAAGGCAGCAGTAATGAAATCAGTTCTCATGTGTGCACTTTTTCTTTTACATCTGTGACCTGCGATGAGTGGCATAAAAACACATATTTAAGTTAACACACACGCATCATAATGTTAATATTCGTAGTCAAATAGTATCACATAATGCAGCCAAAAACATGCAGACATTTCGCACTTCATGCATAGAATGCAACGGTTAAAAGACGAGCAATATTGAATGTAAAACTTCAAATGGCCTGCAACCGGCCCATTCTGACAGCCAACTAATATTACTCATATAAACATGTAAACATATCAGGCCAGAGCTATCCAAACTGCTCCAAGCAGTAGCATTAAGGAAAAGAGCAATGAAAGTAAGAGAACATTTCATGGCAACCACAAGAACAAAGCACAATGCAGTAACAACTTACAACACAGCTTTTGACTTCATCTGGTGGCCACAAAATCCATGCCATTGACTCGGACTGGAAGACAGATGTGCCACCTGCGGATACCAATTTCCCATTATCACTAGGACAGGAGTACAAAAACAAGCATGCGAACTCGGTCCAACAGTGAATATCACATGAATGTAAAAAGATCAGGAAAAATATACTTGCCCAAGTATACGCCTCAATACAAAGGAAAACTACCCTGTTTAAAATGCATCAGTTCCCCTAGCACTAGTAAAGGAATCTTGCTATGAGCAAAACAAATCTGCGTTCGAAAGCGTAGATAAACATCGTAATAACTGAGACAATTATTGCGTCACTTGTTTTCCTCAGAAACCAATTTTCAAACAGCAGAGTGATCGAATTGCAAGATCCTATACTCTGGGTAGCCAGAAACGCTATCGGTATCATAAAAAAAAAAAAAACCTTCACATACTCATTTAAAAATTAGATCCTGACGGCCGGATATTAACTTTCGTTCGTAACTGCAACCTGAGACAGTGCTTTCTTTATAGTGGGGTTTGAATTCAGATGCGGAAAATGGGCACTGATCGTATTGGAGGGTTCCGGATTAATTTAGACCACCTAGAATTTCTTAACGTGAGCTGACATCGCACAGCACAGGGGCATTCTTTTTTTCATTTCACCTAAATCGAAATGCGGCTACTGCCATCAGGATCGACCCCACGACCTAAGGTTCAACAGTCTAGGGCCAAGCAAAAACCGCGGCGAATAAAAAGTGTTTCAATCCCCCTCAAAGTGCTAACGCTATCTTGAAAGACAATCATACATTTTACGCACAGCCAAAGTGCCGGTCCTTGAAACGTGCGCGGTGGTGTGAACAAGCATGGGCAGAAACGCGTAGAACGAGGCATATACGAGGACAAATCTGTGCTCAACAAGAAACAAAACGCGCAAACATGCGCATACCAAAATCATGGAAAGCTAGCGCACGCACGGTCGCATCCCCTTCGCCAAAACAAGTACCGACAGCGACAATTCTTGGCAGAGCAACTCACCGCGGCGACAACAAAAGCGCCTTAAACGCTTTTTATAGCATTGAACACGAATACTGCAGCAGTACGACAGGTCACCGTTCCAGCATTATATGCTTCGGATAATGCACGAGTACTGCTTACCTTTTCAGATGATTGCGTAGTCGTGCAGAACGCTGTTTGCCTTCGTGTCACGGGCACTACACCAACCAGTGAGATTTCAGCACGAGTGCTACGTAGCCGGCACTCTCTACCACGTAGTCACACAGAAGAAAATATTCCGGGCCTTATTTGGAACATTTCCACCGCGACACTGCCCGCGCGTCTTTGTGCCTGGACACCCATCCTGGACTACACAAAGAAGCGCACAGACTGAAAAGTTAGAGAGACCAGAAAAATGACACTTTGCCTCGAATAGGCTACGTCGACAGCACTGCGCGATTGTGCACCCTTGAGCAAGAAGAAACACACGCAAACCACAACACAGTTCACGACGGCTCACAATCCAAGTAGCGAATTGTAGCAAGCGCCGAAGCGCGATGCACGCAGGGTTGCCAGGTCCTAAATTTTGAAAGGAGCCACAAAAAGAAGAAAAGTAGCCAAAAAAGTAGCCAACTAGCTGCCGAAGTGTCAAAATTAGCCAAAAATAGCGCCAAAGTTGCATAAAAGCGTCACCAGAAGCATAAAGGGCGTAAGAAATATATAATTCTGGTAGGACGCAGGGCAATCGTGAATGCGAATAACTTTGAAGTACAAAAGCATTGTAAATCAAATGAAAGGAAATACATGAACACAATGGGACAGAAGCACGGAAACGCGCGAGGAATTTCTGAAGGGAAAGAGTGTGGGTAAAGTAATCAGAAATGTTTTTCTTCTTTTCAGAGGAGAAATAATTGGTGTTCCTAAGCCACAGCCATGGCAATTTTAATTCCCAAATATATGTGTGTGTATATATATATGGCATGCCTGGCATTGATTTTTGCATGAAATTTCTTCACTGCTCCTTAAACAAGGGTTTGATTTTGATGTCCGTATTTCTTTTTCCGTTTCTCTCTTGTGATCTTTTTTCAGCTTTATATTGCAAAAACAGACTGATCGCCACATGCAGTTCATATGTTCTAAAGACATAAAAAGCATAGCCTTGGTCAAATTTTTTCAAGTCACATGGCTTCCTTTTCAGCCGTATACTGAGGAAGTCATGGCTCTCCAGATATCGCTGGACGATACAAAGAGTCTTCGTCATCGCGTTTCAAAGCCCTTTGCTTTTCCCCGTTCCCCAGTAATCGGCTAAAAGGAAACAGTATTTGCCCTGAAAAATTTTAACCAAGACTGTAATTCCCAGCATCATCCAATTGGATGTCGGGCTAGCATGTGTGGCCGATCAATACGCTTTGAACCAGTATCCAACTGAGGAAACAAGGTATATCAGCTAAGTAGCAATTCACATCCTTATTTAGCTGAAGCGCATTGAGTGAATGGTGATAGGACATTTCTTCTTGCTGGTTCTAAGGAAACCTACATAACAGCATTGCATAGCGGAGGCGGAATCTCGCCTGGGAGAACACAGGAGCGAGAAGTATTTTAAGTCTGGGACATAATTACAGGCAAAATTTCAACAAAAAGACTGGCACCGCAGAATAATGGTGTTCACGTATGGCATTCTGACAAGCAAAGATGCATGGACCATTGGCAGAAAAAGAGGTCCATTACAGTCCTAACTTCGATTTCAAAAGTAGCCAAAAAGTAGCCAAGTAGCCAAGTTCAAATTTTTGTCGCCAAGCGGTCCTAAAAGTAGCCAATTTGGCGCAAAGTAGCCAAACCTGGCAACCCTGGATGCACGCGACGCAGCACCCGAACCGCCATGAGGGTTATACAGAAAAACAGCTACCGGCAGCCACCTGGCGGTGACAACCAGTTTTTGTTTCGGTTTCGTTGTGAAAAAGCTTGTATCCTACTTTTTATTTTATTTTTGGTATTTTTATTGGGTATTCAGCCGTATCGGCATCCACAGAAATTGCAGCGATTGCGAGCAATTACCACTGGTAGAAACGCGCGAATTAACGACCTGTTGCTTGCGCTGCGGTTGAAAAATGCCTGAGTTCTCACGGCAGTATGGCTTGCTGCTTTGCTCATTCACGAAATTACATGCCGATTTCTGTTTGTATGGGGAAGTTTTTTTTTATATTGATGGGAGATCAGCAAGGCTAACAAAATACCCAACGTAGCAGTCGTAGAGAGTAGGTTGTCGTAAAAACATGGTGACGCTGTTTGATCGGCAGCACGACGTGAGAGGCGGCAGCGTTGAAACGCGCGTCGAGAGAACAACCTCCACGGTATATGCTTTCTTGAGACTACAGTGAAGGTGTGCATTTTTTATAGTGGAGTTCTCTCATCCAACGTGAAAACCAAATCAATTCTTAGTATGAAATATGCTGTGTAATTTATATCCTCATATTGTGTTTATATATATCTGCATTTCTATTTTGAAAAACAGTGTTGTACTGGTAATTGTGTACCGAGGTGCATGTATAAGAGTGCAGCCTTGTCGAAATATTCTGTGTATATATTTGTATTCGTAACCCTTCTACAAAGAAGCTGTGTGGCCAGCTATGTGGTTAACAATTTGTTAATTGAATTAGTATATGTCTTGAAATGCACGCTCAATAAAATTTTCTGAATGAAATTGAGTGTTCGGATTCAGGCATGCAGGCTCTGCAAACCTGCAATTTATTATTTTGTGAACAATGAAGTTGAACTTTTTCTCAAATATTTTGCTAATGATAATCTAAGCCCAAGTATATAAGTCGTTACTTTTTAAAAAAAAATTTCTGAAACTGTCAAGTCAACAAATGCACGTGTAAAAAAGAGAAATTTGTCTTGCAGTTTTTATTCTAACAGCATAAAGTGCCAAGTGTACAGTCTTTGTCAAAAGTAACCAGGCTGCATGGTTTGCTTCTAGCTTGTATAGTGGAGCCCTTGTGTTATTCCTAAGGATCAAAACGTGTTGGAAGGTAATAAGACCCTCAGTCCTTACCTTTAGCTACCATTCCAGCTTTAGGGAAGCTGTGAGGGATCCGCTGTACGAGCTAGAAGCAAACCATGCAGCCTGGTTACTTTTGACAAAGACTGTACGTTTGATGGATTTGACCCACTGAGATTGTTAGTGCATTGATGAGTTTCATTTTGTCAACCATATAGGCACATGCATGCAGTATCTGCTGCCCAGCATCGGCCATTCAAATACAGCCATGGTTTGTGCCATGCCAAACAAGTAGGTACAGTCGTGGGTAAAAAAGATTAGCACACATGACGGAACACCAGAGCGCCGGAATGACAACGCCTGGCACTGCGGGTGGCGGAGAGGCTGATAACGGGAGTGCCGGGCCGTTCCCATTCTACAGTATTAAGGGGGTCTGCCACGGACAGTAAAATTACTGCGGACTGCCACGGACAGCAAATTAGCGGACTGCCACGGACAGCAAAACTGCTGACTAAAAGCAGCGCTATCATATATTGTTCCCGCGAGTTCCTTTTGACAAACCATCGCGGACATAAAAAAACAGTAATAAAAAGAAGCCATCTGTGCTCATGATAACCGAGCCAAAATAAATTCCGCAAGCACAGTCACGTAGGGTCGGCACTTCAACGCTCGGGCGGTGCACGCTTGATAAAGCTTACTTCCTGCCGCCCCCCCCCCCCCCCCCTAGGCTGCAAACATGGAAACGGCCCGTTAGGCAGTTCTGCCTACCGCAGCGCCGCGTGGTGAGATATACGAATTCTGATCGCCAGTGATCTGTGCTAATATTTTTTGCTCGCGACTGTACACATCCATAGGCTCCCACCGTGGTTTCCACATAGTCCAGTGTTGCCTGCCAGGCCCACCGAGATAATCACGATGGATACCACCAAGCCCATCCCGTCCCACCGTGTTCACTGAAGTGTCCAGCGTGGTTTCCATTCAGCCCAATATTGTTTACTGAAAGTGCCAGTGCAGCCACCACAATTTCCACTCAATCCAGGGTGGCCCAAAGTCGCCATTAGTGCATCCAACATCTCTCCCATTCGCTCCAACAGCACCCAGCGTGGAAACCAACACTTCCAATCAGCCCACCGTTTTCTCCAACATGGAAACCAACACTTCCATTCGGCCCACCGTTTTCTCCAACGCGACTTCTGCTGGAATTTTCAACAGGGCACTTGCTTTATTTGGCCATTCCGGGCTTGTGGAGCGCATACATCTGCTTTCTCATTACCTACGATTCCAACATGGCTAGGAACCCAGCAGAATTTAATGTTATGTTTTTGTTTTGTGATTTTAACAATGTTATGTATGATGTTACCTATTATGGGTTCAGCAGCATTTCTGCAGTGCAGTGCTTTGAGCATACTCTGGGAATCGGTGTAAATGATGCTATTTTTGATATTCTCTCTTACTACTTTTTCCACAGCTACAAAGATGGCATAACACTCAGCAGTAAAAACCGATGCGCATTCTGGTAGTCGCATTATCTGTTTGTTTTTTCCTTGGATTACTGCACTTCCAACGTGACTTTCTGTTTTTGAGCCATCGGTATAAAATTCAATGTAAGTGTCATACTTTTCTTATAGTGCAAAGAATTCCTGTAATATGTACTCATTTGGCGTTTGCTTTTTATCTAAATGTGTCATTGTGAGGTCACATACTGAAGGCAGGCTGTACCATGGTGGTAAATATTCATTCCTTTGTGCAATATTCGGTAGGGCATCTAGTACTGTTAGCTCTTCACATTTATCTTCAAAGCGCAGCAGTAATGGTCTGATAGAATGTGGTTTGTTGATGAATAATCTTTTAGATGGGCACTTGGTGACAACTGGATGGCAGAGATGTTTCGGAAGAGAACGGATTTTTAAGACATATGAGCATGTAAGGGCGATTCTTCGATCCTCAAGAGCGGCTTCATTAGTTTCAACGTAAAGGCTAACTACTGGTGATGTTCTGTATGCTCCAGATTATAGGCGCAGACCAAGATTATGAATGGGGTCTAATCTTTTTAAGTAGGATGCTCTTGCCGAACCATATACTACGCACCCGTAGTCCAGCTTGGAGCGCACCAGAGAGCGATATATTTGTAAAAGGCTTGCTCTATCGGACCCCCACCGCTTCCGTGAGAGAACTTTTAAGATATTGAGGGCTTGAGAAGCTTTCTTTTTAAGGTTGTTAATGTGTGGTAGAAATGTGAGTTTCTTGTCGAAAGTTAGGCCTAAAAATTTGTGTTCTTGTTTAATTGGTAGTGGAGTATGATTCAGGTACAGATTGGGATCGACCTGCAGGCCTCGTCGCAATGAAAAAAGAACAGCTACTGTTTTTTGAGGGGAAAATTTAAATCCGTTTCTATCTGCCCAGGTAGCCAGTTTATTTATTGTTATCTGTATTTGTCTCTCACAGGTTGATATGCCGGAGGACGTGCATGCTATTTGTAGGTCATCTACATAAACTGAATACATTATGGACTTGGGTATTACTTTAGCTAAGGAGTTCATTTTTACTGTGAAGAGTGTTGTGCTTAGAATACACCCCTGGGGTACGCCGTTCTCTTGGGTGAAAGTCATGGAGAGAGTTGCTCCTAGGCGGACTCGGAATGTGCGGTTAGCCAGGAAGTCGTTCAAGCAGTTCAACATCCTGCCGCGGATACCTAGCTCTGCTAGGTCACGGAGGATGCCGAACTTCCACGTAGTATCGTATGCCTTCTCCAAGTCGAAGAAGACCCCAATACAGTGCTACTTGTGGATGAACGCCTCCCGGATGGTGTTTTCTAGACGGACAAGGTGATCTGTGGTCGAGCATGCTTTTTTGAACCCACATTGGTGTGTATCTAATAGTTGCCGAGATTCAAGTATGAAGGTCAATCTAATGTTTATTACACTTTCGAAAGATTTAGCAATGCAGCTGGTGAGGGCTATTGGTCCGTAACTGCTAGGACTTGTTGGTGGTTTTCCGGGTTTGAGAAAAGGTATTATGACTGCTTTTTTCCACTCGTCAGGTATATTTCCAGTTATCCAGATTTTATTAAAGAATTTTAACAGTGCCTCTACAGCAGCCTCGGAGAGATGTGCAAGCATAGCGTAATGCACGTTGTCTGGTCCCGGTGCTGTCTTTTTGCCAGAAGATAGTACCTTATTTAATTCTTGTAGTGTGAGAGGCTGGTTATAATCCTCATGAACACCTGCTCCAGATGGAAATTTTTGTTTTTCAGCTATTGCTTTGTGTTTCTGAAATGTGTTTGTGTAGTTGGATGAGCTTGAGATCTCAGCAAAATGCTCGCCCAATATGTTGGCCTGTTCTTCTAAAGATGTTTGTGTCCCGGGTGCTGTCAAGAGAGGAAGTGTGAAAGGGGTATGGTCACCAGTAAATTTACGAACTTTTTCCCACATTTTCTTTGATGTTATTGAACTATTTATTGAGGAGACATATTTCTGCCAAGAGGTTTTCTCTGCATTTCTTCGCACATACCGCGCTCTGGCTTTTGCCTTCTTAAAGGTGAGTAGATTCTCTGCAGTGGGATATCGACGCAGAGCGCTCCAGGCTTTGTTTTGTTGTTTTTTTGCTAATGTGCATTCTTTTGTCCACCACACTTTGTGTTTCTTTTGTGCAAGTCCTGTTGTTTGTGGTATAGCGAGTGTTGCGGCCGATATTATGCATTCAGTAAACTTCTCATTAATTTCATCTGTGCTAAGGTCGTCACAAAATTCCTTTTCCAGAGTGGCACTTTTTGTAAAAAGTGACCAGTCGGCGAGCTGAATTTTCCAGCGCCGTGGCCTTGTGGGGATGATTGGAGTGGACGATGAGAGCCTGATGACGGTAGGTAAGTGATCGCTGCCCATGGGGTCATTTAAAACATCCCATTTAAAATCGTTAAAAAGTAATGGTGATGCGAAAGCTAAATCGAGAGAGCTCATTTTTGCTGAGCTTGGACAGCAATATGTGGCTTTTCCCGTATTTAAAAGACAGACATTATTCGAAAGTATAAAATCTTCGATTGTTTGGCCTCTAGAGTCACAGCGTTCGCTTCCCCAAAACGGAGAGTGAGCGTTAAAATCGCCAACTACCAGAAATGGCTCCGGCAGTTCATCGATCAGGCCTTCTAGATCTTGGCATGTTAATGTGATGTGTGGGGGAAGATATACAGAACATATTGTTATGGTTTTGTAGCTGATGACGCTAACCGCAACCGCCTCAAGGTTTGTTTTCAGTTTGATTTCTTGAGCAGGGACGCCGCTTTGGATGATGATTGCGACGTCTCCCGAGAGTCTATTTGCATGTTCGCGATCACGCCTAAAAGTTGTATAATGTTTTAAGATATTTGAATGTTGTGGACCAAGATTGGTCTCCTGGAGACATAGGGCTAGAGGCATCACTGACCCTAGAATATGAGTTATATCACTGTAGTTCCTCAACATTCCTCTACAGTTCCATTGTATTATGAAAGCCATCTTAGTTTTGTGTTTGTACTGATTGAAAAGCTAGATCAAGTTGTTTATGGCCCCGTGACTCGGGGCCAGTCTTTTTTTGACCGATCCAGGGAGCTCCGCCGACCATCCGACGTGGACGGTGAGGGGCTGCCCGGGGTCGTGTCCATCGCCTCTGCAGAGGCACTGGACGACCGTGCAGGAGGCACATTGATTTTTGAGTTAGACCTCGACCTGTGGGAAGACGTCTTTGGGCCCGCCGACCCGGGGGTCTGCGTCCCCTCCTTTGGGGTAGGCGGAGTAGTGTGAGCTACTCCACCAGACGGCGCGGATGGCCCCGCCCCAGGCTCACTACGTGTGACCTGGACAGGTGCCGAAGCCTGGTGTGGTGCGCCGCGCCCACGCACCACATCGGCGAAGTTTGTTTTTGCAGTGAAGGAGAATTTGTTTGTCTGAGCGTATTGCCTTCGTGCTTCTTTGAAAGAAATGTTTTGTGTAGTCTTGAGAGTAATAATTTCTTTTTCTTTTTTCCATGAAGGACAAGCTCTGGAGTAGGCAGCATGGTCTCCTTCACAATTTGCACACCGTGGGTTAGCAACACATTCTTCGGATTGGTGGTCCTTCGAAGAGCATTTTGCGCAAGTTTTGTGGCCGCGACAACTCTGTGAGCCGTGGCCAAATCTCTGGCAGTTGAAACATCTGCGTGGGTTGGGAATATACGGTCTTACATTTATTTTCAGGTAGCCTACTTCAATGGATTCGGGCAATGTGCTCATGTTGAATGTCAAGATCAGGTGTTTGGTGTCCACTTCTTTGCCATCCTTCCGGATCTTGATCCGGTGGACATCTACAACTTCTTGGTCAGTATGTCCTTCGAGCATTTCCTTTTCAGAAAGGTGGACAAAATCTATTTCAGAGATGACGCCTCGTACAGTATTCAGAGACCGATGTGGGGTCACAGAGACAGGGATGTCCCCAATGGATACAATTGTTGCAACTTTTGAGTGTTGTATGCTGTCGCGCAGTTCAAGAAGTAAGTCGCCACTGGCCATTTTTGACACCTTGTAGCCAAGGCCTAAGGCATCCGTCAAGCGTTTTGAGACTTGGAATGGGGATATTATCCTTGCTTGCGTTTCTTCTGTTTTGCTATGGATGACGTGAAATTTTGGAAATGATACTTTTCTTTTTTGAAAAAATTACCGACGATTACGTTACTTCCTAATGCGAAATTTGAGCGCAGCAAATAAGCTGTTTCACCTTTTCGATAGATTGAGGCAAATAAATCGAGCAACACATGTATGCGCTATCACAGAATTTTTTTTTTATTTTTCACACGTATTCCTTTAACAAAGACTCCACTAACAGTTCTTGACAGTCATGAAGGAAGCTTTGTGGTCGGAGAAATAGACTGATATATGTTCGACTTGGTACACCAATGCTTGATTCTCAAAGACGAGATCTATACAAGTGCCTCGCGAGGTTGTCACAGCCGTGGGACGCGTTACGAGCGAGAGGAACGGGATGTTCTCCCGCATAAGTGTTAGGAAATTGCTGTTTGTCTTTATGTCAACATTAAAGTCCCCCACTACTAACATCGGTGTGGATCGATGGACGGTTAATGCGAGTTGCAGGAAGTGCACGACGTCTTTCGTGAGTGCGGTAGGGGCGAAGTAGGCAGCTACTACCAGCAAGCCGTTGGGCAACTTTGCGGCGCACAGTTCGCCAACTTCATGTGACGTGCCAAACATTTCGACTGGTATTGCAGAGAGACCTGTGCGCAAGTAGATAGCGACTCCCGCCGCTCTGTTGTGGTCTCTGCGAGCACCACAGCAGTATAGGAAATCTATGATTTCGAGAGGCTCTTCGGGATGCATCAAGGTTTGAGCAAAGCAAAGTACAGAGGAATAGCGCAGAATGTGATCGTGGTGTACGTCCTTGGCATGTGCGGCAAGGGAGCGTACGTTAAGAATGTGGTTGTGAATGATGAATCAAGTGGTGCCAGCGAATGACGCGTCCATTGGCTGTCTGCGTGTGTTACTGATGTGTGGTTAACATGTTAAGCTTCGCCTGTAAGAGTGGAACGCGACAGCGTCTTGCAACGCTGCCAGGGAGTCCACAGAACGCCATCGCCAATTCGGCTGTACGCCTTGCTGGACGGTAAATTTATTTTTTGAGGAAAGGAAATGTATCTCTCTCGCATATCTGGGTGGACACCTGCACCTCGCCGTAAGGGAAAGGGGGAAGATGGGAGTGAACGAAGACGCCGTATTAGCTAGACGCGCCTTTGTTCATTCCAAACCATTCAGCTGGCATTACGGAGTGGCTAGCGTGCTCGTATCGCCCTCCGGAGACCCTGGTTCGATTCCCCAACTCGACCAATTTCGTTCTCGGTTTTATTGATTTATGCGGTCTAACTAGAAAGGTTAATTAGGCTATTTCATATTTATATTATTGTATTTCTATCCATCGTGTTCTGTCATTAACCTGTCAATTGTTGGAACTGTCTAGGATGTTCGACACAACGTATATGAAACGAGCAACGTCTTACTGAGTGGGGAAGTGCGTGGTGGTGGAGGAAACGCGGCTTCGTACTTATCTGTTTTTTTTCAGCAGCGTCTCCTTCCGCGGACGCTGTTGTCGCTGCGGCGCGCGTCTTTCTTTTCTTTTCTTCTGACCTCTTCATTCTCCTCTATATTAATTAGGCTAATTGATTAATTAAGCAATTAACTAAACTCAGTCCAACTTAGCTGCAGCATCACTATACGATCCCTTTGATTGGTTGCATGGTTACTAGCCAAAGTACAATTGGCCCCATTTGAAATTCGCGCACTGTGACGTCACGAGCATTTCGACCAATTGAAAAGCGTGACATTGGGGGCGGAGCTGGTTACGAGGCCGACGCCGACGCGAAACCCAGGAACGGACGCCAAAGAGCTGCGCTCTAAAAAGTCGTCTGCTTCGGTCCGCCCTCTCTTGAGAGAGCGATCAAGTTTTGAAAGGGGGGAGCCATAAAAAATTGAGGTTTTTCGGTCATGGTGGCAGCCACCCACCTTGGAGCCCAACAGGGGGACGCGACAGGAACTTGAAAGCAAGTCCTGCCCACGCCAGCTGTACACCTTAACTCTAACCTAATATGACTCAACTCAGGGTAGTTGGTCACACACGGTTAACCCTCGCCGCCAGGAAAGAAGGAAAAAACAAAGAAGAGAGGAGGATACAGGAAAGTTGTAAGAAAGGAAATAGGAAAGTGAAAGGTAGAGGGGAGGACAGGAAAAGGCGACTGCCGATTTACCCCGGTCGGGTCAGGCCGGAGGTGCCGTCTACAGGAAGCTGGGGCAAAAGTGGTGTGTTGCCTCCGCCGAGGGGCCTTAAGGGTCCAAACGCTCGGCATCGGCTCAACCACCAGGATCCCCTTTTCCCCGGACACGGCGATGCCACGCACGGCTAAGCGCGGATGCTCTGGTCTGTGGTGACGCATTGTTCACCATCATCCCCCTGCGGGGATGTCCCTGCGGATGCTCGGGTTAACCCCGTGGTGTCGCCACTCACCAACGTCTGCATGCTGCAGACGCCTCCCTGCGGGGAATAGAATATCGAGTGTAAACACACCTAACATAGGCTGCCGGTTCGAATCCCTGCCACGAGCTAGTCTAACTTGTAAGTTTATGCTGCACGAAACACGAAATCGTCTGCCACCACCCTGAACAATCTTCGGCAAACGGTTGAGCTGCAATGTTCATATGAAGATTCGTAAAGACGTGGAATTGGGGGTACGTAAGTCACCGGTTCGAATCTTGCCGCGAGCTATGCTCTAAATTACCTAGTAAATTTACGATGGACGAAAAGCTGAATTGCGTGACACCATTCGGAACATTCTGCGACAAACTGTTCGCCCACAAATTTTACATGAATGTCGGGACTTTCTTGAGGCCCGTATACTGTGCGATGTCAGTGCACGTTAAAGAACCCGAGGGGGTCGAAATTTCCGGACCCCTTCACAACGGCGTCTATTATAGCCTAAGTCGCTCTGGGACGTTAAACCCCATAAACCAAACCAAACAATGAACTTTCAAGTTGCCGTGCTCGGGCCTTAAGCTGCCGTCTGTTATTATTTTATTCCATGATGTAAGCACCTCGGCAACCATGGTAACCAATGGATTATGACTTGCGTGATAACTTGCAACGCATAACGCTGACACCGGGAACCAGAGAAGTAGAGCTTAACGCTCTAATACAATGTCGCTGTTATGTAGGCCGCCATCATGAATTCTATCCGTGGAATCAGCATAAGTCGGAGGCCGAGGCTCGAAACACGACCAGCAGAGCTAACGCTCTGAAATTAATAAGATAGTGCTTCTTATGCATCTTGTGCTATGGTTTTAAGCTCCGTGCATATAACAGTAAAAGAATGTAGGCGTCCGCACGCCAACGCTTCTCTCCTGTCACGACAACTTTGGTAAATGAAGAATTAAATTATAAGTAAACTGCTAATCAGGCACTGCGCACTTACTTGAAGACTGCCGATTTTCTTCTCGGGGAAAGGAATCTTCGTGGACTCTTCATCGTCGAAGGCTTCACGGTCCAGAGGACAAAGGCCTACGGCGTCACCTTGGCAGATGCCGGTCTTGCAGGCCATGCACAGCGCGGGCGTGCAAGGCTGCAGCAGTGTGCTCCTGGAAATCACCCCGCCGAGGGAACACGCGTAGCGATGAATGGTGTCCTCTACAAACCGTGTCTGCCTCCATTTGACACCGCCAACGCCTCCAGCGCTCAGCCGCAGCAGCCTTCCGTTTGCTGGGTCGGGCATAGTATACATCCAGAAGAGCCGTTGGCGGCGCCGGTAGTGAAGGCCGCGACAGGCGAACGCGGTCACTGTCGCCTCAAAAAAATATGAATTCTATGGCGGACATGGAGCGCTATCTACTGGGTGTTGGCGAAGACTAAAGCGATCCCACTCGGGCCGATAGCCCCGCGATTTTTTCCTTACCTTCAGGGTGGATGGATAGATAAGACTGAACCATTTAAATGGGGTGGTGGCTCACGCCACCTAGCTATGACTCGTGAAATCTGATTTTGTCTTGATTTTAGCCAGCAGTCAGATAACTTTCGCTTGGTGATTTCTACTCGCTTAAAACCCATTTTTTCTTCACTGTGCTTAAGCCCAATGCTTTGAATAAATCAGGTGCCCCGCTACTTTCAACTGCAAGTTTAAGCCTTTTACAGAAAAGCCCCCGGAGCCTGAGGAAGATTTCGCGAGCCCTTCACTACGACGTCCCTCATAGCTCGAGTCACTTTCGGACGTTAAACCCCCATAAACCCCGCAGCAATTTTTTAATATTTATTTGAGATAAAAATGAACTTTAACATTAAATCGGCTCATATTTATCCAACATCTTGTTTGTGCTCCTTTCAGTCTAGTATAAATCTTTACATTCTGCATTGAAACGGACAGCACCACCTGTAACGGGAACTGCAGCAACGAATATCGCTGCAATATCGTGTTTTTTCTAAGATAGCGGTAATAGGTGCCCACGAATCACGTGATATCAGCGATCAATGCGGCGCTCTTCGTTTGCAGCCAGATTTTCGAATGCATTTACACGCTGCTTTACGGTTGCACCTATGGAAGCCTAGCTCTGATGTTCGCATTTTCTCCGGGCCTAAGTTGCACGTCGAGCTATCAGTCATCGCGGACTCTGCCCTCTTCCGTTCGAAATATCCTGCCCGCCTAAATATCCCACGTGCACGGGCCCGAATAGCGGTTACATGCAAATCAATCAGACAAGGTGTACATTAGTCAAGTGGCTAAATATTTCTCACGCGTCACGACATCACACCGAACGATGAGCTCAATAGAGGTGAAGAGGAATGCGATAAGCGTCGCCTTCGCACGCGCATGCGCATGCACCGCCCGCAGTGCAGAGCGTTTCCCCTCGCCTGGCACTCTCCCGAAGACAGCCTTCCATCACGTCTTCCTCCTCTCTTTTTCCCGTGCAGATATGAACACAGCCGACCACACCGTGATTTGTGGCGGCAGCGTGGAGCGGCTTCCTTAAATGGGCGCCCGCAAAGAGCAATGTTTCCAATGTTGCAGCGCCTCCGCACGCGCCTCTTTGAGCAAGCATGCGTGGACGCACTGTCAATGAGTGAGGATGAGTTCTTGCGCAAATGGTCGACATATTTCATCGTCCTGCGCGGCGGTCGAGTGCGGCTTTCTTACTGCCTTACTGACGTGCTCAGTGCTGCGTCACTGTGCATGTGCTTGACTGATCAGAGCATTGCGTTCAGCAGTTTTTCATTGTATTTTTGTTCACGTTAGGAAAAAATAAACTTCTCTTTCTATGTCGCCTGTCTACGATGATTCTTCATCGGCCGCTGTCTTCCTGGCTGTAGGCTACGTGGCTCCCATCTTCCGGCTATCGTGCTGCCTCGCGCCGTGTGTCACCTGCACGTGGTAATTGCTCGACTGTGCTGCTATCTCCAGCTGAGGAAACCAATGATTTTCACCGCTGGGTGCCACTACCATCACCAGTCTTCGCTATAAAGCCGTCGACCTGGAGGACAGCGACCTTTTGGCAGCAGTGGTAGCGCACACGGCACATCTGTTGATTGTCGCCTGTCTATGCTGATTCTTCATCGGCCGCTGTCTTCCTGGCTGTAGGCTACGTGGCGCCCATCTTCCGGCTATCGTGCTGCCTCGCGCCGTGTGTCACCTGCACGTGGTGATGCTCGACTGTGCTGCTATCTCCAGCTGAGGAAAGCAACGATTTTCACCGCTGGGTGCCACTACCATCACCAGTCATCGCTATAAAGCCGTCGACCCGGAGGACAGCGACCTTTTGGCAGCAGCGGTAGCGCACACGGCACATCTGTTGATGGTCGCCTGTCTACGATGATTCTTCATCGGCCGCTGTCTTCCTGGCTGTAGGCTACGTGGCGCCCATCTTCCGGCTATCGTGCTGCCTCGCGCCGTGTGTCACCTGCACGTGGTGCTGCTCGACTGTGCTGCTATCTCCAGCTGAGGAAAGCAACGATTTTCACCGCTGGGTGCCACTACCATCACCATTCTTCGCTATAAAGCCGTCGACCCCTGAAGACAGCAACCTTTTTGGCAGCAGGGGTAGCGCACACGGCACATCTGTTAATTGTCGCCTGTCTACGATGATTCTTCATCGGCCGCTGTCTTCCTGGCTGTAGGCTACGTGGCGCCCATATTCCGGCTATCGTGCTGCCTCACGCCGTGTGTCACCTGCACGTGGTGTTTGCTCGACTGTGCTGCTATCTCCTGCTGAGGAAACCAACGATTTTCACCGCTGGGTTGCACTACCATCACCAGTCTTCGCTATAAAGCCGTCGACCCCTGAAGACAGCAAACTTTTTGGCAGCAGGGGTAGCGCAGACGGCACATCTGTTGATTGTCGCCTGTCTATGCAGGTTAGTCCACGCCCTGTAAAATTTGCTCTCGTTCTTAGTGTGTTGTCTATTCTTCCGCTGGTGTCACGTAAAATTGAATTTTTTGTTTCTGTGTGCTGCATTTTCTGCTTCTATGCCAGCGAACAATGTATGTCCTTTGTGTAATGAGCTTATTAGCCCGGACGAACTTTCTCTGTCATGTGGTGAAGTAGCCACTTTTTCCATGTTGGAGCATGTGCCGGAATATCGGAAAAACAGTATAAAAAGAAATCGGAATGCGCCAAACAAAAGTGGTCCTGCTCTATCTGCAAAGATGATGGAAAAAATGCCGAAAGCACAGAAGGGAGACCGACAGCTGAAGAACGTACTGATATCAGGTCAATTATAGCTGTTATAAGCCAAAAGTTGCACGAGTTGTTGCCGCTCAAAGAAACTGTGCCAAGCATCAAACGGTCGGTGCAGCTCATGTCGGACAAGTACGACGAAACGTTGACGCGACTAGCCGCACAGGAAAAAGGATCGAAAAAAATACGGAAAAGGCTAGAACACCTTGAACAGAACACTCACGCTTGTTACGATGCAACTAGAAGACTTGAGGCAGATTTGAACGACTTAGAGTGGAGAAACCGGAAGCTAAATCTAGAAATTCGCGGTGTTGGTGTTTCTGAGAATAAAAATTTGCTTCTAAAAGTGAACTCTGTGGCCAGTTTGATTGAGGTTCCTGCACTTGCTGAAACAGACATCGCCGCTATTCACCGCCTCCCATGCAAACCTGGAAAAATACCAGGTATAATCGTTCGGTATATCCGGCAATCTATCAGGGATCAATGGCTGAATAGTTTAGTTTATGGGGTTTAACGTCCCACAGCGACTAAGGCTATGAGAGACGCCGTAGTGGAAGGATCCGGAAATTTCGACCACCTGGGGTTCCTTAACGTGCACTGACATCGCACAGTACACGGGGCTCTAGAATTTCTCCTCCAAAGAAATTCCAGCCGCCGCGGCCGGGATCGAACCCGCCAATGGCTGAATAACCGATCTAAACTAAAAGAAGAGAAATCTAACCTGTTCATCCAAGAAAACATGACCAGCCAAAGTCGGCAACTGCTTCGAGAGGCTAAGAATTGGGCGAAACAAAACGAGTGCAAGTACGTGTGGCACAGGAACGGAAAAATCTTGCTGCGCAAAGCCGACGGTGACTCTGTGGTAGTAGTGCGTCACAGGTCAGACCTTCCAACCTAAGCCTGCTGACTACAGACCGTGTCAAGATTAATTTTTGTTCAAAATGGCTAGTCACAGTCATATTCTCCCGCACGAGTTAAACACCTTTGCCTCAAGTCACCATGCTGTTTCACTGAAATGCCTTCACCTAAACGTTCGCTCGCTGTACAGCAAAGAAACCGACATAAATGACTTCATCACTGGTTTTAATTTTTTGTTTGATGCAGTCATGCTTGGTGAAACTTGGTGCAGGGATGACTGCGAGCTGCCCAATTTTCCGTCCTACCAGTCGTACAGTGTGAATCGAACAAATCGTCGGGGCGGTGGTGTAATGCTGTTGTTAAGAGAACATGTGAACCGCGAGTTCCTTTCCGACTTTTGCATCTGCTGTGATGATTTGGAAATTATAACAGCTTGTGTGAATGACTATACGTTTTCTGTTTGCTACAGTCCACCGCATGGAGAACTTTCTAGCTTCTTTTCTTTTTATGAACGGCTATTGTCATTTACTTCGGAAACTGGTAATTACTTGGTGTCTGCCGGGGATTTCAATATTGACATGTTAACCATCTCTGCACCGCAAAAGGCCATGCTAACCATTTTAACCTCAAACGGATATGAAAATGTCATCCGTGCGTCAACTAGGATCACAACCGAAATCGAAACACTGCTTGATCTGTTTATCACAAATGCCGATTCCACAAACACTGCTAGTGGTGTAATATCATACGACCTAAGTGACCACCTTCCAATATTTTTTCTGTTAAGAAAACATAATCCTATAGCAAACAAAAAGCATCAATACGTTTCCCTCCAGACCATTACACAGACTGGTTTAGATAGTTTCAGAGCTGAGTTACAGCGTTGCGACATTAAGGAAATTCTGGAAACAGATAACGTAGACATCGCGTACAGCAAGCTTATTGATGAGCTCTCTCGAATATATAAGCGCCATTTCCCAGAACAGAAGTTTAGGCTGGGTAAAAAAATAAGAAAGCCATGCATAACTCCCGAGTTGTTAAAACAAATAAATTGTAAAAATGCACTCTACCACAAGTTTATTAAGACCAAGGAATCAAGCGTATTAAAGGAATATAAATCATTAAGAAACAAACTGAACAGAAAACTAAAAGTGCATAGGAAATTTTATTTTCATGCCGAATTTGACAGCTGCTCGAATAAACCTGATATTTTATGGCAGAAGCTACACTGTAAGAAATGTGTGTGAAATGACAAGCATTTTTACGGAAATTTTCTGTTGTCATACAGAGAATATCTGTTTTGCGCCCTTAACAGAAATACGTTCACGAAAAAGAAAGTAATTTTCTGTTTTTGGAGCCGCAACACGCCCATTTCACCGAAAGTTGGTGACGTCAGCACCGCCGTTACACAAAAAAGTGATCCGAAAAACCTTTGCTACTTTTCATCAATCACGATACATATTTTAAGCGTCAAAAAGTTTCTACTCGCAATATTAGCGCGCAGAATGAGAAGCAGTACTATTTGCTGCGATTCTGCATTCATCGATTGACGGCATCATGGAGGACGGCATGGACGTGATGAGCGGGGAGCTAGGATAATACCGGCGTGCTGTGTCCGTGATTTTCACCGATCAGACCGTTCGCACACAAGGTGAGTGGTGCACATTTTTACCGGCATGAATGATACGCTTTTTGTCGTCTTTTGGGAGTATTGTTGCGGGCTTGTACTGCTGTTGAACAGGGCAGTGAAGCGTGCCCACCACAGCCGCTTTACCGCCGATGCGTCACTGCTGCTTTACTGTCTCTCACAAAAGGTGCACAGCGCGCGGAAGAGAGAGGAACACAAGCGACAAACACGGAAGAGTGCGATAGTTTGCGGGAAAATGCACAAATTTTGCTTTGTCTGCAGATATGCACACCTAAATGAACCGAGTGAGTAAGCGCGGGAATTTTTAGGCCAGGGAAGTACGCGATTGGTTAGCGGAGGAGGACGTCAAAGAGCGCGGGATTTTCAAATTCGTTTCTCGTCTAAGAAAGGATCATAAGGGTACGTTGTGTCTTTTTATTTTTATTGACGTTTATTCATGCCGGTACAAGTAATGCAGTAATTGTGTTCATTTTGTAAGATTTAACTGATCTTATCTTTGGGCCGAAATAGCGTTGCACGGGTCAACGCAGGCTCAAAAGTTTCTATACAGGCGTTTCATATGCCGTACTTGCGCTGCCACAGGCAAGTTTTTCAATGGCACTGATGTCATTGGAGCCGACATTCGAGATTTTTTAGCGCCTTCGACACGCGAGCTCAGTCCGTATCCTCCAATGTCAATCGCCATCTCTTCGGCCAGCCCGTGGAAGAGGTCAAGGGAGGAGTAACTTTATGAAAGATGGCCAAATTATACATATTAAAATACAAATTAAAAAGGGGGGGGGGATCCTAGGCTGGAGGCGCGAGCCACCGCCCGATACGAAGGGTTAAGCCACTACCATCCATACAACCGTGCTGCGCTTGTCTGCTTGGGCTCTGTGGCTGTTGAATACGATATCTGCTGCTTGCGTTTTTCTGGTGCTTCTTTAGTAAATAGTTCGTGTACTCGCTAAATGGGCGCTTCGAGATAACAGTACACCATTCAGCATTCACTACGCTAGCTCGAACTTTCCGCAGCACTGCGCCGATCACGACGACTGCGCACCTTAGTACCTCGTACTATGCTACTTAAAACATAGTCATTTACAAACAATTTGCTCGGTTGCTTGAGATAAAACGCAAGCTGCGCTCTACTTATGTTAAATAATTCCCCTGTGACCTAGTAGTGTGACATTTGAGGGGGCTGGCAGGTGCAAGGTTATTCACTACCGGTCTGCCGGATCAACTGCAGTGCTAGGAAAGTATCTTGACACCACTCTATGGAGGGCCTCTTTTGCTCTTGAGAGGCATTTACACTGTGTTCTTGGGCTGCATTTGACTAAAATGGTGCAATGTTTATGTATTGTAGATAATCCAGCACTTGTAAATGCCTATGCTGATTTTTAGGGCCTTTATATGTGGTTGACGCTTATTTGTATACACTCCAATGCATTTCACCACGCATTGTTGGGAAAAATAAGAGCCTGAGCAAGTGCAGAAATGACTTATTTATGCTTATACTCTGCTGCATGTTTATTTGTAACTGGTTTAAAGTTGCAGCTTTCACATGGTGCTACTTTAGTAGACAATTCTTATACGCATTTAACTCCCTCTTATGCCAGGGATCTGCCAGTGATGACGACATCGGGGACATGCCATGTTCTCCTTTCATCATTGCAAAAGGTATAACTCTGTGGTACCGCACTCGGGCGAGCATTCCTGATTTAAAACTTGTTTGTGCAGGAGGCAGTTTCCTTACTGCGACGAGCTTCAGCATATGCATCGACACCCTGCCAGTGATGCACGCAGCCAACCCATGCCAGGCTTTCAAGCTCATGTTTTTGGTGCACTTTGCTTTCAATGTTGTGAACCCCAAGGCAACAAGCCTCTGCCTGTAGTTCACACAGCAGTAAGTACCTATCTCGCTTGTTAACTGAGTTGTGATAACCTTTCGTGTTTTTGGTTTGGCCACTTCTCAAATACTCAGTGATGATAAAAGTTATAGGTATATACCACTTTATCATAAGACCTTTTTATGAAAATGCTAACAAAGTGCAAAAGCAATTTTTAAAAAAGTAAGAAAATGTTTGCTGAACCCAGGCAACGAATCAGCTATGGAATGAAATTTTGCTGCTGCTGCTGCTTGGTTAATGCAGCTGGTAAAATAGCGCTCTGAAAAAAATCTGTGGAAAGGAAAGACAGATAAAACTATTTTTTGTGGAGTTGATCTTCAACCACTTCTTCACAGATTATGGCTATACTACCTGCATTGCATGGTGCCCAGTCACTAATAAGAAATGGTTGGAAGGGTTACATGGTACTATATTGCTTCTGAGACTATGTAGCAGTGTATGGCTATTTTGGTGGAAGTCATACACGTTGCTTGCTCATAGGGGTCATAGATATTTGCCCAGAGGAGCACAGCACCTGGGGGGGGGGGTTACTGAAGAGTGCATATGTGCATGCAATGCCAGTAACCCTTTTGTGGCCATGTAACCATCCATTGTTTATGGATAGATTTGAATGTGTCGCCATGCAGATTTGATGGATTTGACGTCGTAGATGGTACTTCGCAGAAATTGTCAGCATTCTTTCGCTATTAGTAAGTACGGGGACTTGTGTTCATGTAACTGTGCGATGAACTTTGTGATGGTTTGATCGTATTTACACTACGGCTGCTGGAGCTTCTTTGATCTTGAGCTCTGGCAGCTGATGTGGTTCTGGCGTTATTTGGAGGGTATGCTATATTTTGTACTTTGTTTTTGTATTTTGTGGTGCTTAATCGGTGTTCGGATAGGATAATTGATGAGGATTTAAATATTTTTCCAATGTCTGGGGCTTTTCATTGCTGTATTATGTGGAAACACATTTGTCTTGTAATCTAAGCCAATTTTTAATACTCTGCACTTTAAAATAAAAATTTGAAGTATGAACACACTTAGTGGAGACAACGTATGCTCAGAAGAATAAAGGTTATGTTAACCATTTGTGTTAGAGAAATGGAACAGAAAAAGCAAAGAGAGCTTCATAAGTCGCATTGAAGCTGGACTTCCTTCAAGAAGAAATCAGCTGCCTCAAATAAGAGCAAATCTATTTTGATTGCTGCGTTTGAAGTTTCAGTATGTAGTTTTTTTGCTGTGAATAGATCATGTATATTGTCCATTACCATTGGCCACTGTGTTTTCCCGCCTCTTCAGTATTCAGAGGATTTTGACTTAAATAGTCGGGGAAACCATGGAAAAGTCAGGGAACTGGAAGAAAGTAGCTTGCTCGACACCCTGGTTTAGTGGCGGGTCATGCATGGTGTTTGTACTTATCATGTCAGTCAACATGACTGAAATCATGGTGTAAGTGTACAAGCCTTTGCAACCACAGTGCTTCATTTTTGCAGCCAATGTTTTGTGTACACTAAGTCAATTAGGCTTCCTTGTTCACGTTAGCAGTCATTTTGTGAGTTCTGTCAAAAAATAATCTTCTTTAGCTCCAGCATTTTTTGGAATTGAATTCACCTGCTAAGTCTTTTGTCTATATAACTCACAATGGGGTTATTAAATAGAGCAGTGAAATTTTTGTATGGTTTGCTATCACTACTGACTGCGAGAGGAGGCTGTGGCTAAAGGTACGCCGGATGGACCCGGTGCATTTCCTCCCCTTAGTACTTTGGGTAGACCCGGAGCATTTTTTTTTTCCAAATACATCGGACAAATCTGACAGTGTTTTTCAAAGTCCGGCCATTTGATTCTTGCCTGGCAGTCTGCTCGATTTACTCTCACAGTGCTCCTTTGAATTCTATCAGGATTAGTCATACCTTGGAGCTCAAGAATGTTTGCTCACTGCCCGGAATGGGCCAATTGGTGTTTGGCGCACATAATCTGAGAGCTCCATGCAATGAACTGCTTGATCACATGACAAACACCATGTTCTCCGGTTGCACCGTTCACCACATGTTGTTTGGTTAGGGTGTGTGAACTGCAAAATTATTCCTGGCTATTTCCATGCAGCATGGTGCACATGTGTGCTTTTCTGTTGTGTGCTGAAGTCCGCTATGTGAACTTGAAGGTTTGTTTACTTGCGACGATCCGCTGTCCCTCAGTCGAAGCTGAGTGCGTGTGCAGGATCAGTGCTCCAAATACACGTGTGGTGTGTGGCATTGGCTGAGAAGGGCCCATTGGCTCATGCTAAGTTCGAACCACTCAATATGGGCAAATTTCCGCCTGAAAGACCAAGCAGCGAGCTAGGCACTTTCCTTGTATTCCCCTCAGAAATGTCAATGTTGGCCCGGAAGTGGTCTGTACATGCTTCCTGCTTTGTGGCTGCTCCTCCACAATGTTCTTTTGTATTGTGGTGGAGTATCTCTTTCAGTCGCCTAGGTCAACTCTGTAAATAAATTCCCCATACTATTGTTTTTGCATGGCTGTGAGGCATAATATAAATATTTTAAAGATGAATATTATACCTGGTGATAAAAAAGAGCTAGCATTATGTTTCTTATGTAATACGGATAGGTGCATCTAGGAATATGCGTGCTGTGCAGAGCATAGGCGCTCGACCTAGGAAGCATTCTGCTGCCCTTCAGTGCTGGTGATAACTTGCTTAAATTATGAGCAGAGGTGACAGATTACAAGACCAGTGCGAAAGCACCAAGCTGCTGGTGCACGCCGCGTAGCTTGCTGCTTACATATGTGAACTGGTGCGAGCGATGGTAGTGCTATATGCACGTGCAACCGGGTGTGAAGACATATATCTGAGATTTTTTGGGAGAGCTGGGCTTGTTTTACTTCATCTGAATGACAGCCGGCGATATAAGAATGGGAAAAATTCCCTTTGAAGCTCCTCGAAAGTCACAGTATGTGGCATGCAACTTGCAAATACTTCGCAGAGAAGAGTGTTGCACGCAGCAGTAGTGCACTGGCTGGCAGCATCCACTATCATGTTGGATGAGATTTAGCCATGGGCCGGCAGCTACATCCTCCATACGCTCAGTGAGAATGAACAGTCTGTGAGGTGTATCTTTAGACACTGCAGGGAAAGAAAATCGGAAATTAGAAAAGGGGAGAGTTCAGCTAGGCTTGTGTTGGATACATTGTGCTGTGGGAAGGACGAAAGACGAAAAAGATGGAAAAAATTCTTTTTACACTATATGATATATGCAGATGCCTCCAGGTATGCGTCCAATGTCTCATAAACAATGGCCGAGGGCAGATCTCTGAATGACATGCAACTTTTCATTTCCAGCAGTTTGTAGCTGTCATGCCAGTGTCCTTGCATGGAGAGAAGGACCCCATATTTAACTAAGTAATCAGTGATGACAGTTACCAAACAACGCTTTGCCAGTAGCTTCCCTGTCTGTGTGCACAGGCGTATACGGTAGCAGAACAGTCCCTCAAAATACACAGTGATTCACAAGTACCACCTTAAGATGTGTCCCAGCCTCTGTACTTTCTTAATTTTCTCCTTTCAGTAAGTGTAACCCCTGCAACATTGCAACATTGCCAGGTAATTGTGGCAGTATCACGTTGCCTCAGGGACAACCTTACCGCACCTTGTGTGAGCCCTTGCTGAGGCCCATACTTGCAAAGCCTCTCATTATTTCCTTTTGTTTATATTACCTTTTTACGTTGCAATTTTTTTTCGGTATTTTTCAGAGGGAAGCCTAATTGTAAAACAAAATTGTGCTTAACAGTACATTACCGCAAGCTGTGCCCTTAGATGGCTGCAGCCTGAAGGGATACTGCAAACCAATAGCGGCACCCGGAAGTCGCCACCACAATGCCACCGAAGGTCACGGACCACCGACTTTGCAAGCAGATAGTACGGTTTAAAATATAGAAAAGCAAAGAGGCTTGCGACTGAAAGATGAGTTTAGTTACATGAACTGAAAATGCTGACACCTTCAGCTCCTCTTCTAAAAGTGCATGCATAAGCAAAGCATAGATATTATATGTCTGATTAAAATTTCTTTAATAAATCAACCAGTCCAAGGGACATAAATAGAATGGGCATCAAAGTGACACAAGTAGTATAGTTATTCAAAGAGAAGTGGCAGCAACAAGATCCCAGTAATGAAGGGACCGATAAAGTGCTTATTTGGTAAGAAAAAGTCGCATAGAGTGAGCTCCCGACTTATCCAAGAGAGCCAGTTGTTGCTGTTGCAGTGACCCAGAAGCACTTGCACTTGCGTTACGGGGAAAAAAAAACAATACTTATTAGATGGCGCAGCATGATGCACTTTCACCACGGTATCTTTGCCACCATGGTACACATTCCTTTTCCAGTACTCATGAAATTGCTAGCCAGAAGGGAGGCATCAGAGGCAAAAAAGCACTCACTTCAGTCATTTCATTTTCTGTGAAATGCTTGATCACATTCTTCACCATCACGTGAAATATTTTATTCTAATTTGTTTTGCTGCAGTAGTGATCTACTACATCTGGCACTCACCTAAATGCTCTTTTATGACTTTGTCGTATCAACCAAGAAGCTCAGGTAATCGCAGAAAGTTTTCGTTGTTTACAGTGAAAAGCTAGAGCAACACTTTCTGTTGGGCAAAGAGCTGCACAGAAGGCGGCAACATGGATGCTGAACTGCCAACTTTTATATCAGAAGAAACGGGGACAGCTATTTGTACACCTTCCTAGCTGTCAGATACACGACGAAAAAAGCTAGGTAAGGTCCATTTGATATGAAAGCTTGTATCACGGAACACCAAAATAAGACAAAAACATTCCTCAAGCAGATTTTTTTTAGGCGGAAAAGACAGGGAATCGGCCAGCAAGAATTTGCGCAGCTGTATCTATGAAGCAGCAAAAAACCAAAGGTTGCGAAGAATGGCCAACAAGAAACATGCCAAAAACCACGATGAAAACAAGTGAAAAAATAAGACATGCTCTTGAAGGTTAGAAGTGATAGAAGAGATAAAGAGCTCAGAGGGCCGCAAGTAACAGCCAAAAAGCTAAGAAGTTAAGTGATAAAAGTTGACAATGAGGGAAAAGACGAAGTGTAAAACCAGGAGCAAGTGGTGAAGACAAAAAATAAAAAAATACCACTGAAGGCCCAGGATACACATGATGAGACAAGTGTTGTGTAGCTAAAACCAGGCATTGGATGGCAGGTAGGCTAGTTCTTTTTCTGATAATGAGTAATGCTGCCATCTTGGCATTCACTGTCGGAACTGTAAAATTTTGGAAACAGGACGTTTATCCGAATTTCAAAGATGGAATTAATAGCGAAGAACAAGAACTCACTGGCTTGTGAAATCATAAGGCAAGATACTGGCAATGAAGGACCAGTGCATAAGGAAACCTTCAGTTTCATTATTTGAAAAAGTACCAGCCTATTTGTCATGCAATACCAGATTTTATA
Organism: Amblyomma mixtum; assembly: GCF_055824585.1. Classification (NCBI taxonomy): domain Eukaryota; kingdom Metazoa; phylum Arthropoda; class Arachnida; order Ixodida; family Ixodidae; genus Amblyomma; species Amblyomma mixtum. The sequence continues at coordinate 386,612,559 of NC_143014.1, read as the reverse complement.
TATGCGACACTTGTCTCACCATGTGCACCCTCGGCCTTCAGTCGTATTTTTTATTTTTTGCCTTCACCACTTGCTTCTGGTTTTACATTTGGTCTTTGATCTCATTGTCACTTTTCTGACTTTAATCTTTTGAGCCTTTTGCCCTGTTATTCATTGACCTGTGACGTTTTTATCTCTTTTATTGGTTTTAGCTTGCAAGACCATGTCTTGTACACTTGTTTCCACCCTGGTTTCTTCCATGTTCCTTGTTGGCCATTCTTCACTAACTTTGCTTTTCTGCTGTGTCCTAGAAACAGCTGTGCAGATCCTTACTGGCTTATTCCCTCTGTTTTTTCAGACTAAAAAAACCACTTGTCACATTGTTTCGGGGTATCTCCTGATATGGTTTCATCTTTTTTTGCCATGTGTGCTGACAGGAAACTGTACAAAAGTTGATCATTCAGTGCTTCAGTCGATGTGGTCCTCCTTCTGTGTAGTCTGTTGTCATTTTTTTTTTGCCCTGGTTCCTCACAGATTGCAGAAAGCCAGTCTGAACAGCCATGAAATACCATATATGCTTTTTATATTGATCAGGGGCTCTAAGACATTCTTGAAGAGTTTCTTCGCTTGCGCCATGATGAGTTCATGCTCCTTGTCAATGCATTTGCTATGCTTTCTTAGACTTGCCTCTGTGCAAGCTTGATATGGTGCGAAGTGATTTTTCAAATATTCGAGGCTTCTAAGAATCTGTGCCATGTGCCTGCAGTCATTTTATCCAGTTGCCGCTGGTGATTACATGGGATCCCTGTCAAAGAGCTTGCAGCAGAAACAGAATACTCTGTCTTAATATGTTAAATATCCGGCGTCCACTGAAGACTGTTGTTTTTGAGGTGTCTTTGAGAAACCTTGTTTAGGATATATGGTAATGCTCACCTAGGAGAAATTAGGAGAAATTGATTAAAAGGAAAGGATTCCCACTGGAAAATATTAAATAACAGCCATGTTGAACCTCAGTTCTTAGATGAAAAATGTCCAAGGAATACATGGTTCTAATGTACCCCACCCCCCTCCTTCAAATCCCCCCTCCCCCCCTTCCAGTTGCACCCATGAATCTGCCCCTGCAATAACCACTAAAATGTCTTGAATGGTTGTAATATTCGGTCACGGACGGGACCGGCCAGATTTACTTTGGTGTTATCATAGTCAACATATGTTACGTTGGTGTACATATCCGTGAAGCAGCAGAGAAGTGGTATCCAGATTTTTAAGTTATGCGTTAGTTTCCTAGAACCATGAGTACACTCCACCTGTCCCACTTTTCATGCAATCTCTCTTCTCTGGGTCGCTGTGTTTGACGATACTGGCCTTCCCAGGGCATTTTCGCTTCTTTTGAAACTATTATTTAGCTCATGAAGCTGATGTTTTAGTCTTGCCTGCTCCGCTTTTAATAGCGCCTACAAAAAAGCCAGCATAACAAAATTTTGATAGCGTTAAATTGGGTGACAGGAGAATTGAAACCTTTTTCCAGTTGGATATGTAGAAAATGGTACAAGCGTTATATTTATCATCAAGGATTCCTTCTGTTCCTAATAACAGTGCCTTGGCTGCAGACTGGTGTGAAGAAGGTCTGGCGTACTTTTCTGCATACACATGGGCAAAATTTTAGTGGGGCGAAACAGCTATTGTCGACATGAGCTGAACTTACTCAGGTGAAACAGCAGGCCATGCAAAGTTAGCTAGGCTAGATCAGGTTAGTTTTAACCTTACTACGATAATTCATCTTGTTCCTGTACTTTAAAATGGGCTTTTTCCATCGTCTCTGCTTTTTCTTGAAAACTGTCGCAATGCACCAGCAATTTTAGCACTTCGGCATTCTTTTTCTTTCATAAATTGTCTTGCTTAGAACTGCGCATAAGGCAAGACAGCTTGTTAGGAGAGTTCATTTGCACAGTCCATGGCTACAATGCAAGAGGCAGGACAGGTGATTGGGTAGAAGCAAACGAATTTCAAAATAAAAACAAACCATGCCGACATAATGCTAGACACAGGAAATCAAATCTCTGTTTCTAAGTTGCCAGAACCCTGCACAAAATTTTTGTCTACATCTATGCACATAGCAACAATAGTAGCACTACAACCATTCTCTACAAAATCATTCAAATTTTCTGTGCCCATTTTCTCGACATTCAGAATTAAAAACATTTTTTTGTCCAAGACGGGTATTTCTTATGAACGAGTAACTATGGGCTCACAGTCCAAAATCCTGTGAGTCTCAAAGATGATGATTAGCAAAAAGCCCAGTCTACATTTAGATCTGTAATTAACGCCTAAAATCAAGCAGTGCTACTCTGCAGCACTGGGTGCCTAAAAGAAGTACTAGCTATAATGAAATTCTCACAGAGCAGAGCATGCAAAAGGGAGAGAAATGGTGCACACATTATTTCCTACCACCATTAAAGGCAATACAGCTTGACACAGTCAGATGTGTTCTGATTTAGATAATGCACAGGGTGTGCTGAAGGCAGTTTTAAGTTCAAAGATGGAAAGAATCTGCACAACTGAGACGGGACAAGGGCTAAGCAGTGAACTGACAAAGCTCTCTAAGCACAACTGTCCTCCCCTACCCCTTTCCTTTCTGCCGCAGCAGAGCTTACAGGTGGAAAGAATGTCATTTAGATGGTCCTGCCCGCAACAAACGACGCCTGAAACTATGCCGCGTCTGTAAGGTACATGCACCCTTTGCAACCCTCTACAGTAGCGAGTTATGCACTCATTTTGGCATGCTTCAGGCATACATGTTGTCTCCCTCATTTTGAAGAGCTCTGGAAATGTCTCTTTTGAAGGTCAGGGACAGAGGGAGGGCGGGTAGAGGATGGGAGGATGTAGCATTACACCCACAGGGCAACTCAGCATCCCCATTTTGGTGATGTCTTGTGCGATTGCACTGGTCACCCTTCCCTAAGGCTGGCATTGCTCCCACTTGTCGGAGACAGGTTCACTGCTAATGGGATGTTTGGGTTTTTTCTCTTTTGTATTTTGATTTGCATTCATTTCAGCGTGAACTGTTAGGCAATGCTTCATGTTGTGACTATAGCTGGATACAACTGAAGAATGCATAATGATTCTGACGACTTCATGGTTAATTCCCATGCACTTGCTAATCCATCACACCAGCTGGCAAAGGGAAAGGATAAACCACAAATTAGCCAAAATAACCACAACATCATAATGGTTGGTTGGTGCCGTTGACTGGAAGACTTCCTTTTTGCGGTATTTGAGCCTACAGCTTTGAATTGTATACTATGCAAGATAACCCATGCATACAGCATTGCATATTGTTGTGGCATATACCTCGCTATGTGTGCCTCAATAAACTGGCTCCTCAGTCAATTACTTGAGGATTGCTGATGAGAGATACAGCAGTGTTATTGCTTGCATTTGACATGAAGCTTTCTTGATGGGTGCGCTGTAAGCCGCACATATTTCTTCCAAAGTGCATCTGTAGGGGGGAATTTATATGTGGAAAGAGTGAGGAGCCCAGGATGCTGTACAGACACGCTCAAACTGACAACTGTTTAACCTGAGTAAGTTCAGCTCATGTCGACAATAGCTGTTCAAACTGAGCATAAGCCAGGATACTGAAAAAGGATGTTAGTACTTGCATTATTGAGGCCTGCATGTGAGCTGTACTAGCGGCATGTGGGGAAAATGCTACAGCACTGAAAATGTGCGACTTCCAATGCTCAACCAAAAGTTTTATTCGAAGCTATTGCTTAATTTTGTTTTGATTCTGCCTACAGAGAATATTTTGTGTGCATTCTGCATGTTTCTTTAGCTGGGTTATTGCTTGAGGTTGTGGCCTGAAAAGTTTTTTACTCAGGGCAGCAGGCACTTTGCACTATTCTGGGACAGTGGAAGCTGAGTGCAGATGTAAGAGGATAACGTCACATTCACGTAACTGCTTGCTCTGCAGCACTAGACATCATTTTAGACTTGCGTATCACTAGTTGGGCATTAGTAATACAAACAAGCCTCGGCTCAGTTCTGTTAATTCCAGCTTCACTAAAATGTGCATATCCCTCGTCATGCATCTAAATCTCTGTAAAGACAAAGCACGTCAATATGTGCTGCAAACTTACTTATTACCTGTCAAAAGATTTTTGCTTACGGCTGTACTTTCGGGTGACACAGAATAGGCATGCTGATGATTCGACCTGTGTATACATAGACATTGCTACTCTGGTGTCAGAGAGCACTTTGAAGGAACATTGAATGGAAACTGAAGTTGGCCTTTGTCGAGAGGCTACTGTCTGATTGCAAGGAGACTGAAATGGTGCTTTTACAAGCTACATAAAATGAAGAAACAAAGTACAGGTGTTGTCATCATTGCCTCATTTTCTAAGTAGACTGCAGTCTACTGACACGTCAGATTTCTGGGTGCAGATAACAAGGCCCTAAGCAGCCCCGCAACTAACTTCAAAATGTGGTCATGGAGTCCTTTTTGGTGTATACGTCAGAATTTGAATTTAGTGACCGGCAAATTTTTAAATTTAGTTTTCTCAGCAATAAATGCATTTTTTCGCTGCCACACTGACATCAACAAATTGGTTTGATTCGATTTATTGGGGGTTAACGTCCCAAAGCGACTTACGATATGAGGGACGCCGTAGTGAAGGGCTCCGGAAATTTCGACCACCTGGGGTTCTTTAGTGTGCACTGAATTTGCACAGCACACGAGCCTCTAGAATTTCGCATTCATCGAAATTCGGCTGCCGCGGCCGGTATCAAACCCACGTCTTTCGGGCTAGCAGCCGAGCACCATAACCACTGAGCCACCGCGGCGTGCAACAAATTGTGAAAGTGCAGACAGAATGAATTTTTCCCAAGAACAACAGGTTACATGGAGTTGTTTTTGCATCCCTTTAAAAACTAGTGTTGGAGTTCAGTGAGCAGCTTTCACACAAGTAACAAAACACTATGGTTGTTAAAAACCTTATTAAAGTGAACATTTAGGAAAGGTTTATTTTGGCTTGAAGTCTGGTTTTGTACTGAGTACTAAAGACTACTATATATTCACTAGTGCTCACAATGAAACTGAAATGTGGGCTACAAAGGAATTAAAATTTGGGGTAGGAGGAGGGGTGCAGTCTTCTTGCAATGTTTATTATTTTTTTGAAGACAGCATAGATATGCTCACTGTCCGAGGAGTAACAGTGCTCTGTCATTGTTTCAGGACCATTGCAGCTGTGAATCCTGTCTGGGGAACGAAGGCAGAGCACTCGAAGAAGCAACACTGCCCCTCTTCAAAAGTTGCTTCCCTCATCATGCAAGACTTTGACTTTTAACTGTTCTGAAATTTGACAACTTTTTAAATCAATATTTTGTGTACGCTGTGATAAACCAAACAGCCTGTGGCATGCCTTATCATGCAGTTGTCACAAGAGTGGATGTACTATGTATTGAGAATCAATGTTATATGGTTACACTGATAAGTCAAACAGCTTGTGGTATGCTTTATGTCCTGTGGCTTCTATCTCACTTCATTTCGTACTAGTGTCAGGCAAGACACAATTTGTTTAAGATGCCTTATTTATGCTTATACTTGCTGTTACACTTTCGTGGCTGGTTGTATGAATTGTAGCACTACTTTCTATCTTGTCTGTGTTACTTTTTTCATTTTAAAGTTATTGTAGTCTCAAGATAAGACGTACTAACTGGAGTGAAAAAATGTTTTGCAGTTACACTGTGATGAGGCAAACAGTCCGTGGCATCCGTTATGTCCTGTTGCTTTCATCTTGCTGCTTAATGCAGCACTAGTCATGAGCAAAGCATATTTTTCCAATACTCTCCTTTTGCGTATGCCTGCCATTAGTTTAGTGACTGGTTGTGTTCATTGTTCAGGTATTATTACTCCGTGTCGTATTCATTGTAGTGTATTGCTATTTTAGAGTGAATCGTGCCATTCTGTATGACAGAAAGGCACAGGTTTCGTTTCTACTTTACTTGCCATTACTGCATATTTTGCATGATTTTACTGTATGCCTGTAGTGCAGGCAGGGCAACGTAAGTTTCTTTTTTTCTTCGGCCACCCTCCTACTGTTTAACTTAATTCAGTGGTGCTGAAAGATATTACTTTATAGTAAAATATCAGCCATGATTGCATTGTTTCACACTGCATATTTTCCAATATTCTTGAATACTAACTTGCCTTTGCTTGTGATTGTTTAGAAGCGGTGAAATATTTTATTGTATTGAAATGTGGCAGCAGTACTAATATTCTGTATCTGTTTTTATGTCAGTCATTAAAAGTTGATGTGATAGAAATAGTGTATGAAATGATAGAACATGGAGCTTCACAGAATATTTTTGTGACTCATGAAAAAAAAGCTGTTAAATGACAGAAAATATGGTAAGAGAAAATGGAACATCACAGAAGTTTTCTGTTAGCAGCAAACCGAAAAACCTGTGAAATGACGAAAAGAAGTAAAAACAGAAAATTTCTGTCATCCTCACAGACATTTTCTGTTAATTGCAAACAAAAAACCCTGTGAAATGACAGAAAAAGTAAGAACAGAAAACATACAATAACAGAAAATTTCTATCCTCTTCACAGAAATTCTCTATTAGTCGAAAACAGAAAAGATGTGCAAAATGACAGAAAAAGTAAAAAACCGAAAACATAGCATAACAGAAAATTTCTGGCAGGCCAGCTGCCAGAAAATTTCTGTTTTTTTCAATAAATATTTTTTACAGTGTAAATACCCTCTTGAATCGTCGCAGGTCATCTCCGCGTGTAGAAAAGCTACTTCTTGGTGGCAAAGAAATATCGGGAAGTGCTCTAGCAAATACGTTTAACGATTATTTTGTGGGCTACTCCAATAGTTGTGCATCGACTGATATTTCGACATTGCTACCTGATAGAAATCAATTTTCACTTTTTGCCGCCGCGGTGGCTCAGCGGTTATGGTGCTCGGCTGCTGACCCAAAAGGCGCGGGTTCGATCCCGGCCGCGGCGGCTGGAATTTCTTTGGAGGAGAAATTCTAGAGGCCCGTGTACTGTGCGATGTCAGTGCACGTTAAAGAACCCCAGGTGGTCGAAATTTCCGGAGCCCTCCACTACGGCGTCTCTCATAGCCTTAGTCGCTTTGGGACGTTAAACCCCATAAACTAAACCAAACCAATTTTCACTTTTTTTTTCGCCCTTTTACGGAACATGAGGTACAGTCAGTTTTCATTTCACTCAAAAATAGCTCTAGTTGCGACATAGAAGGCATGCAGGTCCCGCCAATCAAATATGTGCTCGATATTCTTTCTCCTTATCTCACTTGTATCTTTAATATGTCTTTGGCGAGCGCTATCTTTCCGAAGAGGATGCAGATTGCAAGAGTTTCGGTCCTGTTTAAGAAAGGTGACGGAAACGATATAAAAAATTACAGGCCTATTTCCATTTTACCGGTGCTATCCAAGGGATTAGAGAAGCTAATACATATGCAAATGTCTAATTTTTTCGATAAGCATAATCATATTTCCTCTGCCCAGCTTGGATTTAGAAAACGCCGATCGACGGAATTAGCACTACTTGAGCAAAAATAATTTATTCTGTCGCAGTTTGACAACAAGAATATTGTGCTTGGCCTTTACATAGATTTCACTAAAGCATTTGATTGCATCCATCATTCCATATTACTTGAAAAGCTTGAGACTTACGGCGTTCGAGGGCACAGTCAGAATCTCATAAAATCGTACCTAGATCATCGCCATCAATATGTGCAAATAGAGAACTGCCGTTCAGATTTGAAACAAATCAACAGAGGTGTTCCTCAAGGCAGTATTCTTGGCCCGTTCCTTTTTATAGTCTATATAATTGACTTAGTTCATATCTACAGAGATGCAAAATACATTTTATACGCTGATGACGCCAGTATATTTTTTTCATCAACTTAGCCTAGTAGCCTTCAGAATAAAGCCAACTCTGCTCTAAGATCCCTTCATAAATGGTCCGCAGCAAACAGTCTACAAATTAATACCAAAAAGACAAAAGCCGTAATCTTCAGGCCCAAATCGAAGCAAATAAACAGCAGTCTAATCACTTTCTTTACGAGAACGAAAAAATCGAAATAGATAGTAGTGTTAAAATACTTGGAGTCATCTTCACACAGAACATGCTTTGGGATGCGCACATTGAATCTGTTTCAGGGAAGCTATCTCGTGTTGTTGGTATGACGGCGCGACACAGAGCTATATTACCTTTCAATATAAAGCTTCTTATTTACAATACTCTCTATTTTTCTTTTTTGTATTATTGTGTATTGGTATGGGGTACCACAACACGTACAAACCTTGAAAGAATACATATACTGCAAAAAAAAATTGTTCGAGCACTTTTTAATGTATCGTATCATTCCCACACTTCAGAACTATTTTTGAAAGCACACATAATACGCGCGTTTAATCTTTACAACTATAAATTAAGTCTGGCTTTCAAACGGGAGGTGAAAGAAAATCTCAAGTTTTTTCATGAATTATCAGGTCTCGATAAAAACACACATTTCTACACCACCCGTTACACAGAACCGTGGAAGGTGGTCACTGCGCGGGTAAATTATTCCAGGCAAAAAGTGTCACACACACAGCCAACCCTTTTAAATTCATTCCATAAATCAGGCATAGATTTGCATACAATTTCTGTACTAACCCTACTCAAATATTTCATTAACAATCCTTGCTTACAATAACAACTAAAAATGTTATCTTGCTTTTTGTTATTTACCTCTTCTGACTGTCAAGTGTGCGTGCATTAATTTTGAATATTGTGCTTTCTGTAAGTTTTTTTTTTGTTGTTGATGTTCTATCGCTGCCTGCTTTGTAGGGGGCTAGGGGGCTTCAGTCAAGTCGCTTGTTGTCAAGCGGCTTTTATCCGCAGTCTCCCCCATCACTCATGGAAATAAACAAATTATTATTGTTATTAAACAAAGGTCTTTCGTTGCTGGAGGATTCTAAAGTTTCGTTGCTGTCGCGTTCTAAATTCTTTTTTCTGTTCAGTTTTTACTAACGAACCGGACGGCGAATTACCGCACTTCCCTGTCTTCGATCGTCCAGCTATGCCAGATATTTTGTTCGATAGCAATGGTATTCAGAAACTAATTGAATCATTGAAAGTGTCATCGTCATCTGGCATTGATGGCTTGAACTCTAAAGTGCTAAAAAATACTAAAAACGTGGTTAGTGTCATTTTGTGCCATCTTTTTCAACAGTCATTATCGCCAGGCGTGCTTCCGCAAGAATGGAAAATCGGTAAGATCATTCCAGTCCCCAAGAAAGGTTCATCGTTTTCATGTAAAAACTGCCGCCCTATTTTTCTTACTAGCATCTGTTCAAAACTAATGGAACATGTTATTTATTCTCACATCGTTAAATTTTTAATTTCGGTCAAGTTTTTTCATCCTAACCAACACGGCTTCCTAAAAGGACTTTCCTGTGACACCCAACTAGCCCTTTTTATTAATGATCTTAGTTCTCATCTTGACTTAAACATTCCCGTTGACACGCTCTTCCTTGACTTTGAAAAAGCCTTCAATAAGGTACCCCACAAAAGATTACTACTAAAACTTTCACGTCTTAACCTTAGCCAATTGGTGTTAAAATGGCTATAAAATTATTTGACCAACAGAGAGCAATTTGTCTACGCTAACAAATCATCGTCACCTCTTTCCCCCGTTACTTCAGGTGTACCACAAGGCACAGTGCTTGGACCCTTGCTTTTTCTGGTTTGGTTTGGTTTATGGGGTTTAACGTCCCAAAGCGACTAAGGCTATGAGAGACGCCGTAGTGGAGGGCTCCTGAAATTTCGACCACCTGGGGTTCTTTAACGTGCACTGACATCGCACTGTACACGGGCCTCGAATTTCTCCTCCAAAGAAATTCAACCGCCGCGGCCGGGATCGAACCCGCGTCTTCCTTGCTTTTTCTAATCTACATTAACGATCTTCCCTCTAACGTCAACACGAACATCCGATTATTTGCCGACGACTGCGTAATCTATCGCCCTATTACCAGCAGAACTGACTCTGACACCCTCCAAACTGATCTAACCCAAATCGAAACTTGGTGCAAGCATTGGCTAATGTCCCTTAATATTACTAAAACATGCATGATTTTTTTTCATCGCCGGCAATCCCATATTCCCTCAAAATATGTACTCTTCGGTTCTGAAGTATCATCTGTTCTTTCCTGTAAGTATCTTGGCATCACCTTAACTCATACCCTAACATGGTCTTCGCATATCACGAACATCGCTAACGACGCTAACCGCACCCTTGGCTTCCTATGTCGAAATCTTCTTTTTACTACCCCTTCTATCAAATTATTAGCTTATAAAACATTCGTCCGACCTAAACTAGAATTCGCATCAGCGGTATGGGATCCTCGTCAATCTAACCTTTCTATAATCCTTGAAAAAGTTCAAAACCGCGCTATCTGTTTTATTTATTGTGACTACGCTTACTATACTAGCGTATCCTCTTTAAAATCCAGAGCATCCTTGCCTAACCTTGAAACTGGAAGAAAAATATCTCGAATATGCCTATTCCACAAGTTCTATCATTCACCTTTAGGATCATCTATCATATCAACAGCTCATCGTCCTTCTAGCCGCAACAACCACATCAAGACCGTATACCCACCCGCCGCAAGAACTACATCTCATTTCCGTTCTTTTTTTGTCATATCATCTCGGGACTGGAACGATCTGCCGCCGGAAGCCGTACTCATCGTCAACTGCATCGACTTCAAGAAAGAGGCCATCCTTATGTAATCACTCATCTTTATGTATCCTGATCTTTATATAATCTGCATGTAATCCGCCCATCCCTCATGTAATGTCCCACAACCAGGGGCCTTTGAGGTAATAAATAAATAAATAAATAAATAAATAAATAAATAAATAAATAAATAAATTAAACTTGAATTCTTAGACAGCGCGTTGTGTGTCATTTCCTTCCTTCGTCCAGTGTTTTGCGTTGGTTTGCCTTTCTGTAGAAAGCTAAAGGGAAACACGAAAAGTCTCGCGCTCAAATACGCATGCGCCGCCCACTGTACAGCGCCTATCCCCCTCTCCCACCTGCCTCGTACCATTTCGGACGACAGCCTTCTATCGCGTCTTCCCCCTGTCTTTGCGTGCAGGGGTTTATTATTTTTATTTCCTTTTGGTTGCCCCAACCTATCGAATGTCTTTGCGTGCAGCGCCCTCTGTCCCCGTGACATAGTGGTCGCTGGACACTTAGAAAACTCATTTCATTGCTGCTCTTTTTCCTTTTTTCCCCTTTGTTCCCCTCCCCAAGTGTAGGGTAGCCAACTGGGCATATCGCCTGGTTAACATCCCTGCCTTTCCGTCCTTTTCTTTCTCTCTCTCTCTCTCTATGAACAAAACCGACCACGCAGTGATTCCGGCAGGCGGCGCACCAGCAGCTCGCTCTGCGAAACAAAAGACGAAGAAGAGCAAGTAACGCCTACCACCAGGTTTGATTTCAGCGCGCGGCCGTTAGCTACTTGCACTCAAAAAGTTACTTGCACTCAGCAAGAAAGCACTTCTCCCGCGCTTACCGACCGATGATTACAAAATCGTCTGCCGACCACAAGGTTGGAATCTGAGGGACTTTGCGCCCGGACTACTACTCTTCTGCGCCTGCGAGGTGTCCAGGCTGCCGTATGATACGGTGAAGAATGAAGACATTATCAGAGTCAATACGGCCAACAACACCTTCACGCTATGCACGCCCGATCGTCAACGGGCGACTGCATACGCCAAGATTGAAAAACTGAACCTCCAAGGTCAAACCTACAACGTTACGTCGTACGTGGCGGCGCCCGAAGACTCGGTAAAAGGGGTCATTTACAACGCCTACGCGGGAGACTCGCCCGAAGCGGTTCGCCAAGGCTTCGGAAACAGAAACGAAGGAATAGAAGTTGTGGATGCCCGAAGGATCGGACAGTCCAGAACAATACAAATCACCTTTTTTGGAAAGAAGCTACCCAGTCAAGTAATCTATCAGTGCGGCGTCTTTCGGGTCCACCCCTTCAGGGAGCAACATGAAGTATGCTACAACTGCAGGAGGGTAGGACACCGGGCCGACGTCTGCTACAAACCTACAACGAACCTTTGCCGCCGCTGCGGAGAAAATCACTCGCCTCCACCTGAGGGAGAACAGCCAACCTGCCAACCCGTCTGCATCGTCTGCAACGGGGGCCACAACACAGGCAGCCGGAACTGCAAATTCCGGCTGATCAACAGGAACAAACAAGGAACGCCCCATGGCAACCAGGCACCCAAGCAAGGGGACAACGACTCATCACTACACGGACACCAGTCTAGGCCCAGGAAGAAGGAACAGGGTGCTACCGGAAAAGGAGGCAGCCACAGCCGGAACAACTCCAGCTCCTTCCCGCCCCTGGGGAACCCAGCAGGGAACGACAAGCGAAGCTCGAGCCGCGGACGCAGCGATAGCCGCTCCAACAAAAAGGTGAGCTGGCCAGCAGAGGCCTCCCAATCTATTGACGCTCGAGAGAAGGAGTTTCAGATACAACTACAATCCCGAGACAGAGAAATTGCCAGCCTTAAAAAAGAGTTGGCTGACATTAAACGCCTGTTACAAGCGCATCAGGTACAGAATGCCACTGCGGCTAGAACGCCACCCACCGCGTCCCAGGCTTCGACCAATATTGTGATGGAAACAGACGCCATTTGCCACACTCCCTCCACCGCGTCCCAGTCTTCGGCCCATAACGCGACGGACACAGACGCCAGAATAGCAACTAAAAGACCGCTTCCTACAAAAGAAGGCGAGGAATCCAAACGAAAGGCCGAGGCTTCGGAAGCCGACACCCCGCAGCCATCGAAAGCGCCTACCAAACTCAGGGCAGACATCAATACTCTGTCAGAGAGAACTAGCGCTATATCAACAGAACAAGCAACCTTCCAAGGCCTCGTTACTACCAAATTTGCTGAGATAGATATTCGCTTTGCAACACTAGAGGGACAGGTATCCCAAATAGCCACGTGTATGCAGCAAATAATGGATAGGCTTACAACTATCGAGGCCCGCCTACCCCCCATCTTGGATCTGTCCACGACGCCACAACCATCTATAACCCAACATGACACCACGCCAAAAATTTGAAATTTGGCAATGGAACTGCAGAGGCTTCCGCCGCAAGCGGGCCCACTTGCAGCTCCACATCCAACAAGCACCGTCTGTTACAACCCCAGACGTGATTGCATTGCAAGAAGCTAGCGGCAGGGCTACACTGCCAGGCTATAAAGCATATCTGCCACCTCATAATGATACTAGTAACGCAGCCGGCTCCTTCACAGCCACTCTGGTGCATAGAAATATCACCGCAATTCAACATTTTATAAATGATTCGGAAGAAGATTACACCCTACTTGAAATAGTACCAAGGCAAAAAGGAGACTCAAATCTCTTCATCCTTAATGTATACAACCCGCCCAGAAACAAAGGCAATGGACTCCCACACTTGTTGATAAACACAGTAAAGCTGGCTGCTAGGGCTCAACTAATAATTGTGGGAGACTTCAACGCTCAACACCCAGCATGGGGATATACCAAAGCAACTCCGAAAGGGAACCTGCTCTGGCAAATCATACAGTCACTAGGGCTCACAACGCTAAACAACCCGAGCGACCACACACGCATGGGTAACAGTGTATGTGTCGACACATCTCCAGACTTATCCCTCTCTAAAAACGTCAAGGACGCAAAGTGGGTCAACACCGGGCAAAACCTTGGTAGTGATCACTTCATCCTTAGCATCACCTTCCCCACGACAAAACTTAAAAACAAAGCAAAAGAAATACGAACCACGGATTGGGACAAGTTCAGGCAACTTCGCGACAAAACAGCTCCAAAGGAGATCTCTAACCTTAGCGACTGGGTTATCTCCCTGAATGAGGATGTCAGCTCCACTAGCGTTGTGGTGCCAGTTGAGAAGGAGGAGCAGATTGCAGACTCAAAACTGTTACACCTGTGGCAGGCACAAAAAGGCCTCCAAAAACGTTGGAAGAAGCAAAAACACAACAAGCGACTAGGCAAAAAGATCGCTGAAATCAAGAGGCGAATCGAGGAACATACACTTACTCTCCAAACACAACAATGGAACCAAATATGTGAAAGCGTCAATAGACAGCTCGGAAATAAGAAGACATGGCATCTTCTAAGACACCTGCTCGACCCAGAACAAACACGTCCCGTGCAACAAAGTCAACTGTACAGACTCATACATAAATATGAGGGTACAACTGAAGACCTAATCAAAGAGCTAGCAGAACGTTATCTAAACACGGATGATGGTACCACACAACCAGACTACCGGGGGACTCCTAATCCAAATTTAGACGCAGACATCACAGACGCAGAGGTCTGGTACGCAATTGGAAAACTGCGGACAACATCTGCGGCAGGACCAGACAAAGTAACAAATAAGACTCTCAGGAACTTAGACGCAACGTCGATCGCGGCGGTTACAGACCTTATGAACAAATACTGGCATGCAGGCGACATACCACCAGAGTGGAAACACGCGAAAATCACTTTTATTCCTAAAGCGGGTAAGAAACTCAGCACTGAGAATCTATGCCCAATTTCATTAACATCATGCCTAGGCAAACTCATGGAACATGTCATCCTCAATAGGCTCCAAAACTATGCGGAGGACATGAACCTCCTACCTGAAACAATGTTAGGATTCAGGGCCCAACTATCTACCCAGGACATACTCTTGCAGCTTAACAAGGACATAATTGAAGCTGACGAGGGAACAGGAACGAAAGCAATATTGGGTTTAGACCTTGTTAAAGCTTTCGACAACGTCACCCACAAAGCCATTTTGACAAACTTGTCAGAAATCAACCCCGGAGAAAGGACGTACAACTACATCCGATCCTTCCTCACTAACAGAACAGCAGTGATAACGGTCGGAACAATAGAGTCTGCCCCAATCACACTAGGAAGTAAAGGAACGCCACAGGGCTCCGTCCTGTCCCCTTTCCTTTTTAGCCTCTCCCTCATCAAAATTCCCCCCAAACTGGCACAAATACCAGACCTACATCACACGTTCTATGCAGATGACATCACACTTTGGGTAACCAAAGGATGCGAAGGCTACATAGAAGACACACTCCAAGCAGCAGTGGACATCATTGAGGCATGCGCATGGGAATCCGGCCTCACTTGTTCTGAGCAAAAATCTGAACTTTTCGTGATCCGTCGTAAACAAAGAGGTAGGCGTACCACGACAACCCCCCCGCAAATAAACGTCTATGTTAATGGACGATCTGTCAAAGAGGTACAGACCATGAGAATACTGGGGTTGTATTTACAAACAAATGGAAAGAATACTGACACACTCACTAAGCTAAAACGCACGGTAGAAGCGACGGCGCGATTAATCCGCCGCATAGCTAACCGCAGACAAGGGGTGAGGGAAAGAGATTTATGCCGACTAGTGCAGGCCTTTGCGCTAAGCAGGATACTCTATGCCACCCCTTATCTCAAATTTTCGAAAGCAGAAAAGGACAAATTGGATAGTATGATACGGCAGGCCTATAAGGCTGCGTTAGGACTCCCACTAAATGCCTCAACTGAAAGGCTTATGAGGTTAGGAATACATAACACCTACAATGAACTGAAAGAAGCCCATTTCATGGCTCAAACAGCGCGATTAGCCAATTCCAGAACTGGCAGGAGTATTCTTACCAGGCTCGGAATTAACTTTCAACCTACGAATAACGATGCTAAAGTAGACTTACCCCGCGACTATAGGACGGCCCTACTAATCAAACCACTCCCCAAAAACATGCACCCCTTACACCATGAGGGTAGAAGACAAGCAAGAGCCAAAGCCTTACATAACAAATACAGACAGTGCGCTGGAACACTTTATGTAGATGCAGCAGAATACAAAAATACCAATGCCTTTGCAATTGTGGTTGTGAACGAGAATGGTGACCACATCGTCTCGGCGACAATCAAAACGAAATCCTCTGAAACGGCAGAAGAGGCGGCTATAGCCCTCGCCCTAGCGCATACCCAAGGAAGCATCATCTTCAGCGATTCCAAAATGGGTATCAATAATTTCGCTAAAGGGCGAATTACAAACACCTCCCTTAGAATCCTTAACGCAACCAAATTCTCACCAAATTATTCCGAATTGATATGGGTCCCAGCCCATTCGGGGAATCCGGGGAACGAGGCAGCCCACAATAAAGCCCGAGGTTTCGTCGACCGGGCAGTGGATGAGTCTGGCTCCCTGAATTTCACGAAGGACTCCATGATCACATATCATGATCTCACCAATCATTTTAAACTAGAGAGGAGAATTTTCCCCCCTCCAGACAAAAGACTTAGTAAAGAACAAGAGGTTACGTGGCGTCGTCTACAGACGAGATCGATACGCACCCCATCACTCCTCGCGCGCATTTATCCAGATCTTTACAACCCAAACTGCAAACACTGTGGCCAACGTGCTACCTACGATCACATCCTGTGGGACTGCAAAATAGAGCCACCTCCGGGTGATCTAGTTACAGCTCCTTCTCTCGAGCGGTGGGAGACCGTGCTGGCTAGCTCTGACCCCAGAACGCAAGTTTTGGCGGTGAAGTGGGCTGACAAAGTCGTCGAGGGCTATGTACTCTCGACCACTTAACGCGACCTCTTGCCAAGCTCTTCCCGGCGAATAAAATGTTTTACAATCAATGTAAAGGAACAAAGCGGCCCGATATCCTTTTCGCAAGAACTGGTTGCCATCGAACGATGTGGACGGCGCGGCTCAACCGTATTCCTGACCTCCTCAACGAAAGGTCGGTCACCATCGAAGGGAAGGTTTACTCGTTCGACTCTTTCGACATCTGCTGCCCGGACAGTGATGAAATCTCAGGCTACATCGTCGACGTGTACACCTTCGACCCCGTCTCGTACCGGTGGGATAGGATACAGACTCGGTCACTTCCCGAAGATGAGCCGATTAACATCATGGGCCACAGCGTTGTAGCCTACGGCCATTGTGTCTACATTTGGGGCGGACAGCACACCAGCCCAGAGGTTACCGGCCTCCACCGCTTCGATACCGATGCCATGACATGGAGCCGTCCGGAGGTAAGGGGCGAAGTACCGAGTGCTGATGTTAACCACTCGGCGTGCGTGCTTGATCACAGGATGTACATTTTTGGTGGACTGCACAGAGATTCATCGAACTTTGTACGTTTTCTGGACCTAGAGACCCTAAAGTGGCATCGTCTCCCGACCAGCGGAGAGGCCCCCCTCGGGCGCTACTACCACACGGCGACCGCCATTGGAACCCGCATGTGCATTTGGGGTGGCAACCTAGGATTCACACGACCCGACGATCCTTATGACAATTGCTTATATTATCTGGAAACGACCACTGCGACGTGGGTGCGCCCACAAGTGCAAGGCTTCGCCCCGGAGGTGCGCGAGTGTCACGGTGGCTTCGTGTACGAGAGAGTGCTGTATATCTTCGGTGGCTACAACGAAATGCTGAAAACCTACTTTGCAGATATGCACAAGTATAACGTTGAAAACTCGTGCTGGACAAAAATAACGCCATTTGGATCAGGCCCGTGTGCGAGGCACTCGCCCGGCTGCTGTGTTCTTGGAGAGAGGGTGTTGGTCTTCGGTTGCTTCGGGTCTCCACCGAGGCTTGAGGAGGAAGAGCATCTCGAGGACATCTCTGAGGAAGAAGAGGAGCTGACGGACCTGCACGTGTTGCACTTAGCACCAACGCTGCAGAACTTGTGTATGCTTGCTGTCATCGATGCAGGTCTGGATATAAGCCAATTACCAGAACTAATTATAAACAAGATCAAAACCATCAAACCAGGACAATCTTAGTCACCGGGCTCGTGTCGACTTTGCCATATGTGGCGGTGCGTTGGCCAACTTCAGTGTCTGTAAGCGTCGCGAGTTGCTGCAGGCATACAGGCGGCTGGAGCTTATCCCGTACCCTACGGCGTTTCTTTCGGCGTGTAGCAGTGCGGCCTCCAGGGGTGGAACAAGAGTGAGCCTTTGCATGCATCGAGAAGACTGGCTTGAAGTTCTGTTTGGTCGTCGTCCGGTAGCCGCGCCGTGTCAGGACACTCTGGATGTGCTGTCCTATGAAAGGAAATCAGCCGCGCAGTTTGCGCGTAGTGTTAACAGTGACACTGCGCTTCTTGAGTGTGCAGAATGTAAGAATGTGTACCTATGTGACTTTAGCTCAACGGTGGCGGTGATAATTGCGGCAACGCGTTTAATCCCGGCGCCCAAGCCTTGCAGATTGGCACGATTTCAGAGTAAGCTTTTTTCTTTAAAATTCTTCCCACATCATCGTTCCTGGCTTGCTGCTGATGAATCTTTCTAACCACTCTTCCTCAGTTGCTGTGTTTGTGAATACATTGCTTCTATGTAATATTCCGATGTGTTTTTACTTTGTAACGAGGTGCCTCTGGAGAATACTGTCTTTCAAAAGCTGCCAATGCGATTATGTGGTTATGTGGTTATGCGATTATGTGGTTATGCGATTATGTGGTTACGGAATTTCCATAACTAAGTCATTTTTAAGGCTTCAGATGGGAAGAGGAAAAAATTGGAAGTGGCAAACATCTCACGTTATAAGCTACGAGGGGCGAAATAATTTCCTAATTTGCACAAGAAAAAGAAGCCCAGTTTAAGTGTTCCGACAGAAGTAGGAGCAAGCTTATCGGGATAGCCGAAATTAACCAGATAATTATTCTATTTTTCATGGACATGGGCGACAAGGTAGAATAGCCTGTTCAACACCTGCTCGATCAAAGTCATTTATCAGAGGTAAAAGAAGAGTCAACTGGGACTGCAGCATTCAAAGAGAGGGCTGAGAAGGTTGATGCGGAGCGCGCCAGTGTGGAAGTTCAGAAGATCAGACGGTGGGTAAAACCTGAGGGCAAACTTAAGAGCACCGCCTTAAGAGCATGGCGCGGTAGCGTTACTTGGAGCCTTGAGCCCGTTTGGGGTCCCCTGGGTATGACGTACCAGGCATGGCAATTCTGTACTTCCCATTCACACAGCGCGGGGATGCACCACTGCTCCGACAGGCGGCTGTTTCAAACACAGCAACCGGTGGGGCTTGTAGGCGAGAAACTCCGGTTAGCTTCTGTTTCGCCTACTGCAGCGCACCTGGCGACTGAAGGTGAAATGTACCGCTGTAGGCGAATTGTTTGAGGAACCGTGACACGACGCTGGTCTTCTTCGCGGGCAGTGGTTTGAATCCTGCTCGGGGATGAAGCTTTTTCTGCTCGATACGGCATTCATGACGACGGCACGACGCTACAGTGTGCGTCCCTGCAGACGATATATGGATGGAAGTGGCGCTGGCGTCTGCATTTGCTGGACAGTTGTGTGTATGGAAGTTTACCACTCCTGTCCACATTGCTCTCCCCGAGCAGCCTCTCGCAAGCAATCAATAATTTTACTGCCATCTGCCACGGCGGGCAGGTTGTCATGATGTCGCATGACGTCGGCTCTAGCTTTATTTTTGTCTCATCTTCACTGAGAACTGTGTAAAAACCAGTGTTGCTTTTGTTTCTTTGTTTGGCGCTTGTTTTGTTTTATATGTTATGGTATAATTATCCCTAAACGGCGTATAATTGTCTATTGTACGCATTGCATTATCTCATGTCGTTAGCCACCACTGTATGCCGCCAAGTGTTAAGGCCGGGTGCCCATGGCGTAGTCAAGCTGTCAGAAGACAGCTTTACTATGGGCACCCTTTTATCATGTACTGCATGGTGGCAAAATAAACATTATTATTACAGGTCACGTTACCTAGGTTACATGTGGGATACCTGCTTCATCGCTCAACACCGAGGCTGAACTTTCTGCAGAAAGGGAATTTCAACGCTAACGCGTAATAGCCTCGGAGAGTATTGCTGGCGTAAAACTTAGAAATTCATGAATGGCCTCATAATAAAGATGATCTTTTTCGGAAGGTGAACTATCTAACATCCGAATCCGAACTTACTAAGCTTTTCTTGGTAGATATAAAAAAAAACCTTCGTAAGCTAACAAGAGTTCGGGATCAGGGCTGCATGTGGAATTTAATTTGTGCCATATCTTCACGGTTCGTATGGACTCTTTGATGGAATAAAACCTCAGTAGGCAGACTGCGCTGCAGAAATGCAGAGCGCACCATGCTGAGCGTGTAGTCAATAACATGATTGGATAGAATAATTTTTCTTGCGGGGAACGCTTGCCCATTCCAACACAGGTAAGCCGCTTTCTTAAACGTGTCGTTGAACTATGTGAAGCCGGCCGCTACTGAAAGTATTCGTGCTAGAGGTAAGTACCTGCCTCAGCCACCCTTGATACCCACAAAAATTAAGAAGCGCGAGCTGCCTGGCCAGCCTCGCCCTCATCATTTTCCTGTGGCCGCAGCGAAGCGCATCTTTCTTGCCACAACTGACGTCGTCGCCATTTACTCTAGTGCGCGCTGTAAATGATATCTGATTTGTTCCTAAACTTTCCGTCTCATCAAATCTTGAATTAAATGCACGCATTCGGGAAAAAAAAAGTTATATGTAGACGTGTGATTCGAAGCTGCTTGTGAGGCACGAAACACTTTTGTAGCGAAAGCTACACTAGGCTAGCAGAAGCGCATTTTGCGGTGCCTGCAAAGGGCCACTACTGCGCATGCGCCGTTACCATGGCAATCAGCTCAGTGCGCATGCGCAGAGTCACGCCGTGCAGCTGGGATACAATCCGGAAGCGATGCGCTGGCTCCTCAGACGCGCACCATGGAGGAAGTAGAGCGGCCGCGCTCGTCATGGTAGAAGTACACGCTGCGTGAAATTGAGTCTTTCGATCCAGAAGTCGTCGCATGGTACAAGGCCGGCGGACAGCGTGAAAACGAGGCGCGAAAGGCTAAGCTGGCGGCCGATACGCCCGACGAACGAGAGGAACGTTTCGCGAAGAGACACCACCAAACTGCTGAACGACAACGACGTCGTGTCGCTACCGAAACGTCAGCAGACAAAACTGCTTTTACTACGTATATCCTGGCATAGCTGAACGGAGCCACTGCCAGATTTTTAGATCTCATTCTTGGCAGGTTCAGGCGAACATCACCCGGAAACCACGGCGAATGCGATGACGAACATGACGCCAAATTGACGTCGAAATTCTTGTCGAGCATTCCGACACCGCCCGTCCTTATGGGTTTTGATTCTTGAAAATACTTTGAAAATCGCGGTGGCGGATAGAAGCGCATGTCTACGGATGCGTCAAAGCGCCTTTGCGTCATAATATTCGTTTTTTCTTTTGCGTTAGGATTATAACCCCCATTTGCGTAAACTCCGTCCGCCGTAAGTGTGAAGCCTCATCGCTGGAAGTGGCTTTGGAAAACTCACCATGCTTAGAGTCTACAGCGGGCTTCGAATATGCGGAGCTCGAACATATCAGCCTCATTTTCCACCGGTTAAAGGAGTATATAGGCACCCAATCTTGATGGAATGTTTTCTTCTCTACAGCGATACGGAAGACGTTACTATGCACGAATCAGCATGTGGTATATTCGTCTACGACCGCTAAATAATTTATAACCAATTTTTCCAGTCGCGCTGTTACGGTTTAGCAGCCGAACGGTGGCTTTGAGGTCGAGCAGTAGTTTCATGTCATGCAAGGCAAGGATAAACGTCGATATAATCACTGCTTCATTGCTTTAATTCCTTAGAGTGCTAAAGCCAGGCTTCCTCAAGAGACAGAATGACAATGAATGTAGAATCAGCGATTATATTGCAGTTTTTCATGTCTCACGCGATCTAAAACCACTTCTTGACGTCACAATCAATCGTTCGGCTGTTGAAATCGAAACAGCACGAGAAAGAAATTCGATTATAAATTATTTATTGGTCGTAGGAGAATACCACGTTTTAATCCATGTATAATAATACCTTATGCATCATTACAAACAAGAAAACATGCATCTAAAAGTTAGGTGTCTGTACTCCTTTAAGGCCATGCGGCCCTCGTCGCAGCCTTTCACCCGGATATTCCGCGCTGTGCTTTGCATATCGTCGTCTTCGACAACTTCAACACGTGCGCCAGTCAGAAGAAAGGCAAGAGGACACGGAAACTTGGAGCCGAAAAAAAATGCGCCCAAAAAGGCGCCCCTAAGCGTCATAGGGCGAGGATTTAGCAAGTCACCCGGAACAGAAGAAAGGAAGTGCCGCCTGACCAAAATGGAGGAACTCTCTAAAAACAATGGGAGATTTAAACCACAGCAGCAGAGTAGCAAAGAACTTCAATTGTAATTGGTGTGAAAAAGTTCAGTTTTAACGCGGGAGCGTAAAAAGCGTGAGTTGAGCTCCTTAAACGACAGCTTTAAGGAGTTCGTATTTAAGAAAAACCTGCGCTGTCGTCGAAACAGAAGATAACGCAATTAGGAGTTGCGGAAATGTGACCGACGTCAGGGTTTAATTCTTGCAGTGGCCTTGCCACCATGTGGACAACTGCAGCTGCTGGGCAGACTTGCAAACATCTCATTTGGAACAATTTTCGCAGTGCGCAATGATGTGGAACTGTGCCCGTAACTACTGTAGGAAATTTTCGAGCGTTTTTTCCTTCTGAGAAATGAAAAAAAAAAAAAACCGGGAAAGAAAGTTTTCCCTGATTTCCAAGATTTATTTTTATTTTGTTTATTTTGTTAGTGCCATGGCCGTCGCTAGTCAGCCACGCCATGACAGCGGGTGAAAAAGTTCCTTCGCCCTTCTGCAATAGAGTTCCAGTGACTCTATTCCGCGAGCGCCGACAGCGCCATCTGACGGATGACGAACGATTGAGCGTGGTTCAGTCAAATCCTGCTGGTCCCGGTTCCGCTGGCTGCCGAGGGTGGAACGCAAATCGCAGAGCAGGGCGCTCATAGGCGATAGGGGGCCAATGGCTGCCCGCCGCGGAAGCTCGGTTTTTAATGTGTTTCTCAGAAAAAAAAGAATTATTACCTACCTAAGTACATGCCCTGAAATCACTACCGTCGTCGCCTCACCATCGTCTGTGGCTCTGCTGAAGACGCGCCGTTCGTATGAGGCGCAGCACGAGTGCGCTGTCATGATGAGCCAGAAGAGATAGCGTAGATCTGGTTTCCAATAGCTGCCGGTAATCCACCTACATCAAGACCTGCATCGATGACAGAAAGGAGACACAAGTTCCGCAGTGTCGGTGCTAAGTGCAACACGTGCAGGTCCGTCACCACCTTTCCCTCTTCAGAAGCATTGTCTCCACGCTCTCGCTTTGCATGGTATGGTGCAGATCCGAAGCCAACGAAAATTAACACCCTCTCTCCCATCACGCTCCAGCCGGCCGAGCGCCTAGCAGATGGGCGTAACCCTCGTGGTGTCACTTCAACCCAACACAAGTTCTCGATGTCATACTTGTGCATGTCTCCAAAGTAGGCGCCCAGCTGTCCGTTGCAGCCACCAGAGATGTACAGGTCTTCGTCATGCACGAAGGCACAGTGATGTCTGCGACCATTGCGGCGCACACCTTCCACACTTGGGTGCACCCACATCGAGCTGGTGGTTTGCAGATAATACAAGTACTCATCGTACCGGTCGTTTACCTCTATGTCGAACGCCTGACCACCCCAAACATGCCGGTTCCGACTGGTGGTGGTGGTGGTGAAAACTTTTAATTGTTGAAATAGAGTTTGGGAGCGACAGAGTGGCCCCGCTACATGGTCGGCGTCCCTAGTCCGGGACACCGCATGACAATGCCCCGTCTATCGCCCGTTTCACCGGAGCCCTTTGAGACTCATGCGAGGAGCAGTTGAGGAGGGCAGTCTCCCATACCTCTCTGGAAGGGGTAGGGGGAGGGGGAGGTGGGGAGGTGGGGATTTTGAGTACATGCCCACACCATGTGGAAGATATTGTGACGGACTAGAAGACGACCAAGCGGGCAGTGGCATGGGCAGGAGCGCTCGTGCCAGGCTCGCAGACATTAAATTGTATCATCGCCATCGGTCATGCAGTCCTTTCTTCATCCCTTGCCGTCACGTAACATTTGGTGTGAGGTGCCGGGTACCTTCTTCATCCCGGTCCCGGAGCTTAGGAGCCTGCTGTACACCGAGGTCTTCTGCGGAGAGCTCACGGCTTCGCACCTCCCGGCGCTTCAACAGCCTGCCAGGTATGCCCCGACGCCGCCGCTCTTCACCGCCCTCCCCAAGCCCCGGCCAGAAGACACGAGGACACAACGACCGCCCCAACTGCCCTGTGACCCCACTCACCGCCCACATGAGAACCCACATGAGAACTTAGAAGACTCAACGACCTACGACCCCATTGAACCGAGACCGCCGCCACTGACCAGAGAACCCATTGACCACCGACACTCACATGAGAAACAAGTACCCCAGCCCCTGCCGTCGGGTGTGTCCACGGGCCTCGACGTTGACTTCCAGAAACCGGTGGCTCCTCCGCCTTCTTGGACCTGGCTTCACCAGCTCATCATCTCTTTCATCGTGACGGCAAGCCCTTCATCTTCTCTTCTCTGTTCGTATGTTCTGCCACGACCATCGTCACGTCCTGCTTGTCATCGTCTGTGGCATTCTTCTAGTTACACTCTAGAACTAAAGGAGTACAGAGGAGTGCCCAGAACACACTTTGGAGGAGTATTTGCTTGTCCCATATTCCACTCCTTTTTCCAGAATAAAATTACTCCCTCTGGACAAAGAGTGATCCAACACCTACTCAAGGAGTACTGTACTACTCCTGCAATAGAGTACAGGCACTCCTCCGAGGGAGTAAAGCTACCACATTGAAACAGCATCCTACTACTCTTTCAGGTAGAGTTCCAGGACTCCGTTTGTTAGAGTGACTATACTCCTTCAAGGAGTATCAGCCCAGATCTTATTTTACTCCTTCAAAAGGAGTTTCACGTGTTTTAAATGTATCCTACTAATTTTCTTATTTCACATATACTTCAGAGCAAGTTGGTCATATGTTTTGCAGGATCCACCTGCGCTACATCTACAAAAGAGTAATGAGCAAAAGGAATTATAATCTTTGAGTAGAATAATTCTTGCTCATACAACTACTTTATGGCTGCACTACAGTTTGCACATTAGTATGGTGCGTTGGGAATAACAATGGTTCAAGAAATAATGACACAAATGTACAACACTGATAACTTTTATTTCTCAAGTCATTGCTGTGATTGCTGTGGCTGCCCAAAACACGCTCGGGAGGCGCTCGCTAGGATCAAGCCCCATTAGTGTCTCAAGCAGCAGACAAGCCCGTTTTGTCTTTGGGGTGTACTTGACATTAAATGCCAAGAACACTGCCAAAAGCAAAGTAGACCCATCTACCAAATCCACCGCAGTGAGCTGTAAGCGCTCAAAAGAAACTTAGATGCTGGATGATGCCGTAGCTTGCTCGGCTGAGTGAAGGAGCTTTGGCTATGCGTGCATTTCTCCGGGTGCCTGCAAACATGAATGAAAATAATGCAAGTAAGAGTCAATTCCAATGCCCTTTTCATACTATCCTACATATAACCCCATGAAAAAAAGAAAGAATACAACTAGAATGTACTGATCGTGTGTGTCATGTCGCCACTAGTGTGTACCTATATTGTGACCAAGTGCAGACACCTTTCATTGCAAACCTTCATTCAGAGCGACAATTTTATGAAGCCCAATACAATTATCACTATGCTAGTCCTTTCAAAATCTGTGTGCATGTAAAACAAGCACAGATTTACCAAATGAAAATTTTAACATGAGCAAGCTCTTCTGCAAGTATCATGATCAGCCTGACTATGCTCACTGCAAGGCAAAGGCCTCTCCCATGTTCTCCAATTAACCCTGTCCTTCGCCAGCTATGTCCAACCGTGTTCCTGCAAACCTCAGCCCATGGAACTTTTTGCTGCTTCCTGCTACGCCTGTCTTCTCTTGGAATCCACTCCGTTACCCTTAAGGGCCAGCGATTATCTTGCCTTCGTCTTACATGCCCTGCCCAAGCACCCTTTTTTCTCCTGATTTCGACTAGGATGTCTTCAACCCGCGTTTGTTCCCTCACCCACTCCGCCCGCTTCCGATCTCTTAACGTTACGCATATCATTTTTATTTCCATAGCTCGTTGCGTTGTCCTTAACTTAACCTGAACCCTCTTCGTTAGCGTCCACGTTTCTGCCCCACAGGTGAATACCGGTAGGATACAGCTGTTGTATACTTTTCTCTTGAGGGGTATTGAAAAACTGCCATTCATGATCTGAGAGAACCTGCCATATGCACTCCACCCCATTCATATTCCTCTAGTTATTACCCTTCATGATCCGGATCAGCGGTCACTACCTGCTCTAAGTAAATGTATTCCCTTATCACTTCCAGTCATTTCTAAAACCACACCTATTGTGTTTGACGATTTCTTGTCACATAATACATTGTACAGTTTAAAATATAGGGTAACCTTGAATCGGGAAAACACTTAAACCAATGACAGTTTTCTTGCTGAAGAGAAATGGCTGTTGCAATTCCTGTTTCTCAGATACCATAAACTTAATTTCATGCTCGATAATAGTGAACGAAAAATTCAAAATTTTTCATCTCAAAGAGGCAGACAACAAATTTCAGTTTGGTTTGGGTTGGTTTTTGGGGTTTAACGTCCCAAAGCGACCCAGGCTATGAGAGACGCCGTAGTGAAGGGCTCCGGAAATTTCGACCACCTGGGGTTCTTTAACGTGCACTGACATCGCACAGTACACGGGCTTCTAGAATTTCTCCTCCAGAGAAATTCCAGCCGCCGCGGCCGGGATCGAACCCGCGTCTTTTGGGTCAGCAGCCGAGAAAATTTCAGTTGCACATTTTTTTTGTTGTTTTTAATGATGCATAAGGCACTACTATGCACGAATAACCACACAGTATTCGCCTATGACTGCTAAATAATTTGTAATTAAATATCTTCTCTCTCCTGCTTCACTTTTAAAAACTGAGCAATGGCAATGGCATCAAAGGCCAATATAAGCCAGGGGAGGCATGAGGAAAACTGCAATATAATTGCTGCTTCGTCATTCATTGTGATTCCGACTCTTAAGGCAGGCTGGCTTTAGCATTGTAACTAATTAAAACGATGAAGTAGCGATATCGTAGCTTTTTTGTGCCTTCCATAACCTATACTGAACATTGATGTCCTAGCAATTGCTATGCTATTGAAACAGGCAAGAAAAGAAATCTGGTTGTAATTATTTAGCGATTGGAGACGAATACTATGCAACAATTCTATGTATACGAATGCCCAGCACGTCGCTACAAAGAACACACATAACCAAAAATTTGGTGTTTATACTCATTTAAGGTAATACTACTTCCCACGCAAGAACACGACAGCCATGTGTAAACTTTTTGTTTTCATAGTAATAAAATCTATCCAACGACAAATTAGGCGCAGCATGTCTGCTCTTTATAAATATGCAATACTGACAATGTTTGACACTAGCATTTGGCATGAACGAGATAACTGTGATTACTTCGCAGATTACGTGCCAGTCCATACTATTATGCACAATTTAGATTTGCAAATGTAATGTGTAATTCTCTATGACTGCCACGTTAGTGCACTGCAAACCAATGAAGTTGTCTTGCATTTGCAATGTTCTCACTACTTTTATGCAACACTGATCACTTCAGTATATCTGCATCGTTCTGTTAGACGGCCACGGGATAGCTAGAATTAAGGCTATTTTATGTGATGGAAACCATTGACTAGACAACAAAGAAGAAAAGCCTCAACTACTGTCCTGGTGCTGGGACGTCTAATAAGAGCTCAGAAAGACTCGGTTTCAATACGCCAAACCCTCCGCATAACATTACCCTGTGCGAAAATACCCCACCCCACCCTAGCTTAATTTCTGTCCACATGCACCAAGGCTCACTGCACCTGTTATAAATATTGCCCTAAATATTGCAATCAAGCTGCCCGTGTATGCATAGGCTATCTGTGCATGGAGAAAGAAAGAAGTTGTTAGGAATGTTTCACACCAAAAACAGAAAAAAAGGCAGCCTGTTTCTCAGAAACAGCTAAGAGCATGAAATGGTGTGTCCAAAAAGATTAGGCTGCTTTGTACTTATTTATGACAACGAGAACTGTCAGAGCTGCGCTTTCAAAAATTCAGGAGCTTTGTGCACAAACGTAGCTTCCGTATGCACGTCTTGCAGCACCAACGCTTCCGAATTGAAACGACCGATGAATATGCACAGGAAAAAGCAAATAGAGAGCGCTTGAATTTAAAAGAAAAGCTACCTTGCACAATCAGAAATTTCGCGACAGAACGTTCCAAACAGTGACGTGTACTGGTTGCGGTATACCGAATATATACCTAGCAAATAAGTGTGCGCTTTGTTAACGAGCGGGATTCTGTGGCGGCAATGCTACAGCTCCAATTCCAAAAACCTAACGCTGCGAAAATTGAGTTTTCAAAATACGTGTGAATGCACGATACACTTTTGCACGCATTTAGAACTTTCAGTTGTGAAACACAGACAACGAATCTTGTGTATGCGTCTTCCTTGGCTGGTAAAAAAATTCTTCTATAAGTCTCCAGTTTGCCTGTGTACTCCACAAATTCTAGGATCCCTGTCCGCTACATGTCAAATTTCACTGAAGCGAAAGTAATACAACCGACAGCTGATGATCTGCTAGGGCAACAGGATTTCAAAAGTTTGAGAAGGGCAGTGGGATTCCAATCCAGGTGGAGTAGTGAAATTTGACTAGTAACAGACAGGGATCCTCCAATCTGTGGAGGACACCGGCAAATTGGAGACTTACAGAGGAATTTTTTTACCCGCCAAGGAACACGCATACACAAGAGAGAACCACAGAGGACTACGGCTTTTACCAGCCCTTGTCCTGTGCAGTTCTCTCTTGTGTATGCGCCTTTTTTGGCTGGTAAAAAAATTCTTCCATAAGTCTCCAATTTGCCTGTGTCCTCAACAAACCGCAGGATCCCTGTCCACTACTAGTCAAATATTTCAACTCCACCTGGCTTGGACTCCCACCGCCCTTCTCTGTGGAGAAAGGGTGACAGCAGCTGGCAAAGGACAAGGTTAACTGCAGATCAACTGGGGAAGCATTATCCTGCACTGATTTTGACGGCAGGTTCACAAGACAAACAAAATCAACTCGAGGAGAGGGGTGCACATCATGCGACTGAATGTCAATGGCCAGTGAAAATGGCACCAGCACTGTGGAATGCACATGCAGAAAACGAGACGCATTTTTTTGTCAACTTTGAGTAGCAGTATACTGCACTTTTAAAGAGCAAAGCTCTAAAGTATGGCAACACTGGCACTTTTTGTTTTACTGGGGTGAGGGTCGTCGTGAGGGTTGAAGTCCATATTTCTTTTCCATCCACTGTGTTAATAGCGAGCTATGTTTACCTAATAGGGGCTGGGCATCTAACATCACCGTTATTTCTTTGCAGCAGTTAAAACAATACAGCATACATTTTATAACATGCTTAACGAATTTTTGGGAGCAGCATCCTTTTACCCTTCTACTATTTGTTGCTACTGAATCAGTTTGGCGTTGACAAAAGATCTGTAATAAGGAGTAATTACTCATTGACATCCACTCGAGCACAGCCAAATGGCTACAAAGGAAAGCTATACAGCTTTCACAGAAACTTCGTAGTTAAAGAAAGATTCGTCCTGGTCCGGTGTTCGAACTCAGAACCACCACTTCACTGGAGCAGTCGCTCTACCAATTTGTCCAACCTGGACGGCAAGCTTATGGTAGGCCGAGAGCGAAGTGATCAATAACTCGAGTGGGAACTGTGTTGGTCCAATGTTTTAGGACCCCTAAAACATTGGACAAACTCAGTTCCCGCTTCATGTTACCTCTAAAACATTGGACAAACTGAGTTCCCGCTTCATGTTACAATACTGAGTGACATTTTGGTCTATACACCAGAAATACCGGTAAAGCATCATGATAGAACACAATGTTTTTTAAAGGGATAAAGGAATATGTTCGCCCTTTAAGAGGGCACACATGCATAAGAGGCAACATGTGTGAAATAGTCACTGCACCTGAAGCAGTGTAAACTCCATTATGTTAGCAGCAGCAGTCAAAAGCTTCATGAGCGACTATTTCATACAGATCATGCAATTACATTCATGTAATTCAGGATCAGATTCATGTGATTATACAGGGAGGTACTGCTGCTAAGTGCACGTAGAGCTCTGCATGCATTTCTAAACCCGGCTGTGAGCCTATGTCTACGAAATTTTTCTAAATAGGCAGGTAAGGTATGCATCACTGGAAAACAATACTTACCACAAACAGCTGAGGAGAGATAGCACAGCCAAAAGCTGGAAGCACGAATGGCCCAGTAGATACTGGCAGCTGGCAACTGCAAATAAATATGTCAGAGCAACTGTTGTCAGTGGCCGTAACAATGTCATGAATGACAAGAGAAGAAATTGTCTACTGCTTCATAAATTAGAATAAGGTATTAACATAGGAACACAAAAAGCAATGAGATGGCCCATAACAAAAGAAATGAACAGGTTGTATGTGATGCACCGATATACATTTTTTCAGTAGATTTACATGACTGTCACAACCGCATAGAAAGATGAGCAGGCTGGAATACCACTATTTTTATGCATGATGAAAAGAGCGTAACTATTCGAATATAGTATGCACAGGATTTAATTATTACTACTAGGGTGCTTTGCAGCAGCACCGAAGGTATTTTTAAATTGAACGTAGCGACCAGTAGACCCGTCTGCTTTGCACAAATGACGAGAGGATGGAAAAGGCATGCATTCATTAGCAAGAAGCACGATATCTCACATCACAGCATGAAACGAAAATTGGTATTGCATTCAACAAATCTGCACAGAAATAAAAACTGCCTAGTGGCGATGCAAGTAAGAGCAAGGGAAAAAAATACCGAAGAAAACTGGTGAGTGTGGTGCAGGGAGGTCTGTGGGTAGGGTCTCGTGCCTGGGAATAGTTCCGAGCACGGAGAATCGCCGGCAGCACAGCTGGTGGCAGTCAACCAAGAATAAATAAGAGAAAGTGAAAATCAATAACAAACCATCACCGATATAGCGAAGGACTTGAAAGCGGGCCAAACAAACGAGGGATATAGCAAAAAGCTTGAAATCCTAAATAAGTGCGCAGTTGCATCCCAAACAGTTCTCAAAATCTGAAGGCGAAGAAGCATCGACACCTACACCTCAGGGCAGACGCAAGAACGATCTAACTTTGACATAATACTGTGTCAAATTCTGTTCCATGGGGAAGCACAGATAAAAATTTACAAATGACTAGGCAAGGGATATGCCCCAGCCTTTTACACGCGATCATTGTCCCCGAAAAAATTGTATGACAAATATTAAGGCGTAAGCACTAATCCGACGAGTACACACACTGAGCACTGTCTGTTGGCAGCTGGCCTAGCGCGAGTGCTCTGTCGCGCGGCACTGCCGCTCATCGTCATCTTCTAAGTAGCACAAATCAATCCGACGGGCACCAGCCGCGAGGCAACTCGACCGTTGTCAGTTCCCTTGTCTGTCCGCAGCTGGCCTAGCAAGAGCGCTCTCTAACGTGGCACTGCACGCTCATCATCCTCTCCTACGTAGCACAAATCTATGCTATTGGAATGTAGTAAACATTGTCTGTTGTTTTTCGCAGCGCTAGCAAGCGACCGCATAACTGTTGTGATAACTGGTGGCATTTTTATTTACCGCGGCACCCAAGTACTAAACGCAGATAGAGACTATGGAGCAACAGTTGCCATGCGGCCTATACGCCCGTTCTTTTCTGGTAAAGGCCGATTCACACGACGGTCCGTTCGCCCGCGGCCCGCGCACTACGTATTAATGCGTCACTACATTGAGAGGCGCGCTGTCGGCCGCGGCAGCTATAACGCGCCTTAACGCATTATAGCTGAGGCAACCGCACGCAGACTGCCTGCGCTGCCATCCCTATATAGGCGCACACTAATAACGCGTGCGAATAGAGATCAGAAGTAAAGAAACGTACACGGGACTCACCGTTCAGACGGCTCATCAAGGCTTAGCAAAACCGCACATTCTTCTTCGTTGCCTCTCCAGATGACAAGAAGTCGTAGCGCTACCTTTCTTCACGGCTTTACCCGTTCAAAATCACCAGTGTTGACAGGGCGTAATTCTCGTCGTTGGTTTCCAAAACACACTTGTGTTCTTCATACACGTCCACCGCACGAGCACTCAAACAATGCTACGAAAACCCAAATAACACAAAACATGACGACGGCTGCAGTTTTGCTTCGTTGAAAAAACCTACAAATGCGCTTTTTTATTACTAATAATTGAATTGTGTTCGCAACAAAAACAAATTATATTTTTTCATTTTATTTCTTTATTAAATGCGAA
This sequence comes from Amblyomma mixtum, assembly GCF_055824585.1. Taxonomy (NCBI): domain Eukaryota; kingdom Metazoa; phylum Arthropoda; class Arachnida; order Ixodida; family Ixodidae; genus Amblyomma; species Amblyomma mixtum. The sequence continues at coordinate 386,580,126 of NC_143014.1, read as the reverse complement.
TACCAAAGCGCTTTTAGATACTTTTGCTGACATGTCGTTTGTAGAAGCTGCGATCCTGTGATCCCATCCCCGGGTGTCCTAGCAGACGACGGCGCAGACGACGCTGTTGACGGAATGCAATTTCGATTGACGGCAGCGAAAATCCCTTAAATGCGACAAAAAAGGCAAAGAAACGCACCGTATCGCAAACTGGTCCATATCAAGGATATGTTCGACGCGAGCGGTAGGACAAAGAGCAGCTGCGATGCATTACTCTACGCGACACTGGCATGCTCGACGGAGATCTACATGAAACAGAGCTTAAATGTGACCCGTACAAGCGGATTACTGTGATATCAACTGCGTTACGGAACTACGACGATACTTGCTTCACACTTTAGCTTATATGCAACAGCGGCCCGCACTCGCCGCATCCTGTTCGAGTGTACTTCCACTAGCAAGAGCCCACATGCATGGAAGCCGATAGAAGCAACTGTCTTTTCGAGTTCAGATTGTTCTGAGAAATACGAGCAGCTTACTTTAGCACGTACTCGAATTCAAGTTCTCAGCCTGTGTGTCACGTACGGTGACGATGGCGTCGAGGACGAGCTTAAGAATCGCCTTAACGTGGCCGCAACGCAGCCGGTATCCCAAGCATTCGTGCGCTAATTGTTGTTCACCTGTACTGCGAACGTGCGCTCAGTCGCAGGCCAGCCGCTAGCTGCTCGATTTGCCAGCCTTGCGAGTACAATTCGCAAGTTTCTGAGCCAATCTGTGAGCGAGCCGAGCTTTCAGCAATGACGCTGCTCGCGAGCGCGCCGCGCGACGAGCTCGGCGTGCTCCCTGGCTGCCGTATTCGTAGCTAAGCCTAGGAGGTTTCACTTCGATGCCAGAGCTGAGAGCGCTTCGAAACTGGCTAGCGCTGAGGTGCTACTCTTTGCATTGTAAGTACGTTTTATTGTGAACTATGTCTCGTAGTGAAATAAAGATATGCTCGGGTCCACCCGAACGGTGATGATGGCGTCGAGGACGAGCTTAAGAATCGCCGCAACGCAGCCGATATTCCATGCATACATGTGTCCTAAATTTGTTCACCTGTGCTGCAAACGTGGGCATAAAGTCTCGCTCAATTGCAGGCCAGTCGCTGCTCGATTTTCCAGCCTTGCGTGCGCTATTCGCAAGCTACGGAGCGAATCATTGAGCGAGCCGAGCTTTCGGCAACGACGCCGCCCGCGGTCGCGCCGGGCGACGAACTGTGCGCTGCTCGCTGGCTGCCCTTGTCGTCGCTAAACCTAGCCGATTTCACATAGATGCTGTAGCTGAATGCGCTTCGAAACTGGCCAGCACTTAGGTGCTACCCTCGGCACCGTTTTACTCTGAACCCCGCGTCATAGGGAAATAAATATATGCTCGGTTTGCGCGACCCCTTCAGGAGCGGAGCAATAGCAGAGGCCAGGCGAACTCCAGAGCAGCAGCAAAGCGGCTATGGGAGGAAATTTGTATGGCTGTTATCGCTTCTACCAACAACTCGACATTGGCTAATGATACTCTATCCCAGAGCTTTGGTCGTGAACAAACAATACCAGTGCATTTTTCTGACGCCGGCAGCCGGCATCCAGGCTGGCAGGCCGGCTCCGAGAAGCTAGCGCGCCCTTACGATCGTATGGCCGTGGCGCACATCAAAACCGCCACGATATTCTCCTCTTCGCTCAGGTTGTAGCAGCACACTGCTAATAACGAGGAACCAGACCACTTTAAAAGACCGAGCGCGAGGGCGCAGGAGCCTGGACCAAAGCGCGTGACTGACGTCATTCCCGACACCTCATTTCACGTGAGAATCAAACGAGCAGGCGACCCGCAGGTCACCCTTGTAGGTGTGAGGAACGGTGTCGTGGAGCTGCTGCCTGGTCGCAAGCGACTGCTGGTCGCATGCCCTTTGCTACTTGCAAGTGTGAATGGGCATTCAATGCCCGTTTGCAGTAGCGAGTCCCTTAGTTCACGTAGTTCACGTATACGTATGTATACGTAGTTCACGTATACGTATATAGTAAGTGCTTCCGGGAAAATACAGTTAAACGCAAGTTTGAAGGAATGCATGGCGAGCGCTCTTAGCAAAATTAACAACGCGTCCTCGCTGTAGATTATTCTTTGCGGCATAAGAAAATAATACGAGTTGCTTGCTACGATGAGCAATGATATCTATTGTGCAGCCTGTGGAGCCGCATGAACGTTATCATTTGTTTGTTAATTCCTTTGGCGGAGGAGTAAAACAAGCACTGAACTCCCTTGGGGTATGCAGGAGTGGAAATGCCATTTTACTCTTTTGTCAAGAGGAGTGAACAGGACCTTTCACTCTTTCTCGTTTGTAGAGAGAGTAGATTGAGACCTGCAGGAGTAGCGAGGCTCTTTTACTCTTAATGCAGGAGTAGCAGTTCTTAGAGTGTAGCGCGATCGGGACGATCGCTTCGTGGCCCAGAGTCATGTGACGGACTAGAAGACGAGGAAGCGGGCAGTGGCTTGGGCAGGAGCGCTCGTGCTAGGCTCGCAGATATTAAATCATATCATCGCCATCGGTCATGCAGTCCTTTCTTCATCGCTTGCCGTCACGTAACAATATCACAGGTCTCCCCACAGTGCGGGCATCGCCCATCCGTGTTTGGATCGTAATGCTTTAAGATTGCAGGACAGAGTAGAGTACCTGTCTGCAGGCGCCTTAAAGTTCGCTCCTCCGTCTTACTCAGCCCCTTTGCAGGGGCCGGGAAAAGACGGTGGATGTCGTCTGCGGACACCATGTGGAAGCAGCGGCTAGCTGGGGCCTCTCTACTGGTCGGAACGCGATGCCACGTCAGGCTCTCCAGGTCGAGAAAATATACACGGTACGAGTATTCCGTGTCCAAGTTATCTAAGATGTACAGCCTTTGTCAAAAGTAACCAGGCTGCATGGTTTGCTTTTAGCTCGTACAGTGGAGCCCTTACGGCTTCCCTCAAGCTGAAATGGTCGTTAAAGGTAAAGATTGGGGGTCTTCTTACCCTCCAATACCCTTTGATCTTCAGGAAAGCCACAAGGGCCCCACTATACAAGCTTGAAGCAAACCATGCAGCCTGGTTACTTTTGACAAAGACGGTACATCCATTGACCCAGCATGCAAACAGAAAAGAAGATGCTCATTGTCGGCACTTGGCTGAACAACTCCTTGCGGCTCCCTGTCATAGCGAAGGTATCGAACCGGTATGTGCCGCCAATTCGCGACCTTATGTCCGAGGAACTCCCCCACATGTAGACGCACTGCCCGTAGGCGGCAATGCCCTGGTCGATGCAGCTAATGGGCTCACCTTGGGAGTGCAACTCGGTCAGCAGCACACCCCACCTTCACGTTACGGGGTGGAAGGTGTATGCGCCTAAGTGGCTGCAATAACATTCCATCGTTTTCATCGTGAAAGTTGTAGAACGTGTCGAACGAGTAGACCTTCCCTTTGATGGTGACAGCCATGTTGTTGACGAGGTCTGGAACGCCGTTCAGCCGCACAGTCTACATCGTGCAGTGATGACCAGTCTTCTCAGAGATGAAACCGGGCGTTAATTTTTCCTTCCTGCAATCGGGCAAGCACTTGGAAGGAACAGATTTGGTAGGCGTTTTTTTTTCTCCGAGCTTCTCTTCGTTTTAGTGTGATAGCTTCTGGCTCATCGCCTCCTGTTATGACAATATAGCAACTGTTCCTGGGCTTAGCGAAGAAGAGAGAGGGAAAGCGTGTAAGGAGGGTTGCGCAGAGAAAGGAGGACACGAGGAGGGCAGTAAGGGCACTACGCACTAGGTGGCGCAGCCGTGTGTGACACCGAGACATATATTTCTTCGCTACAGACTAGTGCATCGTTCGATGTGATATCGTGAAGCGCTAGGAATATTTAGCCTCTTGACTGCAAACGCCTTCTGTGATTGCTTCAGAAGCCACGGGACTGTAGGCCCTGCGCGCACACAAGATTTGCCGTGCTCGTAAGATTGCGAACACAGGCGCGGATCCAGTCTGCGGAGACCTACATAGACGGGCAGGTAAGGTCACAAAGAAATGGGAACGTCACCATTAGACAGCCATGAACGCAGCCAGGAGGCAGGCTCGGGCTTGGGACGCTTGACATCAGGAGGAGGCCAAAGTCTGCGAAAATGCGGCCGTTGGAAAAGGAGATCAACGCGCTAGGAAAGGCGACATCAAACGCGCTACACGACAAGATCGCTGACATCCCGAGGTATAAAATGCGTGCGACTGCAATATTTGTGCTCAATGATGTAGACACGAGTCGTCAGCTCTGCGGGCAACCCATTCTGTTGCCCCAATTCCTCTTAGTGGTGGTAACCGTTCCGTCAGTTTTAGTGCAGGAGTGCAATTTCGGAATGATTAAGGATTCTTACTTGACAGGAAAAAAAACTGGGAAACATCAGTTCACCTTAATAGTGCGACGTAATAGCGTTAAAGTGTCCGTACGGTGGCTAGGGTGTCCCCTGGTACACCATTTTGCACACTCGTTCAATGATAAACTGCTTTATTGCACATCATCATCCACATTATTTAGTGACGATAATTAGTGACATTCGTTATCTGTGTGGTCCTCTAATGTGACTTGCCAGCTGTGGGGTAGCTGGTACTCGTGCAAGGCCTCTATACATCCCACTTAACGCACGTTCCTCAGCGGCGGTTTCCATTTCGACTGACCACATTTTCTTTTTAATATCAGCAAAATTGCTTTCCTACTCCACTACCCTCTCGACCAATCAGGATTTTCCTGTGCCAACAATGCTGACGCTAAGTTGCTGGACGAACAGGACCTTTAATGCTGTCGCGTAAAAAAAAAAAAACATTGGAGTGAACACTTAAACTCCGCCTTAAGAGTACGACGTGATAGCATGATGGGTTAATTCCCGTATATGCAGGCCATTCACTGTTTTACACTCAGAGATCCTTGGGAGTCCTCATGCCCCTCCTGTCGCACTGCTGCAGTGGTTAAGCGATGGGCCTTGTGGGACCCAGGTTGCTCTTCCCGAGCAACCAATCATTTATTTAACTGCCACAGTGTGCAGTTTGCTCACTATCCGGTGGGTAGGTTTTGATGAAGCAACAAAGACACCTGACCTAGGCGGCCCATCCGCCTCCTAGGTCGCTCTCTGGGAACCACCTGCCAGAGCCATGCCCGTGCTCTCTCGCTCACAACGCCGACGAGGACTCCGGGACCAGCGGGACCAGAAAACAGCGCTATCAAATCGATAGAAGGCAGTCAGATACAGTGTTAACGCCGTTCTTTCTGCTGCTCAAAAACTAAAGACATTATGCCCGGTAGTTCAAAACAGAGAGGCGAGCGGTGTTTGCAAATAAAGCGTCTATTCCACTGCCAATTCACACAGTACGGGAAGCGTATAACCAACGTAATTTATCGGACACCGTTACTGCGCATGATTTCAATATATTAATATTGCCACGAGGGCGTTTCAAACCCGCGGCGGAGCAAACGGGTCAGCTTCGCTGGCCACTGCACGAGGGCGCGATGCTATCGCCGCAACCGGTCAAGTAACTGCGACATACTTTCGCGCTGTGCGTTGCAAATCGCCTCTTCAACAACTTCCACCCGCGGCGCTCCGCTCGTAACACGTTTCCGACAACCGGTAGATACCTGCCGCGTGTGCTCATAGGTTAGCGTGCTCGGCTATTCAGCAGGAGTAACCGGGTTCGAACCCAGCCGCGGCGGCCTGCGCTTCGATGAAGGGAACACACAAACGGAGCCCGTGTACTGTGCGATGTAAATGCACGTTAAGGATCCCCGGGTGGTCGAATATACTCCGGAGCCCTCCACTACGGCCCCTCGTTCTCTATTTCGCCTTTCACTGCCACCTTCCTCCTTTCTCTCACGGTGCGGTTGGGGCTTCCACCGATATATGTGAGACAGATACGGCGCCACTTCCTTTCCTCAAAACCACGTATTTAGAGGTGTATATACAAGGCACAGTGACCAAATCACAAGCTTATATCTCACCAGAAACAGCTGCAGGTATTCAGCCCCCTTAGGCATTTATCACCAGAACAGGAAATGAAAAGGCGAAATACCAACGATTCACACCACATTTCCACCATGGCGGCAAGGTTGAACAAAGTGGTTGTTGCTCGCGATATGAATAGACCAGAGCTGCATGACACCTATACCAAGCAGCTGCTAGACGATAAGGCGGCAACAAAACATGCGCGAAACGAAAGAAAAAAGTACCGCAGGATTTAAGCACGAAGAAATATATATTTAACGTCTTTTTAAGGCCGTCAGATATTCAATCCCAATCAATGCGACTGGCATGACCGATCAACTAAACAAAATTCTGGATTGGAAAGCGTTAAGTACTTATCATGTGGCGTAAAAAAAGCAATTCGCTCTGAAACAAACCCGTAATGGCAGAAGAGCCCTCCTGACCACTTATGCGCACTTTATAACGGCTTTTAGCGCTTTTAATCTTGGTAACTGCAAGAGTACATGTCCTTTTTGGAACATTCATTCGTGTGAGTGTCATCAAATGACAAACATATTCAAAAATCGAACTTAAATAGTCACCCGTCGACGCACTAAGTCTGCACGCGCCATGAATACCGATCACCATATCGCTGCTTCAGAAAAAAGCCGCATGAGGCCACCGCCATCGCTGGAATGACCGGGCCTTGTTTCTTACAGAAGCAGGTGTCTCTGCAGGATGTGGACGGTGCGGCTAAACGGCGTTCCAGAGCATGTCACCGACAGGGCTGTACGCATCAACGACAGGGTCTACTCGTTCGACAGTTGCCAGATGGCATGGAACTTGGTGACCGTGTTCTTCTTTGACCCCGTGTCGCACCGGTGGGATGTGGTGCAGACGCAACTTCCCGACGCCGGGCCGGTTACCATTTCACTCCCCACAGTTGTAGCGTACGGCCACTGCGCGTATCTGTGGGGCGGCCCGCACAGCTGGCCATTTCCAAGTGTTCTTTATCGCTTCGACCCAAACACGATGACATGCAGCCGTCTAGCGGTGTCCGGTGAGGAGCCGTCCTAGATTCACGGCAGCACAGCTTGTGTTGTGGGTAACCGCAAGTATATCTTAAGTTACTGGGATCCTTCGCCATATATGCGGGTCCTTGACTTGGATACCCTACGGTGGTATCGTGTCCCCACCAGCGGAGAGGCTCCGGTTCTTCATGCCTGCCACAGTGCGTCTGCCATCGGGACCCGCATGTATGTGTTCGGCGGCAGCGCAACGGACCGTTCCCTCATCCTATACTATTTTGAAACGGCCATCTCTTCTTGGGTGCGCCCAGAGGTTCAAGGCGTTCCCCCTGTGTATTGGCGAGGACATTCAGCCTTCGTGTTCAACGAACAGCTGTACATTTTCGGAGGGTACAGCGATGTGCTCAAGACCTTCTTAGCAGATATGCACATGTACGACCCCGTGACATCGCGTTGGACCGAAGTGAAGCCCTATGGCTCACCACCATCTCCCAGGTACTGGCATGGCTGCTCAGTGATGGGTGAAAGAGTGTTTATCTTCGGCGGCTTTGGGCCGGCACCCAAACAGGATGAGAGGCAGGTTGCAGAGGAGCGAAGGGCGCTGACGGATCTCCACGTGTTGCACTTGGCACTGACACTGCAGTACCTGTGCTTACTTGCAGTGATTGATGCACGGCTGGATCTACGCCCCTTACCAATCTTCATTAGAGAAATGGTCTACGCTATAACTTCTCACCCATCGTAGGCGATGGCAGATGCTGCATCTCAAGCAAATTGAGTGCCTTCGGCGAAGGCAGCTTGGTGGTACGGTGATGATGCAACTTCGGCGCAGCTACTTGACAAAGAAATAAGCACTTCTTTTATACGCAAAGAACGCCTTTCTTCAGTGCTCTATTTTCGCTTAAGCAAGGAAGTCGCTAGTGTTTTGTTTATATTCATGTCACTCGGGGCCGCCGCGTTCTCGTAATAATAAAGGGAACAAATTTTCTGAACGAAGAGTTATTCACTGAAATCGATTCAGCTCCAGCCCGGTGGTTTCTTCAAGCAAGTCGCATTAACACCACTTCGGTATGAAGCCCGTGTTGAATTCTAGTTAGCCGCGTAGCCACTGCTGGTCATCCTTTTCAAAGCAGATGGTAGATAGAGATGTGTGTCGGTAAATGTCGATTCCAGCTCTTGTCCGGAAACAACTTTCATCTTTTGCGATGACCTTAGAAACCAAACAGTTATCACTTATTTCGGCATGTCTGCTTTCACTTTTACGCTGGTTTAAAGGTTCACTGATTTTATAGCCTGCTAGTTATGGTTCTCTTTTTTCCTATATACATTCTGATTTCAATCTGGAAGCATCCGATCGGTATCTATGTCTTCAACCTGAGCTGATAGAATGCGTCAAAGCTTGTGTAACTGATCGTATTTGGTGCAGATCATATTGAAGGCAGTCGACAGCATGCTGGCCAGTGTCTGAAGCTTCCTTACAGCTTATTTATACTGATGCGAGAGCGCTCCAGTGGACTGCGCACGCCAGACAGATTCTCGGCAAGCCAACCCACGACGGCTGGTGTGAAATGTTCGAGGATGTGTCTGTGACACCAACTTGAATAGACCAATCAACTTTGTGCCATGGGGCTATTTAGCCACAGATGACCTAGCGCCATAAAAAAATTCATCACAATCAGCAGTAAAGGCGAAGGTGCGAGAATAAATCGTGACAGCCTACGTGGTTGGCCGAATTAGAAAGGACGACCAACCGGGGTAAAGAGGCGATGGAGTACTAAAAGTATATGACAGTATATGACAGTATATGACAGGCGAAAATGGAAGCAAGCATGATGGGAAGGTAACAACATAAAACGGGTGTATGGGCGAAAGGGAAAAACAGAATAAAAAAAGAAAACATGGCCAGCAACGCCCTGGAAGAATTCTTATGATCATACAAAGGAAAAAAAGATTACTACCAGCAACTGTAGCCCTTCCGTTCCGTACCGAGCAGAAAGAGACCGTCAGGAAAGAAGCGGTGGAGCTTATGCGCTGCATTCATCGCGTTTCACGTAGCATCAAAAATGTGGCAAGCCTTCAAGTGGTCAACAGAGCTTTGCAAAACCACTCTATATTGTTTAACCTTGTACGTTTTGTTTGCTTTGTTCCATATTTCAATACTCCACGAGTATGTTTTATATAATATCCACCTGTTTGTCGTCACTGCATGTCATGTAAAAGGGGGCTTGAGCGCAATCAAGTGAACATGTTTCACTTTTTGCACGAGCCTCCTCCGTTGATTTCTTTCTGACGGAAATAAGCTGCATTAGATTTGATTTGATTTGATTTAAGATTTTTTTGTCTCCGCTGTGTGAACTTCGCAGTATGTGCCCGTTTGTGATTAATGTAAAGAAGAATAGCCCGCAGTGTACCAAGAAGCATGATAAGAAGTTCTTCAGTGTGTTTCAGGAGTCGCGCAGAAAGTTCTCCTCACTTCCAACAGGTTCTACATTGGAGTGACTGGTACATGTTTTAATGAAGGGGCATGTGAACACAGGCTGCAAATAGAGAATAATCCCGGAGGTCACTCAACAAACCTTCGTAAGCGATTAAAATATAAGCGTCACGGTATGAAAAGGTTTCTTGTAGACATACATTTGGAAACGACGTTTTGTTCAGAACTGAACACAACACAAAAGAGGGTGGTCGCAGAAGCGTTTCACGATATTAATACTTGTGAGAAGTGTCTCAGTACTCCGTATATTTCACTTCTGCGCTATAAAATTGTTTTCCTGGCAGGCCGATTGGAAAGCTTTTTGCTACTTATCACGCGTTTTTTTTTATGCGAAGCATATTGCTAGAGCTACCACTCACGCCGTCGCCGCGGGACCCCCACGTGACACCGTGACGTCACACCACGTGACATCGGATGAGAGAGCCGGCCTCCACCTCGCGCCGTCGCCGTAAGACCCCTAGCCGTCACGCCACGTGACACCTTGACGTCCCACCACGTGACATCGGATGAGAGAGCCGGCCTCCACATCGCGCCGTCGCCGTGGGACCCCTAGCCGTCACACCCGCGCATTCCCGCACATTTCGAACGCGCGTTCACACTCGGTGTAGGTGAAACGCTCGCTCCACCGGGCAGGCAGACGAGGCTTCCGTGGCAATCCAGGCGCTCACCCAACGCGCGTCTCGGGGTTAGTCGGCGTTCCGCTGTAGCCATGCCGTTGTCTTCCCCCACGACGAAGGCTTCTAGTGGTTGTATTAAAATGACCAAGTATTCAACCAAGGAAAGCCATGTATTACCAAGCCTAGCCACTAATATGCTTCGCATTCCCCAGGCTTAGCCAAGCTGAGCCTCAGAAATTTTTTTTTCGCCGTGCCTGTCTGTAACTATTTCAGGCTATGTTTTGACTCCGTCACCCTGTTTCTTCTTTTCGCTGATCCGCGTGTTTTTTGTTACTACCCACCCGTCGTGCTTGTTTCCACTTTCATATCTGGCCACCGCGGTGGCTCAGTGGCTATGGTGCTCGGCTGCTGACCCGAAAGACGCGGGTTCGATCCCGGCCGCGGCGGTTGAATTTCTTTGGAGGAGAAATTCGAGGCCCGTGTACTGTGCGATGTCAGTGCACGTTAAAGAACCCCAGGTGGTCGAAATTTCCGGAGCCCTCCACTACGGCGTCTCTCATAGCCTCAGTCGCTTTGGGACGTTAAACCCCATAAACCAACCAACCAACTTTCATATCTCATATATCCTATTTTATTTCTGAATATGCTGGTGTGGCGTGTACTCCTAGGCTACTCAAGCACCTTGGCGTCTCTTTGAGTGTCCGTAATAAGAGGGCACATTATTGGAAAATACCGCGTGCAAACTCTTCAGCACTCTTATCATACTTGTGTCCCTTACGGTATCTCGATTCTTGGCACGGTGACCGCCTGAAACCTGTCTCTCGCCCTAAACTTTCTTATGTACGCGAAAATATTTATTTCACAGTACTTTATATCCAGGTTTTCAAAAATTTTCGCTCCTTTATGTGAGATTCATATTTTGAATCTGTCTGATCTGATTATCGATGCTGGTATGTAAACGCTGGTGGCCTTGGTTTATTTACCTGTATGTCGGATAGGCAGTTTCGCGTTTCATGTTTTTCCTGGACCTTACACGCCCAATAGTGCGTGCATTCTTGCAAGTCAAGTTAGTTTATGTTTTACCGAAGCTTACTGCGTCTTCAAATGTTTCTGATAGCCCCTTTTTTTCGGGCTTGAGCAGGCGGTTGTACTTACCTGTTCGTTTCCTACTTATTCTTTTCTCCCATGATTTCCGCTTTTCAGTATCGGGAAAATCGTTGTAGAAGGATTTAGTTTGTATGCTCTTCTCTCCGTCCATGTACCACGCTGCGTATTTTATTTAATGGAGCAAGGTGTATAGAAAAAAGAATGCGTTTTTTTTTCACACATTACTGACACATTGCCCGCTAAAACGTGATTAGATCAAAGGGAAATTTTTGTGTCAACGGCAAATTTCCACCTTTATAATGCCCCCCCCCCTCTCCAACCCTCCGCGGCGCTCCAGAAACAATTCAGCATTGTTTCATCAATCAAGACTTAATAGTCTTCTGTGACATCACACAACAGACATTGCAAAAGAAGTTAGACACCGCATTCTGTACGATATCACACTAGACTTTAATTTGCTAATGACCCTTTGTTCTTTTTTATTGAGCTACACGACTTCTGGAAAGCGCGCATGATATACTGACATTGCGAATCTTTTTCAGCAAAAGGTCACTTCAGAATGATGATTGTTGATATAAAGGGAGTGTAACCCCACAGTGTGTTCAACCCGAGTGGCACTCGCTCTTACTAATGTGCTCTTCATTGTCTTTTTTATTGCTTCTTCCTTAGGTTTATCGTATTATGATGCGTTAGTCATGTGCTCTCTCCATCGTCTCTTTTCCAATCTTTGGTGACTTGAACGCGTCGAGTTAATCCAACTTTTTTTTTCTAAAGGATGGCACACAGTTCATATACGTAGAACATTGCATGAATGTATTAAATACCATGTTGAAGAAATAGAACATGTCTGGCCTATGTTTTTTTTCATCCAAAATAAAAAGTCTGGCTCGCCCTTTTAGTTGTGTTGTCTTCTGTCATGGTAGTGGAGTGCAGCCATTAGCTGAGTTCTTGGCAAAAAATTTATCAATGAAATATTTATTTCCAAAATGGTTTAAGTGTGATATTAGAAAAACAAGCTTGCCTGGTCTAGGGTCAGCATCCCAGACTCGCAAACTACAGGTCAAGCGTTCGATTCACGAATTATGGCCCCAAAATTTGCTTTCAGCGCAACTGAATTGCTTTATATGTATACTTAGATGTCCAATGACATTCGAGTCTTGTTTCCACCTTCTATTCATTAGTTTTGCAGTGTTTTATCACTTTTCATTCCATGGCTCCAGGTGTGACGTAAGCAACCTCTCGACCAATCCGGTTTTCCGCGCACACCGGTGACGACGCCAACTACGCGGAGTTCTCCGCTGATCGGCACCCTTACCACTGTACCGTTAAAAGCAGTTCGCTGTTCTTCCAACATGTCAAACCTGCACCTAGCTAAAGAACTGTTATTTCGCACAGAATACAAGTGTCGAACGCCTTGACAAATGCCGTTTACTCTCCCGGCTAATATACAGGAAAGGCAAGCGCGAAATATTTTCAGTAACCTATCAGGCCTGGCAGAGCGAAATACTACCCGTCAAACGCAAGGTTATGCGAAGTTGGTAATGCATAATGCACCAGATTCATTAAATAAATCAAATAGTTACCGCCTGTACTGCGGTACGTAATCTCCTACAGTGCTACATGACATGTTTAAATATAACATCACTAAAGGTTAACTGATGGATCATATAGCCTCCAGAACGTCAACCTGCTCGATTTGGCACAACGACACAGATGCAGCCTCATTGCTTTATTTCTTTTCCCTCCAAGACATTGTTTTGACCTACCTTATGCCGATATGCTCATTTCAGGGACGTTGGATGCACTGTTTTTAACGAATGCAGACTATGGAATATTATGTATTCATATAGAGTCGTGATATATTTTGTCCAGTATTTATTTCACATTAGTTTATTTATTTGACATTCACTTCTTTTGCGCACCTCTTTGCAAAAGTGTTTATAAGACAGGTTTAATGCATTTATAAACAGGTTCTGCTTTACCTTTTCTATTGTGTGCCATTCTTCGTGATATTTATTATGTTAATTTGTATGCTATTCAGCCTCATCTATGCACTCTTGTTCTGCCATTCGCTAGTGCCCTGGCCTTGTCAAGTTTTTCTTACAGCCGTTTTGCCACGGCATCCATCAGCATTGTGGAAGTTCAAAAAAGAAACTTTCAATTAGCAAAAGCAGTCGTTAAATGCATTCCTGGATTCAAACCGATAAAATAATAACGTAGGGGCAAAGAGTTACTTCCAGAAGATACGCAGGGATAATTTTTTTTTTCATTGGAGAGTGCCAAGAAATAACTATTCTGCCATGCCCGAAATTCCAGGCGAAGCCCAAGATCCCCAACTATTAACCACCTGCACTTACAATTGTAGTTTTGGTTTTGACTTCAAACCATCTACCTGCAATCGAAATCACTATGCAATGATGGTGGAGTCAAGCCTGTTGACTTTCTTCTGTTCTGTATGAGTGACTTCGGAAGGCAGAAAAATTTCCATACAGGACGAAATCCAAATTGTAACCTTTATTCCCATAAAGACAAAAAAGGAAAGCATTGCGCTTGTTAAACCCTTTTGAATGTGTTCAATCACCATTTTAAGCGTATGCCGGATGTTCAACCTAAGATGTTCCGCAATTTTTAAAGCCGGCCTTTTTCAGTAGGAGTGGTCTTTACGGCTTAGCATTGTCACCGCTGTAGCTCGTCCGTATACAGCTAAAATGTACTAACCAGCTTAACTGAACTGGACTAGTTAATTTTTTTTATCTCTCTGTGCTAGTCTCCATTAATTGAAAGGCACGTAGTTCCCTTTAAATATTGTCCATATCAGTTTTTAGAATTTCCAAAACGCAGTTACACACGGCCCAACAAATTTTCCTCACACCGCGCCAAAATACGTGCACTTTTGAATAGCCCGCAGGCAAAGCAACAGTGCAGTTCAAGTAACCCGCCGAAATAGGAAAAAATGGTTGGGACACTGCGCCAAAGATAACTTTGTATTCGAAGTTCTAGATATTGATAGGATATTACTCACGGTGATCTGCACACTTCTCAACACAGAAGGAGGCTAAAAGTAATAGTTGAAAAGTTCACTACTCACTATTAGTTCCCCAGCGCAGTAGTTTCTGTGTCTTGGGGGTATTTTGATGCGTTAATTTGAAATGCTTTGCCGAAAATTCGCTCTTCTAACTCTAAAAGCCTATGTTAAAACATTGCGGAACACAGTTGGTGAAGAAACCTGTATACCGTGCGCGACGTCGTGATTACAACTGTTAGTCCTCCACACGCGCCCTCAGTGACCCCGGCGCTCCTGAACTTGCTCAGGCTTAGTCTGAACAAGTTATTTTGGCAACCACAAGATTCCTGTGCACTGAAAGTGAGCCCAGCGCTACCCTTAACTGATGACATTCCATTTGACACCCTTATCCCGGGACCCCTTCCCAGACAGCTGCCAAAACGAAAGCGAAGTTCCACTTCTTCGCGTGGCTCCTCTTTTGTCACAGCCACAGTGAAATACACATCCCTAGTGTGCCACACAGTGACCTCGGCCGGTAGGCGCCTCTCGTTTTCAGGAAGGCTGATAATTCTGTCAAAATTGTACACCCTAAATAGATAAGCAACGCTGCTGCCGGACCTGCTGTCGAAAAAGACTTTTTCCACACCGTCCGCGCATTGCCTCGAAGTAGAGTAACGATGCCAAAAGCAAATGATGGGGTATTTCACGAGTGGAACAGCTGCTTGGCTCGCATCATCGAGATGAGTGAGCGATCCATCAACAAAAACTTCGAGCTTTCGAAGAATGTGTTTTTTTTTTCAGGCGTCATGGAATGGCTGTCTTGCGATCCCATCTTTCTTCCTCAGCCGAGATATAGCGCAACTCGGAGATGAGCACTTCTGTTTGGGACCGCAGTTCACCGAGTGATGAGTGTTGGCCTTGAGCTTTCCTGGACTCTTCCTCAATTTTTCGGAGTAGGAATCCTTGACTCGCCACTTGCTCCGTGAGTTTGTTAAGCTGACTCTGCAATGCGGGAGGCTGGTCTTCGCACGGCCCCATCAAGGGTGGTCTGAATTCATTCTGAGCTGCCCCGACTTCACGCGCCTGGACGACGCCATCACCTTGCGATGGCTGGTTAACGCCTGCCGTGCAAGTCGTAATGTAGGACCATCTGGACATGTAGAGGCTTGCATGGAGGATGTTTCCACCGCACCGGGGACAGTCCACAGCGTGGAAACAGCATTCCTCTTCGTGGTGTCGAAGGGCGGCGTCTAGTGTTCCCACGCACGAACAACCTCGCTCTTTATTCCAGCAGTATGCCTTGGAAGGAGAATGATAAGATTTGGGTGTTACAGGCTTTCAGTCACCCTGACTGTACAAAAAGGTTTAGTTGGAGCGAGCATGTGAGATGGAGGGTTAAACAGAAATGCTAAGATAGCTGTAAGGTAAACACTGTCGACGTCACCTACTATCGGTGACTTAATAACAACGGTGGCACGAAGCTTGGGCTTTATGGACAAATTAGTCACGTGATCGCCGATGGTGCAAAAAATTGAAGTTAGAGATAGGTGCATGTGCTTGGCCGCCTACCTCCATTAGTCGCAGCTTTTGGCTTTGTTCCCATTAACCCATTCCCATTAACCATTCACGATCTGATCACTCCTGCCGAATGCTATGCACTTCATTCTTATTCTCCCAGTTATTTCAATCCTGTGTGTCTGATCTACGATCAATACCTGCCGTAAGTAGGGGCATGCCCTTATTCCGTCCACCGCTCCCTTCCTATTGTAATCTCCTGTTCACTTTCGAGAATTTTCAGCATTACTATAGTTTTGTGCATAAATTTGAGAGCCACTGCTCCGCATTGCCTCTCTGGGACTTCCACCATGCTTCGGAGATTCTCCGCTCAGTTACTGCCGCGGCAATTCCATCAGCGAATAGTACATTGCCGTGGTGCACTCTGTTAACCATTATCCTCAACTCTTCGAAATCGGTATCTCTGAATACCAACTGTACACTAGTGATGAAGAATGAACAGCCGGGCCATCTGGTTATTCTTCACTGGGCAGGGGGCGCAGCCTTTCGGATCTGCTGCTCAGATACACTCACAGCCGACGTCAGTTTCTCAATCATTAGAAACATTTGAGGAATGTACCGATGTCAGACTACTTCTCAAACAACGCAGCATCAATATACTGCTTTTCGAGTGATGTTTGCACCTGAATAGGTCAGTGCTTAAAAAAGGAACATTTTTTTAGTTCTGGCCGCTCAATACGGAAGTGTTCACTTATCATGATTTCGCAAATATTCCCACCACCCATAGCCATGAATAAAGAGAGCGAAGTCCACTCACTTTGAAAATATCAATTTTCTTTACCGGCAACGGCAGCTTCGCACACTCTTCCTTGCCGAAACGCTCCCAGTCCAAGGGACAAACGCCACCGGCGCCATCTTGGAAACTACC
The DNA here is from genome assembly GCF_055824585.1 of Amblyomma mixtum. Classification (NCBI taxonomy): domain Eukaryota; kingdom Metazoa; phylum Arthropoda; class Arachnida; order Ixodida; family Ixodidae; genus Amblyomma; species Amblyomma mixtum. Next base: position 386,563,473 of record NC_143014.1, on the reverse strand, counting down.
GGTCTTGCAGGTTCCGCAGAGGGAGTGCATGCAGGGCAGCATAGTCCTGGTGCTGGAAATCACCCCGCACCGCGAACACGCATAGCGGCGCATATTATCAACTGTGAACCAGGTTGCTAGAGATTTCACGCCAGCGATGCTTCCACCGCTCAGGCGCAGTAATCGTCCTGCTCTCGGGTGTGGCATGCTCCGTCACAGAGCCACTTCTGCCAACATCCAATTAAACGGGGGATGTCAGAAATCTAGAGAGCGTGTTATCCAGCGCTGATAATAGTCATGTGCGAAGTCCTGATAGCATTGTACACGTATGCTTCGCGGACGTGAGGCTTTATCTCATGGCAGTAATTGAACGGTAAAAAAGAAAAAGTAGACGCAAATAATTTTCAATCAAAAATAATTCTTTAGTGTGGAAATAAAGTTTATTCGTAACACTAGAATGAGCTGTTAGAGCATTGGTAAACGAATTATTATATGCTATTGAAACTCAGCAACTCAGACTATGAGGGACGCCGTAGTGAAGGGCGCCAGAAATTTCGACCACCTGGGGTCTTTAACGTGCGCTGACATCGCACAGTACACGGGCCTCTAGAATTTCGCCTCCATCGAAATTCGGACGCCGCGGGCCGGGATCAAACCCGCGTCTTTCGGGTCAGCAGCCCGAAGGACGCGGGTTCGATTCCGGCCGCGCCTTCCAGGCTGCTGACCCGAAAGAAGCGGGTTCAACAGAAGGGTTGTTGCTTACGATGTGAATGCATGACACCGATACTATACACCTGCTAGACGATAAGGCGGCAACCAAACACGTGCGAAACGAAAGAAAAAAGTTCCGCAGGATTTAAGCAATATATATTTCACGTTTCTTTTTAGGGCCGCCAGATATTCAGTCCCTATCAATATGACTGGAATGACCAATCAACTAAACGAAATTCCGGTTGGAAAGCGTTAACCACGTATCTCGCGGGCTCAAGGAGGTAATTCGCTCTGAAACAAACCAGTAATGGCAGAACAGCCTCTTGACCAATTCCGCGCAATTCATAACGGCTTTTTGAGCTTTTAATCTTGGTGACAGCGACAGTACATGTTTTTTTTTCGAACATTCATTCGTGTGAGTGTCATAAAATGACAAAAGTATTCCAAAATTTAATAGAAATAGTCACCTGTCGACGCACTATGTCCGCTCACGCCGCGATTACAGATCACCATATCGCTGTTTCAAAAAATAGCTGTACGACGCCGTCACCATCGCTTGAGAAACCGGGCCTTGTTTCTTACAGAAGCAGGTGTCACAGCAGGATGTGGACGGGACGGCTGAACGGCGTTCCAGAGCATGTCACCCACAGGGCTGTACACATCAACGGCAAGGTCTACTCGTTCGACAGTTACCACGCGGCATGGAACTTGCTCCACGTCTTCATCTTCGACCCCGCGTCGCGCCGGTGGGATATGGTGCAGACGCAACTTCCCGACGGCGGGCCGATCAATATTTCCCGCCACACAGTTGTAGCGTACGGCCACTGCGCGTATCTGTGGGGCGGCCCGCCCAGCTGGCCATCCCCGAGTGTCCTTTACGGCTTCGACACAAGCACCATGACATGCAGCCGCCCGGAGGTGGCCGGTGAGGTGCCATCATCGATTTACGCCAACACGGCTTGTGTTATGCGTCACCGCAAATATATCTTAAGTGACTGGGATACTTCGCCATATATTCGGGTCCTTGACTTGGATACCCTGCAGTGGAATCTTGTCCCCACCAGCGGAGAAGCGCCCGTTCGGCGTTCCTTCCACACTGCGTCTGCCATCGGGACCCGCATGTATGTGTTTGGAGGCAGCCTAGCAGACCCTTTCCACCCACCTCGCGTAGACAACTCGTTATTCTACTAGAGACGACCACCTCTTCATGGGTACACCCACAAGTACAAGGAGTTCCCCCTGTGTGTCGGCGAGATCATTCAGCCTTCGTGTACAACAAAGAACTGTACATTTTCGGAGGGTACAGCAATTTGCTGCAGACCTATTTGGCAGATATACACAAGTACGACCCCGTGACGTCGCGTTGGACCGTAGTGAAGCCATGTGGCTCACCACCATCTCCCAGGTACTGGCATGGCTGCTCAGTGATGGGTGAACGAGTGTTTATCTTCGGCGGCGTTGGGCCGGCACCCAACCAGGATGAGGCGCAGGTTGCTGGGGAGCGAAGGGGGCTGACCGATCTCCACGTGTTGCACTTGGCACCGACACTGAAGAACCCGTGCTTACTTGCATTAATTGATACAGGGCTGGATCTAAGCCCCTTACCACCCTTCATTAGAGAAACGGTCTACGCCATCACTTCTCACACATCGTAGTCGATTTTTGATGCTGCATGTCAACCATATGGAGTGCCTTCGCCGTAGCCAGCTTGGGGATGCGGCAATCATACAACTTCGGCGGCGCTAATTCACACAGCAATAAACTCTTCTTTTATACGCAAAGAACGCCTTCCTTCTGAGCTCTATTTTCGCGCAAGCAAGAAAGTCGCTAGTATTTTGTTTATATTCATGTCGCCCGGGGCCGCCACTTTTTCTTAAATAACAAAGGGAACAAATTTTCTGAACGAAGAATTATTCACTCCAGCCCGGTGGTTTCTTCAAGCGAGTCGCATTACCGGCACTTCGTCATGAAGCTGGTGTTCAATTCTAGTTTTACCGAGCAGCACCTGCTGGTCATGCTTTTAAAACCAGATAGTAGATAGAGATATGTGGCGGTAGGCGTCGATTTCAGCTCTTCTCCGGAAACAACTTGCGTGTTTCGCGATGACTTCAGAAAGCCAAACAGTTGTCACTTATTTCCGCATGTCTGCCCTCACTTTGACGCTGCTTTAAAGGTTCAATGATTTTATAGCCTGATAATTATGGTCCTATTTTCCCTATGTACATTCTAATTTCGATCTGGTAGCATCCGATCGGTATATATGTCGTGAACCTGAGCCGATAGAATTCGTCAAAGATTGTGTAACTGATCGTATCAGGTTCGGATCGTTTTGAAGGCAAACGACAGCATGCTGCACTGTATTTGAAGGTTCCCGACAGCTTATTTACACTGATGCGAGAGCGCTCCAGTGCACTGCGCACGCCAGATACATTCTCGACAAGCCATCCCACGATGGTTGGTGTGAAATGTTCGGAAAATCTGTCTGTGACACCAGCTTGAATAGACAAGGCAGCTTTGTGCCATGGCGCTCTTCAGCCACAGATGACCTAGCGCCATAAACATTCATCAGAATCGACAGTAAAGGCGAAGATGAGAGAATAAAATGTTAGAGCCTACGTGGATGGCCGAATTAGAAACGACGATCAACCGGAGTAAAGGAGACGATGGGGGACTGAAACACTATATGACATGTGAAAATGGAAGCAAGCATGATGGGAAGGTAAAAGCATAAACCTGCTTCCTGGCTGCCTAATGATGATGTTCGCATTTCTTTGTGACCTCAGCAGCCCGTCTATGCAGGTTTTCACAGACTCTGCGCTTGTGGTCGCAATCTAACGAGCACCGCCAATCTTGTGTGTGCGCTGGGCCTACAGTTCCGTGGTTTCTGAAGCAATCACAGAAGGCGTTTGCTGTGAAGGGATTAAACATTCCTAGCGCTTCGCGCCACCACATCGCAGGATGAACTAGGCTGTAGCGAAGAAAAATGTGTCTCGGTGACACACACACCTGCGCCACACAGTGCACAGCGCCCTCTCCGCCCTCCTCGTGTCCGCCTTTTCGCTCCGCAAGCCTTTTTACAGCCTTTCTCTCTCTCTCTCTCTTCTTCGTGTAACCCAAGAAACAGTTGCTAAATTGTCTTACCATCAAACTGTGTCATAAAAGCTATCACACTACAACCAAGACAGACTTGAAAAAAAGAAAAACAACGCTTACGAGATCTGTTCTTACCTAGTGCTTGCCGTTAGCAGTACGTAAAAACTAACGCCCAGCTTCATTTCTGAGAGGACTGATCAGCACTGCACGATGTGAACTGTGCGGCTGAACTGGGTTCCAGAAGCCGCCACCGGAATGGCGGTCGCCATCAAAGGGAAGGTTTAATCGTTCGGCCTTCTCTACAACGGCCATGAATACATTAATGAAATCCTACGCAGCCGATTCGGCGTATACATCTTCCGCCCCGCATCGTACAGATGGGGTATGCCGCTGACTAATTTGCACCTCGACGACGATTCCCTTGACTTTGTCGTTCACTACGTTGTCGAATACGACCACTGCGCCTACATGTGGGGGATCCTATCGGACATAAGGTCGCGGATTGGCGGCATATATACCGGTTCGATACCCTCGCTAGGACATGGAGCCGCCCGGAGAATCTGCGGCCAATTCCGACACTCAGCATCTTCTCTGCTTGCGTTGTGGGTGAACGGATGTACAGTGTTTGATTTCTTGGCCCCGGAATTCTCACATCGTGTATATTATCTTGACGTGCAGAGCCTGACGTGGCATCGCGTTCCGACCAGTGCAGAGGCCCCGGCTAGCCGCTGCTTCCACACGGCGTCCGGGGTCGGAAACCGAATGTATGTTTCAAGTGGCCAGGCGTTCAGCATAAAGATCAATGACCGGTACGATAATTCCTTGCATTATGTGGAAACCACCACCTCGATGTTTGTGCACCAAAGAGGGGAATGCGAGCGCCCCAAAGGTCGCAAACGTCACTGTGCCTTCGTGTATGAAGAGCTGTACATCTTTCGTGGTGCAACGGACAGCTGGGTGCCTACTGTGCAGACATGCATAAGTATGACATCCAGAAGTCCTGTTGGATGGAAGTGACACCATGTGTGTTGAGCCCGTCTGCTAGGCGCTCGGCCGGCTGCAGCGTGATGGGATAAAGGATGTTAGTTTTCCATGGCAACCATTTGAACAGAGAACAAGTCGACGTTTCTGAAGATGAAAAGCCGATAACTGACCTGCACGTGTTGCACTAAGCACCTACGCTGCAGAACTTGTGTCTCTCTGCTGTCGTCGACGCAGGTCTGGACGTAGGCGGATTACCGGCAGCTATTAGTAACGAGATCAACGCTATCTCTTCTGGCTCATTATAGACAGCGGACGCGTGCGGCACTTCGAACGAATGGCGCCCCTTCAATGGAGGCACAGACACTGGTGCGGTGACCACAATAGCGATATAAATGCTTCTAGTTGAGTACGACATTCTTTGTTTCTGACAAATGGCCTAAAAACTGAGCCACAGCGGCGCGCAAGCAACGGCGTCTTACCGCCTAGGAGCGCCCTGCAATGCGATCAGCGCTCCGTCCTCGGCAGCCAGTAGAACCGTGACTGTGGTCCGCAGCTCTTGTGCGTATTCAGCGAGATCATCGAACGCTTTGAAAAACGCGCATGTGTCAATAGCGGGGCAGTGGTTGGCGGGTCGCTGCGGCGTCGTGGGAAACCAACGGGATGACGAACTCGCCACCCCGCAGACCAGCTGCCTCCCAACGACACCTCGTTCGAGTTTGGGGAGCAGCGTGCGGTGATTCGCGGTGCACTAACACTGGCAGAACTGCGCTTCACACATTGAGAGCGCGGTTTCATCGCCAGCCCACGCGTTTAGAGTTGCAGCGTGCGTCTTTCTTAGGTGCCCCGTGGAAAGGCAGGTGCCCCACGGACATTCTACGAGCTACGCAGGCCTCGATTGTGGTACCGCGTAGCTCGCCGTAGCTCGTAAAACGTGGCAGAGTTTTAACGTGCCTCAGCCGAGTAGTCGTGCGAAATCATTTGCTTAGCCTGGTTGACTCATGGTTTTGTTTTGCTCGGTCGTTGGCACCTCTGGCTACAATAAACTTTGGTTAAGTGCCTATGAGGTTAAGCTCGTCTATCTGCTCGCGCCGCAGGTGAAAGTCGAAGACAACATTGTGCAATGCGCAGCGCAAGGTTTTGTAGCAGTTAAACACGAGGAGTGATCGCCTACGGTGATAGCATATAGTGCCCTCGTGCAGTGACCAGAGAAGCTCATTTGTTCTCGCCACCTAGGGTTCGAAACCCGGTCACAGCAAATTTTTATTTTATTTCTGCAGGGTCTGAGCTGTGCTCAGCTTTGCCAAGGTCACCTTCAAGGTCGAATTTAACGCATACTCGGTGAGCTACAAAAGCATTTGTTGGGCGAGTTGGTGTTTTTGATGATCCATAACTACAGCGCAAACGACAGGACAGAGATGAAGAAGGGACACCACACAGCGCTGACTCACAACTAAAGTTTATTGGATGCCAGAAGGTATAAATACCTCCCTGGCGGCCAGAAAGAATGCAGTCGACACTTACATGCGTGACTGACATAATAGTGTACCAGTCATATGCCGCCAAGCAAATCACATGCGCGAGAATACAATATAAGCAGTGACAGAATACAATATAATCAGTGAGCAAGCAATTGCGAATTTTGCGAATTTTGATTGCGAATTTTGACAAGTCTTCGTTCTTCAGTGCTATGATGTATAGTTCAATCCAACCTTCCCAACTTTCCGTCATTCTACATTACATTAAGCTTCACAAGTAATCATGAAGTAATTATTTATTAGAAGTATTTAATGTACTTCCGTTATTTTTTGGAATCAGCAATTACTTGCCTTCGCGCGAATTTAGGATAGTAATTAGTAATGTAACTGAATTACTGTGCACAAATAATTTTTCCATGGGTAGTATACTCAAAACACCGACGTTTAGCGAGAAACGCGACTACATCATTTCAGCTTCCACCCCGCTGCAATCGGTACCGACACCGACTTCTCACGCGTTTCTCCGCTGCCTGCTTGCTTAGTGCTTGTAGCTGTTTTTGACAAACAGCTGAAACAGTAGAGCTCAGTTTCCATGGCTGTTTCTGTGGTGTTGGCCGTCTTAGTAACGAGAGCCGAGTCCGTGCTGCTGTCCCATGACCAAGAAAGACCAAGACGCTTTATTGAACGCAGACAGCCTATATATACATGAAATGACGTCAGAAGACAGAATCGAAGACAATCCACAAAACCGAAACAAGATCTAAGCCGCCGCGGTGGCTCAGTGGTTATGGTGCTCGGCTGCTGACCCGAAAGACGCGGGTTCGATCCCGGCCGCGGCGGTTGAATTTCTTTGGAGGAGAAATTCTAGAGGGCCGTGTACTGTGCGATATCAGTGCACGTAAAAGAACCCCAGGTGGTCGAAATTTCCGGAGCACTCCACTACAGCGTCTCTCATAGCCTTAGTCGCTTTGGGACGTTAAACCCCATAAACCAAACCGAAACAAGAACTGAAACAAGTACAGAAAACACATGAACCACAATACAAACATACTCCCTTTCTTGGGGGAAAAGGATTCACAGATACATATAAAAATTGACACACAAACAAGGAAACACACACTCTCTCTCTCTCCCTTGGAAAAAAAATTCACAACTACATTGAAAATTGACAAACAACAAGGCACACTTATTTCATTTATTTCACTTATTCCACTTATTCTCTTATTCAATAACGCTTATTTTTCTTATTCCCCGGGGAAAAAGATTTACAGCTACATTAAAAAATGACACAAGCAAGAGAACACACTCTATCTATGCACACAAAAAAATGTACATACAAACAAAACAAAAACAAGCCACTTTGTTACAAAGTTCTGGAGCCACAAAGGCTTCCGCACAGTCCTCTTTGGCCGCTGGGCGCACTCCGGAAGAGGACCTTAAGACCGCAGGTCTGAAGAAAAGTCCCTGGATTCGAAATCACCACACACTGAAGCATCACTGCACACTGAAGGATCATCACTCACTGAAGACACATCACAACATACGCACATAACAAAAGAAACGTCACTGCACAACCATGCCAGGATGTCACCTATTTGGGTACAAGGTAGGAATAGCGTCGGGCCTGAGGCACTTCTCCGGAAACAGGTGTGTGAGGGAACCCGATTCAAAGTGGTGGTGGTGAAAAACATTTTTAATACTCAGAGAGAGTTTGGGGAATTCAAAGTGCAGCAAGCACAAGAAGTTCTCCTCATGCTCTGGCGGCATCCAGTGAAACAAGTCACCACGGTCAAGACACTGTCGCACAAAATCGATCCACTTGCGGCGATCAGGCTCACACTCGGGCAAAGGATGCGGCACAGTGTTGTGGGACCGCTGCAGGTCACACACGATGCGGCATGGAAGTGCAGCGAGTACACGAAGTTCTCCTCTTGCTCTGGCGGCATCCAGTCAAACAAGTCACCACGGTCAAGACACTGTCGCACAAAATCGATCCATTTGCGGCGATCGGCTCACATTCGGGGGAAGGGTGCGGCACAGTGTTGTGGGACCGCCGCAGGCCACACACGATGCGGCATGGAGCCTGTGGGGGCAATGAATACTTTCGTTCTCTAGGAGACAAGGTCCGAGACGCGAAAGCTACTGTTTGGAGTCCGTGTAGACCTAATAGCTGGAGGACTGCTCCCAGTCCTACATCTGAAGCATCGGTAGTCACAAGAGTGGGCAAATAGGGATCAAGCATTAGTGCATGGAGAAGTTCCTCTGTATGTGGCAGTGGGAATACATCAGGTATCACGGCCTTATTGACTTCACGCAAGTCAATACACAAGCGTATTTTTTTATTGGGTTTCTGGATAACCACGATTGATGAAATCCATTCTGAAGCGTTTACTCTTTCAATAATATCTTGCTTCTCTAACCGTTCGAGTTCTTCAGAGACTTTGGAACGGATAGCAAGTGGTAACCGTCGTAGCTTGGCAACTACAGGTTGCACATTCGGACGCACTTTCACTTCATGCTGGCACCCTTTAGCCTGTCCCACTTCATCTGAAAAGAGTTTCGGAAACTCGGTCGCTAATTCGGAGGGGATTTTCTCAACTGGATTCGCCACCGTCTGAAAACACTGCAAAGTTGCTCTCACAATAAATAAATTCAGAGCACGAATGGCATCCAAGCCAATTAGTGTAGTACCCTCAGAGACAACATAGAAGAGAATAGGAACAGTTCTCTCATGATACTTGATTGGTGCAGTGAAACATCCTAGCACATTAATAGAACGCTTGGAATAAGCCACAAGTGTTACACGAGGTGCTTCAAGTAGTTGAGTGGTTGAAAAATACCTTGAAAAAGTAGTGTTATCAATAATGGAAACAGCAGACCCAGAATTAACTAAGAAAGACAAAGTGACGTCTGCCACTTGCAACTGGATATGAATGCCAGACCTCCGATCCTTATCAATAACGTAAACATTGCTGGCCAAGGATTCTTCTGTATAATGTTCACTCTGTGTTTCTGTGATCTCAAGTCCATTAAACATGGACGCTGTTTTTTCAAGTTTTTTGCAGACAGACGGACAGACAGACAGAGACAGACAGACAGACAGACAGACAGACAGACAGACAGACAGACAGACAGACAGACAGACAGACAGACAGACAGACAGACAGACAGACAGACAGACAGACAGACAGACAGACAGACAGACAGACAGACAGACAGACAGACAGACAGACAGACAGACAGACAGACAGACAGACAGACAGACAGACAGACAAACAGAGACAGACAGAGACAGAAAGAGACAGACAGAGGCAGACAGAGACAGAGACAGACAGACAGACAGAGACAGAGACAGACAGAGACAGACAGACAGAGACAGACAGACAGACAGACAGACAGAGACAGACAGACAGAGACAGACAGACAGAGACAGAGACAGACAGACAGAGACAGAGACAGACAGAGACAGACAGAGACAGACAGAGACAGACAGAGACAGACAGAGACAGACAGAGACAGACAGACAGACAGACAGACAGACAGACAGACAGACAGACAGACAGACAGACAGACAGACAGACATTTATTTGACATCATGTGTACACAATGTCGGGAACATGGGCAAAAAGCTGGAAAAAGCGCGGCTTGACAGGGCCCATGTTCCCTATTAATAAAGGCTACATATATTCTGAATTCTGGTACCAAACACAATTTGACAACAGCAACGATTAGGAAATGGTACAAAGATAACCTTTAAAAAACATAGTTTAGTATTCAATTCGACATAGGAGTATGAAGTAGCAATTAGGGTTATTAAGAATGTCAATTTGGAATACAAGTGATTAAGGTATGTTACAAACATTCCGAGACTTGAATCCGAGTTCCGAGACTTGACCATTACTTGGGGACGATTGAACGCAAGAATGAATAAGGTCCAGTTGTAACTCTTGGGTAAGACTTTATTCGTCCAGCGTTCGGCTGTGCGACTGCGGTATCAGCTGATCACGGAGCCGCGTTGCGGGAAAGCCTATCCTCGCTTGTTCTGTCACTTGGATCGTTTCTACAGGAAATTGTTCTTGCTGGCTTGATTCTTCCTGTTTTTGCTGTATTTCCCGTACAGCTGAGCGCTGCCTACACATGGAAGCGAAGTGACCAATTTTTCCGCAGAAGCAAGTCTTGCCTTGAGCTGGGCAATTAGACGCTGCGGCACTGTGACGAGTTGATCCGCAACAAAAACAACCTGGAACGCTGATTTTGCGGTTGAAAATGCCTGGTATTAGGTTGCCTCATAGGCTGTTCCGACATCGACGATGTTGTATTATTTTGTGGAAGATAACTCGGACGCGGGTAGCGCGGACTGTACCGTCTATGTTGATATTCTGCAGCCTGCGACGCAGGTGGTTGCTGTGAACTCGACGCTTGTGATGAAAAACGAGGACAAAATTGCCTGGGTGTCGGCCTTTGTGAGGACGCTGGGTAATTCGATGTTGCTTTCCTTATGGGCTCAACAGGGGCCAAGAACTCTTGCGCGTCGCGAGTCACCTGTTCGTACTGCAACGCAATGCTAGACGCTGCGGAGAACGTAACTCGGGATCCTTCCAGCAAAAGTGGCTCTCTAACCCTTTGGGAAGAAACTCCTGTCACAAATCGGTCCCTCAGCATTTCTTCAGGAGCAGCATAATCACACAGCTGAACCAAATCACGCAGGGCAGCTATGTACTCTGTGATGGACTCGCCCGGTAATTGCTGCCTGTTTTGAAATCTTTTCCGTTCCATCACTAAATTGGAAGGGGTACTGAATTCTTATCGCAGTAAGGCAACAGTTGACTTGTAGACATCTTGCTTCTCACTTTCAACGCGAGCGTCTGTCGGCGAGTGAGCTAGCGTCTCACTTTGAGATGCGACGCGAGCGTCTGTCGATGAGTGGGCTATCGTCTCACTTTGAACGCGAGCGTCTGTCGATGAATGAGGTAGCGTCTCACTTTGACATGCAGCGCGAGCGAAATAAATTCTCCTTCCTTCATTTCCCAGACTATATAGGAGAAGGGCTTTTTTGAGCTCGGCGGCCGCTGTCGACCCACCTGATACAGTCAGGTACAGTTCAAAAGTTTGCATCCATTGATTAAATGGAACTGGTGAACGACCCGGATGCTGAAGAAATGGGTCCGGTTCGCAGACGCCAGTGAAAGACGATAAAGCCATTTTGACCTTGCAGACGCTACCTAGCGTAGAAGACGGAGAACGCGGCAGTCAATGCATGAATATTTGCTCTCTTGTAACCGGACCACATTTTTCTTTGTTTCCCTCGACGACGAGGCTTGATTAAGCTTGACGCAACATACTTGAGTCACGAAGACGAACGGTCACATTTGCGACTCAGCGCACGAACGCTCTTTGTTCAAATATTACGCTTGAAAACTTCCGAGGATGAACGAACTTCTGAGAATACGCACAAAGCCTGACGTAGGGTAGCTCACATGTGCTACGGCCAACATGAAAGTTTCTTGCCTGCCTTCTTGAAATTCTTCACAGAATGAAAATATGTGTTGACTCACGGACTTTTCACGGTGAATTCTGCCCAGAACAGCATTACAGCAGCCTGTGGCTCATCAGGCGACGACCTCGCTGGCGACGACCACGCTAGTCGACAAAGTGTAAGAAAACAGGAAGAAAATTTCCAATATCTTCGAAATATGACCTTCTGTCGACGGGGCTTCTTCGTGCAGCTTACATAGCAGATAATGGCAGGATGATTACTTCGTAAGATGACGGATGTCATCGGATTACTGTAAGATACTGAGATGGCATCCTCTATTCCTGTAGGCCTATCCCATCCTCGATCGCCAATGTGGTGTTGGCCGTCTTAGTAACAAGAGCCGAGCCCGTGCTGCTGTCCGGTGACCAAGGAAGACCAAGACGCTTTATTGTTGTTGTTTTGTTGTCACGGAGAGAACGATGAAAACGAAATTGCACGGGCCTGCCTACTGGCTCGAGCCAAGCCACCACCGCTGCCACGTGCAGAGAGAGGAGAGTTAAAAGATCAGAGGAAAGAGAAAAAGGAAAGCAAAGAGGCGTGTCGCAGCAACAACTGCGTCCGCCAGAGCGGACGCTGCTCAAAAAACAGATAAGCGGCCGAAGCCGCGCTCGCCGAAGCGAGGACAGATATTAAGGCGAAAGCCTTTAATGCCTCATACTGTCGTTAGCAGACGCGTCGGCAGCCGTGTCGACAGACGCGTCGGCAGATTCGTCCGCCTTTCGGGGTCACTGCTTAAAAGACTCAAGGTTCCAGCATGAATAAAGGCGCATCTAGTGAATGCATGGGCTTCATAAATAAAATAAAAGGATTAAAGCCAAGAAAAGGAAAGTAAAAAATAAAAATAAGAAAATAAAGAAAAATAAAACCAGAACTAAAATAAGATATGGAAATAAAAATAAAAAAACAAGAACATAAAGAAAAGGAAGAAAAAATAAATAAGAAACAAAACATGAAAAATAAAAAGTAAATAAAAACAAACAGTGGCCAGGAAACGCTTTCGCCTTGCAGCACTTTAGAGAGCCAAAGTGCCCCCTGAATTTTTATTGGTAGGTTGGTTGCGACAGAGAGAAGGATGAAAAGGAAAGTGCACGGGCCTGCCCACTGGCTCAAGCCGAGCCACCACCGCTGCCACGTGCAGATGGAAGAGAGTTCAAAGATAAGAGGACAGAGTAAAAGAGAGAGTAAAGAGGCGCGTCGCAACAACCGCGTCCGCCAGGACGGACGCTGGCTGAAAAAACATACACTACCGCAGCCCGAAGGCCGAATGCCACAGATACAGATATTATTGAACGCAGACAGCATATATATATATATATATATATAATACATGAAATGAACATGAACCACAACACAATCGTTGATCCCTTTTTCGAAAGGCGGAGTTTTTGCAGAGGGCGTGTCATCTGCCCAGACACGTCCGCTCCTTGTGTTTCTGCACACGCGGAGAGCAGAGGACAAGTAGACTTCGAGGCTCGAGCTGTGCGCTCGCCTGACTTCTTGAGGAGAAATCGGATAGGCTCTGCTAAGCGATCAATCAATTAGTAAATACGAAATCACCAGGATAGACACTCAATATGCACTCATCATTTACACTCAAAGCCTAGCTTCGATGTTCGTATTTTCTTCTGGCCTGTTACGCACGTCGAGCAAGATCTTCGGGGACTCTCTGCCTCCGGCCGAAAATTTCCGTCCTCCTGCAGCCCATCAGCGTGTACATGGCCCTTAATATCTGTGGCATGCGAAACAATCAGACAAAGTGTTTATTAGACTAACGGCCGATTACTTCTGGTGTGTGACCGAACCGGGCCATCAACAAAGATAAAGGCGGAAGCATGGGCAGGGTGGTACGACATTCTAAGCAAAGATATTTCGCTCCTGGCGGATTGAACTTCATTTGCTAGTCAGCGCGTTGTGTGTCGTTTTCTTCCTTCGTCCAGTGTTTTGCGCTTGTTTACCTTTCTGTAGAAAGCTAGAGGGAAAGACGAAAAGTCTCGCGCGAAAAGCCATGCGCCGCCAACCCTGCAGCGCGCATCCCCCCGCCTCGTGCCATTTCGGACGACAGCCTTCCATCACGTCTTCCTCCTCTTTTCTTTGCGTGCAGCTATGAACATAACCGACCACGCCGTGATTCCGACAGGCGGCGCACCAGCAGCTCGCTCTGTGAAACGAAGGACGAAAAAAAGCGAATAACACCCACCACCAGGTTTGATTTACTGTGGAGAAGAAGTAGATTTCAGCGCGTGGCCGTTGGCTGGAAAGGAACAGAGCGGCCTTCACCTCCTGTGTCTTGAACACTCCCCCGTAGTGGGTATGTGCCATTCTACTTGAGGCCCACCGGCCGACCGACCGACCGACCGACCGACCGACCGACCGACCGACCGACCGAACGACAAAGCGGCCCGATATCCTTTTCGCAAGAACTGGTTACCATCGAACGATGTGGACGGCGCGGCTCAACCGTATTCCAGAACTCCTTTACGAAACGTCGCTCACCATCGAAGGGAAGGTTTACTCGTTCGACTCTGTCGACACCTGCTACCCGGACAGTGATGAAGTCTCAGGCTTCCTCGTCATCGTGTATACCTTCGACCCCGTCTCGTACCGGTGGGATAGAATACAGACACGGTCACTTCCCGAAGATGAGCCGATTACCATCGTGGGCCGCAGCGTTGTAGCCAACGGCCACTGCGCCTACCTGTGGGGCCTGCAGCACATCAGCCCAGAGGTTACCGGCCTCTACCGCTTCGATACCCAAACCTTGACATGGGGCCGTCCGGAGGTAAGAGGCGAAGTACCGATAGCAGATGGTAACCTCTCGGCGTGCGTGCTTGGCCACCGGATGTACATTTTTGATGGATTCCAGACAGATTCATCGAACCTTGTACGTTTTCTGGACCTCGAGACCCTAGAGTGGCATCGGGTCCCGACCAGCGGAGAGCCCCCCTCGGGCGCTACTACCACACGGCGACCGCCATCGGAACCCGCTTGTACATTTGGGGTGGCAACCTAGAATTCTCACGACCCGACAATCCTTATGACAATTGCTTATATTATCTGGAAATGACCACTCCGACTTGGGTGCGCCCACAAGTGCAAGGATTCGCCCCGGAGGAGCGCGAGTGTCACGGTGCCTTCGTGTACGAGAGACAGCTGTATATGTTAGGTGGCTACAACGAAATGCTGAAAACCTACTTTGCAGATATGCACAAGTATAACGTTGAAAAGTCGTGCTGGACTAAAGTAACGCCATTTGGATCAGGCCCGTGTGCGAGGCACTCGCCCGGCTGCTGTGTGCTTGGATAGAGGGTGTTGGTCTTCGGTGGCTTCGGGCCTCCACCGAGGCTTGAGGAGGAAGAGCATCTCGAGGACATCTCTGAGGAAGAAGAGGAGCTGACGGACCTGCACGTGTTGCACTTAGCACCAACGCTGTAGAACTTGTGTATGCTTGCTGTCATCGATGCAGGTCTGGATATGGGTGAATTACCAGAACTGATTATAAAAGAGATCAACACCATCAAATGAAGACAATCCTAATCGCCGGGTTCGTGTTGCACGTCATCGTGATGGAGCGCCTTGGACAGAGCCGCATGTGGCGGTGCGTTGGCCAACTTCAGTGTCTGTAAGCGTCGCGAGCTGCTGCAGGCACACAGGCGGTTAGAGCTTATCCCGTACTACCCTACGGCGTTTCTTTCGGCGTGTAGCAGTGCGCCCAGCAGGGGCGCAACAACAGTGGGCCTTTGCATGCATCGAGAAGACTGGCATGAAGTTGTTTTGTCGTCGCCCGTTAGCCGCGTCGTGTCAGACGCTCTGCATGTGCTGTCCTATGGAAGGAAATCAGCCCCGCTGTTAGCGTGCAGTGTTAAAAGTTGCAACAGATGACACTCCGCTTTTTGAGTGTGCAGTATGTAAGAACGTGTACATGTGATATTAGCTCAACGGTGG
Organism: Amblyomma mixtum; assembly: GCF_055824585.1. Taxonomy (NCBI): domain Eukaryota; kingdom Metazoa; phylum Arthropoda; class Arachnida; order Ixodida; family Ixodidae; genus Amblyomma; species Amblyomma mixtum. Next base: position 386,547,753 of record NC_143014.1, on the reverse strand, counting down.
TGGTGATACGAGCGGCAACGCGTTTAATCCCGGCGTCCAAGTCATGCAGGTGGGCATGATTTCCGAGTAAGCTTTTTTCTTTAAAACTCTGTGCACATCATCGTTCTTGTGCTTGCTGCTGCTGCATATTTCTAACCGCTTTTCTTCCTAAGTTGCTGTGTTTGTGAATACATTTCTTCTATGTAATATTCCGAGGTGTTTTTACATTGTAACGAGGTGCTTCTAAAGAATACTGTTTTTCAGAAGCTGCGAATGCGATTATTGATCGTATCTCAGCCCCGAAATTGCCACGACTGAGTCACTTTTTAACGCTTTAGATGGGAAGAGGAAAAAATTAGGCAGTGGCATAGCTCTGGTTAAGCCTGGATACACAAGCGAAAAGCTTCAGTTGTACTTGGTTTGACTACCGTCCACACACTGCCTGTACGGAGGCGGAGGAGGAGACGGAAATCGGCGCAGTTAAAACTGCCCGCAGGAATGCTGAGAGGAGTGTTGCCGGCTGCGATGCGGGCAACACGCGGCTGCAACGAAAGGTCAAACGGCAGGTAGGAGAGGAGCGCGCGCAGTAGTAGCGGCGGTGAGAAGGCGGCGCACATGCGCAGTAGTGCGCGGCTGCGTCGAACGCTGCGCGTGACTCCACTCGGTCGCGGCATACGGCATACGCGAAGGTCGGCTCCGACCCTCCTAGTGAAGCTTTTCGCTTCAAAATTTGGAAGCGCCAAACATCTCATGTTATAAGCTACGAGGGGCGAAATAATTTTCCTAGCTTGCACACAAAAAGAAGACCAGCTTAAAAGTGTTCTGACAAAAGTAGGAGCAAGCTTATCGGGATAGCCGAAATTAACGAGATAGTTAATATTTCATGGACATGGTCGTCAATGTAGAATAACCTGCTCAACACCGGCTCGATCAATGTGATATATATTTATTGGAGGTAAAATAGGAGTCAGCTGGGACTGCAGCATTCAAGGAGAGGGCCGAGAAGGTTGAAGCAGACCGCGCCAGTGTTGACGTTGAGAAAATAAGACTGTGGGTAAGACACGAGGGCAGACTTAAGAGCACCGCCTTAATAGTATGACGCTATAGCGTTAATTGGTTCCTTCAGCCGGTTGGGGTCCCCTGCGTATCACGTAGCAAACATGGCAATTCTCTACTTTACATTCATAGCTTGCGGGGATGCGCCCTTGCGTTAAGAGTGAATGATTTCTGCACACACGCGTACGGCGTTATAAAACTACGGCTGTAACCGAATTGTCTGAGGAACCGTGATACGAAGCTGCTCTTTTTCGCGGGAATTGGTTTTAATCCCGCTCGGGGATGAAGCTTTTTCTGCTCGATACCGCTTTCGTGACGACGATACGACGCTACAGTTGGCGTCCCTGCAGACGCTGTGGATGGAAGTGGCGCTGGCCTCTGCATTTGCTGGACAAATGTGTGTATGGAAGTTTCCCATTCCTGTGCAGATTGCTCTCCCCGAGCAGCCTCGCGCAACCAATCAATAATTTTAAGGCGAAAGCCTTTAATGTCTCATCGTTGTAAGCAGCAGTTGTCGACAGAAATGTCACGCTTTTCAGTTGGTCGCAACGGTCGTGACGTCACAGTGCGCCAGTTTCAAACGGGGCCAATTGTACTTTGGCTAGTAACCATGCAACCAATTGAAGGGATCATTAGTGATGCTCCAAGTAAGTGGGACTGAGCTTAGTTAATTGCTTAATTACCCAATTAGCCTAATTAAGTTTTCTAGTCAGGCCATATAAATAAATAAAACCGAGTAAGAAATTGGTCGAGCTCGGGAATCGAACCCCGGTCTTCGGAGTGCGAGACGAGCATGCTATCCACTCCGCCATGCCAGCTCTTTTTTTTTCTTTATTGCATGGAAGAACATCCGTAGAAAGGAGGAAAACTTCAATCAGACTGGATCGCGTCTCAAGTTGCCGGGCTGTTTAATAGGAGCCCGCGATAGCCCTAACTCAACACTGCATTCTCACCCGTAAAAACATCAAAATTCAGGGAGGCACACACATGCATCTAGGCACGGCAGCCAGCTTGGAGGTTCTTCGCGTGCAGCATATACACTCCGCCAAAACCTCCGCCATGCCAGCTCGATGGTTTGGAATGAACAAAGGCGCGTCTAGTGAATACGTTGTCTTCGCTCACTGCCATCCTCCTCCCTTCCCTTCCGGCGAGGTTTAGCTGTCCACCGAGATATGAGAAAGAAATATATTTCCTTTCCTCAAAAACCAATTTACCGACGAGCGAGGCGTAGAACCGAATGGGCGATGGCGTTCTATGGACTCCCTGGCAGCGTTGCAAGACGCTCTCGCGTTCCACTCTTAGAGGCGAAGCTAAACATCTTAGCCACACATCAGTGACCGCACTTTAAGTCAAAAAAGTGCACCCCCCCACCCCCTGAATTTTGACGGGTGTCCACCGAGATATGTGGGACAGTTACTGCGTAATTTTCTTTCCTCAAATACAATTTTCATTTTCTTCATTACGGGCCATCTTTGCCTTTCTTCTTTCACTCCCGCTTCCTCCCTTCCTCTACGGTGCGGTTCAGGTGTCCACCGAGATGACAGAAAATTACTGCGCCATTTCCTTTCCTCAAAAACCGTTGCGTTCAAACGGCAAGGCATCGAGCCGAACGGGTGGTGGCGTTCCGTGGACTCCCTGGCAGCGCTACAACACGCTGTCGCGTTCCACTCCTAAAGGCGAAGCTTAAGCGTCATTAATTAGCAGTTAATTAGTAATCAGGCATTAATCAGTAATTAACCATTAATTAGTGATTCGTCATCACTTAGTAATTAGTACCCAATTACATGTGACGCCACCAGTGCCACAGAAGCAGTGAAAGTGGTGCGTGAAACGCTTTCGCCTCTACGCACTTTAGACAGTCAAAGTGCCCCCTGAATTTTTGCTGCTACCTGCCACGGCGGGCAGGATGTCATGATATCGCAAGACGTTTCTCGCTTTATTTTAAGCATGAAATGCTTTTAGCTCCCGTTTTCGGCAGTGTGGTGACGTCACGCCGAGACCGAGAGCCAGCATCCGGGCAATGAAACGAGAGCATTCGGGCACCTTACGAGATTTAACGAGACTCTCTAAGAGAGAGGGCTGCGCTTCCGCGCCGGCCCCAAGGATGGCGCTGCGGTCCCACATTCACGAATGTAAAAGACCGGCCGCTGGGACTTCAGCCCATGAAGGTTTCCCCTTTGGCAGGCAGATGTATACACGCTCGAGGAGTATTCGAACGCGCAGCAGTTACAATGTTGTCAGGCCTGCGTCTCGTCGTGTCCGCGTACGCTTCTGCATCGTCCTGCATTTCACTGCCGCCACCGTCACAGCTGCTTAAGCCGAGCAATGGAGCCTGATGAAAGGAGAGATAGGAAGCGTCTTGCGGAAAGCGATACGCCACAGCAGAAGACTGCTCGCCTCTGCCGACAACGCCATGATTATGCGGCCGCTCCCGATAGCGACAAGGCCGCCACGTTTCGCGGCTGCCTACCTAAGCCTGCACTATTGCCGGCAATCGCTTCGACGCAACAAGAAGAGTGTGGTGTGGTGTGGTGTGGTGTGTTGAACACTAGAGCCATTTCAAGATTTTGACTAGTACCATTTACAACCAATGTGTTACGCCCGTAAACATTTCATGCTTACTCTACTCTCGGTTACGGGAGAGGCAGAGATTTTTTTGTTTTATTTTCAGTGAGAACTGTGTAACAGCCAGTATTGCTTTTGTCTGTTTGGCGTTTGTTTTGTTTTATGTGTTATTATAATAGTAGTAGTAGTAGTACAAGACCTTTATTCGGCCATAATTTACAGGCCGAGCATGTCGACCGCCTGGGCGACCAGATGTCGCTGTTCTTCCTCCCCTTCAGCGGCAAGCCAGTAGAGCCAAGTGGTGATGGATAAATAAGGTTGGGGGTATGAACTCGACTGCTGAGCAGCCAGGCAATAGAAGAGGCAATGGTCCAGGTCCGCATAGATACAGGGGCAGTGGGGACGGGAAGGGTCTGATTGATAGCGATAGAGAAAGAGGGGAGACGGGGTGATAACTGCATTCATTTGGATGTGCCGAAGAAGGCGAGCCTCCGGAACCGTAAGCGATGGATGAGGGGGAGGGTAAAGGCGTTTGTCGGGACTGAGCTCGAGGTAGACCTATTTTATGGTGCGCCGAAGGGTGAGTCTCCCACCGTCTTCCGAGGGCTTGGGCCAGGGGATCAACGGTGCCCGGAAAAGTGTGTCGTGGGCGAGCTGTTGGGCCAGCTCATTGCCGTCAATCCCTGAATGCCCAAGGACCCAGCGGAGGAAAACAATGGAAGAATGCAGTGCAGAGACCGCTCGTTCGACCTCCTGGTGGAGAGAAGGGGTTAGGGTGCGTTTCTGTATGTGGTGTATAGCGGCTTGTGAGTCTGAATAGACTGTGTACTCTTGAAGAGAGGGAAGGAGAGCAAATGACTGAAGGGCACGCGCAATGGCGAGGACCTCGAGGGACAATACATCCGGAGGGTGTAGATACGGCCCGCTGGCCGCGTATAATTGTCTATTGTACGCATTGTATTATCTCATGTTGTTAGCCACCACTCTGCAGAAATTTAGTCTCAACGCTAACGCGTTATAGCCTTCAAGAGTATTACTGGCGTAAAATATCGAAATTGATGTAGGTCAACTACCTAACATCCGAATCCGAACTTACTAATCCTTTCTTGGCAGACATAGAAAGCCTTAGTAAGTTAACAAGATTTCGGGAGTTTAATTTGTGCGAGATCTGCACTGTTCGTATGCCCTCTTTGATGGAATAGAACCTCAGTATTCAGACGGCGCTGCAGAAGTGCAGAGCGCGCCATGCGTAGCGTGTAGTCAATAACATAACATAAATGGACTGGATAATTTTTCTTGCGGGGAACGCTTTCCGATTACAACACAGGTAAGCCGCTTTCTTAAACGTGTCGTGGTACTATGTGAAGCCGGCCGCTACCGAAAGTATTCGAGCTAGAGGTAAGTACCTGCCTCAGCCAGCCTTGCTGCCCACAAAAATTAAGAAGCGGGAGCTGCCTGGCCAGCATCGCCGTCTTCATTTTCCTGTGGTTGCAGCGCAGTGTATATCTTTCTTGCCACAACCGAGGTCGTCGCCATTTGCTTTAGTGCGCGCTTTAAATGAACTCTGATTTGTTCCTAAGCTTTCGATCTCATGAAATCTTATATTAAATGCACGCATTCGAGAAAAAAAAAGTTATATGTAGACGTGTGATTCAACGCTGCTTTTAGGCACGAATCACTTTTGCACCGAAAGCTACACTAAGCTAGCAGAAGTGCCTTTCGGGGTGCCTGCCAAAGGTGACTACTGCGCGTGCGCCGTTACCATGGCAACCAGCTCACTGCGCATGCGCAGAATCACGCCGCACAGCTGGGATACAAGCCGGGAGCGATGCGCTCGCTCCTAAGACGCGCACCATGGAGGAAGGAGAGCGCCGCGCTCGTCACGGCAGCAGCACAGGCTGCGTGAAATTGAGCCTTCCGATCCTCGCATGGTACAAGGCCGGCCGACAGCGTGAAAACGTCTCGCGAAGAGACACCGCCAAGCTGCTGAACGACAACGACGTCGTGTCACAACCGAAACGTCAGTAGACAAAACTGAATTCACTACATATGTCCTGGCCTAGCTGAGCTAAGCCACTGCCAGATTTTTAGATCTCATTCTTGGCAGGTTCAGGCGAACATCACCCGGGAACCACGGCGAATGCGGTGGCGAACATGACGCCAAATTGACGTCGAAATTCTTGTCGAGCATTCCGAAACCGCCCGTCCTTATGGGTTTTGATTCTGGAAAATATATTGAAAATTGTGGTGCCGGATAGAAGCGCATGTCTACCGATGCGTCAAAGCGCCTTTGCGTCAAAAAATCGTTTTTTTTTCTTTTGCGTTAGGATTATAACCCCCATTCGCGTAAACTCCGTCCCCCGTAGTCCTTGTGAAGCCTCATAGCTGGAAGTGGTTTTGGAAAACTCACCATGCTTAGAGTCTACAGCGGACTTCGAATATGCGGAGCTCGAACATATCAGCTTCATTTTCCACCGGTTAAAGGGAAACTGCATAGGTTTTAGAAATCAACGAGCTTAAGAGGGTCGAATGTTTGAAACTTGCAGGTAAGGCATGCAAAGTCTTTTTGGGCTAGCACTTGAAATAGTGAAGTAATCGCCGATTAAAATCCGGATCCCTTTCAAGCTTCTCCGCAGCGCACAATGCCAAGCGGGGGGCGCATGATGACGTCACCGAAGGTATCGGTACATTTCCAATGCACAAACGCCTGCTTATAAGGAAAAAAACCAACGCCACCGAAGGCCAACCCTGCCGAGAGTTGTTTGGCAGCGTCTAACGAGTCAGGGCAGGGCGTGGCTGACGACAGCGGTAATTTGAAATCGTACCTTCCTTGACGTCACACTGAGTTTCCCTGCACTCCTTTGGTGCATTGAGGAGAAGCGTAAAAGTCAATCGTAGCTAACTTCACTATTTTAAATGCTAGTGCAAAAACACTCGGCATGCTTCACCTACAGCCTATATAAATTTGAATGCTTGGGTATCGCGAAACTCTCAAAAAAGTGCTGCAGTTGCCCTTTAAAGGAGTATTGACACCCAATCTTGATGGAATGTTTTCTTCTCTACAGCGACAGGAAGACGTTACTATGCACGAATCAGCACGTGGTATATTCGTCTACGACCGCTAAATAATTTATAACCAATTTTTCCAGTCGCGCTGTTACGGTTTAGCAGCGGAACGGTGGCTTTGAGGTCGAGCAGTAGTTTCATGTCATGCAAGGCAAGGATAAACGTCGATATAATCACTGCTTCATTGCTTTAATTCCTTAGAGTGCTAAAGCCAGCCTTCCTCAAGAGACATAATGAGAATGAATGTAGAATCAGCGATTATATTGCAGTTTGTTCATGTCCCACGGGATCTAAAACTACTTCTTGACGTCACAATCAATCGTTCGGCGGTTGAAACCGAAACAGCACGAGAAAGAAATTCGATTATAAATTATTTATTGGTCGTAGGAGAATACCACGTGTTAATCCATGTATAACAATACCTTATGCATCATTACAAACAAGAAAGCATGCACCTAAAAGTTAGGTGTCTGTACTCCTTTAAGGCCATGCGGCCCTTGTCGCAGCCTTTCACCCGGATATTCCGCGCTGTGCTTTGCATATCGTCGTCTTAGACAACTTCCATACGTGCGCGAGTCAGAAGAAACGCAAGAGGACATGGAGCCGAAAAAAAATGCGCCCAAAAAGGCGCCCCTAAGCGCCATAGGGCGAGGATTTAGCAAGTCACCCGGAACGGAAGAAAGGAAGTGCCGCCTGACCAACATGAAGGAGCTCTCTAAAAACAATGGGAGATTTAAACCACAGCAGCGGAGTAGCAAAGAACTTCAATTGTAATTGGTGTGAAAAAGTTCAATTTTAACGCGGGAGCGTAAAAAGCTGAGTTCAGCTCCTTAAACGACAGCTTTAAGGAGCTCGTATTCAAGAAAAACCAGCGCTGTCGTCGAAACAGAAGATAACGCAATTAGGAGTTGCGGAAACGTGACCGACGTCAGGGTTTAATTCTTGAAGCGACCTTGCCACCATGTGGACAACTGCAGCTGCTGGGCAGACTTGCAAACAGCTCATTTGGAACAATTTTCGCAGTGCGCAATGATGTGGTACTGTGCCCGTATCTACTGTATGAAATTTTTGAGCGTTTTTTCCTTCTGAGAAATGGAAAAAAAAAACGGAAAAGAAAGTTTTCCCTGATTTTGCAAGATTTATTTTTATTTTGTTTATTTTGTTAGTGCCATGGCCGTAGCTAGTCAGCCACGCCATGACAGCGGGTGAAAAAGTTCCTTCGCCATTCTGCAATAGAGCTCCAGTGACTCTATTCCGCGAGCGCTGACAGCGCCATCTGACGGATGACGAACGATTCAGCGTGGTTCAGTCAAATCCTGCTGGTCCCGGTTCCGCTGGTTGCCGAGGGTGGAGCGCAAATCGCAGAGCAGGTCGCTCATAGGCGATAGGGGGCCAATGGCTGCCCGCCGCGGAAGCTCGGTTTTTAAGGTGGTTCTCAGAAAAAAAAAACATTATTACCTACCTAAGTACAGGCCCTGAAATCACTACCGTCGTCGCCTCACCACCGTCTGTGGCTCTGCTGAAGGCGCGCCGTTCGTATGAGGCGCAGCACGAGTGCGCTGTCATGATGAGCCAGAAGAGATAGCGTAGATCTCGTTTCCAATAGCTGCCGGTAATCCACCTACATCAAGACCTGCATCGATGACAGAAAGGAGACAAAAGCTCCGCAGTGTCGGTGCTAAGTGCAACACGTGCAGGTCCATCACCACCTTTCCCTCTTCAGAAGCATTGTCTCCGCGCTCTCGGTTTGCATGGTGTGGTGCAGATCCGAAGCCAACGAAAATTAACACCCTCTCTCCCATCACGCTCCAGCCGGCCGAGCGCCTAGCAGATGGGCGTAACCCTCGTGGTGTCACTTCAACCCAACACAAGTTCTCGATGTCATACTTGTGCATGTCTCCAAAGTAGGCGCCCAGCTGTCCGTTGCCGCCACCAGAGATGTACAGCTCTTCGTCATGCACGAAGGCACAGTGATGTCTCTGCGACCATTGGGGCGCACACCTTCCACACTTGGGTGCACCCACATCGAGCTGTTGATTTCCACATAATACAAGTAATCATCGTACCGGTCGTTTACCTCTATGTTGAACGCCTGACCACCCCAAACATGCGGGTTCCGACTGGTGGTGGTGGTGGTGAAAACCTTTAATTGTTGAAATAAAGTTTGGGAGCCACAGAGTGGCCCCGCTACATGGTCGGCGTCCCTAGTCCGGCATATCGCATGATATTGCCCCGTCTATCGCCCGTTTCACCAGAGCCCTTTGGGACTCAAGCGAGGAGCAGTTGAGGAGGGCAGTCTCCATGCCTCTCTGGAAGGGGTAGGGGAAGGGGGGAGGTGGGATTTTGAGTACATGCCCACACCATGTGGTCTCCCCACAGTGCGGGCATCACCCATCCGTGTTTGGATCGTAATGCTTTAAGATTGCAGGACAGAGTAGAGTACCTGTCTGCAGGCGCCTTAAAGTTCGCTCCTCCGTCTTACTCAGCCCCTTTGCAGGGGCCGGGAAAAGACGGTGGATGTCGACTGCGGACACCGTGTGGAAGCAGCGGCTAGCTGGGGCCTCTCTACTGGTCGGAACGCGATGCCACGTCAGGCTCTCCAGGTCGAGAAAATATACACGGTACGAGTATTCCGTGTCCAAGTTATCTAAGGTGTACAGCCTTTGTCAAAAGTAACCAGGCTGCATGGTTTGCTTTTAGCTCGTACAGTGGAGCCCTTACGGCTTCCCTCAAGCTGAAATGGTCGTTAAAGGTAAAGATTGGGGGTCTTCTTACCCTCCAATACCCTTTGATCTTCAGGAAAGCCACAAGGGCCCCACTATACAAGCTTGAAGCAAACCATGCAGCCTGGTTACTTTTGACAAAGACGGTACATCCATTGACCCAGCATGCAAACAAAAGAAGATGCTCACTGTCGGCACTTGGCCGAACACCTCCTTGCGGCTCCCTGTCATAGCGAAGGTATCGAACCGGTATGTGCCGCCAATTCGCGACCTTATGTCCGAGGAACTCCCCCACATGTAGACGCACTGCCCGTAGGCGGCAATGCCGTGGTCGATGCAGCTAATCGGCTCACCTTGGGAGTGCATCTCGGTCAGCAGCAAACCCCACCTTCACGTTACGGGGTGGAAGGTGTATGCACCTAAGTGGCTGCAATAACATTCCATCGTTTTCATCGTGAAAGTTGTAGAACGTGTCGAACGAGTAGACCTTCCCTTTGATAGTGACAGCCATGTTGTTGACGAGGTCTGGAACGCCGTTCAGCCGCACAGTCTACATCGTGCAGTGATGACCAGTCTTCTCAGAGATGAAACCGGGCGTTAATTTTTCCTTCCTGCAATCGGGCAAGCACTGCGAAGGAACGGATTTGGTAGGCGTTTTTTTTTCTCCGAGCTTCTCTTCGTTTTAGTGTGATAGCTTCTGGCTCATCCCCTCCTGTTATGACATTATAGCAACTGTTCCTGGGCTTAGCGAAGAAGAGAGAGGGAAAGCGTGTAAGGAGGGCTGCGCAGGGAAAGGAGGACACGAGGAGGGCAGGAAGGGCACTACGCACTAGGTGGCTCAGCCGTATGTGACACCGAGACACATATTTCTTCGCTACAGACTAGTGCATCGTTCGATGTGATATCGTGAAGCGCTAGGAATATTTAGCCTCTTGACAGCAAACGCCTTCTGTGATTGCTTCAGAAGCCACGCGACTCTAGGCCCTGCGCGCACACAAGATTTGCCGTGCTCGTAACATTGCGAACACAGGCGCGGATCTAGTCTGCGGAGACCTACATAGACGAGCAGGTAAGGTCACAAAGAAATGGGAACGTCACCATTAGACAGCCATGAACGCAGCCAGGAGGCAGGCTCGGGCTTGGGACGCTTGACATCTGGAGGACGCCAAAGTCTGCGAAAATGCGGCCGTTGGAAAAGGAGATCAACGCGCTAGGAAAGGCGACATGAAACGCGCTGCACGACAAGATCGCTGACATCGCGAGGTACAAAATGCGTGCGACTGCAATATCTGTGCTCAATGATGTAGACACGAGTCCTCAGCTCTGCGGGCAAGCCATTCTTGGTCCGCAATTCCTCTTAGTGGTGGTAACCGTTCCGTCAGTTTTAGTGCAGGAGTGCAATTTCGGAATGATTAAGGATTCTTACTTGACAGGAAAAAAAAAAACTGGGAAACATCAGTTCACCTTAATAGTACGACGTAATAGCGTTAAAGTGTCCGTAAGGTCGCTAGGGTGTCCCCTGGCGCACCATTATGTAAACTTGTTAAATCATAAACTGCTTTATTGCCCATCATCATCCACAGTATTTAGTGACGATAATTAGTGACATTCGTCATCTGTGTGGTCCTCTAATGTGATTTGCCTGCTGTGGGGTAGCTGGTACTCGTGCAAGGCCTCTATACATACCACTTAACGCACGTTCCTCAGCGGCGGTTTCCATTTCGACTGACCACATTTTCTTTTTAATATCAGCAAAATTGCTTTCCTACTCCACTACCCTCTCGACCAATCAGGATTTTCCTGTGCCAACAATACTGACGCTAAGTTGCTGGACGAACGGGACCTTTAATGCTGTCGCGTAAAAAAAATAACATTGGAGTGAACACTTAAACTCCGCCTTAAGAGTACGACGTGATAGCATGATGGGTTAATTCCCGTATATGCAGGCCATTCACTGTTTTACACTCACAGATCCTTGGGAGTCCTCATGCCCCTCCTGTCGCACTGGTTCAGTGGTTAAGTGATGGGCCTTGTGGAACCCAGGTTGCTCTTCCCGAGCTACCAATCATTTATTTAACTGCCACAGTGTGCAGTTTGCTCACTATCTGGTGGGTAGATTGGGATGACGCAACAAGGACACGTGACCTAGGTGGCCCATCCGCCTCCTAGGTCGCCATCTGGGATTCACCTGCCAGAGCCATTCCCCGTGATTTCTCGCTCACAACGCCGACGAGGACTCCGGGACCAGCGGAACCAGAAAACAGCGCTATCAAATCGATAGAAGGCAGTCAGATACAGTGTTAACGCCGTTCTTTCTGCTGCTCAAAAACTAAAGACATTATGCCCGGTAGTTCAAAACAGAGAGGCGAGCGGTGTTTGCAAATTAAGCGCGTATTCCACTGCCAATTCACAGAGTACGGGAAGCGTAAAACCAACGTAATTTATCGGACACCGTTACTGCGCATGATTTCAATAGATCAATGTTGCCACGAGGGCGTTTCAAACCCGCGGCGGAGCAAACGGGTCAGCTTCGCTGGCCACTGCACAAGGGCGCGATGCTATCGCCGCAACCGATCACGTAACTGCGACACACTTTCGCGCTGTGCGTTGCAAATCGCCTCTTCAACAACTTCCACCCGCGGCGCTCCGCTCGTAACACGTTTCCCACAACCGGTAGATACCTGCCGCGGGGGCTCAGAGGTTAGCGTGCTCGGCTACTCAGCAGGAGTAACCGGGTTCGAACCCAGCCACGGCGGCCTGCGCTTCGATGAAGGGAAAACACAAAAGGAGCCCGTGTACTGTGCGATGTAAATGAACGTTAAGGATCCCTGGGTGGTTGAATATACTCCGGAGCCCTCCACTACGGCCCCTCGTTCTCTATTTCGCCTTTCACTGCCACCTTCCTCCTTTCTCTCACGGTGCGGTTGGGGCTTCCACCGATATATGTGAGACAGATACGGCGCCACTTCCTTTCCTCAAAACCACGTATTTAGAGGTGTATATAAAAGGCTCAGTGACCAAATCACTAGCTTATATCTCACCAGAAACAGCTGCAGGTATTCAGCCCCCTTAGGCATTTATTACCAGAACAGGATATGAAAAGGCGAAATACCAACGATTCACACCACATTTCCACCATCGCGGAAAGGTTGAACAAAGTCGTTGTTGCTCGCGATATGAATAGACCAGAGCTGCACGACACCTATACCAACCACCTGCTAGACGATAAGGCGGGAACAAAACATGCGCGAAACGAAAGAAAAAAGTAACGCAGGATTTAAGCATTAAGCAATATATATTTCACGCCTTTTTAAGGCCGCCAGATATTAAATCCCAATCAATGCGACTGGCATGACCGATCAACTGAACAAAATTCTGGATTGGAAAGCGTTAAGTACTTATCATGTGGCGTAAAAAAAGCAGTTCGCTCTGAAACAAACCCGTAAAGGCAGAAGAGCCCTCCTGACCACTTATGCGCACTTTATAACGGCTTTTAGCGCTTTTATTCTTGGTAACTGCAAGAGTACATGTCCTTTTTGGAACATTCTTTCGTGTGAGTATCATCAAATTACAAACATATTCAAAAATCTAACGGACATAGTCACCCGTCGACGCACTAAGTCAGCACGTGCCACGAATAGCGATCACCATATCGCTGCTTCATAAAAAAGCCTCATGATGCCACCGCCATCGCTGGAATAACCGGGCCTTGTTTCTTACAGAAGCAGGTGCCTCTGCAGGATGTGGACGGTGCGGCTAAACGGCGTTCCAGAGGATGTCACCCGGAGGGCTGCACGCATCAACGGCAAGGTCTACTCTTTCGACAGTTGCCAGATGGCATGGAACTTGGTCCACGTGTTCATCTTCGACCCCGTGTCGCAGCGGTGGGATATGGTGCAGACGCAACTTCCCGACGCCGGGCCGGTTACCATTTCCCTCCCCACAGTTGTAGCGTACGGCCACTGCGCGTATCTGTGGGGCGGCCCGCACAGCTGGCCATTTCCAAGTGTTCTTTATCGCTTCGACCCAAACACGATGACATGCAGCCGTCTGGCGGTGTCCGGTGAGGTGCCGTCATCGATTCACTGCAGCACAGCTTGTGTTGTGGGTAACCGCAAGTATATCTTAAGTTACTGGGATCCTTCGCCATATATGCGGGTCCTTGACTTGGATACCCTACGGTGGTGTCGTGTCCCCACCAGCGGAGAGGCTCCGGTTCTTCATGCCTGCCACAGTGCGTCTGCCATCGGGACCCGCATGTATGTGTTCGGCGGCAGTGCAACAGACCGTTCCCTCACCCTATACTATTTTGAAACGGCCACCTCTTCTTGGGTGCGCCCAGAGGTTCAAGGCGTTCCCCCTGTGTATCGGCGAGGACATTCAGCCTTCGTGTTCAACGAACAGCTGTACATTTTCGGAGGGTACAGCGATGTGCTCAAGACCTTCTTAGCAGATATGCACAAGTACGACCCCGTGACATCGCGTTGGACCGAAATGAAGCCCTATGGCTCACCACCATCTCCCAGGTACTGGCATGGCTGCTCAGTGATGGGTGAAAGAGTGTTTATCTTCGGCGGCTTTGGGCCGGCACCCAACCGGGATGAGAGGCAGGTTGCAGAGGAGCGAAGGGCGCTGACGGATCTCCACGTGTTGCACTTGGCACCGACACTGTAGAACCTGTGCTTACTTGCAGTGATTGATGCACGGCTGGATCTACGCCCCTTACCACCCTTCATTAGAGAAATGGTCTACGCTATAACTTCTCACCCATCGTAGGCGATGGCACATGCTGCATCTCAAGCAAATTGAGTGCCTTCGGCGAAGGCAGCTTGGTGATACGGTGATGATGCAACTTCGGCGCAGCTACTTGACAAAGAAATAAGCACTTCTTTTATACGCAAAGAACGCCTTTCTTCAGTGCTCTATTTTCGCGCAAGCAAGGAAGTCGCTAGTGTTTTGTTTATATTCATGTCACTCGGGGCCGCCACGTTCTCGTAATAATAAAGGGAACAAATTTTCTGAACGAAGTGTTATTCACTGAAATCGATTCAGCTCCAGCCCGGTGGTTTCTTCAAGCAAGTCGCATTAACACCACTTCGGTATGAAGCCCGTGTTGAATTCTAGTTTGCCGCGTAGCCACTGCTGGTCATCCATTTCAAAGCATATGGTAGATAGAGATATGTGTCGGTAGGTGTCGATTCCAGCTCTTGTCCGGAAACAACTTTCATCTTTTGCGATGACCTTAGAAACCAAACAGTTATCACTTATTTCCGCATGTCTGCTTTCACTTTTACGCTGGTTTAAAGGTTCACTGATTTTACAGCCTGCTAGTTATGGTTCTCTTTTAGAGCGCAGCTCTTTGGCGTCCGTTCCTGGGTTTCGCGTCGGCGTCGGCGTTGTCGTCGGCCTCGTAACCAGCTCCGCCCCCCTTTCATCCCCCCAGCGCTATCGGCGTCAGCGGCATCAGTCAGTCGCTGCTATCTCTTCCCTCCTCCCTTTATCGTGTTGTCCGCTTGCTGCGCGCGCTTCTGCCCCCATCGTTTGCCGCTGGGTGTACACGCCGCCCCCCTCCCCCCTCTTCCTGCGAGTCTCCGGTTGTCAAAGCGCCGGCTCGAACTTAATTCCTTTCTTCGCTCCTCCTCCAATGCAACCCCTGTGCGGTGGCAATCAGAGAGCCAGATCGGTGGCGGCGGATCTGTATATGTGCACCGCCCGAGCCGAAATTGCGAATACGTGTGAAAACTAAAAAAAAAACTTCTGTGATAGCGCATACATGTGTTGCTCGATTTCTTTGCCTCAATCTATCGAAAAGGTGAAACAGCTTATTTGCTGCGCTCAAATTTCGCATTAGGAAGTAACGTAATCGTCGGTAATTTTTTTTTCCTATATATACGTTGTAATTTCAATCTGGAAGCATCCGATCGGTATCTATGTCTTCAGCTTGAGCTGATAGAATGCGTCAAAGCTTGTGTAACTGATCGTATTTGGTGCAGATCATATTGAAGGCAGTCGACAGCATGCTGGCCAGTATCTGAAGCTTCCTTACAGCTTATTTATACTGATGCGAGAGCGCTCCAGTGGGCTGCGCACGCCAGATACATTCTCGACAGGCCAACCCACGATGGCTGGTGTGAAATGTTCGAAGATGTGTCTGTGACACCAACTTGAATAGACAAATCAACTTTGTGCCATGGGGCTATTTAGCAACAGATGACCTAGCGCCATAAAAAATTAATCACAATCAACAGTAAAGGCGAAGGTGGGAGAATAAATCGTGACAGCATACGTGGTTGGCCGAATTAGAAAGGACGACCAACCGGAGTAAAGAGGCGATGGAGTTCTAAAAGTATATGACAGTATATGGCAGCATATGACAGGCGAAAATGGAAGAAAGCATGATGGAAAGGTAACAACATAAAACGGGTGTATGGGCGAAAGGGAAAAACAGAATAAAAAACGAAAACATGGCCAGCAACGGCCTGGAAGAATTCTTATGATCATACAAAAGAAAAAAAAATTACTGTCAGCAACTGTAGCCCTTCCGTTCCGTCCCGAGCAGAAAGAGACCGTCAAGAAAGAAGCGGTGGAGCTTATGTGTTGCATCCATCGCGTTTCACGTAGCATCAAAACTGTGGCAAGCCTTCAAGCGGTTAACAGAGCTTTGCAAAACCACTCTATATTGTTTAACCTTGTACGTTTTGTTTGCTTTGTTCCATATTTCAATACTCCACGAGTATGTTTTATATAATATCCACCTGTTTGTCGTCACTGCATGTCATGTAAAAGGGGGCTTGAGCGCAATCAAGTGAACATGTTTCACTTTTTGCACGAGCCTCCTCCGCTGATTTCTTTCTGACGGAAATAAGCTGCATTAGATTTGATTTGATTTGATTTAAGATTTTTTTGTCTCCGCTGTGTGAACTTCGCAGTATGTGCCCGTTTGTGATTAATGTCAAGAAGAATAGCCCGCAGTGTACCAAGAAGCATGATAAGAAGTTCACCAGTGTGTTTCAGGAGTCGCGCAGAAAGTTCTCCTCACTTCCAACAGTTTCTACATTGGAATGACTGGTACATGTTTTAATGAAGGAGCATGTGAACACAGGCTGCCAATAGAGAATAATCCCGGAGGTCACTCAACAAACCTTCGTAAGCGATTAAAATATAAGCGTCACGGTATGAAAAGGTTTCTTGTAAACATGCATTTGGAAACGACGTTTTGTTCAGAACTGAACACAACACAAAAGAGGGTGGTCGCAGAAGCGTTTCACGATATTAATACTGGTGAGAAGTGTCTCAGTACGCCGTATATTTCACTTCTGCGCTATAAAATTGTTTTCGTGGCAGGCCGATTGGAAAGCTTTTTGCTACTTATCACGCGTTTTTTTTTTTCAGGCTATGTTTTGACTCCGTCACCCTGTTTTTTCTTTTCGCTCATCCGCGTGTTTTTTGTTATTACCCACCCATCGTGCTTATTTCCATTTTCATATCTAATACATCCTATTTTATTTCTGAATATGCTGGTGTGGCGTGTCCACCTAGGCTACTCAAGCACCTTGGGGTCTCTTTGAGTGTCCGTAATAAGAGGGCACATTACTGGAAAATACCGCGTGCAAACTCTTCAGCACTCTTATCATGCTTGTGTCCCTTACGATATCTCGATTCTTGGCACGGTGACCGCCTGAAACCTGTCTCTCGCCCTAAAATTTCTTATGTACGCGAAAATATTTATTGCACAGTACTTTATATCCAGGTTTTCAAAAATTTTCGCTCCTTTATGTGAGATTCATATTTTGAATCTGTCTGATCTGATTATCGATGCTGCTATGTAAACGCTGGTGGCCTTGGTTTATTTACCTGTATGTCGGATAGGCAGTTTCGCGTTTCATGTTTTTACTGGACCTTACACGCCCAATAGTGCGTGCATTCTTGCAAGTCAAGCTAGTTTATGTTTTACCGAAGCTTCCTGCGTCTTCAAATGTTTCTGATAGCCCCTTTTTGTCGGGCTTAAGCAGGCGGTTGTACTTACCTGTTCGTTTCCTACTTATTCTTTTCTCCCATGATTTCCGGTTTTCAGTATCGGGAAAATCGTTGTAGAAGGATTTAGTTTGTATGCTCTTCTCTCCGTCCATGTACCACGCTGCGTATTTTATTTAATGGAGCAAGGTGTATAGAAAAAAGGATGCGTTTTTTTTCACCCATTACTGACACATTGACCGCTAAAACGTGATTAGATCAAAGGGAAATTTTTGTGTTAACGGGAAATTTCCGCCTTTATAATGCCCCCCCCCCCCCCCTTTTCTCCAACCCTCCGCGACGGTCCAGAAACAATTCAGCATTGTTTCATCAATCAAGACTTACTAGTCTTCTGTGGTGTCATACAACAGACATTGCAAAAGAAGTTTAGACACCGCATTCTGTACGATATCACACTGGACTTTCATTTGCTAATGACCCTTTGTTCTTTTTAACTGAGCTACACGACTTCTGGAAAGCGCTCATGGTATACTGACAATGCGAATCTTGTTTCTGCAAAAGGTCACTTCAGAATGATGATTGTTGACATAAAGGGAGTGTAACCCCACAATGTGTTCAAACCCTAGTGGCAGTCGCTCTTACTAATATGCTCTTCATTGTCTTTATTCTATTTCTTCTTGATTAGTTTAACGTATTATGATGCGTTAGTCGTGTGCTCTCTCCATCGTCTCTTTGGCAATCTTTGGTGACTTGAACGCATCGTGTTAATCCAAAATTTTTTTTTCTAAAGGATGGCACACAGTTCATAGACGTAGAACATTGCATGAATGTAATAAATACTATGTTAAATAAAAAGAACATATCTGGCCTGTGTTTTTTTTTTCATCCAGAATAAAAAGTCTGCCTAGCCCTTTTAGTTGTGTTGTCTTCTATCATGGTAGTGGAGTGCAGCCGCTAGCTGAGTTCTTTGTAAATAATTTATAAATGAAATATTTATTTCCTAAATGGTTTAAGTGTGATGTTAGAAAAACAAGCTTGCCTGGTCTTGGGAAAGCGTGCCAGACTCGCAACCCACAGGTCAAGTGTTCGATTCACGGCCAATTGCCCCAAAATTTGCTTGCAGCGCAACTGAATTGCTTTCTATACTTAGACGTCCAATGACAATAGAGTCTTGTTTCCACGTTCTGTTCATTAGTTTTGCAGTTTTTTATCACTTTTGATTCCACGGCTCCACGTGTGACGTCAGCACCCTCTTGACCAATCCGGTTTTCCGCGCACAACAGTGAAGACGCCAACTACGCGGAGTTCTCCGCTCAACGGTACCCTTACAACTATAGCATTAAAAGCAGTTCGCTCTTCTTCCAACGTGTCAACACGCACCCAGCTAAAGACCTGTTCTTTCACAGAGAACAAAAGTATCGAACGTCTTTACAAATATCGTTTGCTCTACCGGCTAATATAGAGGAAAGGCAATTACGAAACATTTTCAATAACCTATCAGGCGTGGCAGGGAGAAATAATACGCGTCAAACGCCAATTTATGCGAAGTTGGTTATGCAACGTCATCGCATGGCTTGATTTAGGCAGTAGCTGGCGCATAACGCAGCAGATATATTCAATAAATTAGATACTTGCCGCCTGTACTGCAGTACGTAATCTCCTAGAGCGCTACATGACATATTCAAATGTAACATCACTAATGTTTAACCAATTAATCATATTGCCTGCAGAACGCTAGTCTGCTCGATTCCGCACCACGACACGGATGCAGCTTCATTGCTGTTTCTTTTCCTCCAAGTCATTTTTTTAACTACCTTATGTCGACATGCTCACTTTCAAGACGTTGGATGCTGTATTTTGTACGAATGCAGACAATGTAATATTATGTATTCATATAGAGTCGCTGGTATATATTGTGCAGTATTTATTTCACATTAGTTTATTTATTTGACATTCACTTCGGAGGCGCACCTCTTTATAAAAGTGTTTATAAAACAGCTTTAATCCATTTATAAACAGGTTCTGCTGTTCTTTTTCTTTCGGGTGCCAATGCTCATGATATTTATTATGTTAATTTGTATGTTATTCAGCCTCATCTGTGCACTCCTGTTCTGCCATTCACTAGTGTCCTGGCTTTATCAAGCTTTTCTTACAGCCTTCTTGCCATGACATCCATCAGCATTGTGTAAGTTGAAAAAAAAACTTTCAATTAGCAAAAGCAATCGTTAAATGCATTGCTGGGTTCAAACCTGTTGAAACGATCAAATAATAACGTCTGGGCAAAGAGTTACTTCCAGAAGCTGCGCAGGAACAAAAGTTGTTTTTTCTTTCATTGGAGAGTTTCATGAAATAACTTTTCTACCATGCCCACAATTCCAGTCGAAGCCCAAAATCGGCACCCATTACCATCTTTACTTACAACTGTGGTTTTCGTTTTGACGTGAACCCATCTACCTGCAATCCGAATTACTATGTAATGATGTTGGAGTCAAATCTGATGAGTTTCTTCTGTTCTGCATGATTGAATTCGAAAGAAAGAAAAAAATTCCATACACGACAAAATCCAAATTGTAATCTTTATTCTCATAAAAACAAAAAAGGAAAGCGGTGGCCATGTTAAACTCTCCTGAATGTGTTCCATCAGCATGTTACGCGTATGCCGGGTGTATAACCTAAGTTGTTCCGCAATTTTTAAAACCGGCCTTTTTCAGTAGGAGTGGTCTTTACGGCTTAGCATTCTCAGCGCTGTAGCCTGTCCGAATACAGCTAAAGTGTGCTAACCAGCATAGCTGAAATTGACTAGTGGCATAGCTGAAATTGACTAGTTAATTTTATTGTGTTAGAAATACTACTGTAGGTTTCGACTCGTTGCGTAGCCCGGGTCGTAAGGGACGGATGACCTTGAACACGTTGCTTCAGCCGCGCACCGCCAGATGGCAGCATCATCGGCACGCCGCGCGGCCCGCGGCGCCGAGTAGTTTGCTCGGTATACGACAGATGACGCCACTAGGAGGTCCGCCACTTCTGGCCTTCAAAGCCAGCGTTAGCAGCATTGGCGCGCAGTGCATCGATGGCATTCGAATGATATCGATTAAGCAATTAGCTTAATTTCTAATCAGACCACATATATAAATACCACCGAGAAGGAAACTGGCGGAGTTGGGGAATAAAACCAGGGTCTCCGGAGTGCGAGACGAGCACGCTAACCACTCCGCTATTTCAGCTGGATGGTTTCGAATCAACAAAGGCGCGTCTAATGAATACAGTGTCTTCGTTCACTCCAATCTTCCTCCATTCTCGTTACGGCGAGGTTCAGGTGTCCATCGAGATATCTGATTCGGATACACTTCCCTTCCTCAGAAACCAATTAGCCGACGAGCAAGGTGTACTGCCGAAAGGGCGATGGCGTTCTGTGGACTCCCTGGCATCGTGGCGGAATGGTGACGTGACCAAATATGGCTAAGCCCATGCTCCCGCGCTGTAGAGCGTCTATAAATGCACGCTTGCCTTGGCGTGAATGCTTTGCTATGCAGACCTCTAAGGAGAAGTGGCAGCGACAGGAAGAAGCGAGAAAGCGACAACGTGCGCAAGAGACGCCAGAACAGCTTGAAGAACGTCTTGCAAAGCGTCGTGCTAAGGATGCAGCTCGGCGACACCGTTCTACCTCGCAGAGTTGTTCCAGGTCATCGGTCACCGATGAATCTCAACACCTGACTGATCAGGAACGCCGCAGTTCTACCAGCTGAAGGCAACGCGCCGAAGAATCACCAGAAGAACGCGCGCACCGTTGCTAATGCAATTTACCCGGTTTAACCAGAGCTAAACCACTGCCAATTTTTATTGCGAAAGCCATACTACTCCCAAGAACGGCCTTTCGCGTAGCGGCGGTCACCTGTCACGTTTGACCTTTAGATTGCCTTCTGACGTCTTACCATGCCTAGTGACGTCACAGCGTGGCGTCATACAAGGAGCGAGAGACGGGCTACACCTCGACTCGTCGGGTGGTGGTGGTGGTGGTGAAAATATTTATTTCAGAACGGACAGGAGGTGTTTGGATGAGCCCGTAAGGGACCGATCCTTACAAACACTAGATGGAGGTCCCTAGTTTGGGACCCCAGTGGGGGTAGTCGCCGCCCGGGCGCGCCCGACTAAGGCTTGTTGGGCCTGTAAGTCGTGGCAGCCGAGCAGGGACGCCTCCCAGTCCTCCCGGGTCGGGTGACGGCGGCCGCTTGGCACGGCGCGCCGCGCTCCGCCCGCTAGAGTCGCTAGTGACGTTATGGCGTGACGTCATACCAGGAGCGAGAGCCGGGCTACCAACTCGGCTCGTCGGGTAACGGCGGCCGCTTGGCACGGCGCGCCGCGCTCTTCCCACTAGAGGCGCTGCATATGCAGTGTAAAACACCTGCTTTCGCAACCTACCAGGCTTGACCAAAGATAATCCCCCGCCATTTTTTTTCTATTAGTGCTAGTCTCTATATATTGAAAGGCACACAGTTCACTTTAAGTAATGTGGATATCAGTTTTTAGAATTTACAAAACGCAGTTACCCACGGGCCAACAAATTTTGCTCACACCGCGCCAAAATACATGCACTTTCGAAAAGCCCGGAGGCAATGCAACAGATCCAGTACAGGTAACCCGTCGAAATAGCCAAAATTTGTCACGTCACTGCGGCGAGGGTAACCTTGTATTCGAAGTTCTAAATATTGATAGGATATTACTCGCGGTGAGCTACACACCTCTCAACACAGAGGGAAGCTAACAGTAATAGTTTAAAAGTCGTTGACCTCTGTTTCCAACGCCTGGCCACCCCAAACATACATTCGGGTTCCGACTGCGGACGCCGTGTGGAAGCAGCGGCTAGCCGGGGCCTCTGCACTGGTAGGAGCGCTATGCCACGTCAGCTCCTCAAGGTCAACATAATATACACGGTGTGAGGATTCCGGGTCCAAGAAATCAATGATGTACATCCATTGACACAGCACACAACCAGAGAAGAAGATGCTCAGTGTCAGCATTTGGCCAAACATTTCCGGGCGGCTCCACGTCACATCGAGGGTATACAACCGGTATAAGCCGCCAATCCGTGACCTTATGTCCGAGGAGCTCCCCCACATGTAGGCACAGTCACCGTAGGTGACAACGCTGTGGTCGCTAAAGTTAATGGGCTCGCCTTCAAGGTGCAGGTCAGTCAGCGGCACACCCCACCTGCACGTTGCAGGGTGGAAGATGTATACGCCTAAACGGGCGCCTAAGATTTCATCGCTGTCATCGTGGTAGTTGTAGAACGGGTGGAACGAGTAGACCTTTCCTTTGATGGCAACAGCATGTTCTTGACGAGTTCTGGAACGCCGTTCAGCAGCACGTTCCACATCGTGCAGTGGTAACGAATCTTCTCAGAAATGAAACCGGGCGTTAGTTTTTCCTTCCTGCTGTCGGGCAAGCACTGGGTAAGAACAGGTATGGTAGGCGTTTTTATTTTTTTTTTGTGCAAGCCTGTGTTGATTTTAGTGAGAAAGCTTCTAACGCACCCTTTGCAGTTATGACGATATAACAACTGTTCCTGGGGTTACGCGAAGAGGAGAGAGGAAAACCGTGTGCGAAGGGTTGCGCAGGGAAAGAGGGGACACGAGGAAAGCAGGGAGGACGCTACGAACTGGGTGGCGCAGGCGTGTATGACACCGAGACACATTTTTCTTCGCTACAGCCTATAGTGCATCGTTCGATATGATGGCGTGAAGCGATAGTAATATTGAACCTCTTGAGTAGCAAAGGCATTGTGTGTTTGTTTCAGAAGCCACGGAACTGCAGGCCCTGCGCACACACAAGATTTGCTGCGCTCGTACGATTGCAAACACAAGCGCGGAGTCTAAGAAGACCTGCATAGACGGGCAGCTGAGGTCACAAAGAAATGCTAACATCAGCATTGGGCAGCCATGGATGGAGGCAGGAGGCAGGTTCGGGCTTGGGCCACTTGACATCAGGGTGAGGCCAAAGCCAGCTAACATGCGGCCGTTGGAAAAGGGGTCAACGTAATAGGAAAGCCGACCTCAAACTCGCTCCGCGACAGGACCCCTAAAATCCGGACGTCCAAATGCTTGCGCCCCCATGGTGGATTGAAAACTTTATTATGCAAGCGAGTTTGGACCGTTCAAGGCCTCAGGGGCACGGCGCAGCCCTCGTATTACGCACATGTGCCCAGGGCGCGTATAACCATGGCACTGGTCCCAGTATCGGGACAGAGTGACGTAGACGCGAGTCGTCAGATCTGCGCGCTAGCCAATGCCTCGCTACAATTCACATTGCTGGCGGTAACTGCTCCTTTAGTTTTATTCTAGCATTGCATATTCGGCATGATTAAGGATTATTACTTGAACGGAAAAAAACTGGGAAACTTCAGTTCTCATTAATAGTACGACGTGATGGCGTTAAAGTGTCCTACGGTCGCTAGGGTTTTCCCTGGCGCACCGTTTTGCAGACATCGACACACTTGTTAAAATCATAAACTGTTTTATTGCACATCATCGTCCACATTATTTCAGTGCCTATAATTATTGACCCTCATTAGCTATGTGGTCCTGTCATGTAATTTGCCTCGTGTGCGATGCGAGGTACTGGTACAAGGCCTCTATCTATCCCACTTAACGCAACGTGTATGATGTGCAATAAAGCAGTTTATGATTTAACAAGTGTGCTAAATGGTGTACCAGGGGACACCCTAGCCACCGTAGGGACACTTTAACGCTATTACGTCGTACTATTAAGGTGAACTGATGTTTCCCAGTTTTTTTTCCTGTCAAGTAAGAATCCTTAATCATTCCGAAATTGCACTCCTGCACTAAAACTGACGGAACGGTTACCACCACTAAGAGGAATTGGGGCAACAGAATGGCTTGCCCGCAGAGCTGACGACTCGTGTCTACATCATTGAGCACAAATGTTGCAGTCGCACGCATTCTGTACCTCGGGATGTCAGCGATCTTGTCGTGTAGCGCGTTTGATGTCGCCTTTCCTAGCGCGTTGATCTCCTTTTCAAACGGCCGCATTTTCGCAGACTTTGGCCTCCTCCTGATGTCAAGCGTCCCAAGCCCGAGCCTGCCTCCTGGCTGCGTTCATGGCTGTCTAATGGTGACGTTCCCATTTCTTTGTGACCTTACCTGCCCGTCTATGTAGGTCTCCGCAGACTGGATCCGCGCCTGTGTTCGCAATCTTACGAACACGGCAAATCTTGTGTGCGCGCAGGGCCTACAGTCCCGTGGCTTCTGAAGCAATCACAGAAGGCGTTTGCAGTCAAGAGGCTAAATATTCCTAGCGCTTCACGATATCACATCGAACGATGCACTAGTCTGTAGCGAAGAAATATGTGTCTCGGTGTCACACACGGCTGCGCCGCCTAGTGCGTAGTGCCCTTACTGCCCTCCTCGTGTCCTCCTTTCCCTGCGCAACCCTCCTTACACGCTTTCCCTCTCTCTTCTTCGCTAAGCCCAGGAACAGTTGCTACATTGTCATAACAGGAGGGGATAAGCCAGAAGCTACCACACTACAACGAAGAGAAGCAAGAAAAAAAAACGCCTACTAAATCTGTTCCTTCGTAGTGCTTGCCCGATTGCAGGAAGGAAAAATTAACGCCCGGTTTCATCTCTGAGAAGACTGGTCATCACTGCACGATGTAGACTGTGCGGCTGAACGGCGTTCCAGACCTCGTCAACAACATGGCTGTTACTATCAAAGGGAAAGTCTACTCGTTCGACACGTTCTACAACTATCACGATGAAAGCGATGGAATGTTATTGCAGCCACTTAGGCGCATACACCTTCCACCCCGTAACGTGAAGGTGGGGTGTGCTGCTGACCGAGTTGCACTCCCACGGTGAGCCCATTAGCTGCATCGACCACGGCATTGCCGCCTACGGGCAGTGCGTCTACATGTGGGGGAGTTCCTGGGACATAAGGTCGCGAATTGGCGGCACATACCGGTTCGATACCTTCGCTATGACAGGGAGCCGCAAGGAGATGTTCGGCCAAGTGCCGACAATGAGCATCTTCTTTTCTGTTTGCATGCTGGGTCAATGGATGTACCGTCTTTGTCAAAAGTAACCAGGCTGCATGGTTTGCTTCAAGCTTGTATAGTGGGGCCCTTGTGGCTTTCCTGAAGATCAAAGGGTATTGGAGGGTAAGAAGACCCCCAATCTTTACCTTTAACGACCATTTCAGCTTGAGGGAAGCCGTAAGGGCTCTACTGTACGAGCTAAAAGCAAACCATGCAGCCTGGTTACTTTTGACAAAGGCTGTACATCTTAGATAGCTAGGACACGGAATACTCGTACCGTGTATATTTTCTCGACCTGGAGAGCCTGACGTGGCATCGCGTTCCGACCAGTAGAGAGGCCCCAGCTAGCCGCTGCTTCCACACGGTGTCCGCAGTCGACATCCACCGTCTTTTCCCGGCCCCTGCAAAGAGGCTGAGTAAGACGGAGGAGCGAACTTTAAGGCGCCTGCAGACAGGTACTCTACTCTGTCCTGCAATCTTAAAGCATTACGATCCAAACACGGATGGGCGATGCCCGCACTGTGGGGAGACCTGTGATATTGTTACGTGACGGCAAGCGATGAAGAAAGGACTGCATGACCGAAGCGATGATATGATTTAATGTCTGCGAGCCTAGCACGAGCGCTCCTGCCCATGCCACTGCCCGCTTCGTCGTCTTCTAGTCCGTCACATGACTCTGGGCCACGAAGCGATCGTCCCGATCGCGCGAACTAGAAGAATGCCACAAACGATGACAAGCAGGACGTGACGATGGTCGTGGCAGAACATACGAACAGAGAAGATAAGATGAAGGGCATGCCGTCACGATGAAAGAGATGATGAGCTGGTGAAGCCAGGTCCACGAAGACGGAGGAGCCACCGGTTTCTGGAAGTCAACGTCGAGACCCGTGGACACACCCGACGGCAGGGGCTGGGGTACTTGTTTCTCATGTGAGTGTCGGTGGTCAATGGGTTCTCTGGTCAGTGGCGGCGGTCTCGGTTCAATGGGGTCTTAGGTCGTTGGGTCTTCTAAGTTCTCATGTGGGTTCTCATGTGGGCGGTGAGTGGGGTCACAGGGCAGTTGGGGCGGTCGTTGTGTCCTCGTGTCTTCTGGCCGGGGCTTGGGGAGGGCGGTGAAGAGCGGCGGCGTCGGGGCATACCTGGCAGGCTGTTGAAGCGCCGGGAGGTGCGAAGCCGTGAGCTCTCCGCAGAAGACCTCGGTGTACAGCAGGCTCCTAAGCTCCGGGACAGGGATGAAGAAGGTACCCGGCACCTCACACCAAATGTTACGTGACGGCAAGGGATGAAGAAAGGACTGCATGACCGATGGCGATGATACAATTTAATGTCTGCGAGCCTGGCACGAGCGCTCCTGCCCATGCCACTGCCCGCTTGGTCGTGTTCTAGTCCGTCACAATATCTTCCACATGGTGTGGGCATGTACTCAAAATCCCCACCTCCCCACCTCCCCCCTCCCCCTACCCCTTCCAGAGAGGCATGGGAGACTGCCCTCCTCAACTGCTCCTCGCATGAGTCTCAAAGGGCTCTGGTGAAACGGGCGATAGACGGGGCATTGTCATGCGGTGTCCCGGACTAGGGACGCCGACCATGTAGCGGGGCCACTCTGTGGCTCCCAAACTCTATTTCAACAATTAAAAGTTTTCACCACAACCACCACCAGTCGGAACCCGCATGTTTGGGGTGGTCAGGCGTTCGACATAGAGGTAAACGACCGGTACGATGATTACTTGTATTATCTGCAAACCACCAGCTCGATGTGGGTGCACCCAAGTGTGGAAGGTGTGCGCCGCAATGGTCGCAGACATCACTGTGCCTTCGTGCATGACGAAGACCTGTACATCTCTGGTGGCTGCAACGGACAGCTGGGCGCCTACTTTGGAGACATGCACAAGTATGACATCGAGAACTTGTGTTGGGTTGAAGTGACACCACGAGGGTTACGCCCATCTGCTAGGCGCTCGGCCGGCTGGAGCGTGATGGGAGAGAGGGTGTTAATTTTCGTTGGCTTCGGATCTGCACCACACCATGCAAAGCGAGAGCGCGGAGACAATGCTTCTGAAGAGGGAAAGGTGGTGACGGACCTGCACGTGTTGCACTTAGCACCGACACTGCGGAGCTTTTGTCTCCTTTCTGTCATCGATGCAGGTCTTGATGTAGGTGGATTACCGGCAGCTATTGGAAACCAGATCTACGCTATCTCTTCTGGCTCATCATGACAGCGCACTCGTGCTGCGCCTCATACGAACGGCGCGCCTTCAGCAGAGCCACAGAAGGTGGTGAGGCGACGACGGTAGTGATTTCAGGGCATGTACTTAGGTAGGTAAAAATTCTTTTTTTTCTGAGAAACACATTAAAAACCGAGCTTCCGCGGCAAGCAGCCATTGGCCCCCTATCGCC
Organism: Amblyomma mixtum; assembly: GCF_055824585.1. Lineage (NCBI taxonomy): Eukaryota > Metazoa > Arthropoda > Arachnida > Ixodida > Ixodidae > Amblyomma > Amblyomma mixtum. The sequence goes on along the minus strand of NC_143014.1, from coordinate 386,519,943 downwards.
TATGAGCACCCTGCTCTGCGATTTTTTCCACCCTCGGCAGCCAGCGGAACCGGGACCAGCAGGATTTGACTGAACCACGCTCAATCGTTCGTCATCCGTCAGATGGCGCTGTCGGCGCTCGCAGAATAGAGTCACTGGAACTCTATTGCAGAAGGGCGAAGGAACTTTTTCACCCGCTGTCATGCCGTGGCTGACTAGCTACGGCCATGGCACTAACAAAATAAACAAAATAAAAATAAATCTTGCAAAATCAGGGAAAACTTTCTTTCCCGGTTTTTTTTTCCATTTCTCAGAAGGAAAAAACGCTCGAAAATTTCCTACAGTAGTTACGGGCACAGTTCCACATCATTGCGCACTGCGAAAATTGTTCCAAATGAGCTGTTTGCAAGTCTGCCCAGCAGCTGCAGTTGTCCACATGGTGGCAAGGCCACTGCAAGAATTAAACCCTGACATCGGTCACATTTCCGCAACTCCTAATTGCGTTATCTTCTGTTTCGACGGCAGCGCAGGTTTTTCTTGAATACGAACTCCTTAAAGCTGTCGTTTAAGGAGCTCAACTCACGCTTTTTACGCTCCCGCGTTAAAACTGAACTTTTTCACACCAATTACAATTGAAGTTCTTTGCTACTCTGCTGCTGTGGTTTAAATTTCCCATTGTTTTTAGAGAGCTCCTCCATTTTGGTCAGGCGGCACTTCCTTTCTTCTGTTCCGGGTGACTTGCTAAATCCTCGCCCTATGACGCTTAGGGGCGCCTTTTTGGGCGCATTTTTTAGCGCCTCCAAGTTTCCGTGTCCTCTTGCCTTTCTTCTGACTCGCGCACGTGTGGAAGTTGTCGAAGACGACGATATGCAAAGCACAGCGCGGAATATCAGGGTGGAAGGCTCCGACGAGGGCCGCATGGCCTTAAAGGAGTACAGACACCTAACTTTTAGGTGCATGCTTTCTTGTTTGTAATAATGCATAAGGTATTATTATACATGGATTAACACGTGGTATTCTCCTACGACCAATAAATAATTTATAATCGAATTTAATTCTCGTGCTGTTTCGATTTCAACAGCCGAACGATTGATTGTGACGTCAAGAAGTGGTTTTAGATCGCGCGAGACATGAAAAAACTGCAATATAATCGCTGATTCTACATTCATTGTCATTCTGTCTCTTGAGGAAGGCTGGCTTTAGCACTCTAAGGAATTAAAGCAATGAAGCAGTGATTATATCGACGTTTATTCTTGCTTTGCATGACATGAAACTACTGCTCGACCTCAAAGCCACCGTTCGGCTGCTAAACCGTAACAGCGCGACTGGAAAAATTGGTTATAAATTATTTAGCGATGGTAGACGAATATACCACATGCTGATTCGTGCATAGTAACGTCTTTCGTATCGCTGTAGAGAAGTAAACATTCCATCAAGATTGGGTGTCTATACTCCTTTAACCGGTGGAAAATGAGGCTGATATGTTCGAGATCCGCATATTCGAAGCCCGCTGTAGACTCTAAGCATGGTGAGTTTTCCAAAGCCACTTCCAGCTATGAGGCGTCACACTTACGGCGGACGGAGTTTACGCAAATGGGGGTTATAATCCTAACGCAAAAGAAAAAACGAATATTATGACGCAAAGGCGCTTTGACGCATCCGTAGACATGCGCTTCTATCCGCCACCGCGATTTTCAAAGTATTTTCAAGAATCAAAACCCATAAGGACGGGCGGTGTCGGAATGCTCGACAAGAATTTCGACGTCAATTTGGCGTCATGTTCGTCATCGCATTCGCCGTGGTTTCCGGGTGATGTTCGCCTGAACCTGCCAAGAATGAGATCTAAAAATCTGGCAGTGGCTCCGTTCAGCTATGCCAGGATATACGTAGTAAGAGCAGTTTTGTCTGCTGACGTTTCGGTAGCGACACGACGTCGTTGTCGTTCAGCAGTTTGGTGGTGTCTCTTCGCGAAACGTTCCTCTTGTTCGTCGGGCGTATCGGCCGGCAGCTTAGCCTTTCGCGCCTCGTTTTCACGCTGCCCGCCGGCCTTGTACCATGCGACGACTTCTGGATCGAAAGACTCAATTTCACGCAGCGTGTACTTCTACCATGACGAGCGCGGCCGCTCTACTTCCTTCATGGTGCGCGTCTGAGGAGCCAGCGCATCGCTTCCGGATTATATCCCAGCTGCACGGCGTGACTCTGCGCATGCGCACTGAGCTGATTGCCTTGGTAACGGCGCATGCGCAGTAGTGGCCCTTTGCAGGCACCGGAAAATGCGCTTCTGCTAGCCTAGTGTAGCTTTCGCTACAAAAGTGTTTCGTGCCTCACAAGCAGCTTCGAATCACACGTCTACATATAACTTTTTTTTTCTCGAATGCGTGCATTTAATTCAAGATTTGATGAGACGGAAAGTTTAGGAGCAAATCAGAGATCATTTACAGCACGCACTAAAGCAAATGGCGACGACGTCAGTTGTGGCAAGAAAGATGCGCTTCGCTGCGGCCACAGGAAAATGATGAGGGCGAGGCTGGCCAGGCAGCTCGCGCTTCTTAATTTTTGTGGGTAGCAAGGGTGGCTGAGGCAGGTACTTGCCTCTAGCACGAATACTTTCAGTAGCGGCCGGCTTCACATAGTTCAACGACACGTTTAAGAAAGCGGCTTACCTGTGTTGGAATGGGCAAGCGTTCCCCGCAAGAAAAATTATCCTGTCCAACCATGTTAGTGACTACACGCTCAGCATGGTGCGCTCTGCATTTCTGCAGCGCAGTCTGCCTACTGAGGTTTTATTCCATCAAAGAGTCCATACGAACCGTGAAGATATGGCACAAATTAAATTCCACATGCAGCCCTAATCCCGAACTCTTGTTAGCTTACGAAGGTTTTTTTTTTTATATCTACCAAGAAAAGCTTAGTAAGTTCGGATTTGGATGTTAGAGGGTTCACCTTCCGAAAAAGATTATCTTTATTATGAGGCCATTCATGAATTTCAAAGTTTTACGCCAGCAATACTCTCCGAGGCTATTACGCGTTAGCGTTGAAATTCCCTTTCTGCAGAAAGTTCAGCCACGGTGTTGAGCGATGAAGCAGGTATCCCACATGTAACCTAGGTCACGTGACCTGTAATAATAATGTTTATTTTGCCACCATGCAGAACATGATGGAAGGGTGCCCATAGTAAAGCTGTCTTCTACACAGCTTGACTACGCCATGGGCACCCGGCCTTAACACTTGGCGGCATACAGTGGTGGCTAACAACATGAGATAATACAATGCGTGCAATAGACAATTATACGCCGTTTAGGGATAATTATACAATAACAGATAAAACAAAACAAACGCCAAACAAAGAAACAAAACCAACACTGGTTTTTACACAGTTCTCAGTGAAGATGAGACAAAAATAAAGCTAGAGCCGACGTCATGCGACATCATGACAACCTGCCCGCCGTGGCAGATGGAAGTAAAATTATTGATTGCTTGCGAGAGGCTGCTCGGGGAGAGCAATGTGGACAGGAGTGGTAAACTTCCATACACACAACTGTCCAGCAAATGCAGACGCCAGCGCCACTTCCATTCATATATCGTCTGCAGGGACGCACACTGTAGCGTCGTGCCGTCGTCATGAATGCCGTATCGAGCAGAAAAAGCTTCATCCCCGAGCAGGATTGAAACCACTGCCAGCGAAGAAGAGCAGCGTCGTGTCACGGTTCCTCGAACAATTCGGCTACAGCGGCAATCTTATAACGCGGTACATTTCACCTTCAGTCGCCAGGTGCGCTGCAGTAGGCGAAACAGAAGCTTACCGGAGTTTCTCGCCTACAAGCCCCACCGGTTGCTGTGTTTGAAACAGCCGCTTGTCGGAGCAGTGGCGCATCTCCCGCGCTGTGTGAATGGGAAGTACAGAATTGCCATGCCTGGTACGTCATACCCAGGGGACCCCAAACGGGCTCAAGGCTCCAAATAACGCTATCGCATCATGATCTTAAGGCGGTGCTCTTAAGTGTGCCCTCAGGTTTTACCTACCGTCTGATCTTCTGAACTTCCACATTGGCGCGCTCCGCATCAACCTTCTCAGCCCTCTCTTTGAATGCTGCACTCCCAGTTGACTCTTGTTTTACCTCTGATAAATGACTTTGATCGAGCAGGTGTTGAACAGGCTGTTCTACCTTGTCGACCATGTCCATGAAAAATAGAATAATTATCTGGTTAATTTCGGCTATCCCGATAAGCTTGCTCCTACTTCTGTCGGAACACTTAAATTGGGCTTCTTTTTCTTGTGCAAATTAGGAAATTATTTCGCCCCTCATAGCTTATAACGTGAGATGTTTGCCACTTCCAATTTTTTCCTCTTCCCATCTGAAGCCTTAAAAATGACTTAGTTATGGAAATTCCGTGGCTAAGATAAGATGAATAATCACATAATCGCATTGGCAGCTTTTGAAGGACAGTATTCTCCAGAGGCACCTGGTTACAAAGTGAAAACACATCGGAATATTACATAGAAGAAATGTATTCACAAACACAGCAACTGAGGAAGAGTGGTTAGAAAGATTCATCAGCAGCAAGCCAGGAACGATGATGTGGGCAGAATTTTAAAGAAAAAAGCTTACTCTGAGATCGTGCCAATCTGCAAGGCTTGGGCGCCGGGATTAAACGCGTTGCCGCAATTATCACCACCACCGTTCAGCTAAAGTCACATAGGTACACATTCTTACACTCTGCACACTCAAGAAGCGCAGTGTCACTGTTAACACTACGCGCAAACTGCGCGGCTGATTTCCTTTCATAGGACAGCACGTCCAGAGTGTCCTGACACGGCGCGGCTACCGGACGACGACCAAACAGAACTTCAAGCCAGTCTTCTCGATGCATGCAAAGGCTCAATGTTGTTCCACCCCTGGAGGCCGCACTGCTACACGCCGAAAGAAATGCCGTAAGGTACGGGATAAGCTCCAGCCGCCTGTATGCCTGCAGCAGCTCGCGACGCTTACAGACACTGAAGTTGGCCACGCACCGCCACATATGGCAAAGTCGACACGAGCCCGGTGACTAAGATTGTCCTGGTTTGATGGTTTTGATCTTGTTTATAATTAGTTCTGGTTATTGGCTTATATCCAGACCAGCATCGATGACAGCAAGCATACACAAGTTCTGCAGCGTTGGTGCTAAGTGCAACACGTGCAGGTCCGTCAGCTCCTCTTCTTCCTCAGAGATGTCCTCGAGATGCTCTTCCTCCTCAAGCCTCGGTGGAGGCCCGAAGCCACCGAAGACCAACACCCTCTCTCCAAGAACACAGCAGCCGGGCGAGTGCCTCGCAGACGGGCCTGATCCAAATGGCGTTACTTTAGTCCAGCACGGCTTTTCAACGTTATACTTGTGCATATCTGCTAAGTAGGTGTTCAGCATTTCGTTGTAGCCACCGAAGATATACAGCTCTCTCTCGTACACGAAGCCACCGTGACACTCGCGCACCTCCCGGGCGAAGCCTTGCACTTGTGGGCGCACCCACGTCGCAGTGGTCGTTTCCAGACAATATAAGCAATTGTCATAAGGATCGTCGGGTCGTGAGAATCCTAGGTTGCCACCCCAAAGGTACAAGCGGGTTCCAATGGCGGTCGCCGTGTGGTAGTAGCGCCCGAGGGGGGCCTCTCCGCTGGTCGGGAGACGATGCCACTTTAGGGTCTCTAGGTCCAGAAAACGTACAAAGTTCGATGAATCTCTGTGCAGTCCACCGAAAATGTACATCCTGTGATCATGCACGCACGCCGAGTGGTTAACATCAGCACTCGGTACTTCGCCCCTTACCTCCGGACGGCTCCATGTCATGGCATCGGTATCGAAGCGGTGGAGGCCGGTAACCTCTGGGCTGATGTGCTGTCCGCCCCAAATGTAGACGCAATGGCCGTAGGCTACAACGCTGCGGCCCATGATGTTAATCGGCTCATCTTCGGGAAGTGACCGCGTCTGTATCCTATCCCACCGGTACGAGACGGGGTCGAAGGTGTACACGTCGACGATGTAGCCTGAGATTTCATCACTGTCCGGGTAGCAGATGTCGAAAGAGTCGAACGAGTAAACCTTCCCTTCGATGGTGACCGACCTTTCGTTGAGGAGTTCAGGAATACGGTTGAGCCGCGCCGTCCACATCGTTCGATGGCAGCCAGTTCTTGCGAAAAGGATATCGGGCCGCTTTGTTCCTTTACAGCTAACGGCCGCGCGCTGAAATCAAACCTGGTGGTGGGCGTTACTTGCTCTTCTTCGTCTTTTGTTTCGCAGAGCGAGCTGCTGGTGCGCCGCCTGCCGGAGCCACTGCGTGGTCGGTTTTGTTCATAGAGAGAGAGAGAGAAAGAAAAGGACGGAAAGGTAGGGATGTTAACCAGGCGATATGCCCAGTTGGCTACCCTACACTTGGGGAGGGGAACAAAGGGGAAAAAAGGAAAAAGAGCAGCAATGAAATGAGTTTTCTAAGTGTCCAGCGACCACTATGTCGCGGGGACAGAGGGCGCTGCACGCAAAGACATTCGATAGGTTGGGGCAACCAATACGCCGCAGCGTGCGCTTTACATCATGGGATTCCGTACGCGCAGATAATAGGTTGTCTACGCTGAACCCCTCTACTGTTCTGTCTACCCTCTCAGCTGTTTTGTCGACTCATACATTCGCCACTACTGTAAATGAGGATGATCCGAACCCGGACATGCATCTCCTAATCTCTGGGCTCTTCGTCGCAGGGCGGATCATTATGCATCTCGTAATCCCGACGACCCTTCAGCTCTTCCAGCTCTTCATCGGGCTACTGCACGTGCGCGGCGCTACTCAAAGCGTCTTAGCAGACAACGCTGGGCTGCATGGTGTGCCCGCCTTTCCTCTACACAGGGTAATAGACATCTTTGGCGGGTATTTCACGCCATGGAACGCACTTCTCAAGTAGCTGATTATACCGAGAGCATTCGCTTTGCTCTGAATGTGGATGAAACTTCATTTGCACACCAAGCAGCCCGTCAGTTTTTCCCACATCATGACTGCCTCCCTACCCCTTCTCCCATATTATCGATTTCTGAGCCCCCTGATGAGGTTACTTCAGATTTTACCATGGCAGAATTGCTGGCCTCCATAGATCGCCTCAAAACAAGCACTGCTCCCGGGCATGACGGTGTACCTAACTCGTTGTTTCGCAACTTGGAAGGACCTGCTCTACATTCCCTCCTTGATACATTCAATGAGGTGTGGCATTCTGGAGTTATTCCTGCAGAGTGGAAACATTCCATCGTTGTCCCAATCCCGAAATCAGGTCAGCCGCCGGTTTCTCTTTCGGCCCTCCGCCCTATTTCACTTACGCCTACTATCTGCAAGCTTTATGAACACATTTTAGCAGCTTGCTTGTCGTGGTGGCTGGAATCGAATGATTGTTATCCAGAATCTCAAATTGGGTTCCGCCCTCACATTGGAACAGAAGACGGTCTGGCTGTTTTGGCTGCGGATGTACTAAACCATTCTCCCCATAGTCATCTTGTTCGTACGGTGATTGCGACTGACATCACAAAGGCATATGACAACGTCCTACACTCTTCTATTTTTGGCACCCTTCAAGATCTCGGTCTCCCGCATCGCTTTCTCCTTTCAATTCACTCATTTTTAACAAACAGAACCTTCAGTGTACGTATCCATGGGAAGCCTTTTGGTCACTTTACCTCCAACCGCGGTGTACCCCAGGGCTCCGTCCTCGCCCCCACATTATTTAATGTAACTTTTATACCTCTTGTCCGAGCCCTAGAGAAAATTCCTTCCGTGCGCGTCCTTGCGTACGCCGACGACATAACCTTGTGGTCCTGTAATCCAGATGCGTCTGGGCAACAGTCGGCGCTTCAGCAAGCGCTGGATGCCTTAACATCACGACTACCCCCTTTGGGTCTGACCCTCTCGTGTAATAAATCTTGTTTTATTCGCATTGGCAACAGAAGTGGCTTACGGAAAGCAGCACCTTTTACCTTTACGGTAGACAATTCTCCAATTCCTCAAGTTGAAAGTGTGCGTGTTCTAGGTCTTCTACTTCATACATCTGGGACTGGGACTCCGTGGCTAAACGCGACCCGTAAATCGACTCACGCTACTCTTGGTCTGATTCGACGCATAGCTATGCGCTCTGGCGGAGCGCGTTTTGATACTGCCCGTCAGCTCGTGCGCTCCATCCTTCAGCCGCGGATAGTGTACCAAGCGCAATTTCATCGCCTCACCCGACGACAGTGGGACTCCCTTGAATCAATCAATCGGGAGGCTATGCGCGCCATAACTTATCTTCCGCGTATCACACCCATACCCATTCTGCAAGAGTACGCTCAACTTAATACATTGAATAAACTTATCGACCAGCGTGAGGCAAACAGAGCACGCAAGATGTCGCTTCAGCTTCATCATTTACAGACTCTTCCCCCATGGTCATACTGTCAGCTCACAGACAATTGCCCCTCTGCTTCGACGCCGATATCAGCCGCCCATCTTTCTTCAGGGTGCATAATATACACCGATGCATCACACACAGCAGTGCAGGGAGTTACTGCAGTTTACAGTCCCTCACATCCTCATCTCAACTCCCGCGCTACATATAGCACGGATACTTGCTCCCCCCTGGCCTTGGAGCTTCAGGCGATACACAATGCCATTGCTTCCCTTCCACTCGTACCTACTTTCGATATTGTACACATTTACACCGACTCCCTTGCCGCCCTTAAGCAGCTTAAGGCTGTCCGGCGCACATTCCAAGTTACACAATCCATTCACCAACTTTGCACAAAATCCTTGTCCTGTGCGTATACACTGGATTCGCGGGCATGCCCAGGATCCGCATAATATTCATGTGGATGCAATGACACACCTTGACACATCCGATATCCCGCCACCTTCCCCTCTTCCCTCAGATCCGTTCCTGTCCCATGTTTCCGAGAAACAGTCTTTGCGTCAGCGAACACGCGCTCTAATTCCTCCGTGTTCGTACCCTCTCCCCCGGAGTCTCACTCGGGAGGAGGAGGTATCTGTGCGCCGGATTCGGGCAGGAGCGGCTCTGACTCCTTGTGTGCGTCATCGGTGGCGTGACAAACGTTACGAAGTGACAGACAAGTGTCCCCATTGTGGTGCTGCGCCCGACCAGTGTGATGAAAAACACTTGCTGTGGACTTGCCCGCCTACAGCTTCCGTGAGACGACGTTTACTAAGAAAGGTTGGCCTGCGATGAGACGTTGCAGACGACTATACCAAGTGGACTCTAGATAATCGCTATATCACGAACTTGTGCCGCTTTTTAAGCGAGGCTTGTTTGCACTCCTTTTTATAACATTCTTTCCTTTTTCATTATGCCTGATGGCAAACAGCTCGAATTAAAAAAAAGGAAATAGAAATAATAAGCCCCTACACGCAAAGACAGGGGGAAGACGCGATAGAAGGCTGTCGTCCGAAATGGTACGAGGCAGGTGGGAGAGGGGGATAGGCGCTGCACAGTGGGCGGCGCATGCGAATTTGAGCGCGAGACTTTTCGTGTTTGCCTTTAGCTTTCTACATAAAGGTAAACCAACGCAAAACACTGGACGAAGGAAGGAAATGACACACAACGCGCTGTCTAACAAATCAAGTTTAATCCTCCGGCAACGAAACATCTTTGTTTAATAATAATAATAATTTGTTTATTTCCATCAGTGATGGGGAGACTGCGGATAAAAGCCGCTTGACAACAAGCGACTTGACTGAAGCCCGCAGCCCCCCTACAAAGCAGGCAGCGATAGAACAACAACAACAAAAAAAAACTCACAGAAAGCACAATATTCAAAATTAATGCACGCACACTTGATAGTCAGAAGAGGTAAATAACAAAAAGCAAGCTAACATTTTTAGATGTTATTGTAAGCAAGCATTGTTAATGAAATGTTTGAGTAGGGTTCGTACAGAAATTGTATGCAAATCTATGCCTGATTTATGGAATGTATTTAAAAGGGTTGGCAGTGTGTATGACACTTTTTGCCTGTAATAATTTACCCGCGCAGTGACCACCTTCCACGGTTCTGTGTAACGGGTGGTGTAGGAATGTGTGTTTTTATCGAGATCTGATAATTCATGAAAAAAAACTTGAGATTTTCTTTCACCTCCCGTTTGAAAGCCAGACTTAACTTATAGTTGTAAAGTTTAAACGCGCGTATTATGTTTGCTTTCAAAAATAGCTCTGAAGTGTGGGAATGATAGGATACATTAAAAAGTGCTCGAAGAATTTTTTTTGCAGTATATGTATTCTTTCAAGATTTTTACGTGTTGTGGTACCCCATACCAATACACAATAATACAAAGACGAAAAAAAGAGTATTGTAAATAAGAAGCTTTATATTGAAAGGTAATATAGCTCTGTGTCGCGCCGTCATACCAACAACACGAGATAGCTTCCCTGAAACAGATTCAATGTGCGCATCCCAAAGCATCTTCTGTGTGAAGGTAACTCGAAGTATTTTAACATTACTATCTATTTCGTTTTTTTCGTTCTCGTAAAGAAGGGTGATTAGACTGCTGTTTATTTGCTTCGATTTCGGCCTGAAGATTACGGCTTTTGTCTCTTTGGTATTAATTTGTAGACTGTTTGCTGCGGACCATTTATGAAGGGATCTTAGAGCAGAGTTGGCTTTATTCTGAAGGCTACTAGGCTCAGGTGATGAAAAAAATATACTAGCGTCATCAGCGTATAAAATGTATTTTTCATCTCTGTAGATATGAACTAAGTCATTTATATAGACTATAAAAAGGAACGGGCCAAGAATACTGCCTTGAGGAACCCCTCTGTTGATTTGTTTCAAATCTGAACGGCAGTTCTCTATTTACACATATTGATGGCGATGATCTAGGTACGATTTTATGAGATTCTGACTGCGGCCTCGAACGCCGTAAGTCTCAAGTTTCTCAAGTAATATGGAATGATGGATGCAATCAAATGCTTTAGTGAAATCTATGTAAAGGCCAAGCACAATATTCTTGTTGTCAAACTGCAACAGAATAAATTATTTTTGCTCAAGTAGTGCTAATTCCGTCGATCGGCGTTTTCTAAATCCAAACTGGGCAGAGGAAATAAGATTATGCTTATCATAAAAATTAGACATTTGCATATGTATTAGCTTCTCTAATCCCTTGGATAGCACCGGTAAAATGGAAATAGACCTGTAATATTTTATATCGTTTACGTCACCTTTCTTAAACAGGACCGAAACTCTTGCAATCTACATCCTCCTCGGAAAGATAGCGCTCGCCAAAGACATATTTAAGATACAAGTGAGATAAGGAGAAAGAATATCGGGCACATATTTGATTGGCCGGACCTGCATGCCTTCTATGTCGCAACTAGAGCTATTTTTGAGTGAAATGAAAACTGACTGTACCTCAAGTTCCGTAAAAGGGCGAAAAAAAAGTGAAAATTGATTTCTATCAGGCAGTAATGTCGAAATATCAGTCGATGCACAACTATTGGAGTAGCCCACAAAATAATCGTTAAACGTATTTGCTAGAGCACTTCCGGATATTTCTTTGCCACCAAGAAGTAGCTTTTCTACACGCGGAGATGACCTGCGACGATTCAAGAGGGTATTTAGCTTCTGCCATAAAATATCAGGTTTATTCGAGCAGCTGTCAAATTCGGCATGAAAATAGAATTTCCTATGCACTTTTAGTTTTCTGTTCAGTTTATTTCTAAATGATTTATATTCCTTTAATACGCTTGGATCCTTGCTCTTAATAAACTTGTGGTATAGTGCATTTTTACAATTTATTTGTTTTAACAATTCGGGAGTTATCCATGGCTTTCTTATTTTTTTACCCAGCCTAAACTTCTGTTCTGGGAAATGGCGCTTATATATTCGAGAGAGCTCATCAATGAGCTTGCTGTACGCGATGTCTACGTTATCTGTTTCCAGAATTTCCTTAATGTCGCAACGCTGTAACTCAGCTCTGAAACTATCTAAACCAGTCTGTGTAATGGTCTGGAGGGAAACGTACTGTTGCTTTTTGTTTGCTATAGGCTTATGTTTTCTTAACAGAAAAAATATTGGAAGGTGGTCACTTAGGTCGTATGATATTACACCACTAGCAGTGTTTGTAGAATCGGCATTTGTGATAAACAGATAAAGCAGTGTTTCGCTTTCGGTTGTGATCCTGGTTGGCGCACGGATGACATTTTCATATCCGTTTGAGGTTAAAATGGTTAGCATGGCCTTTTGCGGTACAGAGATGGTCAACATGTCAATATTGAAATCCCCGGCAGGCACCAAGTAATTAAAGGTTTCCGAAGTAAATGACAATAGCTGTTCATAAAAAGAAAAGAAGCTAGAAAGGTTTCCATGCGGTGGTATGTAGCAAACGGAAAACGTATAGTCATTCACGCAAGCTGTTATAATTTCAAAATCATCACAGCAGATGCAAAAGTCGGAAAGCAACTCGCAGTTCACATGTTCTCTTAACAACAGCATTACACCACCGCCCCGACGATTTGTTCGATTCACACTGTACGACTGGTAGGACGGAAAATTGGGTAGCTCGCGGTCATCCCTGCACCAAGTTTCACTAAGCATGATTGCATCAAACAAAAAATTAAAACCAGTGATGAAGTAATTTATGTCGGTTTCTTTGCTGTACAGCGAGCGAACGTTTAGGTGAAGGCATTTCAGTGAAACAGCATGGTGACTTGAGGCAAAGGTGTTTAACTCGTGCGGGAGAATATGACTGTGACTAGCCATTTTGAACAAAAATTAATCTTGACACGGTCTGTAGTCAGCAGGCTTAGGTTGGAAGGTCTGACCTGTGACGCACTACTACCACAGAGTCACCGTAAGCTTTGCACAGCAAGATTTTTCCGTTCCTGTGCCACACGTACTTGCACTCGTTTTGTTTGGCCCAATCCTTAGCCTCTCGAAACAGTTGCCAGCTTTGGCTGGTCATGTTTTCTTGGATGAACAGGTTAGATTTCTCTTCTTTTAGTTTAGGTCGGTTATTCAGCCATTGATCCCTGATAGATTGCCGGATATACCGTACGATTATACCTGGTATTTTTCCAGGTTTGCATGGGAGGCGGTGAATAGCGGCGATGTCTGTTTCAGCAAGTAAATGAACCTCAATCAAACTGGCCACAGAGTTTACTTTTAGAAGCAAATTTTTATTCTCAGAAACACCAAAACCATGAATTTCTAGATTTAGCTTCCGGTTTCTCCACTCTAAGTCGTTCAAATCTGCCTCAAGTCTTGTAGTTGCATCGTCACAAGCGCGAGTGTTCTGTTCAAGGTGTTCTAGCCTTTTCCGTATTTCTTTCGATCCTTTTTCCTGTGCGGCTAGTCGCGTCAACATTTCGTCGTACTTGTCCGACATGAGCTGCACCGACCTTTCGATGCTTGGCACAGTTTCTTTGAGCGGCAACAACTCGTCCAACTTTTGGCTTATAAAAGCTAGAATACACCTGATATCAGTAAGTTCTTCAGCTGTCGGTCTCCCTTCTGTGCTTTCGGCATTTTTTCCATCATCTTTGCAGATAGAGCAGGAGCACTTTTGTTTGGCGGATTCAGATTTCTTTTTATACTGTTTTTCCGATATTCCGGCACATGCTCCAACATGGAAAAAGTGGCTACATTCACCACATGACAGAGAAAGTTCGTCGGGGCTAATAGGCTCATTACACAAAGGACATACATTGAGCGCTGGCATAGAAGACGAAAACGCAGCACACAGAAACAAAAAATTCAATTTTACGTGACACCAGCGGAAGAATAGACAACACACTAAGAACGAGAGCAGATTTTACAGGGCGTGGACTAACCTGCGTAGACAGGCGACAATCAACAGATGTGCCGTGTGCGCTACCCCTGATGCCAAAAAGGTTGCTGTCCTCAGGGGTCGACGGCTTTATAGCGAAGACTGGTGATGGTAGTGGCACCCAGCGGTGAAAATCGTTGGTTTCCTCAGCTGGAGATAGCAGCACAGTCGAGCAATCACCACGTGCAGGTGACACACGGCGCGAGACAGCACGATAGCCAGAAGATGGGCGCCACGTAGCCTACAGCCAGGAAGACAGCGGCCGATGAAGAATCATCGTAGACAGGCGACAATCAACAGATGTGCCGTGTGCGCTACCGCTGCTGCCAAAAGGTCGCTGTCCTCCGGGTCGACGGCTTTATAGCGAAGACTGGTGATGGTAGTGGCACCCAGCGGTGAAAATCGTTGGTTTCCTCAGCTGGAGATAGCAGCACAGTCGAGCAATCACCACGTGCTGGTGACACACGGCGCGAGGCAGCACGATAGCCGGAAGATGGGCGCCACGTAGCCTACAGCCAGAAAGACAGCGGCCGATGAAGAATCAGCGTAGACAGGCCAGAATCAACAGATGTGCCGTGTGCGCTTCCGCAGCTGCCAAAAGGGCGCTGTCCTCCGGGTCGACGGCTTTATAGCGAAGACTGGTGATGGTAGTGGCACCCAGTGGTGAAAATCGTTGGTTTCCTCAGCTGGAGATAGCAGCACAGTCGAGTAATCACCATGTGCAGGTGACACACGGCGCGAGGCAGCACGATAGCCGGAAGATGGCCGCCACGTAGCCTACAGCCAGGAAGACAGCGGCCGATGAAGAATCAGCGTAGACAGGCCAGAATCAACAGATGTGCCGTGTGCGCTTCCGCAGCTGCCAAAAGGGCGCTGTCCTCCGGGTCGACGGCTTTATAGCGAAGACTGGTGATGGTAGTGGCACCCAGTGGTGAAAATCGTTGGTTTCCTCAGCTGGAGATAGCAGCACAGTCGAGTAATCACCATGTGCAGGTGACACACGGCGCGAGGCAGCACGATAGCCGGAAGATGGCCGCCACGTAGCCTACAGCCAGGAAGACAGCGGCCGATGAAGAATCAGCGTAGACAGGCGACAATCAACAGATGTGCCGTGTGCGCTACCGCTGCTGCCTAGAGGTTGCTGTCCTCCGGGTCGACGGCTTTATAGCGAAGAGTGGTGATGGTAGTGGCACCCAGCGGTGAAAATCGTTGGTTTCCTCAGCTGGAGATAGCAGCACAGTCGAGCAATCACCACGTGCAGGTGACACACGGCGCGAGGCAGCACGATAGCCGGAAGATCGGCGCCACGTAGCCTACAGCCAGGAAGACAGCGGCCGATGAAGAATCAGCGTAGACAGGCGACAATCAACAGATGTGCCGTGTGCGCTACCGCTGCTGCCAAAAGGTCGCTGTCCTCCGGTTCGACGGCTTTATAGCGAAGACTTTAAGAACTTTGTACCAACTTGCCCGAGCTTCTGCCTTTACCTTTGTTGAGGGCACCGTTCGGTGTGATGGAGTCACACACGAGAAGTAATTGGACTTCAGACTAATAAACACCTCGTCTTATTGCTTCGCATGCCGCAGATATTGGGCGCCATGTACCCGCTAAAGTCCTTTAGGAGGAAGGAAATTTTCCACCGGAGGCGGAGAGTCCCCGAAGATCTACCTCGACGTGCGTAACAGGCCAGAAGAAAATACGAACATCGAAGCTAGGCTTTGAGTGTATATTTTGAGTGTACATTGATTGTATAATCTGGTGATTTCATATTTACTAATTGAGTGATGGCGGCGCGGAGCCTATCCCATCTGTCCTCAAGAAGTCAGGCGAGCGCACAGCTGGAGCCTCGAAGTCTACTTGTCCTCTGCTTGATGCGTTTGCAAAAACACAAGGAGCAGACGTGTCTGTGCAGATGGCACGCCGTCTGCAGAAACTACCGCCTTTGGAAAAAGGCATGAACGAATGCTGTTCACGAGAAAAGGAAACAGCCGGGGAAACTAAGAGCTACTGTTTCAGTTTTTTGTCAAAAACAACTTCAAGCACGAAGCAAGCATGCAGCGGAGAAGCGCGTGAAAAGTCGCTGTCGGTACCAATTGCAGTGGGCTGGAAGCTGGAATGGTGTAATCACGTTTGTCGCTAAACGTCGGTGTTTTGTTTGTGTATACTACACATGGAAAAATTGCTTTTTAAAAGTAATTAAATTACATTACTAATTACTATCCTAAGATCGCGGGAATGCAAGTAAATTACACTAGCAATTGCTGGTTCCAAAAATAATGGAAATACATTAAATACTTGTGAAAAATGACCAATTACTTGAAGAGTACTTGTGAAGCTTAATTTAAAATACAATAACGGAAAGTTGGGCTAGTTGGATTGAACTATGGACCTTAGCGTTAAAGAACGCAGACAAGAGAGAAGAGGACAAATCAGGCGCTATCTTTCAACTGAAGGTTTATTCATGCGAAAAAAGAAAATATATACAAACAGAAAAAAGAATCAAAGACAAGCTCATACAAGACTACATAATATTGGAAATTCGCTCTCTTGTAGTGCGATAGAGGGAGTGCTGACGGACGTGCCGCCTGTCTAGTCCGCCTGTCTTCTCCTCTTCTCCCTTGTCTTCGTTGCTTAGTTTTAAAGCTTAATGTGAAGATTATCACATTAAGAAAAAAACTACAAAGAATGTTGACCACATTCGAATCGGAGCGAAAGCACGGATTTGTGCTGTGTAGAAGACGACGATGAGCAGGCAGTGGCGCGGGACGGAGCGGATGGAAGTTGATGAAGATGACGCTCTCCAATGCACAGCGCGAGAGTGTGGTTCAGTTTAACACGAGGCATGTTGGCTGCGGCGGTAGCCTAGTGGTCCCGCTGGGCGGCCCTTAAAAAGAGATCATTTCGCACAGCCGCGGGCTGGACTCCCAGTAATGGATATTGATTCAATTTCTTTTCCATGGCTTGACCTCTAGCTCAGCTGAAGGTCAAATTTGGACGGTCCGCTATTGAAGCCCGAATTCCCATAGTGAAGCTTTCGCTTCAAAAAGTGGAAGACTGGATTAGCGATCCGTCCCTTTCTGTTTACACAGACAAGTATAAGTTCTTGAGCTAGCGTCGTTGTTAACTTCTCTCGGATGACTTGTATATATTTGGTTTGCTTGGGCAAGTGTGGTCGTTGGTATACGTATGCGTGGTTTTAGGAAGAACAAAGCACTTGTTAATGTAGCGGCTGTCATCGTGTTTGTCTCTTCTTCCTGGATTGTCTAGTGTTTGCGCTCATCGTTCACCATACGAATTGTTCACAATCGTACATTTCTCACAGCCATCAAAGAACAGTTTCCGCATTCTTGTCATTTGACATTTTCCATATTCCAGTTTACGCATATAATTTTACTCTAATTAGTATCTCACTCATTGGCCTGTCTTTAGGTCAATCCTCTAAATACTAAATTACCAAGCCTCAAATTAAGCCAACACCACACACACACGCATCATTACATCATAAACTTAAGACCTTTAACACATGCACCTACCTTGAATACACATTTCATGTCCTCTTTGCAATCATTATCATTCCACACACACGCACGCGTGACGTCATGAGTCACGTGGATTTCCCGACGCAACGCTGCCGGAAGGAGACCTCGTTTTCTGCTGAACGGTAGCCTCAACTCTTTCTCGTTAAAATAATCCCTAAGGGAGGTGAGAATTTCGCCGTGTCTGATACCTTGTGATTTCCCTATACACTCTGTAGGCTCAGAGCCATGAACATGTTTTACGGAACATAGTCATGTTGTTTTACAGAAAGAAAACGACTACCTTAGGGGGTTTCAGGTAGTTACGTAGTATCCGCTGGAAAAGGTGCCATTGAAGAACTGCGCCGGTACAGTAAAAAAAAAAAAGAATGCTTAACAGTCTCCGGCTTCTGATCACTACCCAATCGCCGCACCCTAACATCCGTTTTTTAAACTGTCAACCGTTATTGTTGCTGCCTCTGAAGCAATGGCACATACCCATGGTGCGGGATTGGCCAGAGTTTGGTGCAAATCCAAATAGAGAAAAAATTCATCCAGACTTATCTCAAGCGGTTCATTAATAAAGACTGTCAGCCTTTCTGGCACTGCTTTCAATGTCGTCACCTTCATCAACTTCCATCCGCGCTCGAGTGAGTCCAAAAGGAAGAGAACACGGGCTTTGCGTGTGCGAGCCAAAGTTCGAAAGAAAGAGAGAACAAATTTTATTGGTGTCTTGTGAGAGAAAAGCATACGACAGCTGTATCTTACCGGTACTAACCTATGGGGCAGAAACATGGAAGCTAACGAAGAGGGTTCCGCTTAAGTTAAGGACGACGCAGCGAGCTATGGAAAGAAAAATGATTGTTGTGACGTTAAGAGGTCGGAAGAGGGCGGAGTGGGTGAGGGAACAAACGCGGGTTAATGACATCCTAATTGAAATCAAGTGGAAGAAGAAATGGGCTTGGACAGTGCATGTAATGCGAATAAGGCAATATAACCGCTGGTCCTTAAGGGTAAGGGAGTGGATTCGAAGACAAGGGTAGCGTAGCAGGGGACGGCAGAAAGTTAGGTGGGCGGATTAGATTAAAAAGTTTGTGGGGATACGGTGGCCGCAACTGGAAAAGGACAGGGTTAGTTGGAGAGACATGGAAGAGGCCTTTACCCTGCAGTGGGCGTAGTCAGGCTGTTGACGATGATGATGTGATTACACGTGTGGTTCGCACAGTTCCGGGGAACCATTGTTGTAAACGGCGGTTCAGGCGTGGTCGCTCAGGTGTCGCTGAAGGGGAAGCCCTGTGTGAGCCAACCTCATCTCGCGCAGAGTTCAGGTTCGTACGCTTGGCCGGATTGGCGCAAAAACCAAAGGCGCGAGGAAGCGCCCTTTCACGAGCATGCATCACATAACACGGGAACACAGGACGGCGAAAGATTTGAAGCACGAACTTCAATTATTGTTTGTTTGAATGGACTCAGCAAAAATAACTAATATTACCACATTGTCAACCGGTAATGGTAATTAAGAGAATTTCAAATTTTACGCGAGCTATCCGTATGGTGATAACGCTCCTGCCCAAAATTCTGCGCAGAAAATGTTATCGACGTTCATAGGAAGACTACGATGTAAATATTTCAAGGCATATCTAGTCACCCAGATAAGGTGGAAAACGAAATGCTTTGGATGCCCGTGTACGTTTTTACGGAAGTACTGACCCCTCCTAGCGCAACTCTTTCCATTGTTTTGGGCCAGGCAAAAATGCCGTACGTTGATTACACAACAAACCTTATTCTGAGAGAGACGGTTGAGGATAATCCAAGTCTAATGGCTGGCGCGGTTTGTATGCCGCCTTTCCCATGGCTGCTTTGCGCATATACTATATACAGGGCTTTCAAATCAAATCAAATTCTTTATTTCTGCCTTGTAAAGATACAGACAGCGGAGGCGCAGAAAAATCTGAGAGACAGCTTGACTAAGCCGCAGCCCCCTTTCGCTTGGCAGCAGCTTGACAGCAAGGCTTTTAATACAAAATGCAGTTGCAAGGCGTGATAACAAGTATACAATAATGAGCAGGTACAAGAGAAAACGAAAGAACATTATACAATATTGACACAATATTCACATTGGGTAGACACAGGTAATGGCAGTAAAGAAAAAAAAAACAGAAAGAAGGAAAAAAAAGCACAAAACAAAAATCCTACATGCTAGCATACAAAGCACGCAAAGACCTGTTTGACGAACTGAAAAGGTCAAAATTATTATATATATACGCGTTTAGCAGGGACGGAAGAGTGAACTGCAGGCGTTCTCTACCCGAGTTTAACCGTGGGGTCGGGACTATCCATGTCTCCGCATACCTTGTTGTGTAGCTTGCATCTCGGGTATGTAGTTCAGCAAGTTTACGTATGTGGTTTACATTTCTACGTGTTTCGAGTTTAAACCGGACACTCAAGCGATATTTATACAAGTTGTGTATTTTTAGCACACCACTTTGTAGAAACAGATCTTTGCTTGGCGAGTCCCAGAGGACATTGTAAACATGACGAAGAAACTTTTTCTGAAAAATGTAGATACGCTGAAGACAGCTAACCGTAGCTGTGCCCCACACTAGATGGCAGTAGTTTAAATAGGAGTAGAAAAGTGAATTATAGAGGAGCAAATTTAGTGTTCTTGGAATGACGTATCTGAGCCGACTTATGACTCCGGTTATTTGAGCCAGTTTCGTGACAATATGGTCCGTGTGGTGTTCCCAAGACATGCTGGAAGAAAAAACTACTTCAAGGCATTTAAATTGTTCAACTATGTCTATACGTCGCGAGTTTAGTTTAATCTCGATGGGGGAAGGAAGTACTTTGTTCTTAGGACGAAATATGACAGCTTTTGTTTTCTTCTCATTTATACGCATGTATCTGGATTCGGACCACTTTTGTAATTCACTCAAGGTGTCATTGCATTCCCGAACAAGGAGATCAAGATCATTTCCAGTAAAAAAGATGCTAGTGTCGTCAGCGTAGATAATAAATTTAGCGGGGAGTTAATGTTGGAGATATCATTTAGGTACATATTAAAAAGTAATGGTACCAATATACTACCGTGGGGAACGCCAGAAGTAACAAGTTTTAGTTCAGATGTCACATTGTCTATGCTTACAGCCTGTTTTCTATGCGAAAGATATGATTTCAGCATCATTTGAGCCAGTCCACGAATACCACAACACTCCAAGTTTGTCAGGAGTACACTGTGGTTTACTAAATCGAATGCCTTCGAGAAGTCCATGAAGACACCAATAACAAAGGCCTTATTTTCAAACTGTGTTAGTATATATTCCTTTTGTTCGAGTTGTGCTAACTCGGCAGATTTATTTTTACAAAACCCAAATTGATTAGGTGACAAAAGGTCATGTTTATCAATAAAATCAGACAACCGTGTATACAGAACTTTTTCAAAAGCTTTCGAGAAGATTGGGAGTATTGATACTGGTCTATAATTTCCTAAATCATTGCGGTCTCCTTTCTTATACAAAACCGTTACTTTGGCTATTTGCGTTTGTTTAGGAAATGTGCCCGTAGTAAAGCATAAGTTATATATATCTGCAAGAACAGGGGCAATAACTCTTATAACGTGCTTGACTGGCCTCACTTGAATGCCGTCAATGTCACAGCTATGGCTGTTATTTAGGCTTTGTACGACTGATATAACCTCCTCTGTCGTAACTGGGCTCAGAAATATTGTGAAATATTTGACCTAAGCTTTACGCAATTTTTAAAAATAAGCTTTTTTAGTAGACGACAGCTTTTTCGACATAGCACTGTCAGCGGTGTAGTATATCAGAATATAGCAAAGGCGTGCTAACTAGCAGGCTCGTTGGTCAATATTGAATAGTTAACTTTTTAACAATTACCGTTAGGCTCCTTAATCAATGAGGGGCGTGTAGCCGGCCGTAATGAATACCAATATGAGTTTTTGGAATTTCGAAAACTCGGTTACCCTCGGCCATAGGCCGACACACTCACTCATTAGTGCACTCATATCACCTGACTGACAATCACGGACGTGAGTGTGAGTGAGTGGTCCTGTGTGAGTGGACGTGAGTGTGAGTTCGAGTGAGTGCATGTGAATGTGAGTGGTCATGAGTGTTAGTGAGTGGATGTGAGGGCGAGGAGAGATGAGTGTGAGTAAAGTTAAGTGGACATGAGTGATGAGCAGATTTTATGGTTTATGGTTTATGAGGGTTTAACATACCAAAGAGTGGATGTGACTGGCTGTGAGTGGACGTTAGTGGGAGTGGATGTGATTGGCGGGTGAACACGACAGACAAGTTTCCCACTTTTGTTTCTCGACGATCGTATCCGCTCAGCTCTTTACGTTCTTACAGCCGAGCCAAGCAAATATTCACTCCAGAGCGCATTTGAGACAGCATACAATATGACATCATGCCGGTGTCTTTGGACGCCTAAAGCAAAGGATTCCGCTGGCGTGGGAGTAGCAGCCTTTCGTTGATGTGTGCCTTACTAGCTCACCGTTGGCACGGGCCGAATATCTTCGCTGGTGCAATGAACCGCTACGGGATGTGTCCGATCCTGTGATGGAATTTCGAATTGCCACTACTAGAAAGGTAGATGTCTCTTATGAAGCCTTCTACACGGGTCGGGCTGATCTGCGCAGAGTTTCAATTTTTGCTGCTGAAGACATGCCTGCCCGCTTCTCAGCAATAACTAGAGTAAGGTTTGACCTTGATGACTGCAGTGGACGCGTAGGTTTTTTCTGTGCCCGGGTGTGTGCATTGTAGAGCTCTGCTCTGGTCGTAATTTTTTTATTAGACCGGATCCGGAACCGGTGGAGCCTTCCATTGCCGACTCGATGAACCAGACCTACTTGGCCCGGCTCTTGAACTGCATAAGCGCGGCGGAAGCCCGGAAACGACGCGAAAACCAAACGCGCTTTTAGGTAACACCAGAGGTTCTCGTTTCCATCATGTACTGGGAGGAGCCCTATGTCGCAAATCAGACATGTGGCTATTATTTCTTGTATGCATATCACCAGACATGGTGATGCTTTGACGCTGAGGAGATAGTCGAAGTGATAATATTTGATGTTATAATATGCTCCCGAAATGCTTGTTTCGTGCTGATGGTCACAAAACGTTGAGGTGATTTTCGGCAGTGGTTTCAAGGTGGCCACCAAATTGGCCGCATCCTTTTCGATTGGTTTGACGTATAGTTCGAACTTGATTGTTCTGTACTTGGGGAAGGGATCTAAAATATAATATCTGCCAGTAGTGTTATATTTTTGGTTGAGAAAAGACTACAAAAGAAAAGCAGTAAGTACAGGCAACTGAAAGCTAAGAAGGGTGAAGCTACTTGCAAAATTTTTTGTTCCGCCTAAAAGTATCCTGCAATTGAAAGCTGCTGTTCAAACTGCCAATACTGAGAAGGCAGCGAAAAAAAAAAACACGCGACGGTCACCATAGCCAAAAATGTGACAAAAAGGGAACAGGAGGGTGGCGGCGGGGGTAGAAACGGGTGGCGGTAGAGGAGCACAGAGGAAATTTTCATAATTAGGTCGAAGGGTTCCGACATTTGAACACTGAACTTCTCATAGAACAGCAAAGAGCTGAGGATTAAGCTACCCCACGCTCTTCCTCAGCGTGCAAAAAAAGTGTTTTTTTTTTAAGGTTGTGAAAAGGCTCCGGTCTGCGTCATGTACGCGTAACGCAGGCTGCCCTGCAAAGTCGAGGAATGCAAACAATCTTTCGCTCTTTCGCTGCACGTGTGCAAGGCGTGTTTATGATTTGTAGGGCCCAATACTCGGCACTGGCGAGTGAACTGGGCGTGTGAACGAGATTATGTTTTATCTTGACATTTTCAATATTGTAAGTGGAATAAGTTCTTTTTGCGCTCGCCTGTTTCAGCAATTCCGCCCCCACTGATATCTGGAGAGCGTGAGGAATCCTTTGAACCGAATGGATTTCCTTTAAAAACTCCGCGATAGGGTTTTTTCTCAGCAACGTTCGTTTCAGAAGGGCACCCATTGCAAAATGGCTTAGAAGTTTTCTGCATATGTATTCTTCCGCGAACAACGTTTCCTCGACCAACAATGCAACGGACTGCAGGAGAATATCTAGGTGCAGTGTTAGCACACTCCCTATGCCTATGCAGGTCTCCCGCACAGCTCTCAAGCAAGGACACTGCGCAGGTTTCTCAAGCCTTCTTCAGGCAGGAATTATGAGCTTCGCAGACAACATACTGCAATGTCCATATGTCAGTCATGGGTACCTGCCCTGGCTAGACGAAGCCAGCCCTGCTCTTAACTATGCCCCAAAGTAAGCGCTCGAGGCAGTTGTAAAGTGACTGATAACGTCCACTCCCCTTTGAATCCTTTTCACCCAGGAAAAGTCTGTATTTGGGGCCCATTCCAGCCATTTTCCTCTGCGTGAGGAACTCGCTCGAGGTTTCAAGAACACTCTCGATTTACCACGCAGCGAAAAGTATCCATAGTCGTCACTTGGCTCTATGGTGTTCATGCATACTCACACACACGTCGTTGTCAAGGAAAAACTTATTATTGTTACTGGAATACTATTCAGAAACGTGTCTAAGCATCTTAGCTGCTGACGCTGAACAGGCACTTATCGCCTCAGCAGCAAGCGCGGAAACACACGTGCGTAACATTGGTTCCGGCAAGATTCGTGATAAGCGAACACTTGCTTCGAGCATCGAAACTGAGAAAATTGACCAAAGAGACCGAATGAGCACCGGGCGGCTCACCATTACATCTGTGCGACCCAGGCTATTCTAGGGGTGAGTGAACGTTAATGTTGTGAGTGGGCATGAGCGTAAGTGAATGATAGTGAGTGGACGCGAGTGTGAGTGAGTGGTTATGAGTGCCAGTGGTAATAAGTGTGAGTGAGTGGCTGTGAGTATACGAGCGATCATGAGTGTGAGTTTGAGTGAGTGGTTGAGAGTGTGAGTGACATGAGTGCGAGTGTCAGTGAGTGGTTGTGAGTGCGAGCGATCATGTGTGCGAATTTGGGTGAGTGGTTGTGAGTGACATGAGTGCGAATGATCATGAGTGTGAGTGGTCATAAGTGTGAGTGAGTGGTTGTGAATGGGAGTGGACATGAGTGTGAATGAGTGGGAGTGAGTTTCAGTGAGTGGTTCAGAGTGGATTGACATGGATGCGAGTGCGAGTGAGTGGTTGTGAGTGCGAGTGGTCATGAGTGGGAATGTGAGTGAGTGGTTGTGAATGTGAGGGACATCAATGTAAGTGCGAGCGGCCGTGAGTTTGAGTGTGATTAAGGCAACCCTCATGGCGCTGAGATATGCCCTCACCGCTGTGTCCCTCCAATTTTGGCTACATCGCGCGAAAACGCATGCGCTTTCGAGAAGCTTGCAGGCAAAGTAACCTCTCCAGTGCACGTCACTCGTCGAAATGGTCAAAATTTGTTGGGCCACTGCAGCAAAGTTAACCACGTTTTCTGAATTCTAAAAAGCGATATGGATATAAATTACGGTCGGCTACGCACTTCTCGAAAGTTAGAGAGCCTAACAGTAATAGCTATAAAGTTAACTATTAAATATAAGTTTACCATCCTGCTGTTAGCGCGCCTGTATTCTGATGTACTACACCGTTGGCAACGCTATGCCGAAAAAAGCGCTCTTCTAACTCAAAAAGCTTAATTTTAAAAATTGTGTACAGTCTGAGGTGAAACGCCCTGTATATTGAGGCCTTCTCTAGAAGTTTCTTTGAGGGAACGACGTCAGCAGATTTTAGGCAAGCGTGGAAGCGGTTCACATGTTGGCGTATAACTACTATGGTATAGACCCGCTATTAACTCACCTGAAGAAGATTCTTTGTTGGTTGGATGCCTGAGTAGGCGGGTAGGAACTGAAGCCTGAGCTCTGAACACCTCTGGGTGACGTGTATGCCGCAGCTGTCAATGTATTGCTGCGCCTCGGTGCAGTGAGAACATAGGTCCCTTCTCGGGGTCTCCACATTTCGGAAGCTTGTGTGGGAAATCATTGCTAGAGTATAGATGTTGCCCTTCCAGTCGGTTTCTACTGCGGGATACAGTACACCCCAAATATCCAGAAAAAGTTAACAACCAATATAGAGAGTGTTGTGAGAAAATTTGACAAGGTAAGTTGCTGGGTGAGTTGGTTCCGATATTCTATGACTACAGCGCAACGAACGGGACAAGAAGGACACAGGCAGAAACACAACAAAGCGCTCTGTTGTGTCTCTGCCTGTGTCCTTCTTCTTGCCCCGTTCGTTGCGCTGTAGTCATGGAATGTCTGAGGAAACGTTTCCTCCAAGTGCTCAAAGTACAGCCGACACACTAGGCCACTGACGCAAGCTATTGGCCGCAGTGCAAGAGATATATTTCTGAAAACCATCTTTTCGATATGTCCTTGACATCGTTTCATGTGAATACTGGCTTCACTTATACATTAATGTAACTATAGCACACGAAAACGTGGTAAGGTTTGTGTAAACTCTCTTGTAGCTTGCGGTTGGCATAGATTTAAAAGCACAAGAAATATCGCAGAAGTAGCCGATGCTTTTTATTGAACCATGTCTCAGATAAGCAGATATTGTAAAATTTCGAATCAATTGTACAATCTCGTCATGGCTTAACCAGTGATATCAGTTCGTTTGATTGTGGCCGTCTTGTCAGCTAATGCTCCTTTGTAGGTTGTGCTGAGGGCGCGAGCAATATCTATCACTGTTTGGGAGACAACATTTTCCTCAAACTGCTTAGTAACGCCGCTGGGGAGATCCATGGACGGGCGGAGAGGCTTCAGCATTGCTCTCACGTTGGACAGTGCGAAGTTGCTCAGCCTCGTTTCTGCGTAGAAGATACGTCGAGGCACGAGTCAGAGAAAAAAATATGCGCCCGCTAAACTTTGCTTTACTCGCAGCGTAGATTAGTTGTAACAGAGTCTTAAGATGGGCATGTCAAAAAAAATGGCTGAGGCTTAGCTAAGGTTAAGCCTAGTCACATGCGAAGCATATTGATGGCTAGGCTTGGTAATACATGGCTTTCCTTGGTTGAATACTTGGTCATTTTAATACAACCACTAGAAGCGTTCGTCGTGGGGGAAGACAACGGCATGGCTACAGCGGAACGCCGACTAACCCCAAGACGCGCGTTGGGTGAGCGCCTGGATTGCCACGGAGCCGCGTCCGCCTGCCCGGTGGAGCGAGCGTTTCACCTACACCGAGAGTGAACGCGCGTTCGAAATGCGCGGGAATGCCGCTCGAGGACATTCCGGCGTCTGTGCGATGGCATCGTTCTCCCTCTCCCAGCGCGTGACGGCGATCTGTCGTGACGTCATTGTGTCACGTGGTGTGACGTCACCATACCACGTGGTCTGCACGGCGTGCAACCGCAGCGACGGCACAAGTTCGAGCCCCGTCTCTCATCTGTCGTGACGTCATTGTGTCACGTGGTGTGCACGGCGTGTAACCGTCACGAAGGGCTTGGGTTACTATTGTAATATGCTTCCCATAAAAAAAGCACAGCCATTGTTCCTTTTATGGGGAAAGAGTATTCCTCTTAAAACATTTCTTGTTAGCGCTGAAGGCATTGTACTTGAAGCACGCATCATGCAAGGCTGGAATGCTGAGAAGAGGAGGATTCTTATTTAGCTTCGCTACTGTTTTGCCGAAAACATGGATATTGCCTTCGAATCGGCAGCTGCACCGTGATGTTCTCCAATGCGCACAGTTGAAATGATTTTAATGCTGCACTTTTTGCTTTCTCAAATAACTTAGCGCAAGTGTTAGGCTGGTATGGAAAATATGAGAGCATTTCTTCGAGTTTTGCCGCGAGAAGCATCGTAATGCTATGGCTAAACCCACGTTTCATTCCCAAAAATAGCCAAGCCGGATCCCCCCTCTGCGTGTTCCTGCCACAGCCGTCTTCACTTAAGCCATTCCCAAAGGCAGTGCGGGGTTCTGCTACAGTGGTGCTTCTCCGAGTACGCGCTCCCATGCGACCACCTGAAAAGAAAGATGGCGCCCGACACAACGAACGGAGACACTGAGTCTAGACGACTCCTTTCTACAGCTTTCTCAGAAACTTCGTAGTTAAAGAAAAATTCGTCCTGGTCCGGGATTCGAACCCGGGACCACCGCTTCACCGGAGCAGTCGCTCTACCAATTGAGCTAACCGGGACGGCAAGCTTATGGTAGGGCGGGAGCGAATTGATCAATAGCTCGAAGTGGGAGCTGTTCGAATCCCGGACCAGGACGAATTTTTCTTTAACTACGAAGTTTTTGAGAAAGCTGTTAGCTTTCCTCTGTAGCCGTTGGCTGCGCTCGGGTGGATATCAATAAGTAATTACTCCGTTATTACAAAGGAGTTTCTCCGACAAGCCTTGGCGACGGACACGAGTCCACACCCAGACTTAGTCACCGGGTTTGTAGTCAACCTGTCCGTGGCGGAGGTTGTAGCGGTGCGCGTCGGTGCTCTGCTGTTGCCCGATGTGCACGCGGGCCAGCTGACTGGCTTCTTCAGCACGTTGGGCATATTTTTAGGTCGTCTGGGGCGAGTTGGTCATCCTCTTGGCACGGGAGCATGGCATCAAGCATGCTCTGCACTTGACGTCCGTACACAAGGCGAAGTGGGGTGAAGCGCGTAGTTTCCTGCAGCGCGATGCTGTAGGCGAAGGAGGCATACGGCAGGACCGCATCCCAAGTTTTGTGTTGGCCATCTACGTACATGGAAAACATGTCCGCAAGGGTCCTGTTCAATCGTTCGGTCAAGCCAATGCTCTGCTGATAGTAGGTTGTGGTCTTGCGGCGCGTTGTGCAGCTCAGCCGAAAGATGTGGTCGATTAGCTGCGCTATAAACGCCGTTCCTCTGTCGATAATCATGTGCGAAGGGGTGCCTTGTCGCAAGACGATGTTGTGCATGAAAAACTCAGCGACTTCGGAAACTGTGCCGCGAGGGATCACTTTGCTCTCGGCGTAGCGAGTCAAATAGTAGGTAGCAACTATGATCCACTTATTGCCGCTCTGCAACAAAGGGAAAGGGCCGAGGAGGTCCACGCCGATTTGGTCGAACGGAGCGCGAGGGGCTGTAAAGGGCTTGAGAAACCTCGCCGGCTTAAGCGGTGGCGTCTTCCGGCGCTGGCGAGCTCGGCAGCTTTGAACGTAGCGTTTCAAAGCAGCAGAAAGTCCAGGCCAGTAGTACATGTTTCGCACTCTGGCGAGCGTTCGTGAAAAGCCCAAGTGGCCAGACGTGGGCTCGTCGTGGCAGGTGAAAAGAATGTCAGCTCGAAGATTGTCTGGAATTACGAGAAGGTAAGGTCTATCGTTGCCTCTCGAGTTCTTCTTGTACAAGAGACCTTGCCGCAAACAGAAGGAGCCAAGACGTCCAGAGAGGTGGCGAGGTATAACCGTATCGCTACCTTCAAGGGTGTCAATGAGAGGACGAAGGTCCACGTCCGCACGCTGCAGGGTGATAAGGTCGGAGGCGGTGAGAGTACCGAGGAAGCCTTTGTCGTCATCCGGTGCTGCGTCGCTAGGATCGACTGGTGCACGCGACGGTGTGTCGCCATCTTCCTGTCTGCGGTCAGATTTGTAGACAATAGTTATGTCAAATTCCTGGAGCCGTAAGCTCCAGCGTACCGGGCGTCCAGATGGGTCTCACAAATTTGCCAGCCAGCATAGGCAGTGGTGATCGGTTACGACTTTGAATGGGCGGCCGCATAAATGAGGGCAAAATTTCATGGTGGCCCACAGGACTGCAATGCATTCTTTTTCAAACGTACAGTAATTGCTCTCGGCGCGGGGGATAGCGGGGCTAGGATAGGCGGCACCCTTTCAAGGCCGTCTTGGTGTTCAACAAGGACAGCGCCAAGACCGATGTTGCTGGCGTCGGTGTGAACCTCGGTATCGGCCTCTTCTTCGAAGTGCGCAAGAACGGGAGATGTTTGTAGCCTCTGGCGGAGCGTAAAGAAAGCTGTCTGCTGCTCAGTGGTCCAGATGAAGGAGGTGGTATTCCTGGTGAGGCCCGTCAATGGCTCGGCAATCGTGGAAAGCAATGAAGCGCTGATAATACGCGCAGAGACCCAGGATGCGTTTCTTATCGGTAGGAACAGAAAACGTGTGACGGCGGTAGTCTTTTTGGGGTCCGCCTGCACTCCTTCAGCGCTCACAACGTTACCCAGAAATTTGAGCACTGCGTAACCGAAATGGCACTTTTGGTGCTTTAGGGTAGGGTCAGCCGAGCGGATGGCTTCTAGGACAGCCTATAGGCGCTGGAGATGTTGATCAAACGTTTCCGAAATAACGACGACTTCGTCCAAGTAAACAACACAGCATTGCCACTTCAGGCCGTTGAGGACGGTGTCGATCATCCGTTGAAACGTAGCCGGGGTGGAGCACAGCCAAAAGGAAACACTTTGAATTCATACAGGCCACCTGGAGTCAAAAAATCGTTTTTTTCGCTGTCCCGTTCGCTACTTCAATTTGCCAATAGCCGCTCGTCAAGTCAATGGATGAGAAGTACTTAGCGCGCCGTAATCTATCCAGCGAGTCGTGAATGCGCGGAAACGGGTAGACTTCCTTTTTAGTCACACTGTTCAGTTTGCGATACTCAACACAAAACCGGAGAGTGCCGTCCATCCTAACAAGGACTACAGGGAAAGACCACGGGTTTTTGGATGGTTGAACAACGCCATCTTCAAGCATTTCCTGAACCTGAGTTTGGATAAC
Organism: Amblyomma mixtum; assembly: GCF_055824585.1. NCBI lineage: Eukaryota > Metazoa > Arthropoda > Arachnida > Ixodida > Ixodidae > Amblyomma > Amblyomma mixtum. The sequence goes on along the minus strand of NC_143014.1, from coordinate 386,489,909 downwards.
TGCCTGTTCTTTAGCAGAAACACGAGCAGGCTGCTGTCGTATAGGGCGAGCGTCGTCATAGGTGATGATGCGGTCGTGCGTGATGGGTATTTGACGAACGTTCGAGGAGGAAGCTAAGCACGGCTCGATTTCTAGCAGCAGTTGCTCCAAAGCCAGTCGTTGTTCCCGGGAAGGGTGACAGTTTATGTCGACGTTTTCAAGGGAGGGTTCGCCAGTGCCGGCTGACGCGGACGCAAAACAAACAGGAATATCGACAACAGGTTCGGCAGAAGGGACAGCAGTTCCTGGAAAAAGGTGCCGGTGCTGCGGTAGCAAGAGCTGGCGAGGTGGCGTTACTGGTAGAAAAGGTGATGATTTGTTGGCGGAGGTCGATGACGGCACCATACTCCCGCAGAAAGTCAATGCCGATTATGAGATCTCGGGAGCAACTGCCCAGAACGACACAACTGACGACGAACGTAGATCCGTGAATCTTTGCCACTCAGTATTGAATAGTCGGCCCCGGTGTCCACTAACGCATTGGCTCTGTGACCGTCGAGAAAAACAGATATGTGCAAAGAAACGTGGCTGTCTAGGTCGTATGACAGTGTCGTCTGTTCACGGTCGGAGCGCACCGGCAGCGACGGGAGGTCTGAGACTAGCGACGAAGGTCGCTAGTCTCAGCGTTCCCGGCGAGGGCTGGGCGAGCAACCCTCTGCCGCTCGCGTGGAGTTGGGGGTGGGGGATTCGGGCAAGAGCGCCTCCGAGAAGATGAGCGCGACTGATGCGGCGCGCGGGATGGAATTCTCGGTTCCGCAAGGAAGTCTTCAATGGCAGAGGCCGGTGGCCTAGGCGCCGATAAGAGCAATGGCAGCAGAAATGGCCTGGTTCTCCGCAGTGAAAGCAGAGTGGCCGGTTGTCAGCTGTGGGCCAGACATCGGCCTTACGCAAGGGCGCTCGGCGATCGTCGAAATACTGCACTGGTGGCACTGAGGACAGCGGTACAGGAGGCGTTACTGGAAACGGTGGTGGCGAAGCGGCAGCCGGGCGCGTCGCAACTTCGGCATAGGTCGGGCGGTTGTAGTCTCCTGGTAGAGGTGATATTTCGATGGTCGGACCACTGAACGCCTGTTGCACCTCCTCGCGAACAAGAGTAGAAATCGAACCCAGCGCAGGCTGCGAAGGGCTGCAAAATTTGAGAATCTCTTCACGCACGATGGTGCGAATCAGTTCTCGCAAATCGTCAGGGTGGCTCCCGGTGGTTGCAAACGATTCGGTGACTGCAGTAGCTTGCACGGGCTGGTTGTAAGTCACAGAACGTTGCTGAAGGACCTTTTCAATCGTTGAGGCCTCGGCAAGGAATGCAGCGACGGTTGATGGTAGCTACGCACGAGACCTGCGAACAACTCTTCTTGGACGCCACGTATCAAATACCGGAGTTTCTTTTTTCGGGTATGGCCGGATCAGCTTTCCTGAAGAGGCGTGTCATTTCCTCAGCGCACATCTGAACGCTTTCGTTGGGCAGCTGGATGCGGGATTGTAGTGCACGCTCAGCTGGTTCGCGACGATCTACACTGATGTAGACCTCCAGCACCCGATGATGGAACTCTCGCCACGAGGTTAAAACGTCTTCTCTGTTTTCGAACCAAGTGCGAGCCCCATCCTCGTGGCTAAAGCAAATATTTACTAGTCTGGCTGCGTCGTCCCACTGGTTAAATGTAGATAAGCGTTCAAAGTTAAGGAGCCAGTCTTCCACATCCTCAAAAAGTTGCCTACGGAACGTCTAGGGAACCCGCGAGGTCTGCAAGGTGTAGTGGGATGGCGTGGCAGCGGCGATTTGCAGAGGAGGAGGAGTGGCTGTCGTCATGGCGCCGCTCTCTAGTGGTTCAACCTCCGGAGGCAGTCCCTGGTTCCTCCGACTGAAGCGATGTACCGGGGTGTGAAGCGGTACAGGGCTGGCGCGACCGCTGCCTTAAGGGGTCTCTTGCATGGGCTAACGGGTACCCCGCACACCCACCAGATTGCTACGTACTTGTTGACGATGGGTGCTTTAATACCAGGCAGGAAGGAAGGCAGACAAAGCCAGGCAAGCTGAGGCAGCAATGGCGACCGATCCCTGATAGCGCGACCGCTACTCCGTCGTCGTCAGCTGTATGCGTCACCTGGATATACTAGGCGGCAATATTGCCGCTGTTTTTTTAACAATGTCAGCTGATTTATGGCATGCCTGCAATATGACTTTGCTTCCAGAAACATCCTGGCCTCCATAACCTGGCCGGAGGGTACGATCATATCTATGTATACCACGTGGAATCTTAGAACCTCTGACTTGGAGGAGAAAGCTCTTGCTTTTAGTAGCTGAGGGAGTGCAGCAGTAATGGTGGGTGTTGAGCAAGCGGAATGCATAATATTCCTTTGTCGGAAGGCTGAAAAGAGTAGATCATATGCGGTATTGGAGAATTGCGCCGTGCCAAGTGTATGTTCTTTTTTTTGGTAACTGCACCAGCCGATGTTGCCGGACAAACAAACCCAGACAGTGCGCGTGTTCACGTGACTGAATCCGAGAGTTGGGAAAGCCAGAGGAGTGAGGGAGAAGTGGAACGGAAAAATGCAACAGAAAAAGCGTAGAGATAACAGCAAGAGAAGACGGAAAGCCTGTTCCAAGGACAGAAGCGCTGAAGGTTACTAAGCTCGCAAACTCTAGTGCTGTAATGTATTCGGTGTGAGTGATGCTTTGTCACTGACGCAGCTGTTGCGGCTCTGTATGCGTCAAGGCACTGTAAATGGTCTTTAGGGCTGCCCAGTAATGACCCCAAGGTTATCGATAATAGTAGAGCAATGTATGATTTACTTAATATTTTAGCCTGCTAAATCTCTCCAAGGAACGGATTGCACAGCATGTTCGAGGAATTAAAGAGAACAAGCAGAGCAGTGGGTCTCAATATGCATATGAATACCCTTTTGGTAATGTCCAACAGTATGGGATAAGCACAGATGTTTACTATAGGGAGCGACTCACTGGATGCGGTAAGGAAACCTGTGCTGAAGACAAGCAGTCATGGCAGATTCTTACCTCACGGGTGCAATAGCTAGGACCAAAAGAAGGGGATATAATGTGTGTGGCTGTCTGGCACTGTCTAGTAAGGAAGAGCAGCTTCTCAGAATTCCTCAAATCGAAAGTGTATAATAGTTGTGTCCTGGAAGTTCTTACCAGTGCGTCAGAAACTTGCAGGCTAACTGAAAGGCTTGTAAAGAAATTGATAGCTCGGCAAGATATATTAAACGAAGCAGCAGATGTAACATTTACAGACAGGAAGAGCGCAGAATGGGAGAGAGAAGAGAGGTTAGCTAATGACATCCAGGCCGATATCAAGACAAAATGGGCTTGGGCAGGGCATGTAATGCGATGGAAAGATAAATTGTTATCCGATGGTCATTTAGGGTAATGGAGCGGACTCAAAGAGAAGGGAAAATTTGGGAATAGGCGGCAGAGTTCTGATGACAGAACGAGCTTAGCAAGTTTGTTATAGTAATGCAGCTGCAGCTAGGAGAGGACGAGGTTAATCGCTGACCTATAAGAAAATCTTTGTCCCGCGGTGGTCGTAGGTAGGCTGATGATGATGATGTTTGCTCGTCCTTCAGCTCACAAAGGCAGGATCGGAAACTTTGTTCCTATTCTGTAAATCTGGTAATTAAAAACTGCTGTTTAGCTTCGCGCGACAGTAAGTGAAAGCTGGAAATTATCTTCAGGCTCAGCGTATAACATTATATTGTATGCTCTTAGCTGCACCATTTGAATCGATCTACACAAGGTTATGAGCGTGTTGGCGTGGCATTCGTCTGCTTTTCATGTATGTGATTAGAAGCGTGTTGGGCTGCTCGCTCGTGCTGGTTAAGACTGCCTGAAGCAGCTCAGCCTGATGTGTCAAGCTCCACCGGGGGTCGATGTCCAACCCCCGTTGTGGTCCGCATTTTGGAGACCCTTGACTACTTTTGAATCATCAAGCTCTCGTATATAGTGCACCACTACGAATAAATACACCTATATTTTAGCAAGAATATCAACCTCAAAGTGCCGACATTAAACTTTCGAACAGACCACTGCTGCTTTCGCGTCTTTTTATGTTTATAGAAACCTACAAGTGAGGTAAATGCAAAAAAATAGAGCCCCGTTACACCATATTTTGTGGCAATATATGTATTGTGGCTGGCGTCAAAAATTTCAACATCGCATTAGATTTCGAAAAGGCGCTTTAAAACTAGAAAAGGAATACAAAACCCGAAAAAAAGAGAATATCAGGCTAGGCCCCAGTCTTCATAACGAGTATTCATACTATATATACCGGAAAAATACAAGCAAATATTCATCCTCGAGCATAGGACATGTATGCATGGATAACGTACCACCTTCGTTGGGGAAACCAGAAGAAAAGACAAAGAACATGTAGTAGAAGTCACCGTTTTCGACGAGTACTTCAGCTACCGTGCGTGCGCACAGGTCATTGGCGATCACCTCGACGTCGTACCTAGCAACCAGGCCGTGGTAGCTTAAGTAGCAGGTCGTAAAAACAGCGAGAGGTTTGGGACCAGAGACGTTGCAGTCGCCTTTTCGCCGCACCGGAACAAAGAAAAGGTTATGCTCATAAACATTATGCACATTTGAAGGCTCCAAAAGTTTAATGAATAAGTAATTTTCAAAACTAAGAAACTTGTACAGCTAGGGTTTGTACCTGGACTGGTTAACTTGACTGGCTGCTTAAAGCTGGATGGATTCAGCGATGCCCGTTATCTTGTAAGACAATGTTTTTTTTTTTCTTTTCACACACTGCCTGCATATTATAGAAGACGAAAACTCATAGGTCTGTTGTATACTTGAAGATTTTTGGACGCGTTTTCCCCGAATAAACCACAAACTTTGCACAGTACAAACTGAAAAATAATGCTGAAGCCTGGCATAAAGGCTTTCGTACCATCCGAATGAAATGCGTCACTGTCAACGGTTATGCTACCCCTTAAGTAAAGCGACAACAGGTGTTCCTGGCATGCCATGCTTTCTCGGCCTTTAGCAGGTACCTTCATCTGTTGTCCGGCAACAGAGAAAAGAACGTAACTTAAAGGTGATATTTTAAACTTGCACTTTTCTGGAAACTGCAAAGAATGGAAAGTTCCTCCGCGAACACGGTGAATCTCACTGCCAACTCTTGCTTCCCGCAGCAAAATTTTAATGCTGAAAAGTTGCAGGGGAGTAAGCTAAGTGTATGACGCGATAGCGGTAACGGGTTAACGCCCATATATGCGGAATTGGTCATTCTTTACTTTACACGCACACATGCCTGGGATTCCCCGTGCCACTCCTGGCACAGTGGTGCAGCGGTGTGCCACTGACCTGCGATGGCAGATGGGGTGTGCGACCCACGTTGTACTTGCCGAACACAATTTAGCGACCAATCATTAATTTAACTGACACCTGTCACGGTGGGCAGGTTGCCGAAAATCTAGTGGGTAGGTTGTGACGTAGCAACACGGTCACGTTGCCTAGGTGCTCCACCTGCCCCTTAGGTGGCAGGTCGCTCGTCTGTGATTTTGGGGGAATTTTTCGCTCACTGTAAAGGGGGCCGACGCCAACAGCAGACGCCTCAGTTCAAAGGTAACACGGGTGCATCTGGTATATTTCCATAAGCCCTTCAGCGAGATGCTCTTCAGTTAGAGCTGCAATAGTCAAACAGTAAACTCTAATAAAACTGTATGACGTATGTGAAGTTCGCTGTACTTTCTGATGCGCCATTCAGTCTCCAGCACAGGTTTGCGGCGCGAGCTAGCTACTTTGACATGTGCACCTGTCCCCGGTCGAAGGGTTGCCAATTGGTGGAACCGCGGACGCACGACGGAGGCTCGGTGGCTGCTCTATTAGGTCTGTTCGATGCAGAACCGGTTCTCTGCACTAATTCTGAAAAAGTTCCGTTGGTGCCGGCGCGGTGCAATTCCAGTTTCTTGGTGCAGGTGCAGCGCGTCAGCAGCGTCACAAATCACTGGTGCGGAGATTTTCAATCGAGCGCGTGCACGCACAGGCCTTGTCGTCTGCTATCCGGTTCTCGACCGTCGTGGTGTGTTGTGTTGCGGTGCGCCGCGTCTGTTTTTCGTGCCTCGTGGAGCCATGGACTACGACGTCGCCGAATCCACTCATAGAATTTTCTGAGTCGTCAGACAGCGAAGATGAGGAAGCCGACGTGGTGCTTTCTTTTGCAGCAACACAGTTCGGACAGACCGCAACAGAATCCCCAACTACTACGAAAGCGTAGTAGCTAGGTATTTCAGCTTCGATTTCAAGAGGCTGTTCAGGCTGTCGCGAGAAACGGGAAAAACTTCCTTTAGTTGGTCATTGATGTTAACAAACAAAACGTCGGCTGCGCGCGTCGTCTGCTTACGCCGTCAAACACGTGCACCACTATCCTGCACCTCCGTCTCTGAGGGTGCCGCGGTTCTTTGCACCGAAGCGGCACCACGACTGCACCAAAATCAATCGCGGACGGTGGTGCAGGGGGCGCTGTGAATCGAGCGCTTTGGTGCAGCGCACCGTGAACCGGTTCCGGCGGTGCAGAGAACCACGGCTGAATCGAATGCAGCTATTGTTGACGGTGGCACCGCCACCAGAGCGCTCGTTCCGTCTCCGTCTTGCCTTTCTACCACAGACATCTTTCCAGCGCGCAGCTTTGTGCAGTGTTTGAATGCCTGCAGTCGTCATTTTTGTGGCCAGTGGGCGTTTCCTTTTTTTGCACCTTATCGTTTCCCTATGTGTCAGTCATTCGTCCTGCTCACGTACATAGCTTATTTTGAGGAAGCATGTGTATGCTGGTCGATACGTACGCGATGAGGCGCCAATTGGTCGTCTGAGCTTTGGGTACTCAGAAGAGGACCCTGGTTAGGCTGTAGTTGCCACTGGGTGCTTGACCTATCAGCGACAGCTTTCATCTCTATTTATAAAGAACCCTGAGTGATTGTTCCCGAGGCATACGTGTGTCCCGTATGCACGTGTGCGGCAAGGAAACGTAGACGAAGCCAGAGGTTCTGTTTGTGTGTGTGCTTGGAACCTATCCTTTCCCAAATATTTGGTTAGTCGATATCCTTTCCCCAGTCTTTGATTAGCTGACGTAAACTTTATTTTCCCTTCCCTAACCATCGACTGGTGAGAAGTGTCGCCTGACTGATTATTGGTTGCTGTCCCCGCCGTGCGCAGAGACAGAGGGCTTAAGTCTAAGCGCTCTCGGTTAGGGGGCTGATTTCGTCTAATCAATGTTCAGTCATGTTGTAAATATTTTTCTCCTTGCTCCTTTCTTCTTCTTTATTTATGTGTAAATTAATAGTTAACCTTCTATTCTTGCCGTCGAGTAATGTGATTGTTTGCGAGCCCGAACCATCAATCTATCAAGAAACCTGATTTTATCACCATCAAATGTTTCCTCACATCGCCACGTGAAGGGGAAACTCAACTACGCAGGTGTCCGGTAGAGTGTACATATACATGTACGAAGCCTGAGTGCGTGAGGAGTGACAAGAGTAGTACCACACGGATCGGTAACTGTACCGATCCGATCAAAAAAAAATGCACAGTTAAGGGCAAATCACTGCTCACTGACTCATTCCTCACCCTTAATTTTACTTTTTTGGACAGTTATTACAGCCGTGCACGTTTGTTAAGGGTGCACATGTGCAAGATTCTTGCCTCGCCACAAAATGTCAGAATGCGTAAGGGCGCACAGGTGCTTCAAGGTTTTTCAGACAAGTTTTCAGTTGTATGTCAACTCCACATCCAACATTATGTGTGATGTTAGAGGTCCCATCAAACAATAACTGAAGTTCGGTGCTTGAAGCAGCAGCAGTGACTTGCATCGAAATTCGAAATTAAATTGACATAGCACAACAGCGAAGAACTACTGAATTGTGGCGAGTGGTCTAAATTGGGTGTATAAAAGCGGAGAATGCCGGCGCACAATACGCAGCTAAGGGGAGTACGGCCCTGGCGTGTCTGCCTGTTAATCTCTATCACTTCAGTATTGTTGTACCAGTTACTTCAACGACGATTTTAGCTGTTTTCTTTGGCTTCTATGGCGCATCTAATTTCGTGTGCTGTGCGAGAGCGTTTCCAGGAGGGTGGTTTTCAAGCAGTAAATTTTCTTTTTTTTTTCATTTTTGCAGAAGTTACTCCAAATTTCCGGAGCCCTTCACTACGGCGTCCCTCATAGCCGGAGTCGCTCTGGGACATTAAACCCATATAAACCTAGACCTAATCTAAAAAATGCTATTTGAACATACTTCTACAGATTATTAGCCCGCGGAATCGGATAATTTACTCATCGCCTTTCCAGCTTCCGTTTCGTAGCGGGCGCATCACCAAATTACCAGAGTATTAAAAAGAAGTCGCTACTAGTGCAGCTGTCTGCAAACAAGACCTGCGACACTGAGAAGCAATCGGCAGGAAGATTACATTGCAATGATCTCATCCCATTGTTTGGGTACAGTGAAAACACTCTAAAGGGTGCGAATTCCTCCACGATGTACACCATGCAGCGGGAGAATTTTTTAATCCCAGTGTATATGGGGCAAGTACGCACCCTTCGGCGCAAATTGAGCAGGGTTCCATTTTGCAGGTAAAACTCGGCGTATCCAGAGAAGGAGTCTGCGTTCTCCACGTCGAACCAGATGTCGTGCAGCGGAATCTGGTCCACGCCGACGCTGCGCAACAACCGGTCCACGACGAAGTTGGCGCGCCAGACACTGGCCCAGGCACAAGCTGACGCACAAGAGAAAGGAGTTATAGGGGTGAGGGAGAACGTAAAGTAGGGTACGAAGGAAAATGACATTCATGTCAGTTCCTCTTTCTTGCAGTGTTGTCCACAGCGCCACAACGAACAAGTACTCTATCGAGGAGCAAGTTCCTCATAAAAATATTGAAAGAAGTCCACAAATATGGCCGATGTCTAGCTCCCCGTTAAGCACTCGGTCGGTTCCGCTGTTTGTACTAAGCATTTTATTCAGAACGAAAAGTTTGAAAACGCAATCAAAGCTGCGTGATCATTGCGTCAGGAATGTCCTTTATCCCCATTGCTGCTCTATACCAACACGAAGTAATTCTATTAGCTATATTTGAAAATAACTCCGCGAGTGGATTATCGCTCCACAAGCGCTGAAGTTCGCTTTCATACGCATAGCTCCTCCAGTATAGCGTTTCGTTTTCCCTCATTTTAAGGGAACGTTTTTTTAAATCGTAAAATCACTGAAGGTAATGATTGCGCAGTGCACTGAGCTTCGCTACCTCTGTGGCTTTGGAGCTCTCATTGGCTGAGTGTCCCGATGCCCTTCATCAGCGCATACCATCGGCTGCGTACCTCTTAGCTTAATTTTTTTTTTCAAATCAAGCTTTATTTATTTTAACATTGTGACGTTGGGTGGGCACATACAGAAAGCCAAAAAGAGGCTTGACGGGGAATGTGCCCCCCTGTACAGGGCAGAGGTGGTTACATCAGTGGGATAAGTTACAAATAAACAGTAAAAAACATCATGTGGTATCTGCGTGCAGCAGAGGTTAATAATTGCATAGGACCACTATACAGGCTTATTAATGAAGAGAACAAATACAACAAAAAACAGCAAATGCATCCATTCAAATTCTTTAAGACGGTCATTTAAGCACCACAGGAGTTATGTGTACTATTAAGCATTTGGGGAACCAGAACTCGAAGCATTTGGCGACCATAATTAGTGCGGGAGCGAGGTATGTACCAATCGTTATTAGCTCGCGTAGTGTACGGTTTGTCTTTGGGCTTTAAGTGAGCTAGAATGTCGAAAAATGGGTTCTTGTTTTTTCGGTGGGTTTTATAACGACGAATTAATAACGTGTTGTAAAGTTCATTGACAGGTGTTATTCTTAATGAGGAAAAAAGCGGAGACGTGTGGGCATCGTAAGCTACGTTGGCAGTAATGCGGATAACTTTTTTTGCAGATTTTTCAATTTTATTATGTTCGAGAACGTTGTCGTGCCCCATACCAAATGACAGTATATTAGATTGGAATAAATCAATGAATTATATAATAACACCTTAGGCTTCTGAGGCAATAAGAAGCGCACCCTGGAGATGATCCCTACTACTCTAGAAAGTTTACCAATGAGATGACTGATATGATTATTCCAGAGCATGTTCTCAAGAAAGATAACACAGAGATTTTTTATGGAAGAGACAATTTCTAATGTGTTGGAACCGACTGTTAGAACAGGACTAAAATCAAGAGGTTTGTTTTTAGGGCGGAATATAATAGCCTTCGTTTTTGTCGCATTAATTTTTAAAGATGAAGATGTGCTCCAAGTGAGTAGTTTATCAAGCATCTTGTTAGCCCTTTCTTGTAGTTCAGGTACTGTGGATCCAGTAAAAAAAATGCTCGCGTCGTCCACATGAATAATATATGTGGCAGTTTTGTCAATGTTAATTATATCATTGATGTACAGGTTAAATAGTAAAGGTCCTAGTATGCTGCCTTGCGGGACGCCTGCGCAAACAGGTTTTAGGTTTGAAGTATAGCCATTGATGGTTACCTGTTGCTGGCGGTGGTTAAGATAAGTTTGAAGTAGTTGCAAGAAAACGCCTCGGAATCCGTAATGTTCAAGTTTTGAAAGCAGTATAGCGTGATTTAATTGGTCAAAGGCTTTTGAAGAGTCAATAAAGATGCCTAAAGTATATAATTGTTTTTCAAATGAATCCAAAATTGCCCCGCCGCGGTGGCACAGTGGTTACGGCACTCGGCTGCTGGCCCGAAAGACGTGGGTTCGATCCCGACTGCGGCGGCTGAATTTCGATGGAGGCGAAATTCTAGAGGCCCGTGTACTGTGCGATGTCAGTGCACGTTAAAGAACCCCAGGTGGTCGAAATTTCCGGAGCCCTTCACTACGGCGTCCCTCATAGCCTCAGTCGTTTTGGGACGTTAAACCCCAATAAACCAAACCAAACCAAACCAAACCGAATCCAAAATTATTTCTTTTTGAGCTAGGAGGGCTGATTCGGTAGATTTCCCTTTCGTAAAACCAAACTGAAAGGCTGTTATGAGGTGAAGTTTGTTAATAAAACCGGTCATCCTATCATGTATTAATTTCTCTATACATTTCGAAAAGACTGGAAGTATAGATATCGGCCTGTAATTTCCTAAATTATTTTTGTCTCCACCCTTGAATATTACAGTTACTTTAGCGGTTTGCAGCCCTTTTGGGAAGATACCTGACGAGAAAATTAGATTGATAATGTATTCCAAGTGTGACGCAATTATCTCTAATACATACTTCACTGGCTGAATCTGAAGACCATCTACGTCACAGCTGCTACGATTTTTTACTAAACTGGACCGTCTCAATAACTTCTTCTCGGGTGACGGGAGTTAAGAATGTACTCTCATAGATATTGGGCCCCATATGTTCTAAGTAGTTATAAGAAGGACTTGTAGAAGCCACAGATAAGAAAAAATCGTTAAAAGCATTTGCCAACTCAGATTCGGAGAGCATTTTACCATTGGAAATTATCTCGGTAAAAGTCGGCTTTCTGTTCTTATTTATTAAATTATTCAAACGTTTCCAAACAACGTCCGTATTTCTTAATATTTCCGTATTAAATAGGTTGTTTATGTAGTGTCTCCTCGCCTTTCTTTGTATGGTGTTCACCTTATTTCGGTAGCTTTTAAACTTTTTAAGGTCCTCCGTGGCTTTTTTAGTATTCAAGAAACGTTGATAAAGTCCATTTTCACACGAATTCCGGTTAAGCATTCTTTTGTTAACCATGGTTTTCGTGCTTTTGGTGTCCGTTTTCTTGTTTTATACGGAAAGCATTCATCATAAATATCTTTAAAGAGTTGAAAAATGCGTTATATGCTTCCTCGGGATCAGACGCAGTGTAGACTGCATTCCAGTTCGCCTGTGCCAGTGCATCAAAAAAATGTTGTAAGGTTTTTTTCAGTAATATGCCGGAACCTTACAGGATAACACTCCTGAGTTGATGTTTTAGGTGATAAGTGTTTAGACAGGAAGTATATAGGTAAATGGTCGCTGATGTCAGCCGCTATTACCCCGGATGCCTCTTGCAGTTCTTCGCTAACATTTGTGATGAATACGCCTAGCAATGTAGGGTTGTCACCTTGAACACGTGAACACGATCTTACACGTGTAAGATCGAGCCCAACAGGCGCAGATAGGCTACTTAGTTGCGCGAGAAATATAGATTTGATCAACTCAAATTTTCTCTTTCTGTTATTCTCTGCAAAGTGCGTACGCAGCGCAAGTTTTTCATTAGAGAGTTTTAGTATAGCGGGCTTTGCGTAATTGCGTGCATAGCGGAATAGCGGGTCCAGAGTGCGCATGCGCAGAACGCTAACGGGGAAATAGCGTTAGCGTACGCACGCAATTTTCAGAATTTAGCGTTGCGGCATTTGCGCCCTTAGCGTGGAAACATGGCGGCGTCCTTTCAAGCGACAGCCGCCCGCTTCAGCCGATTCAGCAGCTCTTGCGATTCCGGTCGGCATGTTTACCGGCAACTACTGGTGTCTTTGCTTTTCGCTATGACTTACCTTGCTTCGACGATAAAGTTTAAGCTGCAATTCAGCTCTGTTTTTAAGACACGCTCTCGATTCTGGAGCGCGCAAGCCTAATAGCACCTCCAGCTGCACTGCTACCGTCTGCAACGGCCCGAAACGCAGCAGAAACCTAGCAAAAACGTCTGGAACGAGACACAAATAGATTTGGAGGCTTTTCGCGGTGTTTTATGGACTTAAATTATGTAAAGAGAGTTTATATTAAATTTCCAAAAGTTTTTTTAATATTAGACGTCATGTGATAACAAATATTCTTGCTCCAACGGCTTGTAGTTAACATTGCCTTTACTAGATGGCGCCACTATATTACGTTTCTATTTTATTTTTTTTTTTCAATATCGGGGTAATTTTGCAGACGAAAATGAACGCTGCACTAATAATTCGTTTAACAAACTCGGAAATATTATATTTTGGCAAGTTAGCGGCAATGTCGACCATTTTAGAAGGAGCGTTGGCATCCATGTGAAGCAGATGGCGTTTAGCGTTTTCAAAACGCTACACTAAAACTGTCTGTGGGGATAAGTTGCTTGCGGCACGCTAACGTAATTTCCCTTAGGTCCGCTATCACGCTAACGCTATACTAAAACTCTCTATTGTCTCCTGTTGAATGCGTAAAACGGCTCAAGTGTTTTTGTGATGTTCCTATCCTTGGTGCTCCAGCCGGACTCAACAGTCTCAGTGAGTGCGCGACAGGAGATTTAGTTTGTTTATTTACTTTTTACGGCAGCTGATTAGCAGTTTTCTCTCCTATTAAAACATCAGTGGCGCGTTTCTATGTGCTCTCATCCCGATGGTGTTAAGTAGAGCCTGTATTTTTCATTACTTCATGCTGCACTCATAGAAATACTTGGACATACTGCAAACACGGTGTACTCTTTTGCAAAGTTCTGTTAATGTGACTTTGCGGAGATTGCTTTTGCTAAGAGAATGAAAAAAAAAAGTTTAAAAAGGCTGAGATTACTTGTTTTCAGGCTAATTAGCGTGCAGTCAGGCTTCTTTGTAGGAGTGCCGCTATTCATACAGTAGTTCAGAATTGGCAACAGTATTGAAGAATCAATAAGCCTCAACGGTAAGCACTGGCTGTAGTTTTCCGTTCCCACCATACGTAGCATTCCTCACGCTCACTACAGGCGCCACTCGCGTAATTATTGGCTTTTAGTACCTCGTGGGATTTGAAGGAAACTGCAGACTATCTGTTCGTCGTGAGTAAAGTATGAAATTCTTTACACGACTATACTAGTGCATTGTAAGGTGGCTGGATGGCGCTAGCGGCACGGTTCGGGTGGACCTCGGCCAGCTCGTTTGGGCGCTGAACAAGATACTGTGTTGCCCATCGCTCTTCTTCAAGCTGTGCAACCGCGCTTGGTGCCCGTTTCTGCCGACTTCGTGCCCTTGTTTTCGGCCGCATAAAGCTACTGTTGCTGACATAAGCCCTGCTTTGTTTCCACGTCCGATGCGCATCGTGTTGCCTGTCTGTACAAAAGGTGCTTCTTGCCGTACACTCATCCGCCTGGGTTATGGGTAAATACCACTACTATCGCAGAGCGGAATAAATAAAGGTGACGTATGTTGCTGCTGACTCTTTGCTTTCCATTTTGCGTTTCCAGGGTGCAGCAAAAGTATGATTCAGCAAAGATGATGATTGCGACGACAAACTCGACGTCCTTAGCCACTCTGCTTTTTTGTATCAGTGGCGTAGGCTAGGCTTACTGCTCTCATAAAGCATTTACTGCGCACACGAATAGGAGCCATATGTCACAAGTGATGGGGTACAGTTTAGTTGGTAGTGGGCGGCTACATTGGCAGTTCAGTTAAAAGCATGTTCTCAACACAGACTTCTTTAATGCCGTGCTGTACTACACGACAGTATATATCACTAGAACACACCGATAACTTGTTTTACTTCATTCAAGAAGCTGTCGAAGCAGCTAAATCTATTTTATCGTTACATTCATGCATATATTTCACAGGAAACCAGCGTTTCCACCAAATAATAGCCTTGTACATCACATGGCCCAATTGATGTCAGTTTGACTGGTGTGAAGTTAATGGCGCTTGTAACATTCTGGCCAGCGTTTTGACAGGAAAAAATGTGGTGTTTCTCTAAACGCAGCTTGTGTTTAAGCCGGTTTCTGTATGTTAGCACCTATTGACTGCGTGCCATGTAGAACTGAAACTTACCAGCAAGAAGCAGCACGGCTACTACACGTAAAAGCATTCTTGCTGTCTGAAATAAAGAGAATGAGGATTTCCTTCAGTAATGACATTGTCTACCTAGCATCTGTACATGTATAGATGCAAATAAACTTGAATTGAATTGAATTGATGACATTGTCTACCTAGCTGGCAGCGTTACGCTTAAAAAGCACTTAGCGAAGGTTAAGCGTCAGGCTGCAAACAGTAAAAAACAAAAACTGCATCATATGGGACGAGCTACACTCCAACTTCATGGGGCTAGAGCCCCATCATATGGGGGGTTCACTCCAGCGCCATGGAATGCGATCTCTCCGGCGATTACAAGATTACCGCCTCTTATCATGCAGTAGGCTTACTTTGGGGAAAAGACTGTTCAGTACAACCGAAAGAAGACCGTCAGACCTTTGCGAAATACAGCAGATATCAAACATATTTTTTTTTGAACGGTTAGTGCGTTCTTCCTTAATCTACTTAAAATTGAACAATTGCTTGCGCAAGGCAAGACCCGGGAAGACGCGCTGCTCGTGTTATCCGCCACACTCTTCCCATTCATTCCGTCTTAGTTTATACAGATGCTCCACGATCTAAGGTCGGAGTAGCTGCTTACTCGCATGCGTGTGACAGCCTGACTGTGACATATAACCTTGGTCCTTACATTGATCCGCCACGTACCGCTACCCTGTATATCCTCCCGACAACTGCCAGTATTCAAGACTTCTGCCCGCCGGCGCGGTGGCTCAGTGGTTATGGTGCTTGGCTGCTGAAGACCGGGGTTTGATCCCTATATTTGCGGTCGCATTTCGATGGAAGCGATATGCTGGAGGCCCGTGTGCTGTGCGATGTGAATGCATGTTAAAGAGCCCCAGGAGGTCGAATTTGTACGTAGTCGTCCACTACGACGTCCGTCATAGCCTGAGTCGCTTCGGGACGTTAAACCCCATAAAACCAAAGGCAATCAAGACATCTGCCAAACATCCCTTAACCCGTCCGACTAAACGATATTGCAAGCTATACGCGCAAATTGCATGGTCACAGCCTTTTTTTAGATGCGCTCTGAGTTGTGCTCGGATGATACCCAAACTTCGTCCCCACACAAACACACTTAGGTGGATTCCTGGTCACACTGGGATCCCAGGCAACGAGGCAGTGTACTGGCTCGCATGCGAACTTCAACACCGAGCGCCGAGGCATGCAGAGTGGTATCCCACCAACGTGGGACACCACTCTTCATTAAAGACATACAATAAATCTTCACTATGAAAACATCAAAGAAACTTGCGAGTTTCCCGTTCCTGACAAGTTTCACCCGACCCCTTAACCACCAGCGCTCTGGCGCATTAACTTAATTACACTCCTCGCTCCTGCCCGTTCTTTCCTTCAGTCTCTGACCTTGCACTTCATGCCCAAGTCGCTCCGAACCCTATGCGAATCTGTAACATTCCCCATTGTCCAGTCCCGTTACTATTCAATCCAACATGGCGGGCCTGGAGAACATTGGACCAGCTAACGCACCAGCCGGCTTTGGTGACCCCGGCACAATACCTTCTCGACGCATAATGCTTTGCCGAAAAATGTGGTAGGGTTTTAACACAGTTAAGCTAATTAGACGTGCGAAAGCATGTCTTAATTTTTCTTCTCTTCTTTTTCTCCTCCAAGTGGCTACAGCTGGCCCGACGCTCCCCCGAACTTTCACGAGCTTGCTACTATTGGCTACAGCTGGCGCGATGCTCCTCCGAACCTTCCCGAACTTCCTCCCGTTGGCTGCAGCCTGTGCAACGCTCCTCCGACTAACTCGAGCTTACCCGGTCTTCTCCTCCCATTGGCTACAGCTGGCTCGGCACTCCTCCGAACTTTCCCGAGCTTCCTCCCATTGGCTACAGCTGGCGCGATGCTCCTCCGAACTTTCCCGAGCTTCCTCCCATTGCCTGCAGCTTGTGCAACGCTCGTCCGACTAACTCGAGCTTACTCCGTCTTCTCCTCCCATTGGCTACAGCTGGCTCGGCGCTCCTCCGAACTTTCCCGAGCTTCCTCCCATTGGCTGAAGCCTGCGCAACACTCCTCTGAAGTAACCCGAGCTTACCCCTTCCTGTCTTCCCATTGGCTACAGGTGGCGCGATGCTCCTCCAAACTTTCCCGAGCTTATCCGAGTTACTGCTCTCACACAAGACATGATTCTTACTCGGGGTTAGACCGTCTGCAGTAGGGCTTTCGCACTAATAAAGTTCTTTTCTCCTTGTTCCTCATTTTCATTTACCTTCGTAGTATATACGAACACCGCGCGAATATCTGTTGGTCTCAACACATCACGAGAAATAACTTAAGTAATCTCTGGTTCTCAAAACCTGCGGTTTAAAAAGAAGTTATGCGAAAAAAATGTGCATGCCATACTTATTTCTTTGATTACAAACACTTTGAGAGAAAATGCTCTTATAAAAGCGTGTATTGTACCCAAGAAAAGAATGGGTGGCCAGTATGTCATAGATGAATGCATGAATTTACCGGCATTGCTTTTGATTGGAGGCGGTAGCGGCAGTTCCCTTGTCTTTTAAATTTAACTCCTGCTGAATTACGTACTCAACGCCAACGTGCACATGGCATGCTAGACAACAAGAGAAACTCTATTCGAGCCAGCTGTAGTCAGAAGATGGGTGAATCATGTCTATAGTGCCTCATTGTTCAGTACAAGCTCGACTTCGCAAAATGAAACTCTAAGCCTAAATGCTGATAAGAGTGTGCGGTTGGTTTAGAGTGTTTGTATGCTATAGGCATCCACTCTGAAGCTGACCCCAGAAAAGCTCTCGACGCCTCACGATAGGCAAGAAAGCACATGGAACAAAGGTTTCCGTGTACTACTACCAAGCCTTCGTGGTAATATGACACTAATTCCGATTTCCCTTTTCAAAAGGAAGCCTCCTCGTAAATTCATAATTGAACAGCAGTATGATAGCATTCATTTCATAGAACTGGCTTTCATTAGTACAGTGCAAACTGCCCTACAAAGCTGTGCGGCAAAGAGCTAGTGCAGGATGCTTGTCTAAAAACGCGTGAATTCTGAAAAGGTCAGGCTGTTTCAAGCAATTTCTACCAACTGTTTGATACAGTTAATCGCTAAAAAAAAACAATTAAGCTGAATAGCAAAAGAGAGATTTGGAACCACTCGTAAAATTGTTAACAAAGCCAGGTGCAGTGCAATATTAAGATCGTGTAATAGGCCTACGAAAGCGAGAAATTTGGTGGCGTCTTACCTGATGGTTACGGTAGACTGGCAGATTCGGCATTCACTGGTAGCCTACTTGCTCCAGGCGCTTATATTGGGCCCCGGAGACTGGCATCCACTGGTATAGAGACGCCCACAATGCGTTGCAAACGTGTCACGAAACCGATAGCATTATATTTAGTACCCGTACATATACGGCAACGGGTTATTGACGATAAATTCATTAGCACTGCGGAGCGATTCGTCTGCGCTGGGCTTCTGGAGGACTTATTGTGCTTAGTGATGTGTAATCTCGCCTTGATTTTCGCAGCTGGAACAACAAACTGACGCAGGTTGATAGCGGCGTTTGAGCGCTTATCGCTTGGCATTGTGGCAATACGCGGTGTTATCAGAGTTCCGCATTCGGGAAAAATGAGGAACTGGCAGGGTTAATAATGTTCCAATAGGGTATCTTTCGCTTATCAGACTGCTCTTTGTCACATTGCCTGTAGAATTTTCCGGATTCTTCTGGCTAACTAGTGGTATATCCTGTGAGTAATAGTGGAATGAATTTTTCAGCCTAAAAGCATTACACTCGGTGATGAAAGACCTTATTGTCATCGACAGTATAGATATAGTCCTATGCACTACGCGCCATTGTTTTATTTACTGAAATTTCTATGCCTTCAGGCAATGTCGCCATGGAGTATCCGGGATTCAAGTTGAGCCGCCCCTAGATGAAAAAGTTCAGCTGCTCGCATCTCTTGCCTGAAGGTGGCGGCGGAAATTGGCCCCGTAGTGAAGTAGCGTCAAAGCTGGACTTGTACACTCCCCTTCTGGCACTGACGGCACACATCAGCACTCCCACTAATTCTAAGTTTTCTCCCAAAAACAGTCTATCACTGGAACATACTCCCTGAGGAAGTTTTCGCGTGTGAAAGCTTCAAACAGACCATTAAAGCTATTTTTGATTTGATTTTATTTGATTTATTGTTTTCGTTTTGACAGCGCAGAGACTGCGAATCGAGGGAGAGCAAGCTAAAGGCGTCTAGAAACGCCTTGCCATGACCGCAGTTTTTTGCGCTTAGATGCACGCACGTGGAGCGCCCCACACGGCGCACGGAGACCCGCGAACATCTTTAGTAGCGACTTTAGTAGCAAGTTCGAGCGGCGAAACCGAGGAACGCTGCATATTAGAGTTGGATGCATAGATGGATGGTAGAGTTGGATGGATAGATGAATGCAGAAAACTTTATTTGCCACTTATTTCAGGTGTTCGTGACCCTTACGGGTCACTGGGCGCCGTGGTTGATCCTTGGTCCAGGATGCCGCACTTGACTGCTGTCGTCGTGGTTCGGCGTACGAGAAATCGCTGCACTTCCTTGTCCTCGCTGGCCAGCAAGTGCTCCCACTGCGTCACACTTTGGTTGTCTACGCTTGGGTCTAAGTCTGCCTATTGCAGGTCCATGTAGCATACTCTAAGGTCGGTTTACCCTGACACCACGGACATTCTTCGACGGATTGTGTGGAGAAAATCTGTAGAGCTCATCAGGCGTGTTACAAGACAGCGCGAGAGTGAGGGAGAAGGCTGTCGTCACACGAGGCTCGGGAGGCACTGTGCGGCCCCGCCGCCGCTCGGCGCACTGAAACCATCGGCCGTGCATTTTAAGCGAAAGCCTTTAATGGCTCATACTGTCGTCCGTCCGTTAACAAAGCGTGTCACGCGCTTTTATCTCGGGAACTAAAAAAGATAGAAGAAAACCAATGGTTGCTTCAGATAGAGGAGGAAAAAAATGAACCTAGAAGCCAAGCTTGATTAATGTTGAATAATTAGTTGGTTATTGGCAAAAATTTCGAAATAGCGCGGACGTCGATATAGCCACGGGAACGATGTGACGTCACATCCACCGTAAGTCGTCACGGCATAGTGTCCTCGGCTCTCGCCTCTCAACACTTTAGTTGCCAAGGTGTCCTCGCAATGTTTTCAAAATGACTACGTGCATACGTATGGCTGAAATCGGAAAATGCGCCTAGAAGTGCTACGGCGCGAAAAGAAAAAAAAACGAATTATTCTGAACTTACGGCAACCGAGAAGATTTGCTTTATTTCAAAAATACGGGCTAATAAAGACTGAACACCAACTCACATATCGCATTCTAGCATCTTTTTATTCCACGTCTACAGAACTAAAAGGCTTTTTAATAAATACCGCTTGCCTTACAGCTGGTGTAAATGATGCGCGTACACGTAGCACAGACCCATGGTTCGTGCCTCATTTTCGCAAAAATTCAGGGGGCACTTTGTCTAAAGTGCGTAGAGGCGAAAGCGTTTTCCGCACCACTTTCAATGCATCTGTGGCACTGGTGGCGTCACATGTAATTGAGTACTAATTACTAAGTGATGACAAATCACTAATTAATGGTTAATTACTGATTAATGCCTGAATACTAATTAACTGTTAATTAAGCTTCAGATTCGCCTTTAGGAGTGGAACGCGACCGCGTGTTGTAGCGCTGCCAGGGAGTCCACGGAACGCCACCACCTGTTCGGCGCGATGCCTTGCCGTTTCAACGCAACGGTTTTTGAGGAAAGGAAATGGCGCAGTAAATCTCTGCCATCTCGGTGGACACCTGAACCGCACCGTAGAGGAACGGAGGAAGTGAGAGTGAAAGAAGAAAGACGAAGATGGCCCGTAATGAAGAAAATGAAAATTGTATTTGAGGAAAGAAAATTACGCAGTAACTGTCTCACATATCTCGGTGGACACCCGTCAAAATTCAGGGTGGGGGGGTGCACTTTTTTGACCTAAAGTGTGGTCACTGATGTGTGGTTAAGATGTTAAGCTTCGCCTCTAAGAGTGGAACGCGAGAGCGTCTTGCAACGCTGCCAGGGAGTCCATAGAACGCCATCGCCCATTCGGTTCTACGCCTCGCTCTTCGGTAAATTGGTTTTTGAGGAAAGGAAATGTATTTCTCTCTCATATCTCGGTGGACACCTAAACCTCGCCGGAAGGGAAGGGAGGAGGATGGCAGTGAGCGAAGACACCGTATTCACTAGACGTGCCTTTGTTCATTCCAAACCATCGAGCTGGCATGGCCGAGTGGATAGCATGCTCGTCTCGCACTCCGAAGACCGGGGTTCGATTCCCGAGCTCGACCAATTTCTTGCTAGGTTTTATTTATTTATATGGCTTGACTAGAGAAGTTAATTAGGCTAATTGGGTAATTAAGCAATTAACTAAGCTCAGTCCCACTTACTTGGAGCATCACTATATAGTCCCTTCAATTGGTGTCATGGTTACTAGCCAAAGTCCAATTGGCCCCGTTTGAAATTGGCGCACTGTGACGTCACGACCGTTTCGACCAACTGAAAAGCGTGACATTCTTTGTCGACAACTGCTGCTTACAACGATGAGACATTAAAGGCTTTCGCCTTAATAACTACAAGCTACAAACACTGCACTACTCTCTTCCTATCATTCTTAAGAAGCATCAGGACACAGAACTTCTCACAATGAAACAGTTGCAGCAGTATTTTGTAAATATGTAACGTTTCTTTGTTTTTTTTTCTTACCGTGTCATATGATTTCCTGTGTTTGTTTTTTGATGTAATGTTAATCAAAGTACGACATCGTTCAATCTATTATGTGTTGTCAGAATAGGTTCTTCAATGTTAAAAATCTATTTCTCATTATAAACAGTGATTAAAATCATCTGCTTTTCAGTTATACATTGTATTGTATTATATCTTGTCTTGTTTTTGTGATCTATTTATTGCGTTTCCACTGTTTGTCGTTTTGTAAAAGCCAAGTGAAGGTTTCAGTGGCCACGTCAAGCTGCCCAGAGCAGCTTTTAGCCCTGAAAGCCTTCCAGTGTAAACTGGAAAATAAACCTTGAATTGAATTGAATTGGATTGCACACGTTCCAGCTCGAATCACCCCCACCTCTCAGAGAATATCACATGTGTGCACATCTTTACGTAATGCGCACTCAAGAAGCGCAGTACAATGCGTTACCACTGTGTGACACACAATGGATGCTAGCCGCCCGGCTGCTTTCCTTGGATAGATAACCAGACGCGGATCGTCCTGACACGACGCGGCTGCCATGGGACGAGCAAACTGGACTTCAAGCCCATCTGCTAGATGCATGCAAAGGCTCACTGCTGTTTGGTCCAAGGAGGGCGCACTGCTACACGCAGATAGAAAAGGCGTAGAGTAGTCCGGGATAAGCTTCAGCCGCCT
This sequence comes from Amblyomma mixtum, assembly GCF_055824585.1. Taxonomy (NCBI): domain Eukaryota; kingdom Metazoa; phylum Arthropoda; class Arachnida; order Ixodida; family Ixodidae; genus Amblyomma; species Amblyomma mixtum. Next base: position 386,467,674 of record NC_143014.1, on the reverse strand, counting down.
GTATGCATACAGTATGTCGCGACACAGCTTGGCGAAACTAGTGGAGGGAACTAAATAGTGTTGTGATGTTTAAACTGGAGAGCAATAAGTACTTTCCTTTGGCGAGTTGGTTCATTTTGTGTTAAAGGAATACACTTGCGCAAAACAAAGGCAGGAAGAAAATAGACGTAACGACCGGACAGAGCGCGAACTTCCATGTGGTTTTATTTCTGAAACAGCTGCATTTACCACCAAGAAAAATCACCGTCTCTGATAGTATCCGGTATGCACACGTGCGTATGGATGGATGGATAGGAGCGCCCCCTTTGAAACGGGGTCGTGGCAATTGCCACCAAGCTCAGCTTTTCTTTCTTTATTATTTTTTTGTTTACTGTGTTGGCAATTCTCGTTAAGATTCGCCATCATCTTTACCTACGGTTTCCTACAATTCTAACCTTATGCCACATCTCTGATTTCAGCCCCCAATCCTCCAATCGCTTTTTGCTAACTTCCACTGCAGATTTATTTACATGACCATTGTTATCTTTAAACCCTAGGCCCTCAGAAAGAGTGACTGTGCCTGCATCGACATTCGGATGGATACGATCACATTTGATTATGAGGTGTTCAACTGTACTCGTACTCAGTCAGCAAATGCGCCGCCTAGTAAGATATGAAAGGGCCACGTTTCAACGTATGTAAGAAGAGCAAAACAAAGTTTTTTTTTACGGCTCTCAAAAAGGTCGCAGATGAAGATGATGCAAGAACTACACTCACCAACAAATAAATACAAACACACGAACATGCACGACTGCACGCTTGTCTCTTGTCCCGATGTTTTGCGCTGTTCCATCAAGAACACCTATACACACATGCACACATAAAGAAGTAACAGCGAGTCTTAATAGCAAGCAGCGTAAAATCTAGCTATATATCAATAACAACGCAAAAGCAATAATAACTATAACCGATGAACAGCGAGCCAAAAAGCTAAAAAATTGGGGGGGGGGGGGGGGACTTAATCTCAGCCTTAAGGGTATGACGCGATAGCGTTACTGAATTAATGCCCAGATATGCGGCAATGGTCATTCTCAACTTTAAACGCATAGGTATCTGAGAGTCCTCACATCCCTCCTTCCGTAATGATGGAGCTGTTAGGGGATGCGCCACTGCACTGCGAAGGCAGGCGACCCAAACTGCTCTTCCCCAGCGCCCTCAAGTGATCAATAACTAATTTAACAGCCACCTTAAATGGTGGTCAGTTTCCTCACAACTCAGTGGGAAGGTTGTTCGGCTTTCCTTTTATGGGGTTTAACGTCCCAAAGCGACTCAAGCTATGAGGGACACCGTACGGCAGTGGAGGGCGTGCACCAAGCGTACACATCACTGAGTGAAAGTGAAACGTTACGGGGTGACCGGTGAGCCCTAGTCAGCTGCCCAATGATCCGTCGTCTGAATCCATCTTTGCCGCGTACGGCTCTCCACCGGTGTGCATGTGTAGACGGTACCGACGCGGTATACAGGTGCCCACAGCTGGCTAACAGGGCAGGCCCCTGGGTCCGTCTGGTGACCTGAGGTCTAATTTTTCAAATATAAGGGGAAAGTTACTTATTAATCGGTTTCATTATCTATATATACATTAATTTGAAGTTACTTTTATATCAGACACTAATACGGCCAAAACTAGAATACGCATCATGAATATGGGACCCCGCACAACTCACTTTAATCCATGCTATAGAATCTGTTCAGAACCGGTCAGGTCGCTTCATCCTTTCAAATTATCCTCGCACGGCTAGTGTTTCTTTAATGAAAACTAAACTTGGTCTGACTAATCTTGCTCTTCGCAGAAATATTTCACGCCTCAGTCTTTTCCACAGCATCTTCTTTCATAACGAGACACTAAAACAGGAATTGTTCTCTTCTATGCCATCATACCTGTCATCACGTGTTGACCATCCGCATAAAGTTTCCATCTCATTTTGTAAAACGAATATACTTTTAAATTCTTTCATACCGAAGACTAGCACTGAATGGAACCACCTTCCACCCCATATTGCCTGCATTGAAGACGCGTCATCTTTCAAGCCACTTATCACCAAGCAGATCATCGAACAAGCGTCTGCATCATGAATTTGTCTTCTGCCTGTACTTCTTACTATGTATTGTTTTCTTTTTACACTCACCCCCTCTATAACGCCCTACGGGCCCTGAGGGTATTGTAATAAATAATAAATAAATAAATTTATTTATTGTTATATATGGTTTATGGGGTTTAACGTCCCAAAGCGGCTCAGGCTGTGAGGGACGCCGCAGTGGAGGGCTCCGGACAATTTCGACCACCTAGGGTAGTTTAACGTGCACTGACGTCGCAGAGTACACCAGCCTCCAGCACTTCGCCTTCATCAAAATTCGGCTGTCATGGCCGGTATCGAACCCGCATATTTCGGGTCAGCAACCGAGTACCATAAACGCTGAGCCACCGCAGCGGCTGGTGGGCAGGTTGTGATGACGCCACAAGGTTACGTGTCCTAGGTAGCCCACCTAGGTTGCTTCTCCGGCGGGCGGCCACCTGGGCCAACATACGCCACCTGAATTTGCGCTCACAACGCCGACTTTCTGAGTAATGGTGCCTTTTAACTCTGTCACGTTAAGATAATCTCTGTGCATGCAACTGAATATCCGAGGCAGAAGCCGCGTCACTGATGAACACATGCACAATTAATGCTACGCAATACACGCAAAAAAAAGCGGCAGATCGTACGTGTTCATCTAAAAGCGCTAATACTTAGTTCAAGCAAGCACGGGATGTTCCGCTTGTCACAGGTCCGTAGCGGAACTGCCCTTCTCCGGGCTACACACAACCAGAGAGCGCTCGGAAACCGGCACTCACCGCGCCTCCTTTCTTTCGGGCCTCCTTTCTTTACAGCCACTGGGCGCACGCTGAAATCAATTTGGTAGGGCGTTCGTTTTTCTCGAGGTCTTCGTTTCACACAGTGAGCTGCTCGTGCGTCGTCTGCCGGAATCACGGTGTGGTCGGCTGTGTTCATATCTGCACGGGGAAAAAGAGAGGAGGAAGACGTGATGGAAGGCTGTCTTCGGGAGAGTGCCAGGCGAGGGGAAACGCTCTGCACTGCGGGCGGTGCATGCGCATGCGCGCGCGAAGGCGACGCTTATTGCATTCCTCTTCACCTCTGTTGAGCGCATCGTTCGGTGTGATGACGTGACGCGTGAGAAATACTTAGCCACTTGACGAATGAACGTATTGTCTGATTGACTTGCATGTAACAGCTATTCGGGCCCTGTTCACGTGCAATATTCCAGGTGGGCAGTATATTTCAAACGGAAGAGAGCAGAGTCCGCTATGACCAATAGCTCGACCTGCAACTTAGGGCAGAAGCCCGTGTGCCGTGCGATGTGAGTACACGTTAACGAACCCCAGGTGGTCGAAATGACCGGAGGCCTAAATTACGGCGTCCCTCATAGCCTGGGTTGCTTTTGGATGTTAAACCACAATAAACCAATAAACCAAACTTAGGCCAGAACAAAATGCGAAAATCAAATCTAGGCTTCCATAGGTGCATGCGTGAAGTGGCTTGTAAAATGGATTCGAAAATATGGTACCAACGCACAGCACACAAGGTCGCTCATATAACGTGATTCAAGGGCGCGTATCGCCGCTATCTTAGAAAAAAAACATGCGCCTTAAGCAATACTTGCCGCGAATTTTGCCACGGCAGTTCCCGTTACAGGTGGTAACCGAGCTGTCCGTTTTAATGCAGAATGTAAAGAGTTATAAGACTAAAAGGAGCACAAACAAGACGTTGGATAAAGAAGGGCCGATTTAATGTTACGTTCATTTTTATCTCAAATAAACATTAAAAAATTGTTTCGGGGCTTATGGGGCTTTAACGTTCCAAAGCGACTCCAGCAATGAGGATAGTGCCGCACCACAACGCGCGCACCACAACGCGCGCACCACAACGCGCGCACCACAACGCGCGCACCACAACGCGCGCACCACAACGCGCGCACCACAACGCGCGCACCACAACGCGCGCACCACAACGCGCGCACCACAACGCGCGCACCACAACGCGCGCACCACAACGCGCGCACCACAACGCGCGCACCACAACGCGCGCACCACAACGCGCGCACCACAACGCGCGCACCACAACGCGCGCACCACAACGCGCGCACCACAACGCGCGCACCACAACGCGCGCACCACAACGCGCGCACCACAACGCGCGCACCACAACGCGCGCACCACAACGCGCGCACCACAACGCGCGCACCACAACGCGCGCACCACAACGCGCGCACCACAACGCGCGCACCACAACGCGCGCACCACAACGCGCGCACCACAACGCGCGCACCACAACGCGCGCACCACACCTCAAGGTGGACACTACAACTGCACCGTGAGGGAAGGGCGGAAGGTGGAAGTGAAAGATTTGGATTGGGGGGGGGGGTTAAACGCTTCAAAGCGGCTCAGGTTATCAGGGTCGCCGCAGAGAAGGACTCCGGAAATTTCGACCACCTTGGGTTCTCTAATGTGCACTGACATCGCATAGTACAGGGGCCACTATATTAGCATCGTACAACTGCTTAGGCTTCTTTGTGTTTTCTAACCTTTCTTCGGATCGCCACATGACCAGTAATGCTAACCGTTCTCTAGGTTACTTGGAACAAAATTTCTTCTCTCTATATTCCTTTACCTACAACATTACAAACCACTTGTTCGTTCTAAACCTGAGAATGCGGCCTCAGTACGGCACCCTGGTCTTGATTTTCTAGTAAGCTACGAACATAATAAGAATCGGTCTGCTCGTTACATTCTCAACTGCTGTCATCGTACCACCCCTAATAAGAAAACTAATTTGTACTTTCCTCTATTGCAGTTACGTAATCAAATTCCGCGGCTATGTTTTCTCCATAAAATATACAGCCAGAAAAAAACTTTACGATATTTTGATTCAGCGGCCCATTAACACATCGCGCAACTTGCACCGCTGTAAAAAAGTTGCACTTTTTTAACGATACACGAATGCTTTTTATCGCTCATTCCTGCCTCGTTCAATTAAGGACTAGAACCACTATCATGACGCGCTAGTTTCAATAGCATATATTAATTCGTTTACAAGTGCTCTGACAGATGATTACAGTGTTACGAATATGTAATATTTCCACACTATATATTATTTTTGATAGAAACCATTGTATTTTCGTCTCCGTTTTCTCATTTTCCTCTGATGTACTGCCATGAGATAAAGCCTCACGTCCGCGAAACATACGTGTAAAATGCTATCAGGACTTCGCACATGACTAGTATCAGCGGTGGATAACATGCCCTCTAGACTTCTGACTTCAGCCCTTTGCCTACGGGTGTTCCCAGGAGCGGCTCAGTGGCGAACATGCCGGACCCGAGAGCAGGACCATTACTGCGGCACGTGTGCATTACTCGTGCACGGGTGCAAGACACGTGTGCCATTACCTCACCCTTCCTACCCAGAATGAAGCAAGCTCATTTCATTCTGGGTAAGGAGGGTGAGGTAATGGCACACGTGCCTTGAGTGGATGATTGCTGTTTCTTTGTTTTCTCTAGTTTTACGCTTGTGAGTTGCAACAGTGTATCTGGGTTTGACAAGACGACTTTGCGCATGTTTTTGTAAATGTATAAATTGGCTGCCTGCGTGTGAATAAAATTCAATTGTAAGTTCAGCGCCGTCAGTCTCTTTCACCTTGTCCTCGGTCCGTGTTCTTAAGCGCTAGTTTTTTACAATGGATCACCACCAACTCGCCCAATCCTCAGTTAGTTCTTCTGCAAACAGGAGCAGGGACAACGGGCAAGCTTGTTTCAGAGAGCACCGTATGCGGACTGTTTGTGGGAGAGGGCGATTCTCAATAAAACACGAGGAACAGTGTTTGTGGCAAAGGCGCATCCCAGTCGGAAGACTTTAACCAAGATTGACGTGGTTTACAAGAGAATAAAGAAACGGATAACACACGCGATCAAATATCTTTTCCAGGTCGTTTTGCGCCTGTGTAATTGTTTGTGAGCCCCACTGCAATACTTCAACACGGTACGCACTGCATGTAAATTAAGCCACATGTTTGCAGAGGTTCATTCAAAGTGGGCAATAAAAGCTGTACCCAATTGGAGAGCGCTCAAGCAAAAATCTTATAAACAAGAAGAGAAAATTCAGAGGCACTTTGGCTCTCCAAAGTGCTGCAAGGCGAAACCCTTTCCTGGCGCACTGTTTGGCGTTGACTGCAAGACTATTTGCGGTGTACTAGTGCTTTATTTCACTACACACTTTGACTACACATTACAACTACACACGTTGACTGCTTCTCTAGCACGACTCTCTATCTGCTTCGATGAGCTCGGTTGTATCCTTGGCTCTGTTCGCAGTAATGAGGCATGTAATGTGGTGAGCCACAGACGCCTTACGCCCACTGTCAGAGCGGACGACAACTATGTTATTAGTTGTCGCGTGCTCCAAAAGGGGGCGTCAGGCATCCGTGCGTGACCTCATTACTTCGAACCCGCGCACTATGACGTCATAACCATTTCGAACAACCGAAAAGAGTGACACCTCTGCTGGCAACCTTCTGTTGCCAACGGCGAGTCATTAAAGGCTTTCGCCTTAAAACGTGAGAGCTTCGTAGCCATCTGCCTATCGCAGTTCTTCCTTTTCGTCAGTGTTCGGTGTTAAGAGAATATGACTTCTGTCTAATGAATGTAGCAAAAATCGAACATCAATGCTCGTCTAAAAAAATTCACATTTTATTCACAAATATCACATTTATACTCTCACCTTCGCGTTTACTGTTGACAGTGATGAATTTTTACGGCATGAGGTCATCTGCGGCTGCAGAGCGCCATGGCACAAAATTGCTTTGTCTATTCAAGTTGGTGTCCCGACAATCTCCCGAACATTCCACCCCAGCCGTCGTTGGATGGCTCGTCGAGAGAGTATGTGACGTGCGCGGTGCGCCGGAGCGCTCTCACATCCGTATAGATAAGCTGTCGAAAAACTTCAACTATTGGCCATCATGTAGTCGATTAACTTCAATACGATCTCCACCTGATACGATCAGTTACCCAAGTTTTGACGAATTATATCGGCTCTTGTTCAAAATATAGATACCGGTCGGGTGCTTCCAGACTGAAATTAAAATGTATATCGGGAAAAGTAAGCCATAACTAGCAGGCTTTAAAATCAGTCAACATTTAAAGCAGCGTCAAACTGAAGGCGGAGATGCGGAAATAAATGATGACTGTCCGGCTTTCTAAAGTAAACAGAAAAGACGCAAGTTGTTTCCGGAGAAGGTTCAAAATCAACGTCTACCGCCACATTCAGCATCTCAATCTGCCTACTGCCTTGAAAAGGATGACCACCAGGGGCTACGCGGCCACCTACACTTCATCGCGAGCATCAGGCCGAAGTAACTTTGAAGTGATTCCCTTCAAGAAACCACCAGGCTGGAATGGAATCAATTTCAGAGAATAGTTCTTTCGGAAAACTTGTTCTTGATAATCTTTGAAAAGAAGTTCCGCCTGAGAATGGCATGAAATGAACAAAAAACTAGCGACTTCCTTGCTTGCGCGAAAATCAAGGACTGAAGGAAGCCATTCATTGCGTATAAAAGAGGAGTTTATTGCTGTGTGAATCAGCGGCGCCGAAGTTGCATTGTCGCCGCACCCCCAAGCTGGCTACGCCGAAGGCACTCCATTTGGATGACGTGCAGCATCTACCATCGACTACGACGGGTGAGAAGTGATGGCGTAGACCATTTCTCTAATGAAGGGTGGTAAGGGGCTTAGATCCAGCCGTGCATCAATTACTGCAAGTAAGCACAGGTTCTTCAGTGTAGGTGCCAAGTGCAACACGTGGAGATCCGTCAGCGATCTTCGCTCCTCAACTACCTGCTCCTCATCCTGGTCGGATGCCGGCCCAATGCCACCGAAGATAAACACTCTTTCACCCATCACTGAGCAGCCATGCCAGGACCTGGGAGGTGGCGGTGGGCCACATGGCTTCACTTCGGTCCAGCACGACGTCACGGGGTCGTACTTGTGCATATCTGCTAAGAAGGTCTTCAGCACACCGCTGTACCCTCCGAAAATGTACAGCTGTTCGTTGAACACGAAGGCTGAATGTCCTCGCCGATACACAGGGGGAACGCCTTGTACCTGTGGGCGCACCCAGGAAGAGTTGGCCGTTTGAAAATAGTATAAGATGAGGGAACGGTCTGCTGGGCTGCCGCCGAACACATACATGCGGGTCCCGATGGTAGACGCAGATTGGCAGGCATGTAGAACCGGAGCCTCTCCGCTGGTGGGGACACGATGGCACTCTAGGGTATCCAAGTCAAGGACCCGCATATGTGGCGAAGGATCCCAGTTACTGAAGATATACTTGCGGTGACCCACAACACAAGCTGTGCTGCCGTACATCGATGAGGGCACCTCACCGGACACCGCCAGACGGCTGCATGTCATCGTGCTTGGGTCGAAGCGATAAAGAACACTTGGAAATCGCCAGTTGGCCGGGCCGCCCCAAAAATACGCGCAGTGGCCGTGCGCTACAACTGTGTGGCGGGAAATGTTAATCGCCCCGCCGTCGGGAACCTGCGCCTGCACCATATCCCACCGGCGCGACGCGGGGTCGAAGATGAAGACGTGGAGCAAGTTCCATGGCTCGTGGTAACTGTCGAACGAGTAGACCTTGCCGTTGATGAGTACAGCCCTGTGGGTGACATGCTCTGGAACGCCGTTTAGCCGCGCCGTCCACATCCTGCAGACACCTGCTTCTGTAAGAAACAAGGCCCGGTCATTAAAGCGTTGGTGGCGGCATCATGCGGCTTTTTTCTGAAGCAGCAATATAGTGATCGGTATTCGTGGCGAGTGCAGACTTAGTGCGTCGACGGGTGACTATTTCCGTTAGATTTTTGAATATGTTTGTCTTTTTATGTCACTCACACGAATGAACGTTGTGAAGGGTGTGATAGTTTGAAGGGTGTGATAGTTTAAAGACTGCGATAAGATACACTGTAGCATAATGTAATAATATTCTACGGTATTTTTCAAGAATTTAGTACTGAGGCCATCGATACCACAAGAGGATGACATTTAAAGATGTTTAATAATGCCACGAATTCCTTCTGTGGAGATGACGATGGGATCCATTGGTAAAAAGTGATATTCTGAAGCGAAGGTAGGACGGAAGTGTCGGTGGGGCTAGAGAAGGCTTGGATAAAAGTGCTATTGTGAAGCGATGCGCACAGTTGGTCAGGAACTATATACCATTCCAGGGTAATTAGTTGTATGGTAACATTTCGTTTGCCTTTCACTGTGTTCCAGAACTGTTTCGGGTATTTGCTTAGCATAGCTGGAAAAGTCTGATTAAAGAAGGTAAATTTGGTTGATTTGAATGCATTTGAATAAGCGACTACAGCGGCTTTGTACGCGGGCCATCTGACAGCAGAGTGCGTGAAGCGAGCTGTCCTGAGAAGTCTTTTTCTTTTTTTTCATTGGAAAGCCTATTAAGATACCTTTTGTACCAAGGGGCAGCACTATTGCTATATACCTTTTTTATGGGTATGTATTCATTTACGAGGTCAGAAACTCTAGATTTGAAGATCTCCGAGTTAAGATGAACGCTACGGTCGAGATAAGCACTCAAAAATTATCGAAAAATAAATACAGATTGTTAATTATAGCCTGGAAGTCAGCCTTGTTGTAATCTCTGATGTATTTGAGCTGCTTACGAGAGCGTGTTAGAGGTAGAGAGAGGTAGAAGTTGATTATCATGTGATCGCTTAACCCAGGCAAATGAATGATAGAAGACACGATGTCTGGAGCTGATGTGAGGATGTGATGAGATCAAGAAGGGATAAGGCAGTGGGAGTGACGTGTGGGGAGCTCAATAAGTTGCGATAATCCGTAATCGGAACATATGTGAAGGAAGTGGTTAGAATTGGAACCCGCAGAAAAGACTGACTATCACTATCATGATTCCACTCAACGTCTGGGAAGTTGAAATTTCCCAAAAGAAAAATGCTCACACCCAGAAAGCGAACAGAAATTCTATTGAGGCAGTCGTGCAAATCTTCACAGAAACTTATCGGGCTTGACGGTGGTCGATAGCACACACCAATAACAATTTTCTTAAAACGGAAAGTTATACAGCACCACACAATTTCTAAACTAGTCACTACGGCGGCATTAAAGCATTCAATTCGGTCGTTGACAGCAAGTGAAACACCATCACCTTGCCTTTCATATCTGTCACATCGATATATGTTGTAATTTTTTTCACAAAGAAATAGTTCACTGTTCGACACGTTATCAGACAGTCATGTCTCTGTTAAGGCGATAATATAAGCACTAAAGTCATTTATCAATGCACTCATGTCATCTCTTTTGGGCAAAAGACTTCGTATGTTAGCAAAAACCACGCTCAGACCAATGTTCTCAGTGGCAGTACCACCACCCCTGGCGGGCCCCTACGTTCCAGTACCGGGTAGAGTACGACCAGAGCGAAGGGAGCGCGGAGACTCAATGGGTTCGCTGTTTAGAGCAGGTCCAATTTCAAACACTAGGTCAGTTTCCGCATTATATCCATAGCATTTGCCATTAGCAATTAGTTTGTTGTGCCTTAAATTTACTTTTAAACCAAACTCTTTCGCATAGTCAATTAGCCGCTTTCTCGCCTTACGTGTCGCCGCAGAAAAATCTTCACTCACAGATACTTCCTTTTCCTTCAACAGCGATCTCTTTGAGTGCACTTGCACCGTGGTTTTATGCGCGGCGAATTTTACTATCACGGGCCTGGTTTTGTTCTCGTCGAATCTACCGATTCTGTGCGCACGAGCAATGCAGTCACTCGTTAAAGAGATATCTGATGTTTCGGCGATAAGGCTAAGAACTTTTTCTTCACATTGCTCGTTAGTCTAGGGAGAGCTATCATCAAATCCTTAAAAGATAAGGTTGTCACGCCGTGAGCGGTCCTCGCTATCATCTAAACGGGCACGCAAAGCATGTGTTTCCTTTTGCACCAGTTCAAGTGCTTTTATCGCAAAGCTCCCGTTGCAAGTTTTCAAAACCAGTCGCTACGTTTTCTACAGCCTCGAGACGCTTTCTAATATCGGCAATATCGCGTGTTGCCGCCTGTTGGTCTCGGTTCAACTCGGATTTGTTGTCGGTGTCGGCGTTGTGAGCGAAAAATCAAGGGCATGGCTCTGGCAAGTGGTCCCCGGAGAGTAACCTAGGAGGAAGGTGGGCCACTTAGCTCCCGTGACCTAGCTGCGTCATCACAACCTGCTCAGTGGATAGTGAGCAAACTCCCCACGGTGGCAGGTAAATAAAGGATTGGTCGCTCAGGAAGAGTAACCTGGGTCCAACAAGGCCCACCGCTGGGAGCACCTGCCATCCAGGGCAGGGGCCCATAGCTTAACCGCTGCAACACTGTGACAGGAGGGGTACGAGGACTCACAAGGATGTATCAATGTAAAGTAGAGAATGGTCTTCTGCATATATGGGAATTAACGTATCATGATATCGCGTCGTACTCCTAAGGCGCAGCTTAAGTGCACCACTCTAATCTTTTTTTTTTTAACGCGACAGCATTAAAGGTCCCGTCCGGCCGGAAGCCCAGCGTCAGCGTCATTGCGACTGGAATATCCCGGTTGGTCGAGTGGGTACTGGAGTAGAAAAACAATTTTGCTGATATGAAAAAAAAGGGTGGTCAGTCGGGACCGAAACCACCACTGAGGAACTTGCGTTGTGTGGGATATGCAGCGGTCTTGAATGAGCACCTCACACCACACAGCAGGCGAATATATTACAGGACCACTTAATTAATTAGGCTCACTAACTAGCGTCACTAAATAAAATGGATGATTAGGTGCAATAAAACAGTTTATGATTGCAACAAGTGTGTCGTCTGCGAATCGGTGCGCCAGGGGACCCCCTAGCAACCGTAGGGTCCCTTCAATGCCATCGCTACATACTGTTAACATAAACTTAAATTTCCCACAGTTTTTTTCTTGTCAAGTAAGAATCCTCATTCACGTCGAAATTGTCGTCCTGCATTAAAACTCACGAATCAGTTACCACCAGTAACGGGAATTTCAGCGGCAGAATGGCTTGCCCGCAGAGCTGAGGACTCATGTCTACATCATTCTGCCCAGATATTGGGGTCGCAAGCATTTTGGACCTCTGGATGTCAGCGATCTTGTCGCGTACTAGCGCGTTTGATGTCGCCTTTCCTAGCGCGTTGATCTCTTTTTCCAACGGCCGCATGTTCGCGGGTTGGCCTCCTCCAGATGTCAAGCGTCCCAAGCCCTTACCTGCCCCCTGGCTGCATTCATGGCTGTCTAATGGTGATGTTCGCATTTCCTTCTGATCTCAGCTACCCGTCTATGTAGGTTTTCGCAGACTCTGCGCTTGTCTTCGCAGCCTTACGAGCACCGCAAATCTTGTGCGTGCGCAGGGCCTACAGTTCCGTGGCTTATGAAGCAATCCCATCCCACAAGGTGTTTGCAGTCAAGAGGTCAAATATCCCTAGAGCTTCGCGCCATCACATCGAAATAAGTATCAGGCTGTAGTGAAGAAAAATATCGGTGTCACACACGCCTGCGCACCCCAGTGCGTAACGCCCTCCCTGCCCTCATCGTGTCCCCCTTACCCTGCGCACTCTTTCTTACACGCTTTCCCTCTCTCTTCTTCGCGTAAGCCCAGGGACAGTTGCTCTATTGTCATAACAGCAGAGAGTGCGTTAGAAGCTATTACACTGAAACCAAGAGAAGCTCGAAAAAAATGCCTGTGGCTTAGCTTGGTTAAGCCCGGTAATTGCAAAAGCAAAATTCACGGGGGCAATTTCTTGACTTAAAGTGCGGTGAGGCGAGGCGGTGAGGCGAGGCGGTGAGGTGAGGGTGAGGCGGTGAGGCGGGTGGATTCCTTCCCAGTGCTTGCCCGATAGTAGTAAGGAAAAACTAACGCCTGGTTTCATCTCTGAGAAGACTGGTCATCACCGCACGATGTGGACTGTGCGACTAAACGATGTTCCAGAACTCGTCAACAACATAGCTGTCACCATCAGAGGGAAGGTCTGCTCGTTCGACTCGTTCTAAAACTACCACTATGACAGCGATGAAATCTTAGGCAACCGCTTCGGCATATACATCTTCCACCCCGTAACGTTAAGGTGGGGTGTGCTGCTGACCGAGTTACACTCCGAAAACGGTCCCATTAAATTTATCGACCACAGCGTTGTCGCCTACGGCCCATGCGTCTACATGTGGGGGAGCTCCTCGGACATAAGGTCATGGATTGGCGGCATATACCGGTTCGATACCCTCGCTATGACATGGAGCCGCCGGGTGATGTGCGGCCAAGTGTTGACACTAAGCATCTTTTCTGCTTGCTTGTTGGATCAACGGATGTACTATTGGGGACAAAAGTGCTATACTCCACGCGGCGGGAGCCGGAGCAACAGAAAACTGCGGTATTTTGGAGAGCTAAAGCAAGAAACACTGAAACGAGCCAAGCGACATGCCTGCTGATAATAAACGTCACGCATTGGCTGTCTCGATCCCAGATGCCGCCAGATGCAACGCAGTTTTTCGTTGCTCCGGCTCCCGGCGCGTGGAGTATACCACTTTTGTCCCCGATAGTACATCTTTGATGGCTTGGACCCGGAATACTCGGACCGTGTATATTTTACCGACTTGGAGAGCCTTATGTGACATCCCGTTCCTACTAATGGAGAGCCCCCGGCTATGCGCTGCTGCCACACGGTGTCCGCAGTCGGAATCCGCATGTATGTTTGGGGTGGCCAGGTGTTCGACCGAGAAGGCAACGAGCGATACGATACTTCCTTGTATTATCTGTAAACAACAACCTTGATGTGGGTGAGCCGAAGAGTGAAAGATGTGCACTTAAATGGTTGCAAACATCATGGTGCCTTCGTGTATCACAGAGAGCTGTGCATCTTTGGTGGCCACAACAGACAGCTGGGCGCCTGCTTTGCAGACATGCATGGGAATGACATCGAGAAGTCGTGTTGGATCAAAGAGACACCCCATGGGCTACTCCGACCTGCTAGGCGCTCGGCCGATTGCAGCGTGATGGGAGAAAGGGTGTTAATTTTCAGTAGCTTCGGGTCTGCACCACACCATGCAGACAGAGAGCACGGAGGCAGCGCTTCTGAAGAGGAAGAGGTGCTGACTGACCTGCACGTGTTGCACTTAGCACCGACACTGAAGAACTTGTGTCCCCTTGCTATCATCGATGCCGGTCTTTATGTAGGCGGATTATCGGCAGCTATTAGAAACCAGATCAACGGTATTTCCTCTGGCACATCATGGCTATCTCCTCTACTTAGGCAGATAATAATGTCGTGTTTTTTTTTTTGACATACACCTTAAAAACTGAGCTTCCGCTGCGGGCGAGCATTGGCCCCCTATCGCCTACGAGTGCCCTGCTCTGCGATTAGCGCTCCACCCTTGGCAGCCAGCAGAACCGGGACGGTGGTCCACAGCTTTTGTGCGTATTCAGCGAGGCCGTCAAACTGTCTGCAGAACACGGATGTGTGATTCGCGTGCAGTGGTTGGCGGGTCGCTGTGGCGTCGTGGGAAACCAACGGGATGACGAGGTCGCCACCGCCTGCATCAACTGTCTCCCAACGATACCCCGTTCGTGTTTGGCGACCAGCGTGCAGTTATTCGTGATCAATCCAGCTGGCAGACCCACGCTTCGCACAGTAAGAGCGCATTTTCAACGCCAGCGCGCACATTTACACTTCGAGTACGCGTCTTTCGTATGTGCCCCGTGGAAAGGCAGGTGCCCCGCGGATTTTCTACGAGCTACGCAGCCCCCGATTGCTGTTCGTTTGTGGGATTGAAGCCCTTGTTCCTTGCCTGTGTCGCTTTGTGCAGCGACGTCTCTAGATGCTGGAGTCCTAAAGAGCGCTGGAACTCATTGCGGAATACCTTGCGGTGCTTCTATGGGCCTGCGCACCCACGACGCGACAATGGCGAGCCTCTGTCGATACATCGAAAAGACAGGCTTGACTAGGTAGTCATCAACATACCCGTCCTTGCGCCGGGGGGACGGACGGACTTATTCGACAACATCAATACACGCTGAAAGGTAATTTTCCATGTCCTGAAACAAAGCCTCACGTCGGCGAAACATACGAGCACAACGGTATCAGGAGTTCGCACAAAACTATTATCGGCGCCGGATAACATGCTCTCTAGACTTCTGACATCAACCCTTTGCCTACGGGTGTTGCCAGGGGCGGCTCAGAGGCGAACATGCCGGACCCGAGAGCAGGACCACAACTGCGGCTGAGCGGTGGAAGCATTGTCGGCGTGAAATGGAGACTGACGATGTTTGCAGATGACACTGTGCACCGCTACGCGTGTTCGCTGTGCGGGGTGATTTCCAGCACCAGGTCAATGCTACCTTGCATGCACACTTTATGCGAAACCTGCAAGGCTGGCTGTGGCCAAGATGGCGTCGGCGGCGTTTGTCCCTTGGACCAGGAGCGTTTCGACGAGGAGGAGTGTTCGAAGCTGCCGTTGCCGGCAAGGAAAATTGATGTTTTCAATGTGAGTGCAGTTTACTTCAGTTTTTCATGGCTATGGGTGCTGTGGAGGATAGCGAAATTATGATATATGGAGACTTGCACATTTGTTGGTAACAATTCAAAAAATGTCTTCGCGAAAACTATCCACCTATTTTGGCTCAAACATTGCAAGACAGCATATTAGAGTCTACCTTCTTTGAGAAGCAATGTGACATCGAAACTTGCCTGGACTGCTCGTAATGATTGAGAAACCGGTTCCGTCTTTAAGTATATGAGGCTTACCGAGCACTGAATCCAACAGCAAGGGCCACTGCCAGATGATGAAGCAACAGATGGGCCGACTCGGTGGAGAGGCGATTTGGGTAGTCACTTTGAAAATGCGATATCGTCTGCTCGTTGGAATGAAAGCTATTCGCAAGAGCCATCGTTTCTATTACTATGACAGAGCAGAAAATATTAATAAACTCGCTGTCTTACAGAAACGAATCGTACGCGTTTAATGTAAAGGGCCATATTTGTTCCAAACCGAGAATAGTTACCAAAAACACGCCATTTTACAAATCAACTGCATATATAACTAAATGCTTTCTCCCAATTATAAACTTGCAGTAATGAAAAAAATGATTACACCCTGAGTATACTTGCAGATTTAGACCAAAACAAATCAGTGTATTGAATCCACAGAGCTGAGCCGCTGAAGCTTAAATTTCGCAGCAATTATGGCCCACAAATTATGCAATAAGCGTTACCTACACTACTGAATTAGCTGTACTACCGTGACAATGTTTTCCAACCCGACATTGCTCTCAAATTTCGTCATATATTCGTGTAATAGTTTTGTAGCAGTTGCCATTTTTCAGACTCGTTTAAATCACATTGTTCACTTATTTCCTCCTCGCCGTAGTCATTTTGCGTGCTACTGCACCATTATTCCTCGTATGATCGCATGCTATTTTTTTTCTTGCCATCTATAGTCATGATGCGCGTACCTTCATGTTTATCTATGCTGAACATACGTGTTTTTAAGGCGGAAGCCTTTAATGCCTCATCGTTGTAAGCAGGAGCTGTCGACAGAAATGTCACGCTTTTCAGTTGGTCGAAACGGTCGTGACGTCACACAGTGCGCGAATTTCAAACGGGCCCAATTGTACTTTGGCTACTAACCATGCAACCAATTAAAGGGATCGTATAGTTATGTTCCAAGTAAGTTTAACTGAGTTTAGTTAGTAGTCTAATTATAACCTTTCTAGTCAGACCAGATAAATAAACAAAACCGATTAAGAAATTGGCTGAGCTTGGGAATCGAACCCCGGTCTCCGCAGTGCGAGTCGAGCACACTACCACTCCGCCATGCCAGCTCGATGGTTTGGATTGAACAAAGGTGCGTCTAGTGAGTAGGGTGTCTTCGTTCACTCCCATCATCCTTCCTTCCCGTTACGGCGAGGTTTAGGTGTCCACCGAGATATGAGAGACAGACACATTTCCTTTCCTCAAAAACCAATCTACCGACAAGCAAGGCGTATTTGCCCGCGTTTCAGATTGGTCCAAATTGTCGTGACGTACCGAGCGCGAATTTTGACGGGTGTCCACCGAAATATGTGAGACAGTTACTGCGCAACTTCCTTTCCTCAAATACAATTTTCGACTAGTGTCTACTGAGATATGTGAGACAGTTAATGCGTAATTTCCTTTCCTCAAATACAATTTTCATTTTCTTCATTAAGGCCCCTCTTTCTTCTTTCACTCACACTTCCTCCCTTCCTCTACGGTGCGGCTCAGGTGTCCACCGAGATGACAGAGAATTACAGCCCCATTTCCTTTCCTCAAAAAGCGTTGCGTTCAAAGGGCAACGTATCGCGCCGTACGGGTGGTGGCGTTCCTTGGACTCCGTGGCAGCGCTACAACACGCTGTCGGGTTCCACTCCTAAAGGCGAAGCTTAAGCGTCATTAATTGCCAGTTAATTAATGCACCAACAAAATCTGCAGTGAACAATCGCGTAGCAGAATGCAGCACTCAGGCTTTCGCCTTTCACCACTTTAGCCGCTAAAGTTCCTCGTAATTTTTATTCTTAGTATATTATTTTTGTCTTTTGCTTTCATATAACGCCCCCGCTACCGTCAATGCCGCTCTGTAAAGATATAATACCTCTCAAGCTGTTTGTACAACTTTTCCCCTGGATTTCCTCGCAATACCTTGTTGAGGAAATAGACCCTAAAACCTTCAAACCTACATACATCTCAAAAGTTGGCTTTAAGATTCAAGTCAGCCTCGGAACTCTGACATCCACTCAGCCGGGCTGTTGAATTCATTTTCGTCCGGCAGATGGCGCAGCCTGTAGGATCGGTTTCCAGGGTCTTTAGACGTGCTTAGGGTGCCTCGATGCCGGCTTTCTGTAGGATGAAAGTTGCACTGAGGCACTTGAGATCGGCTGTTCAGCTACCATTACTAACCTGCAACCTACAGCAGTTCCTAATTATTTTCTCACTATTTAAGCACAGTGCAGATAAATGGCGACATTGCACTGTATTTCAAAGAGCCCAGACCCTATTATTCTCCTGTGGTAGCGACGGCCATCGCGAAGCAAGAAGCAAGAAACAAATTTGTCAACTGTTGCTGTGGTGTGATTTACAAGGTCCCACTGTCATGCGGCCGATTTTACATCGGAGAGACCGGACGGTGCGTCAGTGATCGGCTACGCGAACACACGAAAGACATAGAAAACAAGTCACGCCGAAATAACATGGTCATTCATTTCGCAGATTGCGACAAATGTGAGGCGTTTTTAGACCAAACCACTATCATCGCTAAGTATAGAGACCACACCTCACGCCTGATATCGGAGGCCTTTCACATTCACACATTAGGCAACTCATGTGTAAGCCAACAATCGGTGGCTCTATTCCCACAGGAGATCGCTTTTCTTAGTCATTGATGATATCCCGAGTGTATGCCTTGTCATGTTTACACCACAGTTTTCCCTTCTATGCTTTATATTGCACCCCTCTTTCGCAATAAACCTTTTGGTTGTTAGTTCAGCGCATGTGTTTGTCTCTTCTTCCGTCCCGTCCGTCAGCGCGGTTTTGCTGTACCATTCAACATGAACCAACCAGCCCGACTCAGCCCTCTCCATGATAGTGATGGCTCGAAAGCGAAATTTATTCGGCCTACCTCTGTCCTCAAAATGACTGACCTAAGCGGCGGTGATAGCCCGAAGTCTACGGTACAGTTGTCGAAGATAATTCTGATGGACGCACTCGGCCGCGCTCAGGATGAACTAACTTCCCCGATAGGGCGGCCAAAGTACGGACGACAACCTCGAACATTGTAAACAGGTGCGCGCGGCTACAGTCATTCCTGGGGTATCAGTTTGCCACTAGTCTGACAAAGCGATAAGGCTTCGTAATGGCGGCTTCGAGCAGTACGTAAAGAACAAAAAGCTGCGCGCCAATACCCTACTTTGAGCGTGGTGTTATCCCCCAAGTAGGCCACTTATTTTCGCAGAGGAATCTTTTAAAGTGCAGCCGCCAAACACCCAAGTTTCTGCGCAACTATTAGTAATTACATGAAAACAATAAAACCATAGCAAGGCTGTCGTCATTAAACGTGTGATGTAGTGCACGCGACGCATTCCGTCACTTTACTGAACAAGTTTGAGGCCTTGGCGACGATGAATGAAGAGAACATCTAAAGCATATTCAATAGAGTGTGTGTAGTGTGTGGCGTGAGCATAGTCACTGTTATTGTAGCATATCGGTGCATCCGTCTGTGAGCTTCGTAGCCTAGTCGTGAAATTCTCTATGGTCAGAATTCATCAAAAGATACGATTGTCTTCGCACTGCTTCTGCGCATCTGCGGCCGCTTACATGGCAGATAACTTGGCGGACGAATTAAGCAAGCTAGTTGAATCTTAGTCTCTCTATAACGCACAGTTTATAACAAAATAATATGTGTATAACGAAAGAACATATAAGCTCCCGTAGAAGCCCATGTATTTGATGTCTCATTTTTATGAAATAAACTTTCCTGCAAGGAGAAATAAGTAATCTCCAACAGACCACTGTCAGCCATTTAGTGATGTAGTATGTCAGTTTGTAACTTTCGGAGCCAAAGAGCTTCCCACCGATTCGCTGTTACACTACAGTGCGTATGTTCTCCAAACTTCTCTCCTCTCCAAACGAGTGTACTCTGATCATCTGGCTCCATGTGCAATTTCATTTCCGTTTCCGCAGCATGTTTAGGCAGTCAAAACATCAAACTAACTCTTTTGCTGCGCAACCGGACGGGACTGAGAGAGGAAACAGGAATCAATGTAATAATGCATTGTTTTATTAAAGTGCAGCGCAGTCCCGTGTCCTCTCTCTGTGTCGTTCCGTTGCACTGCCAAAGGTCCTCCAAAATATACACAGTTAGAAACCATTTTGCGATGTCTTGATGTGACTGACGACATCGAGCTAACGCTGGTTTCACCGGACGAAGCGGTGGAAAATGAGAGCTTGAATCTAGTTCCGCTTACAGATTGCGCAAATATCGACATTTTTTAGCCGGTTTATTCCTCCTTAAACAATGCATGCTTCCACTGAACCTTTTTGCAATGTCAGCGCGACTACCAAGTCTGTAACTAGCAATTATTTTCAATATCTTTCTAGGCACATTGCTGGAATAAAGAACGAGGTTGTTCGTTCGTGGGAACACTAGACGCTATCCTTCGACACTACGAAGAGGAATGCTGTTTCCACGCTGTGGACTGTCCCCGGTGCGGTGGAAACGTCCCCCACGCAAGCCTCTCGGAGCACTACATGTCCGGATGTAGCGACATTACGACTTCCACAACAGGCGTCAACCAGCCACCGCAGGATGATGGCGTCTGCCAAACGCGTGACGTCGAGGCAGCGCTTGATGAATTCAGGGCACTCTTGAGGGAGCCGTGCGAAAAACAGCTCCCCGCATTGCAGAGTCGGCTCAATGAGCTCACTGAGCAAGTAACGAGCCAAGGAAATCTACTCCGGGTAATTGGCGAAGAGTCCAGCGAATGGCATCAGGCTCAGAATTCCGCACATGCTCAAGCTCAGGTGGAGCTCTTAACATCTCTCGGCGGACTGCGGTCCCATCTGGGAGGGCTCATCTCTGAGTTGCGGCCAACCTCGGCTGAGGAAGTAAGCTGGGATCGCAAGACACCCATTCCGTGGCGCCTGGAAAAGAAGCACATCCTTCGAAAGCTGGAAGTTTTTGCAGAACAGTCACTGTCTCGCCTCGATGATGCGCAACAAGCAGTTGTTCCACACGTTAAATACCCCATGATTTGGCTTAGGCGAAGTTACCCTACTTCGCGGCAAAGCGCAAACGGTGAGCAAAAGGTATTTTTCGACGGAGGGTCCGGCAGCAGCTTTGCGTATCTATTTAGGGTGTACAATTTTGACAAAATTCTCAGCCCTGCTGTACACGACAGTAGCCTCGCGGCGGAGGTCAGTGTGTGGCACACTAGGGATGTGTATTTCACTGTGACTATATCAAGAGACGAGTCGCACTGCAAGCTGGAATCGAGCTTTCGTTTTGGCGTCAGTCTGGGTATTGTGCCTCGGATAAGGGTGTCTTCTGGCTGGTTATCACTTGAGCAGGGCACGGCGCTCACCTTTGGTGGTCCGCAGGAGTCTTGTGGTTGCCAAAATAACTCGTTCAGACTAAGCCTCAGCGAATTCAGAGGATCAGAGTTATCTGAGGGCGCGCTTGGAAATCTACTAATTGTAATTAGTAAGTTTTAGCACGCGGCATACAGGATGTTTCACCTAATATGATCTGCAATTATTAAATATAGGCATCAAGAGTAAGCGCTTTTTCGGCATAGTATTGTTCCTAGTGCAGCGCATGAGAATACAGCTAGGGTGTGCAAATTATTCGGCTCGTTAACTAATATTGCATGACTACAAAAAAGCGCTGTGTTGTGCCCCTGCGTGTTTCCTTCTTCACTGAGCCGTTCTTCGCGCTGTAGGCATGGAATATCAACTTGGAAATAGAACTGTCCTCGAAGTCGACAAATACAAATACCTTGGCGTTACCCTTAACAATAAGCTTACATGGTCAACTCATATCTCGGATGTTTGCTCAGCAGCGCTAAAAAAATTGTGGGTCATAAAGAGAAAGCTTAAAAACGCGCCTGTAAGGACTAAAATGTTAGCCTACAATGCAATAGTGAGATCGAAGTTAGAATATGCTTCCGAACTCTGGGAACCGCATACCATGAAAGACACAAAAGAACTTGAGCGAGTACAGAGAAAAGCAGTGAGATTTATATACGGGAAATATGCCAGGAAGGATTCGCCGTCCTCAATAATGTTACAAAATAGAATATAGACAATTGAAATACCCAGAAAAATTAATCGTCTTGTACTACTACATAACACTCTTTCTGGAAAAAATAATATGTCGCTACCAGCTTCCGTATGTCGGCCTTCTACGAGGAGAACACGACACAGTCATGAGTATTTCCTTGCAGTGATCTTCGCGAAAACAAGCGCTTATAAGTACAGTCTTTACCCTCGAACGGTAAACGATTGGAATTCACTTCCCATTAGTGTCTTTCAGTCAAACAATTTCTTGGCTGCATTGCAAAATCATTTTTGTGTAACTTAGAGATGTTGACGTTCTCATTTGTGCTTCTTTTTGTGCATTATGTTCATTTCATGTTGCATTGTATACGTTTTTCTGTGCTTTCTTGTTTGTGATATGCCCCTCCTGCTTGGGCCAAACTATTGGCCTGCAGTATTACTAAATACTAAATGAATAAATATAGTCATTACCTCGCAACAACTTACATTGTAGAATGATTCTTGAATAGTTAACTTTTTAGCTATTACTGTTAGTCTCCTTACTTATTGAGAGGCGTGTGGCTCACCGTAAGTAATATCCATATCTCTTTTTTTGTTTAATTTAGAAAACAAAGTTACCCACGGCGCTATCGCCCAACAAAGATGGATATGGATACGGAAATTGATATGGATATTGCTTAAAGTGAACGGCGCGCCTTTCAAGAAATAGTCTAACAGTAATAGTTGAAAATTAGCTATTCAATATTAGTTATCTAGACTGCTGTTTTGCACATATTAGCTGCATTCCGATGCGCTAGACCACGGACAATGCTAAGACACAAAAAAGTCTCTTCTAACTCCAAACGCCTATTTAATAAAGAAAAATTGCAAAGCATATTTGGCGAAACAACCGGCATACGGCTCACGTGGCGAGTGAACACATTCAGAAGTGTTTAACCTGCGCGATGTTCTCAGTTTTTGATTTTACCGGATTAAAGATCATAATTTGCATTTCGTCCTCTTTGCTGTCTTGTTTTGCTTCCTTTGGATTGTGACATACAAAACAGAAGAAACTCGACAAGTTTCGCTTCACTGCATCAAGATTTCGTTCACAGATATATGGTTCCACGCGACACCGAAAACACGAATTGCGTTGTAAGGTAAGGTGTTTACCCACCTCGGTGGCTCAGTGGTTTGGGCGCTCGCCTACTGAGCTGGAGTAACCGCGTTCGAACCCGGCCACGGCGGCCGCGTTTCGATGGAGGCGAAACGCAGAAGGCGCCCGTATGCTGTGCGATGTCAGTGCACGTTAAAGATCCCCCAGCTGGTCAAAAATATACCGCACACCTCCACCATGGCCATCACCTATGAAACTTGTTGTATTATGCCATCATTAACCTTCATTCACACTTTCCCCTTCTTCCCTTTCCCCAGTGTGGACTAGAAGACCAGGGCCATGTTACCACCGGCCGAACTCACCTCCTTTTCCTCTCATTGAAATTCCTCTCTCTCTCTCCACTACGGCACCTCTTTCTTCCTTTCTTCTTTCACTCCCTCCTTAATCCCTTCCCTTACGGCGCGGTTCGGGTGTCCACCGAAAATGCGAGACAGTTACCGCGTCATTTACGTAAAATTGCTAAATTGGTTTTTGGAGAAAGGAAATGGCGCAGTATCTGTCTCACATATCTCGGCGGACACCTGAACCGCGCCGTAAGGGAAGGGAGGAAGGTGGGAGTGAAAGAAGAAAGCAAGAAAGAGGTGCCGTAGTGGAGGTGTCCGAAATAATTCCGACCACCTGGGGATCTTTAACGTGCACTGACATCGCACAGCACACGGGCGCCTCTGCGTTTCGCCTCCATCGAAACGCGGCCGCCGCGGTTGGGTTCGAACCCAGGTACTCATTTACGTTCCTAAAAACCAATCTAAAATTTTTTTAAAGGGAAGGTGATTAACGGGTGCCGCTTTTCTTGTTGTTGTTAGTGGCTATTTATTGGTTATGAAAAAATAAAAATGGAAATAACAGATGTTGCCAGCCGTGGCATCTGCCATCGAAACTTGAAGCACCTGAGCTGCGGCTAGCGGGAATAAAAGGGCATAGAAAGGACAGGCAGAGGGAAAGAAAGGGGAGAGCGATGTAAGAAAGGATGGAGATAGGGCGGCAATATACATCATGTACAAATACAGGATATTGAAATAATGCCGCTTTTGGGCTTCGCCGTTTTGAGCGTGATAAGTTATTCTTCGGACTCTCCAAGAAGTTCTCTCTTTCCATTCTACAGTTTTGAACGCAGGAATAATTTTAACGCTACATTTTCTGATTTGAAGCTTGTTTTTCGGCTGATATAATGCTGACGAAGAAACATAAAAACTTGTTTTCGAGGAGGCGCCAGAAAGAAAATGTCAAACGGGGAGGCTCTTTCATCAGGTGGCATCATGTGCTCTCCTCGTGCAGCGTTCCAGCAGTTAGCGTCTCGGTACCGAGCTCCCTTGTAAATGATGCAAATTTAAGTGTATAAAGTCTTCTCTCCTTGTCTTTCCCGCATCCTCGTCTCCGACGTCCTTCATTCCCTCTCCGGCGCCCGACCATGCTACGTCATAACCGTTGCCCCCCCCCCTCCCCCCACCCCCGCCCCCCGATGTACCCGGAAAAATTTCGAAAATCGCGGCGGTTCCCCAAGAGACATCAGGAGATAATTTCAATCTCTGCTATTCTCAGGAACGCAGAATAGTAAAAATTATAGTAATATTCAGAGAGGGCTGTGTCTGTGCCCTGTATCTCCATGGCCGATTCGGCTGGCTAGGCGAATGGTCGGCTCATACCAAAGGTTGGTATTAAATGTAACTGCAGTGTGCTTCCTTTTGTTCTCAATGGAAGCCTGTTGTGTTATCATGCTCCGGAAGAACGCGGACCTGGCACGACAATGAGGAGTCCATCCAGTATCTTTTTTGAATATGAGGTTTCCTTTCCAAAGGTTTCAAATACTTTGTTGCTATAGCTTCTTCCGGGTGTGCCACGAGAGTTGCCAAAAACTAAAAATATCTAAAACTGATCCTTACGCTGGCAGCCTTCGGATCTGTCTTTGATAAGCCTTTATGAGCTTGATCTCAAAAAGCTGAACTGCTCATTGTCTTACCCACTTGAATTTGCTTTCAATGATGCCAGGTTTTTCAACGTTTTCACTCACATGTTTTGCCGAATGAAAGACGTCAGAGTGCGACTGCTGGTCGCACGCTTTTGAGTATATCTCGAAGCTTATGTGCACTCTTCACGACACCACACATACACACACAAAAAAAAACAACGAATGACACCCGCTCGCGTCGTCGCCGTCAATGTATACGCGCGCGATGAACTGTTCATTCTGAAGTCCACGGCCGCCCCAAATAGCATCACGTCGTGTCTTTCGCTCTCAAGGAGCCCGTTTCTACCGTGCTCTTGCGTAGCAACGAGACTCAGGGGCATGCGAAGGAGCGGAGCCAATCCGCGTACCGTGATTCGGGTGGCGAGGAGGCCTTACAGACGGGATAGCGGGAGGGCTGGTTCCGGTCGCACCCAGCCCACGTAACTATGATGCGACTTGCTGTGAGAAGCGAGCTTTCTGGAATCTAGCGGGCAGCACAAGTGTTTTACATCGACAAGGCCTAATGCAGACGGCACAGCCTGCCAGGCCTGCAAGTTGTTGTTGTTGTTGCCTGCAAGTGTGCATGTGTCTTCTGTGTGTCTTCATTCTCGTCCGTATTTCCGCCAGCGCTGTGTTAAAAAAAAAATGAGATCGCCCCTTCCGCCAAAAAGAGCTAGTTGGAGAAAGAACGAATGTGTATGAACCGGCAAAGAGAAAAAAAATGAGGCCAACGCGATCCAAGGCGCCTAGCAAAAGAAAATAAACTAATGTGCTCCCACACTTGGGCAGCGGGGGCATACGCGGGTTCGATCGACGCTCTATAGATAGGGCAGTGACAACGAAACAAGCGATGCCGCTTTTGCAGTCATGCGCTACCTTTTCTTCGTGAATAAAAGTTCCCAAGTTTCCTGGAAACGGGTCTCGCATTGGACCTGTGGGCAGGTTTGTAATATACGCACAACTTGCATGAGAAACTGACAGTTTGTCGCTCACTTTAAATGCAGGGCTGCGCAGAAAAAAGCGGATAGATTAACTGTTTGGGAATAAACAACTGGAGGTTACACACACGCACCGCCTTAAGGGAAATGGATAAAAGTCTACATATTCGGAATGGGTCATTGTCTACTCAACATTAGCATATCACTGGGAGCCCTGGTGCAAAGGTGCAGTTTTTAAGCGATGAACACCTACCGGGGGGGGGGGGGGGGGGGGGGGGGGGGTGAAACTTCTTATACCACTCAGCGGCCACGAATTACAGACGGTCGCGTCAATTCCTCCTTCAGTTACGTTCATAGCGAATGCTCTACGAGTTATCTGCTTGACAACGGACGACCGAAACACATGGGCGCGGAGGGGTGTTCGCATGCCATCAGCTTCACGCACAGACTGTTCTACTGTTCTAAATTGGGGCCCACTAGGGGAGGTGGGCGGATGTACCCTTGTCTGCCTGCTGCGCGCGACTGCTCTCCACGCTTTACTTAGGTTTTCGCGCAGTCTTTTGTTGTTTTTTTTTTGCTCTTGCGGCATGTTGAAATTTGCTGCGTTGCTGGTCAACAACGGTAATCGCAGTGCTGAGCGAATGTACGGAGAACGGAGAACACATTTTGCATGGTTTTATTGACACACATATCCTTCCCGTTACTTTCACTCCAAAACAGATATTTCTCAAACTAATCTGTATGTCTATATCACAGCATTCCGTACAATACAACTGATAAGCGCCACGGGCGTCAAGTTTATCTCAAACGGCGCAGCTGACACTTCTGTACATCATTTCATGCATCATTCACGCAATACATGTGCGGTCAATCCCAGATAATATTCACGCAATAGAGAAGGATCAGTCTGTGCACAGAAAGTGCTCACAATTTAATGCGTGCACGACGTACCTAGCAATCGTCATCATCCTAATCACCAGCCTGACTACGCGCACTGCAGGGCAAAGGCCATGTTCGACCACCTTGGGTTCTTCAACGTACAGTGACATCGCACAGTACACGAGCCTCTAGCATTTCGCCACCACCAAAATCCGATCGCTGTGCCTGGGATCGAACCCGCGCCTTCCGGGTCAGCAGCCGAGTACCATAAACGCTGAGCCACCGCAACTGTTGCTGGGCTGGTTGTGACGACGCCACGCCACTAGGTCACGTGACCTGGGTGGCGCACGTAGGTTGTTTCTCCGGCGGGCGGCCACCTGGTCCACCCTACGCCACAGAATTTTTCGCTCACAACGCCGACTTTCTGGACAGCGGTGCTTGTAACGCTACCGCGTTGACGTAATCTCTGTGAATGCAACTGAATATCCTAGGCAGAAGCCGCGTCAATCATGAACACATCCACAATCAATGCTACGCAATACACGCAAAAAAAAAGCGGCAGATCGTACGTGTCCATCTAAAAGGGCTAATACTTAGTTCAATCAAGCACGGGATGTTCCGCTTGTCTCAAGTCCGTAGCGGAACTGCCCTTCTGCGGGCTACACACAACCAATGCGCACTCGGAAACAGGCACTCACCGCGGTACGGCGGCGCGTCCGGGAGGGCGCGCCGACGACGAAAACACTTTTTGTGCAATGTTTTGAGGTGGCGAACGAGGATCTAGAGGGATTAGTACGCGCACTTCCTGCACTGCAAGTGGAGGTCCCTTCGAGGCAGGTAATCTAAAGCAGAGGTGAATTCGCAGCCCCGTTGGTTGTCCGCGACACCGCAGTGACCGGGCACCCATTTAGAGCGAACAAAACATCAGCATTGCGCGAGGCGGTCGATGCGCTCGCATATCGCGCACAAAAACTGGAAATCACGTTCACTGCTCTCTAGGCTGCTGAGGTCGTCCCGAGCGGCGCAATGCCGGTTCACATCCGGGAGGTTGCAACGTGCGCCTTGTTCCCAGGGGAAAAAAATACTGCCGGCCTAACACACAGACATTAAAGTCTTCATATCAGCCACCACACCGCCAATCGAGGCTCCGTCCGAGGTGCTCAGTTAGGTCGGCGTGCAACACCAACCCGGCAATTATGATTGCCCTGATTTGATGGTGTTGATCTCTTTTATAATCAGTTCTGGTAATTCGCCCACATCCAGACCTGCATCGATGACAGCACCCAGTCAAAAATTCCTTCAGCCTATCGGTCTGAAGGCTGAAGGAACCCGTAATTTGGGCCTGTTGGTGTTGGGCCTGTTGGTGATGGGCCTGTTTGTGATGGGCCTGTTGTGATGGGCCTGATGGTGATGGACCTGTCGGTGTCAGACCTGTTGGTTCTATTGGCGTCGGCCTGTTGGCACAGATCCTGCTTGCAGGTTTCGGGATAGTGTTAGGCCTAATGAGGGACGCCAGTCCTAATGGCGCACCATAGATAAGTTTTTTCATCACTCAGAAATGTGTGCTGCACATTGCGCATAACATAGCTTCTTCGATTAGTGCATCGCAAGCTGTTGCAAAAAGGCAGCGCCTGCTACTAATAATATTTCCCAATTAAGCTGGCCAAAAGGGTCTGTAATGCCCTACGATATATATACTGACAACCAAATTTAGGGCAAACGAAAGCTTTATTATAAAATAAAGAAACCTGTAAAGAGGAAGATGATCAGCAGTCAGAGCAGCAGAACCGAGGCGAGGCGCGAGATGAGAAGACGACGATCGGCAGCTGAAGCTGCAGAGCCGATGCGCGGCGCGAGACGAGAGCGTGAACTGTTCCGGGACCGGACCTGTCCTTGCCCGCTCCAACCGGCCTTCACAACTGTCAATAAAGGCCGTTACATCTTGCTGGAGGTGCGGGGTAGCGGATAGACGTCTTTTCGGGTGATTTTGTTGAGGCGCCGGTAGTCAACGCAAAAGTGGATAGAGCCGTCTTTCTTGGTGACAAGGACGACGGGGGAAGCCCAAGGACTGTGTGATGGTTGTATGACACCACGCTGCAGTATATCATTCACCTGGGTGTCGATAACCTGGCGTTCGGTGGCCGAGACGCGATATGGGCGTTGGCGCAACGGCGAATGGGCGCAAGTGTCGATCCGATGGGTAACAGCTGAAGTGCGACCAAAACGGTGGTGAGAGAAGTCAAACGATGACCTAAACTTATCTAGCAGGGCCGCAAGCTGGGTCTTCTCCGGTGGCGAAAGATTTGCGTCGATTGAGCCCGCAAAGACGGCCTTGGGAGCGGGATCAGGAGACGGGTGGGGGGGGGGAGAATTAAGTGACGACACTTGCAGGCGGCAGGAGTCGTCCTCAGAAGGGTCCCAGGCGACGACCGAGGCGAAAGGCTGGACACATCCCAAGCATTCACCGCGAAGAAGAGTGGAGGGGCACAGGAATGGATTCGTCAGGGGCAAGGCGCTACAGCCGGCTGAGACGGCAAGCACGGCGAATGGCAGGGGTAGACAGTGGCGAGAAGCGAAGGAGTCGGACGGGATAAAGATGACAGGGCCATTGGATCCAGAGTCGCAATGAACAGAGGCGAGCACAGCAGAGCACGGCGGGATCATGACGTCATCAGCCACAGTCAGCTTGGAGCACAAGTTAGTGGAAGCGTTCACAGAGTTGTCGCCGAAGGGAAGAAGGGCGACTTCGGAACGAGTGCAGTCGATGACAACGTCATGTTGGGAGAGAAAGTCCCAGCCTAAGATGACGTCGTGAGACGGCCATGGGAAGACGATGAATTCAACAATATACAGAACGTCCGGAATAGTAACTCGGGCTGTACATGCCCCCAAAGGCGCAATAAGTTGCGAATTAGCGGCGCGAAGCATAAAACCATATAGCGGAGTCATCACTTTTCGTAACTGGCGGCACAATTCCTCACTTAGTACAGATACAGCAGCGCCGGTGTCAACAAGCACGAAAGCATCGGTGCCCTCCACAGAAACCGCGATCAAATTTGTCGGAGAAAGTCGAGATCTTGAGCTTGGCGACGAGCAAGCAGTTCTTGCCTCCGGAACTGCGGGCACTAGTTTTCCGAAGGGGAAGAGGGACGACGGCGCATCGGGGAAACCGAGCGACGACGCGGAGATGGAGAACGGCGGCGAATAGACGGCCTGAGATCGGAGGAAGCAGTAGTCTGAGAAGGCGAAGTGCGGTGAAAAGGCTGGGGAGGGGCGTAGGCGTAACCTCGAGGGTCGGGATCGGCAGCCGGGCACAATAGTTGGCGGCGGCAGTGACGCATCACGTGACCAGGAATGCCGCAGGCATAACAAATGGGGAGGTGTCCGGTGTCCGCCATGGACGGAAACGTTGCGGTGGTGGCCAGGCAGGACGAAATGGTGTCGACTGCGGTGGATGCTGGTACGAAACGAACGTTTCTGGGCGGGGACGCCTGACGGCTTCGACGTAGGTAAGTGGCAAAATAAATTTATACATCATGACCTCCAATTTTTCGTTGCACGTCCCCCAGCTTCTGTGAGAGGTGCTTGCGCACGGCTTTCAGTCTCTTCTCTGCAAGCTCCTTTGGTATGTCTCCCATGTTGATATGAAACAGAGCTGCACAATAGAACACAAAATAGGCCACATTTGAACACAACTAGATACATGATAAATGCAAAAGTGAGATTCAGAATTACCACTCTCATTGTAAAGAATACAGAAACGAATGTTCACCATTAAAGGGGCCATGAAGCCTACTTTCGTGCATACCCTTGCTGTAGCATTTAATTCCCAACACATTAAATTACAATACCCAAAACTTTCAGTTGATTCCGTGCGGCAGACATCTTTAAAACGATTTTCGTTTCCTTTGCGAACTGACTGCTTGTCGGGCAACCTCTGATTGCTGACGACACATGGGCCTACCCACTCCGCGTCTGCTGTGTGTTGTTGGATGCATTGAGATGCTTGCATGAAAACCAAAGACAGAGTTTACTCGAAACAACGGGCAATGCTATTTATACATTCTGTGCAGATATGTCAATTGCACTATCTTTGTCGCAGCAAGATCGGAGAATGCGCAAAATGACCTGCCACCAGTCGTTGAGAAAGCTAATTTCACAACCAAATAGATAAATCAGGTTACTGGCAGAACGGATGTTAGTGAGAGCCACACAAACAGTGTGGAGATATCTGAAAGTGCTGTGATAGAGCCTGCATGAAGAAACGTATGGGCATAACACACCTTGCAAAAACTAAACGTCACTTTTTCCCGACTTTGCAGTTTTGGCTGCAATAAGGACATTGCAGTTGTTACAAACCTCGGATACAATGAACAGGATCTCCATGATAGTTGGTTTGGTTTATGGGGTTTAACGTCCCAAAGCGACTAAGGCTATGAGAGACGCCGTAGTGCAGGGCTGCGGAAATTTCGACCACCTGGGGTTCTATAACGTGCACTGACATCGCACAGTACACGGGCCTCTAGAATTTCTCCTCCAAAGAAATTCTAGCCGCCGCGGCCGGGATCGAACCCGCGTCTTTTGGGCCAGCAGCCGAGCACCATAACTATCACGCTTTCTATGAGTGAGCGCGACTGTATTTGGCTGAAGCAAGGTTTGATTGCCTAGGTGTTACTCAAAGCAAAGAAAAAAAAAAGCACTAGCACCTTACAGAGAAGAGACTTTTTCCGGTGTAAGTGCCGGTTTCGCCTCTGTTCTGCCAAGAGACTGGCACTTATTTGAAAGCACGCCAGTCACGCTGCGGCTCTTCAGCTCATCAGGTGTCCAATACACCTGAGTAGCACCGCGGCAGAACATTGTGTCTGTTGGTGCTCTCAGGAGCATCTGCCAGGCACCAGGCTCCATCCAGAGCCCGCTGCCTGCATAGACCTGCAGCAAACGTGGAGATTTTGGCATTTGTACACATTAACAGCAATGAATCAAGGGATTTTAAATATTTCATAACTTAAAACAAACAGCTGAAAAACATAAAAATTATGTAGGCATGAATGCACTCTTTTACAGCGAGCAGTGTCCAAAATCAGTAGATTTTCTATTTCTAGCCTTATAATTCGAAAAAAAAGAAATTGCTTGCGTGCAACATGAAATATATAGCACAATCTTCTGACAGTTCTAGCCTCTCTTCATTCCGAGTCAAATACCGCCAAAAGTTGAAATAATGTTCTCTGCCCTAATTCAAACAAACCTCAGAAATAAGAATAAATTTCACATACCAACAACTAGGCATACCTGACAGAACAAGGCAGCCTCCTCATGATCAAAAATTATTAGTGTACTAAGAATTTCCTCAGGACAAGAATAACTGCAGACCCATTATGGCATCGTCAGGTAATGAAGTACAAAAATGACAAATTAGAAATGCTGACCTGTGCCTTACATGATATTGTCTGAAATCACACATCTATGCTTTGCACACTACCCTTTTCGGCACACTTACTGGGACTAGTATCAGTTTCTACTGTAAGCTAGCATCATCCTCTAAACTGTACCCATTTCACTATGTACCAGCCCCAATTTAATTAAGAATCATTCACTCACTCTACTATGGTATTTGATACACTATATGACTTAAGAACATGCACAATCACCTTTCCATCATCCCTAGCAGAACCTGTCACAGTGTCCTGCCCACCAGGCAGCTGGAGCTGGCAGTCCGCGGCGCTCTCCATCTCCTCGGCTGAGCATACTTTTTTGACAAGAAAAGGAAGTACACAAATATCAATGCACCTCAGCAGCACATATAAGCAAAAAGCAAACTGAGTTTAGTTTGACATTGTGGGCTATCAAGTAAATGAAAAAAAAATAAGTATTTTCCTCTCAAGGTAACAGTGAAAGCTTTGCACAGTAGAACCTCGCTGCTGAGTTGATGGGTGCTGCATTTTCCTGGCTGCTACACATTGTAGTGGTCTAGATCTGGCATGATGATAATAGGGTTCCATGCATTATAAACCCTGCTGTTCGTTGCATTGTAACTTCGGCCACATTCCTACACAGTAATACTTGTGAAATAACACCCCATGCCAGCCTAAATGAGAAACGGTGGCGGTCATGTCATATGTTTACTTCTAAAGCGGCTTTACTTGGCCTGGCATGTCTAGCACCACTGTTGTAGGCAGACGGCATTCAGACAGGCTGTGCCATCATCACCAACAGTGGTTGCACTTTTTTGAAGCAGCAGCTTCACTGCTACAGGTGCACGGCTGAGATCGCCATGTACGCAACATGACCTTCAAGTCTGCCACAAATAAAATAAAAAAAACAAATAAACCTCAAAATCAGCGGGATTCAAACTCAGGTCCATTGGGCGAGAGCCAGGTGCGCTAACCACTAAGCTTCAGACCCACGGCGTGACAATTCAATAAAACTGGAGATATAAAGGGTGTTCCAGCTAAAAGTAACCAAGCTTGTTAAAAAGAGGATGATCCCTAGCCGAGTGAGACCAACTGAGGGTTGTTGATAGTCGCGTGTCCTAGTCTGCAGTATTTTTTTATTATGCAAACGTGATGAATTAGTAGAGACTAATTAGCTAACTTTTTAATTATTGCTTTCAGGAAGAAAGTGTCAATGCAGGAGTTGTAGATCCCATAGAAAAATAATCGTTTGCCTTGTTTGCAGCTAAGTACCACTGATACAACTTCTTTTATCTGACTTAAAAGAAAGCCCGCGAAATACAAAAAGAGCCACGTGATAGGGAAGCAGTTTCAGCGCTCCCAAACGAGCGATCAAGCAACGACATCCGCTTATGTTTGCAACGCTGTCCCGAACAGCGTTTGGCGTCTTGAGGAGGTGGCGAGATATGCGCCAGGAACTGCTTATGCGTCATGGAAAGTGAGCGGGTGCTGCTTTTCAAGGAAGTGAAGCGCGGCTCGCATGGAGCGCTTTTTGACGCGTAACCTCGCCTCGAGTGATAGGAATGTGGCCGTGCCGCTAACTTGCACCGTCACGCGCTGAAGAAACGGTCGCCCTAGCGCCGATACGAGAGTTGCTGGCGTATATCTCGCAACGATCGCAAAACGCCGAACCCGTTCGGGACAACGTTGCAAAGATAAGCGAATGTCTTTGCTTGGCCGGTCGTCTGGGAGCGCTGAAACTGCTTCCCTATCACGTGGCTCTTTTTGTATTTCGCGGGCTTTCTTTTAAGTCAAATAAAAGAAGTTGTATCAGTGGTACTTGGCTGCAAACACGGCAAACAGTTATTTTCTAAGGGATCTACAACTCCTGCATTGACACTTTCTTCCTGTAGGCAATAATTAAAAAGTTAGCTAATTAGTCTCTGCTAATTAATCATGTTTGCATAATAAAAAAAAATACCACAGACTAGGACACGCGACTGGCAACAACCCTCAGTTGGTCTCACTCGGCTAGGGATCATCCTCTTTTTTACAAGCTTCGTTACTTTTAGCTGGGACACCCTGTATATGTGCTTCTTGTATACTAACTGCTAGGTTACACAGCCGCTCATGCAATATCATGGTAATTTGTGATTCGAGCGATTCATGATTGATAAGTGACAGGCGATTTCGAGAGGAGTTTGAAGAGGAATAACAAGAGGAAGACGAAGAATACAAAGAGGAAGATTAGCGCTCCACACGCAGAAAATCTAACACCACGGGTATAGGAAAAAATCAGCTGTGGTTTAGCTTCGGTTAAACCTGGTGAGAAGCAGTAGTTTCACGTAGCTACGTGCGGCAAAGTCCAAAGAAACAACAATCTTTAAACAAGCCGAGAAACTCGAAACAAACAAAGCTTTGCAAAGCGCAGCCACATGAAGCTACCGCTTCTCGCCATGTTTAATCAAAGCTAAACCACAGCTAATTTTTTCTTCACCTATCCTTGTTTCTTTCTAATTGTGCTGCTAGTGTTAGTGTGGCTGGCGCGACTGATTTTGTGTTTCCGCACCTCATCACATCTTTTTGTGACTTCTGGATGCACACAGCAGTGGCAACAAAGAGGAAGAGGGCTAGCCACCGCTGGAACTAACCATTATGTTGACTGTAGCGGCATTAGACATTCTCAGAAAGTATGTTTGCAACGATCGCAACAGCCACATAGCCCCGTAAATTCTGGAGAAATGAGTAGTCCTCACCGGACCTAAGAAAATGCAGCAGACAATGCTGTATGATTTTTTCAAGTGCCAGCACTGCAATAAATGTGTTTAGTTCTTCGTTCCTGTCATTTCTTCCTGCCTCTAATGTTTCCTCGCTTTTGCATTTTTTTTGTAGCATTTTCACTGCGGCGGTGGTCACGCCGCGGTCACACCGCTTCTTGCGCCGTTGCCTAGCAACCGTTGCCAGATGGAGCCACACCATCTGGTGCAACGTCAGAGGAGGAGGAGAGCCAGAGATAGCAGCAGGCACAGCAAGAGACCTCCCAAGTCTACGTACGCATTCACTGGACACCCAGACATCACGCACAAGGGACCGGGAACAGGACTGCCCACGAGGCTGCTGGCGCGCAGCTAGGGGAAGACCGTCGGCATTGCCCTAACGTGAGCCAACCAACTCGGACCACCCTTATTGTTCTCCCATCCCGCTCATAATACCTGACTCTATCATCACACGCCTTTAACAAGAGCGGAGAGGTTTGTCGTGGGACTTTGTCCCAGACATTACTCCATCCATTCCTTCTGGACTTTCTCGCCCGGCCCAAGTTCTCGCTCACAAGGTGCGAGCCGGTGCAGCGTACACCCCGGACATCCCGAGTCGATGACAAAGAACCAGGATCGGCTGCCCCAATTGCCCTGCTGACTCTGTTGATTTGCACCACCTGATCTGGACCTGTCCTGGCACTGCGAGCCTCTGCGCCTGCTACACCTCTGCCTACCACATCCAGACGTACGAAGACTGGACGGCCCCCAGTACCGAGGCCAAGCGCAAGCTCAGTGCCCTGCTAGACTTCAAGTCAGAAACCGACACCCTCATCTTCACCTAACCAACCCACTTCCCCCTTAGGCCTCAGGTCATCCTTGTGATTAAAGATTTATGAATGAATGAGCAGCAGGCACACGTAGCGGCCTGTATAAGAGGACGGTTCGTTGAAGCTGTTGTGGCCAGAGATGGAGAGCGAGTCGGAGAGGCTGAAACAAACCAGGCTTAGCTGTTGGAACGAAACAAGGCGAAGGCGACGAGACCGAGGAAGAACGCGCAAAACGTCTCAATAAGTGACGCCGTGAAGATGCAGCTCAACGAGTTCGCCTAGCCTCTGAAGGTCCATTACCTCTCGCTACGTATGTCTGGCATAGCTGAGCTAAGCCACAGCCAATTTTTTTTAGTCCCGTGAGGAGTACATCAGCAGGGTTACGCTGTATTAAAACTTGTAGAAACATTAATGAGAAACACATCTCAGTGAAGAGTTGATCGGCTGCTACACTAACACTGATGGCTAAAAAGATAACTGGTGAAATAATGAGGGCTAAATGACAAGTGACCGTGGTCGCAGTGGCTCAGTGGTTATGTCGCTTGGCTGCTGACCCAAATGACGCGAGTTCGATCCAGCTGCGGCAATGGAATTTCGATGGAGGCGAAGTTCCAGGGGCCCGTGTGCTGTGCGATGTCAGTGCACGTTAAAGAACCTCAGCTGGTCAAAATTTCCGGAGCCCTCCACTACCACGTCCCTCATAGCCCGAGTCGCTTTGGGACGTTGAACCCCCATAAACGAGCCTTAAAGACACAGCAGAACACTGCGGAGCGAGAGCAGTTCAGAAAAATCGCATATCCTGCCAAAAATGAAAGGGGCAGTACAGCAAGCCTCATAGGCAATGCAAAAAGAAAAAAAAAAGACGTCAGGTTCAATTAACTGCGCATCTGCTGAAGGACAGCAGGAACACTGTGCCAGAAAACTTTTCAACCTGTACACGGTACAACGCCTAACAACTTTGAATGTACCGGACGACCAGAATAATGCTAATATATTTCGTTAATTCACAAGAAAGGGGATGTCAATCATTTAAAAAGCTTTTAATTATTAGATAACTATGGGAAAGAAACATGAAGCTTAATGAGAAGGCTTGAAATGCAACTGAAGGCAGGACGGCAAGCTATCGAAAGGTATAGATGTAATCACACAGTAGAGTAGGAGAGCGACACAAAGTAGAGATAAAAAGTACAGAAAGAAATGGGGCCTGGGAAAGGTATGTAACCAATTTCAAGAAAAGGTAAATGTAGCACATACAGTCAAAGTTAGGGGCACAGCAGAGATGGTGGAGGGATGAGACTAGAAGCTTCAGAGGATAGGGCGCCTTCAAGTGGCACAGGACAAGGTTAACAGGCGCTCATTGGACAAATCCTTTGTTTGCAGTGAACATTTTCTAAGGCCGATTTGATTATGAAAAATAAAAAATGGCATGCATCACAAGAAGGTTCGCTCACCAAACTCGTCTGGCCCACTGCCACTCGCCCCATCGATGGATGTCATTGCTGGGGCCAGTTCTGTGAATTAGGTATAGTTAGAGTTCATGTCCTTACACCAAAATGCACATCAAAGGTATATATTCACACAACGGATGAGGTCGCAAAAAGATCTATAGCATCACCTCAAGTAAAGGCAGTGTCC
Source organism: Amblyomma mixtum (assembly GCF_055824585.1). Lineage (NCBI taxonomy): Eukaryota > Metazoa > Arthropoda > Arachnida > Ixodida > Ixodidae > Amblyomma > Amblyomma mixtum. The sequence goes on along the minus strand of NC_143014.1, from coordinate 386,430,228 downwards.
GCATGCTGAAAGCATTCACACATGAGATGAAAACAGCAGATCTTGTCCTAATAGAAAAAAACGCCCTCCTCTTTCCATCTGCAGACACCAATTGGTTGGCGTCAATTGGTGACGTCAAGCCACATAATGCACAGTTCACCCTCAAGATTTGCAATTCAGTCCACCGTGTGAATTCACCTTAAGATGACTTCCAAGAGCACTTACTTTAAGCTCTAAGATATACATGCATGGTGACGCTTACAACATGCTATTTGATGAAGTAGCTTATCTAAGAAAAAAGGGATGAGCAGCACACATGTGAGCTACTCAGGAACAAGAACCAGAGCTAATGTTTTAAACAGTTACTAGGCACATTACCATAGCATGAAAATGCGCACACAGCTCTCAACTGGCATGTTATAAATACAAAACACTTCAGTAAACTATCTACACAACAATAGCACACCTTGAAAACATACACCACCTGGACTTTGTGTTTCCCAAATATAAGACATTCATTTTGTGCACAAAATTGCAACAAATAAAGAAAGTAGCAGTGCCACCTAATTGGCCATTTAGAAACAAGGAGCAGAGGTATTATGAACAGCAGAGTTAGTTGTTGGGCTGGTTAGCATCACTGATTTAAGTTCATAGTTTTCCAGCCCTACGGAACACACACACATACATGAGCCGCCACGGCAGTTCAGTGGTTATGGTGCTCGGCTGCTGGCCTGTTAAGACACGGGTTCTATCCTGGCCGCGGTGGTTGCATTTCGATGGAGGCAAAATGCTAGAGGCCCGTAAATGCAAACTGCTTGCAAGAGATCTAAAGAATGAGGACAGGTTCCAAACTTGTCAAGCACTGCAGTGATTGTACAGAGATTTTCCAGTGTGAAGATCCTTAGCAGAAGCAAGCCACTTGTGAAGGGACAGAGACGCATCATATTAAAAAAGCTGGCTCACAATGTGCGAGCAATACTTCAGTTGTATCATATAACACAGAAATTATGTTTCTTTCATAGTATTTATGATAAAGGTGTGATAAGTTTGTGTTTTTCCTGCTCCGCTGGTCTGAAGGCATTTAAGCAGTGTCTGGGCCGTTAAATAACCAGTTGTCAGTGAGTGCTGCGTTTTATCCTTCTTCCCAACTTCAGTAAAACGGCAAGTTGGTACATACTTGAAGAAAACAGCAGCAACAGGCACAAGAGAGAAGATGGGACAGGTGCTGACTAACAACTGAAGGTTTATTGAAAAGGAACGCATAAAATATACTCTCTTCACAACCAAGAGCGTGCATGAGCTGCGCGAACAACACTGATAAGCTATCAACTTCAGTCATGGTGGTCAAGATTCAACAGTTCAGCCATGAACGGCCATCCGTCCTTGTTAATGATTGTGAACTATTGTATCCTGACCACCATGACTGAAGTTGACAGGTTATCAGTGTTGTTTGCGCAGCTCATGCGCTCTCTTGGTTGTGAAGAGAGTATATTTTATGCGTTCCTTTTCAATAAACCTTCAGTTGCTAGTCAGCACCTGTCTCATCTCCCCTCTTGTCCCTGTTGCTGCGCTGTTTTCTTCAAGTATCCTTCTTCCCTTCTTTGGTCATGCACCGTTGCACTGGAAAACTACAAATTTAAAGTACTGTCAACATTTGCCTGAACAATTTAGCACGTCTAAAATATGCTTGTCTTCTGGTAGCCTCCAGCTGCTCACGATGATGGTCTCTTCTAATTCATGATGTGACAAGCAAAGCTGCATCCCTGCAAAAAAAAGAAAGAACCAAAAGTTTCCTAATATAAGCATCTTGGTGGGCACACGTCTAATAACAAATCTTTTACAATGCTCAATGAACACAGACATTGGACAGCTCTGTACAAAGAACTTATGTCCAGTCATTTGGCTCAAACCAAAATAGTGAGAAAAATATCCGCCCTTCCCTGGCAGCGCGAGCATATTTTAACAGCCTGAGCAACAAATTGTTCTGAAAGTGGCTAAAAAATGAATTCATTACATAAAAGACATCGACTATCCATGCCACCTAAAATCCTCAAAAGCAAGTGTAGCGCCCGGCGACGCTATAAAGCGCCGGCGCTGAGATCGGCGTTACAGCGCGCGCTAGAGGAAAATAAAGACGGACAGCGCGTGCTCGTGGCGCACGCCCGGCACGGGCAGTCCGGAACTAGAAGCCCGCCACGCTGGTCGTCTCTCTGGTGCTCCGCTGCGACCCCGCTAATACCTCAACAGTGGTGACCTGGCGAACCGTGCCTTCTATCGCAGCGGCGTTCCAGCATGGCGTACTGGCAGCACCCAAGTTTCGACCCGCCGCTCCCGGCGTTCCGGCCTGCAGGCGTCGGCGGGTGGTTCGCCCAACTGGAGGCTGCGATGTACCTGAACGGCATCACCATCCAGCCGTTCAAACACGAAGTCCTTTGTGACATCCTCCAGGCCGACCTCCTGCGTCGGCTCACCTACTCTGCTTTCGGCGGCCGGCCATACGATGAGCTGCGTGCGGCCGTCTTGGCGTACTTCGGCGCCTATTACGTTCCGCCGCCGCTCTACGACGCAGCGGACCCGTTTTCGCCGCCGCCAGCCTCTGTCCCTGGACCGGCCTCGCTCGCGCCCACGCAGCCTTCATCAGAACCCGGCCCGCCTCAGCAGCCCCTCGCCGCATCGCCGCCACTCCCGTCCAGCGTCTCCAGCCCGGCTGTCTCTCTCGACGCCACACCAGGTGGGATCCGCACGAGCTCCGCCTCGTGTCCTGCTCCCACTACTATCCGACCCGCGTCTCTGGCTCTGCCTCTTTGCCCTTCAGTGGCGTTGTCGCCAGAGCCTCCTGCAGCCAAAGACGACTCTGCGGCAGCAGCCGTGCCGAGGCTTCCGGCATCTCCATCTACCTCGTCACTACCGCCAACAGCTCTGCAGGCCTCTTCTGTGAGGTTGAAGCCGTCGCCCGCTGATGCTAAAGAGCCCTCGACAACGACCAAGCCTGCTTATCACACTCCCAGCCCCTCAGAAGGTCCGCAGAGCACTACTCGTCATCAGGAGCAGGATGAGAAAGCCAACCCGATGACAGCAGTAACAAGCACGGCGATCGCCTCCAGCCCCACTTTGCCTGAAACAGTTCCTGACCCAGTGTCAGCGCTTGCTCTCAAGCCCGACCATGCCCCCACGCACATCAGCACTGGCCAGTCGCTCCGGACGGCCACTCCCGCTTTACCCCAGCACCTGGAATTGAACCCAGCAACTTCCTCCGTCATCACCACAGCTGTCACCGTTGTCTCGTCGGTCACACCTGTGCCAACCCTAGTGGCCGGACCGCACTGCTCGCGCCCTACATCAGGGGCACCTGAGCCATGTAAGCCAGCCCTTTCCACCTATTTGGACGACTTGAAGCTGGCGCTACAGCAGCGACACGACACCACGCTAAAGACCACATCTGTCCACGGAGCCGTTTCGACCGCTCCCTTGCTTCTGACGGCGTACTCTGTGTGCCAGCTTCCCGCCGACATCAGCTGCAACGGACCAGCACCAATGACACTTGTGCCAGCGGGCAGCACTACAGTCGGTGACGGCCCCACCATGGCCTCCATTGCCCTAATATGCTTTGTCAGCTCGGCACCCTGCATCATTCGCCCATTGCGCAGCAGCCAGGCTCGTCCACCTGAATCCGCGCCCTCCACCCGACGGCTCTTCCCGGACCCTGACATGAACTTACCGGACCCTCCCTCCATCGCGTGACCTCCATCTGTACCCCGCCAGCGCGTACATTTCGCCGTTCCGTCTAGGCGGGGGGCCCTGTAGCGCCCGGCGACGCTATAAAGCGCCGGCGCTGAGATCGGCGTTACAGCGCGCGCTAGAGGAAAATAAAGACGGACAGCGCGTGCTCGTGGCGCACGCCCGGCACGGGCAGTCCGGAACTAGAAGCCCGCCACGCTGGTCGCCTCTCTGGTGCTCCGCTGCGACCCCGCAAATTCCTCAACACAAGCAAATAATGTACAAACAAAAATTCCCATTCCCGCACCTCACAGCAATATCCAGTGCTGCTGTCTCGCTTGAATCCTGCCTTACAAGCGGACCTACTGGTGTCAGCCATGGGGACGGCCATTCAATTGCTTAAACCCACAAGGGCGTTTGTAGATGAAGGCGTAGCCGGCTGAAGGTGGTTGCACATCACTCCCTTTGTCTTCCCTCAATTGTGCCATGGCAGGTGGCCGACAAAGTAAACCGAGCGGAGAGGGCAGGCCCAGCCTATAGTCTTTTTCAGCCTCACTGCTGTGCACAATTTGAAAGGCATAGTTGCTAACCGCCTATTCTTCCTGGGCTACATAAGCTAGATCACAAACTGATGATGGGTGCAGGGGTCAAGTAGATGCAGCTAGCACAGGAAAGGGCTAATTTGGGGAATATGGGAGAGGCTGTCGCCCTGCTGCGAGTATAGTCCGGCTGATGATGATGAAGGATGATTGAATACCAATGAATATTTCACTTTACTTACCCTTGGTGCAAATCGCTGCACAGTCCCATAAATGTTGGTTATAAGAGTATACATCTGATTAAGAATGAGAGGGCAAAGACTACACTACTGGCATGATGCAGCAGCGTCAGTGTTAAGTGAAAGAATAAATTCTGGTTCCTTGCTTACAATGTCGCTGGATCTATGCTATCTTCCAGTAGAATGCATGAGAACTGGTGTAATGCCCTCGCACAAAGTGCAGACGTTAAGGAACATGCACAACATGTTCTTTCAGAGAACGAAAAATTCCAAAGTAGTGGTAATGACCATTGCTCATTACTGCTGGATCACTATGTGTCTGCGTCTTTAGTAATTTTCTAGAATCCGTGGGTAAATCTGGGTGGTATGGCTTCATCACTTTAAGCAGAGATTGCAGGTGAGAAGCAGGCAATTGGCTATTAATTGTCCACACGCGCAAGTCGTGCTTTAGACATTGAGTAGCGGAACCAGACTCAGGTGTCATCCTATCTTCACAAACCACCAACTCCTCATTGTCAGAAATCCGCGACAACTCTTACGTTGCACTTTCTATGTCAGGGATGCTGCTAGCGGTGCTAAAATCTGACAAGTGAGAACTGCGGCTTTCAACTGCGTCCTCGACCGGCGCTGATAAAGAGGATAAAATAACATTAAGCGATGAAAAGGCATCTTGAAACTGTTCTGCTCCTGTTGCGCACAATCTGCTGCCATGACCATTATCAAGACTGACAACTGCCAAACAGGGTAGCATTTCGCGATGCATACCCGCAAAAGCCGGCTCTCACCATCGTGGGTACCCTTGACGAAAACAGTTTTCTAGTTCGTCGTGAACAGCCTCTGCTGTTCTTCGGCGTCGTTGCCGAAAGGACACCTCGATTAGCGAACACTTCATTCTGTTCATGATACAACGAATTTAGCACTTTATCAAACTATCACGAAGGGCATGGGTAACATACATACACTACTGGCTTTGTGCCAACCAACACAGGTCACAGCACAACAATGCAAGTCTAGAAATCACTCACCATTGAGGTCATGCTCTGGGCAAGCCTTTGTTGTTTCAGCTGAATTCCAGTGAAACCACAACGAAACACAGCTGCGCGGGCACGACGACCGCCAAAAAACTGTACTAGAAGAACAAAAAACGTGAAAATCTTGCCATGACTGCCGCTGACACGCGGGTTCTCGGACCAGCGCGCGCCGCAGGATTGGCTCTCGGCGCGGCCGCGAGTAGCCGCGGTTTGGATTTGGATTTGTGATAGTGATCGACTGCGGGGCGTCAGTGAAACCAAAACTAAATTTCTTCGGCAGTTTTAATTTTGTCTGCCTGTTTAATTAAAAACAAAGTAATTCCAGCTGTTTAAAAATATTTCAGATAGAAGTATATCTTTCTACCTTCACCATTTGCATACACACCACATGCAAACTTGCACTCGACGTAAAAATTAATAAACAAATTAATACTCTCACGGTGAGGGGAAGTGATCTGGTACCGGCTTTTCTATTTGGGCTTCAGAAATAGCCAGAGAGGGCAGACAATTAACCTATAGCATGAATGTTGTAGCAATGCCATCGTATGTGGTTCAACATTTATTCATCATTTGACAATATTGCTGCAATGTAAAAAGACCACTTTAGAGCAACGTTATCAGCAAGTTGCTTGGTAACATTGCAGCAACATTATCTAATGTTGAAGAATGTTAGCGCAACATAGTACAACATTGGCAATGTTGTGGCAACGTTGCAGATGACATATAATGTTCACCAGCTGCTGCACCTTTCTAAGGCTACGCGAATGTTTGGCCCATTATGGGGTGTGTCCACGTTTCCTTTTGAAGATGGGGTTGGGCGTGCACTGCGGCTTGTGTCATCAGCCAAGCTGGTGCCTATGCAGGTCGCTGAACGGTGCATAATGCAGCAGTGCTATCGAAGCTTAGAAAGAAATTTGGAGCTCCCAGCTCATTTGGCTTTTGCCAAGAAAAATATTGCCGCTCAGCACACAAACAGCTACCAGACATGTGCTCTAGGTGTGCCACACCCTGTTCCTTCATTTCCCAAGCAGCTAAATATGATTTTCAATTCACACTTTGGCTGCATTCCTCAGATGTCTAGGTACTTTCGAGCACAAGTTGGCAGCATTATTATACACAGTTCGGTTTATTTCACTCCAAAAAAGACCTGCTCTTGTTATGTTAAAATGGTAGACGGCTCATATTGTTATGTACTTGGAATTTATGAGATTGCAGGCTGTATATATTTTCACTCCCAAAGGCTTCTCGTTTCACCACTTGTATTTGATGTCCTACATATCATGCAGTGTCAGCACCCACCGGCTGATCAGAATAATTGTTTGCACTCCCTTGATGATGTGTCTGCAATGTGTTTTCTTTAGTATTAATAATGTTTCATACTTGTGTGAAGTGCCCAACCAGAAGGAAAGAGATTGATCTGGTCGTGATGTATGATGTGCAGTTCATGAAGGTAGTTTCAGTGTGTTTAACTTTTTTCAAACTTGTGGCCATGAAATTCATTGCAGTTAGCAGCAATTACACCAATCTTCAGATTGTGACGGGAGGTTGCTCCATATTGTCACATTGTCAAAAGTTCATCGTCAGTTATAAATTCAGCACGGCCACAAGCGGCAGGCATTGTCTTCGACGACCGCCAAGCACGCTTGTTGCTACACCGCTGACGAGTCGTTCAGTTCTTTGTGGGTGTGAAAGAGCCCAACAGTGTTTCTTTGGAAGCCGTTTTGCTGTCTACCTGACTGCCAAACTGCAGCCATCACAACTACGTGACAATATTACACTAATCTCAAAGTTTCTTTTATTCTTGGAACATTTATGCTTCAAAGTATTTAGTGCAAATAATGCAAGAGAGAACATATTGCCATGTATGCTGACAAAGTCTGTTGATGGGATTTATATGACATAAGTAGAGGCCGGATTTTTAGGCACCAAGAAGGCATGTTTTAGGCGCCAAAAATAGGTGTTTAAAATTTGATTTTAGGCACCTAAAAAGAAAAATAGGCACTATAAACTGCATCAAAATTGCACTTATCAGATCCGAACATCAGCACGCAATATCTGCCATAAAGTAAAAACAGCCAGAATGATTTGAGATCTTAACCATTGTGTGCGAACCTTAGAAGCACTCTTTTTAAAGCTGTCCTGAAGCTTTTCGTACAACACGCATGCTTCAGCAGAGCAAAAGAGATGGTTACAAAGCCTTTTAAAATGCATTGGCATACCTGGAAACAAAAAATTTGCTTGTCGTGCACAATAGTAAAACAAGAGGCCATGCATTTAGCAATTGAAGCAAATGTGAATTTAAAGCATCCGACATGTGTTCAGAGTCATCCTCATAGGAATTAAACTTATCTATTGCAGGCATGCACGGTGCTTTAACATTAATAAATGTGTCGCCATTTGTGTAAACTGCGTTTTATAGTTAGTGGCTCCAAGTGTCCGAAATCACACGGACTTAAAATGGTGCTTGCTATTAGAAGGGTCTGGAAACCATAAGTACGAGATGCTAAAATTGCTTTATATGCCGAAAATAACTATATAGTTCAGCACGGGCCTACGTACATCCACTGGGGATTCATAATAAATAAACACCGTTCATATAGTAATCACTGCTAAAGTCATGAAAGCAGTAGCACACAAGCAACGTCTCCATGTTGGTGGGCTCAAAATTGTGCCTCTTCTCACTGAGAACAAGCTTGTAAGCTGAAAAGGAACGCTCCGCACCAACAGATGTTACAGGAGTGTGCTTGTAGGAAACCATTTCGATTGAAGGGTTGAGATAATATGACATAGGAGTGACGCCAAAAGAGTGATATTCATACAAGCATCAAACATTGTTTGAGTGCATGAATGTGTTCCGTATGCACGCACGACTGGCACGGCTCTCAGCTGTCCAGTGCGGCCTGCTCCAAGAAAACTGCCGCCAAAGGCTATTTGATTAGGATGACATGCAGATGAGGCTCAAGGAATGATTATAAGGCAGATTACCAATATGGCAAATTTTATCCAGTTAAACTTTATCCAGCCAGCTTATGGAACAATTTGCAGTTGGTTTCAACTCGAACCCACTGGGAATTATGTGGACGAAACTTACGTACTTCATGTACTTTCCAAAATGTAGCACCATCTGGTCAACTACCATTTTAACAGCCAGAGTTTACAAGCTGTAACTACAAAACGGCAGAAACAGGAAAAAGGTTATTTCGATATTTTTGGCTGATGTGGTTGACATTGTCTACACAGTCGGCGTTGGAGTAGTGTTCACCACACCCAAGTGACGAAGTCATTTAATGTTGCCATGTGTGGGTTCAACTCGAAACCGAAATGGATTCGAAAACAAAGAGAACCTGAAAACAAAACCACAACGTATATCAGGGCCATTTTCTTCAAAATAGGGCATATTTAGGCACCAACGTTGGAAATCGGCATTTATAGGCGCTGACGCCCAAAATAGGCGTTTATAGGCACCATCAAATGTGTATTAAACATGTCGTGAACGCCTAATTCATGCTCATATGTAAAAATGGTGCGCCTATGATGCCTTGAAAAAAATAGGCGTTTGCCTAAAATCTGGTCTCTAGACATAAGGATATACCTGGCCTTCCAGCCTGATAGTATGATGCTTTGTCATCCTTGTTTTTTCATGTGTTTAAAATGTTTGCTGCTTTTAAGTGTAAAGAATAATGCACGTTCCTGTCCAACATTTATTACTCCCTCTGCTTTGTTGTTGTGGCCTAGTGTGTGTAATAAATCATGTTTGTAGATCACATCACATCACTTTATTTTCCTTAAAGACCCTTTTCCAGGGTGTTACATAAGGGGTGGGGTTTACAAAATGCAGGAATCAACAGTGCTTGCTGCACGAGAAAAAAATGAGTTGGCAAAAACAGTGGTACGGCCTCGTGGACGCAAAACTTGAAGAGAATGACCGATGCGGTGGGACCTACGTTGTGGAAGTGCGCAAATGTATGGTTCTTGTTTTAGTGGTGAATAAAAGAACTTGTGAAACAGGACAAGACTGGCTATGCGACGGCGACTAGAAAGATTAGCTAGACCTGACTACGATTTGAGGGATGATATGCTGACGTCGTACCAGTATGAGCAGTGCATGAATCTGATAGCCCTGTTTTGAACAGATTCGATAGCGTGTGTTAAACATTCTTGATAAGGGCTCCAGATGGGTGATGCGTATTCAAGCTTAGTTCTAATCAATGAGATGTACAGTCGGGGACAAAAGTCTCCGGACCACGTGTTCCTCAAAAGAAGCTTATAGGTCTACTACCAGACAGCGGCTGGAGACCGCACTTGTGGAGCTGAAAGAACAAAAAATTAGCTTTTACCTCCAAAAATGTGGTCTCCAGCCGCCGACTAATACCAGAGCTATCGGCTTTGTTAGAGGAACACGTGGTCCGGCGACTTTTTTCCCTGACTGTACGCTTGTAGTCTTACGTGTTGTGGGGCTTCCCGTAGGTGACGTTTTAAGAAACTAGTGTTTTATTAGCAGATGATATCAGGTTAGTCACGTGCAAACGCCAAGATAAATCAATAGAAATGGTGACTCCTAAGTATTTATATGACTGGACGAGGTCAACTGGGGAATTGCAGACTGTGTATTTGAAAACAAGAGGATTTCGACGCGGTGAAAGGACATGCACTTGCATTTGTTAGAGTTAAGCATCATCATCCACTGGGAGCACCAGTCTTGCACATGGCGCAGGTCTGCCTGAAGGGATTCTTGGTCAGAATGGTTAGTCACTGAGCGATAAATGACGCAATCATCGGCGAACAAGCGGATGTGACAAGAGACATGCTGGGGTAAATCATTAATGTATATGAGGAATAACAAAGGACCGAGAACAGAACCCTGTGGGACGACAGAGGTTACTGGAAGCGGGTTGGAAAGTTGGTTATTAATGACGACGGACTGAGAGCGACACGTGAGGAAAGCTTTAATCCATGCAATTATGTTCGGATGTAGGTTCAACTCGGAGAGTTTAAGAAGCAAGCGTTGATGAGGTACTTTGTCAAATGCCTTAGCGAAATCTAGGAAAATGGAGTCAGTTTGCAGGTTAGTATCAAGGTTGGCGTGAATATCATGTAGAAAAATGGCTAGTTGAGTTTCGTAGAAGAACCCCTTGCGAAATCCATGCTGTGATGGATGGAAAAAATTATTTGAATCCAAAAATTGCATGATTTGAGAGTAAATGACATGTTCCATGATTTTGCACGGTACACTTGTTAATGAAATGGGGCGATAATTAAGAGGTGAATCAGTACTACCTGATTTGTGGACGGGAACGACCTTCCCCACTTCCCAGTCGTCTGGAATGGTACCTTCGGAGAGTGATTTGCGCGAACAATCCTCAAAACCTCAAAGCCTCAAAACTGGCTGCACTTATTTTTGATGCAGCGTTACATGTTCCATGGGTGTGTTCCGGGAACCAAAATTCTGTTACTGCTGTCAATTAAGTTGCCGTATACCCTACAGTGATACGAAGAATTTTTACGCAAATGCCTTTCAAAGAAGGTCCTCCAGCCAGTGGAGCTGGCCAGTTGGTGTCATGTGATGGTTAATCCCCATTCACTTATTGTGACATATAACAGGGGGCTGGGAATTAACTGCATAGAGATCATGAATCCAGCGTCAAGGAATATGTTCACTTGACATCGCGGTGCTAGGTGGGCGAGTTTAATGTTTTAGACGATACACATCGCCAGAGAGAGAGAGACTCTTTAATGAAATACAGAGAATTTAGCCGGCATTTCAATATCGCTGGCATGCTACTCTGCGTAGGGAGGGGAATTTGGGAGATAAAGACTGAAGGAGAGCCGCACATGAGTTGTGCGGCTTCTCATGACAACACAGATGCCTCGAGGGGACTTCAGTGTACTCACTGCGCTTGGCTTCAACAGTAAATGCAAGTGCAGGGCGCTTTCCTGCTTGGTGAAAATTATTTAAATAGAAACGTCGCGCCGTGGCCTATATAGAGCTATGGAAAAAAACAATATTTGCGCTGTCGTTCAGCGCGAGCAATTCGCTGCAGGTCTTTGCCGCGCTTATAGCGCTGTGCGCTGCATTCAGTCACCGACTGAAAGGTGCACTGGCGTATGAATTCCTCGTGACTACGAAAATCGGTGCGGGCACGCGCCCCCGCGTAGAATATGGGCACTGTTTTCGTTGCCCGATCGAGGAAGCTCTGGACGATCGAGCATGCATGCAGCGTCTCCACCTTGCTGAAAGAATGATCGAGGATCGAGGGAAGGCTATGCGTAGTAGAAAAAGTTAATTCAGACTGGCACAGTTCCTGGCCGGTGTATGCCGCACACAAACATGCGTACGTGTACTGGCTATCAGATAGACAAATCTGCCCTGATAGCGGGCGGGTTCACTGCACGCGGTGCGCAGCATATGCATAGCGGAAAGGTCGAACATAATCAGTTTTGAGTATGAAGTATGATCGACGTACGTACCGATATCACATTTGCTCTACTTTTTGCGCGCAACGCGCACAAACGCGTTAAGCTAGAATTAATTGTGTAGCACCTTTTAAAAATTCATTCGCCTCAATTGATGGTTCTCCCTAGATTAAATTTAACTGCGCAGCTAACACACATTTTTTTTCACCTGACCGTAGTTTATGCCGTGCGCCTGGAATCGTCTGCGCCGAGGACGAGGGAAGAAAAGTCAGCAATGCCGAATAGCGGCCGGCCGTCTTTGCATGGGTGGCCATATATATGCTTCGCACGAAACGCAGAAGTACTTCAGTTATGCGAACCGCTTGGTTGGTACGCATCAGTTGTCAAGTTCACTACGAGACAACGTTTACCGTCCAATATTGATATATGATATGTGTACAGTTTTGGCGAAAATGAGCCAGGATCGAGTGAAGCCGGCCAGATATCCTTGAAAGCTAAGCATATGATCGAGAGCGATTCATGGCCTCCGTGCAAAGAATTTTCAGGCACTATCGGAAGGGCGCGCAGCTCACATATACTTAATGCGTGCTTGCAAGAATCATGCAATTTGCACGAATATTGTATGTGTTTGAGCATACGTACGTGTGTTTCAGCTAGGTCCCCGCTAATTTCGTAAGCTGCTTTCTGGCCAAATAAATCTCCACCGGTGAGCGGTTGTGCTGGTACTACAAGATGTGTGCTACACAAACCGATTAAAACGTACAATTAAGCTTCTTGCCAGTATTATAACTTTCCCGAAGCGATTCGCAGCTATGCCGGTGACGGTCGAAGCTAACGTCGCCCGCAGACAGAGCAGCTGCATGCAGATTTCTGCAGGACCGTCAGAGTCACGCCGGTAAACAGAGCTGCTAATGGAGATAACTTCAGCACCTTCAAAGTCGTGCCGGTACAAACAGAGGTGCTGACGGAGATCCCTTCAGCACCTTCAGAGACGCGCCGGTGCAAACAGAGCTGCTGACGGAGATGCCTTCAACACCGTCAGAGTCACGCCGGTACAAACAGAGGTGCTGACGGAGATCCCTTCAGCAACTTCAGAGCCGCGCCGGTACAACCACAGCTGCTAATGGAGATGCCTTCAGCCCCGTCAGAGTCGCGCCATTGCAAAGAGAGCATCCATGCAGATTCCTTCAGGACCTTCAGGTGCATGTAGAGGTGACAGTCAAGAATCCTGTTGGCTCCCTGAAGGAACTTTGAAGGATTTTTTGACCGGGCAAGCATACACAAGTTCTGCAGCGTTGGTGCTAAGTGCAACACGTGCAGGTCCGTCAGCTCCTCATCTTCCTCAGAAATGTCTTCGAGATGCTCTTCCTTCTCAAGCCTCGGTGGAGGCCCGAAGCCACCGAAGACCAACACCCTCTCTCCAAGCACACAGCAGCCGGGCGAGTGTCTCGCAGACGGGCCTGATCCAACTGGCGTCACTTTAGTCCAGCACGACTGTTCAACGTCATACTTGTGCATATCTGCAAAGCATGTGTTCAGCATTCCGTTGTAGCCACCGAAGATATACAGCTCTCTCTCGTACACGAACGCAGAGTGGCACTTGCGTCCCTCTGGGGCCACGCCTTGCACTTGTGGACGCACCCATGTCGCAGTGGTCGTTTCCAGATAGTATAAAGAATTGTCATAAGGGTCGTCGGGTGGTGAGCCTACTAGGTTGCCACCCCAAATGGACATGCGGGATCCAATGGCGGTCGCCGTGTGGCAGTAGCGCCCGAGGGGGGCCTCTCCGCTGGTCGGGACACGATGCCACTCTTGGGTCTCGAGGTCCAGAAAATGTACAAAGTTCGATGAATCCCTTTCTATGCCACCAAATATGTACATCCGGTGACCCAGCACACACGCCGAGTGGTTGGTGTCCGAATCCGGGATTTCGCGGCTGACGTCCGGACGGCTCCATGCCATGGCTTGGGTATCAAAGCGCCATAGACCATTAATTACTGGGCTGATGTGCCACCCGCCCCACAGGTAGGCGCAGGGGCCATAGGCTACAAAGCTGCGGCCCATGATGTTAACCGGCTCATCTACGGGAAGTGACCGAGTCTGTATCCTATCCCACCGGTACGAGACGGGGTCGAAGGTGTACACGTCGATGAGGTAGCCTGAGATTTCATCACTGTCCGGGTAGCAGAAGTCGCAACAATCGAACGAGTAAACACTCCCTTCGATGGTGACCGACGTTTCGCTGAGGAAGTCAGGAATACGGTTGAGCCTCGCCGTCCACATCGTTCGATGGCAACCAGTTCTTACGAAAGATGAACCGGGCCTCCTTTCTTTACAGCTATCGGGCTCACGCTGAAATCAAACCTGGTAGGCGTTGTTCGTTTTTCTTCAGGACTTAGTTTCACAGAGTGAGCTGCTTGGGCGCCGTCTGCCGGAATCATGGTGTGGTCCGCTGTGTTCATATCTGCACGGGAAAAAGAGAGGAGGAAGACGTGATGGAAGGCTGTCTTCGGGAGAGTGCCAGGCGAGGGGAAACGCTCTGCACTGCGGGCGGTGCATGCGCATGCGCGTGCGAAGGCGACGCTTATCGCATTCCTCTTCACCTCTATTGAGCGCATCGGTCGGTGTGATGTCGTGACGCGTGAGAAATATTTAGCCACTTGACTAATGTACACCTTGTCTGATTGATTTGCATGTAACCGCTATTCGGGCCCGTGCACGTGGGATATTTAGGCGGGCAGGATATTTCGAACGGAAGAGGGCAGAGTCCGCGACGACTGACAGCTCGACGTGCAACTTAGGCCCGGAGAAAATGCGAACATGAGAGCTAGGCTTCCATAGGTGCAACCGTGGAGTGGCGTGCAAAATGCATTTGAAAATCTGGCTGCAAACGAACAGCGCACCAAGGTCGCTCATATCACGTGATTCGTGGGTACGTATCACCGCTATCTATGAAAAAACACGAGCCTTGAGCTAAACGTGCCGCGAATTTTGTCGCTGCAGTTCCCGTTACAGGTGGTAACCGTGCTCTCCGTTTGGATGCAGATTGTAAAGATTTATACTAGACTAAACGGAGCACAAACAAGATGTTGGAACAAGAAGGGCCGATTTAATGTTAATGTTCATTTTTATCCCAAATAAGCATTAAAAAATGGTCTCTGGGTTTATGGCGGTTTAACGTCCCAAAGCGGCTCGAGCTATGAGGGACGTCGTAGTAAAGAGCTCGGGAAATCTTCCGGAGGCTCCAGAGGCTTATCTGTAAAGGGCTTCCCCCCGGCAGTTGAAAGCGGCGGGGCACCTGATTTATTCGAAGCATTCGGATTTGAGGACAGGGAAGGAGAAATGGATTTTAAGCGAGTAGAAATAACAAAGAGAAAGTTATCTGACTGGTAATAGTAACAGATCGAAGAGACGTTTATTTGGACCCTGGAGCTTACAAGGTACAGCCGTCCCTCTTCAAAACAGGCGGCAGGTTAATGCCCGAGCACCCCAACTGGAAATTTATTAACGTGGATCCGGTATATATATCTCTCTCTGGCGGGCGTCAGAGTCGGGCCACTATGTCCTGATATTCGTGCAAAATTTGTGGCCCAACTGTTTGCCGCAGAATGTTCCGGATGCCGTCATACGACTGGGCGTTTTATGCAGCATAGCGTTATTATTGAAGTTAGAGCCTAGCTCAAGGCAGGGATTCGAATCGGCAACCTACGTGCCCCTAATTCCACGTCTTTACGAATCTTCATATGAATTGCGGCTCAACCGTTTGCCGCAGAGTGTTCAGGGTGGTGGCATACGATTTCACGTTTCATGCAGCATAACCTTACTAGGGATTTGATCCGGCTTAGAAAGAGAAGTTTATTTTCAACTAATGTCAACAAAAATGCAAAGCAAATCTGCTGAACTCAATGCTCTGATCAGTCAAGCACATGCGCAGTGACGCAGCACTGAGCACGTCAGTAAGGCAGTAAGAAAGCCGACACTCGACCGCCGCGCAGGACGATAAAGTATGTCGACCATTTGCGCAAGAACTCAGCCTCACTCATTGTCAGTGCGTCCACGCATGCTTGCTCAAAGAGGCGCGTGCGGAGGCGCTGCAACATTGGAAACATTCCTCTTTGCGGACGCCCATTTAAGGAAGCCGCTCCACGCTCCCGCCACAAAACGAACATGCCGACACACAAGAGCATATTTGTAAACAGTTCGCGTGAACTAGAGCGCGCTTCGAGGCGGGTTACGAACATTCGTGACACTAGTACCCAAAAGGTGCGCGCCACTACACAGTCGAACATTGCGTGCCGCAATGTTTCTAAGAGACCGCATTGCGGGCATCGGGCGGAGGGCGCCACGCCCGTCACGTGTGTTAACGCTCCATATTCGGCTGCTGCCTCAGCGTCGGCTCACTTTTTTATGCGAAGCATATTACTAGAGCTACACTACAGCCCGTCGAGCGCGGCGGTGGAGCTACCATTGATCTTTAGCGTGACCACGTGACACCACGTGACAACATGACGTCACAGCAGAGGAGAGATGGGCTGCCGGCTCGCGCGGTCGGCCGCGGCGGTGGAGGCTCCACATCAGAGGCGCGGCGGCTGACCACGTGACAACATGACGTCACAGCAGAGGAGAGATGGGCTGCCGGCTCGCGCGGTCGGCCGCGGCGGTGGAGGCTCCACATCAGAGGCGCTGCAGCTGACCACGTGACGCTACAGCAGCGGTATGAAGCTGAGCTTGCCTCGCTCTCCGGGCACTTACGAGGGGGCCAGGTGTTGGGATGCTGCCTAGAAGCAGGGCTGATTTGAACGAGAAGCGAAAGCTTAGCGTGCCACAGAGACCGATGAAGAGCGGGATGAACGTCAACCAAGGAAAGCCATGTATTACCAAGCCTAGCCATCAATATGCTTCGCATCTGACTAGGCCTAACCTTAGCTAAGCCTCAGCCATTTTTTATAGCAAGTCGGTTACATGCAGATAAAGGCGCTTGCTTTGGGTTCCAGCAGTATTCATACAAGTGGATGGCTTTGCACCGACGTTGAGGCCGGCATCTAGGCGAATAGGCCCACAGTGAAAGGCAGCGCGCTTACCTGGTTCGCTTATCACCGCAGGCTTCAATGTTCATTTCTGCAGCTCAGCGTGCTTCAGCGTCGTTCCACGCGTGACGTCTAGTCCAGTCCATCTGTGTATCGGTTCATTAATTTAGTGTAATTTTCTGTCTACAGTCCGCACACGGTGTATAGGCCGTAGGCATCAATTCTGGGTGAAAAAAAAAAAGTTTACAAGATTGCTTGCAGTCGGTAGAGAAAACAGTTGGGCTCTTTGTGCTATCGCGAGAAATATTGCAAAGATATAATGCTGCATAGTGCGCACGTTCTGCCGCCCTCAAAAAACGCAAATTTGCATTGGTAGATGTACAGCCAACGTGCTGTGTACCGAATACGACTGTAATTTGTTTCTAACCACATGCGGCACTACTGACGGTGCGTAATTATAAGCTCTACGTTCAAATTGAAAGGTTGTATCTTGTTTCATAACCACCGTAAACTTAAGTTCATCATGGTCGCTTATTGAACCCTCAAGGGGCCATGACGTGGTTGTTCTTCAGACTTAAGTTTTATACATCAGGAAATAATAAAAGAGCGTGTGATTCAATTGACTGCAATCTGCTTCTAGCCCCATGTGGCGCTACTGATTAGTGCGCAACAGTAAGCTCTACGTGCAAGCTGGAAACTTTTCAATTTTCAAAATTTCAGTGGCCTGGACGCACTTTATGTATAAAAAGAAACGATCGAAATTGATACCGGGAATCTCCCACCGGCAGTGAGCGCCATGTTGAATGCTCGCGTGACGTCCCAAGGGCGTACACCGAGCAGTGTCGTCTGCTGTCGTTGCTGCAATGTAGGCAACGAGGTTTTTCTTTCGTGTGCGATCGAAATAGCAGTCGTCCCTCATATGAGTGACTGGTGCCGCAAAATCGACAAGAGTAACGTAGATTTCCTTCGGCATATTTAGGGTCGGGTCACACCAGGCAGATGCGACGTCGGTCAACCGTTAGTGGGCTGGCCGGTATGTAGACGCTGTCGCTGACGCACCTGTCTGTCACACTAGACCGACGACGATGTCAGCACGACCAACGACCCCGGATCGTTGTAAAGAGCGCGCGTAGAACCAAGAGCGTGCGATGGGGGACTAGTTGCCATGACATTCTGTAAAGTTAAACATTTTAAAACTTAATCGGAAACCTCGACCATATGGTAGCCATACATACGAGATGTGCGAGCACCAGCGAAGATGTGCTTTCATCGGGTGTCTGCGCATAGAACCAAGCGGCGAGGCAAGCGACACGAGCAAAACACAACGCGAAGGTGCCGCTCGTCGCTTGCCGCCATCGCTCGGGCCGCGGCCGAGCGAATGCATCACTCCCGGTGAGGCGACGGCCTAGAAAACTGCGCTTGAGTCTGCCTTATTCGTGTAGAAAAAAAATGGCAGTGGCTTAGCTCTGCTATGCCAGGATATACATAGCGTAAGCGGCTAACTGCCAAACGACAACCTCGAGGTCTGAACAACTGAGGTTTTCCTGTCTTCCCCGCCGACTGGCAGCTGCTCGACACTCTTCAACTTCCATGAAAAGCGCATTGCATCAACCGTATGCCCCGCGCATTATAAACGTTGTGCGCCCTTACCGCGCATGCGCAGTAGCGCGCAGAGCGGCAGTCGTAAACACAGCGGCGGGCGCACGCGGCTCCAGCGCGTCTGGCGAGACGATGACGTCACGCTTCTGGAAAGCGTCGACCGGCGGAACGTCGGAGAGGAGCGCGCGCGCCGGCGGCGGCGTGGGGGACGTTGCGCCCCTCGTGACGTCACACGGCTGCCGCGTCTGCGCAGTATGGTCGGCGCAGAGGGCACGCGAAGCTCCTTACATCCCGAGTAGTGTAGCTTACGCTACAAAAAGCGAAACGAGCCGCTGCGTTTCATATCTTCACACTTTAACAGTAATCAGCGATGAACTCTTGCCAGATTATTAAATATCGGTCGGCGGCGGACTGCCGGCCCCTTTAGTGAAGGCGCCAATAGCGAGTCCGTAGAATACGTGCGTGCGATTTCGGCGATTGCGAT
The DNA here is from genome assembly GCF_055824585.1 of Amblyomma mixtum. Taxonomy (NCBI): domain Eukaryota; kingdom Metazoa; phylum Arthropoda; class Arachnida; order Ixodida; family Ixodidae; genus Amblyomma; species Amblyomma mixtum. The sequence goes on along the minus strand of NC_143014.1, from coordinate 386,411,199 downwards.
GAACGATTTCACAAGCCTTAGCGCATGCAAATTGCCGTCGAGCGTACTTCTGGCTACAGTACCCTGGAACCGAAGATTGCTTACATCGCCGGATGCGCGTTCAATACTGGAGAAGTGCCGATGTAGCCCTGTCTTCAGAACTTGCGCGGAAGCAAGGCAGCCGGCAGCAGTCGTCGCCGTGTACTGTGGCCAGAAATAATTGAGCTGTTTTCATTAATTCAAATGGTCGCCGAAAGCTTTTCTAAATAAATTGATTTAAAATCAAGAATTGGTGACATCGGAGGAAGCAGATGCAATTAGGGGGATGCGGCACGGTGTAATGCGAAGTGTTTCTATAGAAATGATAGCATCATTGGCGCTTATTGCTGTGTTATCGTAGCGTGCGCAGGAGTGAAACTACAAACAAGAGTAGATATTTAAGATAGGGAGAGCCCATCTTGCTCTTTATGCCATAGAAACGGAGAGCACTGTTTGTCTGAAAATACTGCTGCGCAACGCGACAACACAAGAAAGAAAAGGGCAACTCAAGTGTACACTACCAGCTGTTTACTGGAAGAAAAGGGACATATTTATAACCCTCACTCACCATGTCACAACGCTGTCTCAGCACAGCCAGTAAAGAGTAATCTGCAAGTGACAAGGCTAAATAAAAATCGCAGAACGCTTCTTCCCTGCACTTAAAGCACTAGCTTATAACAAGCGTTACAAAATAATAAAGAAGATCAGTAATTGTGACGTGCAATTCAAGATTGAACTTGTGTTTTCGCACGCCGATTAGGTTTAACTACGTCCAACCACTACCCAATTTTTTCTTACGTTTTTGGTGGTCTCGTCTAGTAACCCCAGTTTTTGTAGTAGTAGTTCTGAGGCGTGCTTTTGTTTCACCCTGCCTTTGTTTCACCTCCAGGGTTATTGCTGGAACGACGTCCATGGCTGCCAGTACGTGGGTTCCCTGCCAAGTGTGCTCCGACACTACGAGGACGAATGCACCTCCCATGCAGTCGAGTGCCCGCGCTGTGGCAACAGTGTTCCGCATGCGGCCTTAGCGACGCACTACGTGAACGGATGCAGTGATGCCGCCCGCGCTGTTTCCACAACCGACAATCCGCACTCAAGAGGCGACCGCGTCTTTCGAACAAATGACGTGATCGCCACCCTGGAGGAATTCAACGCGCTCCTTATGGAACCGTTCCAGAACCAGCTGCCCGCAATGGAGAGCCAGGTTAACCGACTCTCAGAGGACATGGCAAACCACGCTGTCCTCATGCGGGAAATCGTGGAAACACTCAGAAGTACGAATGGTAATTTGAACTACGGGCGCACACAACCTTCCGCAGGACCTTCAGTGGCAGTGAGGGAACAGGTACAGTCGCAGCCCGAAGACCACACCCCTCAACTGAGTGTCGGATCTAACGAAGAAGAGCGCGCAGGGGGCGAAGCACCTTTGCCGTGGAGCTTGGAGAAGCGGCACATCCTGCGAAGACTGGAAGTGTTGGTCAGCCAATCACTCGCTTACCTCAAAGACGGATACCAGACAGTTGTCCAGCATGTGACGCGGCCTGTTGCTTGGTGGGAAGATGTTCCTGATTCTTGCAGTATCGATGTCGACGAAGTCTTACATGTCTACTCTTTTGAGACAAGTCGTCAAGAGAATAGGCGCGTCCTCTACTCCTTGAAAGTTAAAAATGCTCGCGGCCTTTACACCCAGACTCCAGAGTTTAAAACGGTCCTGACAGTGAACAAGTGGCACTGGAAAGACGTTTACCTCAGAGTCGCTGTGAGGGCGTGTGATGAATTCTTAGACCTCCGTTTTAGCTTTGAAGGTACCCTCGATACGTCTCGTTTGGCGTCGCATGTCGAGGGCGTTAAAATCTGGAATAAAGAAAGAAATAAGAGTGTTTGTTTCTTGGAAGAGGTAGACGTCCGAGAGCTGCTCGCTGAGGGATGGCAGCAAGAATTCTTCCGGAGTTGGTAACACCTAGAGTCGAATGGCTCTACCAGTGAGAGCGAGATCAGCTTCGATGTCTTCGTGGTGGACACTTAACACCTGTGACCTCGTTAGCACTACATCCACAATCGATGTCTTGAACAACTTGGAACCGTATATGTTTACAAATATTTGTGTTACGCCGGGATTATAGAGTTATTTACGCGGGCTTGTGCATATTTCCGTAACTTACGAATTTGTCACGTGCGAGGGTCAGTTGGTTACGAATGTATCAAGGGTGCTGCCCCTAAATATATTCAGCCATCGCTACGTGCTGGAAGAAAAGCGAATAAAGGTAAAGTGTTCTGCAAGGACTACTAGAGACAGAGAGCGCGCGAGTCGTTTCACCTGCTAGCGTTTTTTTATATTGTTTTATGTACAAATAAATCGTAGTTATGGTCTATCATTACGGCTTGCGGACTTCTTCACGAGTTTTCATTTCACTGTAAAATATCGCTTCTGTTCTCTCTGTTCATCAGTGTGTTGGTGTGCCCAGTGGCTTTCTAGAGTTGTGTTCTCACCGCCTTTATGATATTTCTCTCTTGTATTTCGAGTATTTCGAGGCTTTGAACGCGTTCTGGCTTCCAAGGCCGGTTACCGGTGCATCAGCTCGCCTTGAATTACGCTTTATTAGAAGGAAATGGCCTTTTTTGTATGCTTTTATAAATGGTGCCCGTTTATTTTATTATTCTAACGAATGTGACTGAATCTTTTTTCCTCTTGATGATGGTTTTTGCTCTTGTGTTTTAATGTGTGTTTAAGGTTATGTTTTAGTCCTGACACTGCTTTTGCTACGAGCGTTTGACTCTGCTTTTGATGTGATCTTTCTTGAGCAAATGCATCCCGACTGTGGCGGTTCGGCCTCGGCTTCTTGCGAGTCTGATATTCTGGCATGTGCGCGTACGTATCACGTGGTTTCCTTTGACCACGCCATTTTTCATACTGTTGGTGGATGCGCGGTCGGATTTTGCGTTCCCGCGTTTTGTCAAGTGATGTTCTTACCTTGTACAGATTCCGGTCTGTTTGCTACAATAAACCAGACATCATTGTCAGCACTGCTCCTATCTTCTGTTTCTTCGTCGCTCTTTTTTAGAGCTGCTTATTTTTCTGGATGAATTACGAACTAGCCCACAAGAAGATATTAATACATCTTGAGATAATACAATCCTTCTTTCACGCTAATGGTGGCTGTGGTGAGGAGCCTTATTGGAAAGATCCAGATAAAAAAACTCGCGGAACGCCTGAGAAGTGGCGCTCCGTTGTGGCCGAGTGGGTTTGGCGTTCTGCTGCTGACTGATCACGGGTTATATCGAGGACGCATTGAGCGTACATCGATGGAGGTAAAGTAAAGAAGTGCCTGTTTTCTGAGCGATGTCTGCGCACGTAATTAATCCCAGGGGGGTCTAAATGCATCCGGAGCCACTGCTACGGCGTCTCTCAAAGCCAGTGAGTCTCGCCGGGGCGATAAACGCCACAATTTACAATCATACAAAAAAAACCCCTTAAAAGCACGCATATGAACGCAAATAATGCCATGCCAAATTTTCGTCTGTGCTGCCCTCATTTTCAACTTACTTTGCGGTTTTTTAGTCACCTATATAGTGGTGCATGACCATGAAAACTGCCATGCAATCAGGTTTCAGCTGCAAGGCTTTGATAGAGCCTGTAAGCTTCGATCACTTCATCTACGATAATAGCTTTCAAATCCCAAGGAGACGACAAACAGATTACCCCTGCTGCTTCCGCCTACGCCGCAGCCGCGCGCCTGCAGGCGGCAAAAAGAAACCGTGACTCAAGCTCATGTGATAACAGAACGATTAGCTACGCTGGTTGAACGGCTGCACGGGCAGCCGGTGAATAAATGACATGCTGATTGTCGTGCCGTAATACCATAGCTTTCACCTGGTAATTACTTGGGCAATATGCGGACGAAACTGAAAATTCTGCCTCAGCGATGTCATCATACAAACTTGCACAGTCCATGTATTCAAGTAAATATCCAGCATTTGCTTAGTATGACCGATACGTAATACTGGAAAAGTTTTGAGAAACTACCCGTCTAGTTATGAGCCGTCTTGATCGGGGTAAGAACAGAAAACTTCAACAATGGTCAGTAGTGTTCATCTTACCAGCATGGGCGCAGGCACTCATATCATGGCTAGACAAAACGTCAATGTTCCTGAGTGATAAGCTAATCCACCAAGTGCATTGATAATGACGTTTTTGATAAGGAAAGATTCAAACAAAATTATATAACCGTGACCGTCTTGCCTTTCAGATCATTAATGAAGTGACCGTCTATTACTAGTAGGTCCTTCAAGACATAACAGGCACCAAAATAATTTTCATATGGGATATGAATTGGCTCGTACAGGAGTTTGGCAGGCGATTACTACGCCTACTATGAGCTCTGTCTTAAGTTGAATAAAAACGGCTTCTGTGCTTTCAGAACTTTGATGCAGAATCACTGAGCTCTTTACGAATTTAAATAAGAGTGGCACAGCAACCTGGAAGGGCGCTGTCTTTTGGTAATGGTATGGTTGTGTAGCCAGGAATGCAGGGGAACTCACCTTACTTTATTCAGGTTTTTGTTGCCGCAGTGAGATCATGTGTAGAGAGGAAGGCTAGAAACTCCTCAGAAGGAAGAGGACAGGAGGATGCGAAACGAATGCGACACCAAGGGCGCTGCATTCTCTCTTTTCATCTCCAAAATGAATCAAATAGCACGCAAGAATGTTTCGCCAAGTCAAAAGACTGTTGCCATAAATGTACACGTGCACCTGGCTGGACTGGCTGAATGAAATAAAGGGCACAGATAACACGCAGCACACGCGAGTCTCTGCCTTTCGCATCAGGATTTCGCTGTCTGATTGCCTCGTGAACTTTCAGTGTCTTTTTTTCCACCTTTTCGGCTGTCAACGCTTTGCACAGTCGCACCTCGCAATAGTGACAGAAACCACGTGTAGGCAGCTACCAATACCTAACCCTTCGCTCTGCCATGCACTGTACCATGTCGGACCCCAAAACAGGAACGCTGCTGCGGCTGAGCGCCGGAGACCAACCCGGCGTCAAATGGAGACCAACCCGATCAACCAAGCAAACATTGCATCCTTACGCGTGCTCCTTGTGTGATCTGATTTCCGAATGCACTGTCCTGCTGCCTTGCGGCCACGCCCTTTGCGAAACCTGCAAGAAGGGAAGTGTCCAAGATGGCGTCGGCGGTGTATGTCCTCTGGACCAGGAACGCTTCGACGAAAACGTGTGCCCGAATATCTTTTGCAGCCGAATAAAGTCGAGAAGCTAAAAATGAGTGTGCTGCGCCTAATTAGTTCTTTCCTTATGATTAAACGTTTTATTTACGAAGCATGTATTCATACGAGCATGAATGGGAAGGTGTCTTTGAGCGCCGAGTAAGTTCTTTTACCCTAATGTGCACGATGCCTGCAGCCGTAACGTAGATAACTCTGAAGCGTTTTCTTCATTTTTCGGCTGTCACGTCGGTTAATTAGGTGCTGGTCGAGGTTCCAGCTTCGGTAAATAGCGCTGTGGTCGCATATAGGTTGCTTGAACCCACGTTATACCGGGGCAATGTTGGCGAAAAGGTCCGCTGTCAAAAGCAGTGCGCACGTGTTGTTCACTTATCGACACCTACTCTGTAGAGAGCGCCGTAGAAGTAGGCGGTAGGATGGTTTGAGAGAATACCAGGAAGCTATCTCTGGAGTCTAAAGATCTGATTAAGAAAAGGCAAAGAATCAGGATGTCTAACTCCATAGACAGAATAGAACTAGTAGAGCTGTCGAAGTTAATAAATAAGTGCAAGGCAGCCGACATCAGGAAGTTTAACATGGAGAAAATCGAGCATGCTCTAAAGAGCGGAGGTAGCCTAACAGCAGTGAACAGAAAACTAGGCATAGGTAAAAACCAGACGTATGCTCTAAGAGACAGAGGGCAATTTCATTAGCAATATGAATAAGATAGTAATTGTAGCCGAAGAGTTTTATACAAATCTATACAGTAGCGATTGAAATCAGAATGTTACTGAGAGAGGCAGTAGAGCGCAGCAATGGGACATGCCGCCAGTAACGAAGGAGGAAGTAAAGAAAGCCTTAGGAGCATTGCAGAGGGGGAAAGCAGCTGGTAAGGATCAGATAACAGCAGATTTGTTGGAACAGGGGCGAGAGATTGTGCTCGAAAAACTAGCCACCCTTTATACGCAATGCCTTTTGACCTCGAGTATATAAGGAATTTTAGTGGGGAGAGACAGATTTTAGGCAGTCGCCGTGCCAAAAATCCAGATACCGTAAGGGACACAAGTCTGATAACAGTGCTGAAGTATTTGCACGCGGTATTTTCCAGTAATGCGGCGTATTATAACGGGGACTCAAAGAGACGTCAAGGTGCTTGAGTAGCCTATGTGCCCATGCCACATTAGCATATTCAGCAATGATACATGATATATGAGATATGAAAGTGGTAACAAGCACGAAGAGTGGGAAATAAATAAACGCGTGGATGGGCGAAAAGAGGAAACAGGGTAAAGGAGTAAAAACATAGCCTGAAATGGTTACAGACAGGTAGGGAGAAAAAAAAACGCGTGAAAAGCAGCGAAAATGTTTACAATGGGCTTGCAACTTCTTTCGGCGAAAGCGAAATAGACGGCGGGCTGACACACTCAGTGGTTTAAGCATTGTGAAGCGGTTCGGCGACCACCCTTTTTGTATTGGGGTAGGTTCTCAACAAAAGGTCATGTTTTCAAATACATGTTTACAAGGAACCTTTTCTTACCATGACCCTCACATTTTAATCACTTACAAAGTTTGGTTTGGTTTATTGGGCTTTAACGTCCCAAACCGACTTCGGGTATTAGGGACGCCGTAGTGAAGGGCTCCGGAAATTTCGACCACCTGGGGTTCTTTAACGTGCACTGACATCGCACAGTACACGGGCCTCTAGAATTTCGCCTCCATCGAAATTCCGCCACCGAGGCTGGGATCGAACCCGCGTCTTTCGGATCAGCAGCCGAGCGCCGTAACCACTGAGCCACCGCGGCGGGGGCTTACAAAGGCGTTTTAAGTGACCTCTTGGATTATTCTCTATTTGCAACCTGTGTTCACATGCCCCTTCGTTAAAACATGTACCACTTTGTCCAATGTAGAACCTCTCGGAAGTGAGGGGAACTTCTTATCGTGCTTCTTGGTACACTGCGGTCTATACTTCTTTACGTTAATCACAAACGGGCACATACTGCGAAGTTTACACAGCGGAGAGAAAACAATCTTGGCCGCTTGAAGGCTTGCCACTTTTTTTAATGTTACGTGAAACGCGATGAATGTAGAGGATAAGCTCCACCGTTTCTTTCTTGACAGACTTTCGGCTCGGCAGCGGAACGGAAGCGCTACAGTTGCTGATTGTATTTTTTTATTTTTTTAGGATCAGAAGTTTTCCAGGGAGTTTCTGGCCGTGTTTTCTTTTTTATTCTGTTTTTACCTTTCGCCCATACACCCGCTATATGTTCATACCTTCTCATCATGCTTGCTTCCATTTTCACATGTCATATACTGTTTTAGTCCCCCATTTCCTCTTTACTCCTGTTGGTCGTCGGTTCTAATTAGGCCATCCACGTAGGCTATCACGTTTTATTCTCTCACCTTCGCCTTTATTGTCGATTCGGATGATTTTCGATGGCGCTAGGTCGTCTGTGGCTAAAGAGCCCCATGGCACAAAGTTGCTTTCTATATTCAAGCTGGTGTCACAGACACATTTTCCGAACATTTCACACCAGCCATCGTGGGATGGCTTGCCGAGAATGTCTCTGGCGTGCGCAGTGCACTCGAGCTCTCTCGCATCAGTGCAAATAAGCTGTCGGGAAACTTCAAATACTGGCCAGCATGCCGTCGATTGCCTTCAATACGATCTCCAGCTGACTGACATTTCAAAATTTCACAAGCGCTGCGACTGGGAAGCGCAGGCGCTTTAGGTTGTCAGTTGTGTGCATAAAAACTGTGTTTTTTTCAAATCAACTTTCAGTTGTTACTAGGGCTTGTCCTTGTCCTTCCTTCTCTGCTCTTGTTCCTAGTCGCAGCGCTGGTGAAATTTTGAAGATGTACCAACTAGCTCAAACCACGATTTTGCTCCGATCAGTTACATAAGCTTTCATGAATTCTATCGGCTCAAGTTCACGACATAGATACCGATCGGATGTTTCCAGTTTGAAATTAGAATGTATATAGGGAAAAGAGGACCATACCCAGCAGGCTGTAAAATCAGTGAACCCTTAAGCAGCGTCAAAGTGAGGGCAGAGATGCGGAAATAAGTGAAGTAACTGCTTGGCTTTCTGAAGTCATCGCAAAAGACGCAAGTTTTTTCCGGATAAGAGCTGAAATCGACGCATGCCGCCACCTATCTCTATCTGCCATCTGCTTTTAAAAGTATGACCAGCAGAGGCTGCGCGGGAAACTAGAATTGATCACGAGCTTCATGCCGAAGTAGAGTTAATGCGACTCGCTTGAAGAAACCAGCAGACTGGAGTTGAATCGATTTCAGTGAATAATTCTTCGTTCAGAACATTTGTCCCCTTTGTTACATAAGAAAAAGTGGCGCACCCGGGCTACGTGATTATAAACAAAATACTAGCGACTTTCTTCCATGCGGGAATATCGAGCACAGAAGGAAGGCGTTCTTTGCTTGTAAAAGAAGAGTTTATTACTGCGTCAAGTAGCGGCGCCGAAGTTGCAACATCACCGTACCAGCCAGCTAGCTTCGCCGAAGGCACTCAGTTTGCTTGAGATGCAGCATCTACCACCGACTACGATGGGTGAGAAGTGATAGCGTAGACCATTTCTTTAATGAAAGGTGGTAAGGGGCGTAGATCCAGCCGTGCATCAATCACTGCAAGTAAACACAGGTTCTTCAGTGTCGGTGCCAACTGCAACATGTGGAGATCGGTCAGCGATCTTCGCTCCTCAACTACCTGCTCCTCATCCTGGTCGGGTGCCAGTCCAAAGCCACCGAAGTTAAACTCTTTCACCCATCACTGAGCACCCATGCCAGTACCTGGGAGATGGTGGTGAGCCACATGGCTTCACTTCGGTCCAGCGCGACGTCACGGGGTCGCACTTGTGTATATCTGCTAAGTAGGTCTGCAGCAAATCGCTGTACCCTCCGAAAATGTACAGTTCTTCGTTATACACGAAGGCTGAATGACCTCGCCGACACACAGGGGGAACTCCCTGTACCTGTGGGCGTACCCATGAAGAGGTGGTCGTCTCTAGGTAGTATAAGGAGTTGTCTAAGCGATTTGGTGGAATGGGTCTGCTAGGCTGCCTCCAAACACATACATGCGGGTCCCGATGGCAGACGCAATGTGGAAGGCACGCCGAACGGGCGTTTCTCCGCTGGTGGGTACACAATGGCACTGCAGGGTATCCAAGTCAAGGACCCGCATATATTGCGAATGATTCAAGACGCCGCAGGTATACTTGCGGTGACCCACAACGCAAGCTGTGTTGCCGCAAATCGATGTCCGCACCTCACCGGCCACCTCCGGGCGGCTGCATGTCATCGTGTTTGTGTCGAAGCGATAAAGAACACTTGGAAATGGCCAGCTGTGCGGGCCGCCCCACAGATACGCGCAGTGAAAGTACGCTACAACTGTGGGGAGGGAAATGGTAATCGTCCCGGCGTCAGGAAGTTGCGTCTGCACCACATCCCACCGGTGCGATGCGGGGTCGAAGATGAACACGTGGACCAAGTTCAATGCCGGGTGGCAACTGTCGAACGAGTAGACCTTGCTGTTGATGCGTACAGCCCTGTGGGTGACATGCTCTGGAACGCCGTTTAGCCGCCCCGTCCACATCCTGCAGAGACACCTGCTTCTGTAAGAAACAAGGCGCGGTTATTCCAGCGATGGTGGCGGCGTCGTACAGCTATTTTATGAAACAGCGATAAGGTGATCGGTATTCGCGGCGCGAGCGGACATACTGCGTCGACGGGTGACTATTTCCGTTAGATTTTGGAATACTTTTGTCATTTTATGACACTCACACGAATGAATGTTGGAAAAAAAATGTACTGTTGCTATCACCAGGATTAAAAGCGCAAAAAGCCGTTATAAAGTGCGCGTAAGCGGTCAACAGGCTGTTCTGCCATTAGGGGTTTGTTTCAGAGCAAATTACCTTTTTGACGCCGCGAGATACGTGGTTAACGCTTTCCAATCGAGAATTTCGCTTAGTTGATTGGTCATGCCAGTCGCATTGATTGGGACTGAACATCTAGAGGCCCTAAAAAGAAACGTGAAATATATATTGCTTAAATCCTGCGGAGCTTTCTTCTTTCGTTTCGCACGTGTTTGGTTGCCGCCTTATCGTCTAGCAGGTGTATAGTATCGGTGTCATGCATTCACATCGTGAGCATCAACCCTTCTGTTCAACCCGCGTCTTTCGGGTCAGCAGCCCGGAAGGCGCGGCCGGGATCCAACCCGCGTCTGGTGACCCTGCTGGCTGACCCGAAAGACGCGGGTTGATCCCGGCCCGTGGTGGCCGAATTTCGATGGAGGCGAAATTCTAGAGGCTCGTGTACTGTGCGATGTCAGCGCACGTTAAAGACCCCAGGTGGTCGAAATTTCTGGAGCCTTCACTACGGCGTCCCTCATAATCTGAGCTGCTTTGGGACGTTAAACGTCAATAAACCAACAAGCCGCCAACCTGGCCGCGATGATGAAAATGTGGCGTGGATGGTGGGGATTTCACCTTTGCATTTCATCTTCTAGCAAGAAATGCCTAAAGTGGGTCAATTCCAGCTGTTGCTGATCAACTGGAAACGTGATTTTAGTCACTGTGCCCTCCATATGTACCTTTAAATAAGTTGCTTTGGAGGGACAGAAATTTTGCACTATTGTCTCACATAAGAAAACTTTATTTGGACTCTTGATCAACAGGGACATCCGTCCCTCTACAAAAACAAACATACATTGCGGCAACTGATGTCGCCCTATGCACACACACTCACAGGGAAAGTAAGTGCCTAAAAACAAAAAGTGTGCAACAAAATTCTAGTGGGTCCATACGCGGGGGAAGCACGCCGGGTTGAAAACCGCGCAAAAAAACACGCGCACAACACACACGAGCACCACGCGCACCGCGCGCACCACGCACGCGCACCACACCTCTAGGTGGACACTACAACTGCGCCGTGAGGGAAGGGCGGAAGGTGGGAGTGAAAGATTTGGATTGGGGGGAGGGGGGGGGGGGGGGGTTAAACGCTCCAAAGCGGTTCAGGTTATCAGGGTCGCCGCAGAGAAGGACTCCGGTAATTTCGACCACCTGGGGTTCTTTAATGTGCACTGACATCGCATAGTACACGGGCCACTATATTAGCATCGTATAACTGCTTAGGCTTCTGTGGGTTTTCTAACCTTTCTTCGGATCGCCACATGACCAGTAATGCTAACCGTTCTCCAGGTTACTAGGAACAAAATTTTTTCTCTCCATATTCCTTTACCTACAACATTACAAATCACTTATTCGTTCTAAACCTGAGAATGCGGCCTCAGTACGGCACCCTGGTCTTGATTTTCTAGTAAGCTACGAACATAATAAAAATCGGTCTGCTCGTTACATTCTCAACTGCTGTCATCGTACCACCAGCACCCCTAATAAGAAAACTAATTTGTACGTTCCTCTATTGTAGTTACGTAATCAAATTCCGCGGCTATGTTTTCTCCATAAAATATACAGCCAGAAAAAAACTTTACGATATTTTGATTCAGCGGCCCATTAACACATCGCGCCACTTGCACCACCGTAAAAAAAGTTGCACTTTTTTAACGATACACGAATGCTTTTTATCGCTCATTCCTGCCTCGTTCAATTAAGGACTAGAACCAATATCATGACGCGCTAGTTTCAATAGCATATATTAATTCGTTTACAAGTGCTCTAACAGATGATTATAGTGTCACGAATATGTAATATTTCCACACTGTATATTATTTTTGATTGAAACCATTGTATTTTCGTCTCCGTTTTCTCATTTTCCTCTGATGTACTGCCATGACAAAAAGCCTCACGTCCGCGAAGCATACGTGTAAAATACTGTCAGGACTTCGCACATGACTAGTATCAGTGGTAGATAACATGCTCTCTAGACTTCTGACTTCTTCCCTTTGCCTACGGGTGTTCCCAGGGGCGGCTCAGTGGCGAACATACCGGACCCGAGAGCAGGACCATTACTGCGGCACGTGTGCATTACTTCTGCACGGGTGCAAGGCACGTGTGCCATTACCTCACCCTCCCTACCCAGAATGAAGCAAGCTCATTTCATTCTGGGTAGGGAGAGTGAGGTAATGGCACACGTGCCTTGAGTGGATGATTGCTGTTTCTTTGTTTTCTCTAGTTTTACGCTTGTGAGTGGCAACAATGTATCTGGGTTTGACAAGACGACTCTGCGCATGTTTGTGTAAATGTATAAATTGGCTGCCTGCGTGTGAATAAAATTCAATTGTAAGTTCAGCGCCGTCAGTCTGTTTCACCTTGTCCTCGGTCCGTGTTCTTAAGCGCTGGTTTTTTACGATGGATCACCACCAACTCGCCCAATCCTCAGTTCTTCTGCAAACAGGAGCAGGGACAACGGGCAAGCTTGTTTCAGAGAGCACCGTATGCGGACTGTTTGTGGGAGAGGGCGATTCTCAATAAAACACGAGGAACAGTGTTTGTGGCAAAGGCGCATCCCAGTCGGAAGACTTTAACCAAGAATGACGTGGTTTACAAGAGAATAAAGAAACGGATAACACACGCGATCAAATATCTTTGCCAGGTCGTTTTGCGCCTGTGTAATTGTTCGTGAGCCCCACTGCAATACTTCAACACGGTACGCACTGCATGTAAATTAAGCCACATGTTTGCAGAGGTTCATTCAAATTGGCCATTGAAAGCTGTACCCAATTTGAGAGAGCTCAAGCAAAAAATCTTATTAACAAGAGGAGAAAATTCAGAGGCACTTTGGCTCTCCCAAGTGCTGCAAGGCGAAAGCCTTTCCTGGTGCACTGCTTGGCGTTGACTGCAAGACTATTAAGGCGGAAGCCTTTAATCTCTCATCGTTGTAAGCAGCAGTTGTCGACAGAAAATGTCACGCTTTTCAATTGGTGGAAACGGTCGTGACGTCACAGTGCGCTAATTTCAAACGGGGCCAATTGTACTTTGGCTAGTAACCATGCAACCAATTGAAGGGATCGTATAGTGATGCTCCAATTAAGTGGGACTGAGCTTAGTTAATTGCTTAATTACCCAATTAGCCTAATTAGCTTTACTAGTCAGGCCATATAAATAAATAAAACCGATTAAGAAATTGGTCGAGCTCAGGAATCGAACCCCGGTCTTCGGCGTGAGAGACGAGCATGCTATCCACTCCGCCATGCCAGCTCGATGGTTCGGAATGAACAAAGGCGCGTCTAGTGAATACGGTGTCTTCACTCACTCTCATCCTCCTCCATTCCCTTCCCGCGAGGTTTAGGTGTCCACCGACAAATGAGAGACAGATACATTTCCTTTCCTCAAAAACCAATTTACTGACGAGCGAGGCATAGAACCGAATGGGCGATAGCGTTCTATGGACTCCTTGGCAGCGTTGCAAGACGCTGTCGTGTTCCACTGTTAGGGGCATCAGTGACCACACTTTAGGTAAAAAAAATGCCCCCCTGAATTTTGTGAGGCAGTCACTGCGTAATTTCCTTTCCTCAAATACAATTTTCATTTTCTTCATTACGGCTCCTCTTTATCTTCTTTCACTCCCACTTCCTCCCTTCCTCTACGGTGCGGTTCAGGTGTCCACCCAGATCACAGAGAATTACTGCGCCATTTCCTTTCCTCAAAAAGCGTTGCGTTCAAAGGGCAAGGCATCGCGCTGAACGGGTGGTGTTCCGTGGACTCCCTGGCAGCGCTACAACGCGCTGTCGCGTTCCACTCCTAAAGGCGAAGCTTAAGCGTCATTAATTAGCAGTTAATTAGTATTCAGGCATTAATCAGTAATTAACCATTAATTAGTGATTTGTCATCACTTAGTAATTAGTACTCAATTATATGTGACGCCACCGGTGCCACATAAACAGCGAAGGTGGGGCGGAAAACGCTTCCGCCTCTACCCACTTTAGACAGTCAAAGTGCCCCCTGAATTTTTTGAGGTGTACTAGTGCTTTATTTCACTACACACTTTGACTACACATTACAACTACACACTCTGACTGCTTCTCTAGCACGACTCTCTATCCGCTTCGATGAGCTCGGTTGTATCCTTGGCTCTGTTCGCAGTAATGAGGTATGTAATGTGGTCAGCCACGGACGCCTTACGCCCACTGTCAGAGCAGACGACAACTATGTTATTAGTTGTCGCGTGCTCCAAAAGGGGGCGTCAGGCATCCGTGCGTGACCTCATTACTTCGAAACCGCGAACTCTGACGTCATAACCATTTCGAACAACCGAAAAGCGTGACACCTCTGCTGGGAACCTTCTGTTGCCAACGGTGAGTCATTAAAGGCTTTCGCCTTAAAACGTGAGAGCTTTGTAGCCATCTGCCTATCGCAGTTCTTCCTTTTCGTCAGTGTTCGGTGTTAAGAGAATATGACTTCTGTCAAATGAATGTAGCAAAAATCGAACATCAATGCTCGTCTAAAAAAATTCACATTTTATTCACAAATATCACATTTATACTCTCACCTTCGCGTTTACTGTTGACAGTGATGAATTTTTGCGGCGTGAGGTTATCTGCGGCTGCAGAGCGCCATGGCACAAAATTGCTTTGTCTATTCAAGTTGGTGTCCCGACACATCTCCCGAACATTCCACCCCAGCCGTCGTGGATGGCTCGTCGAGAGAGTATGTGACGTGCGCGGTGCGCCGGAACGCTCTCACATCCGTATAAATAAGCTGTCGAAAAGCTTCAAATATTGGACATCATGTAGTCGATTGCCTTCAATACAATCTCCACCTGATACGATCAGTTACCCAAGATTTGACGAATTATATCGGCTCATGTTCAAAATATAGATACCGGTCGGGTGCTTCCAGATTGAAATTAAAATGTATATCGGGAAAAGTAAGCCATAGCTAGCAGGCTTTAGAGTCAGTGAACATTTAAAGCAGCGTCAAACTGAAGGCAGAGGTGCGGAAATAAATGATAACTGTCCGGCTTTCTAAAGTAATCACAAAAGACGCAAGTTGTTTCCGGAGAAGATTCAAAATCGACGCCTACCGCCACATTCAGCATCTCAATCTGCCTACTGCTTTGAAAAGGATGACCACCAGGGGCTACGCGGCCACCTACACTTCATCGCGAGCATCAGGCCGAAGTAACTTTGATGCGATTCCCTTCATTGAACCACCAGGCTGGAATGGAATCAATTTCAGAGAATAGTTCTTTCGGAAAACTTGTTCTTGGTGATCTTTAAAAAGAAGTTCCGCCTGAGAATGGCATGAAATGAACAAAACACTAGCGACTTTCTAGCTTGCGCGCAAATCAAGCACTGAAGGAAGGCATTCATTGCGTATAAAAGAAGAGTTTATTTCTGTGTGAATCAGCAGCGCCGCAGTTGCATTGTCGCCGCACCCCCAAGCTGGCTACGCCGAAGGCACTCCATTTGGTTGACGTGCAGCATCTACCATCGACTACGATGGGTGAGAAGTGATGCCGTAGACCATTTCTCTAATGAAGGGTAGTAAGGGGCTTAGATCCAGCCGTGCATCAATTACTGCAAGTAAGCACAGGTTCTTCAGTGTAGGTGCCAAGTGCAACACGTGGAGATCCGTCAGCGCCCTTCGCTCCTCAACTACCTGCTCCTCAACCTGGTCGGATGCCTGCCCAATGCCACCGAAGATAAACACTCTTTCACCCATCACTGAGCAGCCATGCCAGGACCTGGGAGGTGGTGGTGGGCCACATGGCTTCACTTCGGTCCAGCACGACGTCACGGGGTCGTACTTGTGCATATCTGCTAAGAAGGTCTTCAGCACACCGCTGTACCCTCCGAAAATGTACAGCTGTTCGTTGAACACGAATCCTGAATGTCCTCGCCGATACACAGGGGGAACGCCTTGTACCTGCGGGCGCACCCAGGAAAAGTTGGTCGTTTGAAAATAGTATAGGATGAGGGAACGGTCTGCTGGGCTGCCGCCGAACACATACATGCGGGTCCCGATGGCAGACGCAGATTGGCAGGCATGTAGAACCGGAACCTCTCCGCTGGTGGGGACACGATGGCACTCTAGGGTGTCCAAGTCAAGGACCCGCATATGTGGCGAAGGATCCCAGTTACTGAAGATATACTTGCGGTGACCCACAACACAAGCTGTGCTGCCGTACATCGATGAGGGCACCTAACCGGACACCGCCAGACGGCTGCATGTCATCGTGTTTGGGTCGAAGCGATAAAGAACACTTGGAAATCCCCAGTTGGGCGGGCCGCCCCACAAATACGCGCAGTGGCCGTACACTACAACTGTGTGGCGGGAAATGTTAATCGGCCCGGCGTGGGGAAGTTGCGTCTGCACCACATCCACCGGTGCGACGCGGGGTCGAAGATCAACACGTGGACCAAGTTGGATGCCAACTGGCAACTGTCGAACGAGTAAACCTTGCCGTTGATGCGTACAGCCCTGTCGGTGACATAGAAAGAGAAGTTTATTTTTTTCTAATGTCAACAAAAAAATACAAAGCAAAACTGCTGAACTCAATGCTCCGATTAGTCAACCATATGCGCAGTGACGCAGCACTGAGCATGTCAGTAAGGGAGTAAGAAAGCCGACACTCGACCGCCGCGCAGGACGATGAAATATGTCGACCATTTGCGCAAGAACTCAGCCTCACTCATTGACAGTGCGTCCACGCATGCTTGCTCAAAGAGGTGCGTGCGGAGGCGCTGCAACATTGGAAACATTGTTCTTTGCGGACGCCCATTTAAGGAAGCCGCTCCACGCTGCCGCCACAAAACGAACATGCCGACACACAAGAGCATATTTGTAAACAGTTCGCGTGAACTAGTGTGCACTTCGAGGCGGGTTAAAAACATCCGTGACACTAATACCCAAAAGGTGCGCGCCACTACACAGTCGAACATAGCGTGCCCAACGTTTCTAAAAGACCGCATTGCGGGCATCGGGCGGAGGGCGCCACGCCCCACGCCGCAAGGCGGTCTCTTGTGGGCAGGACCCGCCAGCCTCGCAGCCAGCCGAAGTTCCTGACATCTGCAGGAAGCGCAGCTGAGGTCAGTTGGCGCCAGCGTGCCCGTCTCGATTTCTGGAGTTGTTCGCGGGTCAGCTCAGCGACCGTTAGTGCTTCACACATCCTGGAGGGCGGGGTTTCATCAACATCCAGATCGGGCACGCTGGTAGTCAACGACGCCAGTGTGCGACGCACGTTAACGAAAAATGCCGGCGGCTGCTCGGCTGTAGGGCCAACCACGTGTTGTGTAAAAAACACCTTACGCGCTGTACCCAGAAAGTATGCGAGGAGTGTTCTCCCGGGATAGTCTGGGTTGCGTACAAGATCTCGTACTCCTCGTAAGGCGAGCACATTGCACATGGTGCGGATACAAGGTATACCAAACCCACCCATGTACGATGGAAGGCGCATGAACATTCGTGACACAAGTTAGGTTTTGCCCGCCCAAACGAAAGAGCCACAGGCCGAGGTTAGCCTGCGAGCAAACGTGCGCGGTGGGTTTGCGACGCGGGCGACAAAAAAACATTCGGCTAGGATTGTAGACTTAACTATATAGCAGCGCTCTGCCATTGAAAGGCGAAAAGTTGACCCCACCGAGAGGCGTTTCTCAGCCTTCGTGCGGAGGTTAGTCCAGGTTTCGCGGGCTAATTCTCCGCTGGCGAGGAATACTACTCCCAGGACTTTCACTCCCTGCACCCACTCCACCTCGCCCGCAAGGTTTGGTGTGAAGGTGCCAAACCTTAGTGCCTTGCTTTTTCTCCTGTTCAATAGGGCCCCCGATATCTCGCTGTACTCGAGAAACAGCCGCGAAAAAGCGGCGTAGCTATCCTCGTCCTTGAGGAAAAGCGACACGTCGTCGGCGTAGGCCGAAACCTTGATTTGGCCCTGGCCAGGCAGAGGGAAGCCGCGTATGGATGGGCTGTTGTTAATGCGCCGGATGAGTGGATTCAGGCATAACACGAAGAACGTTGGGCAGAGAGGGCATCCTTGCGATCGGTATCGAGAGGGTGATCGGTATTCGTGGCGCATGCAGACTTAGTGCGTCGACGGGTGACTATTTCCGTTAGATTTTTTAATATGTTTGTCTTTTTATGTCATTCACACGAATGAATGTTCGAAAAAGGACATGTACTCTTGCAGTTACCAAGATTAAAAGCGCTAAAAGCCGTTATAAAGTGCGCATAAGTGGTCAGGAGGGCTCTTCTGCCATTACGGCTTTCTTTCAGAGCGAATTGCTTTTTGACGCCACGTGATATGTGCTCGACGTTTTCCAATAGAGAATTTTGTTTAGTTGATCGGTCATGCCAGTCGCATTGATAGGGACTGAATATCTGGCGGCCCTAAAAGAAACGTGAAATATATATTGCTTAATGCTTAAATCCTGCGGTACTTTTTTCTTTCATTTCGCGCATGTTTTGTTGCTGCCTTATTGTCTAGCAGGTGCTTGGTATAGGTGTCATGCAGCTCTGGTCTATTTTATATCGCGAGCAACAACCACTTTGTTCAACCCTGCTGCGATGGTTGAAATGTGGTGTGAATCGTTGGCATTTCGCATTTTCATTTCCTGTTCTGGTAAGAAATGCCTAAGGGGCCTGAATACCTCCAGCTGTTTCTGGTGAAATAGAAACTTGTGATTTCGTCACTGTGCTTTGTATATACACGTCTAAATACGTGGTTTTGAGGAAATGAAGTGGCGCAGTATCTGTCTCACATATCTCGGTGGAAGCCCCAACTGCACCGTGAGAGAAGGGAGGAAGGTGGAACTGAAAGGCGAAATAGAGAATGAGGGGCCGTGGCGGAGGGCTCCGGATTAATTTCGACCACCTGAGGACCTTTAACGTGCATTTACATCGCACAGAACACGGGCTCCATTTGTGTTTTCCCTTCATCGAAGCGCAGGCCGTCGCGGGTGGGTTCGAACCTGGTTTCTCCTCCTGAGTAGCCGATCACGCTAACCTCTGAGCCACCGCGGCGGGCATCTACCGGTTGTGGGAAACGTGTTGCGAGCGCGTCGAAATTGTTGAAGAGGCGATTTGCAACGGACAGCGCGGAAGTGTGTCGCAGTTTAACCCGAGACGTGATCGGTTGCGGCGATAGCTTCGCACCCTCGTGCAGTGGTCAGCGAAGCTAACCTGTTTGCTCCGCCGCGGGTTTGAAACGCCCTCGTGGCAATACCCTTACAAAAATTTTTAGTAACATTCTTTAGAAAGTCTTTCGACAATTGTTAATAGAACCTATCAACATTGAATAGAAAGTCTTTTAAACGCCTTTGTACATTGTAGTAACAACCTATCAACCGTCTTACGACAATTGGCCACCGATATCCAAAAGACTCAAGTACATAGAAAGTCTTTATACTTCCTATCATCCCCTTATCGAGTTTGTATACACTTCCTACTGACCCCTTACCGACAATGTCTACCAACACCCTATTAACCGTCTTCCGACAATTGGCCACCGTTATCCAAAATACTCAAGTACATAGAAAGTCTTTACACTTCTTATCAACCACATAACGACAATGTCTACCAACCCCCTATTAACGGTCTTCCGACAATTAGTCACCGTTATCCAAAAGACTCAAGTACATAGAAAGTCTTTACACTTCTTATCAACCACATACCGACAATGTCTACCAACCCCCTATTAACGGTCTTCCGACAATTGGTCACCGTTATCCAAAAGACTCAAGTACATAGAAAGTCTTTACACTTCTTATCAACCACATACCGACAATGTCTACCAACACCCCATCAACGGTCTTCCGACAATTGGCCACCATTATTCAAAAGACTCAAGTACGAAGAAAGTATAATTCCTACATCAACTTTTGGAAAAGTGTATGTTAACTACACAGTACAACACTTTTACCAACATAGTTTTATCACTTAAAAATCATTTTGTGAACACTATCCTGGAGTGCTTAAAGAATAATAGAAGCAAAATGCAAATTATTACATTTATTGTGCACAAGTGTACATACGCGCTACAACACATGCATGATGCATCAAAATATTTTATGGAGAACAATAGAGGAACAGAATTTTGCCTTCGGCACACTTCCCCTCAGTTCCCTCTTAGTAACAATGACTGACACATAGCAATTGAAAAACATAACAGGTTTTAATTCACGATGTTTCGGCTGGGAGGACCAGCCTTTTTCAAGTATAGTATAGCATTCGAAACAAAAGCTGTGTGCTTCAAATGCTGTAGTACACTTGAAAACGGCTGGCCCTCCAACCAAAACGTCGTCAATTAAATCCCGTTAGGTTTTTCTTACATATATACGAGGTGTTTCAGGGAAGACTAAGTAATTTTCAAAAAACAGGTATTTTGAGATGAATGTATGGCTTTTTCAGCACAGTATTACCAGTGTTGGCAGGCACCAGAAAACTTGTGAAGAGTCTTACGTAGTAAGCTGGTTAGCTAATTTTTATTAATGAACCTTTTCACTATCAGAAACTTCGTTAAAACATTAAGTTGGGCTAGTTGGTAACGGCTTGAAGGAATCATACTCTTAGCGGTAAGAACACACACAACACCAAGACACATACACACAGGACACCCGCTAGACTTCAACTATCTTTACTGGACACTTGTACGACATAAATATGTATCACTGAGCACACGCAGGTGCCTCGTCACCGGCATCAGGTCTAACTACGCCCTCCCCTCTCCTCCAAGGCATACGGTTGCGCCGATAAACAATCCCTTTTTCTGCCAATGCCAGGGAGGGAGTGCTTACACACATGTCGCACATGTTACACACATGTCACACATGTTACACACCCGCCTCTTGAATACGAAAGACTTCGATAATTTCTCTTTCTTTTGTCTCGGCTCCCAGGCCTTTCGTATTCAAGAGGCGGGTGACATGTGTAAGCACTCCCTCATTGGCGTTGGCAGAAAAAGAGATTGTTTATCGGCGCAACCGTATGCATTGCAGGAGAGGGCAAGGCGTAGTTAGACCTGTTGCGGATGACGAGGCACCTGCGTGTGCTCAGTGATACATATTTATGTAGTACAAGTGTCCAGTAAAGATAGTTGAAGTCTAGCGGGTGTCCTGTGTGTGTGTGTCTTGGTGTTATGTGTGTTTCTTACTGCTAAGAATATGATTCCTTCACTATCAGAGTTAGGCGTCTAGTTGCCATTAGAGATTTGTAGCAGTTACATGCACTGGAGGGGTTTCTTTCCCCGTGTGCTTTCAAAAGCGCATGTATTTTCGCACGATGCAGCCAAATTCTGTCGAGCCACAGCGGCGAAAGTAATCATGTTTTGTACATTGCAGAAACTGATATGGCTACTACGAACAACTGGATAAAAGTCTCTAACTGCAACCAGTTGCAAACCTGTGTTAGTTAAAAAGTAAATTATCAGAAATTAGTTAACCAGCTTACTAAACACACCTCACCGGCTTTCTGGTGTCTGCTAACACTGGTAATATTATGCAGCAAAAGCCATATCTTTGAAAACTACTTATTCTTCTCTGAAACACCTGGTGCATATAAATACTGCTCACTTTCCTGTACAACACAGAAACGAAATAATTTCTTCTGTAACATGAAGGTTCCATGAGCCACATAACAAACCCGTGGAAAAAAAACTGCATGCATACACACACATCTCCAAAACAGCTAAAAAATCCCACACAGTGAAACAATGCTTACACTGTCTTAAGACCAACATTAAAGGCTGCAAACACTAGCGAATTAAAAGTCAAACAGATGCCAAACATATGCTAAATGTCCCCATGGATGTAGATATTAAGCTATGAGCTGATTTTATTAAAAATGCATCAGCACAGAAATGCTTAAGCGACTTTGTTGGTGCACTATCCTGACACTTGTCCTCAATATCAGGCAGCCTGCTTGTTGTTCATCATCATCATCAGCCTGACTATGCCCACTGCAGGGCAAAGGCCTCTCCCATGCCTCTCCAATTAACCCTGTCGTTACTTGTCTGCATCACCAGCGGAAGAGGTAGCGTCCTAGTGATGAGACGTGTGCACGAACAGGTAGCCTCCTCCATGGCAGAATGCAGCAGCAAGAGAACTGCAGAAGAAAACATTCAAAGTATACAGTTATAGTAACTTCTAATAGAATCAAACACGGAGAAGCAACAATCAGTTAAATGTGCACTAAAATGCAGCACTCCGAGTTAGTTTGATAAGGCTGCTGAGTAATAGCATAAGCAGCAGTCACAAGACTAGAACTAAATGTAATGCGTCCTTGAACAAGAAAAAGCTATAACATGCTGTTGTGTTTAATTCTGCCCCCACATTGAAAGATTGAATGATATTCACAGGAACTGACATTAACGTGTTCCACCTAATTAGGCTACCGCGAAGAGATATTTAGCCATTCCAGTCATATGAAGATAACATGCAGGCCATCAAATATGAAAATTATTTGGTGTTTCTGATTTGTCTGCACAAAAATTCAGGCAGCTTTTGTTTTCAAAAGTGATGGCAGAAAGACATTGCAATATAATGCACATGTTGCTGTAGATAATGTATGATTTGGAGCTATACCAGGTGTTAGGGGAAAATGTATGAACAAAGAGTACAAAGGTGAGCAAGTTCGTCAGGGCAAGAGTGGCACATTCTAAAGCAAATGAATCAAAATATTAAGGCACACACTACGTCAGATACAATACTTGTAAGTAAAGCTGCATAGAACTACAAGCGATAAAAGCCTCAGAAACGTGCCCCTAAGGGAGCAGCTGGACTGGTAGTTTTTTATTTGTCCCGCAGCACATCCCTCCAGTGCTGAGGCCTGCTCATATCTGTTTAAGTTAAGAATAAAAGGGAAACAAGCAAACAAGTGTTCCAAAGAAGATAAAAATGTGCACTTAGGTTGTTCTTTAGGAAATTACCTGTCACTAATTGCAGCAATAAATACCTCGAGAAAGTAAATTAAGTTATTTACACAGCTTATTACAAACCTTGATGGCAAGGGAGAAAGGCAACATCAAATGCATCGGTTCTAGTAAAGCCAGGGGTCTTGTTAAGGTCACAGCAATATTTGTTGACTTACGCTCAGCTAGTGTAATGCAATCAGTAACTGAATGTCGGCATGAATAAAAATAACAATGCACCAATACTCAATTCCAAATGCATTTCAACTGTACAGTGCAGTCAGTTGTGACAAAGGGAGTGTGAAAGAAAACCTCAGCAATGCTCATGACATCGAATAAGCACCTTTCTTCTGTACAGCTAAAATATAAGCTTTACAGGGTTTCATGTAATGCAAGGATAACCTGGTAAGGTATCAATTATTGATGCTAGCAACAAATAAACTTCTAAAGCAGAGTGCTCCACTTGAACGCCAATATTCAATTATGCATTGCCCGTTAGGCCATGCCTATCACATCACTGGTTCACTTCAAACATGCCATACCTTGTAAGAGGTAGGTACTGCTGAAGTAAACCTATAAAATTTATTTGCTGCTTTTAGACTGCTGTATAAAGGTCATGAAGCAGATAATTGTTGTAATTTGGTCTATACTGTGGTCAAGATTTCCAAGCACGAGAGGCATGAGGGAAAAAACTATAAAAAGCATTTCACACTATAACACAATGCACTTGACTAGGGGAGTGCTTTCATGATGCCCGCAATATCTTTTCCCTTTCTCTTGGTCGTCTTTTAAAAAAAAAAAAACGAAAGAGAGAGGGAGCCTGGACCAGAAGATTTTTGGCAGGGTAAAAAAGACAAGGAAAATATACCCACTTGTTTACCTATCCTTTTACAAGTGGCACATGCTTGATATCCAGTGTCAATGGCTGATAGGCTGAACCAGCAGGTCTTGATGTCATTTGCCTCTGGTTGAGGTAGCATTGGCTCGATGACAGATGAAAGCTGGTGCAAAAGTAGCGTGATGATACCGGTGGAGCAGCTGTACAGGGCTTGACTGCGGGTGCATTTGAAGAAAGGCTGCATTAGAGCCATGCTTTCATAAACATCACAGAAGGCACATCCCATTACAACCTCTAGCTGTTCAGTCCAATGTGTTCATGAGTGGAGGCTAATGATTAATTACCTATGCCTCCAATAGTTAGCAAAAAAATGGTTTACAAAGCTTGTCATACTTTTCTTAAAGCTATTATTCACGAATCACGTTATACTTTTATCGCTTCAGACTGAAAATGGGGGAATGACATAAACGTAGTGAACGTAAAAAAATAAAATGACAACAAACCTTCCATTGTGCGATTACCTCAGCTACACTGCAATGGAATGGTTCTGCTATTTTTAATCGTCGTTTCGTTGACCAGAACTATCAAGAAACACAGCACTTGATGTGACTGCGACGTAGAACGGGCAATGCTCCTTATCCAGTAAACACTCAGGCAGCAGAATCAAAGACGCACGCCGCTACAAGCACTTTTCGTTCTTATGGTCTCCTTTTCACGCGCTGCTCCTGTTCAGTCGGAATAACGAATCAAGCAGCACCCCATAGTTCTCGGTGAGCAACCAAATTCTATCACATAACTCCTGCGCCAAGCAGCTGACGCAAAGAGCGTGAGGCGGCGGGTTAAAAGTTGCATAGTTGGCAAGCGAGCGTGTCAGAACAACTTCTCTCTGCAAACGATCGCGTGGTGCCCGCATTTTGCACCTCACTGCGAACGAGACGTGAAGACCAACCCAAATGCATTCGCAGCCCTCAATCATACCCCCGACACATCGCAGAAGTCATTTTCCAGTTCTGTACTTACATTTGTCAACGTTCACGGCAAGCCGTTTCTTCTATCGGGCATCGGGCGCCGGCCGCTCTCGGCGTGGTTGCGTGCAGTACGTCAGAGCAGTTTTTGAGCACTGCGTGCGCGTAAGAACGTCTTCCGCAGCACTGGAGCCATCTGTCACCTTCCGAGTTCAGTCACACTACCACAGCACTAACGAGGCCGCACATTTAACACAAACAAACTGAAGAAATTCACCCACAACTCCACAACCGTCGCACCCCGTCAACAAAGAGTCGTTTCAGCGTCCTAAACATGATAGTGTAGCGGGCGGCCAACATGAGACTCGCAATTCGCCGCCAGCGAACGGAAAGATGACGCTAATGTCGCCTAACTTTACACGCGTTAAAAAAAGAAATGATAAAGCCCTTTTTGCCACCAACTTGTTGCATTAAACGACAATATATTTTGTTTCAATTACAAAGTCAGCAAATTGGAATGATTGAGGTGAAAAAATGCGACTACTCACAACCATCTGTTTCTGGCGGCGCTGCGAACGAAAGCTTGGAAAACCGGGCAGTATGCCGGGCAGCTACAGGCGACGCATCTGGTGCCAGGAAAGCCGCAGCCGCGCACGGCTGCACTGTCTGCCTAGTTCTAAGGCTATAACTCAGCTCCCCGTAACTGCGTCGCAGAATAAGGACTGATGATGATGTTTCCAAACGCTACTGGTTTCGGTTTTTATTTTCGCATATTGTGCGGCTTAGCGTACTCTGTTTCGTGCCTGTCTAATCTAGGATGACTCAATTAACTGAGGACTTCTTTTAGATGGGGTATATTGAAAGTTTATTACAGTCTGGGCTACATAGGTCTGATTAGGAGGAATACATGGCTGGGTCTGCTGCGTAGCTGTTCAAGTGGGGACGCCGTGGAATCCGAGTCGTCTGCCACTTGTATATAAGAGGGTGAGGAGGACGGCGGCCGTCGGGCCCGTGCGCTCGGCGGCTGGGCGCATCGCCTGCGGGAGTGGCTGGCTGCTTCTCCGACAGCGGAGGAAGCGGAGGGTGCGTTGCCGGTACAGCTGGCGCCATCTACAAGAGCGTCTTGTAACATCCTCCCTTTTTTGTAGCTTGCCGTCATCCAACCAGGTAATCGTGAAGTCGCTTTGGGAGCATTCTTGTTCTTTGAGGTCGTGCCGGCGTGCGAGTCACATCAGGGCGCTGCTGGGTTTCTTGCTGTTCAGTGTCATTGGTTTGGTTGTCTCCCGTTTCAGCATTTCCTTCTTCGGACTCAAGCTCTCTCTGTTCTTGTTCCTTGTTGCTGGTTGCACTCTTTGGTGGGCTTCTTATAAACACGCGGTTCCAACACTCGTGAAATTCCGGGCAGGAATCTGGACAGGTAATTGATCATTCCGCAAAACCGCTGTACGCCTTGGACATCAGTTGGTCGAGGCATTTCTTGAATTGCCTTTGTTTCTCTGGATCCACTTTCAGTCCTTCTTTTGTCAGCACGTGTCCCATGAAGACTGTTGTGCTCATGCGAAGTTGCGTCTTGTTCTTGTTCAGACGTATACCAGTCTGTCTGCATCTCTGCATTAGGTTTTCGAGCTTTCTGTCGTGATCTTCAAGAGCATCCTTTTCAGTTTCACCAACTCCATAGACGAGGATGTCGTCTGCTATGCACAGAACTCCGTTTAGTCCTTCAAGTGCCATTTGCAGTCTCTTCTGAAATATTTCACTGCTGACCGCTAACCCAAATGGTAGGCGCAGCCATCGATATCGGCCGTTGGGCGTTTGAAACGTGGTCTTTAGACTTGACTCTTCATCGAGGCAGCATTGCCAGTACCCTTCTCGTAGGTCTAGTTTTGAAAAGATCTTGGCTTTTGCAAGCTCTGGCAAGACGTCGTCGAGAATGGGCAATGTGTGGCGCTCTCGTTCTAACGCTTCATTTAGCGCTTGTGGGTCAATGCACACTCTCATGTCGCCATTTTTCTTCATCGCCACAACCATTCGGCTCATCCACTCGGTTGGCTCGGTGACACTTTTGATTACTCCTCTTCTCTCCATGCTTTGCAAGGTTTCTTCAAGCTGTGGTTTTATGCTTACAGGCACTCTGCAGCTTGTTATCGCTTTCGGGACTGCATCCTGTTTTGTTACCAGATGTACTGTTCCCGGCAGCGTCCCCAGTGCTTCTCCAAAGACGTCTGGGAATTTTTCCACTATGCGCTTTGTGAAGTCTTCCTCTGGAGCGTTAACTGTAGCTACCAGATCATAATCGATTGTTATGAGACCCATGGTTTCTGCTGTCTTCCTTCCTTGGCCAGAATACACACTCGTGAGCACGCCGAAGACAGCTCTCAATTCCCATGTGCGATGCGTGAAGTTTCTCTTTGATCTCACGGCGCAGAGACAATGGGATGAGCATTCGTAATCCCTTGTAGATGAGGTCCTCCTCCACTGTGAGTTCATCTCTGAATGGGTAGTAGACTCGCATGTCTCGCGGCACTTGGTGCTTTTCTTGTGGCCATCCTGACAATATGATTGACTTTAGCTTTTGCAGGAAGTCATCTTTCTCCGTCGCTTTGCGGATTTTTTCCAGGGTTTCCTTGCGCACTGGCTGGTAGTTCACAACGTTGATGCTTTCTAGTTCACTTTCACTGTCGCGGTTGGGAAGGAATGCCCTCGACATCGTGTCAGCTAGAAGTAGTTCTTTCCCTGGTCTGTGCTCGATGTTGATGTTATACCTTTGCGTTTGCAGTATCATACCTTGCAGTCGTCTTGGCACTTGATCGAGTCTTTTTTTCATGATGGACTGAAGAGGTTTGTGATCACTGATGATCGTTGTAGCTGTTCCGAAGGTGTACTGGTGGAATTTCTGCAATGCAAATACGATTGCTAGCATTTCCTTCTCGATCTGGGCATAGCGACATTCTGTCGGTGTTAGTGCTCTGCTGGCGAAAGATACAGGTTTTCCTTCTTGGATGAGAGCCGCTCCAAGTCCGAGGTCGCTGGCGTCACATTGTATTTCAACTGGCTTTCGCGTGTCGAAGTATGCTAGAATAGGAGCTCTTGTCACTGCATCTTTTGCCTTCTGGAACGCTTGTTCTTGTTTTTCTCCCCAGTGCCACGGTGTGTCTTTCACAGTGTGAACTTCGCTGTTGCTTGCAGCTGATCCCTCTTTAAATGCTTTCAGTTGCTGTTTTGTAGCCTCATGAGCAAGACACACTTTGACAACTCTCTCGAGGGTTGGGTCATCGAGCTTTAGAATGTCCGCTCGCACTCTCTCGTCGTAAATTCCACAGACGATCTGGTCGCGGATCAATTTGTCTCGTTCGTTCCCGAACCCGCAGTCGCGCGCTTTCAATTTCAGGTCGGTCAGAAAGTCATCGAACTGCTCTTCCTGTTGCTGCATTCGTGAGCGGAAGACGTATCGCGAGTACAGTTCGTTATGCTTCGGTAAGAAATGCGCGTCGAGAAGGCTTATCACATGCGTGTAGTCAAATTCTGGGTGTGGTCTTGCTCCTGTTGGTTTCCCGAAGTCCAAAGTGTTATATATGTCAAGAAGCGTGGAGCCTCCGACGGTCAAAAGAAGTGCTACTTGCCGGTCGGACGGTGCTTTCGCTGTGTTGGTTGCTTTGAGGTACAGTGTGAAGCTCTGCTTGAAGGCTCTCCATTGTTCCGCTGCGTTGCCAATGGTTTCGAATTTCGCAGGTGGTGGAATCTTCTCCATCTTGAGGCGTTGGCGGTAATTTTACACTTCTGACACCATGTTTCGTGCCTGTCTAATCTAGGATGACTCAATTAACTGAGGACTTCTTTTAGATGGGGTATATTGAAAGTTTATTAGTCTGGGCTACATAGGTCTGATTAGGAGGAATACATGGCTGGGTCTGCTGCGTAGCTGTTCAAGTGGGGACGCCGTGGAATCCGAGTCGTCTGCCACTTGTATATAAGAGGGTGAGGAGGACGGCGGCCGTCGGGCCCGTGCGCTCGGCGGCTGGGCGCATCGCCTGCGGGAGTGGCTGGCTGCTTCTCCGACAGCGGAGGAAGCGGAGGGTGCGTTGCCGTAGAGTTCCTGTACGTTGCCGGTACAGCTGGCGCCATCTACAAGAGCGTCTTGTAACATACTCTACACAGCTTGGCTCATGCGATTTAGTGTACGTGTGTGTACCTAGGGAACACGAGCGTTCGCACACCGCTCTAGCGTGACGCGCGAAACTTTCAAGGTTGCGCTGCAGCATCGCCTCTGTTTTGTGTGTGTTTATATCACGTCATTGGACACCTTGCACGCTCTTTGCTCGAGCGAGACCCGCCGACAGTCGCGCTGCCGTAGTATTTTTGTGTGCTTCCTTGATTGTTTTTTGCCTCTGCCTTACGCGGTCCTCGGCTCGGCCTCACGTCCGCTGATGGCAGTAAGAAAAGGCGAAGAATGAACACGTGCTTTCGCGCGTCTACTCCGTATGACTACGTTAAAACCCAACACTTTATTCCAGGATTCCTGAGTCATTGCATTACGGGAAGATAGGAAATACAGCTATCACCACGTTTTCCCACGCCACAGCTTCGTACCGTGTTTGCGTTGAAGGAGATGCAAGTGAAGATGCGGAAGAGGCACTGCGCCTGTACTTTAGCGGTGCTCAAAGTGGGGGCTGCTCTCACCCTAGCTTTTTCCATACTGGAAGCTCCTCTGTGGCTCAGTACTAGCGAAAAATGTAACAAGTCAAGAATGAGGGCTTATAGTGCTCCAATTGCCGTGCACCTTCCTCATGCAAAGCCCTTGTTACCGCAGTTGAGTACAGCGGGCCGCTGTTACCTGTTTTGTTTCTCTATACTTCTCTTTATTTTATCGGCCGCCGAACATGAATAAAAATTAATATTGCCTTGCCT
Organism: Amblyomma mixtum; assembly: GCF_055824585.1. Lineage (NCBI taxonomy): Eukaryota > Metazoa > Arthropoda > Arachnida > Ixodida > Ixodidae > Amblyomma > Amblyomma mixtum. Next base: position 386,381,441 of record NC_143014.1, on the reverse strand, counting down.
GAAATTTCGCATGTACAGTCGTTGAGGAACAAAGCAACTTGAGTTCTCGAAGCTGTGAGCCTGCAAATTTTTTTGTAGCTCGCAACAATAATCCCTCTGAAACCTCAGAGCGAAACGCTCTTAACGCTAGTGTGTTTTAGCACCGTCGTACGGTACATCACTGTTCAACTGCACGTTAAAATATGACCTATCAAGAATTACAATAATAGCAACACCAACGTGTTTCGAATTGGGAGAGTTGTTGTACAGCTCTGCTGAAATTCTTTGTTAGTTCTGAAATGTTAAATCTGTTTAATCGTTTTTGTAGTTGAGAATTTTCGCGGCGGCTTGAAAACGAATATGAACTTTTTCCTATTAAGCATGAAACGACTTCAGCTCCCGCTTTCGGCGACCTTGAGGTGATGTCGAGCCGAAGCCGAGAGCCAAAGATCCGCGCACCGATTTTCCGTCATCCAAGGAAAGTGTCCGCACCCCGAAATTTGGCCCTCTCAACCGCCGAAATTTGACCTTGTCTGAATTTCAGGAAAATTGGTGTCAAGCCTAATTTTAATATAACAAATTCAATGGTGAGCTCCAAAATTAGGTGGGCTATCCCCAAAGTTTGTCTCTCTGGAACCCATAAATTTGACGTCGTCCATATTTGGCCAACATTGGGGTACAACCTAATTTGACTATGGGAAACTCAGTGTTGGCTTCCAAATTTAGGTAGACCACCCCCAAAGTTTGGCACACTTGGCAATTTTCCGCCCACATTCTATTCCTTTTTAAATCCGATGAAAGAGATGTTCCGTTAGGAAAGAAAAAAACTGATAGCAACGACCGTGACAGAACCCAAGAGAAAGTTATAGGGTCTTAGCAATTTGGTCAGCCACAGTCAAGGCTATTCTAAAGGAAATGCCTGACTAATATAAGTCTTGAGTATAAATACAGTCACAATATGACACATAGTTTTTCAGATTCAATGTTTATTACAGATGAGTCGTGTAGTTTTACGCCGAAAATATACATAAAAACCACGAATAAGCCAGCTGTGGACATCTGTCACCCGATGGGTACAGTCCTCAAAACAAAACACAGAAAACAAAAACATACTTATTGAAATGAAACAGCTCAGAAGTAGGCCTATAGTTTTTGAGCGGCTGATGTATTCAATAAAAGGCCACGCGACCATGCTCAACTAAAGCAAATGATCAAAAACTGTAGCAATGAGTATACAAAAATGGCATGCATTGGATATTTACAATACTTGAGTAAATTCAGGCAACAATGGAAAGCACTGAAGTGATTAAAAAATGAATTATTTATGTGAATGCAATATGAGGTCTTTCCCGAGAATGTGGCATTGATAATCTCACCTGGTAGAAGCGTAACGGTTCAGCAAAACAACAAATAAGCGTTGATCGTTAGACAAGTTGCATTCATAAAAAAAATCTAGGTTAAATCTCGCTCGGGACATGCGCCGCATTACTGCGATGTGCACCATTACCAGAGGTTCGAAAAATTTACCGCACCGCAGATACGGCTGCACGCATACCAACACTCTTGCTTCCACACTTGCTAACACATGCACACACACATTGTATGCATCAGCCGCCGCTATTATAGCACGTTGAGCGGAACCATGAAGTGACAAGAATAACACGCATAACGACGCAAATGATCAGTGAATTAAGTGAGGTTGTTGGATTTGTGATGCGCATGCATGCAGTTTCAGTATACACAGTCGCTTGGAAGAAATCCACAGTTGCTCGCAGAGGTGGGCAGTCTTCGTCGGAGTAAAGTTCTTGCGGCCGATGTTGTGCCGCCGGATTTTCTTCTAATGCTGTCTTTCTTGCCGCTCGGAATCGCGAAAAGAACAAGGGCTTTTTCACGCCGGCTTGTGCACTGAAATGCGCAGCAACTCGGCATAGTGCTGCACTAAAAGAGCGCGAATAACGTGAAGTGCAAGCGCGCAATGCCAGGGAGCTGGGTCGTAGCAGCGGCGGCTGGCAAAAAAATGGCGCCGACGAAAAATGAAAACATAAAAAGTGCGAACTTTCCGCGCGCTTTTCCCAGAGACCGCCCGCGGAGCCAATCACCATTGAGAAAAGCGCCGATGGGAGAGGTGATAGAGGAGGTTCGGCGAGGGTGCGTGGCGCGGCGGCATAGTTCACAGAAAGACGCTAGTTTCAAACTATCGAGGGGCTTTAGAGTAACCGGGTTCGAACCCAGCCGCGGCGGCCTGCGCTTCGATGAGGGGAAAACACAAAAGGAGCCGGTGTGCTGTGCGATGTAAATGCACGTTAAAGGTCCTCGGGGGGTCCAAATTAATCCGGAGCCCTCCACTACGGCCCCTCCTTCTCTCTTTGTTCTTTCACTCCCACCTTCCTCCCTTTCCTCACGGTGCGGCTGGGGCTTCCACCGAGTAATGTGAGACAGATCCGGCACAACTTCCTTTCCTGAAAACCACGTATATAGAGGTATACCGGGTGTTTTTTTTTAGAAGGTCCAAAATTTTTAAAGAAAGGTAAATTCCTTTTGATTTGTTTTAACCCCTGGGGCTATACTGAGGGCTACGGCGGACACCAGGTAAGAGGCAAACTACTTTAATTAGTTCGCTGATTGACTGAATACGTTAATTAACTTTTATAATTTTTATTTTAGGGGATATGTTGTATTAGCAGAATGGGAGATCGTCTTACAAACAGTCCAGCCAAGAAAAAAGATTTTCATGAAAAAAATTTTTGCGCGCGTAACGAAGCGAGAAAAAGTCACCCTGGTAGGCAGCTTCACACTGTAACACAGCGTCTGTGAGCGCCTGTGACGTAGCTCGCTCCGCCCTGCACTTTGTGTCAATGCTTTTTTGTTCCAGCGCGGCATTCCGTTAGGCCACGGAGCGAAGCGAGATAAGCAGTGATAGCGCAGGCCGCCAGTCCGGGACGCGTGACGCAACGCGCAGAGCGGAGTGAACTACGTCAGAGGCGCTCCCGCCGCTGCGTTACGGTAAGAAGATGCCTACCAGGGTGACTATTTCGCGCCTCGTAACGTGCGTGAAAAATTTTTAATTAAAATTGTTTGTTCGCGGTTGGACTGCTTAGAGGACGATCTCCAATTCTGCGAATACAACATATCCCCTAAAACAAAAATTAGAAAATTTAATTAACATATTTAGTTAATCAGCGAACTAATTAAAGCGGTTTTCCTCTTGCCTGGCGCCCGCCGTAGCCTCCAGTATAGCCCCAGTGCTAACATAAATCTAAAGCAATTTAACTTGTTTAAAAAATTTTGGACCTTCTAAAAAAAACACCCGGTATATAGAAGGCACAGTGACCAAATCACAAGTTTATATTTCACCAGAAACAGCTGCAGGTATTCAGGCCCGTTAGGCATTTCTTACCATAACAGGAAATGAAAAGGCGAAATGCCAACGATTCGCACCACATTTCCACCATCGCGGCAATGTTGAACAAAGTGGTTGTTGCTCGCGATATGAACAGACCACAGCTGCATGACACCTATACCAAGCACATGCTAGACGATAAGGCGGCAACAAAACATCCCCGAAACGAAAGAAAAAATAGCGCAGGATTTAAGCATTAAGCAATATATATTTCACGTTTTTTTAAGGCCGCCAGATACTTAATCCCTATCAATGCGACTGGCATGTCCGAGCAACTAAACAAAATTCTCGATTGGAAAGCGTTAAGCACATATCATGTGGCGTCAAAAAAGCAATTCGCTCTGAAACAAACCCGTAATGGCAGAAGAGCCCTCCTGACCACTTATGCGCACTTTATAACGGCTTTTAGTGCTTTCAATCTTGGTAACTGCAAGAGTAGATGTCCTTTTTCGAACATTCATTCGTTTGAGTGTAATAAAATGACAAACATATTAAAAAATCGAAAGGAAATAGTCACCCGTCGACGCACTAAGTCTGCACGCGCCATGAATACCGATCACCATATCGCTGCTTCAGAAAAAAGCCGCATGATGCCACCGCCATCGCTGGAATAACCGGGCCTTGTTTCTTACAGAAGCAGGTGCCTCTGCAGGATGTGGACGGTGCGGCTAAACGGCGTTCCAGAGCATGTCACCCACAGGGCTGTACACATCAACGGCAAGGTCTATTCGTTCGACAGTCGCCAGTTGCCATGGAACTTGGTCAACGTGTTCATCTTCGACCCCGCATCGCACCGGTGGGATATGGTGAAGACGCAACTTCCCGACGCCTGGCCGAGTACCATTTCCATCAACACAGTTGTAGCGTACGGCCACTGCGCGTATCTGTGGGGCGGCCCGCCCAACTGGCCATTTCCAAGTGTTCTTTACCGCTTCGACCCAAACACGATGACATGCAGCCGTCTGGCGGTGTCCGGTGAGGTGCCCTCATCGATGTACGGCAGCAGAGCTTGTGTTGTGGGTCACCGCAAGTATATCTTCAGTGACTGGTATCCTTCGCCAGATATGCGGGTCCTTGACTTGGATACCCTACAGTGGCATCGTGTCCCCACCAGCGGAGAGGCTCCGGTTATACTTGGCTGCCAATCTGTGTCTGCCATCGGGACCCGCATGTATGTATTCGGCGGCAGCCCAGCAGTCCGTTCCCTCATCCTATACTATTTTCAAACGACCAACTCTTCCTGGGTGCGCCCACAGGTACAAGGCGTTCCCCCTGTGAATCGGCGAGGACATTCAGCCTTCGTGTACAACGAACAGCTGTACATTTTCGGAGGGTACAGCGATGTGCTGAAGACCTACTTGGCAGATATGCACAAGTACGACCCCGTGACATCGCGTTGGACCGAAGTGAAGCCATGTGGCTCACCACCATCTCCCAGGTTCTTGCATGGCTGCTCAGTGATGGGTGAAAGAGTGTTTATCTTCGGTGGCTTTGGACCGGCATCCGACCAGGATGAGGAGCAGGTAGTTGAGGAGCTAAGATCGCTGACCGATCTCCACGTGTTGCACTTTGCACCGACACTGAAGAACCTGTGCCTACTTGCAGTAATTGATGGACGGCTGGATCTAAGCCCCTTACCACCCTTCATTAGAGAGATGGTCTACGCTATCACTTCTCACCCATCGTAGTCGATGGTAGATGTTGTGTGTCAACCAAATGGAGTGCCTTCGGCGTAAGCCAGCTTGGGGGTGCGGCACTAATACAACTTCGGCGCCGCTACTTGACACAGCAATAAACTCTTCTTTTATACGCAATGAACGCCTTCCTTCAGTGCTCGATTTTCGCGGAAGTAAGAAAGTCGCTAGCGTTTTGTTTATTTCATGAAACTCTGAGGCGGCACTTTTTTTCAAATATTTCCACGAACAAATTTTCCGAACGAAGAACTATTCTCTGAAATTGATTCCATTCCAGCCTGGTGGTTGATTCAAGAGAATCGCATCAACGTCGCTTCGGCCTGAAGCTCGCGATGAAGTCTAGGTTGCCGCGTAGCCCTGGTGGTCATCCTTTTCAAAGCTGTAGGCAGACTGAGGTGCTGGATGTGGCGGTAGGCGTCGATTTTAGATCTTCTACGGAAACAACTTGCGTGTTTTGTGATTACTTCAGAAAGCCGAAATGTTATCATTTATTTGCGCATGTCTGCCTTCAGCATGTATGCCCTCAGCACTCGACGTGTATCTATGTCTTGAACATGATCGGATAGAATTCGTCAAAGCTTGGTAACTGATCGTATCAGGTGGAGATCGTATCGAAGGCAATTGACTACACGCTGGACAGTATTTGAAGCTTCTCGACAGCTTATTTATGCGGATGTGAGTGCGCCCTGGCTGACCGTGCACGTCACATACACTCTCGATGAGGCATCCAACGACGGCTTGAGTGAAATGTTCGGAAAATGTGTTTGTGATACCAACTTGAATAGACAAAGCAAATTTGTGCCATGCCACTCCTTAGCCGCAGATAACCTTGCGCCGTAAAAATTCATCACAGTCAACAGTAAACGCAAAGGTGAGAGTATAAAATGTGATATTTGTGAATAAACTGAATTTTTAAGACGAGCATTGATGTTCGATTTTTGCTACATTCATTTGATAGAAGTCATATTCTCTTAACACCGGACACTGACGAAAAGGAAGAACTGCGATAGGCAGATGGCTACGAAGCTCTCACGTTTTAAGGCGAAAGCCCTTAATGACTCATCGCTGGCAACAGAAGGTTGCCAGCAGAGGTGTCACGCTTTTCGGTTGGTCGAAATGGTTAAGACGTCAGAGTGCGCGGATTCGAAGTAATGAGGTCACCCACGGATGCCTGACGCCCCCTTTTGGAGCGCGCGACAGCTAATATAATAGTTGTCGTCCGCTCCGACAGCGGGCGTAAGGCGTCCGTGGCTGACCACATTACATGCCTCACTACTGCGAACAGAGCCATGGATACAACCGAACTCTTCGAAGCAGAGAGAGAGTCGTGCTAGAGAAGCAGTCAAAGTCGCCAGTCAAAGTGTGTAGTTGTAATGTGTAGTCAAAGTGTGTAGTCAAATAAACCACTAGTACAGCAAAAACAGTCTTGCAACGCCAAACAGTGCGCCAGGAAAGGCCTTCCAGCACTTTGGAGAGCCAAAGTGCCCCTGAATTTTCTCACCTTGTTTATAACATTTTCGCTGTAGCCCTCTCAAATTTTGTACAGCTTTCAATGCCTACTTTCAATGAACCTCTCCAGACATGTAGCTTAATTTACATGCAGTGCGTACGGTGTTGAAGTGTCGCAGTGGCGCTCACGAACAGTTACACAGGCTCAAATCGACCTGGCAAAGGCATTTGATCGCGTGTGTTATCCGTTTCTTTATTCTCTTGTAAACAACGTCAATCTTGGCTAAAATCTTCCGACTGGGATGCGCCTCTGCCACAAAAACTGTTCCTCGTGTTTTATTGAGAATCGCCCTCTCTCACAAACAGTCCGGGTATGGTGCTCTCTGAAGCAAGCTTGCCCGTTGTTCCTGCTCCTGTTTGAAGAAGAACTGAGGATTGGGCGAGTTGGTGGTGATCCATCGTAAAAAAACAGCGCTTAAGAACACGGACGGAGCTCAAGGTGAAACAGACTGACGGCGCTGAACTTACAACTGAATTTTATTCACACCAGCCGATTTATACATTTAGGCAGCCGATTTATACTTTTACACGGATATGCTTAAAGGCGTCTTGTCAAGCCCAGATACACTGTGTCCACTCACAAGCGTAAAACTAGAGAAAACAAAGAAACAGCAATCATCCATTCAAAGCATCCTGTACCTCACCCTCCCTACCCAGAATGAAACGAGCTTGCTTCATTCTGGGTAGGGAGGGTGAGGTAATGGCACACGTGCCTTGCACACGTGCCGCAGTAATCGCCCTGCTCTCGGGTACGGCATGTTCGCCACTGAGCCGCCCCTGGCAACACCCGTAGGCAAAGGGCTGATGTCAGAAGTCTAGAGAGTGTGTTATCCACCGCTGATACTAGTCATGTGCGAAGTCCTGATAGCATTTTACACGTATTCTTTGCGGACGTGAGGCTTTATCTCATGGCAGTACATCAGAGGAAAAACAATATATAGTGTGGAAATATTGCATATTCATAACACTATAATCATCTGTTAGAGCACTTGAAAACGAATTAATATATGCTATTGAAACTAGCGCGTCATGATAGTGGTTCCAGTCCTGAATTGAACGAGGCAGGAATGAGTGATAAAAAGCATTCGTCTATGATTAAAAAACTGCAACTTTTTCACAGCGGTGCAGGTGGCGCGATGTGTTAATGGCCCGCTGAATCAAAATATCGTAAAATTTTCTGGCAGTATATTTTATGAATCAAACGTAGCCGCAGAATTTGATTACGTAACTACAATAGAGGAAGGTGCAAATTAGTTTTCATATTACGGGTGCTGGTGGTACGATGACAGCAGTTGAGAATGTAACGAGCAGACCGATTCTTATTATGTTCGTAGCTTACTAGAAAATCAAGACCAGGGTGCCGTACTGAAGCCGCATTCTCAGGTTTAGAACGAACAAGTGATTTGTAACGTTGTAGGTAAAGGAATATAGAGAGAAGAAATTTTGTTCCAAGTAACCTAGAGAACAGTTAGCACTACTGGTCATACAGTGTGGCGATCCGAAGAAAGGTTAGAAAACACGCAGAAGCGTAAGCAGTTATACGATGTTACTATAGTGGCCCGTGTACTGTGCGATGTGAGTGCACGTTAAAGAACCCCAGGTAGTCGAAATTTCCGGAGCCCTTCTCTACGGCGACCATCATAGCCTGAGCCGCTTTGGAGCGTTTAACCCCCACAAACCAAATCTTTCACTCCCACCTACCTCCGTTCCCTCACGGCGCAGTTGGGGTGTCCACCTAGAAGTGAGACAATAGAGTAACATTTCCTTTCCTCCAAAGCCACTTATTTAGAGGTATATATGGAAGGCACAGTAACTAAAATCACATGTTTCCAGTTCATCAGCAACAGCTGTAGGTATTGACCCACTTTAGGCAATTCTTGCTAGAAGATGAAACGCAAAGGTGAAATCCCTACCATCCACGCCACTTTTTGATCATCGCGGCCAGGTTGCTGGTTTGTTGGTTTATTTGGGTTTAATGTCCCAAAGCAACGCAGACTGTGAGGGACGCCGTAGTGAAGGGCTCCAGAAATTTCGACCACCTGGAGTCTTTAACGTGCACAGACATCACACAGTACACGGGCCTCTAGAATTTCGCCTCCATCGAAATTCGGCCGCCGCGGGCCGGGATCGAACCCGTGTCTTTCGGGTCAGCAGCCCGAAAGACGTGGGTTCGATCCCGGCCGCGTCTTCCGGGCTGCTGACCCGAAAGACGCGGGTTCAACAGAAGGGTTGTTGCTCACGATGTGAATGCTTGACACCGATACTATACACCTGCTAGACGATAAGGCGGCAACCAAACACGTGAGAAACGAAAGAAAAAAGTTCCGTAGGATTTAGGCAATATATATTTCACGTTTCTTTTTAGGGCCGCCAGATATTCAGTCCCTATCAATGCGACTGGCATGACCAATCAACTAAACGAAATTCTCGATTGGAAAGCGTTAACCACGTATCTCGCGGCGTCAAGAAGGTAATTCGCTCTGAAACAAACCCGTAATGGCAGAACAGCCTCTTGACCACTTACGCGCACTTTATAAGGGCTTTTTGCGCTTTTAATCTTGGTGACAGCAACAGTACACGTTTTTCTTTCGAACATTCATTCGTGTGAGTGTCATAAAATGGCAAAAGTATTCCAAAATCTAACGGAAATAGTCACCCGTCGACGCACTATGTCCGGCTTGCAGGCGCTGAGGTGGAAGCCACGCCGCAGCGGACTGCCTGCGGCCACGATGGTATGCGGCGGCCGCCGCCTCGAGGACAGACCCGAGCAAGGACAACGTGGCCGCAGAAACACGGAGCACACCAGCCGTCCGGACGTCGGTTGCCGACGAGGACCCTACGACCAGCCCCCCGAGGGATCCCGAGCCCGCCCCCACGACGGAGGTGCCCGTGAAGGAGCAGCTCGAGGGGACGCCTTCAAACGAGGTGGAGCCGTTCGGTGCAGTTTTCGCGGAACCCTTGCCGCTGCCACCGGCCTCAGTTTCCTACGACTCCGAGAGCAGCGGCGACGAGTCGAGCGTGACGTCGGCCGAGCTGGAGGAGGTAGCGGACAAAGTCACGCCGCTTCGCCTGACAAGCGACTTGACATGCGGGCAGGGGTCAGGGACGACGACTCCTCACGGTGCGGACGACGCGCGCTCCCCATCACCAGCCAGCCACACCCTCCGGTCGGCGACCCTGGCGTCGGCATCGGCTCCGAGGCCGAATTTTCTGCAGAAAGGGAATCTCAACGCTAACGCTTTACATAGCCTTGGCGAGCTTTATTGGCGTAAAACCTTGAAATTCATGAATGGCCTCCTAATAAGGATGATCTTTTTCGGAAGGTCAACTACCTAACATCCCAATCCGTACTTACTAGGCTTTTCTTGGCAGACATAGAAAACCTTCGTAAGCTAACAAGAGTTCGGGATTGGGCTATACGTGGAATTTAATTTGTGCCATATCTGCACTCTTCCTATGGAGTCTTTGATGGAATAAAACCTCAGTAGGCAGACTGCACTGCAGGAATGCAGAACGCACCATTCGGAGCGTGTAGTCAATAACATAACATAAATGGACTGGATAATTTTTCTTGCGGGGAACGCTTTCCCATTACAACACAGGTAAGCCGCTTTCTTAAACCTGTCGTGGTACCATGTGAAGCCGGCCGCTACTGAAAGTATTCGTGCTAAAGGTAAGTATACATGCCTCAGCCACCGTTGCTCCCCACAAAAATGAAGAAGCGGGAGCGCCCTGGCCAGCATCGCCGTCTTCATTTTCCTGTGGTTGCAGCGCAGTGTACCTTTCTTGCCACAACGGAGGTCGTCGCTATTTGCTTTAGTGCGCGCTGTAAAGGAACTCTGCTTTTTTCCTAAACTTTCCGTCTCATCAAATCTTCAATTAAATGCACGCATTGGGCTAAAAAAAAGTTAATGTGGACGTGTGATTCGAAGCTGCTTTCAGGCACGAATCACTTTTGTACCGAAAGCTGCTCTAAGCCAACAGAAGCGCATTTCTGGGTGCCTTCCAAAGGTCACCACTGCGCGTGCGCCGTTACCATGCCAACCAGCTCACTGCGCATGCGCAGAATCACGCGGCGCAGTTGGGATATAAGCCGGAAGCGATGCGGTGGCTCCTCATACGCGCCCCACGAAAGGAACGAGAGCGGCTGCGCTCATCACGGCAGCAGTACAGGCTGCGTGAAATTGGGTCTTCCGATACAGAAGTCGTCGCATGGTACAAGGAAGACAAACAGCGTGAAAACGAGGCGCGAAAGGCTAAGCTGGCGGCCGAGACGCCCGAAGAACGAATGGAACGTCTCGCGAAGAGACGCCGGCAAGATGCTGAACGACAACGACGGCATGTCTCTACCAAAACGCTGCTGTCAGATGGTCCGCGTATAAAGCCGCTGCAGTCGCTTGTTCAAATCCATTAAAATCAACCAAATTTACCTTCTTTAATGGCTCTTTCGTCTATACTAACAGTTCTGGAACACAGTGAAAGGCAAACGAAATATTACCATACAACTATTTACCCTGGAATGGGATATAGTTCCTGACCAACTGTGCGCATCGCTTCTCAATAGCACTTTTATCAAAGCCCTCTCTTGCCCCACCGACACTTCCGTCCTACCTTCACTTCAGAATATCACTGTTAACCAATGGATCCCATCGTCATCTCCTCAGAAGGAATTCGTGGCATTATTAAGCACCTTAAAATGTCATCCTCTTGTGGTATCGATGGCTTCATTACTAAATTCTTGAAAAATACCGTAGAATATATTACATTATGCTACAGTGTATCTTTTCGCAGTCTTTAAACTATCACACCCTTCCTAATGACTGGCTCAATGACAAAGTAATCCCAGTGCACAAATCAGGGGAAACGCAAGATCCACGTAATTACCGTCCCATCTCACTTACTTCCGTCCCATGTAAAGTTCAAGAGCACATCATGTTTAGTCATCTTGTTAATTTCCTAGAATCAAACCAGTTCTTTACTCCGAAACTGCATGGTTTTCGCAAATTCTTCTCGTGTGAAACACGGGTAATGATTTTCACTAACGACTTGCATGTTTTTTTAGACTCTGGACTCATTAGTGATTGCTTATTCTTAGGTTTTTCAAAAGCATTCGATAAAGTCAGTCATTCTGTTTTACTTTTAAAGCTGTGCCAACTTAACATTGACCCTAATGTACTCAATTGGATTCGTGTCTTTCTTAGTAACCGTACTCAGTTCTTCTTCGCCTATAACCACGACCCATCACCAGCGCCAGTACATTCAGGTGTGCCCCATGGGTCGGTCCTTGGCCCGTAATTATTTCTAATATACATAAATGACTTACGTTTAAATATTTCATCTAACATGTGCTTACTTGCTGACGACTGCGTAATTTACAGAGTAATTAATAACACTGATGATATTTTTCAGCTACTGACAGACTTAAATAAAACTTCTGAATGGTATCAATCGTGCAAATGGAATTAAACATATCTAAATGCAAATGCATGCGCGTAACCCGTAACCAGCAAACAAGCCCAGATTATTTTACTAACGACACTCAGCTGAATTCAGATTCGTCTTACAAGTATCTTGGAATTAATGTTTGTTATAAGCTTTCTTGGAATGCTTATATCAGGTTTATTACTTCAAACGCTAACCGCATGCTAGGGTACGTCCATAGAAATTTGTCATCCTCTCCACCTTCATTAAAAATGCTACTATATACCAATCATTCGTCCGCAACTAGAGCACGTATGTTCGATTTGGGATCCGGACACCATCACGTTAACAAAAGAACTAGAGGCCGTGCAGAATCGAAGCGTCCGCTTCATCGTTGGAAACTACCATCGCACTGCCAGTGTAGCAGAAATGAAATCTAATCTCAAACTCCCCTTAGTCTCCACTCAACGTAAGCTTTCACGCATTTGCCTCTTCCATAAAATTTACTACCATAATCCTTGCCTGAAAGCCATCTGTGTAAAGGCACCATCTTTCATCTCACCTCGCATTCCCCACAATCAAAAAGTAACTGTTCCACACTGCCTCACAGTGGTCTGCTCTAATTCCTTCCTGCCTAAAACATGTGACTGGAATAATCTTTCCCCCGCAGCCACCTGTGTTAGCGATACTGCACGTTTTAAAAGCAAATTACTCACACTGTTAGAATCAGACCAATTGTGATGTGTTGTTTACCCACATATAGACTGTATAAGTTTTCTTTTTGTAATCATTTTATTTTTTACTTCTGTACTTTTGTTCTGAATGTTTTCGTCCTCTCTCTCTAGCATCTTTCAATATTGTTCATATATATAGCGCTCTTTTTGATCCATGTATTGTTTTTTCACTGTCCCACCCCCTCTGTAATGCGAAAGCCCTGAGGGTAAAATAAATGAAATCAAATAAATGAAATGAAATGTCAATGCCGACAACGCGGACACCGGATTTTGCGGGGAACGGAGCCTCTAACGCTCTCGCGTTAAAACAGCGCAGTCTAGTCGATACAAGGCCGCCAGATACAGTGTTAACGTTCTGCTTTCTGCTTCTCAATATCTAAAGAAATTGTGTCTGGTGGCTCAAAGAGAGAGAGAGAGATGCGAGCGGTGTTTGCAAAGAGGTGTCTACTCCGTTTCTCAATTCACACAGTAGGGGCTATTTATCAAACTAGTAGATATCGTTATTGTGCAGGAGATCATTGGATTAATATTGCCGCGACTGTGTTTCGAACCCATTGCGGAGCAAAGAGGTCAGCTTCACTGGCCACTGCACGAGGGCGCGATGGTATCGCCGCGACCGGTCACGCCTCCTGTCAAACTGCAACACACTTTCGCGCTGAGCGTTGCAAATAGTCGCTTCATGAACTGCCACCTGCGGCGTAGCGTTCGTAACACGATTCCCACTAGCGGTAAATACCCGCCGCGGTGGCTGAATGATTAGCATATTCGGCTGCTCAGCCGGAGTACCCGAGCTCGAACCAGATCGCGGCGGCCACGTTTTGGTGGAGGCGAAACACAAAAGGCGCCCGCGTGCTGTGCGATATCAATTCACGTTAAACATCCACAGGTGGTCGAAATTATACCGGAGCCTTCCACTACGTCACCGCCCTCTTTCTTCCTTCTTTCACTCCCACCTTTCCGCCTCCCCTCCCGGTGCGGCTGGGGTGTCTGTCTAGAAGTTAAACAATTATTAGTGGGTTTTAGTATAGCATTAGCGTGATCCGGACCTAAGGGAAATTACGTTAGCGTGCCGCAAGCAACTTATCCCTAAAGACAGCTTTAATATAGCTCCTGAAAACGTTAAAGGCGATCTCCTTTACATGGTGGCGACAGGACCTTCTAAATGGTCGCCACTACCGCTAACGTGCCAAATTATAATATTTCAGTCTTTTAAGACAAATATTACAGCAACGCTTATTTTCGCCTGGAAAATGACCGAGAAATTGTAATAAAGTGAAATAAGAAACATACAAAAGTAGTGCCATCTAGTCAAGGCAATGTTAACTGCAAACCGTTCGAGCAAGAATATTTTTCATCACATGGCGTTTAATGTTCAAAACACGTTGGTAAATTTAATATAAATTTTTGTGTTACGTAATTTAAGTACATAAAACACCGCGACGAAGATAAAAATCTATTTTTGTTTCGTTCGAGACGTCTGTGTTACGTTTCGGGCACACTCTAAGAAAAAAAGGTGTGATTTTAGTCCTTTAAGGGGGTAAATCCACTGACGCTGTGGCGAGCCCCTTTTGGTGCAAATTTGCACCCTCGTCGGGGGACTAAATGTGTGTGGTGTAAAGTTTAGGCTTCAATAGGAGTAATGTTATTCCGTTTGATCAGGTGTAAGTATAAGCCCTTTATGACTAACGTTACCCTTCCTCAGAGAGACTGACGCTTAGGCCGTGAAAGTGCAAACATATGCTTTACTTTCTGGTGCATGTTTGCACCCACTCGGAATAAGCTTATGCTCGATCTCAAAGCGTAAACTTATCCTCCCAAGGGCTACAATTAAGCCTTTCAAATGAGCTTACTACAACGCTCCTGAAGTGCAACTTTACACCTTATCAATGGGCGTAACGTTGTTCTGCAAGAGGATATGGTTTTGATCTTTTCAGGTGCACCCTTACACCGTGTTAGAAAGGGTAATGTTAAGCGTAAACTTACCCTCGCAAGGGCTATAGGTAAACCTACCTAATCAGTTTATAACAGCGCTCCCGAAGTGCAACTTTGCACCGTATCAGTGGGCGTAACATTGCTCTGCAAGTGTGTATGTTTTGCTCGTTGAGGTGCATCCTTTCGCCTCTTTTGGTAGGGTAAGGTTACCGTCCCGAGGACTGTAGGCTATCCCGTATTGCAGTGTATTGATACACGTTCTCGAAAGTAAGGCACAGGCGCGTTCGCTGTGATACTTTTTGGGCCTGGAAACTAATTCCCTATATAAGTGTGTGGTAACGGTGCATCAGCTGTAATGTATAACTCACATTGCAACTAAACGCAGCATTACCATACACCTACAGAACAAAGCTACTCGCTGAAAAGGCATGATATGTACCTCATTTTGCGTGAAGTTCAAAGACATTTTTTTCTTCCGCAATCCTGGTTATGTTTGTGTTAGTGCGATAAGTTTGTGGCGTGCCGTGCAGCACATCAGAAGGCAGTTTTGCACTCCAGTGACAGTACACCAGTACGCACAACAGGGTTTATTTCGTATTGAGTTTGAAATGGCAGCATAACTCTCAGTAGTCTTCTGTCAACGTCGTGATGGCATCCATTGTCCAAGTGAACCTGTGTGAGAAAAAAAAGATCGTTGAAGCATGCGGGGAGGTACACACATTTAATGCATAAATTTTAATCGAACATTTTCGGAAACCCGTAAGTCGTCTTCTCCGCAAATTTGTTTTCCAAAAAAAAGGTCTCGAACCCATTGGGTACACTCAGTCTTCGAGCGTATGAAAACTGCGGATGATCGCACTCTGCCTGCAGCAGCCTAGCCAGGAGAAGGAGGGAGATCGTCCTTTGTCACAGTGCTATGGTGAGTGGGTTCCGTGTTCTGGCTAAGAGTGTGGGGGAAGGAGAGTTTCGGAAGGGAGGAAGTTGAAGGCACGGTGTTGTTCAGCAGAAAAAATTTTAGAATGCTATATATGAGTTAGCTCACTACTGGCATAGGAACAAAGGCCCATTTCCTTCCACTTCCTGCCTATAGCCTCTACTGCAGTGCTACAGAAGGTTGACTGCAATACCCTTTTCTATACTGTACCACTGTACTCTTTTGACTGCCCTCTCGGGGCCATCTTTACAAGCCAGTTTCCTCAGAAGGGGGAACTTGACTCTTCGTTTCCACAATGTATGCGAGAGTGTCGTCTGGGAACGAGACCTTTTGGTTGGAAAAGAAACCTTGCGGAGCAGCTGATTTACAGATTACAGGCCAAGAAAATAAATAGAATAATGAACAATACAAGCTCTGGACACTAAATCATTGTAGAATCGTTCATGCTACGTGACAGAAGAACATGCATGCCTCTACAAGTAGACCAAACTGTAGGCTCCTCATTTGATGCACATATCAAACATGCAGTGGAAGTAGCGCGCAGCTCCAACTTCGAAAATGGCCTAGTTTTTTTATTCTTTTTTATTTGCAGCGTTCTTCCGGCGTTGATTCAAAGGGGCACGATGATGCTGCTGAAATCAGCAAGACATACGAAACCGAAACGCAGTATAATTGACGGTTCTAAAAGAAGAGGCAGGGTATCTTTATTCACCTGTCATGCATGCAGTGGTGCTACCAAGTATTCACTAATATTATGAGCCTGGAACACTTTTCGCAAGCAAAAATAAACTGAAGAGAAAGTTGTTGTCCAGTTATGCTTTTGGCGCTAGAAAAATTCCGGCTGAATTTAGAAAGTTTAGCTCCTTATCGCAGCGCCTGCGTGCAACAAAGGCGCATGCGCACTGAGATCATGCGTTTCTTTCTGCAACAACTTGCAAAATTATATACGTCAGATTCTCAGGAAGGATGGTTTCCGATTTACAGGCAACAGTCTCGCATTCTTTCTAGAAAAGGAAGGTGGGAGAAGCCCCTAATCTATTTCGGCATCGACTGACGCATCTCCCCTTTTGTGGGCCGAGCAGGAATTCATAACGCAGACTGGGGAAAAAATCTTTTTTTTGGAAAATATCTTCTAAGTCAGCGGCAATTTTGCAAGTTGTTAACTGTTGTGAGGGTTTACTGACGTGAAATAGCGAAAGAAAAATTTTTGCGGGTGAAGCTTGAGGACGGCTATAGCGGCTTGGAGAAAGAACTGAAAATTGGTTTTGAGGAAAGGAAATGATGCAGTAACTGTCTCACATATCTCGGTGCACAACCGAACCACGTGCGGCTGGAACAAAGATTGCCAAATGGCATTGGGCCGCATCGTAGAAAGTTTTGGTCTCCAGTTCAATTATTTTTTAGATTTCAACCATTCAGAGCAATCATCAAGGTTCGTAAATGAAAGTAGGACTCAACCTCTGAAGCTTAAATGCCCTATTAGCTGCACTCATGCTGGAGGTTGCATGCAATTTGCAACGTACAGGGTCAATCACACTTAGAGGGAACACGGCTCCGCGTTGCTGCGTGCCTGCGGAGTGCCTTTGCATCTATCCCGTTCATGAATGAATGCAGAGTGGCGCACGAGAAGAGGGACCTCGAAGTGGTGCTTCGTGTCATGTGCCCCTTTGCACGGGTTTGTTACCGGCTTTGTCGCAATGGTGGTTGGTCGCAAGCCACGCGGAGCCTTGTTCCCTCTAAGTGCGATTGACCCTCTACACCCGCCGTCAAGAGCTGATGAAAGGCGACGGCGTCGAAAACATGTAGAAGCTTCGCGCCCAAAACTTATTGCTGGACATATAAGGGTGCGACGCAATTTGCACCATGACAATTAGTCTGCATATATTTATTCTGCAGCTTAAGGTCCCATAAGGCTATTGTACCCCAGAATCGTGAGCGTATCTAAAAAACTAGGCTGGATTGCAGCTTAAACTTTATAGTCGAACCAAGGTAAGTCATAGCGAAAAGCAAAAACGCCAGTAGTTGCAGGTAAACATGCCGACGGGCATAGCAAGGACTGCTAACCTGCTAAAGCGGGCGGCTCTCGCTTGGAAGGACGCCGACATGTTTTTGCGCTAAGGGCGCAAAACCCGGAACTGCCGCAGCGCTAACTTCTGCAAATTGCGTGTGTACGCTAACGCTATTTCCCCGTTAGATTTCTGTGCATGCGCACTCTGGAACCGCTATTCCGCTATGCATGAAATTGCACGCTATGCACGCTATGCACGAAAAGCGCTTTTAATCTTGGTGAGGGCAACAGTACATGTTCTTTTTCGAACATTCATTCGTGTGAGTGTCATAAAATGACAAGAACATTTCAAAATCTAACAGAGAGGGTCACCCGTCGACGCACTACGTCCGCTCACGCCGCGAATAGAGGTCGCCATAACGCTGCTTTAGAAAAAAAGCCGCATGACACCGCCACCATTGCTGGAATGACCGGGCCTTGTTTTTTACAGAAGCAGGTGCCTCTGCAGGATGTGGACGGTGCGGCTAAACGGCGTTCCAGAGCATGTCACCCACAGGGCTGTACTCATCAACGCAAGGTCTACTCGTTCGACAGTCGCCACACGGCATGGAACTTGGTCCGCGTGTTCATCTTCGACCCCGCATCCCACCGGTGGGATATGGTGCAGACGCAACTTCCATACGGCGGACTGATTAACATTTCCTTCCAGACAGTTGTAGCGTACGGCCACTTCGCGTATCTATGGGGCGGCCCGCCCAGCTGGCCAGCCCCGTGTGTCCTTTACCGCTTCGACACAAGCACCATGACAAGCAGCCGCCCTGAGGTGGCCGGTGAGGGGCCGCCATCGATTTATGGCAGCACAGCTTGTATTGTGGGTCATCGGAAATATATTGTCACAGAAGTAGGTAGGCGGGTTTATATTTGCCACAACGTCCAAGCGCCAGCGGAAACTGCCCGGCCGGCTAACCGACTAGCGAGCGAGCTCTCGGGCGAAGAAGAGCGCGTGCCAGCCTCCTGAGCGCGACTACTAGGCGGCGCCAGTAATGCGTTGCGGCATTGCCCCTCCCGGTGGAAAAAGCATCGTCCCGATGCGGCGAGTCGAGGTCAAGCAGAATCGTAGGCTTGACCTAGCGGGCGTGGAAGGGCTTCATCCGGGCAACGTGTACGACTTCCGACTGTGTTTGCCGTCGGGACGTACGAACAGTTCCTTGCGGAATCACTTCGTAGGTGACGTCGCTGAGTTTGCGCAGCACTTCATACGGGCCGAAGTAGCGGCGCAGAAGCTTCTCGGAGCGACCCCGCTGGCGAACAGGAACCCACACCCAGACTTGATCGCCAGGGTTGTAAATTACCTCCCTGTGACGAAGGTTATAGCGTTGAGCGTCTTTAACCTGCTGCGTCCGGAGTCTCATTCGAGCTAGCTGACGGGCGGCCTCAGCGTGCCGGACGAATTGGTCAGCGCCGGCAACTGATGGGAGGGCGACATCGGGCAGTAACATTGAATCCAGCATGGTAACGGCTTCCCGACCGTACAACAAACGAAACGGGGTGAAGCGGGTCGTTTCCTTGACTGCGGTATTATACGCAAATGTTGCATACGGTAGTACTTGGTCCCAGTTCTTATGGTCTTCGTCGACGTACATTGAAAGCATATCGGCGACGGTCTGATTGAGTCGCTCAGTAAGGCCATTCGTCTGAGGATGGTAAGCTGTTGTTCTGCGATGACAAGTGCCACTGAGCCGCATAACTTCCTGGGTTAGAGCTGAAGTAAACGCAGTGCCTCTGTCAGTTAAAACGACCGCAGGGGCACCATGACGAAGGAATAGGTTAAAGATGAAAAAGTTCGCAATGTCAGTAGAAGTGCCGCTGGGAAGAGTTGGTTTCACAATAGCGGGTGAGGTAATCAGTGGTGACTATAATGTAGCGGTTGCCCAATGATGACGTAGGAAAGGGCCCGAGCAAGTCCATACCGACTTGGTGAAAGGGTACTCGAGGAGGACCAATAGGCTGCAGCAGGCCGGCCGGCTTGACAGGCGGCGTCTTCCGACGTTGGCAATCACGGCACGTCTTAACATAGCGCTGGACAATAGCAGCAAGCTTGGGCCAGTAGTACTTTTGTCGTACGCGAGCCAAGGTTCGTGAGAAACCGAGATGGCCGGCAGAAAGCTCGTCGTGGCATGCCTGCAAAACGTCGGAACGGAGCGGCGTTGGGACCACCAGCAGGTACTGAATGCCTGTGGAAGCGTAGTTTTTCTTGTAAAGGACGCCGTCCCGCAAGCAGAACGACGACAGGCCACGCGTAAAAAGGCGAGGTGGCGAGGAGGCGGTTCCCTCGAGGTAATCGATGAAGAGCCGCAGTTCGGTGTCATCTCGCTGTTGTTGAGCGAGATAAGGCGTCGTGAGAGCGCCGAGAAAAACGGAGTCATCTGTTTCAAGTGAAGAACACGGGATAGGGGCTCGGGATAGACAGTCAGCGTCACTGTGTTTCTTGCCGGACTTGTACACAATAGTGACGTCGAACCAGGGTGTCGAACCGGAACCGAACCTGAACCCGAAACCGGAACCGAACCGGAATTTTTGGCCGGAGCTGGAACCGAACCGAACCCAAATTTTTTTCGCCATCTTGGAACTGAACCCGAACCGGAACGACTCAAAGGAACCGTTCCGAAGCGGTTCGGTACTCGGTTCAGCCGCACATTTTGTGCCAAACGGCATACTTTTTTTTTCTTTTTTTTTTCAGACCAAATGACATATGCCAGCGCGTAGATTTACCCAGCGAAAGCGGTCGACGTTATGGAGCGTGAAAATGACATCCAGTCGCAATGGCATCCAAGTCAACAACAAAACTGAAAGAAGTCTCTTGTCTACGAAGAAAGCTAATTGGCGTTTGCGCAATGTGCTTTTCGTAATTCTAAAGTATTTTGCACCAGATTGACATGGAATGTTAGATTTTATAGTATCCCCCTTTCACATGCTTACGTACAGCTTTACTTGAATTGTTAGCACTACTTTAACTCGTAAAGCACTGAGTGAGAATGGTTTCCTTTTCTTTGTTTCGAGTACCATAAATATGTGAAGCATAGGCGCAATGACCCAATCACGTTGTGAAACATTTACTTTCTGAGGCATTCCTTGTCCCAGGTAGCAGATAATGAATAAGACCCCTCACGATGGCTCAGTGGCTGTGGTGCTCGGCTGCTAATGCCAAGGTTGCGGGTTTGATACCGGTGGCGAGGTCGCATTCTGATAGCGACGAAATGCAAAAATGCGTGCGTGCTGCGCGATGTGAGTGCACTCTGAAGAACCCCAGCTGGTCTACGCTAATCTGGAGTCCTCCACTACAGAGTTCCTGATCGACTCCGCGTCGCTTTGACGCGTTGGAATACACGTGCTACTATTACTACAAAACAAAGAAATATACATGTGTTGTCTTTTTAAAGAATCCGAACCACGTGATCCGAACATTATTTGTTGCACGCGACGGAAATAAACAATGAAAGGCGGGCATGTAGCAGCGGTACGATACTTAGAAAAAAAAATTAGTGATTACACAAAAAGGCAATGCGGAAATACATGCGCTCGCTGAGATGTGAAAAACGCCTAGAAAGGTGCTACTGAAATGAAATGTTACTGCGATGAAGTGATTTTCTGTAATGTCGATGCATTGAAATTGTTCTGCTTATATAAAAAAATGCTGATCGCTAGCGGGTAGCTTCGTCACGCTGTTCTCAGATTGCTGTATCCTGAATTCTCTGACGGGCGGCTTATATCTGCCTCTCTGCCGCACATGAGGGAAGCCAATAATAACTGAAACCAAGGAGCATAGGTGGCGTGCTTTTTTCAAAGTAATTTGTGGTGTTCATCAATAGGAGCTTAAAGAGTAATTACTATTAATGATAACTGGTTAAGCTGAAAAAAAAACATGCCGCCAATAGGATCCGAACCCTTGACCTCCGAATTTTGCGTCCGGTGCTCTACCAAGTGAGCTACGGCGACGATTTTTTTCTTTATTGCATGGAAATAGTGCCGAAAAAGAAAATCGGAGTAAGTCCATGCCACAAAACACCAGGCTGTGCAATACGAGCCCACCATACCCCTGCAAATCCCCACCTCCCTAAACATCGGAAGACTGAGAGGCACACCCATGCATCTAGATAGGGGAGCCAGCAAGGCGGCCCTTCCAGGGCAGCATATACGAGGTCTGTTTGAAAAGTATCCGACCTTTGGCCGAAGAAAAAAAGATGGCATAACTGGAGCGTTGGAAACCTAATTACCTTCAAAGTAGTCTCCTTGGGACTCCACACACGTCTCCCTGATGTGCTGCCACTGTTGGAAGTATTCTGAAAAGGCCTTTTTCGGAATGGAGTTTAGCTCAGCTGTCGTTGCAGCCATAATGTCCTCTCTTGTCTGAAATCGCGCTCCTTTCAATGGCCTCTTGATTTTCAGAAACAACCAGAAGTCGTAGGGGGCCATATCAAGAGAGTAAGGAGTCTGCCGAACTACAGGAGACTGCTTTTTCGCCAAAAAAACTGAATCAAATGCGAGGAATGTGCAGGAGCATTGTCATGATGGATGCGCCAATTTCCTGTTGACCTCAACTCCGGTCTCTTGCACCGCACAGCATCGCGTAGGCGACGGAGGACACCCCTGTAGTACTCTTTGGTCATTGTTTGACCCTGGGGCGTGCGTACTCGTGGTGTGCCACACAGCTAGAGTCCAAGAAAGCAGTCAGCATCACTTTGACGTTGCTGAGCATTTTGCAGGCCTTATTTGGTCTTGGGGACGTGGAATGCTTCTACTATGATGACTGGGATTTGGTTTCCGGGTCGTACCCGTACACCCAAGACTCGTCACCAGTGATTATGGTGTTGATGAAGTCGGGGTCACTGTTTGTGGAATCCAGCGTGTCCTGTGAGACTTCAACACGAAGCTGCTTTTGCTCCACCGTGAGCAGCTTCGGCGCGAATTTCGCCGCAACTTTCTTTATGGCCAAATCTTCGGTGATAATGAAATGTACAGAAAAACTACTGATGTTCACCTCTTCTGCAATTTTTCGGATAGTCACACGACGGTCCCGCATCACCAGAGCGTTCACTGCGGCAATGACCTGGCCATTTCGGCATGTTGATGGCCGACTGGAGCATGGCTCGCTCTCCACCGATGGGCGGCCATCTTTAAACCAGTTGTACTATTGCTTAATTTGTGTGCTGCTGTAGGCATCATCACCGAAAACCGTCTGAATATTCCGAATGGTTTCCACTTGGCTGTCACCCCGTTTATGGCAAAATTTGATGCATTAGCGCTGCTCCTGTCACACCGCCATTTTGCTTGCACTAAAAAACCGACGATAGCACTGCGCACTACCTCACTCAAACGCTGCCTCCCAGCGACTCACGCTATCGGCAGGCGGGAAAAAATTCGTCCATGCTCACGACGGTTCAAGGTCTGCTAGTGCAAGCGCGCTTGTTTCATATCCATCAGGTGTTCGCAAGAAAAAATAAGCTCGGATACTTTTCTAACAGACCTCTTACTCCCCGCACCAAAGCGCACTGCTCACGAAACAAAGATTTCGATGACCCCGGTGATTCGGCGGCGGGCCATCATACGGCTCTTGAGACAAAACAGTCCCAACAACATATATAGATCACACGGCACAACACAATTTTACTCCACTGGAAAAAAACGTTTACTAATCCGTGTGATTTGAATGTCCTTCAGAAGTGTACGTTCACCGTAATTATGTCCCGAAGACGTAGCTTCATTGCAAAGAATAAAATAAAGGTGAATGGTCTTTGGCGCATTGCGCAGACGGCAATTTACCGTCTATGACACGAACATCTCCTCAGCATGAAGTAATGCCTTGACAGGCAGCGCGCGGTGTGTGAAGCTTAGAGAAGAACGTTTTTGCAGCAGAAGAAATAAATGTACATTCGCCTAACACATTTTAAAGCACTAGTGTTAAGGAACTCCAGAAAAGGTTGCCGATACAACAGTACAGGGAAAAAATACCGTGTAAGTACCTGAGCCGTCTGCCTTCTGGAGAGGCTATACAGGTACTCTAAAGAAAAGCGCACAGTAAGGATATATAAGGTGTCCGCTACTTCCGCGCAGCGGCGACGACTGTCTCATCTTTTTGGCTTTCGGGGGTGCAACCAGGGTGTAATGCAACCGAACCATCAGAGTGTTCACCAGCGCCACCCTCGTCAATAGCAGAGAACGTAATGCGTCTTCTGTAACCGAGAGTGCCATATGAAAAACGTGGTCGAATGGTGAGGGCGGAAGCTGTGCGAGAACCCTCGCTTCGGGTTGTTTGTGTCTGAGGCGAGAGGCTTAAAGGGGTGGAGACACCAAATTTTGAAGCTATAAAAAGCCTGCTATGGGATTCCTATGTATGCAAGGGCAGTCACTGCCAGGTGTTGGACGCAACAAACGTTTAAAAAATATTTTAATTCGGTTCCAAAGATTACCTAAATGCTCACTCTCACGACCTAGACCCATTCGCTAGCGCCATCAACCATGACGTCACAAGGGGTGTAGAAAAATAAAGTTTTAGTGACGTCATACCAAAATACAGTGACGTACGATGAGCGGGGCACAGCCGCGTGAGCGCAGTCGACGCACCAGCGAGCCGCGTTTGCTGCTAACCGCCACTCGCTCGGTTTGCGGCGCGCCGTTGCGAACAGCGTCGCAACGTCCGATTGCAGCTCGTTGCCTGCGTCCGGCCTGCTAGATGTCAACGGCGGGCCGCTCGCGGCAACAGCGACGGGAAGCGGCAGCCAATGCGAGCGCGGAGAGCGGCAGCGTCATGATGACATAGGGCGCACTCCTTGGAGCCGGGCGGCCTGCGCCAGTCTTCGTGCCGAACGCCGGCATCTGAAGAACGCGATAGTATTGTTTGTTCACGTTCATAGCAAACCCTGGGATATATGAATATCAAAAATGCATCGTTTGTGACGATCGTTGGCAAATACCGAGTTCCTGGTAGAAGTGATGACTGCGATGCAAGCAAATTTCATCCCATAGCCGGTTTTGTGCTGCTGCTACCTGGTGCGGTTCGCCTGCCGTCTGCTAGCTCTGTTGCTGAAGACGTCGTGGAAATCGAGCATATCTTTTATTATGGGACGAGTTCACAGTAAAGGGGTGCTGAGCTGAGCACGTTTCTGAGCGCTGGCCAGTCCCGAAGCTCCCTCAGCTGCGGAGTCGATATCGAAAGCAGCTAGGCCTAGCGACGACTAGGGCAGTCTGGGACCAGCGCGCAGGTCGTCGGCCGGCGTTGCCGCAGGCAGTGTCACTGCCGAAAGATCCACTTTTAGCACAGATGCATGCTGTCGTATCTCGAATCTAGAAAGCATCCTTTCTGGTGGCATGGCTGTTTTGTATTTTCTTGTGCGGACGTGAAGTACGCCGAGTCTGCCGGCCGGTAGGTCAGCCTGGATACCGTCTGCCGACGTCATAAAAGCGAGCTAAAGAGTGTTCTTGACGTAAATAATAAACCATGGGACAAGAAATGTGAAAAAAGTGTCATTTTTGAGGATCGCTGACCAATACTGAGCTGCTAGTAGAGGTAACAACTGTGATATGAGCAAATTTCTCACAACCGCGCCTAGCAGCTGCCGCTGGCGCGACGTCGGGGTCCGGCTCGCCTGGCGCCCGCTAGCTCCGCTGCCGAAGGCGTCGAGGAGATTGACCATACTATTATTTTATTGTGAGATGATTCTGTTAACACTACAGCTATTTGTGAAAAGTAGGCCTTTTATTATAGCGCAGGCGACTTCCGAAGCGCCGGCAGCTTGCTAAACAGGCTATAGGCCTAGCGACGACCACGGCAGCCAGGCAGCAGCGCTGAGCTCGTCGCCCGGAGCGCCCGCGAGCGGTGCCGTTGCCGAAAGCTCCCAACATAAGCAGACATGCTTTGTCGCTGCTCGAGTATAGCTGGCAGTTCTGATAACAAGGCATTTCTTGTGATATTTCTTTTCTTGTGATATTTGTACACCATCCCAAGCAGCGCTCAGGTACTGCTGCACGGCAGCGAAGTGTGACACCGGTTGTGGGCGCAGCTTGGGTAGAGCGGCGCAGCGATGCTTACTGGCATTTTGCAAAGTGTTTCGCATCCTCACGCGAACCCGCGAAGGCGATATTAGCGTGCGAACAAAAAAAAAGTCGATGTCCTCACTCGTTGGAATCAGATCTGTCAGAATCCGAGCTGCTGGGACTAGACGTGCAGTTGTTTGTTTTCATATGCGCTGGTCAGCACGTGTGTGGGAAAGCAGACGATGCAGCAGTAGGTGCGTCACAACTTTTGTGGGCCCACGTGACCAAGCGAAGCAGTTGATCTTCCCCCTCTGTGACGTCACTGTACAACTCGGCGTTCCGAAACCGAAACCGAAAATCGTTCACCTAAAAATGCTATAATAAATTACTCACTGTGAATATATGAATCTTTGAGTGTGTATCATGCTTCCTGGAGCCATAAGAAACGTTTGCAACTAAGAACGCGCGAACCACAAATTTGGTGTCTCCACCCCTTTAAGGTTGGTTCACATGCAATCGAATGGGCGACTGAGCAGCGCGTCCCAGCTAAAATTTCCAACTTGTTGGAACCTCGCCTCTTACCAGCGCGACGACTCAAATACAAGTTATTGTACCGTGGTGTCAGGACTCGCTAGCGTTTTCGCGTTCTTTTGTGGAACGCTTTGCGACGGCACACGTGCAGCATTCACAGAATTGCACCTCAGGTAGATCGACTGCAGGTAGATTGGGCATTTTAGACCGCAGCTATTATGCGCCCGTTCCAGCGTCCCGCGTCGTAGTCAGCGTAGCCTGTTGCCCAAGTAGCAGAGCGAATTAAACGCCACGGGAAGACCCCAAGAGTGGCTAGCAGCATAATACGCCACATGCCAGGTGGCGTGTGATGAGCTGCGCTTAAACTTCGCATTACCGACAATTGCAACCGTCTGTAAGTTTTTTGCCAGTGAGTGCCCGGATGTGCGCCCACCAGATTGGGCACGTGTGTGCATACACATGCTCAAGCGCACGTATGCATGGACGCACGCGCGCACGCACGCACGCACGCGCACGCGCACACGCGCACGCGCACACCGGCACACCCGCGCGCGCACACACACACACACACACGCACGCACGCACACGCACGCACACGCACACGCACGCACACACACACACACACACACGCGCGCGCACGCGCGCACACGCGCACACACACACGCGCACGCGCGCACACACACACGCGCACACGCACACGCACACGCGCACACACGCGCACACGCGCACACACGCGCACACGCACACACACGCACGCGCGCACACACACGCGCACACACGCACACGCACACGCGCACACGCACACACACGCACGCGCACACGCACACGCGCGCACACACACACGCACACGCACACGCGCGCACGCGCACACGCGCACACACGGAAATTTTTGAATTTTTGAGAAAGGGGACAAAACTGCTAACGCAGTAAACAAACCTACTACAATACTCTAACCCAGAGTGGGAATCGAGAGCCAGAGGCGGCGGGCGCAACAGAGAAACTTCGTTTACTGATGCCTTAGGCTACTCGTCCGTGTTCGAAGATTCTTTTTATCGTTGCCGCATGGAATATCAGGAACCTCCCTGATCCTGATCTCGTCTTGCCTTACTTGACTGGGTCGAATTCCGCGACCTCGGCATACGGCCTTATGCCAATATCACTCCTTTCCTCTGCCGGCACATAAAAATTCCTGAAGGCGCACACATGAAGAAAGGGCGATCAGTCAGGAGGTTGAACTTTCGCAGCATATAGACCAGATTTTTTTACCCTCGCACGCAGGCTGCGGGCGCGCTCCTACTCTCGACACCAGTCGCCATCTGTCGGCGCGCGCGGCCCAAGGGACTGCGGGTCGCGCCGGCGCCGCGCATAGAACGCATGTTTACGTGTTCGCTTCTGCCGTTGCTGTGCTCCATCAGCTAAACTATGAGGGTGTGTGCTGTGCGTCACTGCTCACATTTTCCCTCTTCCAGACAGTACTGCGGTTATCTTGTGCGCAATTACTCGTTAACGTGGCAACCGAGGGTAGTCGACGAGGTAGTGTACGGACTGGAAACCGGCACTTCTAAGCAGATTTCTGCGCTGTCGTGTCGTGTGTTGTCGCCTTTTACGTGCGATATCATCTATGATAATTTTATGCATCAGAATGTAAATCTATTGATTTGACTCAGTGGAATAGTAACTGAATAGGCGAGCTGCAGACTGAAGGTTGTCCCGACGAAGCGCGTGTTTTCGATCACCAGTACGTGTTCGGCATCCTTGCGCTGAGCTTGCTCTTGTTCCCATTAAACACATTTCATGCACAGGATTGTAAGCAAGACCGCTACCGATTTCAGCTGCTTTTTCCGCACGCATGTCAGAGGTATCTGAGGGGTAAAGGTTTATCTATAGTATCTTTGTGCTGTTGGTATCTGCCTTAGTTTGGTTTGGTTTATTAAGGTTTTACGTCCCATAGCGACTCAGGCTATGAGGGACGCCGTAGTGAAGGACTCCGGAAATTTCGACCACCTGGGGTTCTTTAACGTGCACTGACATCGCACAGTACACGGGCCTCTAGAATTTCGCCTCCATCGAAATTCGGCTGCCGCGGCCGGGATCGAACCCGCGTCTTTTGGGACGGAGCCGAGAGCCGTAACCACTGAGCCACCGCAGCGGTGCGGTATCTACCTTATTCATAGAAAAATATGCGCGATTTCATTACATTTCCACACTTAGCCAAACGGCTACGCAACGGTCTCACACGCGGCGAGAGCTCCTGAATAAAATAACGCGACTTCGGACCTCAGAATTAGTGAAAGCTGGATTAGCAGCTCATATCTATTCAAGCTTCGATAAATTAAACGAAAGTACGTTTTTATGCACCAGGTTGCAAAACCATGACAAAATTTGTTTTCTGTTGGCGCTGCGACTCAGTTGAGCTCACAGCGGTAATTTGTTGATAAACTGGCGCGGCGACAAGAAAGCCCTGTTTGTGGAAGGGGGAGGGGGAGGGGGGGGGGGGGCGCTTTATGGCCGGCCGGCAGGAAGGAATAAGAGTGGATGGGAAATGGAACTGCATGCTAGCCGCACACCTAATGCTTGATATTGAACAAAAAGTTTCTTTGCGGTGGAGCACCAAGACGGAATTCGATATAAGCACGAGCGCGTTCTAAGCGCCGGCACAATTAGCCTGAATGTCAAACTAAATGTCATTAAAACGCCTCAATGTTATCGCTGTGATAACGTAAACACTTCCTGCAACACAGCCGCGCAGCGGAAGTATGCTCGACAATGTTTTTTTAGCGCCCGAAGCGCGGCTATATGCACGCGCGGCTGCGGAACTGCCGCAGCCCCGCAGTCCCCAAAGAAACGCCCGCACCCCGGCGCGCCAGTCGGTGCAAAATGGCCGCGCCCGGGAAAGGCTCAAAATTCTGGTCTATACGTTCTGAGCTAAAATTAACTATTCTCTGAACAGTGACCTCGTCGAAAGTGGCGATTGTGCGTGTGTATCAAGCATAGAGCTTCTTCACACGCTAAGCGGTCTTATTAATAGGAAATGTTCACACGGAATTCCGGTGTCCTTCATTACTGGCACAAATCTTATGGTGTAAGGCATGGCCTCAATGTCCTTTGTAAGAGACAGCTGAAGTGAGCTATGTCTAAAACGCACATAGCGTCACAAATAATTTTGTTGTTCAATAGTTCCTCCTTGCTTGCAGATGGCACAAACGTCAGCTTGGCTAGGTGGCATGTCCTAACACGTAATGTCGACGTTTGAAGTCTAAGAAAAGTTTTTGGTGCCTATTGAATGTACAATCTCTGAACTCGCCTTAATATAAGGCCGTCAAGAAGGGCTAGGTCAGGCAGCACGTAGACGAAGTAATGAGCGATCAGAAGCTTTTTCAGCTGCCTTCTGGAGAAGCCGTACAGGTATTCCAAGGAAAAGCGAATATTTAGGAAATCGAGTGTGTCAGCACAAAATTCCCTCACGACTATGTACATAAAAGACATATGAGCATTTAGTCACCTAACAAGCACAGCTGCAAGGAAGCGGTGGTTTTCGGTTTCGAAAAATAAAAATCATGAAACAGGTTAGTGGACAAAAACGGCACGAAAGACTCATCGTACTGTATCAAGGTAGCATTAAATTCTGTCCACGCATGGGCTCCCTTTGAAAGCGCCCCATAAAACTCACAAAAATTCTATTTAACGAATTTATGGTCCTCCTCTTGCAATTCACCACTTTCAGCATTGTCACAACGCAACGTCGCATCGAAGACGTCGCAAGTTTGTGTCCGTACAGACACGGAGTGCCCTCAACCAATGCAAGCCTGCTTTTTATCATATTCTATTAATGAGAGCAAAAGAGGGAGACGACATCAGCATAAGCTAAAATCTTAATTTTACAGTGTACTAGCGACAAGCCACGATTAGCTGTGTTTTTGAAGAAACTGAGCTATAGGCGGTCGAGACATATAATACGAGTTACAAAGGCGATGTAGAGCAGGTAGATGAAAATAAAATATTTTTGCTCAACTCTCTAGATGTATGCTGCAGGTGTGCCAGAGTCGGGGGGGGGGGGGGACTGGCAAGCCGCTTTTGGGTTGACAGAAGATGTCTTGGCTGTATATACCTGCAAATACAAGGCAACTTCCGCTCATAGTGGCGCATGCAGCGGTCTTGACGGCGCCCGGTTTATGCGCCGGAGAAATTCCCGATTGACACGAGCTTCATTAGGGACCTATTAATCGCCTGACGGGGACTCCGAAACTTCTGAAGCTGAAAGGTTTTGTAGATGAAAAATCCATCAGCTTTTCTTTTTATGTATCTCATCAGATAGTCTAGTATACATAGCCAGTGTACACTAATTCTGAGTTCATTTGATTTCGCGGCTCTTGCGCAAATTTAAATCTTTTTGCCGCGGACAGTAAAACATCTGGCAACGAGCAAATTTTGCAGTGCTGTTTTATATGCTTATATCACAAAGAAAAGTAAACAGCAAAACAGGACTGAATAAAAACCTACGTACAGAAATTTTTATAGTCTGAACCCGTTTGAACCAGTTTGAACCGGTTCGACGCTATCCGGAGCGGTTCGAACGGAACGGAATGTCACTCCGGAGCCGAACCCGGAACTGAACCCAAAAGGCGTGAACCCGAACCTCCTGCAAGCGGAGACTCCAGTGGGCTAACCGGCCAGAAGGATCTTTAAGGTTTGCTAGCCAGCAGAGAGAGTGTGATCACTGACCACTCTAAACGGCCGACCATACAAATACGGCCGAAATTTTGTCACCGCCCACACAATTGCAAGACACTCCTTTTCGGTAGTAGAGTAATTCGCTTCGGCACGAGAGAGGGTGCGACTGGCGTAAGCAATGACCCGCTCAGCACCATCTTGCCACTGAACGAGAACTGCTCCGAGGCCAACGTTACTGGCGTCGGTATGCAATGCTGTATCCCCCTCCTCGTCGAAGTGGCCAAGTATGGGCGTTGTTTGAAGGCGTGTGCGAAGCTCCTCGAAAGCCCTTTGCTGCTCGTCGGCCCAGACGAAAGGTTGGTCGTCCTTTGTTAGACGAGTCAGTGGTTCGGCTATCCGGAGAAGGCATGGACAAAGCGTCTGTAATATGCACAAAGGCCCAAAAACCGTCGAACAGAACTTTTATCAGTAGGAGTCGGGAAAGCAGCTACGGCAGCCGTCTTCTCTGCATCAGGGCTAATACCCTCAGCGCTGACGACATGGCCCAGAAACTTCAGCTGTTGGAATGCAAAGTGTCATTTTTCCGGTTTTAGTGAGAGGCCGGCCGCGCGGATGGCATTTAGGACGGCCGTCAAGCGCTTGAGATGCTCGTCGTAAGTCGCAGAGAAAATGACGACGTTGTCAGGGTAGTCGAGGCACGTCTGCCATTTGAGGCCGGCTAGGACAGTGTCCATCATTCTTTGGAAGGTCACGGGGCGGAGCACAAACGAAAGGGAAGCAAGCAACTTAAATTCGTAGAGGCTGTCAGGAGTAATGAACGCCGTATTTTCACGATCACGTTCATCGACTTCGATCTGCCAATAGCCACTGCGTAGATCGAGCGATGAAAAGTATCGGGCATGGCGGAGTCGGTCGAACGAGTCGTCGATTCGAGGCAGTGGGTAGACGTCTTTTTTGTAATTTTGTTGAGCCTCCTGTAGTCGACGCAGAATCTGAGTGTTCCATCCTATTCAGCGACCAGCATAATAGGCGAGGCCCATGGGCTTGTGGACGGTTGGATCACATCATCGCGAAGCATTTCATCAACTTGCGCCCGAATAGCCTCGCGTTCCTTGGTCGACACTCGGTAGGGGTGTTGGCGGATAGGGCGCTCGGTGGGGTCAACTATAATGCGATGCTTTGCTACTGACGTCTGTCGCACCTTGGACGTGACGGCAAAGCAGTCATGGTAAGAGTCAAGAATTGCTTGAAGGCGGCGTTTCCGGTCAAAAAGCAAAGCAGGATTCACGTCAGTTCGAACTGTATGGCCAGTGCTCTCGGGAGGGTTCTTGTTGAGCAACGATAGGTCGCAGTGGGCTTAGGGCTCGCCGACTTCATCAAAGTAAGCGATGGCTGCCCCTTGCGGCAAATGGCGGTATTCGGCGCTAAAGTTCGTTAAAAGCAGTTCAGTTCGGTTATTACTCAAGGAAATGACCCCACGAGCGACGCAGACTTGTAGGATCAACAATAAATTCACATTCATTTCCGCGAGGCCCTGAAGGGCGGGAGGGTTGTCGCAGTGCACTGTAACAAACATGCTGATGCGTGGAGGTAGTGTGACATGATCATCGCATACCCGGAAAACTGGCCTGTCTGCTGTGTAGTCGTCGGACACTACGCGCTGGGTCGAAAAAGTCACGAAGAGGTCACGGAGGTCGATGATTGCGCCGTTTTCTGGAAGAAAATCAAGACCGAGGATCAGGTCCTTGGAGCACTCCGCCAGCACAGCAAAGTAACAAGAGAAAGTTACGTGGCGAATCTCGACTCGGGCGGAGCACACTCCTAGCGGCGTGAGCACATGCCCTCCGGCTGTCCTTATCGGCGCGCCGTGCCAAGGAGTCAAGACTTTGCGTAGGATTGTAGCAAGGCCACGACTCATAACGCAAAAATCAGCGCCCGTATCTACAAGGGCAGTCGTATGGTGGTTGTCAACGACGATCGGTATCTCAGCGGAAAGAAGCTCACCGTCGACGAAGTGCGCCGTATCACGGATCGTCGGACTGACGGGTCGTTCAGTGCGTCGAATTGCGGCGTCGAAGGTAAGCTTCTGTGATCGTCGGTAGGTCGTCGGACTCGTTGGTCGTTCGGTGCGTCGATTGGGGGCGTCGGAGGAAAACTGCGGCGATCGTCGGAAAGTGGTCGGACTGCTGGTCGGTGCGGGGGGTCGGAGGTCGGAATGTTTAATCGATTCGGCGAATGGAGGATGTTGGTCGTAGTGCTCATCGACGGCGGCTCTACCTCCGAGAGTCGCCGTCCTCAGTTTTCCCGGCGCGGACTTGGGGACTGCCTGAAGGAAGTACGCCGGTTGGGGGAAAACTGTTGCGGCGATGGCGACCTGGACTCGCGTCGCGGTGGGGACGCAGGTGGGACGTTGGCGCTGAGGTACTGGTCGATGTCCCGAGGTCGTTCACCATAGCGCGGCCGAGGGGCATCCGGTGAAATCCGCGCAAGCCCATCTGACGGCATGGACAGTGGCGCAGTACGTGTCCGGCTTCGCCGCAGTGGAAGCACAGAGGTAGATTGTTCGGCGTACGCCACACGTGTGCTTTGCGAACGGGCGGTCGAGTGTCGGGCGCATCAGCCGGAGCTGGATGTCGGGGTGCAGGACGGACGAGAGGAGCGGGCCTGTAGGGTGCCGGCGGTGCTGGCGCAGGGGTACGCAACACGTCGCTGTATGACATGACGTGCGGCGCAGGCGGCTGCGGGGATGGCATTGATGGCACTGCTTGCCGGAGCTCTTCACGTATAACATCCGAGATGCCTCCAACACGTGGGTGTTGCTCGAGAAAGGGCAGCTTTTGCAGTTATTCACGTACGATGCTTCGGACGAGCTCGCGAAGGGCGCCACACTCGTTGCCGTTCATCGGCAAGCGGAAGTCCACAGCAGTGATGTTCGCAGAACGATCAAATTGTACGAATCGCTGTTGTAGGGCACGATCCATACTTGTCGCCTCCTTCTTAAAATCAGCCACAGTACATGGAGGGTCACGTACAAGGCTGACGAAGATCTGTTCTTTAACGCCACGCATAAGATGGCGCACCTTTTTTGCCTCCGACATGGACGGATCCGCGCGGTTGAAAAGCCGAGTCATTTCTTCTACGAACATGGCGACGCTCTCATTGGGCCGCTGCTCTCGGGACTGTAGAGCAAGTTCAGCCATCTCTTTTCTTGCGTCGTTGCCGAATGTGGTGAGCAGCTTCTGCCGGCAATCTTGCCAGGTGGTGATGGTAGTCTCGTGGTTTTCGAACCACATCTTGGCGGCGTCTTCAAGTGAAAAATAAATGTTCCACAACTTTCGCTCCTCGTCCCACCCATTAAACACAGCGACCCGGTCGTAGGTGGTCAACCAGTCCTCAACATCCTCAACCTTGTCGCCAAGGAACGGCGTGGGCATACGCGGAGCATGGAAGAACAGCGGCTGGGCACTCACTGGAAGGTGAATGGGCTGGCTTGCCTCTGTAGTCGTCATGGTTCGCGGTAAGGAAAAAAGGGGTCCACACTCGGGGGCTAAGCCTCTCAAGCGGCGGCTGGCCTTGTGCACAGGTGTGTCCACGGTGCGTAGCGGGGCTTCGGAGGCACCCAAAAGCTCTTCGGACATGAGATGTACCCAGCACCTCCACCAAAATGTCACAGAAGTAGGTAGGCAGGTCTATATTTGCCACAACGTCCAAGCGCCCGCGGAAACGGCCCGGCTGGCTAACCGACTAGCGAGCTAGCTCTCGGGCCAAGAAGAGCGCGTTCCAGCCTCCTGAGCACGACTACTAGGCGGCGCCAGTAAGGCGTTGCGGCAATATCTTAGGTGACTGGGATCCTTCGCCATATATGCGGGTCCTTGACTTGGATACCCTGGAGTGGCATCGTGTCCCCACCAGCGGAGAGGCTCCGGTTCGACGTGCCTGCCGACCTGCGTCTGCCATCGGGACCCGCATGTATGTGTTCGGCGGCAGCCCAGGAGAGCCTTCCCTCATCCTATACTATTTTTAAACGACCACCACTTCCTGGGGGCGCCCAGAGCTTCAAGGCGTTCCCCCTGTGTATCGGCGAGGACATTCAGCCTTCGTGTTCAACGAAGAGCTGCACATTTTCGGAGGGTACAGCGATGTGCTGAAGACATACTTGGCATATATGCACAAGTACGACCCCGTGACGTCGCGTTGGACCGAAGTGAAGCCATGTGGCTCACCACCATTTCCCAGGTACTGGCATGGCTGCTCAGTGATGGGTGAAAGAGTGTTTATCTTCGGTGGCTTTGGACCGGCATCCGACCACGATGAGGAGCAGGTACTTGAGGAGCGAAGGGCGCTGACGGATCTCCACGTGTTGCACTTGGCACCGACACTGCAGTACCTGTGCTTACTTGCAGTGATTGATGCACGGCTAGATCTACGCCCCTTGGCACGCTTCATTAGAGATGAGGTGGAGGCTATCACTTCTCACCCATCGTAGTCGGTGGTAGATGCCTCATCTCAAGTAAATTGAGTGCCTTCGGTGAAGCAAGCTTGGTGGTACGGTGAGGATGCAACTTCGGCGCAGCTACTTGACACAGAAATAAGCACATCTTTTACGCGCAAAAAACGCCTTCTCTCAGTGCTCTATTTTCGCGCAAGCAAGAAAGTCGCTAGTATTTTGTATATATTCATGTCGCTTTGTGCCGCCACGTTTTCGTAAATAATAAAGCGAACAAATTTTCTGAACGAAGAGTTATTCACTGAAATCGATTCACCTCCAGCCCGGTGGTTTCTTCAAGCAAGTCGCATTAACGCCATTTCGGCTTGAAGCTCGTGATAAATTCTAGGTTATCGCTTAGCCACTGCTGGTCATCCTTTTCAAAGCAGATGGTAGATAGAGATATGTGGCGGTAGGCCTAGATTTCAGCCCTTTTCGGGAAACAACTTGCTTTTTTTGCGACGACTTTAGAAAGCCAAACAGTCATCACTTATTTCCGCATGTCTGCTTTCTCTTTGACGCTGTTTTAAAGTTTCACTGATTTTATAGCCTGCTAGTTATCGTTCTCTTTTTTCCTATATACATTCTAACTTCAATCTGGAAGCATCCGATCGGTATCTATGTCTTCAACCTGAGCCGCTAGAATTCGTCAAAGCTTGTGTAACTGATCGTATCAGGTGGAGATCGTATTGAAGGCAATCGACGGCATGCTGGCCAGTATGTGAAGCTCCCCGACAGCTTATTTACACTGATGCGAGAGCGCTCCAATGCACTGCGCACGCCAGATACATTCTCGACAAGCCATCCCAGGATGGCTGGTGCGAAATGTTGGGAAAATGTGTCTGTGACACCACCTTGAATAGACAAAGCAACTCTGTGCCATGGCGCTCTTTAGCCACAGCTGACCTAGGGCCATAAACATTCATCAGAATCGACAGTAAAAGCGAAGATGAGAGAATAAAATGTGATAGCCTCCGTGGATGGCCGAATGGGACACAACAATCAAGCGGAGTAAATAAGGCGATGGAGGACTAAAACATTATATGACATGTGAAAATGGAAGCAAGGAAGATGGGAAGGTAAGAACATAAAGCGTTTGTATGGGCGAAAAGGAAAAACAGAATAAAAAAAAACACGCAAGAAACGCCCTGGAAAAATTTTCTGATCATAAAAAAGAAAAAAAGATGCAATCAGCAACTACAGCGCTTCCGTTCCGCTACTCAACCAAAAGAGACTGCCAAGAAAGAAGCGGTGGAGTTTATGCGCATCATTCATCGCGTTTCACGTAACATCAAAAAAGTGGTGAGGTGTTAAGCGGTCAAGATTGTTTTCTCTCCGCTGTGTAAACTTCGCAGTATGTGCCCGTTTGACGATTAATGTAAAGAGGAATAGACCACAGTGTTCCAAGAAGCACGATAAGAATTTCACGAGTTTGTTTGAAGAGTTGTGCAGAAAGTTACCCTCAATTCCGACAGCTCTACATTGGACAGAGTGGTATATGTTTTAGTGAAGGGGCATGTGAACACAGGCTGCAAATACAGAATAATCCAGGAGGCCATTTATGACACCGTTGTAAGCGATTTAAAGGTAAAGGTGAGGGTAAGAAAAGGTTCCTTGCAAACCTGTATTTGAAAACATGACATATTGTTAACTAAACACAATACAAAAAGGGTGGTCGCAGAAGCGTTTGACAGTACTAAACCCAGTCACAAGTGTGACGGCACGCCGTCTGTTTCGCTCCTGCCGAAAGAAATCGCTTTTCTGGCAAGCCAATTGTAAACATGTTCGCTACTTTTCAGGCGCTGTTTTCGCCTTGCTTGTCTGTAACCATTTCAGGCCATGTTTTTATTCCTTTACCGTGTTTCTTCTTTTCGCCCATCCACGTGCTTTTTGTTGTTAGCCTCTCGTCATGCTTGTTTCCATTTTCACATCCCGTATATCATCTTTTATTCTTTCCCAATTTCCTGCACTCCGGTTGATTGTTGTTTTCGTTTCCTCTATCTACTTTGGCATAGTATGTTTTATTCTCACACATTTCCGTGTACTCGTATTAGCTGCTGTTTTCCATTCTGGCAACTTTGTCGTCATAGCATGTCTTGTTCCCTCGCCGTTCACTTTTACGCTGGTTGTCTTTTAGTTACTACATCTTCACACCATTGTTCATGTTATTTACGCAGAGCGCTCAGGGGCGTAATAGTATCTGAGTACCCTGATGGTACCGTGGCCTGATTCTCAAATAGCGCGCTTTGTGTCTATGATAATGGTGCTTCCTGCAAATGTGTGCACGATAATAAGTGGTTATTTAACCTTGCGTGAAGTAGAGGGTGAATTTGGTCGATTGCCGCTTTCTAAAACCCCGGGCCGTGCCAGTCTCCCAAGAAAATTTTACAAGACATTTGAATCTGTTTTATCACTTGTCCTATTCGAAATTTTAAGGCCAGTATTGATGTTCGATTTTAGCTGCATTCATTTGATAGAAGTCCTAATCTCTTAATACCAGACACTCATGGAAAGGAAAAACTGCGATTGGGAGATGACTACGAAGCTCTCACGTTTTCTCACCTTTTTTGTAAGATTTTTCCCTTCAGCTCTCTAAAATTGGCTACAGCTTGCAATGCCTGCTTTGATTGGGCCTTTTCAAATATGTTGCTTACTTTAAAGCGAATACGTAAGGTGTTGAAGTATTGCAGTGGCGCTCACGAACAACTACACTGGCACAAATCGGCCTGGCAAGGGCACTTGATCGCGTGAGTTATCCTTTCCTTTATTCTCTTGTAAATTTTCCTCACACTGCACCAAAATATGTGCGCTTTCGAAAAGCCCGCAGGCAAAGCAACAGATCCATTAGAAGTAACCCGCCGAAATAGCCAAAATTTGTTTCGCCACGGCGCCGAGGGTAACTTTGTGTTCGAAGTTGTAAATAATAATAGGATACTACTCGCGGTGAGCTAAACACCTCTCAACACAGATGGAGGCTAACAGGAATAGTTAAAAAGTCGTTGACCTCTATGTTTTGAAAGAATGTCGTGCGCCAAAAAAAGACAAAACGGGAAGGAAACAGAGAACAGGAAAGAGCCGCAACTTCCAACTTTAATAACAGGAAAAGTTAACCAGACACTCTTTTATAGCCACTGAGCTGCATGAGGGTGCGTGAACATAAGCAAGAAACAAAAAACAAATGCGGTGATGGACGAGTGATAACAGCACAACAAGTCATAGGAAGGTCCCTATTACACAAAAGCAGGGTTGATAACTTTCACGATATTGTGGGCGGCTTGACGTTTGATTGGCGCCGAAATTATAATTATTCGGGCCAACCTGCCCACTACTGCACTCTCCGTAAATTCGGAGGGGGAGGAGCGACAAACCTCTCCACCCCGCGTGCGGAAGATGAGGTTAGACTGCTGACCGGCGATAGGGGCCACGACTGATTAGCCGTTGACCGGAGGCATGAGGCGTAGGCAAGTTTCTTTAGCAACCCCTTTACTTGGGCAAGAACGAGAACAAGCGGTAACAAAACAAGCCAAGCAAAATAGCAGTAATGCACAGGCGCGACGCGAACAACAAGCACAAAATCAGAACACAAACGCACACAACTATTAACAAGAAGAAGGAAAACAACAGGGCGAGAACTATACAACAAGGTTACACGATTAAAGCAATGTACAAAAGAATAGGACGAGAACAGCGACAGAACAAAGAAAAGAGCAGAGCGAGTGGTGAGAAACGGAGGCTTAGCTGCGTAGTGGCAAGGTCCGGTCGCAGGGAGCGTCGGGCTGCGGAAGCGCGCGGTGCTGATGGGGGGTTGCGGATACGGGCGAACTTGGCCCACGGGTCACGCGTCTTCCACGCGTCTTTCGGGGCCGTCGTCGCCGCGCTCTACGCGTCAGACACCGCCTAGGCTCGCTTGCCAACCACTTCCCTGGCTGACCTCACACACGTCCGCACACACCGAAATCTCCAAGGCAACTCCCTCGGTCGCGATTTTCCCGCCACCGCGTTCCCGTGACAAACAAAAAAAACAAATAAAAGCAAACGAATCCTCTCGGCCCTGTGCACCAACGATTTACACATGTTGAGAAGGGGGGAGAAGAAACATGAAGAAACTGAAGGGGGCGCGAAGGAGAGCTACGGTCCTAACGAGAAGCCTTCGAAGGTCGGGAGTAGGGGGTGGTTGCATTGAACCGGCCGCTTCCCGTCTGTACCTCGTGAAAGCACTCGCATCCCGGCGATAATCCTGATGAGGGGGCGGCGTAACCCTGACCCCCCAGCGTCGCGAGGGGTCAACCGCCCACGCGGGGGGAGGCAAAATCATCGCTGCCGCGTCGCGACATGCCCGCATACAAAAGGCGCCATGGCCAGCCGTGGCCACCTCGGTCGGAAAAGAAAAAAGAAAAATAAGGCATGCGCGCACTTTGTGACAATAACACTTGCGAGTGTGAATGACGGCACATGTTGAAAGATTATGAATAAGGATAAGAACACGCGCTAAGATCTTAACAATCATAAAACCGATTGAAGGAAGCAAGCGGACTTTCCAAAGGGCATCTAAATGAAACCACCTAAAAAAGCTAGTTCGTTTCTCGTGAGGAGAACAGAAGGCTTGCTAACGCAGTTGTCTTTTCTTTGATGAATATAAAAAGTCTCAATTACTTCTCTTTCCATTTTTTTCTTTTGCCCTGGCTAGAAACCTGGTCTCGTGAAATTCCGGACAACAGTCTTTACACCTGCTACAATGTATAGCTAGGTTGCTTCCCGTCTTGCTTTTTAGGGTCACATTCTGCTGTCGAGCACGCTCATTGATACACTGTCCCGTTTGCCCCACATAGATTCTGCCACACGTCAAAGGTATCTCGTATACCACATTAGTGATGTATTTTGTGAACACTGTCTGATGTTTGACAGTACAGGCCTTTTTGACCCGCTTTCCTGATACCATCGGACATAAACTTGCCAGTTTGCAGGGGGCTGAAAAAATCAGCTGCACTCCGTGCCTGGAAGCCACTTTTTTCAAATCGCCGTGGTGGCTCAGTGTTTATGGTGCTCGGCTACTGACCCGAAAGACGCGGGTTCGATCCCGGCCGCGGCGGTTGAATTTCTTTGGAGGAGAAATAATAGAGGCCCGTGTACTGTGCGATGTCAGTGCACGTTAATGAACCCCAGGTGGTTGAAATTTCCGGAGCCCTCCACTGCGGCCTCTCTCATAGCCTTAGTCGCTTTGGGACGTTAAACCCCATAAACCAAACCAAACGTTTTTCAAATTCTGCGACAACCCATGCAGGTAAGGTATGACCTGCACAGGTTTGTTTCCAATATCACGCTTGCACCCGGTTTCTTCATTTTTTGAAGGAGGCTTTCAGACACGCTGGTGACCTGTTGCGATGGGTAACCTGCTGACATAACTCTTCCGATCTGATACTGGTAGCTTTCACTTATCTTGTGTGTACAAGATTTTTCTAGGGCCGACCTAATGAAAAGAGAAACTACTCCTCGTTTTATTAATTTTGAGCGGGCGCTATCGCAGGCTAACAGAGACTTCTTTGAGTGAGGCGTTCAACCTCTATGTTGAACGCCTGGCCACCCCAAACATGTATACATTCGTGTTCCGACTGCGGACGCCGTGTGGAAGCACCGGCTAGCCGGGGCCTCTGCACTGGTCGGAGCGCTATACCGCGTCAGGTTCTCAAGGTCAAGATCATATACACGGTGTGAGGATTCCGGGTCCAAAAAATCAAAGGTATACATCCGTTGACACAGCACACAAGCAGAGAAGATGCTCAGTGTCGGCATTTGGCCGCACATTTCTGGGCGGCTCCGTGTCATAGCGAGGGTATACAACCGGTATAATCCGCCAATCCGTGACCTTATGTCCGAGGAGCTCCTTCACATGTAGACGCAGTGGCCGTAGGCGGCAATGCTACGGTCGATGCAGCTAATGGGCCCGCCTTGGGAGTGCAACTCGGTCAGCAGCACACCCCACATGCACGTTGCGGGGTCAAAAATGCGTACGCCGAATCGGCTGCCTAAGATTTCATCGCTGTCATCGCGGCAGTTGTAGAAGGGGTCGAACGAGTAGACATTCCCTTTGGTGGAGACAGCCATGTCGTTTTACGTGTTCTGGAACCCGGTGCAGCCGCACAGTCCACATCGTGCAGTGGTAACCAATCTTCTCAGAAATGAAAGCGGGCGTTAGTTTTTCGTCCCTGCTGTCGGACAAGCACCGGGTAAGAAGAGGTTTGGTAAGCGTTTTTCTTTCTTTTTTCCGCAAGCCTGTTTTGATTTCAGTGAGAAAGCTTCTAACGCACCCTTTGCTCTTATGACGATATAGCATCTGTTCCTGGGCTTACGCGACGAAAAGAGAGAGAAAGCGAGTAAGAAGGGTTGCGGGGAAAGGGGGACACGAGGAGGGCAGGAAGGGCACCATGCACTGGGTGGCGCAGGCGGTTGTGACACCTAGATACATTTTTCTTCGCTACAGACTAGGGCATCGTTCGATGTGATATCCTGAAGCGCTAGGAATATTTAGCCTCTTGACTGCAAACGCCTTGTGGAATTGCTTCATAAGCCACCGAACTGTAGGCCCTGCGCACACACAAGATTTGAGGAGTTCGTAAGATGGCGAATACAAGCGCAAAGGCTGCGAAGACCTATATAGACGTCCAGATATCACAAAGAATTCCGAACATCCCCATTAGACAGCCGTAGATGCAGCCAGGAGACAGGTAAGGGCTTTAGACGCTTGACATCAGGAGGCCAAAGCCAGCGAACATGCGGCCGTTGGAAACGGAGATCAACGCGCTAGGAAAGGCGATATCAAACGCGCTACACGACAACATCGCTCACATCCCGAGGTACAAAAATGCTTGCGCCCCCAACATCTGTGCAGAATGACGTAGACGCGAGTCCACAGCTCTGCGGGCAAGCCAATTTGACGCTGCAATTCCCGTTACTGGTGGTAACTGCTTCGTTAGTTTTAATGCAGGTTGGCGATTTCGACGTGATTAAAGATTCTTACTCTACAAGAAAAAAGTAGGAAGCTTCAGCTCCCTGTAAGAGTACGACGTGATAGCGTTAAAGGGTGCGTAAGGTCTCTAGGGTGTCCCCTGACGCACCGTTTTGCCGACATCGACACACTAGTTGAAATGAAAACTGTTTTATTGCACACCATCTTCCACATTATTTAGTGACGATAATTAGTAACGCTAATTAGCTATGTGGTTCTCATGTAATTTGCCTGCTGTGCTATGGGAGGTACTCGTACAAGACCTCTACATATCCCACTCAACGCCCGTTCCTCAATGCCGGTTTCGATTCCGACTGACCACAGTTTCTTTTTAATATCAGCAAAATTGCTTTCCTACGCCACTACCTTCTCGACCAATCAGGATTTTCCATTGTGTCAACGATGCCGGCGCTGGGTTTCCGGCCGAACGGGACCTTTAATGCTGTCGCGTAAAAAAAAATAGAGGGGAAACTTAAACTCCGCATTAAGACTACGACGCTATATCATGATGGGTTAACTCTTTCGCTACCGCGGAAAAATGCACGATTTGGAGCGTACTGAAAGAAATTTTTTTTTCTCAAGAACTAATACACCCAGCACATATTGCAATGCATGAAATTGTAGCTTATTAGTTACACTTCTGAATGAAACAAACACCAGAGTTGTGTGTGCAAAAGTAAATGAACATTTATTTGTGAAATTTGCTAAAAACACAAAAAAAGTAAATAGCAAAAACAAAAATTACCGGCTGCACTAAGCCCGAACTTGATTAGAGGAAAACTGGAATATACAAACTGTTGCACATGTTTATAGCTGTCGTTATTCACAGTTTCAGCTATGAGAAAAATTTACTGCACTTTCCATGGCTTGTCAAGTCAGGGGTCATGACTGTGGTGCCACTGTGAAGAGCAGTCAGAGGTGAAGATGTGAAGTAGAGGTAGACTGACAGGTGCTTCACATAAGGTTTTATCTTTGTTCCTCCCTTGTTCTCTGATAGCCGAGCTTGTAGTTTCTTCTTTTTTTCATTCTTTTCGGTTGGTGTTGAATGGATTCTATGAGAGGATTGGGGGCGTGGACTTCTTTTCCCTCATCATACCCGAAGATTTCTTGAATGAGCTGCTCCCTGAAAGCCAGCTGATAAAATTTGGCATTTTAGGCAAGCTCTAAAACATCAGTATCGATGAAATAAGTTTTATCGATGTGGTTCAAAAGCCAGGACACTTTTCAAGTGTTGCCAATAGAAGCTGCCGCCACTGAATCATCCGGGTCCGTTACGTGCAAAAAACAAAAACCAAAAAAGCGAGAAACCAATTTTGAGAAATTATTTTTGATGGCAGAGGGCCAGAATAGATTATTCTGGTATTTCAGTAGAGATACAGTCGTGGCAGGTCAACAATTACAATGTATATGATGATTCCAATGAACATCAGAATCTCCAACAGATTCACGTCTTCCCATGAGCCGTCACGCCGAATTTGCTGAAAATCTTCATCCATGCATACTTATTAGTGTTTCCGCACACGATCTTCATCATTTCCGCCGTGCAGAGCATCAAAAAAAAGTCGAGAACTCGACCGAATCTCCGAGCGCCGCTCCGCAGCGATGTGCCGATATGGACACCTAGCTGTCGTCTTGGTTGAAAAACGCGACGCAACCTTGAGCATTTGGCAAACTGTCTTCGCTATACGTTGTCAAGACCCTGAAGCACAAAAATAAACCACTGTCATCAATTACAAACCGTATGCACCGCAGAAAACACACAGCGAACGAAAACAGAGCTTACATGCAAGTACGCGCTGACGTTCCAGGCTCCCGAGGCGAAGTCTCGCTGCCGAAACCGAAATCCAACGTTTGTACATTGTTGCCCGACTAATAACCGCTGCTTTCGTCGCAAAAAACGAAACCGAAACCGGCCGACGTGCTCGGTGTCAGCTTTCGCTTCCGAGGAGCGCGCGGCGACGCGGACGCCATTTTCTCCGGCTGACGGTGCTGCGGCCGTTCAAAGTTTTATTTTTCACGGCGCCCCCTCATGTCAAAACACTGAAACCAAGGCTGCAATCGAAAGAGCAGTTGTTGAGCTCGCTAACTAGATGGCGGAGCACGTCCACAACGCTCCAAAATTAGCTTTTTTGCGCGGGCGATTTGAATCGATCATATGCGAACGATCGCCTATGGCGCGGTAGCGAAAGAGTTAATTCCCGTATATGCAGGCCATTGACTATTTTACACTGATAGATCCTTGGGAGTCCTCATACCCCTCCTGTAGCACTGGTGCAGTGGTTAAGCCATGGGCCTTGTGGGACCCAGGTTGCTCTGCCCGAACTACCAATCATTTATTTAACTGCCACAGTGGGCAGTTTGATCCCTATCCGGTGGGAAGGTTGATGACGCAACAAGGACACGTGACCTAG
The DNA here is from genome assembly GCF_055824585.1 of Amblyomma mixtum. Taxonomy (NCBI): domain Eukaryota; kingdom Metazoa; phylum Arthropoda; class Arachnida; order Ixodida; family Ixodidae; genus Amblyomma; species Amblyomma mixtum. The sequence continues at coordinate 386,336,697 of NC_143014.1, read as the reverse complement.
GTGGCCCATCCGCCTCCTAGGCTCCTCTCGGGGAACCACCTGCCAGAGCCATGCCCGTGATTTCTCGCTCACAACGCCGACGTGGACACCGGGGCCTTTAATGCTGTCGCGTTAAAACAGCGCCATCTATCCGATAGAAGGCAGTCAGATGCAGTGTTAACGTTCTTCTGTCTGCTGCTCGATAACTAAGGAAATTATGCCCGGTAGTTAAAAAAAGAGAGGCGAGCGGTGTTTGCAAATGAAGCGTCTATTCCATTGTCAATTCACGGAGTACTGGAAGGGTAAAACCAACGCAATTTATCGGACACCGTTCCCGCGCATGAGTTCAATAGATTAATATTGCCACGACGGCGTTTCAAACCCGCGGCGGAGCAAACAGGTCAGCTTCGCTGGCTATTGAACGAGGGTGGTGGTGGCGAAAACTTTTTAATAAACATAAGGAGAGTTTGCAGACCAAAAATGGCCCTTTACATACGTGGAGTCCTTAGTCCGGGACCCCGCTGGACGAGGCCGCTACTCGCGCCCTTTGGACTAGAGCCCTTTGAGACTCCAGCCCCGAGCAGTTGAGCAGGGCTGCCTCCCATGCCTCCCGGGAAGGGGAAGGATTGGGGGGAAGGGAAGGATTCTTTTGACAGGCCCAAACCATGTAGAAGGTTTCGGATACTTCCCCACAGTGAGGGCAGCGCCCATCAATTTTGAAGTCATTCATTCATTCATTCATTCATTCATTCATTCATTCATTCATTCATTCATTCATTCATTCATTCATTCATTTCATTTCATTTATTGATACTGTCAGCCTTTCTCAGGCTATTACAGGAGTGGAAAGCCTAATAAATTCACATTCAAAACAAGGTACATTTCACAACTGCGATATCGACACAAAAAACAAAGTATAAATCAAACAGTAGATAAGAATAACGCATGCAAGTGCTGAGGCAAAACTATTACATTGGTGTACTACGGCTTAGGTAAGATTTTAGGCATTCTAGAAAGGCGTCGAGGGAGTTAATATTTACAATGGACTCTGGCAGCATGTTCCATTCTTTACTAACACGAGGAAAAAAACTGTACTTAAAACAATCGTATAAGAACGCGGCACAGGAATATACATGGAATGGCGATGTCTTGATGTTTCATTACGGTGTATTGTAAAATATGGTGATGTGTTGATATTCAAGTGGCCATGGATTCAAAGGTAAAGAAACTTCAGTCTATCTACCTTAGTGCGGTATTCTAAACTTTTAAGGCTTGCTAATTTACATAATTCGGTCGGTGAATCAGTTCGGCGATATTTATTGAAAATAAAACGGGAAGCAAGTTTCTGAACATTCTCAATTTTTAATTTGTTAGACGCAGTGTAAGGATCCCAAACAATTTTACCATATTCAATTACAGGTTTTACAAGGGTGTTATAAGTGAGTGTTTTTACACCGGGAGCTGCGTTACGGATTTTGCGTCTTAGTGCCCAAATTGTTTTGCGAGCCTTAGAGCATATATTATTTATGTGAGTATTCCAGTAAAGGTCAGAAGTGAAGGTTAAGCCGAGATACTTACGCTGATGTACTCTACTAACTGGTTTCCTGCAATTGAGTAAGGGTATATCATTATATTTTTCTTTCTAGTAACAGAAATAATTACGGATTTGTTAAGCACCATCTGCCACTTAGCGCACCAATGTTCTATGGCATTTATTTATTTATTCACGTTGCCTCACAGGCTCCAAGCATAGAGTATTGTGTGTGGGTGGGATTACATAAATAGGGGTAATAACAGGAGCATGAATGACATGATTATATAATGCTGATTGACTGTTAGTACTCATTAAACAGTAAGAACATCATTACACAATGCCAACTGACTGTTAGTACTCACCATAAAACAATAAGAACATCATTACACAATGCCAACTGACTGTTAGTACTCACCATCAAACAATAAGAACATTATACAATAGTTATTGACGCGTCAGTAATTAGAAAAAATGGCTGTTGTTTCGGTCCTAAAAGAAGCTGGATCACGAATATTGACGATGTGTTCCGGAAGACCATTCCAGTGAATAGCCTGCGGCAAAGCGGATGAATTGAATGCAACGGTTTTACCTGAAAGGCGTTGGAAGCTGAGATGGTTGTTTAAACGGCGCGAGGTGCGGTGAGGTTGGGCAAGAGGGAGAGTCAAATGATTAGTGCTATAGACTATCTTGTGAAATAAGCAGACTAGGGCAATTAATCTTCGTCATTGCAAGGTACAAAGAGAGAGCGATAATTTAATGTTTGTGACGCTTGAGTGACGGTCATAGTTTCTGGAGATGAAACGCGCAGCACGATTTTGGACTGATTCAAGGGAGTTAATTAAATAAGCCTGGTGAGGTGACCAAATGGATGATGCATACTCGAGTTGCGGACGAACAAATGTTTGATAGGCGAGCTTACGGGTAGTAGCAGGAGTTCCATGAAGATTCCGTTTTAGGTATCCTAAGGTCCGGGATGCTTTAGCTGTTATTTTCTGTATATGAGTGGACCAGGACAAGTTACATGAAAAATGGACACCGAGGTATTTGTAAGAAGACACCTGAGAGACTAAGCTGTTATCGAGCATGTAATTGAACGAAGAGTTAGATTTTTTGCGGCTGAATGTCAGTAACTTGCATTTTTCAGTGTTAAGTGACATTTGCCATGATGAACACCAAGCGGTTACATGATCGAGGTCCCTTTGAAGTGCAAGATGATCTGCAGGTGATCGGATTTTGCGGTAAATTATGCAGTCATCTGCGAACAAGCGAATGGCTGATGTAATGTTGGATGGCAGATCATTAATGTAAATCAGGAACAGCAACGGGCCCAGGACGCTTCCTTGAGGAACACCAGATAGAACACCGCTAAACGGAGATGAGTGGCCGTTAACAACTGTGAATGTTTACGAAAAGACAAGAAATTCCTTAGCCATGAGGTAGTTAGTGAGTCTAGGTTGAGGGAAGTAAATTTACCTATTAAGCGTGAATGCGCAACGCGGTCGAATGCTTTTGAAAAATCTAAGAATATGCAGTCTGTTTGGAAGTTCTCGTCCATGTTGTGTAGTTGCTCGTTAGTAAATTCCAGTAGTTGAGTCTCACAAGAGAAGCCTTTCCTGAACCCGTGCTGGTTAGAAAAAAAGAAATTATTACTATCTAGATGCTGCGCCACTGCTGATACGATGATGTGTTCGAGGATCTTACATGGGACAGATGTCAAAGATATGGGGCGATAATTTTGCGCGTTCGTTTTATCACCTGATTTGAAGATGGGGATAATTTTACCAATTTTCCAATCCCTTGGAATTTCACCAGTTGATAGCGACTGACGAAAGATATGGAAGAGAATATTGCTTGAATGGATCACTGTGCTTTTGAGAATTTTTGTATTAATATCATCAATACCAGCAGAAGTCGAAATCTTGATATTGTTTATTAATGCTGCAATGCCGGAGACACTTATTTCTATGGGACTCATGTACTGGTAATCGGCATCTACTAATGGTGGAGTAGTGGAATGGTCTTCCTGTGTGAACACTGAAGAAAAATAATTATTAAATATAAGTGGACATTCTTCTTCTATAACTGGAGCACCAGTGTTATCCAACAACGAAACAAGAACCGGAGTGTCAATAGGTGATATCGTTTTCCAAAATTTTTTAGGGTTGTGTGTCATAAGGGATTGAAGGTCATGGGAATAATATTTAAGCTTTGCTTTGCGGATGGCACTACAATATGTTTTTTCGGCGGTTTTGTGTTTCTGCCATGAAGCCGGTGTACCAAGGCGTTTGGCAGCTTTGAAAAGTCGCTTTTTCATGTTTTTTAATGCATGTAACATCCTGTTGAACCATGGTTTAAATGCGTTCGTGCGGAGGGTGAGCAGTGGTATATGACGGTGTACTAATTCCAGTAAACTATTTTTGAACAAAACCCAGTTATCGTTGGCCGAACGCTGAGAAAAAGTCGGAAGATATGTGTCACAAAAGGATTGTAACCCGATATTAATGGCATTGTAGTCAGCGCGGTTATAATCAAAAATACGTTTATGTGTTTGTGCACGTGCGCATGAAGGCATGGAAATCGTGAAATTAAGCAGTTCGTGATCACTGAAGCCATTAGAATGAGAGATATGGCTTATATTGTCTGGGACTGACGAGAAGACGAGGTCAAGCTTATTGTTCCCTCGGGTAGGTTTTTCGACTAATTGGACCAAAGAGAAATCGAGAGTTAGTTGAACAAAATTAGTGCTATCACGTGTTCTCGAACTTAAGCTCGGCCAGTCAATTTCGGGAAAGTTGAAGTCACCAAGTAGGCAAATACTTGCTTTTGGAAATTTAGCTTTTGCTTCAGTTAGGTTATCACGTAGATCGGAGACGAATGATTGCGGACTATCTGGTGGTCTGTAACAAACTCCAAGAAGATGCTTGGAAGATGGCGATGTGATGCAAACCCACAAAATTTTGAATTTACTAGGAACATCAACTGGAAAAGAAGTTATATGCTTTTTAGCAGCAATCAACACCCCTCCTCCACTTCTGTCGCTCCTATCGTTTCTGTAGATAGTGAAACTGTCCATATCAGGCAAGACTTCGTTCCTAATATCTTTATGGAGCCACGTTTCAGTTAGTATTAAAATGTCGCATTCACAATTGTCAAGGTATGAACAAAGTTCGATGAGCTTAGGAAGAATGCTGCGTATGTTAGTGAAAAGTAAGGAGACCTGCGATTGCGCGGTGTTATTGCGGTAAGATGTTCGTTCTTTCCTGATGACACGTGTAGCCGAGCCACACCTTACCTATGCGGAAGATAGTTTTACGGTGTCAGTAGCGGCGTCGTACACGTAAACACTATCGTTTATTCTCAGCTTATCGACATTTAGCTTGTACGGAACTTTTTGTGGTTTGGCAAATTCGATCAACTTCTTTCTAGCCAGTCGTGTCTGAAAGGAAAAATCTTCGCGCACAGCGTAGTTAGTTCCTTTCAGCTTGATGCCGTTCCCAATGATCTGTTGTTTGTCCTTAAACAATGTGAATTTTACCATCACTGGCCTGCACTTTTCCGGATCGTATTTACCAATGCGGTGTGCCCGTTCTATTTGCGATGAATCTACTGTAATGTCCAATTCATTCTTGCACAGGTCAATCACTTTCGTTTCAGCACTTGGCCATGTCTCAGATATGTCATCGGAAAGGCCGAAAAATAGCAAGTTGCAGCGTCTCAGCCTGTTTTCCGCGTCATTACAACGCGATTCAATAATTCTGAGCTGGTCAGAGATGACGCTGGAAACTGCACCAGGAGAATCAGCCGAAGACGTAGCGGGATTGTTTTTTAGATCTGAAACGTCCACTTCAACACTGCGAAGTCTAGAAGACAACTGCTTCAGTTCAATGTCTACTGACGCTTGCCACTGCTTCAACTCTCTCAAATCACTTCGAATTCCATCTTGGCCGGATTCGATCCTTTGTACAGTCTCCAGCACAGTAGCCAGGATATCATTAGATTCAGGTCCGGGGTTTGTTTAAACATCCCCGGAAAGAATTAAGAGTAAACTACTTAAGCAATGTTGCACAGTTTCCTCGCAAGCTTCAAGGGCAAATAACCACTCTCTGGGGCACGACACCAAAAACAAGCAGCGATTCTTGCTTCTTAGGCAAGTGCAATGATCAAGGTAACTCACCTGGAACAGTGTGAAAGGTAAGCGCTCCATTGCCAACGCGGCGTCGTGCCCCAGAGGGGCGTTCACGGGCAGCAGCTTATATTCCGTGTGGCCGGCGCTGATAGTGGTATCGCTGGTGATGAACGACCGCGGTTGCCAGCCGAAGAACAGGTTTCCTTCCAGATGGATCTGTAGGCAAGGCTGTTGCGTCCAATCCGCGGGTTGATTCGCGTTCTCAACTGGGCAGGTGAAGACCACGTCCGATGCCAAACAAGGTAGCGATGAGCCAAGGAGTAGGGCAGCCTGGAACAGTGTGAAAGGTAAGCGCTCCATTGCCAATGCGGCGTCGTGCCCCCCTTTTTTTTCTGCCACCCCGATGGTCGTGTGTGGGTCCAACCCACGAACTTCGGAAAGGCGGGGTCGTTACGCCCCGTGGTGCACCTCTGCCAGACGCCGAAGCGCCCTCGACCTCGGGTAATCCCTTCGCGCCGCACTGCAAGCGGGAGCCCGATTCTACCAACTTTTATTAAGCGTCTTGGATTTGACGCCGGCCCTGCAAGCAGGACCTACCGCCTACTTAACCGCAGTGCGAGTGTGGGCTTCATCCCACACCCGTATGGTCTCACGACGGTACTACTCACAGACTCTCAAAGGACGCAAGCGCCAGTTCTGCTTTCGCTTTGCCCTCGCTCTCTTAGCCTACTGAGATGCCCGAAGGCCTCAGCGTTTCCCAGAGATGGCCCTGGTTTCCCGGAGGGGGAACGAGGGCAGACCCCAGCAGCGCTCCCGAGTGATCTTTGGACACGGGTTACACAGGGACGCCCCTACCCCTGATGACTTTAGTCACCGGGGATTTCCCTGCAGCGAATCTGCTGGAGACAGCCACAGCAGCCTATCCCTAGACTGCCGCAGCGTATGAACTCTCTCGCTTTAAGTCCTGGGATAGGATCACCACAGACCCTTCCCAGGACCAAGATCCTGGGATGCATTACCATCGCCTCCTATTTCACTGTATTACAGGAGTACGCAACCACTCCCAGCGTTGCACCTCAGGACTTTCATCGCCAGTGCCATCACACCGCGCTAGGTTGTGGGGTTACTGGCACGGTTCGGACCCTGAACTCAGGGCCAACGCCACTCCGCTAGCTCGACCACACCTTCGGCCGCGAAGAACACACCTCTGAGGAATAAGCCCGCATGCAAAACCTTTAATTGGGATCTCCCAATGTCTTTCCTCGGTCGCGCGCAGGCAGCAGCGGCAGGCAACAGGCACAGGACACAGGCACAGGAGACAGGCACAGAGCAGTTCAGGTCACCTGGGCCGCCGCTGGTGTCGCGTCCGCTCTCTCTCAGGGCTCGCTGTCAACTCTCCATCAGACTGTCCCGTGCGCCCGGCCCGCGCGGCCGCCGAAACCGAGAGAGGGGTGGGAAAGGAGGGCTGCCCACGTGACGACGCGTAGTCGCGGGCGCCTCCCCTCCGTTCCCTCCGCTGCTGCGCCTAGTGGGGGCCGCCGGAGGAAGAGCCGCGGTAGGCCACGAGAGAGAGAAGGGTGCATCCGGCGGGCGAGGGGCAACATGGTACCCCACAAGGTAACAGGAGGACGCTATCCCTCCCAGTGTTAGCCGGCCTGGGAGCAACCCTAGTACACCACAGCCCCAGTCACAGCTTTTCAACTGCGGCCAGGTAGCCAACCCTCCGGTTGACAGCCGACAGCAGGCGGTGGTGCTGTGATATACACAACACCCCAGTCAATCCAGCCCTGAGACGAGGCTGCTAACGTTTTGGGTGGGCCTGCGGCTCACCACACACCGAGCACCGCCAGCCCCGAGGCGCCGTACGCCCTTTAGGGAGCACAGATTAGCCCTATTTGATAGGGCCGCCTCGGGTGAGAGTTCACCCATGCGCTTAGGAACCCAACCTCAGCCAGCCTTTGGCTTGCTTTGCAGGCTCACGCCAACCGAGCCCGGCTGAAGAGACAGAGAACTTATGCAGCACATATCTCCATCTCCCTCAGATTAGCGTTCAGTTCTTCTTGATCTGTTGGGGTCCTAATTGCTTTGTATACTACACAGTCATCAGCGAAAAGTCTGAATGGGACTGTGATAGCTTTTCGGAGGTCATTTATGAAGACTAAAAATAAAAGGGGGCCCAAGACACTTCCCTGTGGAACACCTGAAACCACAGGGGAAGAAGACGATTGAAAACCTTCGAGGTGTACAAACTGTTCACAGGAGGTGAGGTAGGAAGAAAACCAGTGTGTTATTTTGGAGTTCCTGAATATAGCATTAATCTTTAGCAGCAACTTTGGATGGGATACCTTATCGAATACTTTTGAAAAGTCCAAGAATAATATGTCAGTTTGACCACGGCTGTTTATTCCCTCGGAAAGATCGTGATCGGTTTCTATGAGCTGGGTAATTGTAGAAAGGCCTTTTCGGAACCCATGTTGAGAAGGATGAAGTATGTTATTATTTTCAAGATATTTCATAAGGTGTTTAAATACAATATGCTCAAGCAACTTAGAACATGTACAAAGGAGTCTAAATGTTTCACTATTGCAGGACACAACACAGTGTTGGTTTGCAAGCGCCTCAGAGTTCGCTCATCAGCTTTACTCAGGCCCTGCTATCGCGGCAACCGATGACGTCTCGGGTTAAACTGCAACACACTTTCGCGCTGTGCGTTGCAAATCACCTCTTCAACAACTTCCACCTTGGGCGCTCCGCTCGTAACACGTTTCCCACTAGCGGTAGATGCCCGCCGCGGGTGTTCAGAGGTTAGCGTGCTCGGCTACTCAGCAGGGGTAACCGGGTTCGAACCCAGCCTCGGCGGCCTGCTCTTCGATGAAGGCAAAACAGAAAAGGCGCTGTGTGCTGTGCGATGTAAATGCACGTTAAAGATCCCGGGGTGGTCGAAATTAATCCGGAGCCCTCCACTATGGCCCCTCGTTCTCTATTTCGCCTTTCACCCCCACCTTCCTTCCTTCCCTCACGTGGTGGTTGGGGCTTCCAGCGAGATATGTGAGACAGATACGGCGTCACTTCCTATCCTGTCTTCAAATTCACGTATTTAGAGGTATATATAATAGGCACAGTGACCAAATCAAAAGTTTCTATTTCACCAGAAACAGCTGCAGGTATTCAGGCCCCTTAGGCATTTCTTACCAGAGCAGGAAATCAAAATGTGTAATGCCAACGATTCACGCTACATTTTCACCATCGCGGCGGGGTTGAACAAAGTGATGCTTGCAATGTGAATAGACCTGAGCTGCATGACACCTATACCAAACACGTGTTAGACGAAAAGGCGGCCACTAAACACGCGCCAAGCGAAAGAAAAAACGTACCGCAGGATTTAAGCAATATATATTTCACGTTTCGGTTTGGTTTGGTTTATGGGGTTTAACGTCCCAAAGCGACTGAGGCTATGAGAGACGCCGTAGTGAAGGGCTCCGGAAATTTCGACCACCTGGGGTTCTTTAACGTGCACTGACATCGCACAGTACACGGGCCTCTAGAATTTCTCCTCCAAAGAAATTCCAGCCGCCGCGGCCGGGATCGAACCCGCGTCTTTCGGGTCAGCAGCCGAGCACCGTAACCGCTGAGCCACCGCGGCGGCATTTCACGTTTCTTTTTAACGCCACCAGATATCCAGTTCCTATCAATATGACTGGCATGACCGATCAACTAAACGAAATTCTCGATTGGAAAGCGTTAACCACGTATATCTCCGCGTCAAGAAGCTAATTCACTCTGAGACAAAATCGTAATGGCAGAAGAGCCCTCTTGGCCACTTATGCGTACTTAATAACAGCTTTTAGCGCTTTTAATCTTGGTGACGGCAACAGTACAGGTTCTTTTCGAACTTTCATTCTTGTAAGTATCATAACATGACAAAGATATTTCAAAATGCAACAAAAATAGTCAACCTTCGACGCTCTAAGTCTGCACGCGCCGCGAATACCGATCACCATATTGCTGCTTCATGAAACAAAAAGCCGCATGACGCCGCCACTATCGCTGGAATGACCGCGGCTTGTATCTTTCAGGAGCAGGCGTCTCTGCTAGATGTGGACGGTGCGGCTAAACGGCGTTCCAGAGCATGTCACCCAGAGGGCTGTACATATCAACGGCAAGGTTTATTCGTTCGACAGTCGCCACACGGCATCGAACTTGGTCCACGTGTTCATCTTCGATCCCGCATCGCACCGCTGAGATAAGGTGCAGACACAACTACCTGACGCCGGGCCGATTAACAGTTCCCGCCACACAGTTGTAGCGTACGGCCACTGCGCGTATCTGTGGGGCGGCCCGCACAGCTGGCCCTTTCCAAGTGTTCTTTATCGCTTCGACCCCAACACGATGACACGCAGCCATCTGGAGGTGTCCGGTGAGGGGCCCTCATCGATTTAGGGCAGCGGATCTAGTGTTGTGGGTCACCACGAGTGTATCTTCAGTGACTGGGATCCTTCCCCATATATACGGGTCCTTGACTTGGATACCCTAGAGTGGCATCGTGTCCCCACCAGCGGAGAGGCCCCAGATCTACTGCCTGCCACACTGTGTCTGCCATCGGGACCCGCACGTATTTGCTTGGTGGTAGCCCAACAGACCGTTCCCTCATCCTATACTATTCTGAAACGAACACCTCTTCTTGGGTGCGCCCAGAGGTTCAAATCGTTCCCCCTGTGTATCGGCGAGGGCATTCAGCCTTCGTGTTCAACGGAGAGCTGTTCATTTTCGAAGGGTACAGCGCTGTGCTGAAGACATTCTTAGCAGATATGCACAAGTACGACACCGTGACGTCGTGTTGGATGGTAGTGAGGCCCGTCCCCCAGGTACTGGCGTGGCTGCACAGTGATGGGTGAAAGAGTGTTTATCTTCGGCGGCTTTGGACCGGCATTCGGCCAGGATGAGGAGCAGGTAGTTGAGGAGCGAAGATCGCTGACCGATCTCTACGTGTTGCACTTGGCACCAGAACCTGTGCTTACTTGCCGTAATTGATGCACGGCTGGATCTACGCCCCTTACCACCTTTCATTAGAGAAATGGTCTACGCTATAACTTCTCACCCATCGTAGTCGATGGCAGATGCCTCATCTCAAGCAAACTGAGTGCCTTCGGTGAAGCCAGCTTGGTGGTACGGTGATGATGCAACTTGGGCTCAGCTGGTTTGGTTTGGTTTATGGGGTTTAACGTCTCAAAGCGACTAAGGCTATGAGAGACGCCGTAGTGGAGGGCTCCGGAAATTTCGACCACCTGGGGTTTTTTAACGTGCACTGACATCGCACAGTACACGGGCCTCTAGAATTTCTCCTCCAAAGAAATTCTAGCCGCCGCGGCCGGGATCGAACCCGCGTCTTTCGGGTCAGCAGCCGAGCACCATAACCGCTGAGCCACCGCGGCGGCTTCGGCTCAGCTGCTGGGCACAGAAATAAGCACTTCTTTTACACGCAAAAAACGCCTTCCTTCAGTGCTCTATTTTCGCGCAAGCAAGAAAGTCGCTAGTGTTTTGCTTATATTCACGTCGCTCGTGGCCTCCCCGTTGTCGTAAATAATAAAGGGAACAAATTTTCTGAACGAAGAATTATTCACTGAAATCGATTCACCTCCATCCCGGTGGTTTCTTCAAGCAAGTCGCATTAACACCACTTCGGCATGAAGCTCGTGATCAATTCTAGTTTGCCGCGTAGCCGCTGGTCATACTTTTCAAAGGAGATGGTAGATAGAGATGTGTAACTGGTAGGCGGCGATTTCAGCTCGGATCCGGAAACAACTTGCGTCTTTTGCGATGACTTCAGAGAGCCAAACAGTCATCACTTATTTCCGCATGTCTGCTCTCACTTTGATGCTGTTTTAAATGTTCACTGATATTCTAGCCTGCTACTTATGATTCTCTTTCTCCTATATGCATTCTAATTTCAATCTGGAAGCATCCGATTGGTATCTATGTCGTGAACTTGAGCCGATAAAATTCGCCAAACTTGTGTAAGTGATCGTATCAGGTGCAGATCGTATCAAAGGCAGTCGACAGCATGCTGGAATGTATCTGAAGCTTCCTTACAGCATATTTATACTGATGCGAGGGTGCTCCAGTGGACTGCGCACGCCAGATACATTCCCGACAAGCCATCCCACGATGGCTGGTGTGTAATGTTGGGAAGATGTGTCGGTGACACCACCTTGAATGAATAAAGCAACTTTGTGCCATGGCGCTCTTTAGCCACGGACGACCTAGCGCCATGAAAAGTGATCAGAATCAACAGTAAAGACGAAGGTGAGAGAATAATATGTGATAGCCTACGCGGATGGCCGAATGAGAAAGGACGACCAACCGGAGTAAAGGAGGCGATGGAGTACTAAAACATTATATGACATGCGAAAAAGGAAGCAAGCATGATGGGAAGGTAACAACATAAAGCGGGTGTATAGGCGAAAGGAAAAAAAAACAGAATAAAAAAGAAAACATGGCCAGCAACGCCGTGGAAAAATTCTTCTGATCGTACAAAAGAAAAAAAATTTTCTATCAGCAACTGTAGCGCTTTCCTTCCGCTACCGAGCAGAAAGAGACCGTCAAGAAAGAAACGATGGAGCTTATGCGCTACATTCATCGCGTTTCACATAACATAAAAAAGTGGCGAGCTGTTAAGCGGACAAGATTGTTTTCTCTGCGCTGTGTAAACTTCGTAGTATGTGCTCGTTTGTGATTAATGTAAAGAAGAATAGACCGCAGTGTACCAAGAAGCATAAGAACTACTCAAGTGTGTTTCAGGAGTTCCTCAGAAAGTTCCCTTCAATTCGGACAGGTTCTACATACGACAGGTGGTACGTGCTTTAATGAAGGGGCATGTGAGCACAGGCTGCAAATGGGGAATAATCCCGGAGGCCACTTAGCACAGCTTTGTAAGCGATTAAAATGTAAGGGTCATGGTAAGAAAGGGTTCCTTGTAAACATGCATTTGGAAACATCACCTTTTATTCAGATCTAAACACAATACAAAAAGTGTGGTCACAGAAGCGTTTCACGATATTAATTCTCGTGACAAGTATCTCAGTACGCCGTCTATTTCGCTTTTGCCGAAATATTTTTTTTGCCTTGCCTGTCTGTAACCATTTCAGGCTATGTTCTAATTTCTTTACCCTGTTTCCTATTTTCACCCATCCACGTGTTTTTTGTTATTATCCACCCATCGTGCTTCTTTACATTTTCATATCTCATATATCCTATTTTATTTCTGAATATGCTGGTGTGGCGGGTACACCTAGGCTACTCAAGCGCCTTGGCGTCTCTTTGAGTGTCCGTAATAAGAGGGTACATTACTGGAAACTACCCCGTGCAAACTCTTCAGCACTCTTATCATACTTGTGTCCCTTACGGTATCTCGATTCTTGGCACGGTGACCGCCTGAAACCTGTCTCTCGCCCTAAAATTTCTTATGTACGCGAAAATATTTATTGCACAGTACTTTATATCCAGGTTTTCAAAAATTTTCGCTCCTTTATGTGAGATTCATATTTTGAATCTGTCTGATCTGATTATCTGTGCTGGTCTGTAAACGCTGGTGGTCTTGGTTTATTTACCTGTATGTCGGATAGGTAGTTTCGCGTTTCATGTTTTTACTCGACATTCCACGCCCAATAGTGCGTGCATTCTTGCAAGTCAAGTTAGTTTATGTTTTACCCAAGATTCCTGCGTCTTAAAATGTTTCTGATAGCCCCTTTTTGTCGGGCTTAAGCAGGCGGTTGTACTTACCTGTTCGTTTCCTACTTATTTTTTTCTCTCATGATTTCCGGTTTTCAGTATCGGGAAAATCGTTGTAGAAGGATTTAGTTTTTATGCTCTTCTCTCCGTCCATGTACCACGCTGCGTATTTTATTTAATGGAGCAAGGTGTATAGAAAAAAGAGTGAATTTTTTTTTACACATTACTGACACATTGCCCGCTAAAACGTGATTAGATCAAAGGGAAATTTTTGTGTCAACGGCAAATTTCCACCTTTATAATGCCCCCCCCCTCTCCCCCACTCCGCGACGCTCCGGAAACAATTGAGCATTGTTTCATCAATCAAGACTTAATAGTCTTTTGTGATATTATAGAACAGATATTGCAAAAGAAGTTTAGACACCGCATTCTGTACGAAATCACACTGGACTTTCATTTGCTAATGACCCTTTGTTCTTTTTAACTGAGCTACACGACTTCTGGAAAGCGCTCATGATATACTGACATTGCGAATCATGTTTCTGCAAAATGTCACTTCAGAAAGATGATTGTTGAAATAAAGGGAGTGTAACCCCACAATGTGTTCAAAATCTAGTGGCACTCGCTCTTACTAATATGCTCTTCATTGTCTTTATTCTATTGCTTCTTGATTAGGTTTATCGTATTATGATGCGTTAGTCGTGTGCTCTCTCCATCGTCTCTTTTCCAATCTTGGGTACTTGAACGCGTCGTGTTAATCCAAAATTTTTTTTTTCTAAAGGATGGCACACAGTTCATAGACGTAGAACATTGCATGAATGTAATAAATACCATGTTGAATGAAAAGAACATGTCTGGCATGTGTTTTTTTTTTTCATCCAAAATAAATAGTCTGCCTAGCTCTTTTAGTTGTGTTGTCTTTTGTCATGGTAGTGGAGTGCAGCCGCTAGCTGAGTTCTTTGTAAATAATTTATAAATGAAACATTTATTTCCAAAATGGTTTAAGTGTCATGTTAGAAAAACAAGCTTGCCTGGTCTTGGGAAAGCGTGCCAGACTCGCAACCGACAGGTCAAGCGTTCGATTCACGACCAATTGCCCCAAAATTTGCTTGGAGCGCAACTGAATTGCTTTCTTTACTTAGACGTCCAATGACAATAGAGTCTTGTTTCCACGTTCTGTTCATTAGTTTTGCAGTTTTTTATCACTTTTGATTCCACGGCTCCACGTGTTCCGTCAGCACCCTCTTGACCAATCCGGTTTTCCGCGCACACCAGTGAAGACGCCAACTACGCGGAGTTCTCCGCTGAACGGTACATTTACAACTATAGCATTAAAAGCAGTTCGCTCTTCTTCCAACGTGTCAGCATGCACCCAGCTAAAGACCTGTTCTTTCACACAGAACAAAAGTATCGAACGACTTTACAAATACCGTTTGCTCTACAGGCTAATATAGAGGAAAGGCAATTACGAAACATTTTCAATCACCTATCAGGCCTGGAAGGGAGAAATAATACGCGTCAAACGCCAATTTATGCGAAGTTGGTTATGCAACGTCATCGCATGGCTTGATTTAGGCTGTAGATAGCGGATAACGCAGCAGATATATTCAATAAATTAGATAGTTGCCGCATGTACTTCAGTACGTAATCTCCTAGAGCGCTACATGACATGTTCAACAGTAACATCAATAATGGTTAACCAATTTATCATATTGCCTGCAGAACGTTAGTCTGCTCGATTCCGCACCACGACACGGATGCAGCCTCATTGCTGTTTCTTTTCCTCCAAGTCATTTTTTTAACTACCTTATGTCGACATGCTCACTTTAAAGACGTTGGATGCAGTATTTTGTACGAATGCAGACAATGGAATATTATGTATTTATATAGAGTCGCTGCTATATATTGTGCAGTATTTATTTCACATTAGTTTATTTATTTGACATTCACTTCTGAGGCGCACCTCTTTATAAAAGTGTTTATAAAACAGCTTTTCTCCATAAAAGGTCCTGCTGTTCCTTTTCTTTCGGGTGCCAATGCTCATGATATTTATTATCTGAATTTGTATGTTATTCAGCCTCATCTGTGCACTCCTGTTCTGCCATTCACTAGTGTCCTGGCCTTGTCAAGCTTTTCTTACAGCCTTCTTGCCATGACATCCATCAGCATTATGTAAGTTGAAAAAAAAAACTTTCAATTAGCAAAAGCAATCGTTAAATGCATTCCTGGGTTCAAACCTGTTGAAACGATCAAATAATAACGTCTGGGCAAAGAGTTACTTCCAGAAGCTGCGCAGGAACAAAAGCTGTTTTTTCTTTCATTGGAGAGTGTCAAGAAATAGCTTTTCTACCATGCCCACAATTCCAGTCGAAGCCCAATATCGGCACCCATTACCATCTTTACTTACAACTGCGGTTTTTGTTTTGACGTGAAACCATCTACCTGCAATCCAAATTACTATGTAATGATGTTGGAGTCAAGTCTGATGAGTTTCTTCTGTTCTGCATGAGTGAATTCGAAAGAAAGAAAAAAATTCCATACACGACGAAATCCAAATTGTAATCTTTATTCCCATAAAAACAAAAAAGGAAAGCGGTGGCCATGTTAAACTCTCCTGAATGTGTTCCATCACCATGTTAGGGGTATGCCGGGTGTATAACCAAAGTTGTTCCGCAATTTTATGCGAAGCATATTACTAGAGGTACACTACAGCCCTTCGCCGTGGATACGCGCCGTGCACACCACGTGACACGTGACGTCACGACAGAGGACAATGAGGGTCCACCTCGCGACGTCGCTGTGGTTGCACGCCGTGCAGACCACGTGATACAGTGACGACACACCACGTGACATACCACGTGACACATGACGTCACGACAGATCGCCGTCACGCGCTGGGAGAGGGAGAACGATGCCATCGCCCAGACACCGGAATGTCCTCGAGCGGCATTCCCGCGCACTTCGAACGCGCGTTCACACTCGGTGTAGGTGAAACGCTCGCTCCACCGGGCAGGCGGACGTGGTGGTGGTGGTGGTGAAAAACTTTAATCAAAGAGAGCTTGAGGGTTAAAAAAAAAAAAACCCTGCTGCATGGTCGGTATCCTTAGTCCGGGACACCGCATGACGAGGCCCCGTCTCGCGCCCGCTTGACCAGAGCCCTTTGGGACTCCAATGTGGAGCAGTTGAGGAGGGCAGTCTCCCATGCCTCTCGGGTGGGGGTGGGGGAGGGGGGAAGGTGAGGATTCTGAGTACATGCCCACACCATGTGAAAGATATCGCAGATCTCTCCACAGTGCGGGCAGCGCCCATCTGTGTTCGGATCGAAGTGTTTTACTATTGCAGGACAGAGAAGGGTTCCTGTCTGCAGGCGCCGCAGAGTTCGCTCCTCCGCCTTACTCAACCCCTTGGCAGGTGCCGGGTAGAGACGGTGGCTGTCGCAATAATAAATTAGGATTTCGCGGAACCGCAGAAGCGGTTTATGAGCTTCTGAGCCATGAGAGCTAGGATGAGGAGCCCGGTGTGTGAGCGCTCGGGCGGCCGCATCAGCGGCCTCATTGCCTCGTAGACCCTGGTGGCCAGGAGCCCAGATCACTTTTGTGCGAGTTGGATCGGCGAGAGCGCGTCTTAGAATTTGCGAGGCAAGAGGTGATATTTCGCCTGCAAGATAATGTTCACAGGCCCGGCGAGAGTTTGTGATAACCGCTTTCGTTTTTTGATCGGCGGCAGCGAGAGCTATTCCGACTTCCTCCGCTCGTGTTGAATTTGGGGCCCGAAAAGATAGCCCATCCACATTCATTCCCCGGTGGACTACGGCAGCCGTGAAGAATCCCGCGGGCGACGGCCCTGTGATGTCAACGTAATAGACGCCTTCTTTATAGCCATATTGCCTCTCAAGCGTGTGAACCCGCGCTTGTCGTCTGCCTTCATGTGAAGCCATGTCCATGTTACGCGGGAGCGGAGCGACCAAGAGCATGTGGCGCCACAGCACCGGGATGTTCTCCGTCCCCTCTGGTATGCATGTGTGTTGGATGTGTAAGCGGTTTAGCAGGCGGCGCCCAGGCACCGTCTGCGATAGCCGCGTATATTGGTTCACGAGGTGGGCCTCCCACAACTCCTGATAGGAGTTTACCACTCCCAACGCCTTCAGTTTGGCGTTGGAGGTAGCCACCGGGAGGTCCAGTGCTCGCTTTGTTGCCTTCCTGATGATGGCGTCAATGCGCTCGTCTTGTTGTTTGGTGGTGCGTAGGTACGGCACGGCGTAGAGGATCCGGCTGGTCACGAAGGCATAGGCGAGCCGTAGCGCGTCCCTGCCCCGCAGACCACCCCGCTTGTTGGAAACACGGCGGATCATGCGCCCTACCTGTTCACCTATGCTCTTGAGTTTCGCTATAGTAGAGTCCGGCCTAAGTTTGTTATTGATGAACAGACCCAGGATCCGGAGCTCCGCCACTTCTCTGATGGGACCGCCCGACAGAGATATGTGTAGAGACGTGTTGTCCTTGTGGTTTGTCCTGACGTGTAGAAGCTCTCATTTGGCGGGAGCACATTGGAGACCACAGTCGGCAGCATATGCTTCGACTATGGAGGCGGCCTGCTGAAGGCGGTCCTCCATCTCCCCAAGGCTCCCCTCGGTGGTCCAGATTGTAATGTCGTCTGCGTAGAGTGCGTGTTTTATGCCATCCACCTGAGCCAGTCGGCCGGGCAGGTGCATCATGGCGATGTTGAAAAGGAGCGGTGATAACACCGCCCCCTGTGGTGTACCTCGTGTACCCATAGAGTACGGGCCGTATTCCTCGTCCTCGATCTGGAGGAGTGCCTGACGCGCAGAGAGGAAGTCTCTGACATAGGCGAAGACCTTCGCCCCGCAGTTAGTGGTGTTCAAGTTAGAGAGTATGGTGCCATGTTTAACATTGTCATCAAACGCCCCCTTAAGATCGAGGGCGAGAATGTCCTTGTCGTTTTGTTGCATGGCTGTGGGTCGTATTATGTCCCTGTGTAGTTGGAGTAGGACATCCTGTGCAGACATGTGCGGGCGGAACCCGAACATAGTGTCTGCAAAGAGGCCCTTACCCTCCATGTATGGAGAGAGGCGATCCCGAACCATCGTCTCCATGAGCTTTCCCACACACGAGGTTAATGAGATGGGTCTCAAGTTGTCCGTAGTCACGGCTTTACCTGCTTTGGGGATGAACGTTACAAGCGATGTTTTCCATTCGAGTGGGAGCGGACACCCATCCCAGATCTGATTTATGTATTGTAGCAAATGGAGGTATGCAGAGTCGGAGAGGTTCGCCAACAGTTTCACTGTTATGCGATCCCGACCCGGTGCCCCACCTCGGCGCATTTTAGCCAGGGCCGCCTTAAGGTCATGCAACTCAAAAGGGGCGTCTAAATCCTGATTTGGCTTGCCGGAGTACGTGTACTCGGGCCCAACCGGGTCATTTGTGCGGCAGAGATACCTGTCGCACAAAGTGTCCGCAAGTTGCGCCGTCGTACCTTGGTACCCGTGCAGAGCCCGCCGGAGCTGTTTTTGCGTCTCCCCTTTCGTTTGAGAAGGGTCGATGAGGCTGCGCAAGAGACGCCAAGTCCCCTTCGAGCTCATCTGACGCGCTTCCGAGTTGCAGCGTTCTATCCAATTGGTGTCTGTGAGCTGGGCGGCATATGCCGCAGCCTGCTCCGTAAGTTGTGTAATACGAGCTCTAAGCTTACGATTCGTCTTGTGTTTCTTCCATCGTTTTGTTAAGCTCCGGCGCGCCTCCCACAGATGCAGGAGGTGATTGTCCACTGCGGGGATCTCGTCGGTAGTGTGAAGTGTTTGCGTGTGTTGTTTCTGTATGTTGGTGACCTGTGTTGCCCACTCCGCATAGCCGTCGGAGAATAGTACCGGAGGGACGTCCTGAGTTCGAAATTGGTGCCAATTGGTTATTTTCGCCTGGCCCCATTTTTTACGGGCTGCCTTCGCCAAAAGCGTGATGCGGAGAAGGCAGTGGTCGCTGCCCAGGGTATCCCCCAGGTTCTCCCATGTGGCGTTTGTAGTGTTCCTAACCAGAGATAAGTCAGGACACGTGTCACGGGTGACCGAGTTGCCCACACGTGTGGGGCAAGACGGATCCGTGAGCAACGTAAGACGAAGGGTGGAGATGAGCTCCGCCAGCTTGCGTCCCCTGGATTTCTCGAAGTGATAGCCCCAGTGTAGACTGGGTGCGTTGAAATCCCCAATGATCACCAGGGGTTCATTGTCAGCCGATTTGAGAGCACGATAGAAAATTTCGCTGAAAGTAACACGCGGCTTATGCGGGGGGCAATACACATTAAGCACATGTATTGACGGGTCGCGGCGCTTGAGAGGCAGAACCCTCATCATGGTGTATTCCTGCTCAGTGTCCAGATCAAGATCGACCTGAATCGCGGTGTATGCTTTATGCACCAGGATGCAGGTAGAGGGGCCCCCCTGAAACGAGCTATACCCAGAGAATTTAGCATCATTGCCGGGCTCTTGCAAACCAAGAAGCGCCGGCATGTCACCAAGGGACTGCAGGTAGAGCTGGAGATGTAACCGTTTTTTGCAGGCTCTGAAACCCCTGCCTCGCCCGAAAAATTCAAGAATTAGAAGCTAAGCAGGCCGGGCAGTCTGAGCCCATGCAGAACGCTGAGCCCGAGGATAGTGATGACGGATCCTCAGTGTCATCTTGCCTAACTAGCGTCTCGCGGCAAACCGCAGACACGGTGGTCGATTCGGCCCGCGGACGCCGCTTTGAGGCCCTGGAACGTAAAGCCGAGCAGTTGGAAGAGCGGGTGGCAGGCGGACGCGGCTTCCGTGGCAATCCAGGCGCCCACCCAACGCGCGTCTCGGGGTTAGTCGGCGTTCCGCTGTAGCCATGCCGTTGTCTTCCCCCACGACGAAGGCTTCTACTGGTTGTATTAAAATGATCAAGTATTCAACCAAGGAAAGCCATGTATTAACAAGCCTAGCCATCAATATGCTTCGCATGTGACCAGGGTTAACCAAGTTAAGCCTCAGCCATTTTTTTAAAACCGGCCTTTTTCAGTAGGAGTGGTCTTTACGGCTTAGCATTCTCAGCGCTGCAGACTGTCCGAATACAGCTAAAGTGTGCTAACCACCATAGCTGAAATTGACTAGTTAATTTCATTGTGTTAGAAATACTACTGGAGGTTTCGCCTCCACGCGTAGCCCGGGTCGGTAGGGACGGATGACATTGAACAACGTTGCTTCAGCCGCGCTCCGCCACATGGCAGCATCATCAGCACGCCGCGCGGCCCGCGGCGCCGAGTAGTTTGCTCGGTATACGACTGATGGCGCCACTAGGAGGTCCGCCACATCTGGCCTTCAAAGCCGGCGTTAGCAGCATTGGCGCGCAGTGCATCGATGGCATTCGAATGATATCGGTTAAGCAATTACCTTAATTTCTAATCAGACCACATATATAAATACCACCGAGTAGGAAACCGGTCGAGTTGGGGAATAGAACCAGGGTCTCCGGAGTGCGAGACGAGCACGCTAACCACTCCGCTATGCCAGCTCCATGGATTCGAATCAACAAAGGCGCGTCTACTGAATACAGTGCCTTGTTCACTCCAATCTTCCTCCATTCTCGTTACGGCAAGGTTCAGGTGTCCACCGAGATATGCGATACAGATACATTTCCTTTCCTCAAAAATCAATTACCCGACGAGAAGGCGTACAGCCGAACGGGCAATGACGTTCTGTGGACTCTTTGGCGGCGTGGCGGAATGGTCACGTGACCAAATATGGCGGCGCCCATGCTCCCGAGCTGTAGAGCGTCTATAAATGCACGCTTGCCTTGGCGTGAACGCTTTCCTATGCAGTCCGCTAAGGAGAAGTGGCAGCGACAGGAAGAAGCGAGAAAGCGACAACGTGCGCAAGAGACGCCAGAACAGCTTGAAGAACATCTTGCAAAGCGTCGTGCTAAGGATTCAGCTTGGCGACACCGTTCTACCTCGCAGAGTTGTTCCAGGTCATCGGTCACCGATGAATCTCAACACCTGACTGCTCAGGAACGCCGCAGTTCTGCCAGCCGAAGGCAACGCGCCGAAGAATCACCAGAAGAACGCGCACCGTTGCTAACGCAATTTACCAGGTTTAACCAGAGCTAAACCACTGCCAATTTTTATTGCGAAAGCCATACTACTCCCAAGAACGGCCTTTCGCGTAGCGGCGGCCACCTGTCACGTTTGACCTTTAGATTGGCCTCTGACGTCATACCAAGTCTAGCGATGTCACAGCGTGGCGTCATACCAGGAGCAAGAGACGGGCTACACCTCGGCTCGTCGGGTAACGGCGGCCGCTTGGCACGGCGCGCCGCGCTCTTCCCACTAGAGGCGCTGCATATGCAGTGTAAAACACCTGCTTTCGCAACCTACCAGGCTTAAACAAAGATAATCCGCCGCCATTTTTTTTTTCTCTTAGTGCTAGTCGCTATTAATTGAAAGGCACGTAGATCACTTTAAGTAATGTCGATATCAGTTTCTAGAATTTCCAAAACGCAGTTACCCACGGCCCAACAAATTTTGCTCACACCGCGCCAAAATACATGCACTTTCGAAAAGCCCGGAGGCAAAGCAACAGGCCCAGTACAAGTAACCCGTCGAAATAGCCAAAATTTGTCACGTCACACCGCCGAGGGTAACCTTGTTTTCAAAGTTCTAAATATTGATAGGATATTACTCGCGGTGAGCTACACACCTCCATACACAGAGGGAGGATAACAGTAATAGTTGAAAAGTCGTTGACCTCTGTGTCCAACGCCTGGCCACCCCAAACATACATTCGGGTTCCGACTGCGGACGCCGTGTGGAAGCAGCGGCTAGCCGGGGCCTCTGCACTGGTCGGAGCGCTATGCCACGTCAGGCTCTCAAAGTGAAGATAATATATACGGTGTGAGGATTCCGGGTCCAAGAAATCAAAGATGTACATCCGTTCACACAGCACACAAGCAGAGAAGAAGATGCTCAGTGTCGGCATTTGGCCGAACATTTCCGGGCGGCTCCCCGTCACATCGAGGGTATACAACCTGTATAAGCCGCCAATTCGTGACCTTATGTCCGAGGAGCTCCCCCACATGTAGGCACAGTCACCGTAGGTGACAACGCTGTGGTCGCTAAAGTTAATGGGCTCGCCTTCAAGGTGCAGGTCAGTCAGCGGCACACCCCATCTGCACGTTGCAGGGTGGAAGATGTATACGCCTAAGCGGATGCCTAAGATTTCATCCCTATCATTGTGGTAGTTGTAGAACGGGTGGAACGAGTAGACCTTTCCTTTGATGGCGACAGCATGTCGTTGACGAGTTCTGGAACGCCGTTCAGCAACACGTTCCACATCGTCCAGTGGTGAGGAATCTTCTCAGCAATGAAACCGGGCGTTAGTTTTTCCTTCCTGCTGTCGGGCAAGCACTGGGTAAGAAAAAGTATGGTAGGCGTTTTTATTTTTTTTTCTGGAAGCCTGTGTTGATTTTAGTGCGAAAGCTTCTAACGCACCCTTTGCTGTTATGACGATATAACAACTGTTCCTGGGGTTACGCGAAGTGGAGAGAGGAAAAGCGTGTGAGAAAGGTTGCGCAGGGAAAGAGGGGACACGAGGAGAGCAGGGAGGACGCTACGAACTAGGTGGCGCAGGCGTGTATGACACCGAGACACATTTTTCTTCGCTACAGCCTATAGTGCATCGTTCGATATGATGGCGTGAAGCGATAGTAATATTGAACCTCTTCAGTAGCAAAGGCCAGAAGCCACGGAACTGTAGGCCCTGCGCACACACAAGATTTGCTGCGCTCGTAAGATTGCAAACACAAGCGCGGAGTCTAAGAAGACCTGCATAGACGGGCGGCTGAGGTCACAAAGAAACGCCAACATCAGCATTGGGCAGCCGTGGATGGAGGCAGGAGGCAGGTTCGGGCTTGGGCCACTTGACATCAGGGGGAGGCCAAAGCCAGCTAACATGCTGCCGTTGGAAAAGGGGTCAACGCAATAGGAAAGCCGACCTCAAACGCGCTACGCGACAGGACCCCTCAAATCCGGACGTCCAAATGCTTGGGCCCCCATGGTGGATTGAAAACTTTATTGTGCAAGCGAGTTTGGACCGTTCAAGGCCTCAGGGCCACCGCGCAGCCCTCATATTACGCGCATGTGCCCAGGGCGCATAGGACCATGGCACTGGCCCCAATATCTGGGCAGAGTGAGGTAGACACGAGTCCTCAGATCTGCGTGCTAGCCAATGCCTCGCTGCAATTCACAATACCGGTGGTAACTGCAGCTATAGTTTTAATCTAGCATTGCATATTCGGAATGATTAAGGATTGTTAATTGACAGCAAAAAAACTGGGAAACTTCAGTTCACCTTAATAGAACGTTAAAGTGCCCGTACGGTCGCTACGGTGTCCCCTGGCGCACCGTTTTGCAGACATCGACACACTTGTTGAAATCATAAACTGTTTTATTGCGCATCATCGTCCACATTAATTAGTGCTTATGATTATTGACCCTCATTATCTATGTGGTCCTCTCATGTCATTTGTCTGCTGTGCGATGCGACGTACTCGTACAATTCCTATATCTATGCCACTTAACGCACGGTCCTCAGTGGCCGTTTCGATTCCGACTGACCACATTTGCTTTCTATTATTACCAAAATAACTTTCCTACTCCACTACCTTCTCGACCAATCAGGATATTGCAGTGTCAACGACGCTGACGATGGGTTTCCGGCCGAACGCGACCTTTAATGCTGTCGCATAAAAAAAAAAAAATTGGAGGGGACACTTAAGCTCCGCCTTAGGAGTACGACGCGATAGCATGATGGGTTAATTCCCGTATATGCACGCAATTCACTATTTCACACTGATAGATCCTTGGGAGTCCTCACACCCCTCCTGTCGCACTGGTGCGGGGGTTAAGCGATGGGCCTTGTGGGACCCAGGTTGCGCTTCCCGAGCTACCAATCATTTATTTAACTACCACAGTGTGTAGTTTGCTCACTATCTGATGGGTAGGTTGGGATGACGTAGCAAGGACACGTGACCAAGGCGGCCCATCCGCCTCCTAGGTTGCCCTCTGGGAACCACCTGCCAGAGCCATGCCCATGATTTCTCGCTCACAACGCCGACGAGGACACCGGGGCCTTTAACAGTGTCGCGTTAAACCAGCGCCATCAAGAAGATAGAAGGCAGTGAGACACAGTGTTAACGTTCTTCTTTCTGCTGCTCAATAACTAAAGAAATTATTCCCGGTAGTTCAAAAAAGAGAGGCGAGCGGTGTTTGCAAATGAAGCGTCTATTCCATTGTCAATTCACACAATACCGGAAGGGTAAAACCAACGTAATTGCTCGGACAGCGTTACTGCGCATGATTTCAATTGATTAATATTGCCACGAGGGCGTTTCAAACCCGTGGCTGAGCAAACAGGTCAGCTTCGCTGGCCACTGCACGAGGGCGCGATCCTATCGCCGCAACCGATTACGTCTCGTGTTAAACTGCAACCCACTTTCGCGCTGTGCGTTGCAA
Organism: Amblyomma mixtum; assembly: GCF_055824585.1. Lineage (NCBI taxonomy): Eukaryota > Metazoa > Arthropoda > Arachnida > Ixodida > Ixodidae > Amblyomma > Amblyomma mixtum. The sequence goes on along the minus strand of NC_143014.1, from coordinate 386,311,792 downwards.
ATCGCCTCTTCAACAACTGCCACCCGCGGCGCTCCGCTCGTAACACGTTTCCCACAACCGGTAGATAGCCGCCGCGGTGGCTCAGAGGTTAGCGTGATCGGCCACTCAGCAGGAATAACCGGGTTCGAACCGAGCCGCGGCGGCCTGCGCTTCGTTGAGGAGAAAACACAAAAGGAGCCGGTGCGCTGTGCGATGTAAATGCACGTCAAAAGTCCTCGGGTGGTCCAAATTAATCCGGAGCCCTTCACTGCGGCTCCTGTTTCTCTCTTTCTTCTTTCACTCCCGAATTCCTCCCTTCCCTCCTGGTGCAGTTGGGGCTTCCACCGAGATATGTGAGAAAGATATAACACAACTTCCTTTCCTCATAACCACGTATTAAGAGGTATACATAAAAGGCACAGTGACCAAATCACAACTTTCTATTTCACCAAAAACAGCCGCAGGTAGTCAGCCCCCTTAGGCATTTCTTGCCAGAGCAGGAAATCAAAATGTGAAATGCCAACGATTCACACCACATTTTCACCATCACGGCAAGGTTGAACAAAGTGGTTGTTGCTCGCGATGTGAATAGACCAGAGCTGCATGACACCTATACCAAGCACCTGCTAGACGATAAGGCAGCCACAAAACGTGCTCGATACGAAAGAAAAAAGTACCGCGGGATTTAAGCAATATATATTTCACGTTTCTTTTTGAGGCCGCCAGAGATTCAACCCCTATCAATGCGACTGGCATGACCGATCAACTAAACAAAATTCTCAATTGGAAAGCGTTAACCACATATCTCGTGGCGTCAAGAAAGTAATTCGCTCTGAAACAAACCCGTAATGGAAGAAGAGGCCTCCTGACCACTTATGTGCACTTTATAACGGCTTTTAGCGCTTTTAATCTTGGTAGCTGCAAGAGTACATGTCCTGATTCGAACATTCATTCGTGTGAGTGTCATAAAATCTCGAGCATTCACGCCACATTTTCATCATCGCGGCCAGGTTGGTGGTTTGTTGGTTTATTGGGGTTTAATGTCCCAAAGCAACTCATACTATGAGGGACGCCGTTGTGAAGGTCTCCAGAAATTTTGACCACCTGGGGTCTTCAACGTGCTGTGACATCTCACAGTACAAGGGCCTCTAGAATTTCGCCTCCATCAAAATTCGGCCACCGGGGGCCGGGATCGAACCCGCGTCTTCCGGGCTGCTGACCCGAAAGACGCGGGTTAAACAGAAGTGTTGTTGCTGACGAAGTGAATGCATGACACCGATTCTATACGCCTGCTAGACGATAAGGCGGCAACCAAACACGTGCGAAACAAAAGAAAAAAGTTCCGCAGGATTTAAGCAATATATATTTCACGTTTCTTTTAGGGCCGCCATATATTCAGTCCCTATCAATGCGACTGGCATGACCGATCTCCTAAACGAAATTCTCGATTGGAAAGCATTAACCACGTATCTCGCGGCGTCAATAAGGTTATTCGCTCTGAAATAAACACTTGACCACTTACGCGCACTTTATAACGGCTTTTAGCGCTTTTAATCTTGGTGACAGCAACAGTACATGATTTTTTCGAACATTCATTCGTGTGAGTGTCATAAAATTACCAAAGCATTCCAAAATCTAACGGAAGTAGTCATCCGTCCACGCACTATGTCCGCTGACGCAGCGAATACAGATCCCCATATCGCTGCTTCAAATATTAGCCGTATGACACCGCTTTGACGTTCCCGCCTGTCGGGGTCAGTCACAATGCAACACAGTTGTTTGTTGCTATCTACGGGTTCTGCTGAAGCGAGGAGAAATGAGCCAACACACAACGCCTCCGAGTCAACCTAATTTATTTACACTCTGCCTGAAGGTGAAACTGGGAGTTCCGCTCACCGCTGTCTTGTATCAGGCGTCGCGGTGCAGTCCGGCCAACAGGTGCCTCGCTCTCGGCTGCTCTGGCAGGGTGGCGCTCAGGCTGGTGGCGGTCCCACGTTTCGGTGACTATGGCGGGAGGTGGCGTCAGGCTTCTTGGGCGTCTCGGCTGGCGGTACTCTGACGGGTTGTGGCGTACGGCTTCTTGGGCGTCTCGGCTGGCGGTACTCTGACGGATTGTGGCGTACGGCTCCTTGGGCGGCTCGGCTGGCGGTCAGTTTGCAACGGATGCCCTCGGGTCCGGCCTCACCGACTACAGACCAGCGCGATCTGCTTCCGTCCACCTCGCCCGTCTCTGCCCGTTCTTTCCTTTGTCTCTGTCCCCAGCGCGTCTCTCTGAGGACTCCCTTTCTTTCCTTTGGTGTCCTCCTCGCCTCCTCTGCTGGGAGCCCTCTTGGTGCTAACTTGCCGGCCTCCCCCGCCACCTCGAGCCGTTAGTAAGGGCGTTGCGTTTCAAGACACAGCTGGCCTGTGGGCCCGCGAACTCCGGGAAACTGTGCCGCGAGCGTTCCGGCCTACCCTCGGCGCCGCAGGGTGCCGGCCTCTTCGCGAACGCGGTGCTCATGTTCAGCCGAAGACGCACTCCTCTCGAAGTTGACATATTTATGAGGGTCACGGCTGTCCTCTCTCTTCTCGCATCAGAACCCGGGGTGGTCTCTTCCAAGAACCCCGGCTTGGTCACGCGACCACAGCATTCGAAAACTTGGCCGTCAACGGACAAAGGGAGTCCTCCTTTAGCAGCGGAAGAGAGCAGCTGCCCGGGGAGGCAGTCTGTTTTCCATGGGCCTGGGGCCCTCTTTTCTTTTGGGTTAACTTCCCTTAATAAAGACCCAACTCCTAGCCTTCTCCGAGTCCACAGCCCGTACCTCGCAACAAGGCCGTCTGCAGGCGCGCATGCGTGCACACACAAACGCACAAACGTGCCTGTCTCTGCACCAAAGGGGGGGGGGGGGGGGGAGTTGGGGACGCGCTGCAAAACGGGCCGCAGGGATGTGTGTGGTCGCGCTGGGCGCCCCGCGCGGCCTCTCCTCTTTTGCCCTCTGGCTATTTCGCACGTCTTTGTGTTGCGCCCGCTGCATTCCACACAACCGCCTTCGCTGACGGGGCAGGGCGATAATTTTGAGCCAGACACAGTGTCTCTGGTGTTAGTCGATGGAGAGAGTTCTTTTGGGCCATGCCTATGCCTCCCGTGCACAGTCCTTCACACCGCCACCATCGCTGGAATGACCGGGCCTTGTTTCTTACAGAAGCAGGTGTCTGTGCAGGATGTGGACGGGGCGGCTAAACGGTATTCCAGAGCATGTCACCCACAGGGTACTTTCTGGGTACAGCGCGTAACGTGTTTTTTACACAACACGTGGTTGTCCCTACAGCCGAGCAGCCGCCGGCATTTTTCGTTAACGTGCGTCGCACACTGCCGTCGTTGACTGCCAGCCTGCCCGATCTGAATGTTGATGAAACCCCGCCGTCCAGGATGTGTGAAGCACTAACGGTCGCTGAGCTAACCCGTGAACAACTCCAGAAAACGAGACGGGCACGCTGGCGCCAACTGCCCTCAGCTGCGCTTCCTGCAGATGTCAGGGACTTCGGCTGGCTGCGAGGCTGGCGGGTCCTGCCCACAAGAGACCGCCTTGCAGCGTCGGTCGTGGCGCCCTCCGCCCAATGCCCGCAGTGCGGTCTCCTTGAAACTTTGGAGCACGCAATGTTTGAGTGTGTAGTTGCGCGCACCTTTTGGATATTAGTGTCACGCATGTTTTTAACCCGCCTGGAAGCGCGCACTAGTTCACCCGAAGTGTTTAAAAATATGCTCTTGTGTGTCTGCATGTTCATTTTGTGGCGGCAGCGTGGAGTGGCTTCCTTAAATGGGCGTCCCCAAAGAACAATATTTCCAATGTTGCAGCGCCTCCCCACGCGCCTGTTTGAACAAGCATGCGTGGACGCTCTGTCAATGAGCGAGGCTGAGTTTTTGCACAAATGTTCGACATACTTTATCGTCCTCGCGGCGGTCGAGTGTCGCCTTTCTTACTACCTTACTGACGTGCTCAGTGCTGCGTCACTGCGCATGTGCTTGACTGATCAGAGCATTGAGTTCAGCTGTTTTGTTTTGTATTTTTATGTTAACACAGAACAAAATAAACTTCTCTTTCCACGCATCAACGGCAAGGTCTACTCATTCGACAGTTACCACGCGGCATGGAACTTCGTCCACGTGTTCATCTTCGACCCCGCGTCGCGCCGGTGGGATATGGTGCAGACGTAGCTTCCAGACGGCGGGCCGATTAACATTTCCCGCCACACAGTTGTAGCGTACGGCCACTGCGCGTATCTGTGGGGCGGCCCGTACAGGTGGCCATCTCCGAGTGTCCTTTATCGCTTCGACACAAGCACCATGGCATGCAGCCGCCCAGAGGTGGCCGGTGAGTTGCCGACATCGATTTACGGCAACACAGCTTGCGTTGCGGGTCACCGCAAGTATATATTCGGCGTCTTGGATCATTCGCAATATATGCGGGTCCTTGACTTCGATACCCTGCAGAGGCATCGTGTCCCCACCAGCGGAGAAGCGCCCGTTCGCAGTGCCTTCCACACTGCGTCTGCCATTGGGACCCGCATGTATGTGTTTGGCGGCAGCCTAGCAGACCCTTTCCACCCAAATCGCGTAGACAACTCATTATACTACCTAGAGACGACCACCTCTTCATGGGTACTCCCACAGGTACAAGGAGCACCCCCTGTGTGTCGGCGAGGTCATTCAGCCTTCGTGTGTAACGAAGAACTGTACATTTTCGGAGGGTACAGCGATTCGCTGCAGAGCTACTTGGCAGATATACACAAGTACGACCCCGTGACGTCGCGTTGGACCGAAGTGAAGCCATGTGGCTCACCACCATCTCCCAGGTACTGGTCATGGCTGCTCAGTGATGGGTGAAAGAGTGTTTATCTTCGGTGGCTTTGGACCGGCACCCAACCAGGATGAGGGGCAAGTTGCTGAGGAGCGAAGGGCGCTGGCCGATCTCCACGTGTTGCACTTTGCACCGACACTGAAGAACCTGTGCTTACTTGCAGTGATTGATGGACGGCTGGATCTACGCCCCTTGACGAGCTTCATTAAAGAAATGGTGTACGCCATCACTTCTTGGTAGATGCGGCATCTCAAGGAAACTGAGTGCCTTCGGCGAAGCCAGCCCTGTGGTACGGTGATGATGCAACTTCGGCGCCACTACTTGACGCAGTAATAAACTCTTCTTTTATACGCAAAGAACGCCTTCCTTCTGTGCTCGATGTCCGCGCAAGCAAGAAAGTCGCTAGTATTTTGTTTATATTCATGTCGCCCGTGGCCGCCACTTTTTCTTAAATAACAAAGGGAACGTAGAATTATTCACTGAAATCGATTCAACTCCAGCCTGGTGGTTTGTTCAAGCGAGTCGCATTATCGTCACTTCGGCATGAAGCTTTGTGATCAATTTTAGTTTTCCGCCCAGCCCCTGCTGGTCATACATTTAAGAGCATATGGTAAATAGAGATATGTGACCGGTAGGCGTCGATTTCAGCTCTTGTCCGGAAACAACTTGCGTCTTTTGCGATGACTTCAGAAAGCCAAACAGTTATCACTTATTTCCGCATGTGTGCCCTCACTTTGACGCTGCTTTAAAAGTTCACTGGTTTTATAGCCTGCTAGTTATGGTCCTGTTTTCGCTATATACATTCTAGTTTCAATCTGGAAGCATCCGATCGGCATCTATGTCGTGAACGTGAGCCGAGAGAATTCGTCAAAGCTTGTATAAGTGACTCAATCAGGTTCAGATCATATCAAAGGCAATCTACAGCATGCTGGACTGTATTTTAAGCTTCCCGACAGCTTATTCATACTGATGCGAGAGCGCTCCAGTGCACTGCGCACGCCAGATACATTTTGGACAAGCCATCCCACGACGGCTGGTGTGAATTGTTCGGAAGATATGTCCGTGACACCAAGTTGAATAGACAAAGCAACTTTGTGCCATGGCGCTCTTTAGCTACAGATGATCTAGCGCCATAAAAATTCATCAGAGTCCACAGGGGGTGTGCCACTGACTGAGCTGCACCTCGACGACGAGCCCCTTATCTTTTTCGTTCACTACGTTGTCGCCTACGGCTACTGCGTCTACATGTGGGGTAGCTTTTCGGACATAAGGTCGCGGATTGGCGCCTTATCTTGGTTCGGTACCCGCGCTATGATGGGAGCCGCTCGCAAATGTGCGGCCAAGTTGCGATACAGAGCATCTTATTCTCTGCTCTCGTGCTGGGTCAACAGATGTACAACTTTGGTTTTTAGGACCCGGAGTCCTCACACCGTATATATTATCTTGACCATGAGAGTGGAGAGGAACCGACTAGCCGCTGCTTCCACACGGCGTCCGCAGTCGGAACCCGCCTGTATGCTTGTGGTGGCCAGGCGTTGAACATAGAGGTCAACGACCGGTAAGATAATTCCTTGCATTATCTGGAAACAACCAACCACCTTGATGTGGGTGCGCCGAAGAGTGGAAGGTGCGCGCCCCAATGGCCGCAAACTTCACTTTGCCTTCGCGTACAACGGTCAGCTGTACATCTTCGGTGGCCGCACCAGTCAGCTGGGCGCTTACTTTTCAGACATGCATAAGTATGATATAGAGAAGTCGTGTTGGATCGTAGTGAGAATACAAGGGTTACGCCCGTCTGCTAAGCGCTCGGCCGGTTGCAGCGTGATGGTAGAAAAGGGTGTTTGTTTTTGGTGGCTTGCGGTACGCCCTATACCTTGGAAAAAGAGAGCCCATCGATGTTTATGAAGAAGAAAAGGCGATCACTGACCTGCACGTGTTGCACTCAGTACCTACGCTGCAGAACTTGCATCTTCTTGCTGTCATCGACGCAGGTCTTCACGTAGGTGGATTACCGGTAGCTATTAGAAACGAGATCAACGCTATCTCTTCTGGCTCATCACAGACAGCGGACTCGTGCTGCACTTCAAACGAATGGTGCGCCTTGAACGGAGCCACAGATGGTGGTGAGGTGGCCACAGTAGTGATATTAGTGCCTCTACTTAGGTAGGTAATAATGTCTTTTTTTTTCTAAAAAACACCTTAGAAACTTAGCTTCCACGGCGGACAGGTATTGGCCTCCTATCACCTAGGAGCGCCGTGCTCTGCGATTAGCGCTCCGCCCTCGGCAGCCTGTGTAACCGAAACCGTGGTCCGCAGGTTTTTTGCGTATACAGTGAGACCATCGAAAGCTTTGCAGAACACGGATGTGTCATTCGCGTGCAGTTGTTGGTGGGTAAGTGCGGCGCCGAGGGAAACAACATGTATGACAAGCTCGCCACCGCGCTCACCAGCTGTCTCATAACGACACCTTGTACGAGTTTGGGGACCAACGTGCGGTGATTCGCGATCAACTCTTAACTGCCAGATTCTCGCTTCGCACATTGAGAGCGGGGTTTCATCGCCAGTGCACGCATTTAGAGTTGGAGCCCGCATCTTTCGAGTGTGACCCGTGGAAAGGCAGCTGCCCCACGGACTTTCTACGAGCTACGCGGGCGTCGATTATGGTTAGGTTGTGGGATTGAAACCCTTGTTCTTTCGCTGTGCCGCTTTTGTGCAGCTGCGTCGCTGGGTGCTTGAGACCTATAGAGCGCTGGAACTCATGGCGGAAATGCTGACGACGCTTGTGTGGCTGTGAGGCTGCGTGCGCGCCCGCGATGGAACAATGGCGAGCATCTGTGCATCGAGCGGACTCTATGGTTTGTGCATCGAGCGGACAGGCCTGACGTCCCGTTTGGGCTTCACCTCGCAGCCTCGCAGTATTAAGACGCTCAGCTTGTGCTATCCATGGAGGGGGGCAGCCGAGGCCCCGACCCCGGTCTATTGGTGGAGAGTGTGCCTCGTGTGCGACACCCCGTGAGAAGACACTGCGCACGCGCCTTCTATATACATTATGAACGCCCATGACTATAAAATGCAGGGAAAAAAATGTGGTAGAGTTAAAACGTGTCTCAACCGAGTAGTCGAGCGAAATCATTTGTTTAGCCTTGTTGACTCGTGCTTTTGTTTTGCTGGGTGGTCGGCACGCCTGGTTACAATAAACTTAGGTTAAGTGATTATCGACGTGAAGCTGATGTATCTGCTCGCGCCGCAGGTGAAAATTGAAGACGACATTGTGCAATGCACAGCGCGAGATTGTGTTGCAGTTTAATACGAGGCGTGATCGCGTCCGGCGATAGCATATAGTGACCTCGTGCAGCTGCCAGTGAAGCTGATTTGTTCGCGCCACCGCGGGTTCGAAACCCAGTCGCGGCAATATTTATTTTATTTCTGCAGGGGATGAGCTATGCTGCGTTTTGCCGAGGTCACTTTAAAGGTCAAGCTTAACACACACTCGGTGAGCTAGTTATAACTCGTTAAGCAATGCTTTCACAATAAATGCTGAAGCAAAGAAAAGATGAGACAACGCAGTTTTGCGGTAATATATTAGTCATGTCAAATGAGCTAGCCCATCTTCATGCGCTGATGAAACGTATGTTCTCCGGTCACATTTTCTCGGGAGTGGTGACGATACAAGTTTCAACCCGTTTAATTCCAGCAGCGAAATCTTGCAGGTTTGATGTGAGTTCATAGTAACCATTTTTTTTTTCTCGAAAATTCTGTACTCGTCGCTGCCGCTGTGTTTGCTGCTGCTTAAACTTTCTTACTGATTAACTCAGTAATGAGCTATATTTGTGCTTTGCTTCCTGCAATGTCGAATTTCGATCTGTGTTTGCTTTGTAATTAGATATTTCCTGCAATAGGACCAATTTGTGGTTGACGATACGCCACTACGTCTATATTAAAAGTTTGGTCTAGAGAACGGCAGGTTTCAAAGGAGGAACCTATTGAAGAACATCAATCACGTATTTAATCAATTTCCTGGCGTTATCAGAGGCGGAACGATAGGCTAACGCAATCAGTGTTCCGACCGTCGCATATGACCGCTGATACATAGTGGTAGCAAGCATAATGATGAGTAAAATCCTTGCTAGCCACCACGGGAATGCCTGTGCTTTCAGTTTCAAAATACTTCTCAGACATCAAAGATCCTGTGAATATCCCAACTAAAGTTACAGGGCGTGGATGAAGCCTTTTAGTTTGAAGGACCTGGTTTTGGAGTCCTGTCTTACAACCGGAGTACGCTTGCGTTCATTTTATAGTACCTTCATTCCTGAAATATGCTTGCCAATGACCAGGGGACTATGATAGTTCGTAGAATTATCTCGAATAGGACCTTTTTTCGTAAATGATCATAGATACCGAATGAGTTTAAGATTATGTCGTGTTCAGTATCGCTTGCGATTGGGCCATTTGTAATAAATTATTCATCTGTTGTTCCGCTCAGAAGTACGAAACTCGGGCGAGGGTAAGGGGAAACTGACTGTTAGAGAAACGAGCACCTGATGATAGGTCTCCTGTCGGTAGCTGACTCCCTTCTCACACTCGCGAGCAGAAGATAAAACCCTCAAAACTCTCGGTGGGTTGGAAGTCGAAGGGAAGTTCATCGGCTTCAACTACGGTGGTACTGTAGACGTTAATCGCTACTCAATCTGAGCAGGTCGAAAGGCTCGGAGGACAACGATCACGCAGCTCTCGCAGATGCACTATCTGATGACTTCTCCGACGCAGCGGAAGTGGCAACGAAGGTGAAGGTAAGTTCTCCTAAAATGGAGGATCGGCATCAGCAGGGGACAACTTTTGTGCATGGTCCGCTTTAGAAATTCTCAGCTTGATCTGAGTGGGGCGCTGAACAATTGTTTTCGTGCGCAGAAAGATTGTCAAGCGACCCGTGGCATCGAAAAGGCTTTTGGTAGAGTCAGGTTATTGAAAACAACCATGAGATGGCGAAAATATTTGCTTTGAAATACAAGCGTTCGACCACACTGTACCTCGCCTTTCCGTCCGTAGAGCGGAACAAGTCCTGCACAAACATTTTTTTTTTTACGGGAACAACTGACCTGAGGACAAAGCAGCCCTTGCGCAGGGAAAAACTTCCTCATCGTCTGACACTCGCATTGATCCACTGGCTCACAGCAGGAGAATCAGCAGCAGTAAAAACTGGAGGTGCTTTTTTTATGCGGATGATCCTGCTGTGTGCCAGTGGATCAGTGCGCGAGTTCTGCGCTCTGTGGACAGAACTGCAGGCGTCAGTGTGTAGGCGCTAAGGGAGTTTCTCCCTCCGGAAGGGCTCGTTTGTCCTCACGTATGATGAAAGGCCGTTGCACTTGTCTACTGGCATTCGAACCGCGTTTGGCCGAAGGGCACCACCTTTAGCAGGCTGCGAGTGCGTTCGAAACTGGGCTCGGCCTGCGAGGGCCGCAGCGGGGTTTACAGGAGCTTCTCCCAAACGTACAAGAATGACCGAAGTCCGGCCGCCCCCGGAGCCAAGTGGGGAGCCCCGCGGATATAGATGCCGGGCTTTCGGCGCGGTACCGCACCAGGTGCCTTGCAAGGCGGCACCGTTAGGAGCCGCAGGGTCGCGGCCGCCGTCGTCGCAATTTTACGCCTTGTTCCTACGACTGGGACTGCTACGCTGATAAGCACAGAAGATGCGGTGAATAAATGTTACTATCGTACGCAACAAAGTTGGTACCAGTACGTGAGTTACACATAGCTACGCACTTTTGATGTTGAAATGCTGAAATACGTTCTAAGGATTCCAAGTTAGCAAAGCTTTTTCAGACCCAGTTTTGCGTCCGCCCTGCAGCTCGCCTGGATGAGGCAGCGCACATTTCATATCAACTCGCATTACAAGAGAGGGAATTTCTAATATTAGATAGCCTTGTGTGAGATGATTAACACTTCTTTTTGGGCAAATTGGTTCATATTTGAAAACTTTAAAAGGGCGCAAACACAAACGACCACAAAGTACAAGAGACGAGACACAAGCGCCGGCTGTGTCCGGCTGAGACACGACAGCCGGCGCTTGTGTCTCGTCTCTTGTACTTTGTGGTCGTTTGTGTTTGCGCCCTTTTAAAGTGTGAGATGAACCGTGTGAATAATGTGGCTGTGAATAATGTGTGCGAACGTGCGGCTGTTGGGAAAGGAGATCAACGCGCTAGGAAAGCCGAACTCAAACGCGCCACACGACAAGATCGCTTACATCCCGAGGTCCAAAATGCTTGCGCCCCCAAAATCTGGTCAGAATGACGTAGACGCGAGTCCTCAGTTCTGCGGGCAAGCCATTCTGTCGCTGCAATTCCCGTTACTAGTGGTGACTCTTCCAACAGTTTTAGTGCAGGAGTGCAATTTCGGCGTGATTAAGGATTCTTACTTGACAGGAAAAAACTTCGAGAAACTTATCTTCACCTTAAAGGTGCACTGAAGAGGATTCTGAACTTGTCTCTTTGCTGCGGGAACTCGATCTACACGTTTCTATCATTCTTAGAAACTGCGACTTATAGCCCTCTGTGGCCGATTTCCCTATTTAAATCGAATTAACGTCCAGCTCCCTCCTTTATTTTTTGAATTCTCCGCGTACGGTGGGCGGAGTCGACCAACGCGTGAAGTGCCTTTCAGCCAGCTCCGTGGAGGCTTTGCTTTCGCTTTATTTTGTTTTTTAGGTTTCCATGAATAAATAGTTTGATTCGCAGATAATATAGCCGCAAAATAAGCCCGCAGAAATAAAAATACGCGCGGACTATTTGCTACTACGGACTACTACGTATTACTCCGCCGATGGCAGGGCGGCAAGCCGCCACGGGACTGTGTGACAGGCGCTCAACGCGTTGGTCGACTCCGCCCACCGTACGCGAGAGAATTAAAAAAAAAGGCGGGAGCCGGACGTTAATTCGATTTAATTACGGAAATCGGCCACACAGGGCAATAAATCGAAGCTTCTAAGAAAGCTCGGAACGTGTAGATCGTGCTCCCGCGGCAAAAACACAAATTCAGATTCCTTTTCAGTGCACCTTTAAGAGTATGTAACGATATAGTTAAACGGTCCCTACGGTCTCTAGGGTGTCTCCTGGCGCACCGCTCTGCAGACGTCGACACACTTGGTGAAATCATAAACTGTTTTATAGCACATCATCGTCCATATTATTCAGGTACGATAATTAGTAACTCTAATTAACTATGTGGTTCTTTCATGTAATTTGCCTGCTGTGCGGTGGGAGGTATTCGTACAAGGCCTCTATTTATCGCACTTATCGCAAGTTGCTCATTGGCGGTTTCGATTCCGACTGACCACATTTGCTTTTTAATATAAGCAAAATAGCTTTCCTACTCCACTACCTTCTCGATCAATCAGTATTTTCCAGCGTCAACGATGCTAACGCTGGGCTTCCGGCCGAACGGGACCTTTAATGCGGTCGCGTAAAAAAAATAAAATTGGAGGGGACACTTAAGCTCCGCCTTAAGAGTATACGACGCGATAGGATGATGGGCTAATTCCCACGTATGGAGAAGGCCGCCCTCTATTTCACACTAATAGATCCCTGGGAGTCCTCATAAGCCTGCATTCGCACTAGTAGAGTAATTAAGCGATGGGCCTTGTGGAACCCAAGTTTCTGTTCCCGAGCTACCACTCATTAATTTAACTGCCACAGTGTGCAGTTTGATCACTATCCGGTGGGCAGGTTGTGACGACGCCGCATGATCACGTGACCTAGGTGGCCCATCCGCCCCCTAGGCTGCTCTCTGGGAACCACCTGCCAGAGCCATGCCCGTGATTTCTCGCTCACAACGCCGACGAGGACACCGGGGCCTTTAACGCTGTCGCGTTAAAACAGCGCCATCTATCCGATAGAAGGCAGTCAGATGCAGTGTTAACGTTCTTCTGTCTGCTTCTCGATAACTAGAGAAATTATGCCCTGTAGTTCAAAAAAGAGACGCGAGCGGTGTTTGCAAATGAAGCGCCTATTTCATTGTCAATTCACACAGTAGTGGAAGGGTAAAACCAACGTAATTTATCTGACACCGTTACTGCGCATGAGTATTGCCACGAGGGCGTTGCAAACCCGCGGCGGAGCAAACAGGTCAGCTTCGCTGGCCACTGCACGAGGGCGCGATCCTATCGCCGCAACCGATCACGCCTCGTGTTAAACTGTAACAAACTTTTGCGCTGTGCGTTGCAAATCGCCTCTTCAACAACTACCACCCGCGGCGCTCCGCTCGTAACACGTTTCCCACAACCGGTAGATACCCGCCGCGGTGGCTCAGAGGTTAGCGTGCTCGGCTACTCAACAGGAGTAACCGCGTTCGAACCGAGCCGCGGCGGCCTGCACTTCGATGGAGAGAAAACACAAAAGGAGCTCGTGTGCTGTGCGAAGTAAATGCTCGTTAAATATCCTCGGGTGGTCGAAATGAACCCGGAACCCTTCACTGCGGCTCCTGTTTCTCTCTTTCTTCTTTCACTCCAGCCTTCCTCCCTTCCCTCACGGTGGGGTTGGGGCTTCCACCGAGATACGTGAGACAGATACGGCACCACTTCCTTTCCTCAAATCCACGTATTTAGAGGTATATATAGAAGGCACAGTGACCAAATCACAATTTTCTATTTCACCAGAAACAGCTGCAGGTAGTCAGCCCCCTTAGGCATTTCTTGCCAGAGCCGGAAATCAAAATGTGAAATGCAAACGATTCACACCACATTTTCACCATAGCGGCAAGGTTGAACAAAGTGGTTGTTGCTCGCGATGTGAATAGACCGGAGCTGCATGACACCTATACCAAGCACCTGCTAGACGATAAGGCGGCAACAAAACGTGCGCGAAACGAAAAAAAAAGTACCGAGGGATTTAAGCAATATATATTTCACGTTTCTTCTTAAGGCCGACAGATATTCAATCAATATCAATGCGACTGGCATAACCGATCAACTAAACAAAATTCTCGATTGAAAAGGTTGGTTGGTGTATGGGGTTTAACGTCCCAAAGCGACTAAGGCTATGAGAGACGCCGTAGTGGAGGGCTCCGGAAATTTCGACCACCTGGGGTTCTTTAACGTGCACTGACATCGCACAGTACACGGGCCTCTAGAATTTCTTTCGAGGAGAATTTCAGCCGCCGCGACCGGGATCGAACCCGCGTCTTTCGGGCCAGCAGCCGAGCACCATAGCCACTGAGCCACCGCGGCGGCTCGATTGGAAAGCGTTAACCACATATCTCGTGGCGTCAAAACAGTAATTCGCTCTGAAACAAACCCGTAATGGCACAAGAGCCCTCCAGGCCACTCATGTGCACTTTTTAACGGCTTTTAGCGCTTTTAATCTTGGTAGCTTCAAGAGTACATGTCCTTTTTCGAACATTCATTCGTGTGAGTGTCATAAAATGACAAACATATTCCGCAATCTAATGGAAATAGTCACCGTTCGACGAAATAAGTGCGCTCACGCCGTGAAAACCGATCACCATAACGCAGCTTCAGAAAAAAGCCGCATGATGCCGCAAGCACCGCCGGAATGACCGGCCCTTGTTCCTTACAGAAGCAGGTGTCTCTGCAGGATGTGGACGGTGCGGCTCATCGATTTACGGCAACACAGCTTGTGTTGTGGGTCACCGCAAATATATCTTGAGTGACTGGGATCCTTCGCCATATATACGGGTCCTTGACTTGGATACCCTGGAGTGGCATCGTGTCGCCACCAGCGGAGAGGCTCCGGTTCTACGTCTCTGCCACTCTGCGTCTGCCATCGGGACCCGCATGTATGTGTTTGGCGGCAGCCAAGGAGACCCTTCCCTCACCCTATACTATTTTGAAACGACCACCACTTCCTGGGTGCGCCCAAAGATACAAGGTGTTCAATGTGTGTATCGACGAGGACATTCAGCCTTCGTGTTCAACGAAGACCTGTACATTTTCGGAGGGTACAGCGATGTGCACAAGTACGACACCGTGACGTCGTGTTGGACCGAAGTGAAGCCATGTGGCTCACGACCATCTCCCAGGTACTGGCATGGCTGCTCAGTGATGGGTGAAAGAGTGTTTATCTTCGGTGGCTTTGGACCGGCATTCGGCCAGGATGAGGAGCAGGTAGTTGAGGAGCGAAGATCGCTGACCGATCTCCACGTGTGGCACTAGGAACCGACACTGAAGAACCGGTGCTTATTTGCAGTGATTGATGCGCGGCTGCATCTAAGCCCCTTACCACGCTTCATTAGAGAAATGGTCTACGCTATCACTTCTTACCCATCGTAATAGATGGTAGATGCTGCATGTCAACCAAATGGAGTGCCTGCGGCGTAGCCAGCTTGGGGATTCGGCGATAATGCAACTTCGGCGCCGCTAATTCACAGAGCAATAAACACTTCTTTTATACGCAATGAACCCCTTAATTCAGTGCTCGATTTTCGCGCAAGCAAGAATGTCGCTAGTGTTTTGTTTATTTCATGCCACTCTCAGGCGGAACTTTTTTTCAAAGATTACCAAGCACAAATTTTTCGAAAGAACTATTCTCTGAAATTGATTCCATTCCAGCCTGGTGGTTTCTTCAAGGGAATCGCATCAAAGCTACTTCGGCCTGAAGCTCGCGATGAAGTCTAGGTTGCCGCGTAACCCGTGGTGGTCATCCGTTTTAAAGCAGTAGGCAGATTGAGATGCTGAATGTGGTGGTGGGCGTCGATTGTGAATTTTCTCCGGAAACAAATTGCGTCTTTTGTGATTACTTTAGAAAGCCGGACAGTTATCATTTATTTCCGCATGTCTGCCTTCAGTTCGACGCTGTTTTAAATATTCACTGATTTTAGAGCCTGCTAGTTGTGGTTTACTTTTCCCGATATACATTTTAATTTCAATCTGGAAGCACCCGACCGGTATCTATGTCTTGAACATGAGCCGATAGAATTCGTCAAAACTTGGGTTACTGATCGTATCAGGTGGAGATCGTATTAAAGGCAATTGACTACATGCTGGCCAATATTTGAAGTTTCTCGACAGCTTAATTATACGAATGTGAGAGCGCTCCGGCGTACCGCGTGCGTCACATACACTCTTGACGAGCCATCCAACGACGGCTAGGGTCCAATGTTCGGGAAATCTATTGAGACACCAACTTGAATAGACAAAGCAATTTTGTGCCATGCCGCTCTGCAGCCGCAGATACCCTCGGGCCGTAAAAATTCTTCACAGTCAACAGTGAACGCGAAGGTGAGAGTATAAAATGTGATATTTGTGAAATAAATGTGAATTTTTTTTAGACGAGCATTGATGTTCGATTTTTGCTGCATTCATTTGGCAGAAGTTATATTCTCTTAACACCGGGCACTGACGAAAAGGGAGAACTGCGATAGGCAGGTGGCTACGAAGCCCTCACCTTTTAAGGCGAAACTTTCGCCTTTAGTGCCTCACCGTTGGCAACAGAAGGTTGCCAAGAGAGGTGTCACGCTTTTCGGTTGTTCGAAATGGTTTTGACGTCAGAGTGCGCGGATTCGAAGTAATGAGGTAACCCGCGGATGCCTGACGCCCTCTTTTGGAGCGCGCGACAGCTAATCAAATAGTTGTCGCCCGCTCCGACATTGCGCGTAAGGCATCCGTGACTGACCACATTACAGACCTCATTACTGCGAACAGAGTCATGGATACAACGGAACTCATCGAAGGAGATAGAGAGTCGTGTTAGAGAAGCAGTCAGTGTGTAGTTGTAATGTGTAGTCAAAGTGTGTAGTCAAATAAAGCACTAGTACACCGCAAATAGTCTTGCAGTCAACGCCAAACAGAGCGCCAGGAAAGACTTTCGCCTTGCAGCACTTTGGAGAGCCAAAGTGCCCCTGAATTTTCTCACCTTGTTTATAAGATTTTTACTTGAGCTCTATTAAATTGGTTACAGCTTTCAATGCCTACTTTGAATGAACCTCTCCAAACATGTGGCTTAATTTACATGCAGTGCGTACCGTGTTGCAGTATTGCAGTGGGGCTCACGGACAATTACACAGGCGCAAATCGACCCGGCAAATGCATTTGATCGCGTGTGTTATCCGTTTCTTAATTCTCTTATAAACCATGTCAATCTTGGTTAAGGTCTTCCGACTGGGATGCGCCTTTGCCACAAAAACTGCTGCTCCTCGTGTTTTGTTGAGAATCGCCCTCTCCCACAAACAGTCCGCATACGCTGCTCTCTGAAGCAAGCTTGTCCGTTGTCCCTGCTCCTGTTTGCAGAAGAACTGAGGATTGGGCGAGTTGTTGGTGATCCATCGTAAAAAACCTGCGCTTAAGAACACGGACGGAGGACAAGGTGAAATAGACTGACAGCCCTGAACTTAGAAGTGAATTTTATTCACACGTAGGCAGCCAACTTATACATTTACACAAACATGCGCAATGGCGTCTTGTCAAACCCAGACACACTGTTGCCACTCACAAGCGTAAAACTAGAGGAAATAAAGGAACAGCAATCATCTATTCAAGGCACGTGTGCCATTACCTCACCCTCCCTAACCAGAATGAAATGGGCTTGCTTCATTCTGGGTATGGTGGGTGAGGTAATGGCACACCTAAGAGAAGTTTATTTGGACTCTCGATCAAAAAGGGACATTTGTCCCTCTACAAAAAAAAGATACATTGCGGCAACTGATGTCGCCCTATGCACACACACTCACAAGAAACGTCAGTGTCCAAAAATAAAAAGTGTCCAAGAAAGTTCTAGTGGGTCCATACGCGGAGGAAGCACGCCGGGTTGAAAACCGCGCACGAACAACGCGCGCCACACACACGCGCGCCACACTTAATATCGCAGCGGCACACTTAATATCGCAGCGGCACACTTAGTATCGCAGCGGCACACTTAATATCGCAACGGCACGTGTCTTGCACACGTGCCGCAGTAATCGGCCTGCTTTCGGGTCCGGCATGTTCATCACTGAGCCGCTTCTGCCAACATCCAATTAAATGGCGGATGTCAGAAATGTAGCGAGCATGTTATCCGCCGCTGATACTAGTCATGCGCGAAGTCCTGATAGCATTTTACACGTATGCTTCGCGGACGTGAGGCTTTATCTCAAGGCATTACATCAGAGGAAAAAGAGAAAACGCAGACGTAAATACAGTGGTTTCGATCAAAAATAATATATAGTGTGGAAATATTGCATATTCGTAACACTATAATCATCTGTTAGAGCACTTGTAAACGAATTAATATATGCGACTGAAACTAGCGCGTAATGGTAGTGGTTCCAGTCCTGAATTGAACGAGGGTGGAATGAGCGATAAAAAGCATTCGTGTATCGTTAAAAAAGTGCAACTTTTTTGCAGCGGCGCAAGTGGCGCGATGTGCTAATGGGCCGCTGAAACAAAATATCGTAAAATTTTCTGGCAGTATATTTTACGGAGAAAACATAGCCGCAGAATTTGATTACGTAACTATAATAGAGGAAGGTACAAATTAGTTTTCATATTAGGGGTGCTGGTGGTACGATGACAGCAGTTGCGAATGTAACGAGTAGACCGATTGTTATTACGTTCGCAGCTTACTAAAAAATCAAGACCAGGGTGGCGTACTGAGGCCGCATTTCTCAGGTTTAGAACGAACAAGTGATTTTTAACGTTGTAGGTAAAGGAATATAGATACAAGAAATTTTGTTCCAAGTAACCTAGACAACGGTTAGCATTACTGGTCATACAGTTAAAGTGGCGATCCGAAGAAAGGTTAGAAAACACACAGAAGCCTAAGCAGTTATACGATGTTATTATAGTGGCGCGTGTACTGCGCGATGTCAGTGCACGTTAAAGATCCCCTGGTGGTCGAAATTTCCGGAGCGCTTCTCTGCGGCGTCCCTCATAGCCTGAGCCGCATTAGAGAGTTTAACCCCCACAATCCAAATCTTTCACTCCCACCTTCCTCCCTTCCCTCACGGCGCAGTTGGGGTGTCCACCTAGAAGTGAGGCAATAGTGCAAAATTTCGTTTCCTCCAAAGCACCTTATTAAGAGGTATATATGGAAGGCACAGTGACTAAAATCACATGTTTCCAGTTCATCACCAACAGCTGTAGGAATTGACCCACTTTAGGCAATTCTTGCTAAAAGATGAAATGCCAAGGTGAAATCCCTACCATCCACGCCACATTTTCATCATCGCGGCCAGGTTGGTGGTTTGTTGGTTTATTGGGGTTTAACGTCCCAAAGCAACTCAGACAATAAGGGACGTAGTGAAGGGCTCCAGAAATTTCGACCACCTGGGGTCTTTAACGTGCGCTGACATCGCACAGTACACGGGCATCTAGAATTTCGCCTCCATCGAAATTCGGCCACCGCGGGCCGGGATCGAACCAGCGCATTTCGTGTCAGCAGCCCGAAAGACGCAGGTTCGATCCCGGCCGCGCCTTCCGGGCTGCTCATCCGAAAGCCGCGGGTTCAACAGAAGGGTTGTTGCTCACGATGTGAATGCATGACACCGATACTATACACCTGCTAGACGGTAAGGCGGCAACCAAACATGTGCGAAACGAAAGAAAAAAGCTCCGCAGGTTTTAAGCAATATATATTTCGCGTTTCTTCTTAGGGCCGCCAGATATTCAGTCCCTATCAATGCGACTGGCATGACCAATCAACTAAACGAAAATCTCGATTGGAAATCAAGATTTGGCGTCAAGAAGGGAATTCGCTCTGAATCATAACCGTAATGGCAGAACAGCCTCTTGACCACTTACGCGCACTTCATAACGGCTTTTTGCGCTTCTTATCTTGGAGACAGCAACAGTACATGCTTTTTTTTCGAACATTCATTCGTGTGAGTGTCATAAAATAACAAAAGTATTCCAAAATCTAATGGAAATAGTCACCCGTCGACGCACTATGTCCGCTCACGCCGCGAATACCGATCACCATATCGCTGCTTCAGAAAAAAGCCGCATGATGCCGCAAGCACCGCCGGAATGACCGGCCCTTGTTCCTTACAGAAGCAGGTGTCTCTGCAGGATGTGGACGGTGCGGCTAAACGGCGTTCCAGAGCATGTCAACCACAAGGCTGTACACATCAACGGCAAGGTCTACTCGTTCGACAGTTGCCACACGGCATGGAACTTGGTCCACGTCTTCATCTCCGACCCCGCGTCGCGCCGGTGGGATATGGTGCAGACGCAACTTTCTGACGGTGGGCTGATTAACATTTCCTTCCAGACAGTTGTAGCGTACGGCCACTGCGCGTATCTGTGGGGCGGCCCGAACAGGTGGCCAAGTGTACTTCGCTTCGACACAAACACGATGACATTCAGCCGTCTGGAGGTGTCTGGTGAGGTGCCCTCATCGCTTTTCGGCAGCGGAGCTTGTGTTGTGGGTCACCACAAGTATATCTTCAGTGACTGGGATTCTTCGCCGTATATGCGGGTCCTTAACTTGGATACCCGAGTGTAGCATCGTGTCCCCACCACCGGAGAGACTCGGGTTCTACGTGCCAGCCACACTGTGTCTGCCATCGGGACCCGCACGTATTTGCTTGGTGGTAGCCCAACAGACCGTTCCCTCATCCTATACTATTTTGAAACGACCACCTCTTCTTGGGTGCGCCCAGAGGTTCACGGCGTCCCCGCTGTGTATCGGCGAGGACATTCAGCCTTCGTGTTCAACGAAGAGCTGTACATTTTCGGAGGGTACAGCGATGTGCTGGAGACCTTCTTAGCAGATATGCACAAGTACGACCCCGTGACGTCGTGTTGGACCGAAGTGAAGCCATGTGGGTCACCACCATCTCCCAGGTACTGGCATGGCTGCTCAGTGATGGGTGAAAGAGTGTTTATCTTCGGCGGCTTTGGACCGGCACTCAACCAGGATGAGATGCAGGATGCTGAGGAGCGATGGGCGCTGACAGATAATAAAGGGAACAAATTTTGTGAACGAAGAATTATTCACTGAAATCGATTCACCTCCAGCCCGGTGGTTTCTTCAAGCAAGTCACATTAACTCCACTAGGGCATGGCGCTCGTGATCAATTCTAGTTTGCCGTGCAGCCCCTGCTGGTCATGGCTTTCAAGGCAGATGGTAGACAGAGATATGTGACCGGTGGGCGGCGATTTCTGCTCTTATCCGGAAACAACTTACTTCTTTTGCGATGACTTCAGGACGCCAGTTATAACTTATTTCCGTATGTCTACCCTCACTTTGACGCTGCATTAAATTTTCCCTGATTTTATAGCCTGCTATTCATGGTCCTCTTTTCCCGATATGCATTCTAAATACAACCTGCAAGCACACGATCGGCATCTGTCTTGAATCTGAGCCGATAGAATTCGACAAAGCTTGTGTAACTGATTGTAGCAGGAGCAGATCATGTTAAAGGCAATCGACAGCATGCTGGCCAGTATTTGAAGCTTCTCGACCGCCTATTTACACTGGTGCAATGGCGCTCCAGCGCACCGCGCACGCCAGATACATTCTCGACGAGCCATCCCACGATGGTTTGGGAAATGTGTCTCTACATGACACCATCTTGAATAGACAAAGTCGTTTTGTGCCATGACGCGCTTTAGCCACACATTACCTTGCGCCGTGAAAATTCATCACCATCAACAGCAAAGGGAAGATGAGAGGATAGAACGTGATAGCCTCAGTGGATGGCCGAATGGGAAACAACGACCAACAGGAGTAAAGAGGCGGTGATGGAGGATTGAAACATTAGATGATAGGTGAAAATAAAAGCAAGGATGACAGGAAGGTAACAAAAAAAAGTGTCTATGGGTGAAAGGAAAGCACAGAATTATGGATTATAACACTGCCAGAAACGCCCTGGAAAAATCCTTTTGCTCGTAAAACAGAAAAAAAATACAATCGGCAACTGCAGCGCTTCTGTTCCACTACCGAGCGGAAAGAGACTGAGAACAAAGAAGCGGTTGAGGTCATGCCCTACATTCATCGCGTTTCATGTAACGTCGAGGGGTCAGGATTGCTTTCTCTACGCTGTGTAAACATCGCAGTATGTGCTCGTTTGGTGATTAATGTAAATAGTAGGCCGCAGTGTACGAAGGAGCACGATAAGAAGTTCACAAGTGTGTTTCAGGAGTTGCGCAGAAAGTTCCCCTCACTTCCGACAGGTTCTACATTGGACAGACTGGTATATGTTGAAATGAAGGGGCATGTGAACACAGACCGCAAATTCAGAATAATCCAGGAGGCCGTTTCAACAGCCGTCGTCAACAGCATAAGTGTGCAGTGCGAAGCACTCTACACTTATGCTGTTGACGACGGCTCCGAAGGCCAGCATATGAATGTCGAGTACGTACAGATGCCACGTGTATTTTGAAGGAATGTGCACGTAAATAAAGGAATATGCTCCTGTGGTTGATTGGTGGTAAATGTGACGAAGCTGTTTGCATTTCATGGCATAAGCTGAAATTTTATGAGCATTGTCCTGCATGTTCATGTTCGTTTCTGCGAGAAAAGAATGACCATGAGGTGTTTTAGGGAATAAAAAAAATGGCATAAGTATCACAAACCCTACGCGCCAGCTTAGTTAACAGTCGAAAGTTGCTGCAGGAAAGTGAGAGAGCTGATGATTTTCACAGCAGCAATATATTGCGCCGTTGTTTTGCCGCTGCGCTATTGTCACAGGTTTAAAGAAATCTTGCTTTGATTATTGTTTTGAACACCTTCACGGTGAAGAAATTGCGCAGAGAAGCCAGGCCAGCGTGTGCGCGTCTGCAACCTTGCTTGCCTAATTTCGACGACACGTACTGACCCAATAGATAAACAAGCCGATGCTTTTATGACTGTGCATATACATGGGAGCGTGAAATTTTTCATAAGACTTTGTATAATTCAGCTGGTTCCAAATGGCTATACCCTCAGGTCATGAGCTTCGACGTAGTACTTTTTTTTCGTAGCATAATGAACGCCGCCTAGTGCTTGAACCTGCCTTTGTACAACGTGCATAGTCTTCCTTTGTAAATCAGAACGTTAGCGGAAGGTAAGACAATATCTAGAGAATAATTGGGCAGTCACATGCTTGTAAGCGTTGAGTTGCAGATCTCCTATA
The DNA here is from genome assembly GCF_055824585.1 of Amblyomma mixtum. Taxonomy (NCBI): domain Eukaryota; kingdom Metazoa; phylum Arthropoda; class Arachnida; order Ixodida; family Ixodidae; genus Amblyomma; species Amblyomma mixtum. The sequence continues at coordinate 386,288,936 of NC_143014.1, read as the reverse complement.
CAGTGTTAAGTGGTGAACATTTTCAACCCTACACTTATTCTTCGATCCTTTCAGAGAAAAATACAGAGCCCTGAAAGGCAGCCTTCAGACGTCTGCAATCCGGCAGTTTTACAATGAACTATGGTCCACAACGAGCATTACTCTGAATCGATTTAAAGAAAGAAAGTACAGCTCGCGTTCTGATTCGACAACACATTTGTGAACACAAATGTCAACATATTCTCTACCTCCTCCGGCCGAATATCTGGATTCTCTCACTGAAGGTTCTTTGTTCTGGTTCCTTCTTACAAGAGCCCAGGTTTTTTTGTTTTTTTTTAGCGCAGCGGCATCCACCCCTAGACATTGCTGAAGGAATATTTATGTTTATGGCCGCCCCTTAAATGACGCCTTAATTTCCCATGGTGAGGGATAAAATAATGCGTCTTTGGTCAGGACTGCTCGTCACGGGCGCAAGCGTGGAAGCCTATGCATTTTATGTATACGCTATATCCTTTGGTTTAGGTTTATTGGGGTTTAACGTCCCAAAGCAACTCAGGCTGTGAGGGACGCCGTAGTGAAGGCCTCCGGAAATTTCGACCACGTGGTGTTCTTTAACGTGCACTGACATTGCACAGTACACGGGCCTCTAGAATTTCGTCTCCATCGAAATTCAGCCGCCGCGGCCGGGATCGAACCCGCGTCTTTCGGGCCAGCAGCCGAGCGTCGTAACCACTCAGCCACCGAGGCAGGGTACGCTATAACCTTTGTACGTCTATTACTTTTCCCTGCTACTTTCTCTTCTTCTCAGATCACGAGATTAAAAATTGCAGGGCACACATGCTCCTTCCTAAGCATATGAGGCGGTAGTGTTAATGGCCATATATACTGAATTTGTCATTCTCTACATTCATAGATTCCTGGGAGTTCCCATACCAATCCTGGGGCATCGGTGCAGCAGTTAAGCAATCCGCCGCTGCCCAGCGATGGCAGGTGCTGCCACCGGTGGGGCTTGTGAGACAGTAAGGAAGAATGTAGAAACATTTCTTGAAACAAATGAGATAAATGATGTTGAGTTCGTGTGGGTGGCTTTCCCATTCCAGGACTCGAGTGGCCATGGCTGCTTGATGAATTCGCTGGACGAGCGCTTCTTTTCCCGCCAGGGTGTCGCCGGATAGGTGCACCTCCCAGAGCTCAAATGACGTGCTAGGCGTCTTTGAAATGTTACGGTTTGCGTCCGTACCCACACGAGAAGTGGAAGAGTGTGGGACCTGTATCGGCGTACCGGGGGCAGATGCCACAATATGTTAGGGGGTACATTTTGCTGTATCTGGGTAGGTTTGGATATGTGTATAAGTCTGAGAGCTGGTGCGTCTTCAGTCTTCAGTGCTGAGCTTTTTGTGAGGGTGAGGATAAATCCTGCGGGTAGCCGCAGGATCTCGAGGCGTGCGCCGTAATTGGGTGGCAGGGGCACGAAGGTAAAGGGTGGGGATTGACCGGACGATTAGTTTTGCCGACCTAATTCGTTTGCACGAAGGAGGAATCTACAAGTTAGCCAGCCCCATAGACTTCTATGTAGAGGGCCAGGAGATCCCAGAGAGCAACAAGACCAGTACTCTGGGTTTCTGGGTCCAGAGGAACCTGACAGCATCCCACACCATTGAAACGCGGGCAACCTCTCGCACACACTGCCATGGCAGGCTGTTCGCTCACAATCCGATGGGCTGATTGTAATGACGTCACAAGCTCCCTTGGCCCAGATGGCCCTCCTAGGTTGCTTCTCCAGGAATTTTTCGTTCACGCCGCCGACGGGAAATGACGCCAGGTCTTCCGCTTAACAGTATCCTTAACGCTATCACGTTAATATGGGTGACCCTCCCACACTTGTGGCTGTATACATATACGAAATGTGCACTGTCTCATCCAGGCGAGCTGCAGTGAGGACGCAAAACTGGGTCTGCAAAAATGTGTGCTAACTTGGAATCCTTAGAAGGCATTGCAGCATTTACAAAAATCAAAGTACGTAGCTATGTGTAAATCACGTGCCGGTATGAACTTTTTTGCGTACAATACTAACATTTATTGACCGCATCTTCTGGGCTGAAATACCACCAGCGTAGTGGTCCCGGTCGTAGGAAGGAAACTTAAAAATGCGGTGATGCCGGCGACTGGGACCGCGACGAGGTACCCGGGCACCTTTCGCGGTACCTTGTCGACAGTTTTCGGGGTTCACCACTTGGCTCCGGGGGCGGCCGGACTTCGGTGATTCTTGTAGGAGGGGAGGCCGTTCGCGGACAGCCACTGTGTGATGAAGACCAGTCGCGACACGACGATGTAGCACGTGGCGGCGATCACCGCCAGGACGGCGAAGATGCACGCCCGCGGCATGCTCACCGCGTCCCGCTGGACAGAAGGGAGTACGTCGTCCGGGGTGGAAGGCCGCGGAGAACGGCGGTGCTCATCTCCACTTCGGAGCGGCTCTCGTCGCGGCTCTGTTTCGTCCGCGGACTCCTCCGGCACCCCGTGGATCGCGGCCTCGGGGATGTTCCGGCCTTTCGCCGAACGACTCCTGTCATTTGCCGTCGGTGATGCCATTCGCACCGGGGTCCCTATTGATAGCAGACGGGACATGTGCGTCTTTCCAGGACCACTGAGGGCTTGTACTCTGGGCGTGGATCGCGCGGCTTGCGCGCGGCATGAGCTGGCACCGTCCTAATTGTCATTCACTTTCTCCGTCTAATATGAAAGCCGCGTTCTTTCTGTCGCGAGACATGGACATTGCCAGAACAGATTTATCTGGTAGGAATTCTTCGTTGTTTGCACTATTTCTTACTAAGATAACGCAAATTATAAAAGGAAGAACACATTTCGCAGAATAGTTGTATAGTGACCTGATATTCGGCGTCAGAGAAGACGACGAAGACGAGATTGGCACAGCGAGCAGACGCCAGAAAGAGAAAGTATTTTTTTAATGAAAGAAGAGTAGAAGAAAGGAACACATCACAGCGCGTCTGGGGTACAAAGAAACAAGCAAATATAAGAGTACTCATGGAAGGAAAAAACAAATGAGCGGAAGATTCCTCTGTGGGCTTTCATTAGACGGAATTAGAATTTTACATGTACGGGGGAGAGAGGGAATTTTATTAAAGTTGACTTTGGCTTCGAAGGTAAAACTTTTATCTGGAATTGCCCAGCGCTGACTATAATCTCCAGCGCACGGCGGGCCAACAGATGTTGGTGGCTGGGCAGCCAGTAGTCCCACGAGGCTCAGTGGATGGGCGGTTGGGGGATGCTCACCACACATTCCCAGACCATGTTGCATGGAGTCTGCGAGCCTGCGCATAAGATACAAGTTGTAGTTGTGTCAGCGGAGAGGCTGGCTCGTCGGTTCTGTGGCGTCGGGAAAATGCCTGTCTGTAGCTGCCGATACAGGACAGCTTCCTTTCTCGAGAGTGAACGCTGAGGGGAGGGGGGAGGCGAGATACAGTGTGGTCGAACGCTTGTATTTCGAAGCAAATTTTTTCGCCACCTCATGGTTGTTTTCAAAAACCTGACTACCAAAAGCCTTTTCGATGCCACGGGTCACTTCACAATCTTTCTGCGCACGAAAACAATTGTTCAGCACCCCCCTCTGATCAAGCTGAGAATTTCTAAAGCGGACCATGCAAAAAGGTTGTCACCAGCTCATGTCGATCCTCCATTTTAGGAGAACTTACCTTCACCTTCGTTGTCACCTCAGCTACGTCGGAGAAGTCATCAGATACTGCATCTTCGAGAGCTGCGTGATCGTTGTCTTCAAAACCTTTCGACCTACTCAGATTGAGTAGCACTCAACGTCTACAGGGCAATCGTAGTCGAAGTAGATGAACCGCCTGTTGTCTTCCTACCCAGCGACCGGTTTTAGGCTTTCGTCTTTTGTTCGCGAGAGTGGGAATGCATTTGTTAGCTACCTACAGGAGACCTATAATCAGGTGCTCGCTATTCTACCTGTCAGTTTCCCCTTACCCTTGTCCGAGTTTTGTACTTCTGAATGGCGCAACAGATGAATAATACATTCCGACGGGCCCAATCGCAAGGGATTCTGAACACGAATTCGGCATCCACGGTCATGAACTGAAAAGAAAAGTCATACTCGAGAAAATTCTACCAACAATCATAGTCCTCTGAACATTGGTACGCATATTTAAGTTAGGAAAGTGGTATAACACGAACGCAAGCATGCATGGGTTTTAAGACGAGACTCCAAAACCAGGTCCCTCAAACTAAAAGTCTTCATTCACACCCTGTAGATTTAGTTTGGATATTCACAGGATTTTTGATGTCGGAGATGTATTTCGCAATTGAAAGCACAGGCATTCTCCTGGTGGCTAGCAAGGATTTTACTCACCATCATGTTTGCTACCATTATGGATCAACTCTCAAATGCGACGGGGCACTGATTGCATTATCTCCTCTGATAACACTAAGAAATTCATTAAATACGTGAGTGGTGCTCTTCAGTATGTTTGTCGTTTGAAACTTGCCGTTCTCCTGACTAAAATTTTAATATTGACGTAATGGCAACGGTAGGTTTCAAAAGAGAAACACTTTGAAGAACACCACCCACATATTTAATAAATTTCTTGGTGCTATCGGAGGGGGAACGATTAGCTAACGCAATCAGTGTCCCGTCGCATTTGAGAGTTGCCTCATAGTGGTAGCAAACATTCGAAAAGACAAGAAAAACTGCGTACATGAGATTAACTTTCTGAAGAACCGAAATAGGCGGCGTGCTGACACACTTGTCGCAAGTTTTAATACCGTGAAACGCTTCTTTGACCACCCTTTCGGAAGTTGGGAAGAAAAGGTCATGTTTTCAAATACAGGTTTCTAATAAACTTTTTCTTACCCTCACCTTTGCCTCTAAATCTCTCGCAATTGTGTGCTAAATGGCCTCCTGGATTATTCTGAATTTGCAGCCTGTGTTCACATGCCCCTTCATTTAAACATATCCCAGTCTGTCCACTGCAGAACCTGTGGGAAGTGAGGGCAACATTCTGCGCAACTCCTGAAACACACTCGCGAACTTCTTATCGTGCTCCTTCGTACACTGCGGCCTATTATTTATATTAATCACCAAACGAGCACATACTGCGATGTTTACACAGCGTAGAGAAAACAATCCTGACCCCTCGACGTTACATGAAACGCGATGAATGTAGGGCATGACCTCAACCGCTTCTTTGTTCTCAGTCTCTTTCCGCTCGGTAGTGGAACAGAAGCGCTGCAGTTGCAGATTGTATTTTTTTCTTTTTTACGAGCAAAAAGATTTTTCCCGGGCGTTTCTGGCAGTGTTATAATCCTTAATTCTGTTTTTTCCTTTCACCCGTACACACGCTTTTTCTTGCTACCTTCCCGTCATACTTGCTTTTATTTTCACCTAACGTCTAATGTTTCAATCCTCCATCATCGCCTCTTTACTACGATTGGTCGTTGTTTCCCATTCGGCCATCCACTGAGGCTATCACGTTCTATCCTCTCATCTTCCCTTTGCTGTTGATGGTGATGAATTTTCATGGCGCAAGGTAATGTGTGGCTAAAGCGCGTCATGGCACAAAACGACTTTGTCTATACAAGATGGTGTCACGTACATACACATTTCCCCAACCATCCACCCAAACCATCGTGGGATGGCTCGTCGAGAATGTATCTGGCATGCGCGGTGCGCTGGAGCGCCATCACACCAGTGTAAATAGGCTGTCGAGAAGCTTCAAATACTGGCCAGCATGCTGTCGATTGCCTTTAATACGATCTGCTCCTGATACAATCAGTGACACAAGCTTTGACGAATTCTATCGGCTCCGATTCAAGACAGATACTGATCGGGTGCTTGCAGGTGGTATTTAGAATGCATATCGGGAAAAGAGGACAATGACTAGCAGGCTACAAAATCAGTGAACATTTAATGCAGCGACAATCTGAGGGGAGACATACGGAAATAAATTATAACTGGCATCATGAAGTCGTCGCAAAAGACGTGAGTTGTTTCCGGACAAGAGCTTAAATCGACGCCTACCACCAGATATCTCTATCTACCATCTGCTTTGAAAAGGATGACCAGCACTGGCTACGCGATAACCTAGAATTTATCAGGAGCTTCAAGCAGAAGTGGCGTTAATGCGACTGGCTTGAAGAAACCACCGGGCTGGAGGTGAATCGGTTTGGTTTGGTTTATGGGGTTTAACGTCCCAAAGCGACTAAGGCTATGAGAGACGCCGTAGTGGAGGGCTCCGGAAATTTCGACCACCTGGGGTTCTTTAACGTGCACTGACATCGCACAGTACACGGGCCTCTAGAATTTCTTTCGAAGAGAAATTCTAGCCGCCTTGGCCGGGATCGAACCCGCGTCTTTTGGGTCAGCAGCCGAACACCATAACCGCTGAGCCACCGCGGCGGCGGAGGTGAATCGAGTTCAGTGAATAATTCTTCGTTCAGAAAATTTGTTCTCTTTATTATTACGAAAACGAGGAGGCCCGGAGCGACGTGAATATAAACAAAACACTAGCGACTTTCTTGCTTGCGCAAAAATAGATAACTGAAGGAAGGCGTTTTTTGCGTATAAAAGAAGTGCTTATTTCTGTGTCAAGCAGCTGCGCCGAAGTTCCGTCTCACCGTACCAGCAAGATGGCTTCGCCGCAGGCACTGAATTTGCTTGAGATGCAGCATATACTACCGACTATGATGGGTGAGAAGTGATAGCGTAGGCTATTTCTCTAATGAAAGGTGGTAAGTGGCGTAGATCCACCCGTGCATCAATTACTGCAAGTAGGCACAGGTTGTGCAGTGTCGGTGCCAAGTGGAAGACGTGCAGATCGGTCAGGCCCTTCGCTCCTCAGCAACCTGCCTCTCATCCTGGTTGGGTGCCGGTCCAAAGCCGCCGAAGATAAACACTCTTTCACCCATCGCTGAGCAGCCATGCCAGTACCTGGGAGATGGTGGAGAGCCACATGGCTTCACTTCGGTCCAACACGACGTCACGGGGTCGTACTTGTGCACATCTGCTAAGAAGGTCTTCACCACATCGCGGTACCCTCCGAAAATGTACAGCTCTTCGTTAAACACGAAGGCGGAATGTCCTCGCCCATGCACAGGGGGAACGCCTTTTATCTCTGGGCGCACCCAAGAAGAGGTGGTCGTTTCAAAATAGTATAGGATGAGCGAACGGTCTTTTGGGCTGCCACCGAGCAAATACGTGCGGGTCCCGATGGTAGACTCAGTGTGGCTGGCACGTAGAAGCGGAGCCTCTCCAGTGGTGGGGAGACGATGCCACACTCCAGTATCCAAGTCAAGGACCCGCATATGTGGAAAAGAATCACAGTCACTGAAGATATACTTGTGGTGACCCACAACACAAGCTCCGCTGCCGAAAAGCGATGAGGGCACCTCACCAGACACCTCCAGACGGCTGCATGTCATCGTGTTTGAGTCGAAGCGAAGCACACATGGCCACCTGTTCGGGCCGCCCCACAGATACGCACAGTGGCCGTACGCTACAACTGTGTGGCGGGAAATGTTAATCGGTTGGCATCAGGAAGTTGCGTCTGCACCATATCCCACCGGCGCGACGCGGGGTCGAAGATGAAGACGTGGACCAAGTTCCATGCCGTGTGCCGACTGTCGAACGAGTAGACTTGCCGTTGATGCGTACAGCCCTGTGGGCGACATGCTCTGGAACGCCGTTTAGCCGCACCGTCCACATCCTGCAGATACAGCTGCTTCTGTGAGAAACAAGGCCCGGTTATTCCAGCTGTGGTGGCGGCGTCATACGGCTTTTTTCTGAAGCAGCGTAATGGTGATCGGTATTCGCGGCATCGAAAAAGAAGTTTATTATGCGAAGCATATTACTAGAACTACACTACACCCCGTCGAGCGCGGCGGTGGAGCTACCATTGACCTTCATTTGACCCTGATTGGATTACATTTGATTAGATTGGATTGGATTGCAATGAATTGGATTCGATGGGATTGGATTGGTTTGCATTGGATTGCATTGCATTGGATTGGAGTGGATTGAATTGGATTGGAATGGATTGGATTGGATTGGATTGGATGGGATTGGAGTGGAGTGGAATGAATTGGATTTGATTGGAATGTATTTGATGGGATTGGATTGGTTTGAATTGGAGTGCAGTGGAGTGAATTGGATTGGAACGGATTGAATGGGATTGGATTGGATTGCATTGAATTGCATTGGATGGGATTGGATTGGAGTGGAATGAATTGGATTGGATGGGATTGGATTGCATTGGATTGGATGGGATCGGACTGGAGTGGAATGAATTGGATTGGACTGCATTGGATTGGATGGGATCGGATTGGAGTGGAATGAATTGGATTGGAATGGAATGGATTGGATTGGATGGGATGGGATTGGTTTGGATTGCATTTGATTGGATGGGATTGGATTGCATTGGATTGAATTGGATTGCATTGTATTACCGATGCATCACCACAAGTCTAACCACAAGCACCACCACCAGCTACACTACGAGTTGTACCATGGCGTACGTACGGATATGGCTTTCGCAATTGCCGGGCTTAACCAAGCTAAGCCACATATTTTTTTTTTCGATGACAACAAACATACAAAACAAAACGGCTGAACTCAAAGGTCTGATCATACAAGCACATGCGCAGTGCCGCTGCACTGAGCACGTCAGTAAGGCAGTAAGAAAGCCGACACTCGACCGCCGCGCAGGATGATGAAGTATGTCGACCATTTGCGCAAAAACTCAGCCTCGCTCATTGACACTGCGTCCACGCATGCTTGCTCAAAGAGGCGCGTGCGGAGGCGCTGCAACATTGGAAACATCGCTCTTTGCGAACGACCATTCAAGGAAGCCACTCCACGCGGCGTGAGCGGACATAGAGCGTCGACGGGTGACTATTTCCGTTAGATTTTGGAATACTTTTGTCATTTTATGACACTCACACGAATGAATGAATACTTTGATTACTTTGTTCCGGTCGAACGCGTCATCTAAAACTGTCAATGGAAGAGAGCAAAATCCGGCACAACACGGGCGCCACACACGATCCGATACATATGCCACTTTTTTGTACTTTTTTTCAGCGCCCTGCAAGCTGAAAAGCCTGTGCCCTAGAGTGAATGGTGAGGAGAAAAATAAGGGATGCCTAGCGAAGCTCCAATTCAGATATATTGGTTGCAATGTTGGAATCAACTATGAGATACCCCTCAGTAGTGGAAGAGTGTATATTGGCCAATCTGGATGTTGTTTGAATAAGCGCTTGCGGGAACACGAAAGATGCCTAGAGCAGGGGACCGTAACAAACTTGGCTGTTCATTGTAGATCCTGTGATCGGGCAGGCACATGCATGCCATTGCTAAAACATACTCGGGTTATCGGAAGAGGCGATGATGATGCCTCTCGGGTGTTGACAGAGGCGTTCCACATCAGGAAGAAGGGATCTGTGCGTGTCAGCTGCCCGTCGGTGATACTCTAACGAGTACAAGTTTATAGATAGGATTATCTTACGAAATGTATGATCGACAGCGTCGCCTGGCATGTGCGCATGCACGCAGTCTACGGAATATGAGCAGATTCTGTACTGGAACCAGTGTACAAAATGACTGTTTCATCTGGCAATAAAATAAGTTCAGAGTAGCGCTCCTTTCTGTCTGTGTTCTGTCCCCGTCCTTTCTTAGTCCTTTTGCGCTAAAAGCTTTTACATTACCAAGATGAACCAACTCGCCCAGCAGAACGTGTTACTGAACCTAGACTTCATCGCCAGCTTCAGGAAAAAGTGGCGGTGATACGGTTCTCTCGGATCAACCACCAGGCTGGAATGGAATCAATTTCCGAGAATAGTTCTCCGTTCGGAAAATTTGTTCTTGGTAATATTTGAAAAAAAGTGCCGCCTCAGAGTTTCATGAAATAAACAAAACACTAGTGACTTTCTTACTTCGACGAAAATCGAGCACTGAAGGAAGGCGTTCATTGCGTATAAAAGAAGAGTCTATTGCTCTGTCCAGTAGCGGCGCCGATGTTGTATTATCGCCGCACCCCCAAGCTTGCTTACGCCGAAGGCACTCCATTTGGTTGCCACTCCGCATCTACCATCGACTACGATGGGAAGGAAGTGATAGCGTAGACCATTTCTTTAATGAAGGGTGGTAAGGGGCGTAGATCCAGCCGTGCATCAATCACTGCAAGTAAGCACAGGTTCTGCAGCGTCGGTGCCAAGTGCAACACCTGGAGATCCGCCAGCGCCCTTCACTCCTCAGCAACATGCCACTCATCCTGGTAGGGTGCCGGCCCGAAGCCACCAAAAATAAACACTCTTTCACCCATCACTGAGCAGCCATGCCAGTACCTGGGAGATGGTGGTGAGCCACATGGCTTCACATCGGTCCAGCACGACGTCACGGGGTCGTATTTGTGCACATCTACTAAGAAGGTCTTCAGCACATCGCGGTACCCTCCGAAAATGTACAGCTGTTCGTTGAACACGAATGCTGAATGTCCTCGCCGATACACAGGGGGAACGCCTTGTACCTGCGGGCGCACCCAGGAACAGTTGGTCGTTTGAAAATAGTATAGGATGAGGGAACGGTCTGCTGGGCTGCCGCCGAACACATACATGCGGGTCCCGATGGCAGACGCAGATTGGCAGGCATGTAGAACCGGAGCCTCTCCGCTGGTGGGGACACGATGCCACTATAGGGTATCCAAGTCAAGGACCCGCATATCTGGCGAAGGATCCCAGTCACTGGAGATATACTTGCGGTGACCCACAACACAAGCTGCGCTGCCGTACATCGATGAGGGCACCTCACCGGACACCGCCAGACGGCTGCATGTCATCGTGTTTGGGTCGAAGCGATAAAGAACACTTGGAAATGGCCAGTTGGGCGGGCCGCCTCACAGATGCGCGCAGTGGCCGTACGCTACAAATGTGGGGAGGGAAATGGTAATCGGCCCGGCGTCGGGAAGTTGCGTCTGCACCACATCCCACCGGTGCGATGCGGGGTCGAAGATGAACACGTGGACCAAGTTCAATGCCGGGTGGCAACTGTCGAACGAGTAGACCTTGCCGTTGATGCGTAAAAAGAGAAGTTTATTTTTTTCTAATGTCAACAAAAAAACAATGCAAAACTGCTGAACTCAAAGCTCTGATCAGTCAAGCACATGCACAGTGACGCAGCACTGAGGACGTCAGTAAGGCAGTAAGGTTTGGTTTGGTTTATGGGGTTTAACGTCCCAAAGCGACTAAGGCTATGAGAGACGCCGTAGTGGAGGGCTCCGGAAATTTCGACCACCTGGGGTTTTTTAACGTGCACTGACACAGCACAGTACACCGGCCTCGAATTTCTCCTCCAAAGAAATTCAGCCGCCGCGGCCGGGATCGAACCCGCGTCTTTCGGGCCAGCAGCCGAGCACCATAGCCATTGAGCCACCGCGGTGGCAGTAAGGCAGTAAGAAAGCCGACACTCGACCGCCGCGCAGGACGATGAAATATGTCGACCATTTGCGCAAGAACTCATCCTCACTCATTGACAGTGCGTCCACGCATGCTTGCTCAAAGAGGCGCGTGCGGAGGCGCTGCAACATTGGAAACATTGCTCTTTGCGGACGCCCATTTAAGGAAGCCGCTCCACGCTGCCGCCATAAAACGAACATGCCGACACACAAGAGCATATTTGTAAACAGTTCGCGTGAACTAGTGCGCGCTTCGAGGCGGGTTAAAAACATCCGTGACACTAGTACCCAAAAGGTGCGCGCCACTACACAGTCGAACATAGCGTGCCGCAACGTTTCTAAAAGACCGCATTGCGGGCATCGGGCGGAGGGCGCCACCCCCCACACCGCAAGGCGGTCTCTTGTGGGCAGGACCCGCCAGCCTCGCAGCCAGCCGAAGTCCCTGACATCTGCAGGAAGCGCAGCTGAGGTCAGTTGGCGCCAGCGTGCCCGTATCGTTTTCTGGAGTTGTTCGCGGGTCAGCTCAGCGACCGTTAGTGCTTCACACATCCTGGAGGGCGGGGTTTCATCAACATCCAGATCGGGCACGCTGGCAGTCAACGACGCCAGTGTGCGACGCATATTAACGAAAAATGGCGGCGGCTGCTCGGCTGTAGGGCCAGCCATGTGTTGTGTAAAAAACACATTACGCGCTGTCCCCAGAAAGTATGCGATGAGTGTTCTCCCGGGATAGTCTGGGTTGCGCACAAGATCTCGTGCTCCTCGCAAAGCGAGCACATTGCTCATGCTGCGGATGCAAGGTATACCAAACCCACCCATGTACGATGGAAGGCGCATGAACATTCGTGACACAAGTTCGGTTTTGCCCGCCCAAACGAAAGAGCCACAGGCCGAGGTTAGCCTGCGAGCAAACCTGCGCGGTGGGTTTGCGACGCGGGGGACAAAAAAACATGCGGCTAGGATTGTGGACTTAACTATATAGCAGCGCTCTGCCATTGAAAGGCGGAAAGTTGACGACACCGAGAGGCGTTTCTCAGCGTTCGTGCGGAGGTTAGTCCAGGTTTCGCGGGCTACTTCTCCGCTGGCGAGGAATACTACTCCCAGGACTTCTACTCCCAGGACTTCTACTCCCTGCACCCACTCCACCTCGCCCGCAAGGTTCGGTGTGAAGGTGCCAAACCTTAGTGCCTTGCTTTTTGCCCTGTTCAATAGGGCCCCCGATATCTCGCTGTACTCGAGAAACAGCCGCGAAGAAGCTGCGTAGCTATCCTCGTCCTTGAGGAAAAGCGACACGTCATCGGCGTAGGCCGATACCTTGATTTGGCCCTGGCCAGGCAGATGGAAGCCGCGTATGGATGGGCTGTCGTTAATGCGCCGGATGAGTGGATCCAGGCATAACACGAAGAATGTTGGGGAGAGGGGGCATCCTTGCCTTATGCCCCTGGTGACTGAGAAGGGAGCGCTCTGGTGGCCGTTTACGGAGAGACGAGCATTCAGACGAGCTCCACAGATACGCGCAGTGGCCGTACGCTACATCTGTGGGGAGGGAAATGGTAATCGTCCCAGCGTCGGGAAGTTGCGTGTGCACCACATCCCACCGGTGCGATGCGGGGTCGAAGATGAACACGTGGACCAAGTTCAATGCCTGGTGGCAACTGTCGAACGAGTAGACTTTGCCGTTGATGCGTACAGCCATGCGGGTGACATGCTCTGGAAGGCCGTTTAGCCGCACCGTCCACATCCTGCAGATACACCTGCTTCTGTAAGAAACAACGCCCGGTCATTCCAGCGATGGCGGTGGCATCATGCGGCTTTTCTCTGAAGCAGCAATATGGTGACCGGTATTCGTGGCGTGTGCAGGCTTAGTGCGTCGACGGGTGAATACTTCCGTTAGATTTTTGAATATGTTTGTCATTTTATGACACTCACATGAATGAATCTTCGAAAAAGGACGTACTCTTGCAGTTACAAAGGTTAAAAGCGCTAAAAGCCGTTATAAAGTGCGCATAAGTGGTCAGGAGGGCTCTTCTGCCATTACGGGTTTGTTTCAGAGCAAACTGCTTTTTTGACGCCACATGATATGTGCTTAACGCTTTCCAATCGAGAATTTTGTTTAGTTAATCGGTCATGCCAGTCGCATTGATAGGGCTTGAATATATGGCGGCCTTAAGAAAAAACGTGAAATACATATTGTATAATGCTTAAATCCTGGGCTACTTTTTTCTTTCATTTCGCGCATGTTTTGTTGCTGCCTTATCGTCTAGCAGGTGCTTGGTATAGGTGTCATGCAGCTCTGGTCTATTCATATCGCGATCAACAACCACTTTGTTCAACCTTGCCGCGATGGTGGAAATGTGGTGTGAATCGTTGGTATTAAGGCGAAAGCCTTTAATGTCTCATCGTTGTAAGCAGCAGTTGTCGACAGAGAATGTCACGCTTTTCAGTTGGTCGAAACTGTCGTGACGTCACAGTGCGCCAATTTCAAACGGGGCCAATTGTACTTTGGCTAGTAACCATGCAACCAATTGAAGGGACCATATAGTGATGCTCCAAGTAAGTGGGACTGAGCTTAGTTAATTGCTTAATTACCCAATTAGCCTAATTAACTTCTCTAGTCAGGCCATATAAATAAATAGAACCTAGTAAGAAATTGGTCGAGCTCGGGAATCGAACCCCGGTCTTCGGAGTGCGAGACGAGCATGCTATCCACTCCGCCATGCCAGCTCGATGGTTTGGAATGAACAAAGGCACGTCTAGTGAATACGGTGTCTTCGCTCACTGCCATCCTCCTCCCTTCCCTTCCGGCGAGGTTTAGGTGTCCACCGAGATATGAGAGAGAAATACATTTCCTTTCCTCAAAAACCAATTTACCGACGAGCGAGGCGTAGAACCGAATGGGCGATGGCGTTCTATGGACTCCCTGGCAGCGTTGCAAGACGCTCTCGCGTTCCACTCTTAGAGGCGAAGCTTAACATCTTAACCACACATCAGTGACCACACTTTAGGTCAAAAAAGTGCACCCCCCCCCCCTCTGAATTTTGACGGGTGTCCACCGAGATATGTGAGACAGTTACTGCGTAATTTTCTTTCCTCAAATACAATTTTCATTTTCTTCATTACGGGCCATCCTCGTCTTTCTTCTTTCACTCCCACTTCCTCCGTTCCTCTACGGTGCGGTTCAGGTGTCCACCGAGATGACAGAGATTTACTGCGCCATTTCCTTTCCTCAAAAACCGTTGCGTTGAAACGGCAAGGCATCGCGCCGAACGGGTGGTGGCGTTCCGTGGACTCCCTGGCAGCGCTGCAACACGCTGTCGCGTTCCACTCCTAAAGGCGAAGCTTAAGCTTAATTAGCAGTTAATTAGTATTCAGGCATTAATCAGTAATTAACCATTAATTAGCGATTTGTCATCACTTAGTAATTAGTACTCAATTGCATGTGACGCCACCAGTGCCACAGAAGCACTGAAAGTGGTGCGGAAAACGCTTTCGCCTCTACGCACTTTAGACAGCCAAAGTGCCCCCTGAATTTTTTTTTTCGCCTTTTCATTTCCTGTTCTGGTAAGAAATGCCTAAGGGGCCTGAATACCTGGAGCTGTTTCTGGTGAAATAGAAACTTGTGATTTGCTCACTGTGCCTTCTATATATACCTCTATATACATGGATTTGAGGAAAGGAAGTGGCACAGTATCTGTCTCACATATCTCGGTGGAAGCCCCAACCGCTCCGTGAGGGAAGGGAGGAAGGCGGGAGTGAAAGAAGAAAGAGAGAAGGAGGGGCCGTAGTGGAGGGCTCCGGAATAATTTACACCACCCGAGGATCTATAATGTGCATTTACATCGCACAGCACACGGGCGCTTTTTGTGTTTTCCCTTCATCAAAGCGCAGGCCGCCGCGGCTGGGTTCGAACCCGGTTACTCCTGCTGAGTAGCCGAGCATGCTAACCTCTGAGCCACCACGGCGGCTATCTACCGGTTGTGGGAAACGTGTTCCGAGCGGAGCGCCGCGACTGGAAGCTGTTGAAGAGGCGATCTGCAACCCACAGCGCGAAAGTGTGTTGCTGTTTAACCCGAGACGTCATCGGTTGCGGTAATAGCATCACGTCCTCGTGCAGTGGCCAGCGAAGCTGACCTGCTTGCTCCGCCGCGGGTTGCAGTCCTGCACTAAATCTGGCGGAACAGTTACCACTAGTAGCGGGAATTGCAGCGACAGAATGACATGCCCGCAGACCTCAGGACTCCCGTATACGTCATTCTGACCAGATTTTGGGGGCGCAAGCATTTTGGACCTCGGAATGTAGATCTTGAGAAAAAACAGCGCTTGCAGACAAAGGACCAAAACAAGAAAAACACACAACTGCGCTGTGAAATAGAGGGAATGATGCGCACGCGCACAGATCAGCAAAGTGGGAGCATGGAAAGAGCCAACACATAGACCAACTATTCTTTCCGTCACTGATAACCAACAACGCAGCCAAAACAAGCGAGAAAAGAAAAAAGAAAAAAGAGAAAGAAACAACGGGGGAAACAAAGGCAGGGAGCGTAAAGAAACAATTCCAGAAAGTTCTAAAAAGATCTCGAAGAAGCCAACAACCAAGACGGCTAAACGAATGACGATGAAATTTGACAAAGATGAAGGCACTAAAAACTGAGCAGACAAGCATAAAAGGTGCAGGAACAGCCTGCGGAACTGACACTCCACAAACTCCATCTGCCTCTTTGCCACCAGATCCACTTCTGACACATCTAACATCTTCAGCCTCCCTCAGGCAGCGTACACGTGCTCTTATTCCCCCTGTACCTACCCCCTTCCCCCCAACCTATCACGGGTGGAGGAGGTCTCTATGAGGCTGCCGCGTGTCGGAGTGGCCCTTACGCCTGCTGTTCGCAACCAGTGGAAAAGTGACAAGATTCCTGCGCCGCAAAAATGCCCTCACTGCGAGGCACCCGCTTCCGACACCAATGTCCACCACCTACTGTGGACATGTCCCGGAACTTCACTGGTGCGCGCTCGAGTTCTTCAAGAGGCAGGACTGTCTGCAAACAATGACTCTAGTTTGAACGTGTGGGTAACTAAAAACATTTACGCCCGAAGCTTATGTGACTTTTTACACGCAACCGGGCTTCATGCATTTCTGTAACTGATTCTACCCTTCGTGACTAACACCACGTTTTATGCCGCGCGGCACACTCAGCGCCACAAATATATAAATAAAAGCCTGCGGAAGATGTAAAAAATCGGCACGGCGAAAAGATGACGGAATTAAAAGCGTTAAAACAGATAAAAGCAAAAACCTGACAAGCCGAAGACAACAAAAACAAGCAGGAAAGGTGGTCACTAAAAAATGAAATTGATCAGACAACAGATCTCTAAAAACAAGCAATGAATCGTAAAAAACGTGTGGGCGATAAAACCTAAGGTGAAATAACAGAGAAGTTTTTACAGAAAAGTTTAAGATGGCAAAAATCGCAAAACGTGGGCGCCAACAAAACATCACGGGATGAAACCAAAAGAATGCACTGAATCAAATCGAAGCAGAGAGGAATGAACACTCTTTGTCTAACAGCGCAACTGATGGTGTGCTAACGCACTCATCTTTTAGCTTGATAATAGTGGCTGCTTCGATGATTTCTCGGGTCAGTTGATTTAAGTTTTTTGCCAGAATATCTGTTTCCTTGAAAGTGGGGGAGATGCGTCGGCAAGGACTGCAATCACGACAGTGGATGGCCAAATTACCGGACCTTATATCCTCAGCATTAGCTTTATGCTCTAGTAACCGCTTGTTGATACATCGGCCTGTTTGGCCGATGCACTTCCAGCCGCAGGGTAAAGGCATCGATCCTTCTTGTTCTGCTCCTTTGTCTGCAAGCGCTGTTTTTTCTCAAGATGTACCCCAACCAACTCGCCCAGCAACACACCTTGCTCGGAATGTAAGCGATCTTGTCGTGGGGCGCGTTTGAGTTCGGCTTTCCAAGCGCGTTGATCTGCTTTTCCAACAGCCGCATGTTCGCACACATTATTCACAGCCGCATTATTCACACGGTTCATTTCACAGAAGGCTATCTAATATTAGAAATTCCCTCTCTTGTAGTGCGAGATGATATGAAATGTGCGCTGCCTCATCCAGGCGAGCTGCAGTGCAGACGCAAAACTAGGTCTGCAAAAAGCTTTGTTAACTTGGAAGCCTTAGAACGTATTTCAGCATTTCAAAATCAAAAGAGCGTAGCTATGTGGAAATCACGTGCTGGTACCAACTTTGTTGCGTACGATAGTAACAATTATTGACCGCATCTTCGGGGCTTATCAGCGTAGGGGTCCCAGTCGTAGGAACGAGGCGTAAAATTGCTATCACGGCGGCCGCGACCCTGCTCCTCCAACCGGTGCCGCCTTGCAAGGCACCTGGTGCGGTACCGCGCCGAAAGCCCGGCATCTATATCCGCGGGGCTCCCCACTTGGCTCCGGGGGCGGCCGGACTTCGGTGATTCTTGTACGTTTGGGAGAAGCTCCTGTAAACCCCGCTGCGGCCCTCGCAGGCCGAGCCCAGTTTCGAACGCACTCGCAGCCTGCTAAAGGTGGTGCCCTTCGGCCAAACGCAGTTCGAATGCCAGTAGACAAGCGCAACGGCCTTTCCTCATACGTGAGGACGAAGCAGCCCTTCCGGAGGGAGAAACTCCCTTAGCGCCTACACACTGACGCCTGCAGTTCTGTCCACAGAGCGCAGAACTCGCGCACTGATCCACTGGCACACAGCAGGATCATGCGCATAAAAAAAGCACCTCCAGTTTTTACTGCTGCTGATTCTCCTGCTGTGAGCTAGTGGATCAGTGCCAGTGTCAGACGCTGAGGAAGTTTTTCCCTGCGCAAGGGCTGCTTTGTCGTCAGGTCAGTTGTTCCCATAAAAAGAAATGTTTGTGCAAGATCTGTTCCGCTCTACGGACGGAAAGGCGAGGTACAGTGTGGTCGAACGCTTGTATTTCAAAGCACATATTTTCGCCACCTCATGGTTGTTTTAAATAACCAGACTCTACCAAAAGCCTTTTCGATGCCACGGGTCACTTCACAATCTTTCTGCACACGAAAACAATTGTTCAGCGCCCCACTCAGATCAAGCTGAGAATTTCTAAAGCGGACCATGCACAAAGGTTGTCCCCTGCTGATGCCGGTCCTCCATTTTAGGAGAACTTACCTTCACCTTCGTTGCCACTTCTGCTGCGTCGGAGAAGTCATCAGATACTGCATCTCCGAGAGCTGCGTGATCGCTGTCCTCCGAGCCTTTCGACCTACTCAGATTGACTAGCGATCAACGTCTACAGTACCATCGTAGTTGAAGCCGATGAACTTCCCTTTGACTTCCAACCCACCGAGAGTTTTGAGGGTTTTATCGTCTGCTCGTGAGAGTGAGAAGGGAGTCAGCTACCCACAGGAGACCTATCATTGGGTGCTCGTTTCTCTAACAGTCAGTTTCCCCTTACCCTCGCCCGAGTTTCGTACTTCTGAGCGGAACAACAGATCAATAATTTATTCCAAATGGCCCAATCGCAAGCGATTCTGAACACGAGATAATCTTAAACTTATTCGGTATCCATGATCATTAACAGAAAAAGGTCATCATATTCGAGATAATTCTACGAACTGTCATAGTCCCCTGGTCATTGCAAACATATTTCAGGAATGAAAGTAGTATAAAATGAACGCAAGCGTACTCGGGTTGTAAGACAGGACTCCAAAACCAGGTCCTTCAAACTAAAAGTCTTCATTCACGCGCTGTAGCTTTAGTTGGGATATTCACAGGATCTTCGATGTCTGAGAAGTATTTTGAAACTGAAAGCACAGGCATTCACCTGGTGGCTAGCAAGGATTTTACTCATCATTATGCTTGCTACCACTATGTATCAGCGAAAATATGCGACGGGACACTGATTGCGTTAGCCTATCCTTCCGCCTCTGATAACACCAGGAAATTGATTAAACACGTGATTGATTGTCTTCAATAGCTTTCTCCTTTGAAACCTGCCGTTCTCTTGACCAAACTTTTAATATTGACGTATTGGCGTATCGACAATGGCAAAATTGTCCTATTTCATGAAATATCTAATTACAAAGCAAACACATTGAAATTCGACATTGCAGGAAGGAAAGCACAAATGTAGCGCATCACTGAGTTAAGCTGTAAGAAAGTTTAAGCAGCAGCAAACACAGCGGCAGCGCCCAGTACAGAATTTTCGAAAAAAAAAGTGTACTATGAACTCACATCAAACCTAGAAGATTTCGCTGCAGGAAGTAAACGGGTTGAACCTTGTATCATCACAACTCCCGAGAAAATGTGACCTGAGGTCTTACGTTTCATCAGTGCATGATGATGGGCTAGCTCATTTGATATGACTACAATATAACCGCAAAAATTTGTTGTCTCATCTTTTCTTTGCGTCAGCGTTTATTGTGAAAACATTCTTTAACGAGGTATAACTAGCTCACCGAGTATGTGTTAAGCTTGAGCTTGAAGGTGACCTTAGCACAACCTAGCATAGCTCAGCCCGTGCTGAAATAAAATAAATATTGCCGCGACTGGGTTTCGAACCCGCGGTGGCGCGAACAAATCAGCTTCACTGGCACTGCACGAGGTCACTATATGCTATCGTCGTAGGCGATCACGCCTCGTGTTAAACTGCAACACAATCTCGCGTTGTGCATTGCACAATGTCGTCTTCAATTTTCACCTGCGGCGCGAGCAGATACATCAGCTTCACCTCGATAATCACTTAAACTAAGTTTTTGTAACCAGGCGTGCCGACCACCCAGCAAAACAAAAGCACGAGTTAACCAGGCTAAACAAATGATTTCCCACGACTACTCGGTTGAGATACGTTTGAACTCTACCACATCTTTTCCCTGCATTTTATAGTCATGGGCGTTCATAATGTATTAGAAGGCGCGGGCGCAGTGTCTTCTCACGGGGTGTCGCACACGAGGCACACTCTCCACCGGTGTCGGGGGCTCGGCTGCCCCCCTCCATAGATAGCACAAGCTGAGCGTCCTAATACTGCGAGGCTACCTGGTGAAGCCCAAACGGGACGTCAGGCCTGTCCGCTCGTTGCACAAAGCACAGAGTCCCCTCGATGCACAGATGCTCACCATTGTTCCATCGCGGGCGCGCACGCAGCCTCACAGCCACAGAAGCGTCGTCAGCATTTCCGCAATGAGTTCCAGCGATCTATAGGTCTCCAGCACCCAGCGACGCGGCTGCACAAAAGCGGCACAGCGAAATAACAAGGGCTTCAATCCGACAACCTAACCATTATCGAGGACAGCGTAGCTCGTAGAAAGTCCGTGGGGCAGCTACCTTTCCACGGGTCACACTCGAAAGATGCGGGCTCCAACTCTAAATGCGTGCGCTGGCGATGAAACCGCGCTCTCAATGTGCGAAGCGAGGATCTGGCAGTTAAGAGTTGATCGCGAATCACCGCACGTTGGTCCCCGAACTCGTACAAGGTGTCGTTATGAGACAGCTGGTGAGCGCGGTAGAGAGTTTGTCATACAGTTGGTTTCCCTCGGCGCCGCCCTGACCCGCCAAGAACTGCACGCGAATGACATATCCGTGATCGGCAAAGCTTTCGATGGTCTCACTGTATACGCAGAAAAGCTGCGGACCACGAATTCGGTTATATAGGCTGCCGAGGGCGGAGCGCTAATCGCAGAGCACGGCGCTCCTATAGGTGATAGGGGGCCAATACCTGCCCGCTGCGGAAGCTCACTTTATAAGGTGTTTTTCAGAAAAAAAAAGACACTATTACCTACCTAAGTAGAGGCACTGATATCACTATTGTGGCCACCTCACCACCATCTGTGGCTCCGTTGAAGGCGCACCATTCGTTTGAAGTGCAGCACGAGTCCGCTGTCTGTGATGAGCCAGAAGAGATAGCGTTGATCTCGTTTCTAATAGCTACTGTTAATCCACCTACGTCAAGACCTGCGCCGATGACAGCTACATGACGCAAGTTCTGCAGCGTAGATGCTGAGTGCAACACGTGCAGGTCAGTTATCGCTCTTTTCCTCTTTAGAAACATCGATGGGCTCTCTTTCCTCAAGGTCTGGGGCGTTCCGCAAGTCACCAAAAACAAGCGCCCCTTTCTACCATCACGCTGCAACCGGCCGAGCGCTTAGCAGACGGGCGTAACCCATGTACTGTCACTTCGATCCAACACGACTTCTCTATGTCATACTTATGCATGTCTGAAAAGTAAGCGCCCAGGTGTCTTGTGCGGCCACCGAAGATGTACAGCTGTTCGTTGTACACGAAGGCAAAGTGAAGTTTGCGGCCATTGGGGCGCGCATCTTCCACTTTTTGGCGCACCCATATCAATGTTGTTGTTTCCAGGTAATAGAAGGAATTATCTTACTGGTCGTTGACCTCTATGTTCAACGCCTGGCCACCACAAGCATACAGGCGGGTTCCGACTGCGGACGCCGTGTGGAAGCAGCGGCTAGGCGGTTCCTCTCCACTCTCATGCTCAAGATAATATATACGGTGTGAGGATTCCCGGTCTAAAAAACCAAAGTTGTACATCTGTTGACCCGGCCAGCACGCAAACAGAGAAGATGCTCAGTATTGCAACTTGGCCGCATATTTCCGAGCGGCTCGATATCATAGCGGGGGTACCGAACCAGTACAAACCGCCAATCCGCGACTTTATGTCCGAAAAGGCACCCCACATGTAGACGTAGTAGCCGTAGGCGACAACGTAGTAAACGAAAAAGATAAGGGGATCGTCGTCGAGGTTCAACTCACTCAGTGGCACATCCCCTGTCGATTCTGATGAATTTTTATGGCGCTAGATCATCTGTGGTTAAAGAGCGCCATGGCACAAAGTTGCTTTGTCTATTCACACCAGCCATCGAGGAATGGCTTGTCCAGAATGTATCTGGCTAGCGCAGTGCACTGGAGCGCTCTCGCATCAGTATCAATAAGCTGTCGGGAAGCTTAAAATACAGTCCAGCATGCTGTCGATTGCCTTCGATGCGATCTGCACCTGATACGATCACCTACACAAACTTTGACGAATTCGATCTGCTCAAGTTGATGACATAGATATCGATCGGATGCTTCCAGATTGAAACTAGAATGTATATAGCGAAAAGAGGACCATAATTAGCAGGCTACAAAATCAGTGAACCTTTAAAGCAGCGTCAAAGTGAGGGCACACATGCGGAAATAAGTGATAACCGCTTGGCTTTCTGAAGTAATCGCGAAAGACGCAAGTTGTTTCCGGATAATAGCTGAAATCGACGCCTACCGCCACATATCTCTATCTACCATATGCTTTTAAAAGTATGACCAGCAGGGGCTGCGCTGAAAACAAATTCACCACGAGCCTCATTCCGAAGTGACGTTAATGCGACTCGCTTGAAGAAACCACCAGGCTTGAGTTGAATCGATTTCAGTGAATAATTCTTAGTTCAGAAAATTTGTTCCCTTTGTTATTTAAAAAAAGTGGCGGCCCTAGGCGACATGAACATAAACAAAATACTAGCGACTTTCTTGCTTGCGAGAAAATCGAGCACAGAAGGAAGGCGTTCGTTGCGTATAAAAGAAGAGTTTATTAATGCGTCAAGTAGCGGCGCCGAAGTTGCATTATCACCGTATCGCCAAGCTGCCTTCGCCGAAGGCACTCAGTTTGCTTGTGATGCAGCATCTGCCACCGACTACGATGGGTGAGAAGTGATAGCGTAGACCATTTCTTTAATGAAGCTTGGCAAGGGGCGTGGATTGAGCCGTGCATCAATCACTCAAAAAGTAATTCGCTCTGAAACAAACCCGTAATGGCAGAAGAGCCCTCCTTACCACTAATGTGCACCTTTTAACGACTTTTAGCGCTTTTAATCTTGGTAGCTGCAAGAGTACAGGTCCTTTTTCGAACATTCATTCGTGTGGGTGTCATAAAATGACAAACATATTCAAAAATCTAACGGAAATAGTCACCCTTCGACGCAATACGTCCGCTCCCGCCGCGAATACCGATCACCATATCGCTGCTTCAGAAAAAAGCCGACTGATGCCGCTACCATCGCTGGAATGACCGGGCGTTGTTTCTTACAGAAGCAGGTGTATCTGCAGGATCTGGACGGTGCGGCTAAACGGCGTTCCAGAGCATGTCACCCGCACGGCTGTACGCATCAACGGCAAGGTCTACTCGTTCGACAGTTGCCACACGGCATGGAACTTGGTCCACGTGTTCAAATTTCACCCCGCATCGCACCGGTGGGATGTGGTGCAGACGTTACTTCCCGACGCTGGGCCGATTACCATTTCCCTCCCCACAGTTGTAGCGTACGGCCACTGCGCGTATCTGTGGGGCGGCCCGCGCAGCTGTCCATTTCCAAGTGTTCTTTATCGCTTCGACCCAAACACGATGACATGCAGCCGTCTGGCGGTGTCCGGTGAGGTACCCTCAACCATGTACGGCAGTACAGCTTGTGTTGTGGGTCACCGCAAATATATCTTCAGTGACTGGGATAATTCGGCATATATGCGGGTCCTTGACTTGGATACCCTAGAGTGGCATCGTGTCCCCACCAGCGGAGAGGCTCCGGTTCTACATCCCTGCCAACTTGCGTCTGTCATCGGGACCCGCATGTATGTGTTCGGCGGCAGCCCAGAAGACCGTTCCCTCATCCTATACTATATTTTGAAACGACCACCTCTTCCTGGGTGCGCCCACAGGTACAAGGGGTACCCCCTGTGTACCGGCGAGGACATTCAGCCTTCGTGTTCAACGAAGAGCTGTACATTTTCGGAGGGTACAGCGATGTGCTCAAGACCTACTTAGCAGATGTGCACAAGTACAACCCCGCGACGTCGTGTTGGACCAAAGTGAAGCCATGTGGCTCACCACCATCTCCCAGGTACTGCCATGGCTGCTCAGTGATGGGTGAAAGAGTGTTTATCTTCGGTGGCTTTGGGCCGGCACCCGACCAGGATGAGGAGCAGGTAGTTGAGGAGCGAAGATCGCTGACGGATCTCCACGTGTTGCACTTCGCACCGACACTGAAGAGCCTGTCCTTACTTGCAGTAATTGATGCACGGCTGGATCCAAGCCCCTTAGAAACCCTTCATTAGAGAAATGGTCCACGCCATTACTTCTCACCCATCGTAGTCGATTGTTGATGCTGCATGTCAACCAAATGGAGTGCCTTCGGCGTAGCCAGCTTGGGGCTGCGGCGATGATGCAACTTCGGCGCCGCTAATTCACACAGCAATAAACTCTTCTTTTGTACGCAATGAATGCCTTCCTTCAGTGCTTGATTTTCGCGCAAGCAAGAAAGTCGCTAGTGTTTTGTTTATTTCATGCCAGTCTCAGGCGAAACTTTTTTTCAAAGATTACTGAGAACAAATTTTCCGAAAGAACTATTCTCTGAAATTGTTTCCATTCCAGCCTGGTGGTTTCTTCAAGGGAATCGCATCAAAATTACTTCGGCCTGAAGCTCGCGATGAAGTCTAGGTTGCCGTGAAGGCCCTGGTAGTCATCCTTTTCAAAGCAATAGGCAGATTGAGATGCTGAATGTGGCGGTAGTCGTCGATTTTGAATCTTCTCCGGAAACAACTTCCGTCTTTTGTGATTACTTGAGAAAGCCGGACATTTATCATTTATTTCCGCATGTCTGACTTCAGTTTGACGCTGCTTTAAATGTTCACTGATTTTAAAGCCTGCTAGTTATGGTTTACTTTTCCCGATATACATTTTAATTTCAATCTGGAAGCATTCGACCGGTATCTATGTCTTGAACATGAGCTGATGGTATTCGTCAAAACTTGGGTACCTGCTCGTTTCAGGTGGAGAACGTATTGAAGACAATCAACTACATGCTGGCGAATATTTGAAGTTTTTCGGCAGCTTATCTATACGGATGTGAAAGCGCTCCGGCGCACCGCGCACGTCACATACACACTGTAAAAAAAAATCCGTCAAAATGACGGTAAATATCTTGGCAGCTCTATTTCCAAGCATCTAACCGTCAAAATGACAGCCGGCCGTCATTTCCAAATGACGGTGTTTTTGATCATTTTGACGTTCTGCTTGCCAACTAGGAATACAACTGAGCCGTCAAAATGACGGCCTCATGTCTTTTCATATTACAGTAGGCGTCATTTAAACGGTTCGCTGTCAATATGAAGGCACGGCGTCTATTCATTATACAGTGTTTTTGTCAACCTGAAATACATTTATGTCGTCAGTATGACAGCCGGAGGTCTTTTCATGTAAAGTGTGGAATCAATTCGGAATAACAGACACCAAATTTAAGTTTCGAGCCTTGTTGCAAACGATGTGTTACACATTAGAATGCAGAAGGATATCAATCTGTGTCCTTGTTGTTTTAGCGCTTCGAAAAATGTCACATTAGAATGCATAGATCAACGCATGGCGATCCGTGCATAACCGCAATTTACAAGTTAATTTCTTGATGTCTTTCGGTTTCACCAGCCAAACAATACATGTGACATGTATTTGGATTATTCCACGTGAGGCATGAATCAAACTACACTATAATGGCTGACACAGTGTTCATTCACGAAGATATGAGAACAAATGACGTATCAGCAGTTATATTTTTTTCATGCCTCACGCGACCTAAACAACTTCTACACATCACAGCAACCAATTGGCTCATGCAACCAAAATAGTAACAAGAAACTGGATTATCTGTAGCGGTTGCAGCTAAATACCATGTGGTGATCCATTTGTTCTGTGTTACGCATTATTTTAAAGATGAAAACACACAAGCAAAAATTTGTATAAACTTCAAATTTTTCTTTGTCAATCTCGAGCACACTTAGATTAATACGACAGCCTGGTGTGTTTTCTGCACAGTCAACCTATAATTCTGAACAGTTACAGTCCGTATTTGTGTGTATTTCTACAGGCCTAAGCAAGGTCGAGCTGATGGTCATCATTCTTGACACGATCTCAACTGTTGTTTCTGTCCATTGTTCGAACTTTCTCTTGCTCCTTCCTTGATCAAGGGTACCCAGTATACTGGAAGTCTACAAGATCGCTTGTATCTTTTGTTAGTTTCTGAAGGTAAAGTTGTTTGAATTATGCAATATCTTATGAAAGATGCTGCAAAAATTGATATCCTTTGAAGGTATCTATTGCTCATAAGTGCTTTGTTACTAGCCGAAATACAAAAATAGGCGTCAAAACTTGCAGCTCCTGTATCACCTTAGGTGCTTCCCCCATTAACATCCATGGACCATGGCATCTGAGAAACAGAAAATAACATATATCCAGGTTAGATACAATGATGATACACAAAGAATATGTACAAAATTGTACAATATGAAGCAATGAGAAAAGGGCCACACCAAGACAAAAAATGACAAGGAACAAATTTGTTGCCATCATTAAATACTTGTAAATGAAATCAAAACATAATTCTCTTTTCTATAAAAGGGAGATAACACACCTGTCCAACTTCCATTTATGAACTGTGTTGTGTTTCAATTGTCATGCACAACAATGAATTTTAACCTGACTCTTTAACCTGGCGTGCAAGGCATGGGCTTTGTCAAGTTGCGACGACAGCCCACTACTGTGATATATCGCACCTTGTGGAAAAATTTTACTGTAGTTCGAAAGGTGCACTGTCTTGCTCCCTTATTGCATCACCATTTTGTAAATGTAACCATTTAGGCTATATACACGACGTTACCTTTACATTTACCACTTCAAAGCAACATAGTTATTGTACTTTAATTTGTCAAAGAGAGGTACACATCACATTTCCTCAAGGCAAAGCTTTGATCAGCAGGCAACGGCACATAAACCAATCTAGGCAGTCTTGGGAAGGCAGGTCTGGAAGTGGAAGGTATCAGAAGCATTCCTTTCAACTGGACAACTCTGGAGGATCAATGCATCATTCTGGAGGAAAGCACTTGTGACCATCACAAGGTGTACAACACATGTACTGGTAGAGTTACGCATTACTTGCTTCAAGCCTGAGTGAGCATCATAAATGACCCAAGATATTTTGAATTACATAAACAATTATACCATGTTTTCTGCAATGTCCTGAAAACCGTGGCGCAGGACTAGAAGAAGTCGCACACTTCTGGCGGACTTACAAATGATTCATTTTTGGCTCATCCACGTACTTGAAGCCATTTTTTCTCGCTCAAGCGCCCATGCAAATGAAAAAATCAAGTTCGATCATCTTTCCATCCCCGGCAAAAAGCGGCACTCTTTCTCTATGCTAAGGATAAATGGCCCACTTACGCAGGACCGCTCATTATTTTTGATTAAAAATGCTTCAACCAGTCCTCGCTCGTGCAAGGACTTCCACCTGCTAGTAATGTTCGTGCAATGAAACAGAGGCAAACATTTGCTACAGTCCCTCACATGCAATGTGTTACCTGAGGCATTCATTCAGGCATTGCCCAGCCTGCTCGATGTATACTTTCCCACAGCATGTGGGGTTGAATACACAACTACCACCGCACACTTTGTGAACCTTGTTTGGTGGTTGGTCTTGCATGCTCGTTCTCTGCACAGCCAGAGATGCGGGTGAAAAGACCAGATAGCTCATGAGGGGCTGAAAACCCCATGTTGACACCAAATTTTTCGGATGCTCTTTTCAGCCCATGGGAAATTTTATGGAAGAATGGGATCACCTGAGTGTTTCTTGTCCCATACTTCCATAAAATTTCCCATGGGTTGAAAGAGTGTCCAAAAATTTTGGTACCAAGTTTGTGTTTTCAGCCTGCAAGACCAACCACCAATTGGAGTTCACAATGTATGTAATGAGGGTTGTGTATTAAATCGATATGTCCAGTGGGAAAGTATACATCAGGCAGACTCGGCAATGCCTGAATGAACGTCGCAGAGAACACGGCAAGAAGTTGCAAGCAGGCACCGGCAGCAACCTTGCTTTGCATGTGAAGGACTGTAGCAAATGCTCGCCTGTTTCACAGCACGAACATTAGTAGCAGGGGTAAGTCCAGGCATTAGCAAGAACTTCTTGAAACACTTCTAACAAATTATAAAAAATAATAAGTGGTTCTCTGCCCTTATCACAGAAAAAGAGTGGCGCTTTTTATCGGGAATGGAATAACAACTGGGCTCGAGTGTTTTATTTGCATATGCGCTTGCAAAAATAAATCAGCTGTAAGTTCGGCTGTAGTGTGTGTACCTTCTCATCGGCCTGTGTCTCAGTTTTCGCTGTTTTTTTTTTGCTAGAACACGAAATAACATGTAACAAATTTTATAAACATTGTAAGCGATGATGCACGATATGAATAGTGCCAGCTTGCTGTGCTAAGGGCTGCCAAGTTATAAGATTACTCACAAGTGCATAAACCAGAAATCCCTGAAAGAAAAGATTTCAGTCCCGCACCTTGTATTGCAGCACCCTATATGAGAGCACAAAGCCAAAGAAGTACTTGATTTTAAGTCACGCATATTATTTGAATAAATTTTTTACTGGTCCTGAAATTCCAACCAACCTTTATAGAAAGGGCCTTTCTAATTATTTCACACTCATTTACCTCTCATATACCAGATGTTGAAACCAAGAAAGGCTCCAAGAAGGAGTCCCACTGCCTTGTCCAGACTGGTTTTGGAAATGCACTCCTCCCTGTCGACTGCAAGGGCAAGTGGTGGATGTCGCCCACACCTGAGCCTGCATGGGAACAAAATTACTAGCACGTAATACTATTAAAAGTTTTGTTGTGTAATTTCAAGACTAACACAGACTGCGCATACGGCAAGCTTTGTGCCATAGGAAAGACAGAGATTATACTCGGTTCACCCTTAAGGTTATAGGGCAGCGAAAGCTCTTGGTCTGGCCTGATCTTTTGTTTTCGAATATGTATTCCTAGCAAGGTGCTCGTTCTAGAAAATCGGGGTCCGCTTGCACGAAGCTATCACAGCTTGCTGCAGGCGCACCGGACTTAGGAGTTATCACGCCAAACTATGGCCAGTGCAGCAGTAACATACAACAACCAGCGGGCCGCCCGCCGCCGCCTCGCAATGGCTGCAGCGTTAGGAGCCGGGGCGAGTACAGCCGACCGAAGAGCTGCAGAACAGTTCCGGACAGATGAAATAGGTGCGGCAGAGCGCGCACGTAAACGATACAGGCGTGCTCGAGATGTCCCCGCAAAAAACGAATGGAAAGGCGGACGCATCTACTACAGGTAGAAGCAATACGGCAGCGAACACGCGGGATCATAGCGATGCGGGTCAATCGAGCCCCTGCGGCTGTTCTAAAAACTGGATGCAGCCCAGCAAACCACAAACCTCCCATAGATGTCCAGATTAATTCTGAACGTCTATGTACCAAACCAAAATCTCTCAGACGTCTTATCTACCAACCTTTTATCGTGGAAAAGCTGCAGACGTACCCACGACATCATATCTGCCTTAACCTAGACTTCTCGTAGATATTACTTGTCACGTCCTGGGTATGTAAGTGAGATGTATAATTTAAGAATTCCATATTTTTCAATCGTTCGATATTTCGTGTTGCCTTACTGCATTTAAAGTTTGAAATCGCTGTTGACTACAAATTGGAGGCATGACCAGCGCTGCCTGTGTTTTTGTGTTTTTTCGTGCTCGCTTCACGGCAACATTATCCTGCCTAGAAAGAAGAAAAATACGGGAAGTAGTAAAGACAAATCTGAATGCACACGCATCAGGTTTCTGACTCAACTGTACGCAGTTGGTTTGAAATGCCAGTCACTTTGGTCAGGATTCGCATTGTTATTTCATTACTATTCTTACATTCAATTTATACCTTGTGCTACAGCCTGCAAGCTATCTCAACCACACTGAAAAGTGAGGACACACTAAAAAACTTGTTTGTTATTTAGCAGCCAGGACTATATAGTAACCATTTTTTCTGATTAAGCATGTTTTATTCAACTTATCCAACTATTTAAAATACAAGAATTGGTTCAGTTGAAATTTTGGGAGTTATTTTTTTTTTCAAAAATGTCTAAAATCTGCTAATCGCTCTAGCAATGATAACTATTGGAATGTTGAGCTGAGGAAAGCTTAGGCATTTGTGTTGCTGAATGTGTGACCTCATATTTCTTGAGAATAAACTTCTTGAGTCCCGCTTTTTACCATCATGTCAACACTGTAATCATGTCCAGTGCAGGCCAAGAATTTCTCCAGTTAACCCTGTGCCAGCGGCGGCCCCCTTATCCCAGCAAACTTCCGAACCTCATCTGCCCACCTGCCCTGATCCTCTCTGCTGTGCTTGCATTCTCTCTGAATCCAGCCCGTTACCCTAATGATAATTGGTCATCTTGCCTTCATGCTACATGCGCTGCCCATATGCCTGTTCTATGCTGCGGACAGGCGGCGGCGGGGAAAGTGCGGTGCATTGTCAAAGCCGCCATCGCGTTGTAGTTCGTATCGTATTTTATCAATAATAGCGCAAACTGCGCATGGCGATTGCAGCTGTGAAAAAATTAATATGCTACAATTTAAAAATAATTAACTTATTTTTCATGCCACACCAAGCCTGCTACTAAGTACAAAAAAGAGACGATACAAAATATGTGACAGTTTCGCACATCCGCACGAGGCTAGGTTCAGCCATGGCGGCAGTGGTAGAGCGCAGGGCGTGTGCGATTTCAATCGTGTTCCGTGGGAACATTGTGTTTGAAGAACCTCGACACAGAATTAATTATTCCCTTATTATTGCTGGCGAGGTTGTTCAACCGTTCTTTCCTTGATGGAGCTGAAGGAAGACAGTTTGCTTGCTTTTACTACTCGGTGAAGTGGACCCGTCAGTACGAATTAGGACTACAAGTCGTTTTCACCGGCTGGGATCGTGACCTTTCTTGGTGCGTACTCAGTCTCAGTTTACTAATTGAAGTGTATTTTATGCTATTTTTGCGTTCGTAATGAAAAAATTCTAACGCATTTATCGGCACGTTATATTTTGACGCTCACTCGTTTCGCTGTTTTGCCAAACTCGCTGTGTATTGAAACAAAGGCTGGTGATGTATGCAACTGGCCTCTACTACCGAAATGTGGGCATGCGTTCGGATGGTGTGCCGAAGTGCGTGTGCAAGCACACTCCGCTCAGCACGACTGCCTTTTAGTGCTGCAAGGGCAACCTTTCACGCTTCATAGACTTGCGTCGGTAAAAGTGGCGTAAATTACTGGGTTTGTTTGTTGTGGTTGTTGTGCCATTCTCTTGTCACCTGTAAAAGTGAACAATTATGCTTTCTTTTGCAGCAACCCTGGCCTATTGGGCTCGGCAGAAGAGTATTGATGCCACCTCAGCTGTTAACCTGACGATTATGCTCAACGAGAAGATTCAGTGAAAGCGCCGAGCGCAATAAAATACTGACGCACTAGGAAGTCATCTGCAGTGTTTTGGGCTCCCATGATGGCCATGTACTCGCTTACTCAACTGTATTTGAGCTAGCTGGAGTGCTTGGACGTCCCGACGACTCCATAGGGAAGTCTGTGGCTGGAATGCAGTAGGTCTCCGTTCCATCTGGAATTGTAACAGGTGTCAGCTGCACCTCGTATTGCAGCTGGTTCCAGTCTGGAAATGTCTCTTAAAACAGTAGGACTGGAACCAGTTAGAAATTTTCACCTGGATATTAATCTAGGTATAGTCATATTCTCTTTATATAGACGTCTAGGCTACGTAGACTGGGCGTACTTACATGTTCACAAATATCTGATAAATGTAGAGCGTGATGTCTGCAGTACGTACCTACAACGTGAACTGGACCCCAATTTTCATGTTGTAGGTACGTAGATTTTTCGTAAACGGTACTAATATGGATGTCTAATGGAGGTGTCTAATGTCCAGCGTAAATATCTTGCTGATGTCTATGGTACGTTTTATGGTTTACTGGGAGGCCACGCCTTGAGCAAGACGATGAGTCCGTGCTATACTTTTGGAACAGTAAGAGTTTTAAAAACAGTGAGGCCGATTTAATTCGAAAGCCGAATACGCACCGAAGGAGCACTATGGGGTGATATCTGTCACACCACATCTTGCCAGCCGCGCGACAGCGTTGTTTACAACAGCCACAAGCGCGCGATCGGCTCGCATCGCAACGGGCTCGCGTGTTCCCTTCACCTGTGTGTAGAAACATACAAGGCCACCTTTCGCGTTAGGAAGGAGCGGGCTCACAAGGAACGCACAGAAGAAAGTTTGCAGATATGGTAACCCTTGTGTAGGAAAGTGGGCGAGCACAGCGCGAGACGAATCCACGACGGGCTCACGCACGACGGCCGCCGCGGTGTGCACGCAGCGACGGCTCGAACGAGACTCTCCGAGCTTGTGTCATACACGTACCGAAAGGAAAATGTAAACAAATATAGTAAACATGCAGTACACCTACCGTAATCAGGCGCACTTGGCTTGAGACAGCAGCCGCTTCCATGAATCCAAGCCTCGCCGTCTTGTCACCAACGCGGAAAAACAAAATGGCGCGAGAACACCCAAAAAAATAAGACCCGCACACACCGACCACGCCAAGATCGCACGAGGAGGAGGCCAAAA
The DNA here is from genome assembly GCF_055824585.1 of Amblyomma mixtum. Lineage (NCBI taxonomy): Eukaryota > Metazoa > Arthropoda > Arachnida > Ixodida > Ixodidae > Amblyomma > Amblyomma mixtum. The sequence goes on along the minus strand of NC_143014.1, from coordinate 386,255,952 downwards.
AAAAGAGTCCGCGCCGCGCCAAACCCGACCGCATCGCAATAGGTCATCGGTCGTATGACGTTTGCAAAGAAGAGCTAATCAGAAGGCCGAGAATTTTGTTTATTTTTTGCGCTCCTCGTCGCTCTGCCCTCTCCCCATGATTCACGCCGAAAGCACCGTCTTTTCCGAATGACGCCGAGGACCCGTCAAAACTGACAAAACGGTGACCGTCAAAGTGACGGCTAGTTTTTACAGTGCACTCTCGACGAGCCATCCAACGACGGCTGGGGTGAAATGTTCGGGAAATGTGTCGAGGCACGATCTTGAATAGAAAAAGCAATTTTGTGCCATGGCGCTCTGCAGCCGCATATAACCTCGTGCGTAAAAATTCATCAGAGTCAACAGTAAAAGCGAAGGTGAGAGTATAAAATGTGATATTTGTGAATAAAGTGTGAATTTTTTTAGACGAGCATTGGTGTTCGATTTTTGCTGCATTCTTTTGGCAGAAGTCATATTCTCTTAACACCGGACACTGACGAAAAGGAAGAACTGCGTTAGGCAGATGGCTACGAAGCTCTCACGTTGTAAGGCGAAACTTTCGCTTTTAATGACTCATTGTTGGGAACAGAAGGTTGCCAGCAGAGGTGTCACGCTTTTCGGTTGGTCTAAATGGTTATGACGTCAGAGTGCGCGGATTCGAAGTAATGAGGTAACCCGCGGATGCCTGACGTCCCTTTTTAGAGCGCGCGACAACTAATAAAATAGTTGTCGTCAGCTCCGACAGAGGGCGTAAGGCGTCTATGACTGACCACATTACATACCTCATTACTGCGAACAGAGCCATGGATACAACCGAACTCGTCGAAGCAGAGAGAGAGTCGTGCTAGTGAAGCAGTCAAAGTGTGTAGTTCCAATGTGTAGTCAAAGTGTGTAGTCAAATAAAGCACTAGTACACCGCAAATAGTCTTGCAGTCAACGCCAAACAGTGCGCCAGGAAAGGCTTTCGCCTTGCAGCACTTTGAAGATCCAAAGTGCCTCTGAATTTTTTCACCTTGTTTATAAGATTTTTGCTTGAGCTCTCTCAAATTGGCTACAACTTTCAATGCCTACTTTGAATGAACCTCTCCAAACATGTGGCTTAATTTATTTTATATATTTATTTATTTCAAAATACTGCAAGCCAATAGATTGTCCCATGCAGGAGGGGCTATACAAGGCATTGAAAATGTCAAATACTAAGAAAATACGTGGGGTTACAAACAATGAGCAGAATAACAAAATACAACGCTCATTTACTACGAGAAAATGCTTCGCAAAAGCTTTACTAAAATTTGAGGACTAGAAAATTGCCTCGGGAAGAGAGTTCCAGTCGGAAACAGTCCGTGGAAAAAAACTGTGCTGGAATGAGTCAGTCTTTGCAAAAATGGGTTCCAGCAAATGAATTCGTGAATGGTGTGTTCGGCGCGACAATTGTTTGAGAATTACAGGGCGGGGTATGTTTAATTTATGTGTTAAAAGGTTATGCATAAACAACAGGCGGGAAATTTTTCTGCGTACTTCAAGTAATGGAATATGGTTGGTTTTAATTAGTGTTGTAGGTGAGTCTAACCTCCTGTAATTGTTATAAATAAACCTAACCGCATTCCTTTGCACCATCTCTATCTTGTATATGTCTTTCTTTATGAATGGATCCCATAATACCGAAGCGTACTCTAATTTGGACCCAATTAATGTTGAGTATGCAAGGAGTTTAACTTTACTTGGGGCATCTTTAAGCTTCCGCATTAAGTAGCAAAGCTTAGAAAAAGACGAGGAGCAAAAATCTGCAATGTGTGAAGTCCATGTTAAGTCATGAGCTAACCTTTCCCCTAAATATTTATATTGTGCAGCCTCGTGGATTACATGATTTTGCATGGTGTAAGAGAAAAAACTAAAATGTTTTTTGCGCGAAATGCGTAAGAGAACAGTTTTATCAAGGTTTAGTTGCATATCCCATTTCACGCACCACTGATGAACAGCTAGAAGCGCATTTTGCAAGATGTAGTGATCGTTTTGGTTATTTATGGTCTTAAAAAGCATGCCGTCATCTGCAAAAAGCTTTAAAGAGACATTTCCGGGGATGGAAGCAGACAGATCGTTTCTGTAGATTAGGAAAAGCAGTGGCCCTAAGACGCTGCCTTGAGGTACACCTGAGGTAACTGGAAGATCGTTAGATCTGCAGCCGTTAACGTCTACGTATTGTTTCCTATGTTTAAGATAAGCATGAATACAGTTGACAAGATAAGTAGGGACGCCAGTACCATCTAATTTAGAAATGAGTTTGCCATGAGAAACAGTGTCAAAAGCTTTGCGGAAGTCTAAAAAGAGAACATCAACCTGCCCGGATTTATCAAGAACAACTTGGAATAAATTAACCGTAGAAACCAACTGCGTCACGGTGGACATACCCTTTCTGAAGCCGTGTTGCAAAGCCGATAAAATTTTATTTTCAGCTAGAAACGAATTAAGGTACCCAGAGACTATGTGTTCTATTAACTTACAACAACAAGAAGTAATTAAAATCGGTCTGTAGTTAGAAATACTTAGCTTATCTCCTTTTTTATGGATTGGTACAACGCGGGCTATTTTCGAGTCCTCCGGCACATCGCCAGAAATTAAAGAGACTTGAAATATCTGTGTTAAAAACTCGGATAATTGTGTTGCAAAACGTTTAAGAAAAGAATTTGCAAGCCCATCAGGACCAGAACATTTCTTACCATCAAGTTTATGCAGCATCGACAGAACACCATTCACAGAAATAGCCGTTACGTTACCAAGATGTTCACCTCGAATTCTAGCTGTGGTTGCCTTCTCTGTCAGAAATACGCTTTGAAAGTAAGAGTTAAAACCTTCTGCAATCACTGTGTAGTCGGTCACAATGTCGTCACTAATTCGAACCTTACTCAACTGCTCATTCTTTCGAGATAAAAAATTCCAAAAGTTTTGGGGATTACTTCTGATGAAATCGGGGAGCGTCATGTTAAAATAAGGAAACTTTGGTCAATTTAACTTTAAGGCAAGTTTCTGTTTGAGCAGTACATGCAGTGCGTACCGTGTTGAAGTATTGCAGTGGGGCTCACGAACAATTACACAGCTGCAAATCGACCTGGCAAAAGGCATTTGGTCGCGTGTGCTAACCGTTTCTTTATTCTCTTGTAAACCACGTCAATCTTGGTTAAAGTCTTCCGTCTGGGATGCACCTTTGCCACAAAAACTGTTCTTCGTGTTTTATTGAGAATCACCCTGCCCCACAAACAGTCCGCATACGGTGCTCTCTGAAAGAAGCTTGCCCGTTGTCCCTGCTCCTGTTTGCAGAAGAACTGAGGATCGGGCGAGTTGGTGGTGATCCATCGTAAAAAACCAGCGCTTAAGAACAAGGACAGAGGACAACGTGAAACAGACTGACGGCGCTGAACTTACGATTGAATTTTATTCACACGCAGGCAGCCAATTTATACATTTATACAACCATGCGCAAAGGCGTCTTGTCCAACCCAGATACAATTTTGGCACTCACAAGCGTAAAACTAGAGAAAACAAAGAAACAGCAATCATCTATTCAAGGCACGTGTGCCATTACCTCACCCTCCCTACCCAGAATGAAATGAGATTGCTTCATTCTGGGTAGGGAGGGTGAGGTAATGGCACACGTGCCTTGCACGCTTGCCGCAGTAATGGTCCTGCTCTCGGGTCCGGTATGTTCGCCACTGAGCCGCTTCTGCCAACATCCAATTAAAGGACGGATGTCAGAAATGTAGAGAGCGTGTTATCCACCGCTGATACTAGTCATGTGCGAAGTCCTGATAGCATTTTACACGTATGCTTCGCGGACGTGAGGCTTTATCTCATGGCAGTACATCAGAGGAAAAAGAGAAAACGCAGACGTACATACAATGGTTTCAATCAAAAATAATATATAGTGTGGAAATATTGCATATTCGTAACACTATAATCAGCTGTTAGAGCACATGTAAACGAATTAATATATGCTATTGGAACTAGCGCGTCATGATAGTGGTTCCAGACCTAAGTTGAACTAGGCAGGAATGAGCGATAAAAAGCATTCGTGTATCATTAAAAAAGTGCCAAGTGGCGCGATGTGTTAATGGGCCGCTGAATCAAACTATCGTGAAGTATTTTCTCGCAGTATATTCTATGGAGAAAACATAGCCGCAAGAATTTGATTACGTAACTACAATAGCAATTGGGGGGGGGGGGGGTACTGCGCACAAAAAGACAAGGACAAGAAGATAACACAACAAGCTTGTTGTGTTATCTTCTTGTCCTTGTCTTTTTGTGCGCAGTACCCCCCCTTGTATTCACCATGATTGACAGACTAGCCCAACAACGTACGCTCTTAAACTACAATAGCTGAAGGTACAAATTAGTTTTCATATTAGGGGTACTGGTGGTACGATGACAGCAGTTGAGAATGTAACGAGCAGACCAATTCTTATTATGTTCGTAGCTTACTAGAAAATCTAGACCAGGGTGCCGTGCTGAGGCCGCATTCTCAGCTTTAGAAGGAAAAAGTGATTTGTAACGTTGGAGGTAAAGGAATATAGAGACAAGAAATTTTGTTCCAAGTAACCTAGAGAACAGTTAGCATTACTGGTCGTACAGCTAATGTGGCGATCCGAAGAAAGGTTAGAAAACACACAGAAGCCTAAGCAGTTATACGATGCTAATATAGTGGCCCGTGTAATGTGCGATGTCAGTGCACTTTAAAGAACGCCAGGAGGTCGTAATTTCTGGAGCCCTTCTCTCTGGCGTCCCTCATGGCCTGAGCCGCTTTGGAGCGTTTAGCCAACCCAATCCTAATCTTTCACACCCACCTTCCTGCCTTCCCTCGCGGCGCAGTTTCGGTGTCCACCTAGAAGAAAATTTCCTTTCCTCAAAAGCAACTTATTTAGAGGTATATATGGAGGGCACAGTGAATAAAATCATATGTTTCCAGTTCATCAGCAACACCTATAGGAATTGACCCACTTTAGGCAATCCTTGCTAGAAGATGAAATGCAAAGGTGAAATCCCGACCATCCACGCCATATTTTCATCATCGTGGCCAGCTTAGTGGTTTGTTGGTTTATTAGTGTTTAACGTCCCAAAGCAACTCAGACTATGAGGGACGCCGTAGTGAAGGGCTCCAGAAATTTCGACCACCTGGGGTCTTTAAAGTGCGCTGACATCGCACAGTACACGGGCCTCTAGAATTTCGCCTCCATCGAAAATCGGCCACCGCGGGCCGGGATCGAACCCGCGTCTTTCGCGTCAGCAGCCCTAAAGACGCGGGTTCGATCCCGGCCGCGCCTTCCGGGCTGCTGACCCGAAAGACGCGGGTTAAACAGAAGGGTTGTTCCTCACGATGTGAATTCATGACACCGATACTACACACCGCTAGACGATAAGGCGGTAACCAAACACGTGCGAAACGAAAGAAAAAAGTTCCACACCATTTAAGCAATATATATTTCACGTTTCTTTTTAGGGCCTCCAGATATTCAGTCCCAATCAATGCGACTAGCATGACCAATCAACTAAACGATATTCTCGATTGGAACGCGTTAACCCCGTATCTCGCGGCGTCAAGAAGATAGTTCGCTCTGAAACAAACTCCTAATGGCAGAACAGCCTGTCGACCGCTTACGCGCACTTTATAACGGCTTTTTGCGCTTTTAATCTTGGTGACAGCAACATTACATTTTTTTTGTTTTGAACATTCATTCGTGTGAGTGTCATAAAATGACAAATGTATTTTAAAATCTAACGGAAATAGTCACCCGTCGACGCACTATGTCCGCTCACGCAGCGAATACAGATCACCATATAAAATAGCCGTGTGACGCCGCCACCATTGCTGGAATAACCGGGCCTTGTTTCTTACCGAAGCAGGTGTCTGCAGGATGTGGACGGTGCGGCTAAACGGCATTCCAGAGCATGTCACCCACAGGACTGTACTCATCAACGGCAAGGTCTACTCGTTCGACAGTTACCACGCGCCATGTAACTTGCTCCACGTCTTCATCTTCGACCCCGCTTCGCGCCGGTGGGATATGGTGCAGACACAACTTCGCGACGGCGGGCCGATTACCATCTCCCGCCACACAGTTGTAGCGTACGGCCACTTCGCGTATCTGTGGGGCGGTCCGCAATGCTGGCCAGGCCCTAGTGTCCTCTTCCGCTTCGACACAAGGACCATGACATGCAGCCGTTTGGCGGTGTCCGGTGAGGTGCCCCCGATTTACGGCAACACAGCTTGTGTTGTGCGTCACCGCAAGTATATCTTAAGTGACTGGGATCGTTCACCGTATATGAGGGTACTTGACTTGGATACCCTGGAGTGGCATCGGGTCCCCACCATCGGAGAGGCTCCGGTTCGACCTGCCTGCCAACCTGCGTCTGCCATCGGGACCCGCATGTACGTGTTCCGCGGCAGCCCAGCAGACCCTTCCCTCATACTATACTATTTTGAAACGACTACCTCTTCCTGGGGGCGCCCACAGGTACAAGGCGTTCCCCCTGTGTATCGGCGAGGACATTCAGCCTTCGTGTTCAACGAAGAGCTGTACATTTTCGGAGGGTACAGCGATGTGATGAAGACCTACTTGGCAGACATGCACAAGTACGACCCCGTGACATCGCGTTGGACCGAAGTGAAGCCATGTGGCTCACCACCTTCTCCCAGGTCCTGGCATGGCTGCTCAGTGATGGGTGAAAGAGTGTTTATCTTCGGTGGCTTTGGGCCCGCACCCAACCAGGATGAGGGGCAGGTTGCTGAGGGGCGTAGGGCGCTGACGGATCTTCACGTGTTGCACTTGGCACCGACACTGAAGAACCTGTCCTTACTTGCAGTAATTGATGCACGGCTGGATCCAAGCCCCTTACCACCCATCATTAGAGAAATGATCCACGCCATCACTTCTCACCCATCGTAGTCGATGGTTGATGCTGCATGTCAACCAAATGGAGTGCCTTTGGCGTAGCTAGCTTGGGGCTGCGGCGATGATGCAACTTAGGCGCCACTAATTCACACAGCAATAAACTCTTCTTTTATACGCAATGAATGCCTTCCTTCAGTGCTTGATTTTCGCGCAAGCAAGAAAGTCGCTAGTGTTTTGTTTATTTCATGCCAGTCTCAGGCGAAACTTTTTTTCAAAGATTACTGAGAACAAAGTTTCCGAAAGAACTATTCTCTGAAATTGTTTCCATTCCAGCCTGGTGGTTTCTTCAAGGGAATCGCATCAAAATTACTTCGTCGTGAAGCTCGCGATGAAGTCTAGGTTGCTGTGAAGCCCCTGGTAGTCATCCTTTTCAAAGCAGAAGGCAGATTGAGATGCTGAATGTGGCGGTAGGCGTCGATTTTGAATCTTCTCCGGAAACAACTTCCGTCTTTTGTGATTACTTGAGAAAGCCGGACATTTATCATTTATTTCCGCATGTCTGACTTCAGTTTGACGCTGCTTTAAATGTTCACTGTTTTTAAAGCCTGCTAGTTATGGTTTACTTTTCCCGATATACATTTTAATTTCAATCTGGAAGCACTGGACCGGTATCTATTGAGGAGCGAAGATCGCTGACGGATCTCCACGTGTTGCACTTGGCACCGACACTGAAGAATCTGTGCTTACTTGCAGTAATTGATGCACGCTGGATCTACGCCCCTTACCACCTTTGATTAGAGAAATGGTCCACGCTATCATTTCTCACCCATCGTAGTCGGTAGTAGATGCCTCATCTCAAGCAAATTGAGAGCCTGCGGCGAAGCCATCATGCTGGTACGGTGAGACGCAACTTCGGCGCAGCTACTTGAGACAGAAATAAGCACTTCTTTTATACGCAAGGAACCCCTTCCTTCAGTGACCTATTTTTGCGAAGCAAGAAAGTCGCTAGTGTTTTGTGTATATTCACGTCGCTCGGGGTCTCCTCGTTTTCGTAAATAATAAAGGGAACAAATTTTCTGAACGAAGAGTTATTCACGGAAATCGATTCACCTCCAGCCGAGTGGTTTCTTCAAGCAAGTCGCATTAACGCCACTTCGGCTTGAAGCTCATGATGAATTCTAGGTTATCGCGTAGCCACTGCTGGCCATCCTTTTCAAAGCAGATGGTAGATAGAGATATGTGGCGGTTGGCGTCGATTCCGGCTCTTTTCCGGAAACAATTTGCTTCTTTTGCGACGGCTTTGAAAGCGAAAAAGTTATCACTTATTTCCGCATGTCTGCTTTCACTTTGACGCTGTTTTAAAGGTGTACAAAAGGGGTACAAAAGAAAGCACTTCGATTCATTTTTAACGCTACCATAGAAGTATCTCTGTTTCAGACCTGAGAACACGAGCTGGGCTCCCGTCGCTAGAAATGCGCCGCAAACTACACCGCCTAAAAATGATGTACAGTATTGTCAACCACCATGTCAAAATAAATTTTCATAATTACATGCACTTCAACGAATCCAGGAAAACGAGAGGCAAGCACAGTAAAACAATTGTAATGCCGCAGGTTAAAACTAACGCCTACCGTTCATCATTCTTTCCTCGAACCACAGCTGAGTGGAACGCCTTACCCTATGAAGTAGCTGACATGCCCTCAGTTGAATCTTTTGTTACAGCCGTGTCATCTTATCTATGATGCTGCAAGTATTTCTTTCCAACGCATCTTGCTTTGCCGTCCGCCTTTCAAAGTGTATTCCTTCTTTCTTTTTTTGTGTGTTTTTTGATTGTGCACATTCCTTCATGGCTGATTGTCAATAGCATGTTTTCTTTCTTTGCCGCTGTTAAACTCACCTTAGCAATTGTTCAAGAACAATGTATCCACTCCTGCTTTGACTGCCAAGAGGCAGTTGGCAGTATTTGATAAATAAATAAAAGGTTCACTGATTTTATAGCCTGCTAGTTATGGTTCTCTTTATTCCTATATACATTCTAATTTCAATCTGGAAGCATCCGATCGGTATGTATGTCGTCAACTTGAGCCGCTAGAATTCGTCAAGGCTTATGTAACTGATCGTATCAGGTGGAGATCGTATTGAAGGCAATCGACTGCATGCTGGCCAGTATTTGAAGTTTCCCGACAGCTTATTTACACTCATGCGAGAGCGCTCCAGCGCACCGCGCACGCTAGATACATTCTCGACGAGCCATCCCACGATGGTTGGGGTGGAATTTTCGGGAAATGTGTCTGTACATGACACCATCTTGAATAGACAAAGTCGATTTGTGCCATGACGCACATTAGCCACACATTACCTTGCGCCGTGAAAATTTGTCACCATCAGCAGCAAAGGAAAGATGAGAGGATAAAACGTGACAGCCTCAGTGGACAGCCGAATGGGAAACAACGACCAACAGGAGTAAAAAGGCGATGATGGAGGATTGAAACATTAGATGATAGGTGAAAATAAAAGCAAGCATGACAGGAAGGTAACAAGGAAAAGCGTGTGTATGGGTGAAAGGAAAAAAAACAGAATTATGGATTATAACACTGCCAGAAACGCCCTGGAAAAATTATTTTGCTCGTAAAAAGGAAAAAAAAATACAATCAGCAACTGCAACACTTCTGCTCCACTACCGAGCGGGAAGAGACTGAGAACAAAGAAGCGGTTGAGGTCATGCCCTGCATTCATCGCGTTTCATGTAACGTCGAGGGGTCAGGATTGCTTTCTCTACGCTGTGTAAACATCGCAGTATGTGCTCGTTTGGTGATTAATGTAAATAATAGGCCGCAGTGTACGAAGGAGCACGATAAGAAGATCGCGAGTGTGTTTCAGGAGTTGCGCAGAAGTTTGCCCTCACTTCCGACAGGTTCTACATTGGGCAGACTGGTATATGTTTAAATGAAGGGGCATGTGAACACAGGCTGCAAATCCAGAATAATCCAGGAGGCCATTTAGTACACCATTGCGAGAGATTTAGAGGCAAAGGTGAGGGTAAGAAAATGTTTCTTGCAAACCTGTATTTAAAGACATGACCTTTTCTTCCCAACTAAACCGAATACAAAAAGGGTGGTCACAGAAGCGTTTCACGGGATTAAAACTTGTGACAAGTGTGTCAGCACGCCGCCTATTTCGCTGCTGCCAAAAGTTAACCTCATGTACGCAGTGTTTTCTGTGTTTTCGAATGTTTGCTACCACTATAAAGCAACTGTTAAATGCGACGGGACACTGATTGCGTTAGCTAATCGTTCCCCCTCCGATAGCACCGAGAAATTCATTACGTATGTGAGTGGTGTTCTTCAAATTGTTTCTCTTTTGAAATGTACCGTTGCCAATATGTCAATATTAAAATTTTGGTCAAGAGAACGGCAAGTTTCAAACGAGAAACATACTGAAGAACACCACTCATGTATTTAATGAATTTCTTAGTGTTATCAGAGGAGGTAATCCAATCAGTGCCCCGTCGCATTTGAGAGTTGATCCATAATGGTAACAAACATAAAGGTGAGTAAAATCCTTGCTAGCCACCAGGGGAATGCCTGTGCTTTCAGTTGCGAAATACATCTCCGACATGAAAGGTCCTGTGAATATCCAAACTAAATCTACAGGGTGTGAATGAAGACTTTTAGTTTGAGGGACCTGGTTTTGGAGTCTTCTCTTAAAACCCAAGTACGCTTGCGTTCGTGTTATACCAATTTCCTAACTTAAATATGCGTGCCAATGTTCAGAGGACTATGATAGTTGGTAGAATTTTCTCGAGTATGACTTTTATTTCTTCACTTCATAATCGTGGATGCCGAATTCATGTTCAGGATCCCTTGCGATTGGGCCCGTCGGATTGTATAATTCATCTGATGCGCCACTCAGAAGTACAAAACTCGGGCAAGGGTAAGGGGAAACTGACAGGTAGAGTAGCGAGCATCTGATTATAGGTCTCCTGTAGGTAGCTAGGAAACGCATTCCCACTCTCGGGAACAAGCGACGAAAGCCTAAAAACGGTCGCTGGGTTGGAAGACATAAGGCGGTTCATCTGCTTCGACTACGACGGTCCTGTAGACATTGAGTGCTACTCAATCTGAGTAGGTCGAAAGGTTGGGAAGACAACGATCACGCATCTCTCAAAGTTGCAGTATCTGATGACTTCTCCGACGTAGCTGAGGTGACAACGAAGGTGAAGGTAAGCTCTCCTAAAATGGAGGATCGACATGAGCAGGGGACAACCTTTGTGCATGGTCCGCTTTAGAAATTCTCAGCTTGATCTGAGTGGGGCGCTGAACAATTGTTTTCGTGCGCAGAAAGATTGTGAAGTGACCCGTGGCATCGAAAAGGCTTTTGGTAGTCAGGGTTTTGAAAACAACCATGAGGTGGCGAAAAAATTTGCTTTGAAATACAAGCGTTCGACCACTTTATCTCGCCTCCCCCCTCCCCTCAGCGTTCACTCTCGAGAAAGGATGCTCTCCTGTATCGGCAGCTACAGACATACATTATCCCGACGCCACAGAACAGACGAGCCAGCCTCTCCGCCGACACAACTCCAACTTGTAGCTTATGCGCGGGATCCCATACTCCCTGCGACATGGTCTGGGAATGTGTGAGCACCCCCTAACTAACCACCCATCCACTGAGCCTCGTGGAAGCAATGGCTGCACCTCCCCCTGCCCAGCCGCCAACTTCCGCTGGCCCGCCGCGCGCGCGAGATTATAGCCAACGTGGTCCTTCGAAATAAAAGCCCGAACTTCGAAGGCCATAGACCACTGCAATAATTTTTTTTTCTCTATCCGGTCCAAGTAAAATTCTAATTCCGTATACTAAAAGCCCACAGAGGCATCTCCCGCTCATTTGTTTTTCCGTCACTACTTTAATGTTTGTTTGTTCCTTTGTGCCCGCGCTATCATGTGTTCTTTCCTTCTACTCTAGATCTTCTTTCATTAAATTACTTTCTCTTTCTCGCTTCTACTCGCTGTGCCCGTCTCGCCTTCGTCGTCTTCTCCGACGCCGAATATCAGGTCACTATACAACTATTGTGCGAAATGTGTTCTTCCTTTTATAATTCGCGTTATAGTACACAGGCTTAGTAAGAAATAGTGCGAACAACGAAGAATTCATGCCAGAAAATCTGTTCTGGTAATGTCCATGTCTCGTGACAGAAAGAACGCGGCTTTTATATCAGGCAGAGAAAGTGAATGATAATGACGACGGTGCCAGCTCATGCCACGCGCAAGCCGCGCGATCCACGCCCAGTGAACAACATCGCAGTGGTCCTGGAAAGACGCACATGTCCAGTCTGCTATCAATGGGGACCCCGGTGCGAATGTCATCACCTACGGCGAATGACAGGAGTCGTTCGGCGGAAGGCCGGAACATCCCCGAGGCCGTGAACGCCGGAGGAGTCCGCCGACGAAACGGAGCTGCGACGAGAGCCGCCTCGCAGTGGAGATGAGCCCCGCCGTTCGCCGCAGCCTTCCACCCCGGACGGCGTATTCCCTTCTGTACGGCGGGACGCGGTGAGCATGCCGCGGGCATGCCTCATCTTCGCCGTCCTGGCGGTGATCGCCGCCACGTGCTGCATCGTCGTGTCGCGGCTGATCTTCATCGCACAGTGGCTGTCCATGAACGGCCTCCCCTCCTACAAGAATCACTGAAGTCCGGCCGGCCCCGGAGCCAAGTAGGGAGCCCCGCGGATATAGATGCCGGGCTTTCGGCACGGTACCACACCAGGTGCCTTGCAAGGCGCCACCGTTTGGAGCCGCAGGGACACGGCCGCCGTCATCGCTATTTTACGCCTCGTTCCTACGACTGGGACTGCTACGCTGATAATCACAAAAGATGCGGTGAATAAATGTTACTATCGTACGCAACAAAGTCGGTACCGGCGTGTGATTTACACATAGCTACGCACTTTTGATTTTGAAATGCTGAAATACGTTCTAAGGATTCCAAGTTAGCAAATCTTTTTGCAGACCCAGTTTTGCGTCCGCACTGGAGCTCGGCTGGATGAGGCAGCGCACATTTCATATCATCTCGCACTACAAGAGAGCGAATTTCTAATATTAGATAGCCTTGTGTGAGATAAACAGTGTGGATAATGCGGCTGTGAATAATGGGTGCGAACATGCGGCCATTCGGAAAGAGGTCAACGCGCTAGGGAAAGGCGACATCAAACGCGCTATGCGACAGGATCGTTCGCATCCCGAGGTACAAAAATGCTTGCGCACCCAACATCAAGGCAGAACGACGCAGACGAGAGTCCTCAGCTCGGCGGGCAAGCCAATCTGTCGCTGCAATTCCCGTTACTAGTGGTAACTGTTCCGCCAGTTTTAGTGCAGGAGTGCAATTTCGGCATGATTAAGAATTCTTACTTAACAGGACAAAACTTCGAGAAACTTATCTTCACCTTATGAGTATGTAACGATATCGTTAAACGGTCTCTACGGTCGGTAGGGTGTCTCCTGGTTTTACCGCTTTGCAGAAATCGTCACACTTGGTGAAATCATAAACTGTTTTATTGCACATCATCGTCCACATTATTTAGGTACGATAATTAGTAACCCCAATTAGCTATGTGGTTCTTTCGTGTAATTTGCCCGCTGTGCTATGGGAGGCACTCGTACAAAACCTCTATATATCCCATTTAACGCACGTTCCTCAGTGCCGGTTTCGATTCCGACTGACCACATTTTCTTTTTAATATAAGCAAAATAGCTTTCCTACTCCACTACCTTCTCGACCAATCAGGATTTTCCAGTGTTAACGATGCTGACGATGGGTTTCCGGCCGGACGGGACTTTTAATGCGGTCGCGTAAAAAAAATAGAGGGGACACTTAAGCTGCGCCTTGAGAGTACGACGCGACAGCGTAGTGGGTTAATTCCAAAATATGCTGAAGGCCATTCACTGTTTTACACTCACACATCCTTGGGAGTCCTCAGACCCTTCCAGTAGCACTGGTGCAGTGGTTAAGCGATGGGCCTTCTGGGGTCGAGGTTGTTCTTCCCGGGCTACCAATCCTTTATTTACCTGACAGAGTATTCAGTTTGCTCACTATCTGATGGGTAGGTTTTGATGACGCAACAAGGACACGTGGCCTAGGTGGCCAATCAAGGTTGCCCTCTGGGAACCACCTGTCAGAGCCATGGCTACGATTTCTCGCTCACAGCGCCGACGAGGACACCGGGGCCTTTAATGCTGCCGCGTTAAAACAGCGCCATCAAGCCGATAGAAGGCACTCAGATACAGGGTTAACGTCCTTCTTTCTGCTGCTCAGTAACTAAGGAAATTATGCCCTGTAGTTCAAAAAGATAGGCGAGCGGTGTTTCCAAATGAAGCGTCTATTCGACTGCCCATTCACACAGTACGGGAAGCGTAAAACCAACGCAATTTATCAGACACCATTACTGCACATGAGTTCAGTAGATTAATATTGTCACGTTGTAGTGACGGCAGTCCAGCGGTGAGAAGACAGCAACTAGTCTTGGAAACGAAGCTCTTTATTTGGGCTGACTTGCGCCCACAAAAGAACTGAATCACTCGGCGGCGGCGTAAGCAACAAACGTGCTCGTCGGTCGTCGAACTACCAATGTCCGCTGCTCGCGGCATCGCTCAATTTAAAGCCGGCAAGGAAACTTCCAGATAACAGGTCAAGATCATCTACGGTAATCTGGAAAAACCTAGATGCAGCCTTTCATGGCTGCGAACAATCGAGATTAGTCTGGTCGCTTCTCGCGCCACGAACAAAAGTGATAACGACCCTTTCCTGCTGCCTTGAGCGTGAACGAACACACACTGCAATGATACGTGGCATTACCCCCCTTCCAAAGAAGCATCGTCTCGATGCTTTAAAATGAAAATAAACACGGACAATGAAAACTTCCAGTCCTTTAGCGTTCATAATATGGCTTCAGGCGTACGACATGTACGACTTCCGGGCGTGTGCGGCGTCGCTGAGATGCTGTCGTGCCGTCGGGGATGACTTCGTAGTCGAGGTCACCGATGCGACGGAGAACCTTGTACGGGCCAAAGTAGCGTCGCAGCAACTTTTCACTCAATCCACGGCGGCGAACTGGCGTCCATATCCAAACACGATCACCTGGCTTGTAATGCGTGTCTCGTCGGCGCAGATTGTAGCGTCGGGCGTCGGTGTGCTGCTGGTCTTGAATGCGAAGCCGCGCAAGTCTTCGGGCTTCCTCGGCGCGATGGAGGAAGGCGGCGACGTCGAGGTTGTCTTCGTCAGAAACGTGCGGAGCATTGCGTCGAGTGTTGTCGTGGGCTTCCTGCCGTATACCAGCTGGAATGGGGTAAACCTGGTTGTCTCCTGGACGGCAGTATTGTACGCGAACATCACGTAGGGCAGAATGCAGTCCCACGTCTTGTGTTCGGCGTCGATGTACATGGAGAGCATGTTTGCGATGGTCTTGTTCAGACGCTCTGTGAGTACGTTGGTTTGTGGATGATAGGCAGTTGTCCTCCGATGGCTTGTCTGGCTGTAGTTTAAAATGGCTTGCGTCAGCTCCGCTGTAAATGCCGTCCCTCTGTCTGTGATGAGCACTTCGGGGGCGCCGTGTCGCAGGAGAATTTGCTCGACAAAAAATTTTGCGACTTCTGTTGCGGTACCATTAGGCAACGCTTTTGCTTCGGCGTATCGGGTCATGTAGTCGGTGGCCACGATGATCCACTTGTTACCTGATGATGAAGTCGGAAAGGGGCCGAGGAGGTCCATTCCTATTTGCTGAAAGGGCTTAGTTGCAGGTGGTATGGGGTTCAGGAGTCCGGCTGGTCTAGTCGGAGGCGTTTTGCGTTGCTGACACTCACGGCACGTTTTCACGTAATGGGAAACGTCGGTAGCTAGCCGCGGCCAGTAGTACTTTCCTGGATGCGGTGCAACGTGCGAGCAATCCCGAGATGCCCTGCAGTCGGCTCATCATGACATGCCTGCATAATTTCTTGCCTAAGATTCTTGGGCACGACAAGAAGATGTACTGTCCTGTTGGGCGCGAAGTTCTTCTTCAGAAGGACATTATTGTGAAGGACGAAGGACGACAGTTGGCGCTTGAACCCCCGGGGAGGCGATGTGGTCTTGCCTTCCAAATAATCAACTAGGCTTTGCAACTCAGGATCCGAGCGCTGCTGCTGCGCGAAACTGCTGGCGCTTACCGGTCCTAGGAAAGCATCGTCGTCGTCTTCTTCCGGTGCTGCGTCTACGGGGGCTCGCGATAGGCAGTCTGCATCGGAATGTTTGCGGCCAGATTTGTAGACTACAGTTATGTCGAATTCTTGAAGACGCAGGCTCCAACGAGCAAGGCGGCCGGAGGGATCTTTCAAATTGGCCAGCCAGCAGAGAGCATGGTGATCGCTCACAACCTTGAATGGTCGTCCGTATAGGTAGGGGCGAAATTTCGACGTGGCCCAAATAATGGCGAGACATTCTTTCTCTGTCGTCGAATAGTTGGCTTCGGCTCTCGACAGTGAACGGCTAGCGTACGCGATAACTTTCTCCTCTCTGCCATTTTTCTGAACGAAGACCGCTCCTAAGCCCACCCCGCTTGCATCGGTATGAACTTCGGTTTCGGCGTTTTCATCAAAGTGCCCGAGCACAGGAGGGGACTGTAAGCGGCGCTTCAGCTCGTTGAAAGCTTCCTCTTGTGGCGTTTCCCATTTAAAAGGCACGTTAGCCTTGGTAAGTTGAGTCAAAGGTTCAGCGATGCGCGAAAAGTTTTTGACGAATCGTCGGTAATAAGCGCACAATCCAAGGAATCTGCGTATAGCCTTCTTGTCATTAGGCTGTGGAAACTCTGCGATCGCAGCCGTCTTCTGGGGGTCTGGGCGAACTCCATCCTTGCTTACGACGTGACCAAGGAACAGCAGCTCCTCGTAGGCGAAGTGGCACTTCTCTCGTTTCAGTGTCAGGCCTGAAGACTTGATCGTTTCCAGCACTATCCGAAGCCTTCTGAGGTGGTCTTCAAAGCTTGAGGAGAAGACAACAACGTAATCTAAGTAGACTAGGCAAATCTGCCACTTCAAGCCTGCGAGCACCGTATCCATTACTCGCTGGAACGTCGCTGGGGCAGAGCAGAGGCCGAATGGCATCACCTTGAACTCGAAGAGTCCGTCTGGCGTGATGAAAGCAGTCTTCTCGCGATCTCTTTCGTCGACTTCAATTTGCCAGTAGCCGCTCTTCAGGTCCATCGATGAGAAGTACTTAGCGTTGCACAGCCGGTCCAGTGTATCGTCGATGCGGGGGAGGGGGTAGACATCCTTCTTCGTAATGTTGTTCAGGCGACGGTAATCGACGCAAAAGCGAAGGGTGCCGTCTTTCTTTTTCACTAGGACGACCGGTGCTGCCCAGGGGCTCCTCGATGGCTGTATGACGTCGTCACGAAGCATTTCCTCAACTTGCTTGCGGATAGCTTGGCGTTCTAGCGGCGATACGCGGTAGGGGCTCTGTCGCAGTGGTCGCGCGTGTTCTTCTGTGACAATGCGGTGCTTGGCAAGCCGGGTTCGTCGCACATTCGATGCTGATGAGAAGCAATCGGTGTACCTTTGAAGAAGACTGCGTATTTGGTCTTGTCTGCTCCGGGGTAATGCCGGGTTGATGTCGAACGTGGGTTGATGGCCTTGGTCAGATGGTTCTGCGGGTTGGTCGGGTAGGGCAAATACGTCTCTGATGTCTGCCAGCTCGTCGAGGAAAGCGATCGTCGTACCTTTGTTTAGATGCCGGTATTCTTCGGTGAAGTTGGTTAGCAGCACCTGGGATTGGCCATTTCGGATTTGGGCGACTCCCCTTGCGACGCCCAGTCCTAGATCAAGGAGTAACTGGGTGTTCCCCTCGACGACGCCTTCGGCAGTTTCGACGTCTCCAGTACCTATGCAGGCGAAGACACTTGATCGGGACGGCACGCTCAGTACTTCGTCAAGGACGTTTAAGGCAACGCGATGAGTCGCTGTCGTCGCTGCAGATATGGCTTTGTCCGTGGAAAGCTTGATCGACTTGGATTGAAGGTCGATGATCGCCCGATGTTCATTCAGGAAGTCCATTCCTAAAATCACGTCTCGCGAGCATTGCTATAGGATCAGGAAGGTTGTCGCGTAGGTTCTCCCATTTACAGTAACTCTCGCGGTGCAGCGTCCTGACGGCGTAATCAGGTTACCACCTGCGGTGCGGATCAACGGGCCATCCCAAGTTGTTGTTACCTTCCTGAGTCGGACAGCGAGTGGCCCACTCATGACGGAGTAGTCAGCTCCGGTGTCCCCCAAGGCAGTAGCCTCGTGATCGTTGATCATAACTTCAAGGTCACTTGTTCGCGTTTTCGCATTGCACGTTGTCTTCGGTGTACGATCTCGGCTTCGTCGAGTAGTGAGGCTGCGGTGGGCGTACTGCGACGTTACTTCACTGGGCAACGGTAAAAGCTTCAAGTCTGGCCGCGTCATCGTCGTCGTCGTCGGTGTTGTCGTCGTCGGAGCTGTCGTCGTCGGTGTTGTCGTCGTCGGTGTTGTCGTCGTCGGTGTTGTCGTCGTCGGTGTTGTCGTCGTCGGTGTTGTCGTCGTCGGTGTTGTCGTCGTAGTTGAGGCATGGTCTTGAGTACTCGTCGATGGAGGATCTTTATCATTGCGCTTAGAAGCAACCTCACCTCCAGAAGCTGCTTTATTTAGTTTAACCTTCGGGGGCTGGGGGAGCGTCCACGCATGGCGTAACCTCGGCTAGGAGATACAAAGCGCGTGGACGATGGCGACAGGGAACGTGATAGGCGGCTTGGCGATGAGTATTCTTCCCGACGCAAAAACTCCTCGATTTCGGCTGGTCGCTGGCCGGGTCGGGGTCGTGGAGCGTCGTAAGAGAACCTTCGGATGCCCAGTCTTCTGTATGGGCAGTGCCGGAGGACGTGACCGGCTTCGCCACAGTGGAAGCATAGTGGGCGGCGCTGGTCGGGAGTTCTCCACTCGTCGCATTTCCTCGGCTGCGCGCGTCGCTCGTAGGAAGGGCGGGTTGGGGCGAGTGGGCGGCGGTCCAACGCAGCTGGCTGAGGGTGATAGGGGCTTGGATCCCGTCGTCGAGGTGCAGGACGGCGCACAGTTGCGGCGTAAGTCATGGCTGGGGGCTGCATAGGCTGCATGGGTGTCGGCGTCACACCCAAGGCCTGTTGAACCTCGTCCCGGATGACGTCAGTGAGCGATGAAGGTTGCGGCTGCGTTCCCGTTGGCAGCAATCGTCGGAGCTCCTCTCGCACAACTTGACGTATAACCTCCCGCAGGTCATTGCTGTTAGCGGTGTCCAGGCAGCTTGCTGAGCAAACGCGCTGCTGGCGGTCATACTGGCGGGCTCGGACATCAAGAGTTTTTTCCATCGTGGATGCCTCTTCTACAAATTCCGCGACAGTTTTCGGTGGGTTACGGACGAGGCCGGCAAAGAGCTGCTCTTTAACTCCTCGCATGAGCAGCTTTACTTTTTCTTCTTCCTTCATGTTTGCGTCGGTACGCCGGAAGAGACGCTTCATTTTCACAGTGTACACAGCAACGGTCTCGTTTGGGTGTTGTATGCGAGACTGCAGCAGCTGCTGGGCTCTCTCTCGCACGACGTTCGTGAAGGTCTTTCGAAGCTGCTCCTTGAAGGTTTCCCAGTTCGTGAGGTTAGCCTCCTCATTCTCAAACCAGACTTTTGCTGGTCCCTCCAAGGCGAAGAACACGTACCTAAGTTTCGTGGCATCGTCCCAGTTGTTGAAGATAGCCACACGGTCGAACTGCTCCAGCCATTCTTCGGGGTCGGCGCCAGGCGAAGCGTCGAAGGTTGGTGGCACCCGGGGCTGCTGAGGAATGATTGGAGTCATCGTCTGGGGCAAGCTCATGGTAGATGTTGCTGCTGGCTTTCGCTTCCGGGTAGGGTCCGGCAGAATCCCGAACTCAGGTTCGTCCCCTTGCTGTCGTCGGCTTGCGCGGTGGACTGGACTCAGGTCCTGCGGTAGATGACTCAAAGGGCTGGCGTCACGACTTGTAGGGGGTGTCCGGAACATGGGAGGCTACCCCGCACCTCCACCAGATGTCACGTTGTTGTGACGGCAGTCCAGCGGTCAGAAGACACCAACCAGTCTTGGAAACGAAGCTCTTTATTTGGGCTGACTTGCGCCCACAAAAGAACTGAATCACTCGGCGGCGGCGTAGAAAGAGAAGTTTATTTTTTCTAATGTCAACAAAAGTACAAACCAAAACGGCTGAACTCAAAGGTCTGATGTCACATGCACATGCGCAGTGCCGCTGCACTCAGCACTTCAGTAGGGCAATAAGAAAGCCGATACTCGACCGCCGCGCAAGACGATGAAGTATGTCGACCACTTGCGCAAAAACTCCGCCTCGCTCATTGACAGTGCGTCCACGCATGCTTGCTCAAAGAGGCGCGTGCGGAGGCGCTGCAACATCGGAAACATTGCTCTTTGCGGACGCCCATTTAAGGAAGCCGCTCCACGCTGCCGCCACATAACGAACATGCCGACACACAAGAGCATATTTGTGAACAGTTCGCGTGAACTAGTGCGCGCTTCGAGGCGGGTTAAAAACATGCGTGACACCAGTATCCAAAAGGTGCGCGCAACTACACACTCAAACATAGCGTGCCGTAATGTTTCTAAGAGACCGCATTGCGGGCATCGGGCGGAGGGCGCCACGCCCCAAGCCGCAAGGCGGTCTTTAGTGGGCAGGACCCGCCAGCCTCGCAACCAGACGAACGGCGGCGTAAGCAACACACGTGCTCGTCGGTCGTCGAACTACCAATGTCCGCTGCTCGCGGCATCGCTCAATTTGAAGCCGGCAAAGAAACTTCCAGATAACAGGTCAAGATCATCTACGGTAATCTGGAAAAACCTAGATGCAGCCTTTCATGGCTGCGAACTATCGAGATTAGTCTGGTCGCTTCTCGCGCCACGAACAAAAGTGATAACGACCCTTTCCTGCTGCCTTGAGCGTGAACGAACACACACTGCAATGATACGTGGCAATATTGCCCCGAAAGCGTTTCAAACCCTCGGTGGAGCAAACAGGTCTGCTTCGCTGGCTATTGCACGAGCGCGCGATGCTTTGCCCCCACCCCCCTTCCATTTGCAACGCTCCAGAAACAATTGAGCATTGTTTCATCAGTCGAAAAGACTCCGTAGTCTTTTGGGGTATCATACTGTCGCGAGTGGAAGAAAAAGACGAGGAGTGTTTGCCGCGTGTCCCTTAATGTCAAAAAATGTGCTTTATTGGTTTTTCCGCTCTCTCGTCCAGTTAATATCTCTATTGTTTACCGGAACCATGCAATTCCTCAAGTGCAAAGTGTCAAATACCTTGGAGTAATTTATGATCCTTCTCTTTCCTGGGCGGCCCATATCGAGCAGATCACTGTGAAAGGAGTCCGGGCAGTCGGTATGCTGCGCAGGCTGAGCAGTGTTCGTTCTGGCATGAGAAGGCACTCACTTCTTATGATTTATAGAATGTACGTCCGTCCTGTCTTAGAGTTCGGCTGTGTTTTATTCTCTGGCGCACCAGCGTATAAACTTCGCCCCTTGATTCTCTTGGAGCGGGAGGCGTTGCGCCTTTGTTTGGGCCTTCCAAAATTTGTGGCGAATTCCGTTTTGTACCTGGAAGCGCGTACTCCATCATTGACTTCTAGATTTAGGCTCTTAACGGTGAAAACGTTCGTAAGAATGTGCGATTCTTCGCTCCATGCCTCCAATTTGATCTTCCTTCGTCCGCCTAGGCTATTTTTCAACGAAACCTGGTCTCGTTTCCGTACCCCTCAGATATGTTTGGTGCAATCCCTCCTGGACCCCTTAAACGTCCGCATTTCGGACATCCGTCCGGTATGCGCCAACTCATCTATTCAGATTTTCTTCGATGACATCTTTCCAAAACATGCAAAGTTAATGCCTTTTCATTTGCTCAGCGGTTTATTGCAGGATTACCTGCTGTGCTTTAAATCTCATGTGCTCATAGCGACAGACGCCTCACAGTGTGAAGAAAAGGCCGGAGTTGGCATTTTCTCCATCTCCCTTGACTGGTCATTCTCACTCCGCCTTCCCGATTACACACCTATTTATTTGGCCGAATTTCTAGCAGTAGTCTTAGCGTTGCGCAAATTAAACAGCTCCTTGTCTTCTGTCATAATTATGACAGATTCATTATCGTTGTGTTCCTCTCTCACCGCGCCTACAACATCTCAGGCACTTCGGTTATTCAAATGCTTGGTTCCACCCCACGTGTGTTCATTACGGTTGGTCTGGGTGCCTGGGCACAGAGGAATCCATTTGAATGAGGTTGCTGATACCCTGGCGAAGGCATCTCTTCAAGGCCCAGTCGTATCTGTGCTTCCACCCAGCGCATATATTACCGCGGCCAGGTTTCGCAGGTATCTGCTCCTGAAAGAATTCGCAGCATCAGCTCTGACCTCCTCTCCCGAATTCCGGCATCTCCTTTACCCGTGGTGCAGTAAAGGATGGCGATCACGCAAGCTTGAGGTTTCCTTCACTCGTCTACGTTGTCGCGTGCCTCTTTTAAACTTCTACCTTTATAGATCTGGTCTGGCCCCAAGCAGCACACCAACAATGGACCGACGCTGGCATAATGCTGGTCAAAACCGGCTCGAAAGTCGTACCGACGTCGGCATTGGGGCAAAAAGTTACTTTTTCCAACCTTGGCCTGATGTTCGGACCAACACTGAACCGACATTCATGCCACTATCAGACCACTGTTCAGCCGCTCTACCAACACTGAACCGACATTCATGCCACTCTCAGACCACTGTTCAGCCGCTCTACCAACACTGAACCGACATTCATGCCACTATCAGACCACTGTTCAGCCGCTCTACCAACACTGAACCGACATTCATGCCACTATCAGACCACTGTTCAGCCGCTCTACCAACACTGAACCGACATTCATGCCACTCTCAGACCACTGTTCAGCCGCTCTACCAACACTGAACCGACATTCATGCCACTCTCAGACCACTGTTCAGCCGCTCTACCAACACTGAACCGACATTCATGCCACTATCAGACCACTGTTCAGCCGCTCTACCAACACTGAACCGACATTCATGCCGCTATTGTACCCACTTTCAGCCGCTCTACCAACACCGGCTTGACATACCACAATTAGGCCACTGTTCAGCCTTTCTGCTAACGCTTGCCCGAAGTTTATGCCACCATTGCATTTCCAGTTCAGCGAATATTCACATTCCAGTTAATGTTTGCATTGGGAAAGCCATGGGTTTTGGCATTGCAAAGCTGCAATCATCTCTTCTATACACATGCACAACAAAATGAGGCAACGAAAGAATCCAACTGAGAAACAATTTATTAAATAATTAGGCACCGTGGCTGGGGACGCGCGGTTGCGCGAGTCCTGCGAGGCAGCGAGGGCCGCGCAGGAGGCGGGACCTTGGGAAGGAGCCAGGGCCGCGCAGGAGGAGGATTTCTGGGAGGTGGGGGCCGCTTGGGGAAGGGAGGGCACTGTGCTGGGGGCTGAAGCACAGGGGCTCGCAGTGGTTGCCAGGCCGGCAGCGGTACTTGGCAGAAACGCTTCGGCAAAACGCCTTTTGCGTCCGCCGCCACGGTCCACCGAACCTGGCAACCACTTCCTAATAAACCCCTGCGCTTCCACCACATCCGCCCCCGTCTTCTCACAGATGGCATCTGCATAAGATAAGCGTTCATTTTAGGCCAGCAGAAAAAGTTTGCTCGTTCACAGAAATCAAGATTATTTCAGCAACAGAGAAAACAGGAAAGGCCACAAGTACATGTTAACTCAAAGTGCGTGCCAGAATGAAAGGACTACAGTATCCAAATACAACTTGAGGAGAAAATCCACCTGAAAGCTCTTCTAACCAACTGTATAAAGCTGCTGCGACATCACGGTCGACCACTTTGCACTACTAACATATGGGAGCACAAATGGCTGGCAGATACAAGGCACGACTACGATCCATGACAAGAGATGGATGTGACTGATGGGAGGGCTTTCTTTGAAAGGCATCTGCTGACTCATATATCTTCAGATGCACATGGAAGAAAACTGCAGATGACTACCCCCATAAAAACAGTAACAAAATATTCACCTGTAATGAAAAAGAAAACTGGTAAAGTATCAACTGAAAAGAAGAAAAGAAAACAAAGCGCAGCAGAACCTGGTGCATGTTCTTCCACTCATCTTTTAAAATTCAGTTAAAAGCTACTGCAACAACATACTTGTTGCCACCTTGCATAACTTCAGGGCAATAAATGACCACTTGCCCTTGCGGCCATGGAGGCTGTACATCCTCTGTACAGCCAACCCCATGATGGCGGTCATTATGTTGGAGCCCACCTCCCTCAGGCCCTTGCCCCCCAGGCGGACCAGCTTCTTTCGCTGAAAAGAAACACCACAGGTGCACAAGCTATTAGGCACAAACATCAATTATAATTTCATTTAGTTTAGCAGAATCGAATAGCTAAGACAATTGTGTGACTACCTGTCAACAGCCCATGCGAGTACCTATAATCATAATGCATAATTTCTGTATGATACAATAGCTTGACTAGTTGCTACCAGCAGAAAGCAACACCACCAATATGGACATTCTTTTTTTTCCCAGTTTACTAAGAGCAGGGAAACTTTAGCGATTAAGCAAAGGTGGCCAACTCCTACCCATTATGCTTTGCATCTTGGACATTATTATATTATAACTACATAATGCTTTTTGCAGATATCTATGTGCTGGATGTGTTTTCTCTGCACAGCCGTTACGTTAAAATTGATTTGGTTTGTAGAACTTAAAGTTCCAAAGTGACTCAGGCTATGATGAGGGACACCATAGTGGAGGGCTCCGGAAGTTTCGACCACGTGGGGTCTTTAACATGCGCCACTGACATCACACTGCACACGGGCGCCTTGCTTTTCGCCTCCATGGAAAACTGGCCATCACGGCTGGGTTTGAACCTGAGTCTTTGGGTTCAGCAGTCGAGTGCCCTAACCACTGAGCCACCATGGCGGGGCTCACTACCCTGAAATTGAGCAGTCTAATTAATGCTATACAAAGGGCGCTTATTTAAATCCCCAAGCACCTGAGTAAAGCTGCGTGCTTAGCAACCACATTTAATTAAACGATGTTGCTTGTTTTTGGCAGCAGATTAAGTAATGAAATGTGCATAATGTGAGCAAAAGACAGGGAAGAGGTGGGTTAAAGCTGCCCCATTATTTGGGAAACCTAGCCGAAATTAAAGACGCGCTGAGAGAGGACCAACTTCCAGCTGTGTTCACAGCAGTTCATGCAACAGTATATTAACCGAAAGCTCAGCTTCCTGTAAAACAGACCTTACAACATCCTTAATGTTAGCTACAAAGTCCACTGCTGAACTAAATTAAAACAGCACAACAATAAATGACAAATGTAAGGAAAATGAGGGGCTCGTTATGAGACACATACGAAGAAAGGCAGCCACAGGCAACAAAAGCATAGGGGATTTTTTTTTGCTGTTGATCGATGTAAAACAATAATGTAATCACAGAAATATTTGACTGAGAAAAAAAATTTGTTGGAACCAAGTCTGTTATGCAACGACCGGCCACCGGCAGAGCTCTGGAAAACTACATCGAATGACATTGAGTGACACCATCTGAGAGCAACTGCCCCAAAAAAGCCTGTGACTGCACCGCCAAATACCAAGCTACTACAAGATGTGAAAGGTGCCATGCTTCGCACAGAACCAGCATCAGTAGCTTTGTTTGCTGTTTAGCGCTCCTTCTCGCCTAAACGCTCTGATGCGACAGCAGTCTCGCAGGTGGCATTTTCTTTGCATTGCATGGCTGAAACATGATGTGACAACTGGCACTTGCCGTAAGCAATATTGCGAGCACCACATGTTCAGCACTGCTACTGAGCCCAACAAATTGATAGGAGCCAAAGAGCAGATAAAGAGAGTCCCCTAACAGCTGTCCCGACACGTGATGCAGTTTTTGCAAGCTCTGCTACCGGCTGGGCATTGCGTACCACTTTTGCTTCCAACAGTAAATCTCACCACACAAGGAATCGACAGGGCGTTCCAGTGAACACTCTCAAAAATTCCTAAAGAAGCGCAAGTTCGATATGGGAAAACAATTTTTTTTTTGGAGGAACGATCTCTCAGCAGTGGTGGACATAATTTACTGCATAACTGTGCGTGTGTACCTGCAAATATTTCTTCTATTTTGAACTCCCTATTCTTAGGAATTCCTGAAAATGTTCACTGAAACAGCCAGTGTGTATATCAGCAAGCAACTTTCATGAACAAGACATTTACATTAACAAAACACACTGTGACAGCACACTCCAGCACAACAGTAGGAATTATATCTATGAAGAGCATGTTATTCACAGAGCACGGCATGCAAATACTCTTGGAGCTCAAGATTTCTTCACAAACCTCGGAATTACATTATGCATGCAATTCGTTAGTAGGCATTCATTTTTTCCAGACACAAATTATCAGAAACATTAAATCACCAGTCCAGCAGCCACGCTGTCGTCCTGGACGGCAGCTTCCGCAGTGTCCAACTGCTCGGGGGAGAATGCGGGCAGTGCAAGGGTGGGAGGCGGTGGCGAGGGGGACACTGGCCGAGTCCTCTGCTCCAGCTGCCGGTCTGACCGCAGCAGCACGTGATCCTCCAGCCTTTGTAACCACTGCATTAAGTCGCACTGCTGCTGTCGGACCTCCAGCACCAGGCGCATCAGCTTCAGCAGGGTAGCTGAAACTGAAGCAATCAACAATTTCAGTGAGAGCAGGGTTAACCTGGGCGCAATAATATCATTTGCGCACTGAGGTACAATAAAGAACAATATGAGGCTAACAGTAGGCAGCAACACACTCTGTACTATGCTCCTAAACTTCCACCAATTTTATCCTCCAAGACACTTCTAATTCATGTTCTATTCCTTGCTAGCCTAATTTAAATGCCATAAATGTCACCATGCACTGACAAACACCTAGGTGAAATGGAGCTGCTCTATGTGTGATAGCTAGCACAGAACATGCAGCCTTGTTGTGTAAAGGACTTCTCAGTCTATGAGCTTCGCCAATTTTTACATTGGTTCATGGGCATTTCCACTGCTATTGCACCATGGCAGAGATGGCAGCAGTTAGTCGCAAATGGATTCTTCCAGTGTCATGAGAAGCATGTGCTAATAGAAGCCAGAAAGGAGAGCAGGCCTGTGCCCTTAATATAGCATTGCACCATTTGGAAAGTATTGCTTACGGCAACACCCACATTGGCCAAAATGCTGGAGGTAGACATCTGTTCTAACTGCAAGTGCTGGCAGGGATCAATGCATTAAAACTGCAACAAAGATAGCCCTTATGGAATTATAGCCCTTAGCTGACAAGCGAAATGCAACAAAGAGGTGGACCAAACGTTTCTTGCTAGGCACAGGAGGTGCCAAACCGTTGAGAAATAAAACAAGGTCACATTTATCTCTTACCACGCATCCATTTTGCTGCAGGCAAGACAAGACTAGGAGCCAGCTGATGTGCTCCACAAGGCAGTTAGGCTGTTCAGTTCTTTCCTAAGCAAGAGGTCCTCCTTCAGAGCATGCCACTATTATTGGCTGCTTATCTCCTGCAGCACCCTTTATGGGAGCTTTGTGATATTGCAATTAATTTTTTTCAGCACATTTCGCTGCGTCCAAGGCACTGCACTCACTTCCAACCAATAAACTTTTAAAATACTTTGAAAGACAATGAAAAATTACAATATGGGCCTTGCTGACCTGTGTGCCTCTGGAAGCGACCAAATTATGCTGGTAAGGAAACAAATGCACAGAACATGGGACTACTGTGTAGAGTGCAGTTTGTAGGAGTGGCTTCCTGGTGGTGATGTAGGCAGAGAGTGGCAACAGAAATGCCAGGATCCAAAAGAACCCAACAAAAGCACAACATACAGCTCTTGGGAAGGGCACACAACAACCAGTCCACTATGAATCACAAGAGAAAGCAATGGAAGTACTAGGTTGTAAATTCCAGTACCACTTCAGTTCAATACAATCGTTTTTGAGAAATACATGTGACGATTTTCAGAGTGACCCCTTTCAAAGCACATAGTTTGAAACTAGAAATGTGCTCCTAGCACCATTGCAAGAGCCACTGACGAGAACTCCATGCAAATATCTTCCTGAATAAGTATATTCTCTAGATCTTTCTGGGCCTGTTGACTGCTGCTCAGCAGCAGCAGGTACAATGAGAAATTTAAAATTTGCTCTGTTTTTCTATAAGACAAAGCAGATCTAGCTTCTACATCTTGTCGTGTCACTTGATACTAGACAAAATAGGAGTGTAATTAAAAGAAAGGAACACAGTGAAAAGACGGGACAAGCAGCATTTGTCCTCTCCTCTCACTGTGTCCCCATGTTTGGCTTGCATTTCTCTTTTTGCACAAAAGTAAACAAAGTGAAAATCTCACCATCAACAGTCCCAGCTGTCGACTCCTCCAGCTCGCTGGGTGGCGCACTGTTTTCGCTCACGCTCTCCCCAGCGTGATTCAGTGGGGCTGAAGATGAACATGTGTCATTGATGGCAATCCAGGAAGTACAGAACACACTACTGTGTACAACTACAATGTCACATTTCTATCCTAATTGAATGCAGAAATGCTACTTCAGGATATTTTTGGAGAAGGGACAGAACAGTTGCATGGCCAGGCTGTTTTGCATACAGGTGATCTTAAAACACAATAGACACAAAATTACGAAGTTCAGAAACAAATTCCTGGTTATATAGAGATGCCCCCCAGGCAATAGTAACACTTCCTTTGGCCGAAAAGATATTTTAATTTGGTTTCAATCACAGGCTGTACAAAGACTTCATAATTCAAAACCCACCAAAACCGACACCTCCATGACAAGTAGTTGACGTGACAAACAATGTCACATCATGCAGATACCTATGACACATAAAAGAACGTTGTGATCCGACTGCGGCGGCGCGTTTCGATGGAGGCGAAATGCAAAAGGCGCCCGTGTGCTGTGCGATGTCAGTACATGTTAAAGATCCCCAGTCGGCTGAAATTACCCCAGGGCGCTGCGGCACCTCTTTCTTCCTTTCTTCTCACACTCCCTCCTTTATCCCTTCCCTTATGAATGTCCACCGAAATGCGAGAGAATTACTGCACCACTTTCTTTCCTGAAAAATCAGTTTTCAATTTTTTAAATATGTGTCTATAGTACTTCAATAATTACATTTCTCATGCACCAGCATGGTGCATTGGTACCGTATTTTCCGGTGTATAAGACGCGGCTTTTTTTCAAAAATCTTGCTGGTGCGTCCTATACAAGGGTGCGTCTTATATGCGAATTTTTCGTTTTTTTTTAGAGAGTTCAGAAATTACTCAGGTTCATTTTCAAGCTTTTTTTACCAAAAAAATATCACTACCAATGATGCGGTTGTAACACGGTTAATACTTCAATACAGGGACCACCGTGCGCAACTTTTTTTAGGTGAACTTTATCATGAAACGACGGGGATGACGACTTCCGGGATCACAAACACACCACCGTTTCGGAGGCCCCAAGCAAAAGTAATGTGAAATGCCAAAAGATGACAACAATCACGCTTCTCACCATTGTCAAGACAAGCCAGGACAAGCCGGCGTTCTTATTTTAGCCACCCTTTCCAATTTTGTTTGCTCCATGTACGTAGTGCGAACAGAATATTTCAGTCGCGTTGCCACCAGAAATGGGCGAACTTTTTGATAGCGCATCCGAAGGTGAAGACTTCCAAGGTTTTAAGTAGAAATAAAATGTTCTTATGGACATATGGGAGAGTTTTTTCGTTTTTCTTTCTTTTTTCTAAAACGTGGGCAGGAATGGTGTGAGTGTTGCCTTTTTCGACCACTTAGCGTTGCTTAAGAATTTCTCACAAGTACGGTGAATTTCATGATGGTCGCGCAAGCGTGTTTAATTGATCCTCACTAGCCCAACTGGGTAAACTGGGGTGCGTCTTATATAAGGGTGCGTCTTATATAGCAACTTTTTCAATTACAGCCTGCATATATGGCGGGCGCGTCTTATACACCGGAAAATACGGTACATTTAAGGACATAAAAGAAACTGTCATGGCGAAACCAAAAACAGAGAGCGGAATATATGTCATGTGAATAGAAACCTGTTCGCAGTACTGTTAACGTGGGTAAGAGAGTTTGCACGAAATGGTTACTGGCAGATTCACTGCCGATCTGAGAGCATGGCAAATGTAAAAAGCTGATGCCAAGTCTGAACACGTTCTATTTTTCTGCAAGTGCAATTAGCTACGGTGGAGTTTTTTTTCCCAGATTTTGCAAGCATACTACCATAAATCCCCAATCAAAACTAACACAATGTCGACCTTACATTAAATAGAAATGAGAAATGGTGTTTTAGTTTTAAGGCGGTTAACATCCAAAGACGACTCAGGCTATGAGGGACGCCGTAGTGAAGGGCTCCGGAAATTTCGACCACCTGGGGTTCTTCAACGTGCACTGACATCGCACAGTACACGGGCCTCTAGAATTTCGCCTCCATCAAAATTCGACCGCCTTGGCCGGGATCGAACCCGCGTCTTTCGGGTCAGCAGCCGAGCGCCGTAACCACTGAGCCACCGCGGCGGCTTAACAAATGAGAATTCATGTCGTACGTGGTGACGGCAGCTGTACAACATCGTTGTGGCCCTTATTTCCTAAAAAATAATTGCACATGAACGTCTTGTTGAGTATGCAAAATAATTTCTCATCAATAAAGAAATATGAGAATTTCAATTACCAGAAACTGCCGAGCTTTCTAGGGCTGAAGTGAACTCGTAGCGCCGCACCTTTCTTTCGGCGCTCTTGTAGGATCCTGCAAACATTCTCAATATCTCGACAAAAACCATGTCATCTCCAAGCAACAGTACGGATTTCAAAAAAACAAAACAACTGAGGCCGCCTTAATCAAAGAAAAGCTAATTGAAAACATAGAAAATAAACTGCTAACAGTTGGCATATTCCTTGATATGAGGAAAGCGTTTGACTCGGTTAACCATAAGATATTGCTTGAAAAAATGCGGTGTTATGGAATACGCGGCGTTCCTTTAACGTTATTTGCTAGCTACCTTGACAACCGATCTCAAACAACTATCATTAACGGTATTTCATCTGGGATCGGTCAGATTGTGTCTGGTGTGCCACAGGGCTCCGTTCTAGGACCAACGTTGTTCTTATTATATATTAATGATATCGTCAACCTTCGTCCAGCAGACAACATTATAATCTATGCAGACGATACTAACGTATTTTTTTCAGGGCAAGATAGTAATATTTTGCAAGCAGCCTCCAATAGTTGGTTATCCCAATTGTCTGTTTGGTTAAAATCAAATAGGTTAGAACTTAATGTCAGGAAAACAAAGTACATACTGTTTAGAGCCAAAAATAAGGAAGTTCCGAACAACTTCCAAATTCACTTCGAGCAAGCTCCTATAACTCGTGTCAGCTCTACAATGTTCCTTGGGGTCATTTTTGAAGAACATTTACTCTGGACAGATCATGTAAACTACGTTAGCACTAAAATGGCTCGCTCTGTTGGTATCCTAAATAAATTTCGCACAATACTGCCTCGAAAATTCAAACTACAAATTTATTTCTCTCTAGTCTTTTCGCATGTACAATATTGTTTGTTGATCTGGGGAACGACTACCTCAACCAATCTTGTGAAAGTACTTACTTTACAAAAAAGAGCTGTACGAGCGATTGATAACTTACATTACAGTGAGAGCACAGGTCCTTCCTTCCTCAACCATAGACTGCTAACCATCACAGCCACTTACCACAAGAAGCTTGCTGTTTATATCAGAAACCTTATGAAAGGAAACTGGCAGACTTTCGAGAGCACATATTTAATTGCCCAAACAGCATACAGTCTTAGGCACCCTCAATACCATGCATCAAAATCCCGTACAAACTATGGGTTCCAAAAACTAACTCACATAATTCCTCATACATTAAACGCCTATCCATATTTAACAGAACTGTCACTACAAAATATGTCCGAGGTCAGATTTAGGAAAACTGTTCATGAATATTTTTGTTATAGCTAGTTGTGGTGTGTTTTTACCTAATCAGTTTTTGTCTGTTATGTTTTGATCTTAGTTTTGTTGTGCTTAGCTCTATGCATGCCTGATCTCTGTTTCGTTGTCAATATATCCGCTGTTTTTCTTGTTTCTGTTACTTATGGAAACTTTGTACCATTGCCAAGTGCCACTTTGTTTTTTTGTTTTTTACATGGGGAGGGCAGGCCTCTGTCAGGCGCTACTAGGCGCCTTTAGCTTGCTCTCCCTTGTTTGCAGTCTCTGTACTGGCCAAACAAAACCAATAAATGAAAATGAAAAATTACAAATCAAAAACCAAACTCTTGAGCAATCTACATGAAAATTCTACTTCATATGAAATAAAGCAACATTTCTCACATTGCTGGGATCCATTGACACCACACTACACACACACAAAAAAATAATGTGAGTGTATCATGCTGGTATTTCAGGATGAACATCTTAGAGCAGCCTGATTGTTAGAATAGACAAGGAAATGCTCCAGCTCATTTTATATCGCAGTTTACTGTGTTTTATATTCCAACCAATTATTTGGCACATTTCAGGACAACCAGGTCACACTGCAAGTCACGCCATTATGCACGTAGTTTAAATATGCTTGCTTTCTGGCATTTGTAATTTCCAGGTAGCAAACAGCATATATAAGGCCAAGGTGCAGTGTGGCAATGACGCAGGCATCTTACATCCCTGTCAGACGGGCAATTCGAAGGCTCTCAAACTGATAGTCTATCACCTCACGCTGAGCGCTGCTACAAAGGAAGTTTTAATGGCCATTGAGTATATAGTCTATCGAGTCAAAGCAGTGTGGAACTCTTTAGCGAGATTTCAAGGGCCCTCGAGCATTGTACAAGGTTGTTAGCATTGTTTCGAGCGGCACCAAAGCATGCTCTCATGCATGATATGTTCACAGTAGAAAAACGTGAACAAAGATTACCCTCCCAAATTTTAATGCAAGTACCAAACTTTAGCTTCTACAATGATTTAAAGATTGTGTCAGTCTGGTTTAAAGTGCATTACTTTCATACTCGGCATTGCAGAAGACTGAAACACCAGCGGTATTAGTATTCCCAGAGCACTACAAACTGCGACAGCAAATCACCTAAAACGGCAGTGCCTTTCAAGACAAGGCAACTGACCTGGAATAATAACTCAAAACCTCCTACGATCCCAAATAAGGCTGTTTCTGTGCCGATGCTCGAGAAGCTGCATGTGTGTGCGCACATGTTAGTCAAACACACTAATTTTTTTCGGCTGGTAAAGCCCTTTTGTAAAACCATGGTCAGTGTGACCATTACCAGAGCATTGGAAATGATGGCCGGCACACGAAAGCACGCGGCGCTGCCACCCCAGTCCTGCCACGGTAGATCCCGAAGTGATCCAAAAGCTTCACTGCCCACACTGACCAACAGCCACTGCTGTCTCCATTTCACTTCACCCACAGCTGATTGTGCGGCAGTGACAGGATCCCGAGGTTCCACTCGCTTTTCTCAGTGCTTGTTAAGCAAATCACTCGTGTATACAATTAATGAGTGCTTCAAGATTCCTGCAGGAATGCACCGATTCGTAAATTGCAAGTATGTACACCCCAGCGTGTTTGTTTACAAAGCTAGTGTACAAGTGGCTGTATATTGCTCATTTGTACAGCATGAGACGCAAGGTAAGTTCACATTATCAAAAATGTTCTCTTCTGTTTCTCACCAGTCGTAGCTTTATTTGTTCACACACTGTAACAGTGCTGCAAGAAGCGTCAAGGATGTGACTTCCAACATTGGGATATTAGAGGATCTCCGCTTCCCGCTAATTACATGTACATGCTTTATTCGATATGACTAGTACTTAATTTTAAATTGTTTAATCCAGAAGCATGCTTGGTGACCATTTGCATTAAATAAAGGCTCCAAATTTGTTGCCCACAAGCAGCGCCGACTCAGCCTCTGGTCTGCCGAAGACAGATCGAGTGACCATCGGCCGGTTGGTTTCATCGGTCGCAGGCTTTAGGCGATCACTGGTTGCGCTGGTATCGTCACCGGTATAATGTGAAAGATTGGTGCATCAATCAGCTAAGGCCTATACCGCCCAGCCCACCGAGTGCAACCATGCCTTAACTATGCCAATAGAAACATACATTAAGTTTATCATTTTAGCAGAGTAACACGTTCATGACACTCCCGCATGAGGTAGGACCACTACTTCATTTATGCACAAAAGGAAGGAGACATGTCCTTTGACAGTGTAGCCTGCATTGCAGATAACGCTCTGCCATCTATTGTGACATCACATGAGCAGTTCAATATGGTGGCCACTCGCAGTGGGAACAGCTTCCCGATCACGATTTCTATCGCATTTTTTTTTAAAATAAAGCGCCCCACGTACTAATACTTCCAGGAGTGGAATCAGACTTTCATATTATTCCCAGAAGCGCAAAACTGCCTTTCCTCAAAAACCAATTTACCAATATGTCGAATGACCCTGTCATAGCCCCTTCAAGTGCACCGGGATTTTTTTTCCAATTTCACTAATAATACTGCTGTGGCTTCATTCCTCAGCACCTAACCACAACACTGCCATTTGAGAGTGCACAGCACTACTGCATGTAAACGCTGTTCTGGGCTGCTTTGCTGACTTGATGCCCGTTCAGCTGCCTGTATAGCAGCACTCAGGCCAACAGACCATCAGTTTGAAAGCCTGTGAAACACTCATGTGGCAGAGGCATTGTTTTATTTACAATTAAAAGTGTGATTCTGATTTCTAGGATTTAACAGCTTTAAGCTATGAAGAATGACGTAGCGGAAGACTCCAGATTAATTTAGACCACATGGGGTTGTTTAACATACACTGATATTACAGAGCACAAGCGCATTCTGCACTGCTCCATTTCACCACAGACAGGATGTAACCTGGGCCCTCGGCTCAGCAGCATGGACCACTCAGCCACTGCGGCAGGCTTACAATTCAAACTGAACTAAATGTAAACAGCTGGATGAGTTGGTTCTGAATTTGCATTATGAAACACTGTCTCAGTGCACAACAAACATGGATGAGGAAAGAGCACACAACGCAAAGCATCAATTGATGTCTGGCACTTGTATTGTGTGCTCTTTCCTCGTCTGTGCTTTTTGTGTGCCAAAACAATGTTTCATAATGCAAAAAAAAAATTACCATACTAAACCTTTCTGTACTAAATATTATTAAGCATACTGAGTTCAGCACTAATTCTGGGAACTACAGGTCTTCAAAAACAAAGCACTAATGAGTTTCAGAAGTAGTTCATCAGCTTACAAGTGCAATAGCTAACAGTTCATTCTGCTCCTCTTTTTGACAGCTGGCTAAGCGGTGGCTATCAACATGACTTCTTAGTCGTAATTTAGCCATGCAGAGGTGCAGACTCAGAGAATCTAGCAAAGAGGCCTTTACAATCGCTGATGAAGCTACCATCATTATGTCTGCAATAAGACTATTTACGGCAAGTGGTAACGACGACCACTGGGCAACGCATCCACTCCCCTCCGAGAGCTGGCTTGGCCTCAGCTTTTGCGAGCCGCGTCACCTCCGAGCTCCTGGCCACAGGCCAGTAGCACTCTTAATTTTGTCTCTGTGAGCCATCCGACAGGAATGACTGCAAGGCAGTCATCCTCAAGAGGAAACTTCACCACAGCGAATGGTTTTGACATGCTGCACAGAGGAAACACGACAAAAGATTAATGGGGAAACAAGGATTTTTACCAGACACTGTCTGTGCCATACTCTACTGGCACTTGCCTGTTTGGGTGCCGAAAACTTCACACTACCATGACAACTGACAGGTACTCTTACAACCATCTCGTTCTACTTCGCAACGCACTTCTGAACTTTCATGAGTTGAGAGTTACAAGTGTCACGAGCGCCTGCAATTTGGGACTTATTTAAACAATATTTCTGTGCCTGCTGTCATGTGAACCAAATAACATCCAGCAATAGTGGCGTGCAACTTCACTGCATTGAACATCAAACTGAGTGCAGTCTACCAGGAGCATAGTGATGAAAAAAGAAACCAGTAAAACGCAAGATTGACCAAATGAGGAAGAGAGAAAAGAAGCGCGTTCAATTAGCGAGCTCGAAACTAGCACTCGCTATATGTAGAGTCACACTGATCTAGACTTTGTAATACAAGGCTCTGAGTAGCGGGAAGGGACACACATAAATAAAAAGTACTCTCAATTTTTTTTCTGTAACCGATCACTGGCAGGAGCAGCATTACTTCTGGCAGTACAGAAGAATTGTGTTCATTCATCCTGTTCTTGTCACATTTCTCTCATCGCACGGAGACTCGCAACGCAACAATGTCAACACTGCCATGGAAGCATTTGTCAATCAAGCACAAGGCATGCAGGCTGCGACTCTATGACGTCTGACATGCATGCCTGAACCAAGCGATTAGCCTCACAAAAGCAAAAATTGGCGATGAAAAACACTCAACTGCATCGCACGTGGCAACTGGTTGGTCATGGGGGGCGCCGCAGAGAACGGCTCCGGAAATTTCGACCACCTGGGGTTCTTTAGAGTGCACCGATATCGCGCACAGTACACGGGCCTCCAGAATTTCGTTTCCATCGAAATTCGACCGCCGCAGCCGGGATCGAACCCGCGTATTTCGAGTCAGCAGCCGAGCGCCGTAACCACGTGACGACTGTCATTGCGATCATGATCATAATATCTATACACGTACATAAATGTACGATGTGCCGTGAGAAACAAACCCTCTCAGAAGCAATGCGCCAACAAGATTTGCCGGGATAGTGCGTTCACCCTGATGAAGGAACACACAAACACACGCGACATTTAGAAGCGCTTCCCTTCGTGTACTTGTGTGTTACTTCATATTACCCCAACCCTTACACGCAGTTACACCTTGCAATGCGCCGCTGAGTTAATCATAAGACAACTGCTGACAGAGGCCTACAGACAAGTTAGCTAAAGGGGCGACACACGAGGCGTGCTCATTGTCCTCACTCTTGACAAGTTCACAAGTAAATATTAGCTGACAACTAACATGAAAGGGAAAAAAGGACAGAATGTATACTTACGCAAGCAGTGCCTTCTGGTTCCCCTCGGTGACTCACGCGTGCCGCCACCAAACTTGAAAAAGCTTGAAGAAATAAAAATTCACAAGCGCGCGCTGCCACTGCCAAACGTCCAAACGAAATGACCACCAGCTATGGATTGGGATTGGCTTGGAACGCACGTGGGAACGAGAGCGGATGCCTACGTTTATGCGTAAAGCGGTGGATAAATACACGTTTAGTTTCGGAAAATTTCTTTGAAGCTTAGTGTTGACAACACCGCCAAGAATAATTTTTATCAATTTTTTTACACTTCAATTTATTAATGAGCAAAACAAAGATGGAATGGCATGGCTACTTTTGACTACTTTCAGCTCAAGTTTTGGCTCCTTTTAAAATGTTCCCAACGGCAACCCTGCCCGCGAGTCATGCCGCGAGTACAGTGGCTGGAATTCACTGTACCGCGAGTGCTCGCGCTTGTTTTTCTTTTGTGGTGTGGAGGTGTTGGTCGTACTGCCCGTTTGCTGTCCCTTTGTGCGGCTGTTGCGGTCCTCGTCTTTCACCGCAAAGCTTCTGCATTTCGCCATGAATGCAAAGCAACGCAAGTACCGTATCGTTGAAAAAGAATACCGTGAGATCTTGCAAGATCTCGGTATTTCACAACGGCCGGTCGCATCTACGTCTTCAAGCTTGGATCAAGGCGGCAGGAA
Source organism: Amblyomma mixtum (assembly GCF_055824585.1). Lineage (NCBI taxonomy): Eukaryota > Metazoa > Arthropoda > Arachnida > Ixodida > Ixodidae > Amblyomma > Amblyomma mixtum. Next base: position 386,218,175 of record NC_143014.1, on the reverse strand, counting down.
ACGATCGCACTCTGAAACATCAGTCGACGTACGCACCCCCCAACTCTTGCTACCGTCCGAAGCAACCACGCGACGCAGAAGCGAAGTGCGCGCTGAAGACGCGTGATTGAAATCTATAACCGTAATCAATATGAAGACGATTAACCGATAGCGATTAATACGTCCCTATCGAAAAATCTCGTATATATGTGTCATATGTGTCTGATTCATACGAGACTATGGAATATCTCGTATGTGTCATATGACACATATGACACATATGTGTCATATGACACGTTTACAATTATTGGGAAAGGAACGGGAAGGGCTGGGGTGGAATTATAAGGCAATTAACAATAAAATAGCTTCCATTGAAGTTAGTAAACTAAAGAAAGTAAAAAAAAAATTCGGACGCGAAAAAAAAACTACGCGTCGTTCCGGATTCGAACCACTGACCTAGAGATCTTCAGCTCACTACACTACCCACTACACCACTGCTGGCATGGCAAAAACTGCTTTACATTTCGATGACAAGACTTATGCTATGCTTCCCACTACTATAGAATTCGACGGTTAGGTGCGAGGACAAATGTTTATTTTTAAGGTATAAGGAGCTTAACTACAGCCGATTTCACTTCCACTGATATTGTGGATCTTGATGTGCTCTGTGATAAGCACTGAAAGATCTGATATTTGTATGTATTTTAATTTTCACAGCGCCTGCACCATTGATCGTAGTACTCTCATTGCGCACATATTGTTAACTACAGTCGGAGCTCTTGCATGAAAATACCTGGCGTTATTAGCTCAACTAAGCCCAGAAGGCAACATTTGCCTTCTGGCTGAACGTTTGTCCAAGCACATATCGGAGCTCTTGTGTACGCACGAGTGTCGCGTGTCAGTTAAGGTATGCCACATATGTAATAAGTCCATACAAGTCACCTTTCCGTAGCGCGTGAACTACTATATATGCAGCAGATGTGTTCATCTGTGACATTTGTGACGCGTATGAGCTCGTACGCAGCCTATACGCGTTCATACGAGACACATTAATTTGTGACACACATGAACTCGTATGAAGTATATGTGCTGATACGAGGCGCATTTGTCGACACATATGGCTCATATGGTGCCCATATGAGTCAAACGAGGCACATATGAACTCGTATGAAGCCTATATGTGTTCATATGAGGCACATATACTGACACATATAACTCATATGGGCTGCATACGAGGCAAAGGGAGAGAACGAGTACCGTGGAGGCGCAGTGCCTTCGCATTCTTCCAATTCGAGTTCCCGCAGACGATGTAACGTTTTTTTTTTCTTAAGCTATATGTATCTCTTATATAAGCGCATGGTCAGCGCTGTCCTATCATGGAGCAAACGCACGTTACTGCATGTTTACCCATTCCTGCTTTAATGGAGTGCTCGACGCGTTGCGCCATGCATATATGTTTTGGTGCTGTTCTGCAGGTATACCGCATTAACTGCGACGCCCAAGCACATCAAGGTACAGCGGATTTAACGTTAGAATCGAGAAGTTATTTTTATAAAATGCTATTTATAGTTTTTGAAATTCAGGCCTGATAAATCGGTGCTGCATATATATGTTTCTCCGACTCGCATTCTTTCATTGCACGACTGGACTTTTTACATTTACACAGAACGAAGACCACACCTTGAAGGGAAGAAATAATCGCATGCATGCATGCAACTTTGCATATTTTAGTTCAAAAAACTGAGATTTAAAATATCTCACAGGAGGTTATGCGGGTTTTTACGAAGATATCATTATCTGCGCCCCGAACTATATATGCTTATAAATAATTAACAATGTGCGAGCTATATATATATATATATATATCGCGCCTAACGCCGCAATTGAGAAAACTAAGAAGTCACAATAGCAACTGCATGATGCTCCATAGCAGTCGGCACTTCAAAGTTGCGTTGCCTATTGCAGGAATTGGCCAGCTTCTAAATATGGCAAAGTCAATGCAGGGGAAACATTCGAGAAATTGGTCCAATACTGCCAACTTCTAAAAATGGCTGAGCCAAGGCGGGTGAAACGTCCGAGAAATTGGTCCAATACTACCAACTTCTAAAAATGGCTGAGCCAAGGCGGGGAAAACGTCTGAGAAACTGGTCCAATACTGCCAACTTCTAAAAATGGCTGAGCCAAGGCTGGGAGAACGTCTGAGAAAGTGGTCCAGTACTGCCAACTTCTAAAAATGGCTGAGCCAAGGCTGGGAGAACAGAGGCAACGCGGGGCCTTCACAGGGCTGTCGTTTGCCAACTCAGATCCTACATTGGACCGATGTCATGTGCTGCTTGGGGCGGTCTCCCCATTGTGCCCGTTCTGCGGAGAACCCGAAACGATAGATCATTTCTTGTTGACCTGCCGCCGTTTCTCCTCTTTACGGAGCCGCCTGCTGGAGCTTCCGTTACGACAGCTTGGTCTAAGTCTGTCAGCTGGGGTTGCTCTGTCTCTTGGGGCTTCCTCCCTTGGGCACAGCAACTGGAATGTGCTCTCCGCCATGCAAAACTTCCTTACAGACACTAAACGGCTGCCGTCTTAAGCTCTGGTCTTTCTCATGACCAATATTTCTCTGGAATGAAAGCTTTCTGAAACGTGGAATATTTAGCCCCGTTCTCTATTTCAGTCACCGATCTCACAGCATTTGTTTAACCTATTTCAATTACACATTTGGGATCCGTTCATTTATTTCCTAATTGCTATTATTATCATGATTATTTTATTTTTCCCCACAATTATTTTCTTGTTTAACATTTTGTACACCTATTAGTTGCCGCCTGTGTCTTGGCCAATCCCCCGCAGTGGGTATGCGCCATTTTCTAGAGGACAACAACAACAACAACAACGTTGCTGCTGGTGGACCTCCCTGTTTTTCTGTGCTCCCTGTCTTCAGCCGTTCTCGCCGCCGGCCTGTACGTCAAGCCGTGACATTTGGTGGAGCTGCTGGGTAACGCATCTTATGCAGCGCACCCCGCCTCGTAGTTCGAGCCCCGTCCTAAGTCCTGGCCGTCGAGTTTTCTTGGAGGAGCCCTCGGCGGAAACTGAGACTCGCGCTAGCCGACGCCAGCAAGGCCAAGCGCCGGAATTCGGACTCTTGCCCGAGGGATCGCGGACATCTAGGACAGCCAACGTTACCATGGCGTCCCAGTCACAACAAACCGACCCCGCGATTGCATCGAGGATCGTCTACGTGCCTCTCACTCCAAGATCTGTCGTGCCGTTCCGTGGCGATGGCCTTGACGATGTTGAAGACTGGGTCAAACACTATGAAAGAGTAGCGCGACATAACGGGTGGACTCCAGAGCAGTGCCTGCAAAACCTGTACTTCTCCCTGGAAGCCACAGCGAAGTATTGGTTTGAGAACCATGAGGCTTCACTAACATCATGGGAGACGTGCAAGAGCGAACTGGTACGCACGTTCGCGAACCAGCACCAGCGACAGCAAGCTGAAGATCTGCTCAACGCTCGCATCCAGGGACCTACCGAAAGCGTCAGGAGCTTCGTCGAAGACGTGCTGCGTCTGAGTGCCCGCGCCGACCCGCGGGCTACTGAGGAGAAAAAGGTACGGGCGTTGATGACGGGTGTCCGGAATGACATCTTTGGAGGCCTCATCCGCAATCCTCCGACCACAGTGGCCGGATTCGTCGCCGAAGCTACCAACATCGAGCAGGCATTGGCGACAAGAACCAGTCACTTTCAGAGACTGAGCGCCCTTCCTGTCATCTCAAATCTTGCCTCGTCTGACCTGGGTGGAGTTGGTCTCGCCGGTGTTCGAGAAATAATTCACGACGTCATCCGCGAGGAGCTGAAGAAGCTCTTCCCTACTCCTGAGCAGCCCGCCTGTGTCTCCATCGCGTCGGCCGTTCGCGACGAACTGCGACCCGCGCTGGCGCCAGAAGACGTCCCAATTGTAGCTGAAGCCGACCCACCAGCTCTGAGATACGCCGCCGCAGTTCGTCGTCCTCCTCCCGCCCATCGCCAGGACCAGAGCGCTCCCGATTCCGGCCTTCGACGCCGTGAGTTCATGCACTCGTCTGATGCACGCCTGGGACCGCCGAGACGCAGGAAGACCGACATCTGGAGGACTGCGGACCGGCGCCCACTGTGTTTTCACTGCGGTGAGCCTGATCACATGTATCGCTCCTGTCCATACCGCGAACTCGGCCTCAGGGGTTTTCACCGGGCCGATCCGTGCCCCCGCTACGGTGAGCAGCCCCGCGACATACAAGACTACCTTCGACGTTCTCCATCACCGGTTACGGCTGCTCCTCACACCTCTCGGTCGCCGCCACCTCGCCGCCCACCATCCCCTTCTCGCGGGTCTCGCCGTGAGAGCCTTTCGCCACTTCGGGAAAACTGAGTACGGCGACGCCTGGAGGTGGCGTTGCCGGAGTCGCACGAAGCAAAGAACCTCCGTCTACGTTAGTGTGTCCCAGCTCGACCGATGGTATCCTTGGAAACGCAAACCGTTTTGTAACCTCTAGCAATGTGAACATTCTGATCGACGGGCGCGACGTAACGGCGCTTGTGGACACCGGCGCTGATTACTCGGTCTTCAGCGGCAGTTTCTCTCGGCATCTTCGCAAGGTTACCACCCAGTGGGACGGACCGCCCATACGTAGCGCGGGCGGCCACATCGTAAACCCTGTTGGCAAGTGCACTGCCCGCGTCGAGATCCACGGTGAGACGTGCCCCGCCACTTTCGTGATATTGGAGAATTGCTCTAAAGATGTTATTCTGGGCATGGACTTTCTCCGTGAATATGGCGCCGTAATCGACATAGGGCAGAACAGGTTGACCCTCCGCGCACGTTCTTCATCGCCAGTACCGCCCCGGGCCACAGGCTTTGCGATGAAAGTTGATGCCGACCATGTGCACTTGCCGCCGTTGTCGACAGTTTTCCTGCCGGTCCGAGCCGATACAACAGCATGTGGAGAAGGCGTTCTGGAAGGCAGTGTCCAGATGTTACTTACGCGCGGCATAGGTGTTGCGCGAGGGGTCGCAAATGTTCAACGAGGGCGAGCCAACATCTTCGTGACCAACTTCAGGAACGAGCCGCAGCACCTGACGAAAGGGTCAGTAATAGCCCAAATGGAAGAGCTTAGCGACGTTCGTGAAGCAGTTGCGCTGCCTAAGGAGGCGGCCCCGCCCGGGTCACGAGACCCTACAACGTTGCCCCTGGATATCGATCCCAAACTTGAGCCTTCCCAAACACGCGAACTGCTCTTCCTTTTGCATCGGTATAACGACTGTTTCGCGACGACATCCCGAGTTCGACAGACGCCAGTCGCCAAGCATCGAATTATTGTCGACACCGCAACGCATTCCGATTCGCCAACCACCGTCCCGCGTTTCCTTGAAGGAAAGGGAAACCATCCAGGAGCAAGTGCGCGAAATGATACGCGACGACGTCATCCAGCCATCCAACAGTCCGTGGTCCGCACCTGTAGTGCTGGTCAAGAAAAAAGACGGGACCCTTCGATTTTGCGTTGACTACCGGCGACTCAATAAGGTGACCAAGAAGGACGTGTATCCACTCCCACGCATCGACGACACCCTCGACCGTCTTCGTCATGCCCGCTATTTTTCGTCCATCGACTTGAAGAGTGGATACTGGCAAATTGAAGTGGATGAGCGCGACCGCGAGAAGACCGCATTTATAACCCCGGATGGCCTCTACGAGTTTAAGGTGATGCCGTTTGGCCAGTGTACAGCGCCCGCGACATTTCAACGAGTCATGGATACTGTGCTAGCCGGTCTGAAGTGGCAGACATGTCTCGTGTATCTGGATGACGTTGTCATCTTCTCAAGCACTTTCAGAGACCATCTGATGCGTCTTGAAGCAGTTCTTCAAGCTCTTCTGAACGCCGGACTTACACTCAAGCCTTCGAAGTGCCGCTTCGCATAGAGTGAACTGAAGTTCCTTGGTCATATCGTCAGCCAAGTGGGTGTGAAGCCAGATCCCGAGAAAACGGCTGCCGTTGAATCCTTCCCTCCACCGTCGGACAAGAAGACCGTCAGAAGCTTTCTCGGTCTTTGCACATACTTCAGGCGTTTCGTTCGAAACTTTGCCCAGATCGCGGCGCCACTTTACCGCCTTACGAAGGATAGCGTTGCCTTTGAGTGGAACGAGGAGCAACAATCAGCATTCCGCCAATTAAAACACGCCCTTGCAACATCCCCCATACTAGGCCATTTTGATCAAGACGCCGACACTGAACTCCAGACGGACGCCAGCAACAAAGGACTAGGAGCAGTGCTTGTGCAATTCCAGGATGGCGCTGAGAGGGTTATTGCGTATGCCAGCCGAGCTCTTTCGCAGGCGGAGGGCAATTACTCGACAACTGAAAAAGAGTGCCTCGCTGTCATCTGGGCCATCACCAAATTCCGGCCCTATCTGTACGGTCGCCCTTTTCGTGTCGTCACCGACCACCATTCGCTGGGCTGGCTCGCCAATATTAAGGATCCCGCAGGCCGCCTTGCTCGGTGGAGCCTTCGGCTACAGGACTACGACGTCACCATCACCTACAAGTCCGGCCGCAAACATCATGATGCTGACTGCTTGTCTCGAGCCCCTGTGGAGCCGGCACCGGGAGGCGAAAATGAAGAAGAGGACGGCTTTCTTGGGGCATTGGACACGGCAGATATGGCTGCTCGGCAACGCAGTGATCCTTAGATTGGTCAGCTGATGGCGCACTTGGAAGGCCACGAAGCTGCGGTGCCTCGCGTTTTCCAGCGCATGCTGCCGACGTTCAAGATAATGCACGGCGGATTGTACAAGCAGAACTTCGACAGCAGCCCGAGGTCGTGGCTCCTTGTTGTGCCGGAGGACCTGCGCTCCGAGGTCGCCCAAGCTTGCCACGACGATCCTACAGCTGGTCACCTTGGCTACAGCCGGACGCTTTCACGTATTCGAGAACGGTACTACTGGCCGACACTTCCTAAGTACGTGCGTCACTACGTAAGAACTTGTCGAGAGTGTGAAAGGCGCAAAACACCACCCATACGACCAGCTGGTCTTCTCCAACCACTCGAACCACCGCTTGTTCCGTTCCACACTGTCGGAATGGATTTTCTTGGTGCATTTCCGACGTCGCAGTCGGGCAACAGGTACATTATTATAGCGACGGACTACCTAACGCGATACGCGGAGTCCCGAGCACTTCCGTCTGCGACAGCTGTTGACGCAGCCAAATTTCTTATTGAGTGCATTGTGCTCCGTCACGGTGCCCCTGCCGTTTTGATCACTGACCGGGGAGCCGCGGTCCTGGCAAAGCTCACACAGGAGATCCTCCGTCTCACCTGCACCAGCCACCGCCGAACTACTGCGTACCATCCGCAAACGAATGGGCTGACGGAGCGGCTGAACAAGACCATGGCCGACATGATCGCCATGTACGTGGATGTCGCCCATCGCAGTTGGGACTCGGTACTGCCCTACGTTACATTCGCTTATAATACCGCTGTTCAGGAGACGACCGGTATGACCCCTTTCCAGCTGGTCCACGGCAGACAGGTCACCACGATGCTTGACGCTATGCTACCGCACGAGCCGCCTGTCGACGTACACGATGGTGCCCGAATAGTATGCGAGCGCGCGGAAGAAGCTCGGCAACTCGCGAGACTCCACATCCAACACCAACAGCATGCCGACGCTCGTCGGTACGATCTCCGTCGACGCGACGTACATTTTTACCCTGGAGACAAGGTCTGGGTGTGGACGCCGGTACGCCGTCGAGGTCTCTCCGACAAACTCATAAAGCGGTACTTTGGCCCGTATACAGTTCTTCGCCGCATCGGTGAACTTAACTACGAGGTGCTGCCCGAAGGAACACGACCGTCATCACGTCGTTCACCCCGCCCTGAAATTGTGCACGTAGTGCGGCTTAAGCCGTATTACGCGCGATGATCGTCTGCCCCGAACTGCTTTTCCCACCTCCTTCTATACTGGCCAGCAGGAGTTTTTGTGCGCGTGTGCGGTTTTCCGCCCTGTGCCTTTGTTTTCGTGTTAGCATCGGGACGATGCTTCTTTATAGGGGGAGTTAGTGTCGCGAGTGGAAGAAAAAGACGAGGAGTGTTTGCCGCGCGCCGACGACGACGTTGCTGCTGGTGGACCTCCCTGTTTTTCTGTGTTCCCTGTCTTCAGCCGTTCTCGCCGCCGGCCTGTACGTCAAGCCGTGACAATACAACGGACATTGCAAAAGAAGTTTAGACACCGCATTCTCTACGATATCACACTGCACTTTCATTTGCTAATGACCCTTCGTTGTTTTTAATTGGACTACACGGCTTCTCGAAAGCGCTCACGATATACAGGCATTGTGAATCTTGTTTCTGCAAAATGTCACTTCAGAATGATGATTCTTCACTTAAACGGAGTGTAAACCCGAAATGTGTTCAAACCCTAGTGGCACTCGCTCTTATTAATGTGCTCTTCATTGTCTTTCTTCTATTGCTTCTTGCTTAGGTTTAGCGTATTATGATGCGTTAGTCATGCGCTCTCTCCATCGTCCCTTTTCCTGTCTTTGTTGACTTGAGTGTGTCGTGTATCTGACGTTTTTTTTTTCAAAACGTTAGCGCACAGTTCATATACGTAGGACATTGCTTGATAGCAATAAATACCATGTTGAAAAAAAACAACCTGTCTGGGCTATGTTTTTCATCAAAAGCATAAAGTCTGCCTGGCCCTTTTAGTTGTGTTGCCTTCTGTCATGGTAGTGCAGTGAAGCCACTAGCTGAGTTCTTTGTAAATAATCTGTATCTAGATTTTTATTTCCACAATGGTTGCAAGTATCATGTTAGAAAAAAAAGCCTGTCTGGCCTAGGGACACCGTGCCTTGCCCGCAACCGGCAGGTCAAGCGTTCGATTCAAGAAATATGGCCTCAAAATTTGCTTTCAGCGCAAGTGAATTGCTTTATATACTTAGACGTCCAATGGCATTCGAGTCTTGTATCCACCTTCTATTCATTAGTTTTGCATTATTTTATCACTTCTCACTCCACGGCTCCACGTGTTGACGTCAGCAACCTCTCGACTAATCCGGTTTTCAGCCTACACCGGTGACGACGCCAACTACTCGGAGTTCTACGCTGAATGGCACCCTTACCACTAAAGCGTTAAAAGCAGTTCCACGTTCTTCCAACATGTCAAACCTGAACCCAGCTAAAGAACGGTTATTTCGCACACAATAAAAATATCGAACGTCTTGACAAATGCCGTTTACTCTCCCGGCTAATATACAGGAAAGGCAAGCACGAAAAATTTTCAGTAACCTATCAGGCCTGGCAGAGCGAAATACTACCCGTCAAACACAAGGTTATCCGAAGTTGGTAATGCATAACGCACCAGATATATTAAATAAATCAAATAGTTACCGCCTGTACTGCGGTACGTAATCTCCTACAGTGGTACATGACATGTTTAACTATAATATCACTAAAGGTTAACTAATGGATCATATAGCCTCCAGAACGTCAAGCTGCTCCATTTGGCACAACGACACAGATGCAGCCTCATTGCTTTATTTCTTTTCCCTCCAAGACATTGTTTTGACCTACCTTATGCCGACTTGCTCATTTCAGGGACGTTGAATGCACTGTTTTTAACGAATGCAGACTATGGAATATTATGTATTCATATAGAGCCGTGATATATTTTGTCTAGTATTTATTTCACATTATTTTATTTATTTGACATTCACTTCTTTTGCGCAACTCTTTGCAAAAGTGATTATAAGACAGGTTTAATGCATTTATAAACAGGTTCTGCTTTACCTTTTCTATTGGGTTCCATTCTTCGTGATATTTATTATGTTAATTTGTATGCAATTCAGCCTCATCTATGCACTCTTGTTCTGCCATTCGCTAGTGAACTGGCCTTGTCAAGTGTTTCTTAAGCCGTTTTGCCACGGCATCCATCAGCATTGTGGAAGTTGAAAAAAGAAACTTTCAATTAGCAAAAGCAGTCGTTAAATGCATTCCTGGATTCAAACCGATAAAATAATAACATAGGGGCAAAGAGTTACTTCCAGAAGATACGCAGGGATAAATATTTTTTTTTTCATTGGACAGTGCCAAGAAATAACTATTCTGCCATGCCCGAAATTCCAGGCGAAGCCCAAAATCCCCAACTATTAACCACATTGACTTACAACTGTATTTTTGGTTTTGACTTGAAACATCTACCTGCAATCGAAATCACTATGCAATGATGTTGGAGTCAAGCCTCTAGACTTTCTTCTGTGCTGTATGAGTGACTTCGAAAGGCAGAAAAATTTCCATAGAGGACGAAATCCAAATTGTAATCTTTATTCCCATAAAAACAAAAAAGGAAAGCATTGCGCATGTGAAACACTTTTGAATGTGTTCAATCGCCATTTTAAGCGTATGGTGGATGTTCAACCTAAGATGTTCCGCAATTTTTAAAGCCGGCCTTTTTCAGTTGGAGTGGCCTTTACGGCTTAGCATTGTCACCGCTGTAGCCCGTCCGTATACAGCTAAATTGTGCTAACCAGCTTAACTGAACTTGACTAGTTAATTTCTTTAACTCTCTGTGCTAGTCTCTAATAATTGAAAGGCACGTAGTTCCCTTTAAATATTGTCCATATCAGTTTTTATAATTTCCAAAACTCAGTTACACACGGCCCAACAAATTTTGCTCACACCGCGCCAAAATACGTGCACTTTTGAATAGCCCGCAGGCAAAGCAACAGTGCAGTTCAAGTAACCCGCCGAAATAGCCAAAACTGGTTGGGACACTGCGCCAAAGGTAACGTTGTATTCGAAGGTCTAGATATTGATAGGATATTACTCATGGTGATCTGCACACCTCTCAACACAGAAGGATGCTAAAAGTAATAGTTGAAAAGTTCACTACTCACTATTAGTTCCCCAGTGCAGTAGTTTCTGTGTCTTGGGAGCATTTCGATGAGTTAATTTGAAATGCTTTGCCGAAAATGCGCTCTTCTAACTCTAAAAGCCTATGTTAAAACATTGCGGAACACCGTTGGTGAAGAAACCTGTATACCGTGTGCGAAGTTGTGATTCCAACCGTTAGTCCTCCACACGCGCCCTCAGTGACCCCGGCGCTCCTGAACTTGCTCAGGCTTAGTCTGAACAAGTTATTTTGGAAACCACAAGATTCCTGTGCACTGAAAGTGAGCCCAGCGCTGCCCTTAACTGATGACATTCCATTTGACACCCTTATCCCGGGAACCCTTCCCAGACAGCTGCCAAACGAAAGCGCAGTTCCACTTCTTCGCGTGGCTCCTCTTTTGTCACAGCCACAGTGAAATACACATCCCTAGTGTGCCACACAGTGACCTCGGCCGACCACCTGGGGTCTTTAACGTGCGCTGACTTCGCAAAGTACACGGGCCTCTAGAATTTCGCCTCCATCGAAATTCGGCCGCCGCGGGCCGGGATCAAACCCGCCTCTTTCGGGTCAGCAGCCCGAAAGACGCAGTTTCGATCCCGGCCGCGCCTTCCGGGCTACTGACCCGAAAGAAGCGGGTTCAACAGAAGGCTTGTTGCTTATGATGTGAATGCATGACACCGATACTCTACACCTGCTAGACGATAAGGCGGCAACCAAACACGTGCGAAACGAAAAAAAAAACGTTCCGCAGGATTTAAGCAATATATATTTCACGTTTCTTTTTAGGGCCGCCAGATATTCAGTCCCTATCAATGCGACTGGCATGACCAAACAAGTAAATGAAATTCCGATTGGAAAGCGTTAACCACGTATCTCGCGGCGTCAAAAAGGTAATTCGCTCTAAAACAAACCCGTAATGGCAGAACAGCCTCTTCACCACTTACGCACACCTTATAACGGCTTTTTGAGCTTTTATGCTTGGTGACAGCAACAGTACATGTTTTTTTTTTCAAACATTCATTCGTGTGAGTATCATAAAATGACAAAAGTATTCCAAAATTTAATGAAAATAGTCACCCGTCGACGCACTATGTCCGCTCACGCCGCGATTACAGATCACCATATCGCTGTTTCAAAAAATAGCTGTACGACGCCGCCATCATCGCTGGAATAACCGGGCCTTGTTTCTTATAGAAGCAGGTGCCTCAGCGGAATGTGGACGGTGCGGTTAAACTGCGTTCCATAGCATGTCAGCCACAGGGCTGACACGCATGTCACCCACAGGCTGTCACCCACCCGGGGCATAAGGCAAGGATGCCCTCTCTCCCCAACATTCTTCGTGTTATGCCTGGATCCACTCATCCGGCACATTAACGACAGCCCATCCATACGCGGCTTCCCTCTGCCTGGCCAGGGCCAAATCAAGGTATCGGCCTACGCCGATGACGTGTCGCTTTTCCTCAAGGACGCGGATAGCTACGCCGATTTTTCGCGGCTGTTTCTCGAGTATGGCGAGATATCGCGGGCCCTATTGAACAGGCAAAGCAAGGCACTAAGGTTTGGCACCTTCACACCGAACCTTGCGGGCGGGGTGGAGTGGGTGCAGGGAGTGAAAGTCCTGGGAGTAGTATTCCTCGCCAGCGGAGAAGTAGCCCGCGAAACCTGGACAAACCTCCGCACGAACGCTGAGAAACGCCTCTCGGTGGCGTCAACTTTCCGCCTTTCAATGGCAGAGCGCTGCTATATAGTTAAGTCCACAATCCTAGCCGCATGTTTTTTTGTCGCCCGCGTCGCAAACCCACCGCGCACGTTTGCTCGCAGGCTAACCTCGGCCTGTGGCTCTTTCGTTTCGGCGGGCAAAACCGAACTTGTGTCACGAATGTTCATGCGCCTTCCATCGTACATGGGTGGGTTTGGTATACCTTGTATCCGCACCATGTGCAATGTGCTCGCCTTGCGACGAGTACGAGATCTTGTACGCCACCCAGACTATCCCGGGAGAACACTCGTCACATACTTTCTGGGTACAGCGCGTAACGTGTTTTTTACACAACACGTGGTTGGCCCTACAGCCGAGCAGCCGCCGGCATTTTTCGTTAATGTGCATCGTACACTGGCGTCGTTGACTGCCAGCGTGCCCGATCTGGATGATGTTGAAACCCCGCCCTCCAGGATGTGTGAAGCACTAACGGTCGCTGCGCTGATCCGCGAACAACTCCAGAAAACGAGACGGGCACGCTGGCGCCAACTGACCTCAGCTGCGCTTCCTACAGATGTCAGGGACTTCGGCTGGCTGCGAGGCTGGCGGGTCCTGCCCACAAGAGACCGCCTTGCGGCGTGGGGCGTGGCGCCCTCCGCCCGATGCCCGCAGTGCGGTCTCCTTGAAACTTTGCAGCACGCAATGTTTGAGTGTGTAGTTGCGCGCACCTTTTGGACATTAGTGTCACGCATGTTTTTAACCCGCCTGGAAGCGCGCACTAGTTCTCCCGAAGTGTTTCAAAATATGCTCTTGTGTGTTGGCATGTTCGTTTTGTGGCGGCAGCGTGGAGTGGCATCCTTAAATGGGCGTCCGCAAAGAACAATGTTCCCAATGTTGCAGCGCCTCCGCACGCGCCTCTTTGAACGAGCATGCGTGGACGCTCTGTCAATGAGCGAGGCTGAGTTCTTGCGCAAATGGTCTACATACTTTATCGTCCTGCGCGGCGGTCGAGTATCGGCTTTCTTACTGCATTACTGACGTGCTCAGTGCTGCGTCACTGCGCATGTGCTTGACTCATCAGAGCATTAAGTTCATCCGTTTTGTTTTGTATTTTCTATGTCAACACAGAACAAAATAAACTTCTCTTTCTACCCATAGGGCTGTACTCATCAGCGGCAAGGTCTACTCGTTCGACAGTTACCACGCGCCATGGAACTTGCTCCACGTCTTCATCTTCGACCCGGCGTCGCGCGGGTGGTATATGGTGCAGACGCAACTTCCCGACGGCGGGCCGATTAACATTTCCCGCCACACAGTTGTAGCGTATGGCCACTGCGCGTATCTGTGGGGCGGCCCGCACAGCTGGCCATCCCCCAGTGTCCTTTACCGCTTCGACACAACCACCATGACATGCAGCCGCCCGGAGGTGGCCGGTGAGGTGCCATCACCGATTTGCGCCAACACAGCTTGTGTTGTGCGTCACCGCAAATATATCTTAAGTGACTGGGATACTTCGCCATATATTCGGGTCCTTGACTTGGATACCCTGCAGTGGAATCGTGTCCCCACCAGCGGAGAAGCGCCCGTTCGGCGTGCGTTCCACACTGCGTCTGCTATCGGGACCCGCATGTATGTGTTTGGACGCAGCCTAGCAAACCATGTCCACCCAACTCGCGTAGACAACTCGTTATACTACCTACAGACGACCACCTCTTCATGGGTACGCCCACAAGTACAAGGAGTTCCCCCTGTGTGTCGGCGAGGTCATTCAGCCTTCGTGTACAACGAAGAACTGTACATTTTCGGAGGGTACAGCGATTTGCTGCAGACCTATTTGCAGATATACACAAGTACGACCCCGTGACGTCGCGTTGGACCGAAGTGAAGCCATGTGGCTCACCACCTTCTCCAAGGTACAGGCATGGCTGCTCAGTGATGGGTGAACGAGTGTTTATCGTCGGCGGCGTTGGGCCGGCACCCAACCAGGATGAGGGGCAAGTTGCTGATGAGCGACGGGCGCTGACCGATCTCCACGTGTTGCACTTGGCACGGAGACTGAAGAACATGTGCTTACTTGCAGTAATTGATGCACGGCTGGATCTACGCCACTTGACGAGCTTCATTAAAGAAATGGTGTACGCCATCACTTCTTGGTAGATGCGGCATCTCAAGGAAACTGAGTGCCTTCGGCGAAGCCAGCCTTGTGGTACGGTGATGATGGAACTTCGGCGCCAGTACTTGACGCAGTAATAAACTCTTCTTTTAAACGCAAAGAACGCCTTGCTTCTGTGCTCGATGTTCGCGCAAGCAAGAAAGTCGCTAGTATTTTGTTTATATTCATGTCGCCCGGGGCCGCCACTTTTTCTTAAAAAACAAAGGGAACAAATTTTCTGAACGAAGAATTATTCACTCCAGCCCGGTGGTTTCTTCAAACGAGTCGCATTACCGTCACTTCGGCATGAAGCTGGTGTTCAATTCTAGTTCTACCGCGCAGCACCTGCTGGTCATGCTTTTAAAAGCAGATGGTAGATAGAGATATGTGGCGGTAGGCGTCGATTTCAGCTCTTATCCGGAAACAACTTGCGTGTTTCGCGATGTCTTCAGAAAGCCAAACAGTTGTCACTTCTTTAAGCTTGTCTGCCCTCACTTTTACGCTGCTTTAAAGGTTCACTGATTTTATAGCCTGATAATTATGGTCCTATTTTCCCTAAGTACAGTCTAATTTCGATCTGGTAGCATCCGATCGGTATATATGACGTGAACCTGAACCGATAGAATTCGTCAATGATTGTGTAACTGATCGTATCAGGTTCGGATCGTTTTCAAGGCAAACGACAGCATGCTGCACTGTATTTGAAGGTTCCCGACAGCTTATTTACACTGATGCGAGAGCGCTCCAGTGCACTGCGCACACCAGATACATTCTCGACAAGCCATCCCACGATGGCTGGTGTGCAATGTTCGGAAAATGTGTCTGTGACCCCAGCTTGAATAGACAAGGCAGCTTTGTGCCATGGCGCTCTTCAGCCACAGATGACCTAGCGGCATAAATATTCATCAGGATCGACAGTAAAGGCGAAGATGAGAGAATAAAATGTTAGAGCCTACGTGAATGGCCGAATTAGAAACGACGATCAACCGGAGTAAAGGAGACGATGGGGGACTGAACACTATATGACTTGTGAAAATGGAAGCAAGCATGATGGGAAGGTAAAAACATAAACGTGCTTCCTGGCTGCCTAATGGTGATGTTCGCATTTCTTTGTGACATCAGCAGCCCGTCTATGAAGGATTTCGCAGACTCTGCGCTTGTGTTCGCAATCTTACGTGCGCCGCAAATCTTGTGTGTGCGCTGGGCCTACAGTTCCTTGGTTTCTCAAGCAATCACAGAAGGCGTTTGCTGTCAAGGGATTAAATATTCCTAGCGCTTCGCGCCACAACATCGCAGGATGAACTAGGCTGTAGCGAAGAAAAACGTGTCTGGGTGACACACACACCTGCGCCACACAATGCACAGCGCCCTCTCCGCCCTCCTAGTGTCCACCTTTTCGCTCCGCAAGCCTTTTTACAGCCTTTCTCTCTCTCTCTCTTCTTCGTGTAACCCAAGAAAGAGTTGCTACATCGTCTTACCATCAAACTGTGTCATAAAAGCTATCACACTAAAACCAAGACAGACTTGAAAAAAAGCAAAACAACGCTTACGAGATCTGTTCTTTCCTAGTGCTTGCCGTTAGCAGCAAGGAAAAACTAACACTCGGCTTCATTTCTGAGAGGAGTGATCACCACTGCACGAAGTGAACTGCGCGGCTAAACCGGGTTCCAGAAGCCGCCACCGGAATGGCTGTCACCATCAAAGGGAAGGTTTACTCGTCCGGCCTGCTCTCCAACGGCCATGAATACAGGAATGAAATCCTACGCAGCCGATTCGGCGTATACATCTTCCACCCCACAACGTACAGATGGTGTATGCCGCTGATTAAGTTGCACCTCGACGACGATCCCCTTAACTTTGTCGTTCACTGCGTTGTCGCCTACGACCACTGCGCTTACATGTGGGGGATCCTATCGGGCATAAGGTCGCGGATTGTCGGCATATATACCGGTTCGATACCCTCGCTATGACATGGAGCCGCCTGGAGAATCTGCGGCCAAGTTCCGACACTGAGCATCTTCTCTGCTTGCGTTGTGGGTGAACGGATGTACAGTGTTTGATTTCTTGGACCCGGAATCCTCACACCGTGCATATTATCTTGACCTGCAGAGCCTGACGTGGCATCGCGTTCCGACCAGTGCAGAGGCCCCGGCTAGCCGCTGCTTCTACACGGCGTCCGGGGTCGGAAACCGAATGTATGTTTCAGGTGGCTTGGCGTTCAACATAAAGATCAACGACCGGTACGATAATTCCTTGCATTATCTGGAAACCACCACCTCGATGTGGGTTCACCCAAGAGGGGAAGGCGTGCGCCCCAAAGGTCGCAAACGTCACTGTGCCTTCGTGTATGAAGAGCTGTACATCTTTGGTGGTGCGACGGACAGCTGGGTGCCTGCTGTGCAGACATGCATGAGTATGACATCCAGAAGACCTGTTGGATCGAAGTGACGCCACGTGTGTGGAGCCCGTCTGCTAGGCGCTCGGCCGGCTGCAGCGTGATGGGAGAAAGGATGTTAGTTTTCCGTGGCAACCATTTGAACAGAGAACAAAACGGCGTTTCTGAAGATGAAAAGCCGGTAACTGACCTGCACGTGTTGCACTAAGCACCTAGGCTGCAGAACTTGTGTCTCTCTGCTGTCATCGACGCAGGTCTGGACGTAGGCGGATTACCGGCAGCTATTAGTAACGAGATCAACGCTATCTCTTCTGGCTCATCATAGACAGCGGACTCGTGCAGCACTTCGAACGAATGGCGCGCCTTCAATGGAGCCACAGACACTGGTGCGGTGACCACAATAATGATATAAATGCTTCTAGTTGAGTAGGACATTCTTTGTTTCTGAGAAATGGTCTAAAAACTGAGCCACCGCGGCAGGCAAGCAACGGCGTCTTACCGCATAGGAGCGCCCTGCTCTGTCAGCGCTCCGTCCTCGGCAGCCAGTAGAACCATGACTGTGGTCCGCAGCTCTTGTGCGTATTCAGCGAGACCATTGAACGCTTTGCAGAACGCGGATGTGTCAATAGCGGGGCAGTGGTTGGCGGGTCGCTGCGGCGTCGTGGGAAACCAACGGGATGACGAACTCGCCACCCCGCAGACCAGCTGCCTCCCAACGACACCTCGTTCGAGTTTGGGGACCAGCGTGCGGTGATTCGCGGTCAACTAACACTGGCAGAACTGCGCTTCGCACATTGAGAGCGCGGTTTCATCGCCAGCGCACGCGTTTAGAGTAGGAGCGCGCGTCTTTCTTGCGTGCCCCGTGGAAAGGCAGGTGCCCCACGGACATTCTACGAGCTACGCAGGCCTCGATTGTGGTACCGCGTAGCTCGCCGTAGCTCGTAAAATGTGGCAGAGTTTTAACGTGCCTCAACCGAGTAGTCGTGCGAAATCATTTGCTTAGCCTGGTTGACTCATGGTTATGTTTTGCTCGGTCGTTGGCACCTCTGGCTATAATAAACTTAGGTTAAGTGCCTATGAGGTTAAGCTGGTCTGTCTGCCCGCGCCGCAGGTGAAAGTCGAAGACGACATTGTGCAATGCGCAGCGCGAGGTTTTGTAGCAGTTAAACACGAGGAGTGATCGCCTACGGTGATAGCATATAGTGCCCTCGTGCAGTGACGAGAGAAGCTCATTTGTTCTCGCCACCAAGGGTTCGAAACCCAGTCACGGCAATTTTTATTTTATTTCTGCAGGGGCTGAGCTATGCTCGGCTTTGTCAAGGTCACCTTCAAGGTCGAATTTAACGCAAACTCGGTGAGCTATTTATACATTCTGAAAAAATTTGCGCAGAAAAAACGAGGACAAAGCAAGACAGATATGAACGAGCGCTAACTAACAACTGAAGATTTATCCCGAAACACAAGCACATATAAATAGGAAAAACAAAACGAATCATACCAATCTGACATCAAGAACATCATATGTCACCCCCTGTGTACCTCAGTGATTTAGCCAAAAATCGAAACTCCCTATCAGAGAAGCGGACGGAAGTCTGGCTGATGCATTTATCTCCGCTGATACGCATATGAAACGCCTCCATGAGTTCCCGCACAAGTTGGTCCGTATGCCTGAACAGAATTGTTGCTTGGTCAAAGAGCGGTTTACACTGCAGCTTCTTATCAGCGGCATTACAAGTGCGGCAATGTTTTGGGAGGTTGTCAAGGAAATCTCCCCTGAGTAATCTTCGGTGTACACCTGATCGTTCGTTGACACATCGCCCTGTAGGCAGATGTACATCGAACCACAGGATAGCGGCAGCTTAAACACAACTCCCCTGGCACAGGGAACGAACGGAGCTGTGTGCTTGATACTACACTCATTTTTTCTTCCTTTCCTTCTGCCGCCTCCTTCCTTCCGGCTGCTCACCTAAGAACAGATTGAAGCCAACTTTATAGGGGCGGAAAACACATCAGAAATGTTGTAACGTCCGGCTAGGTTCTTCAGCCCATGCGCCAACCTGTGCACGTACGGTATAACGGCGACCCTTCGCCGGTCTGTTTCCCGGCGTTTGGGCCTCGAACGTGCGTTGATCCACCTTGACAACCTCCCGCAGGCTTCCACGATTGTTTCCGGAGGGTACGCACTCTGTCTCAGCCTTTCCAACTGAAATGCAACACTTTCGTTCATGACATGTGGTCACGACTTGAAGACGGCCGCCTTAAGACAGGAAGTGGATATCCCAATTTTTACCACTTTGGAGTGGCCAGATGAGTAATCAAGCAAAGATTTCTTGGCCCTGGGATGGTATGCCCAACATACGTGTTTGGGGCGAAAATGCAATGACAGGTCTAGGAAGCTAGTTACACTTCGCGAAGTAATGCTTTCACAATAAAACTTTGACGCACAGAAAAGATGAGACGAAAACGCATTTTTGTGGTAATATTGTAGTCATGTCAGATCTGCTAGCGCAACTTCATGCGCTGATGAAACGTATGTCCTCAGGTCACATTTCCTCAGGAGTGGTGTCGATACAAGTTGTAACCCGTTTAATTTGTGCAGCCGGCCCGCCGCGGTGGCTCAGCGGTTATGGTGCTCGGCTGCTGACCCGAAAGACGCGGGTTCGATCCCAGCCGCGGCGGCCGAATTTCTTTGGAGGCGAAATTCTAGAGGCCCGTGTGCTGTGTGATGTCAGTGCACGTTAAAGAACCCCAGGTGGTCGAAATTTCCGGAGCCCTCCACTACGGCGTCTCTCATAGCCTTACTTGCTTTGGGACCTTAAACCCCATAAACCAAACCAAACCTAATTTGTGCAGCCATATCTGGAAAGCAAAGCAGATGAAAGATTTACTGATCCGGTTCCGTATGCACGATGATTCTATTGACTTTGTCTCTCCGGATATCGGGACTATGCGGCACATTGTACCATGGCACTGAATCTTTCAATTGTTTTATGCACAGCCCTGTTTTTAAGGCGAGAGAAAAGGTGTCAGTATTTTGTGTAAACATGAGAAAACTAAGAAAAGTTGTCTGAATCGAGATGACACTAGATTCTTTTGATTACAGGTTTCACTTTGTGGGAATCCTGGCTTTCCGCCGTCGCCTTTGCGCGGCTGTGCCGGCCGCCCGCGTTGTTTCTCCTCTTTCCCTTGCTCCCGCCTCAGGCGGTGGAGAGGCGGCTGGGTGACTAATCACTGTCATTTAGCCACAGCTCCGCCCCGGCTCCCCAAGGGCCTTTGCCATTGGCGCCTTTTGGCGGGAATCCGGGACCCGTTTTGGCGGCCGCGCATCCCGCGACCGTCCGAGCGGGGCCCAGAGAGAGAGATCCCTCCGAGACAGCGTAAGGTGCGTACGTTACTGTTTGTCCGTGCCGGCCTTTGCCGTTCGGACCAGTGCTTACTCGAGCTCGCCCGCACGTGTCCTCTGACCTGCAGCGGCTCGAGCCTGTCCAGCGGGGTCCAGCGACCTCCGACAGGCGTACCTTGTGTTGATTGCCCACTCTCTCTCGCAACCGGCCCAACGGTCGACACGAGAGAGAGATCACAGCACTGCCGCGGGGACACTCTCCTGCAGCGGCGTGTTAGCGGCGCGTATTGCTCTAGTCGCTTCGTGCGCGCAGCGGAGCCTTGCTCCTCGCGCGCCCCCGGGACGGGGTGACTGTTGAGTGTGTGTGTATCTGCTGGAGGACGACGTGAATAAACGTCTCCTTTGTGAACTTGGAGGCCTATTTCTTTGCGGCGAATCGCTCTCCTCCCAGCGGAGGTTGAGTGCGCCGCATCGGTGTCCCAGTGGTGTGTGGTGACGGCTGATCGGGGCCCTTGGCTCGCGCGAAGCTCGAACCCGCGGTGGGTGGTGGCCTGTGTCCACTTAGGAACCCACAACTGGCGCCCAACGTGGGGCGTCATTGGCGCTTACGCCTTTGATGACAGATTAGCCGAGCAGGTCGCCTTGCCGATCACGCTTGCGCACCATGTCTACCCCCAGCGGGGCACTCGGTAGCTACATCTCGGCTCCCTACGGAGTTGTAGCGTCGTTTGATCCGCTGGCTGCTGTTCCTTCGAATAGCCAGACACCGTGGTTGGCCGCGGCCCCCGTTGGGGTTTACGGCGCCACAACCCAAAATGTCGACCACGCGGCTCCCATTGGAGCTGTATCGGAAGCACCCTGCGGTGCATCCGCTGGTCACATGCCTCAGCTGTGCACGCTTTCCGCCCAGTGCGAAAGCAGTTCGTGTCACGCTGCCGCAACCGGCAGTTTCGAACGGCAGCAGCCGTGCCCCGCGAGCAGTCAATTCTGCTCTGGGAACGGCGAGGCGCTGGCCCGGTTCCCTGCGGAAACCGCGCCGCTCATCGAATTAGGAGCCTTGCCTCCCTCGTTCGTGCAGCCCGCCCAAGCCTCCACTGAGGCCGGGGCGCAGGCGCTGCTAGCCAGTGCTGCCCAGATGATCCAGTCGCTGTCAGGGGCTGTTGGGACACTTTTGGCCACGCCGAAGTTGTCTCACCCCGCGGTCAAGTTGCCCATGCCAACATACCGCGGATATGATGACCTACTCAGTGCCCGGGATTTCCTTGAGTCCCTCACCCATTATCAGAGAACTATGGGTCTCACTGAGCAGGTGGTGCTTGCACACATCATTCCCGCAGCGCTGTCTGACACGGCAGCTCGGTGGCATCGGCTTTTCGGCCACCGGGCAGCGACTCTCGAGGAGTTCCGTGCAGCATTCCTGCGCGAATTCCTGCCCGCTGACTACGAGCGTAGGATGCGGCGAGAGCTGGAGCTCCGTACTCAGGCTCCGGATGAGTCGCTGCAAGAGTATGTTCGTGCGATGGAAGACCTTTTCTCAATCGCCGAGCCCAGAGCCTCGAACGAGGAGCGTGTCGAAAGGACGATCAGGCAGGCACATCCGACCTTTTCGGCTTACCTGCGCGGCGGCCGATTCCGAGATTTGGAGGAGCTGGCCGCCGAGGCAAAGCGCATTCAAGGCGACATTCTCGCCGCGCGCGCCTATCGTCCGCCACCGCCGGCAAGCGAGGCCCTTGAGCCACGCTGTGCATGGAGAGGGGCCTTGCCCTTACCCAACCGGCGACCACCCGCACAACCTGCCTTTGCAGCTGTTAGCGGGCAAAACGAGTCATGGGAGTTGAGCGACAGAGCTCTCGATCCCTACTCGTACGGGAGACGGGCAGCCTGCGCTGCACCGTTTTCTGAAGCGCGTGCTGAGGGGCGCCAAGCGCTCCAACGCACAGCGGAGGGGGAAACCCGACTCGGCCGACCCTTTGGTCGTGCAGCGGGCGGACCCAGGCAGGGAGAGGCGCAATTGTCCCGCGACCAAGCTCGCGGCGGTGTGCGCTGTTTCCGCTGCCAAGAGAGGGGCCACTTAGCAAGAGAATGCACCGTAGCCAGGCCTCCTGCGAGGCAGGGAAACGGCGGCGGGGGTCGGTCGTAAAGGGACCACCGGCCCAATCTCTGCTAATTCCCTCTGCGTACAGAGCAAGCTGCCTTGCTAATGCGCACGCGCCGTTTATTCCGGTTACCATTGCTGGCCGCGAATTTTCGGCTTTACTGGATACGGGAGCCAGCGCTTCCTTGTTCGGTGAAGAGGTGTTGTCCCACTTGCAAAAGCACTCTGTGCGCTTGCGGGACTGCCGTACGGCATTCAACCTTGCGAAAGGCGTAGCCCATTCGGCTGGCGCCGCGAGGCTGACTGTCAGGTGGGGAGAGCGGACGAGACGCACGCGTTTCATCCATCTCCCAGGGCTCAGTGTGCCCATGATTCTCGGACGGGACTTTCTCCTGAAAACCGAGATCGTGGTGGACATTGCGAATGGCGGCTATCGCGACGGACCATTTTCCCAGCTTAAGCCGTTCATTAGCCCACCGGCGTCAGTATCTGCCTGCGCAGTGAAGGCGTTCGGAGAGTGCCACGCTCAGCGGACAGGGCCACGCCCTTGTGTCGAGCGTTCCGTCGTTCAGCCTCCCCTTTGGGACCGAGCGGCGCGGCACGACCAGGCACCACATCCGCTGGCCGCCTGTGCGGTAACATTGGATGACACACAGAAGGCTGGTTTGACAGCGCTATTGCGTCAGTACGATGAGCTCTTCACGGATCAACCTGGCTGTACCACTTTAGTGAGCCACAAGATCCACACTGGAGACGCGCTTCCTTTGAAGTGCAACCCTAGAGCCGTCAGCCTTGCGAAAAGGCAGGTGATTGATGGGTTGCTGGATGAGATGCTGTCGGCGGACATTATCCGCCGCTCGTCCAGCGCCTGGGCGTCTCCGGTGGTGTTGGTGCCTAAGAAAGATGGCAGCCACCGTTTGTGTGTGGATTATCGCCGTCTGAATGCGCTGACTCGCAAGGATGCCTATCCGCTCCCGACGATCAGCTCAATCGTAGGAAACCTGGGCAGCGCGCGGTACTTTTCCACGCTAGATGCCTCCAAAGGTTACCTACAGGTCCAGATGGCTGACACTGACCGGTCTAAGACCGCGTTCACGTGTCACAGAGGGCTGTTTGAGTTCACTCGTATGCCCTTTGGTCTCTGCAATGGTCCTGTGACTTTTCAGAGGCTCATGGACCGCGTCCTGGGGGAAGCGAAATGGTCCCACGCCATGTGCTACCTGGACGATATCGTGATTTATTCACGAACCTTCGATGAGCACTTAGGCCACATTGCCGACGTGCTCGAGAGGGTACGGGCTGCTGGGATGACTTTGAATCCTGCGAAAGCCCAAATAGCGCGGACCCGGGTTCAGTTACTAGGGTTCACGCTGGGCGAGGGCTCCATTGAGCCTGATGCGGAGAAACTTCGAGCCATACTCGAATTTCCCGCGCCCAAGGACGTACGCGGCCTCCGCCGCTTTCTGGGAATGGCCAATTTTTATCGGTCGTTCATCCCGTCCTGTGCTCGCGTGCAGGCACCCTTGACCAAGCTCTTGGGAAAGACTGCAGCGTGGCGATGGGGGCCCGAGCAAGAGCGATCCTTTCGCCTCCTGTCTAGTGCCATTGCCGAGACAGCGCAGCTCAGGCTACCCGACCTGACCAGGCAGTTCGTAGTCCAGACTGACGCGAGCGATCTGGGTTTAGGAGCAGTTCTCCTACAGGAATTCGATGGCGTGCTGCAACCGCTGGCCTTTGCCAGCCGCTCCTTGCTGCCCTCGGAGAGGAATTATTCCGTGACCGAGAAGGAGTGCCTCGCCATCGTGTTTGCACTGCGCAAATTTGACGTCTACCTTGATGGAACGCAATTCGTGGTGCAGACAGACCACAGTGCGCTCAGTTGGCTGATGCGGCTCCGCGAGCCTGCGGGTCGGCTGGCGCGCTGGGCTCTCCTGATACAGCATTACGACTTTTCCGTGCAGTATCGAAAGGGGAGCACAAACGTGGTAGCTGACGCGCTATCCCGTGCCCCACTCGCCAGCGGCGCCTTGACGCCTGTAGGCGGAGGGGGCGAAACAGCGGACGAGCCGCCGGGCGGCGAGGAGGGAGAGCCCGCGAACGGGTTAACCCATTCCGCTAACCAGGCAAGCAGCCCTTCGCAAAGAGGACCAGAGGCGAAGCTCTTCGTGAGCGCCTCGAAGTTGCCGACGCGAACGGAAATTTTGGCTGCAAACCTGAGTGGGGACGAGACCATGCTCCCCTCTGGGATGACTGGAATCGTTTTCAGCCGTAAAGAGCTACTGAAAGCCCAGCAAAATGACCCCTTTTGTCACGAGGTGAGCGACGGTCTCAGGGAGACGGAGCGCCGTGACGCTACTTGTATTGTAGCGGGCGCAGGGGGGCAGAAGCCAGCGTGTGTCGCGGCGAACCCCGGGGATTCATATTTGCTGGACCATGACGGGCTCGTGCTGAAATACATAGCCACCGATGACGAGTCCATCGACCCGTTCAAGGTGGTTATCCCCAAAAGTCTGAGAGGTGCACTGTTGAGATTCTCTCATGACGAACCACTGACCGGTCATCTGAGTGGCTCCAAAGTTTTTGCAAAACTGAGTCAATCGGTGACGTGGCCCGGCATGAAGCGTGACATTTTCCGCTATTGCCGTTCCTGCCATGTCTGTCAAGCGGTGAAGTCACGGGGCGGCAAGCCGCCTGGAATGATGAAACCAATTGACAGTGTGCGTCCGTGGCAGATGGCCACCTGCGATTTGATGGGGCCTTTCCCCAGGAGCAAGCAGGGGTTCATTTACCTGATGGTAGTCGCTGACCACTTTTCCAAATGGGTTGAGTTGTACCCCCTTCGGAAAGTGTCAGCACGAGCGGTGCTGGATAAACTCCAGGAAGTGTTCTGTCGATTCGGCTTTCCGGAAAGACTGATCACGGACAATGCGTCCTATTTCACCGCTCGGGTGTTCGGTAACACGTGCCGTTCCCTCGGAATCGAGCACTACACCACTTCACCCTACCACCCCCAGTCCAATTTGACCGAGCGAATCAACCGAACGCTCAAGCCAATGCTGGTGGCCTTTGCCGAGTGTCAAAAGGATTGGGCAGACCATTTGAGCGAGTTTGCGTTCGCCATCCGAACAGCTGAGAATCGCTCAACTGGTTTCTCTCCCGCCTTCCTCAATTTCGGGAGGGAGCTGGCGAATCCGATGTCAAACGTCGTGCAGAGCCAGCTCGGGGATGAGCAGACGCGGGCAGACTGCTCTGCTTATGCGTCGACGCTTCGGGACCGGCTTGATCGGGCTCTCAACAGAGCAAGGCAGAGTTTGGCGGCAGCCAGAGCCCAACAGAAGGCTCAATATGACCGCAAGCACCGCCGCCTGACTTTTCAGGTGGGTGACCTTGTCCTGAAGCGCAACCACGTTCTTAGCGATGCGAGCAAGGGGTTCTCAGCCTCGCTCGCTCCTAAGTGGCTTGGTCCGTACCGAGTGGTCAGAGTCTGGTCGCCACTCGCGTACCTGCTGGAGGATCCCCCTACGGGGAAAACCAGCCGTGCCCACATCGCAGACCTGAAGGCCTACGCGTCACGGTCTGACGAGCTTGCGCCGGTACCCATTGGTATCAAAGGCAAGCGCAAAGGCACAACTGGTGCTGCGGAACGCAAGCGTACGGAGCACCGGTACAATCTGAGGCGACGGTCACCTGTGTGATTGATGCCGGACGGCGGACTTTTCCGCAACCAAAGGCACGCAGCCTCAGCTAGCTGGCGAGCTTTCTCGTCAGGCCCTACCTAGGCGAAGCACGGTGTGTTATTTTTTTTGTTTTTGTTTTTGCAGCATGCTCAGTTCCAGCCTTGTGTGTTTATCAGTTTATTTATTTGTTCGCTTATGTCAGTTTCTAGCCACTTTCGTTTCCTGCTTGTACGTCTGTTTTCGTTCTAACGTACCGAGATTGTACATAGGCAACATGCGTCAGCATTGGCGTTCAGTTTTTTTTACCAGACTTGTACATAGGCAAACTTCAGCCCGCTCGTGCTTGCTCTTATCTTCTAGAAGGAATAGATTGGATTAGGTGTCGTTTGTACCGCGCCTTTCCTCATTTCCGGCCCGACTGTGGGTGGTTGGCTCGTTAAGGAGCCGTGTGTCGCGGTGGAGTTTTGTGCGGCCCGTATGGGGGGGAAATTGGCGGGGCGTTTGGAGCGATGGGGGGCGGGAAGTGCACCCTTTGACCCTCGCCGCGGCGCCTCTGGACGCTTCTGATGAGGGAATCGTTGTCGCCGACCAGCGTCCGCGCACGTGCCGGTGTATGCGTGTTTGTGGCTGTGGCTGTGTGCGCGCGTAACCATGAGCCAAGGCGACGCCTGTGAGTTGTGCCGTGTGCTTTTGCGTGAGCGCGAGGATGAGAAGGACCCCTCGCTGTGGCCAAGGTTACACATCAGGACGCCGCCGAACGTCCTCGCCCGTTTCAGGCGGCGTGAAGGGGGTGCACTAACTGTCTTGTGCCCGAACGTGATGTCGTGTCCAAGGGCGCGAGGTCAGTGCTCTGCCGCGGCCCCGTCGTCATCAACGCACCCTACATCAACGGAAAGAAGACCGCCATCAGTCGTCGGCCCTCCCAACCTGTTCAACTTGAAGTCTGCGAGCGGTGAGTCGCCGACAGGCCCACTGGGCCGCGCCACCGAACTTTGAGGCTGGCATCCACCTGTAACCTAGTTGTACAGTTGTATTCACATCTTCTTGTGTACCGTGTATATAATCTGCAAGCTGTTTTGATTTACTGAAGCGTATGCAAGTGTTGTTTGCCTTGTTTTTCCTTTGTTTTTTTTTACATTGTTCTGGCTGGAACTAAAGTGTAGCTAGTTTTTTTGTGTGTGTGTATTCATTTCTTTATTTTGGAACTGAAGTGTAGTTTTTTTGTGTATTGATTTCTTTATTTTTGGCCGCGTGCTTTGCCGATGGGTAGGAGGGCATTTAAGGAGAGGGGGATGTGGGAATCCTGGCTTTCCGCCGTCGCCTTTGCGCGGCTGTGCCGGCCGCCCGCGTTGTTTCTCCTCTTTCCCTTGCTCCCGCCTCAGGCGGTGGAGAGGCGGCTGGGTGACTAATCACTGTCATTTAGCCACAGCTCCGCCCCGGCTCCCCAAGGGCCTTTGCCATTGGCGCCTTTTGGCGGGAATCCGGGACCCGTTTTGGCGGCCGCGCATCCCGCGACCGTCCGAGCGGGGCCCAGAGAGAGAGATCCCTCCGAGACAGCGTAAGGTGCGTACGTTACTGTTTGTCCGTGCCGGCCTTTGCCGTTCGGACCAGTGCTTACTCGAGCTCGCCCGCACGTGTCCTCTGACCTGCAGCGGCTCGAGCCTGTCCAGCGGGGTCCAGCGACCTCCGACAGGCGTACCTTGTGTTGATTGCCCACTCTCTCTCGCAACCGGCCCAACGGTCGACACGAGAGAGAGATCACAGCACTGCCGCGGGGACACTCTACTGCAGCGGCGTGTTAGCGGCGCGCATTGCTCTAGTCGCTTCGTGCGCGCAGCGGAGCCTTGCTCCTCGCGCGCCCCCGGGACGGGGTGACTGTTGAGTGTGTGTTTATCTGCTGGAGGACGACGTGAATAAACGTCTCCTTTGTGAACTTGGAGGCCTATTTCTTTGCGGCGAATCGCTCTCCTCCCAGCGGAGGTTGAGTGCGCCGCATCGGTGTCCCAGTGGTGTGTGGTGACGGCTGATCGGGGCCCTTGGCTCGCGCGAAGCTCGAACCCGCGGTGGGTGGTGGCCTGTGTCCACTTAGGAACCCACAACTTCTTGGCTTTCACGGACAAATGTTTGCAGGCCGAAAGTAAATTAGTATCGTGGGATCTAAAAAGTTCAAGGGTTTGACAGAAAGTGTCGAATGTGAGGTGAGAGTTTATGCTAAAGTTGATCTCTTGTACGCAGTTTTTCCTGTGTTTTCGAATATTTGCTACCACTATCGATCGACTGCCCGATGCGACGGGACACTGATTGCGTTAGCTTATCCTTCCCCCTCTGATAGCACCAAGAAATTAATTAAATATGTGAGTGGTGTTCTTCAATATGTTTCTGTTTTGAAACCTGCCGTTGTCAGTAGGTCAATATTAAATTCTTGGTCAAGAGAACGGCAGGTTTCAAACGTGAAACACAATGAAGAACACCACTCACGTATTTAATGAATTTCTTGTTGTTATCAGAGGGAGAACGATAAGCTAAAATCAATATCCCGTAGCATTTGACCGTTGTTCCATAATTCTAACAAACACGATGATGTGTAAAATCCTTGCTAGCCGCCAGGGGAATGCCTGTGCTCTCAGTTACGAAATACTGCCCCGACATGAAAGATCCTCTGAAAATTCGAAATAAAGCAAAGGGGTGTGAATGAAGACTTTCGGTTTGAGGGACCTCGTTTTGGAGTCCTGTCTTACAAACCAGGTACTCTTGTGTTGGTGTTATACAGGGTGTTTCACCCATGAGTTTCTGCAATTTTTAAAAATAAGCTATTTGAATTAGATGCGCACTTTTTCTAGCATAGCATTGTCAGTGGTTTAGTACATCATAATGCAGCTAAGACGTGCTAACTAGGAGGCTTGTTAGCCAATATTTAATAATTAACTTTTAAACTATTACCGTTGGGCTCCTTAATTATTGAGAGGCATGTAGCCCACCGTAAGTGATGTCCATATCCGTTTTTAGAATTTCGAGAACGTAATTATCCTCGGCGCTGTGGCCCAACAAATTTTGGCTGTTTCGACGAGTTACGTGCACTGGAGAGGTATCTTTGCCTGCAAGCTTCTCAAACCGCATGTATTTTGGCGCGATGTAGGTGAAATTTGTTGGGCCACAGCGCCTAGGATAATCCCGTTCTCGAAATTCTAAAAACGGATATGGACATTACTTACGGTGGGCTGCATGCCTCTCAATAATTAAGGAGCCCAACGGTAATAGTTTAAAAGTTAACTATTAAATATTGGTTAACAAGCCTGCTAGTTAGCACGTCTTAGCTGTATTATGATGTACTACACTACTGACAATGCTATGCCAGAAAAAGCGCGCATCTAATTCAAATAGCTTATTTTTAAAAATTGCAGAAAGTCTTAGGTGAAACAACCTGTATAGCGCTTTCCTAACTGAAATATGCTTGCCAATGGTCAGAGGCTATGATTGTTCGTAGAATTATTTCGGGTGTAACTTTTCTTTTTCAGTTCATGATCATGGATACTGAATTAGTTTAAGGTGATCTCGTATTCAGAATCCCTTGCGATTGGGCCATTTGGAATACATTATTCATTTGTTGTTCCGCTCAGAAGTAGGAAACTCGGGCGAGTGTACGGGAAAACTAAGAGGTAGAGAAACGATCATCTGATGATAGGTCTCCTGTAGGTAGCTAACAACTGTCTTCTCACTCTCGGGAGCAAACGATGAGAGACTCAAAACGGTCGCTGGACTGGAATACAAAGGGCAATTCATCAGCTTCGTCTACGATGGCCCTGCATACGTTAATCGCTACTCAATCTGAGTAGGTCGAAAGGCTGGGAAGACAACGATCACGCAGCTCTCGAAGTTGCAGAATCTGATGAC
Source organism: Amblyomma mixtum (assembly GCF_055824585.1). Taxonomy (NCBI): domain Eukaryota; kingdom Metazoa; phylum Arthropoda; class Arachnida; order Ixodida; family Ixodidae; genus Amblyomma; species Amblyomma mixtum. Next base: position 386,188,029 of record NC_143014.1, on the reverse strand, counting down.
TTTTTCGACGCAGCGGAGGTGACAACGAAGGTTAAGGTAAGTTCACCTAAAATGGAGGATCGGCATCAGCAGGGGACAACCTTTGTGCGTGGTCCACTTTAGAAATTCTAAGCTTGATCTGAGAGGGGCGCTGAACGATTGTTTTCGTGCGCAGAAAGATTGTGAACTGACCCGTGGCATCGAAAAGGCTTTTGGTAGAGTCAGGTTATTGAAAACAACCATGAGATGGCGGAAATATTTGCTTTGAAATACAAGCGTTCGACCACACTGTACCTCGCATTTCCGTCCGTAGAGCGGAACAAGTCCTGCACAAACATTTTTTTTTTGCGGGAACAACTAACCTGAGGACAAAGCAGCCCTTGCGCAGGGAAAAACTTCCTCAGCGTCTGACACTCGCACTGATCCACTAGCTCACAGCAGGAGAATCAGCAGCAGTAAAAACTGGAGGTGCTTTTTTTATGCGGGTGATCTTGTTGTGTACCAGTGGATCAGTGCGCGAGTTCTGCGCTCTGTGGACAGAACTGCAGGCGTCAGTGTGTAGGCGCTAAGGGAGTTTTTCCGCCCGGAAGGGCTAATTTCTCCTCACATATGAAGAAGGGCCGTTGCGCTTGTCTACTGGCATTCGAACTGCGTTTGGCCGAAGGGCACCACCTTTAGCAGGCTGCGAGTGCGTTCGAAACTGGGCTCGGCCTGCGAGGGCCGCAGCGGGGTTTACAGGAGCTTCTCCCAAACGTACAAGAATCACCGAAGTCCGGCCGCCCCCGGAGCCAAGTGGGGAGCCCCGCGGATACAGATGCCGGGCTTTCGGCGCGGTACCGCACCAGGTGCCTTGCAAGGCGCCACCGTTTGGAGGAGCAGGGTCGCGGCCGCCGTGATAGCAATTTTACGCCTCGTTCCGACGACTGGGACCGCTACGCTGATAAGCACAGAAGATGCGGTGAATAAATGTTACTATCGTACGCAACAAAGTTGGTACCGGCACATGATTTACACATAGCTACGCACTTTTTATTTTCAAGTGCTGAAATACGTTCTAAGGATTGCAAGTTCGCAAAGCTTTTTGCAGACCCAGTTTTGCATCCGCCCAGCAGCTCGCCTGGATGAGGCAGTGGACATTTCATAATCATCTCGCACTACAAGAGAGGGAATTTCTAATATTAGACAGCCTTGTGTGAGAAGAACCGTGTGAATAATGTGGCTGTGAATAATGTGTGGGAACATGCGGCTGTTGGAAAAGGAGATCAACGCGCCAGGAAAGCCGAACTCAAACGCGCCACACGACAAGATCGCTTACATCCCGAGGTCCAAAATGCTTGCACCCCCAAAATCTGGTCAGAACGACGTAGACGCGAGTCCTCAGCTCTGCGGGCAAGCCATTCTGTCGCTGCAATTCCCGTTACTAGTGGTAACTGTTCCGCCAGTTTTAGTGCAGGAGTGCGATTTCGGCGTGATTAAGGAATCTTACTTGACAGGAAAAAACTTCGGGAAACTTATCTTCAACTTAAGAGTATGTAACGATATAGTTAAACGGTCCCTACGGTCTCTAGGGTGTCTCCTGGCGCACCGCTTTGCAGACATCGACACACTTGGTGAAATCATAAACTGTTTTATTGCACATCATCGTCCATATTATTCAGGTACGATAAGTAGTAACTCTAATTAGCTATGTGGTACTTTCATGTAATTTGCCTGCTGTGCGGTGGGAGGTACTCGTACAAGGCCTCTATTTATCGCACTTATCGCACGTTGCTCAGTGACGGTTTCGATTCCGACTGACCACATTTGCTTCTTAATATAAGCAAAATAGCTTTCCTACTCCACTACCTTGTCGATCAATCAGGATTTTCCAGCGTCAACGATGCTAACGCTGGGCTTTCGGCCTAACGGGACCTTTAATGCTGTTGCGCAAAAAAAAATAAAACTGGAGGGGACACTTGAGCTCCGCCTTAAGAGTATACGACGCGATAGGATGATGAGCTAATTCCTACGTATGGAGAAGGCCGCTCTCTATTTCACACTAATAGATCCCTGGGAGTCCTCGTAAGCCTCCAGTCGCACTAGTAGAGTGGTTAAGCGATGGGCCTTGTGGAACCCAAGTTGCTCTTCCCGAGCTACCAATCATTAATTTAACTGCCACAGTGTGCAGTTTGATCACTATCCGGTGTGCAGGTTGTGACGAAGCCGCATGATCACGTGACCTAGGTGGCCCATCCGCCCCCTAGGCTGCTCTCGGGGAACCACCTGCCAGAGCCATGCCCGTGATTTCTCGCTCACAACGCCGACGAGGACACCGGGGCCTTTAACGCTGTCGCGTTAAAATAGCGCCATCTATCCGATAGAAGGGAGTCAGATGCAGTGTTAACGTTCTTCGTTCTGATGGTCAATAACTAAGCAAATTATTCCCGGAAGTTCAAAAAAGAGACGCGAGCGGTGTTTGCAAATGAAGCATCTATTTCATTGTCAATTCACACAGTAGTGGAAGGGTAAAACCAACGTAATTTATCGGACACCCTTACTGCGCATGAGTATTGCCCCGAGGGCGTTTCAAACCCGCGGCGGAGCAAACAGGTCAACTTCGCTGGCCACTGCACGAGGGCGCGATCCTATCGCCGCAACCGATTACGTCTCGTGTTAAACTGTAACAAACTTTTGCGCTGTGCGTTGCAAATGCCCTCTTCAACAACTACCACCCGCGGCGCTCCGCTCGTAACACGTTTCCCACAACCGGTAGATACCCGCCGCGGTGGCTCAGAGATTAGCGTGATCGGCTACTCAGCAGGAGTAACCGGCTGCGAACCGAGCCGCGGCGGCCTGCACTTCGATGGAGAGAAAACACAAAAGGAGCTCGTGTGCTGTGCGATGTAAATGCTCGTTAAATATCCTCGGGTGGTCGAAATGAACCCGGAACCCTTCACTGCGGCTCCTCTTTCTCTCTTTCTTCTTTCACTCCAGCCTTCCTCCCTTTCCTCACGGTGGGGTTGGGGCTTCCACCGAGATATGTGAGAAAGATATAACACAACTTCCTTTCCTCAAAACCACGTATTTAGAGGTATATATAGAAGGCACAGTGACCAAATCACAATTTTCTATTTCACCACAAACAGCTGCAGGTAGTCAGCCCCCTTAGGCATTTCTTGCCAGAGCCGGAAATCAAAATGTGAAATGTCAACGATTCACACCACATTTTCACCATCGCGGCAAGGTTGAACAAAGTGGTTGTTGCTCGCGATGTGAATAGACCGGAGCTGCATGACACCTATACCAAGCACCTGCTAGACGATAAGGCCGCAACAAAACGTGCGCGAAACGAAAAAAAAAGTACCGCGGGATTTAAGCAATATATATTTCACGTTTGTTTTTAAGGCCGCCAGATATTCAATCAATATCAATGCGACTGGAATGACCGATCAACTAAACAAAATTATCGATTGGAAAGCGTTAACCACATATCTCGTGGCGTCAAAAAAGTAATTCGCTCTGAAACAAACCCGTAATGGCAGAAGAGCCCACCTGACCCCTTATGTGCACTTTTTAACGGCTTTTAGCGCTTTTAATCTTGGTATCTGCAAGAGTACATGTCCTTTTTCGAACATTCATTCGTGTGGGTGTCATAAAATGACAAACATATTCAAAAATCTAACGGAAATAGTCACCCTTCGACGCAATACGTCCGCTCCCGCCACGAATGCCGATCACCATATCGCTGCTTCAGAAAAAAGCCGCATGATGCCGCCACCATCGCTGGAATGACCGGCCCTTGTTTCTTATTGAAGGAGATGCCTCTGTAGGATGTGGGCGGTGCGGCTAAACGGCGTTCCAGAGCATGTCACCCGCACGGCTGTACGCATCAACGGCAAGGTTTACTCGTTCGACAGCTGCCACACGGCATGGAACTTGGTCCACGTGTTCATCTTTGACCCCGCATCGCTCCGGTGGGATGTGGTGCAGACGTAACTTCCCGACGCCGGGCCGATTACCATTTCCCTCCCCACAGTTGTAGCGTACGGCCACTGCGCGTATCTGTGGGGCGGCCCGCGCAGCTGTCCATTTCCAAGTGTTCTTTATCGCTTCGACCCAAACACGATGACAAGCAGCCGCCTGGCGATGTCCGGTGAGGTACCCTCATCCATGTACGGCAGCACATCTTGGGTTCTGGGTCACCGCAAATATATCTTCAGTGACTGTGATCCTTCTGCATATATGCGGGTTGTCGTGACCGTACTTCTAGCCACGTGGGCCCGACCAGCAGCAACCGTGAACAATCGACGTGGCCGATAACCTCGCGACGGCGGTGGTGAAGTGGGGTGCTTGGAATGCCGCCCTCCGAGCCTAAATGGATTAGTGTAGCGGAGCGCAGGTGACCGCGGCAGCAGCGGTGAAGGCAGGAGCCAATGTCAGCAGCAACCCAGCGGACGCGGAGTGCAGGTGACTGTGTCAGCAGCGACGAAGTAAGGAGATGCGCAGGGGCTATTGTCAGAGCAACCACAGCGAAGCGGAGGCGACGTGGCGGCGCCAGTCACGCTGGCTGTTAATTGAAGACTGCTGTGTTCCCGACTCGAGTTCTGGACAACAGGCGGGGAGGCAGGTTCATTCACCTGCTGGAAGACTGCAGGAGATTCCTTTCCAGCCGGGCTGGATGAGTAAGCATCTCCCCCTTGCCATCGACCCAGCTGCGAGAGAGTGGAAAAGCCCGCACCTGCCCGGCCGTGGGTGGTAACACCAGCCTCTACTTCGGTCCATCCGATTGGACAGTGCTCTTCTAACATTATTCCCCAGCCAGGGATCTGGGGAATCCGAACCATATCTAACTCGGCTGTGAGTGTGGCCGAGAGAAGCCTGCTAGCTCCAGTCGACTCCGGTCGACGAAGACGTTCCCTTCCGCTGAGAGTCATTCTCAGTCACCCTTTGTAAATAATGTGAATAAGTGTATAAAGTTTTTCGTTACCTTCCTCTAAACCCAGTCTCCCATCCGCCTCGTCCCATCACCGGTCCCCGGCCATGCTACCCGGGTCGCAACAACTGGTTGGCAGCGGTGGAATCGTCTGCGTGGTGTCCTGGCTCCGGTCTTGTTGAGTGTACTGCCTTCTCTCCTTGAGTATTGCCAGGCTTAGCATTTGTGCTGCTCTTCCTGGTAGTGTAAGTTGGTTGCAGTAGCCTGTTCGGATTTTGAACCTTGCTTTGCACCAACATCCTTGAGAGACTTGCGATCACATTGTTACCGAGCATTTAAGGGCAGTCATGGACTGGCGAAAGCTGCGTAAGATGGACCTGATCTCCTTATCTGGGGAATTAGGGATTCTTTTTGGGTAAAGTATGAAGAAATTGCAGGTTGTCAGTGCGATAGAGGACCTCGGTCTTGAGGATGATGAGATAGTGGAGCACTGGGAGGAATTGGGGGAACAAAAAAGAAAAGAGAAAGTAGCGGAACAAAAAAGAAGAGGGGAGCAGGAACGGCGTAGGCTCCGAGAGGAGCAAGAGAAAAGAGAACTGCTTCAGCAGCAGGAACGACGAAGGCTCCGAGAGGAGCAAGAGATAGAATGGCAGGAGCAATGTCGTAAGAGACGCGCTGAGCTCGAGGAACTACGTGAACGACAGCAGCAGGAGCTCGTACGTATGACTCGGCTTCTCAGATGGCGAAGGGCCCGGTATCGGTTGAGGACTTTTCGAAGAGGCGAGAGCTTCAGAACTTTTGTCGCGAGTTTTCTCGCGAGATGAGGGCGAATGGTCAATGATGTTGCTGGCTATCCTCCCTAGTGATGTCGCCGCCGTATTAGCGCGGCTGTCCGATTGATGCCCGCAACTACGACAAAGCGAAAAGTGCCCTCTTCCGATACTTCAGAATTCGTGTAGAGACCGAGTCAAAAGGCCGAAGTGATGGCAGCGGGCAGCGCTCCCATCAGTGCGTCAGCGACCAGCCAACGAGCCCCGCTTGGTCAGCTACGCACAAAATAGTTGCGCAAGACAGCAACGACAAGGCAGGTATAAGCGTAGAGAGAACTGCCAGTTCAGCAGAAACGGCAACAGGATCTGTCAATTTAAAGGCAGAGGAAAAGAATTGTAGCAATACCAGCCATAACAAAGGCACAAGCGATGATTTGTTTGAAAACGCTGGAAACGAAGAAATTTGTCACAGGGCAACATCGAACCCTCAGAGTAATGCCGATTGGAAAGGGAAGGACGAGGCAAAGGCAGCTCAGGGTCAGATAGACTGCGAAAAATCTCATCTGAATACAGCTGGTGAGACACCCGAGAAAGGTCCTTTGAAGGTAGAGGACGACAGAACGCCAGACAGTAAAGCACCGATCTCAGACAAAATCACTGAGGCGTGCGAATTTTCAGTGAGGCCGTTACCTAGCACTGACTGTAGGGCTCAGGTAGTTTTGTTATGCGAGGAAAATTCCGCACGTGACGAGCCTCCGGGAATTACTCTGTTGGCTTTTGACGCTGCGGCGAGGGCCGGCACCTTAACACGTGACGGCACCGCAATACCAGAAAGCAGTCATGCGGTGAAAGCGACGGCTGAAAGATCGATTGTAAGCCAGGAATGCGCATCAGCGCTGCATCAAAACAAAGGTCATTTCAAGGATGAGGGAACGACGGCCGCTCGCGACCGAACACCCGAAAACGAGTTGTGGTTGAATGAAATCGCAGGAGCGGAGGATTTTTCGGAGAGACCGTCGCCTAGCACTGCAAGGAAAGCGCAATTGGCTTCGCTGAACGGCGAGAAAAATCGTGAACACGACGGGCCTTTGGAAATTGATGCTGCGGCGAGTGCCGGCAGCTTAACACGCGACGGCGCCGCGATAACCGCAAACGCACGAAAAAGATGCGCTAGGGTAGCCTCGAGAAAGCGTCGGCGCGCAAGGAAAACAAAGGTGAACGGTTGCGCTGAAATGAAAAAGGTACGGGTCACAAAGCCCGCTAGTTTGAGGACCGGCCAACCTTGTAACTTTGCAAAATTGCAACCGCGGCGCTCAAGAGTTCATAGGGGTCGCATTAAAGCCAAGGTAACTGGGCGTGCGCAGTCTGGGTGTAAACCACCTGCTCCATTGTGGGACCGCAGCAGGGTTTGTCAGGAGACATGTGAACACTGCTGCTGCCTGAAGAAAGAAGCGCGCGGCTGCCGGACAAAAGGGCGTCGAAGAGCGCGCGCGGGTCAGACAGAGACGAGACATGCAGGGAACCGGGAGAGGGGGAAGCGCCTCTCTCGTGTAAAGCTTTTTCAGCGCTGCCCGGGCTTTGCATGCCAGTCGCAAAGAGACGGAACTAATCAGGCCCGCAGCTTTTTGGAAACCTTGGCTGGTAGAACGGCAGCCCGACCACGCCGGGCGCGACTGAAGTAGGTGTATTCTTGGAATACTTCTTTCTTGTATTTGATGTTTGTTTTTTTATTCATGTACGGCAGAAAGACGGAAGCGAAGTGTTGAGCTTTTATGCCTGTGCGGGATTTTGTACTTCGTGTTTTCTAGCCGTAATGATGTAAAAGAAGCTTGTTAATTCTCTGCGTAAAAGAGTTTTTTGTATGACAGCATTGGAGGTTTTGTAAGGGAGAGTTGCAGTGTGTAGGTTATGTATGTTGTTTGTTAGCCATAGATTAGCGCTTGAGAATACGTGAATAGTAGTGGAGCTCTACTGTCTCCTCCTCTAATCTATCGAGGGCCGTTGGTCTGTGAATCGCAACGGCAGCTGTAATTTCTCCAGAACAAAACCTGTTTCAAATTTGAAAAATGCGAAGGCATTTAATCGTCCGCATAGGTCCCGTCCGCAGCTCACCCAACCAGACCACCTGAGGGGGGGAGCCAAAAAAGGGAGTTAATTGAGCAGCACAGCTTGAGGCCTTGTTCTTAGTTTTGCCTGGCACGACTCGGGAGAAGGGTGGTGCTCTTGCCTTGCCGGGGGGGGGGCATTGTGCAGATTTGACCACTAATGCTCGACCTGAGACCCTTGGCCTGCAGATACCGACCCTTGGATCACCCAGGAAACAGAGGACCTGCCTGGCTGATGCGGCCTCTTCAGAGGACAGCGAGGAGCTGTAACCCCTTTCGAGGCCTCTACCTGGCGGCGGACGAGCTGTCGTGACCGTACATCTAGCCACGTGGGCCCGACCAGCAGCAACCATGAACAATCGACGAGGCCGACAACCTCGCAACGGCGGTGGTGAAGTGGGGTGCTTGGAATGCCGCCCTCCGAGCCTAAATGGATTAGTGTAGCGGAGTGCAGGTGTGACCGCGGCAGCAGCGGTGAAGGCAGGAGCCAATGTCAGCAGCAACCCCAGCGGACGCGGAGTGCAGGTGACTGTGTCAGCAGCGACGAAGTAAGGAGATGCGCAGGGGCTATTGTCAGAGCAACCACAGCGAAGCGGAGGCGACGTGGCGGCGCCAGTCACGCTGGCTGTTAATTGAAGACTGCTGTGTTTCCGACTCGAGTTCTGGACAACAGGCGGGGAGGCAGTTCATTCACCTGCTGGAAGACTGCGGGAGATTCCTTTCCAGCCGGGCTGGATGAGTAAGCATCTCCCCCTTCCCATCGACCCAGCTGCGAGAGAGCGGAAAAGCCCGCACCAGCCCGGCCGTGGGTGGTAACACCAGCCTCTACTTCGGTCCATCCGATTGGACAGTGCTCTTCGAACATTATTCCCCAGCCAGGGATCTGGGGAATCCGAACAATATTTAACTCGGCTGTGAGTGTGGCCGAGAGAAGCCTGCTAGCTCCAGTCGACTCCGGTCGACGAAGTCGTTCCCTTCCGCTGAGAGTCATTCTCAGTCACCCTTTGTAAATAATGTAAATAAGTGTATAAAGTTTTTCGTTACCTTCCTCTAAACGCAGTCTCCCATCCTCCTCGTCCCATCACCGGTCCCCGGCCATGCTACCCGGGTCGCAACAGGGCCCTTGACTTGGATACCCTAGAGTGGCATCGTGTCCCCACCAGCGGAGAGGCTCCGGTTCTACGTCCCTGCTAACCTGCGTCTGTCATCGGGACCCGCATGTATGTGTTCGGCGGCAGCCCAGAAGACCGTTCCCTCATCCTATACTATTTTGAAACGACCAACTCTTCCTGGGTGCGCCCACAGGTACAAGGGGTTCCCCCTGTGTACCGGCGAGGACATTCAGCCTTCCTGTTCAACGAAGAGCTGTACATTTTCGGAGGGTACAGCGATGTGCTCAAGACCTTAGCAGATGTGCACAAGTACGACCCCGCGACGTCGTGTTGGACCGAAGTGAACCCATGTGGCTCACCACCATCTCCCAGGTACTGCCATGGCTGCTCAGTGATGGGTGAAAGAGTGTTTATCTTCGGTTGCTTTGGGCCGGCACCCGACCAGGATGAGGAGCAGGTAGTTGAGGAGCGAAGATCGCTGACGGATCTCCACGTATTGCACTTGGCACCGACACTGAAGAACCTGTCCTTACTTGTAGTAATTGATGCACGGCTGGATCCAAGCCCTTTACCACCCTTCATTAGAGAAATGGTCCACGCCATCACTTCTCACCCATCGTAATCGATGGTTGATGCTGCATGCCAACCAAATGGAGTGCCTTCGGCGTAGCCAGCTTGGGGCTGCGGCGATGATGCAACTTCGGCGCCGCTAATTCACCCAGCAATAAAGTCTTTTTTATACGCAATGAATGCCTTCCTTCAGTGCTGGATTTTCGTGCAAGCAAGAAAGTCGCTAGTGTTTTGTTTATTTCATGCCAGTCTCAGGCGAAAGTTTTTTTGAAATATTACTGAGAACAAATTTTCCGAAAGAACGGTTCTCTGCAATTGTTTCCATTCCAGCCTGGTGGTTTCTTCAAGGGAATCGCATCAAAATTACTTCGGCGTGAAGCTCGCTATGAAGTCTGGGTTGCCGTGAATCCCCTGGTAGTCATCCTTTTCAAAGCAGTAGGCAGATTGAGATGCTGAATGTGGCGGTAGGCGTCGATTTTGAATCTTCTCCGGAAACAACTCTCGTCTTTTGTGATTACTTTAGAAAGCCGGACATTTATCATTTATTTCCGCATGTCTGAGTTCAGTTTGACGCTGCTTGAAATGTTCACTGATTTTAAAGCCTGCTAGTTATGGTTTAGTTTTCCCGATATACATTTTAATTTAAATCTGGAAGCACTCGAGCGGTATCTATGTCTTGAACATGAGCCGATAGAATTCATCAAAACTTGGGTAACTGATCGTTTCAGGTGGAGACCGTATTGAAGGCAATCGACTACATGCTGGCCAATATTTGAAGTTTTTCGGCAGCTTATCTATACGGATGTGAGAGCGCTCCGGCGCACCGCGCACGTCACATACCCTCTCGACGAGCGATCCAACGACGGCTGGGGTGAAATGTTCGGGAAATGTGTCGGGACACCAACTTGAATAGACAAAGCAATTTTGTGCCATGGCGCTCTGCAGCCGTAGATAACCTCGCGCCGTAAACATTCATCACAGTCAACAGTAAAAGCGAAAGTGAGAGTATAAAATGTGATATTTGTGAATAAAGTGTGAATTTTTTTAGACGAGCATTGGTGTTCGATTTTTGCTACATTCATTTGGCAGAAGTCATATTCTCTGAACACCGGACACTGACGAAAAGAAAGAATTGCGATAGGCAGATGGCTACGAAGCTCTCACGTTGTAAGGCGAAACTTTCGCCTTTAATGACTCACCGTTGGCAACACAAGGTTGCCAGCCGAGATGTCACGCTTTTCGGTTGGTCGAAATGGTTATGACGTTAGAGTGCGCGGATTCGAAGTAATGAGGTCACCCGTGGATGTCTGACGTCCCCTTTTAGAGCGCTAGACAGCTAATAAAATAGTTTTCATCCGCTCTGACAGCGGGCGTAAGGCGTCCGTGACTGACCACATTACATACCTCATTACTGCGAACAGGGCCATGGATACAACCGAACTCGTCGAATCAGAGAGAGAGTCGTGCCAGAGAAGCAGTCAAAGTGTGTACTTGTAATCTGTAGTCAAAGTGTGTAGTCAAATAAAGCACTAGTACACCGCAGATAGTCTTGCAGTCAACGCCAAACAGTGCGCCAGGAAAGGCTTTCGCCTTGCAGCACTTTGAAGATCCAAAGTGCCCCTGAATTTCTCACCTTGTTTATAAGATTTTGCTTGAGCTCTCTCAAATTGGCTACAACTTTCAATGCCTACTTTGAATGAACCTCTCCAAACATGTGGCTTAATTTATTTTATTTATTTATTTATTTCAAAATACTGCAAGCCAATAGATTGCCCCATGCAGGAGGGGCTATACAAGGCATTGAAAATGACAAATACTAAAAAAATACATGGGGTCACAAACAATGAGCAGAATAACAAAATACAACGCTCATTCACTCGAGAAAATGCTTCTCGAGAGCTTTACTAAAATTTTAGGACTGGAAAATGGCCTCGGGAAGAGAGTTCCAGTCGGAAACAGTCCGTGGAAAAAAACTGCGCTTGAATGAGTCCGTCTTTGCAAAAATGGGTTCCAGCGAATGAATTCGTGAATGGTGTGTTCGGCGCGACAATTGTTTGAGAATTACAGGGCGGGGTATGTTTAGTTTATGTGTTAAAAGGTTATGCATAAACAACAGACGGGAAATTTTTCTGCGTACTTGAAGTAATGGAATATGGTTGGTTTTCATTAGTGTTGTAGGTGAGTCTAACCTCCTGTATTTGTTATAAATAAACCTAACCGCATTCCTTTGCACCATCTCTATCTTCTATATGTCTTTCTTTATGAATGGATCCCATAATACCGAAGCGTACTCTAATTTGGACCCAATGAATGTTGAGTATGCAAGGAGTTTAACTTTACTTGGGGCATCTTTAAGCTTCCGCATTAAGTAGCAAAGCTTAGAAAAAGACGAGGAGCAAATGTCTGCAATGTGTGAAGTCCATGTTAAGTCATGAGTTAACGTTACCCCTAAATATTTATATTGTTTAACCTCGTGTATTACATGATTTTGCAGGGTGTAAGAGAAAGAACTAAAATGTTTTTTGGGCGAAATGCGTAAGAGAACAGTTTTAACAAGGTTTAGTTGCATATCCCATTTTACGCACCACTGATGACCAGCTAGAAGCGCATTTTGCAAGATGTAGTGATCATTTTGGTTATTTATGGTCTTAAAAAGTATGCAATCATCTGCAAAAAGCTTTACAGAGACATTTCCGGGGATGGAAGAGGACAGATCGTTTCTATAGATTAGGAAAAGCAGTGGCCCTAAGACGCTGCCTTGAGGTACAGCTGAAGTAATTGGAAGATTGTTAGATCTGCAGCCGTTAACGTCTACGTATTGTTTCCTATGTTTAAGATAAGCACGAATCTAGTTGACAAAATAAGTAGGGACGCCAATACCATCTAATTTAGAAATGATTTTGCCATGAGAAACAGTGTCAAAGGCTTTGCGGAAGTCTAAAAAAAGAACATCAACCTGCCCGGATTTATCAAGAACAACTTGGAATTCATTAACCGTAGAAACCAACTGCGTCACGGTGGACATACCCTTTCTGAAGCCGTGTTGCAAAGGGGATAAAATGTTATTTTCAGCTAGAAACGAATTAAGGTACGCAGAGACTATGTGTTCTATTAACTTACAACAAGAAGAAGTAATTGAAATCGGTCTGTAGTTAGAAATACTTAGCTTATCTCCTTTTTTATGGATTGGTAAAACGCGGTTCATTTTCCAGTCCTCCGACACATCACTAGAAATTAAAGAGACTTGAAATATCTGTGTTAAAAACTCGGATAAATCTGTTGCAAAACGTTTAAGAAAAGCATTTGCAAGCCCATCAGGACCAGAACATTTCTTACCATGAAGTTTACGCAGCATCGATAGAACACCATTAACAGAAATAGCCGGTACGTTACCAAGCTCTTCACCTCGAATTCTAGCTGTGGTTCCCCTCCCCGTCAGAAATACGCTTTTAAAGTAAGAGTTAAAACCTTCTGCAATCACTGTGCAGTCGGTCACAATGTCGTCATTAATTCAAACCTTACTCAACTGCTCGTTCTTTCGACCTAAAAAATTCCAAAACTTTTGGGATTACTTCTGATAAATTCGGGGAGCGTCATGTTAAAATAATGAAACTTTGCTGATTTTAACCTTAAGGCAAGTTTTCGTTTCAGTAGTACATGGTGCGTACCGTGTTGAAGTATTGCTGTGGTGCTCACGAACAATTACACAGGTGCAAATCGACCCGGCAAAAGGCATTTGATCGCGTGTGTTTACCGTTTCTTTATTCTGTTGTAAACCACATCAATCTTGGTTAAGGTCTTCCGACTGGGATGCGCCTTTGCCACAAAAACTGTTCTTCGTGTTTTATTGAGAATCGCCCTCCCCCACAAACAGTCCGCATACGGTGCTCTCTGAAACAAGCTTGCCCGTTCTCCCTGCTCCTGTTTGCAGAAGAACTGAGGATTGGGCGAGTTGGTGGTGATCCATCGTAAAAAACCAGCGCCTAAGAACACGGACCGATGACAAGTTGAAACAAACTGACGGCGCTGTACTTACAACTGAATTTTATTCACACATAGGCAGCCAATTTATACATTTACACAAACATGCGCAAAGGCGTCTTGTTTGGTTTGGTTTGGTTTATGGGGTTTAACGTCACAAAGCGACTAAGGCTATGAGAGACGCCGTAGTTTAGGGCTCCGGAAATTTCGACCACCTGTGGTTTTTTAACGTGCACTGACATCGCACAGTACACGGGCCTCTAGAATTTCTCCTCCAAAGAAATTCTAGCCGCCGCGGCCGGGATCGAACCCGCGTCTTTTGGGTCAGCAGCCGAGCACCATAAGCGTCTTGTCCAACCCAGATACAATTATGGCACTCACAAGCGTAAAACTAGAGAAAATAAAGCAGCACCAATTATCCATTCAAGGCACGGGTGCCATTACCTCACCCTCCCTACCCAGAATGAAATGAGCTTGCTTCATTCTGGGTAGGGAGGGTGAGGTAATGGCACACGTGCCTTGCACACGTGCCGCAGTAATGGTCCTGCTCTCGGGTCCGGTATGTACGCCACAGAGCCGCCCCTGGCAACACCCGTAGGCAAAGGGCTGATGTCAGAAGTCTAGAGAGCATGTTATCCACCGCTGATACTAGTCATGTCCGAAGTCCTGGTAGCATTTTACACGTATCCTTCGCGGACGTGAGGCTTTATCTCATGGCAGTACATCAGAGGAAAAAGAGAAAGCGCAGACTACATACAATGGTTTCAATTAAATATAATATATAGTGTGGAAATATTGCATATTCGTAACACTATAATCAGCTGTTAGAGCACTTGTAAACGAATTAATATATGCTATTGGAACTAGCGCGTCATTATAGTGGTTCCAGTCCTGAATTGAACTAGGCAGGAATGAGCGATAAAAAGCATTCGTGTATCATTAAAAAAGTGCCAAGTGGCGCGATGTGTTAATGGGCCGCTGAATCAAAATATCGTAAGTTTTTTCTCGCAGTATATTTTATGGAGAAAACATAGCCGCAAGAGTTTGATTACGTAACTACAATAGCGGAAGGTACAAATTAGTTTTCATATTAGGGGTACTAGTGGTACGATGACAGCAGTTGAGAATGTAACGAGCAGACCAATTCTTATTATATTCGTAGCTTACTATAAAATCAAGACCAGGGTGCCGTGCTGAGGCCGCATTCTCACCTTTAGAAGGAACAAGTGATTTGTAACGTTGGAGGTAAAGGAATATAGAGACAAGAAATTTTGTTCCAAGTAACCTAGAGAACAGTTAGCATTACTAGTCATCAGCTAATGTGGCGATTCGAAGAAAGGTTAGAAAACACACAGAAGCCTAAGCAGTTATACGATGCTAATATAGTGGCCCGTGTAATGTGCGATAACTGTGCACTTTAAAGAACGCCAGGTGGTCGTAATTTCTGGAGCCCTTCTCTCCGGCTTCCCTCATAGCCTGAGCCGCTTTGGAGCGTTTAACCGACCCAATCTTAATCTTTCACTCCCACCTTCCTGCCTTCCCTCACGGCGCAGTTTCGGTGTCCACCTAGAAGAAAATTTCCTTTCCTCCAAAGCAACTTATTTAGAGGTATATATGGAAGGCACAGTGAATAAAAACATATGTTTCCAGTTCATCAGCAACAGCTGTAGGAATTGACCCACTTTAGGCAATTCTTGCTAGAAGATGAAATGCAAAGGTGAAATCCCGACCATCCACACCACATTTTCATCATTGTGGCCAGGTCGGTGGTTTGTCGGTTTATTGGGGTTTAACGTCCCAAAGCAACTCAGACTATGAGGGACGCCGTAGTGAAGGGCTCCAGAAATTTCGACCACCTGGGGTCTTTAACGTGCGCTGACATCGCACAGTACACGGGCCTCTAGAATTTCGCCTCCATCGAAATTCGGCCACCGCGGGCCGGGATCGAACCCCCGTCTTTCGGGTCAGCAGCCCGAAAGACGCGGGTTCGCGTCTTCGGGCTGCTGACCCGCAAGACACGGGTTAAACAGAAGGGTTGTTCCTCACGATGTGAATTGATGACACCGATACTACACACCGCTAGACGATAAGGCGGCAACCAAGCACGTGCTAAACGAAAGAAAAAATCTACAGAGGATTTAAGCAATATATATTTCACGTATCTTTTTAAGGCCGCAGTCCCTATCGATGAACTGGCATGTGCGATCAAGTAAACGATATTCTCGATTGGAAAGCGTTAACCACGTATATCGCGGCGTCAAGAAGGTAATTCGCTCTGAAACAAACCCGTAATGGCAGACTAGCCTCTTGACCACTTACGCGCACTTTATAACGGCTTTTTGCGCTTTTAATCTTGGTGACAGCAACAGTACATGTTTTTTTTTCGAACATTCATTGGTGTGAGTGTCATAAAATGACAAACGTATTCCACAATCTAACGAAAATAGTCACCCGTCGACGCACTATGTCCGCTCACGCAGCGAATGCAGATCACCATATCAAGCAGCCGTATGACGCCGCCACCATTGCTGGAATAACCGGACCTTGTTTCTTACAGAAGCAGGTGCCTCAGCGGGATGGGGACGGTGCGGCTAAACGGCGTTCCAGAGCATGTCACCCGCACGGCTGTACATATCAACGGCAAGGTCTACTCGTTCGACAGTTACCACGCGGCATGGAACTTGCTCCACGTCTTCATCTTTGACCCCGCTTCGCGCCGGTGGGATATGGTGCAGACGCAGCTTCCCGACGGCGGGCCGATTAACATTTTCCCCCGCCACACAGTTGTAGCGTTCGGCCACTGCGCGTATCTGTGGGGCGGCCCGCACAGCTGGCCAGCCCCGAGTGTCCTCTACCGCTTCGACACAAACACGATGACATGCAGCCGTCTGGCGATGTCCGGTGAGGTGCCGCCATCGATTTACGGCAATACAGCTTGTGTTGTGGGTCACCGCAAGTATATCTTGAGTGACTGGGATCCTTCGCCGTATATGAGGGTACTTGACTTGGATACCCTGGAGTGGCGTCGTGTCCCCACCAGCGGAGAGGCTCCGGTTCGACGTGCCTGCCAACCTGCGTCTGCCATCGGGACCCGCATGTATGTGTTTTGCGGCAGCCAAGAAGACCCTTACCTCATCCTATACTATTTTGAAACTACTACCACTTCCTGGGTGCGCCCACAGGTACAAGGCGTTCCCCCTGTGTATCGGCGAGGACATTCAGCCTTCGTGTTCAACGAAGAGCTGTACGTTTTCGGAGGGTACAGCAATGTGGTAAAGACCTACTTGGCAGACATGCACAAGTACGACCCCGTGACATCGCGTTGGACCGAAGTGAAGCCATGTGGCTCACCATCTTCTCCCAGGTCCTGGCATGGCTGCTCAGTGATGGGTGAAAGAGGTTTTATCTTCAGTGGCTTTGGGCCCGCACCCAACCAGGATGAGGGGCAGGTTGCTGAGGAGCGAAGGGCGCTGACGGATCTCCACGTGTTGCACTTGGCACCGACACTACAGAACCTGTGCTTACTTGCAGTGATTGATGCACGGCTGGATCTACGCCCCTTACCACCTTTCATTAGAGAAATGGTCCACGCTATCACTTCTCACCCATCGTAGTCGGTAGTAGATGCTGCATCTCAAGCAAATTGCGTGCCTTCGGCGAAGCCAGCTTGCTGGTACGGTGATGATGCAACTTCGGCGCAGCTACTTGAGACAGAAATAAGCACTTCTTTTATACGCCAGCAACGCCTTCCTTCAGTGCTCTATTTTCGCGAAGCAAGAAAGTCGCTAGTGTTTTGTTTTTATTCACGTCGCTCGGGGCCTCCTCGTTTTCGTAAATAATGAAGGGAACAAATTTTCTGAACGAAGAGTTATTCACTGAAATCGATTCACCTCCAGCCGGGTGGTTTCTTCAAGCAAGTCGCATTAACGCCACTTCGGCTTGAAGCTCGTGATGAATTCTAGGTTATCGCGTAGCCACTGCTGGCCATCCTTTTCAAAGCAGATGGTAGATAGAGATATGTGGTGGTAGGCATCGATTCCAGCTCTTTTCCGGAAACAATTTGCTTCTTTTGCGACGACTTTTGAAAGCCAAAAAGTTATCACTTATTTCCGCATGTCTGCTTTCACTTTGACGCTGCTTTAAAGGTTCACTGATTTTATAGCCTGCTAGTTATGGTTCTCTTTTTTCCTCTATACATTCTAATTTAAATCTGGAAGCATCCGATCAGTATGTATGTCGTCAACTTGAGCCGTTAGAATTCGTCAAAGCTTATGTAACTGATGGCATCAGGTGGAGATCGTATTGAAGGCAATCGACTGCATGCTGGCCAGTATTTGAAGTTTCCCGACAGCTTATTTACACTCATGCGAGAGCGCTCCAGCGCACCGCGCACGCTAGATACATTCTTGACGAGCCATCCCACGATGGTTGGGGTGGAATTTTCGGGAAATGTGTCTGTACATGACACCATCTTGAATAGACAAAGTCGATTTGTGCCATGACGCACATTAGCCACACATTACCTTGCGCCGTGAAAATTTGTCACCATCAGCAGCAAAGGAAAGATGAGAGGGTAAAACGTGACAGCCTCAGTGGACGGCCGAATGGGAAACAACGACCAACAGGAGTAAAAAGGCGATGATGGAGGATTGAAACATTAGATGATAGGTGAAAATAAAAGCAAGCATGACAGGAAGGTAACAAGGAAAAGCGTGTGTATGGGTGAAAGGAAAAAAACAGAATTATGGATTATAACACTGCCAGAAACGCCCTGGAAAAATTATTTTGCTCGTAAAAAGGAAACAAAAATACAATCAGCAACTGCAGCGCTTCTGTTCCACTACCGAGCGGAAAGAGACTGAGAAGAAAGAAGCGGTTGAGGTCATGCCCTACATTCATCGCGTTTCATGTAACGTCGAGGGGTCAGGATTGTTTTCTCTACGCTGCGTAAACATCGCAGTATGTGCTCGTTTGGTGATTAATGTAAACAGTAGGCCGCAGTGTACGAAGGAGCACGATAAGAAGTTCGCGAGTGTTTTTCAGGATTTGCGCAGAAGGTTGCCATCACTTCCGACAGGTTCTACATTGGACAGACTGGTGTATGTTTAAATGAAGGGGCATGTGAACACAGGCCGCAAATGCAGAATAATCCAGGAGGCCATTTAGCACACCATTGCGAGAGATTTAGAGGCAAAGGTGAGGGTAAGAAAATGTTTCTTGCAAACCTGTATTTTAAAACATGACCTTTTCTTCCCAACTAAACAGAATACAAGAAGGGTAGTCACAGAATCGTTTCACGGTATTAAAACGTGTGACAAGTGTGTCAGCACGCCGCCTATTTCGATTCTGCCAAAAGTTAATCTGATGTACGCAGTTTTTCTTGTGTTTTAGAATGTTTGCTACCAGTATGAAGCAACTGTCAAATGCGACGGGACACTGATTGCGTTAGCTAATCGTTCCCCCTCCGATAGCACCAAGAAATTCATTGAATATGCGAGTGGTGTTCTTCAAAGTGTTTCTCTTTTGAAACACAAATTTTAGTCAAGAGAACGGCAAGTTTCAAACGAGAAACATACTGAGGAACACCACTCACGTATTTAATGAATTTCTTAGTGTTATCAGAGGAGATAATCCAATCAGTGCCCCGTCGCATTTGAGAGTTGATCCATAATGGTAGCAAACATGATGGTGAGTAAAATCCTTGCTAGCCACCAGGGGAATGCCTGTGCTTTCAGTTGCGAAATACATCTCCGACATCAAAGGTCCTGTGAATATCCAAGCTAAATCTACAGGGTGCGAATGAAAACTTTTAGTTGCAGGGACCTGGTTTTGGACTCTTGTCTTAAAACCCAAGTACGCTTGCGTTCGTGCTATACCACTTTCCTAACTTAAATATGCGTGCCAATGTTCAGAGGACTATGATAGTTGGTAGAATTTTCTCGAGTATGACTTTTATTTCTTCAGTTCTTGATCGTGGATGCCGAATTCGTGTTCAGGATCCCTTGCGATTGGGCCCATTGGAAAGTATTATTTATCTGTTGCGCCACTCAGAAGTACAAAACTCGGGCAAGGGTAAGGGGAAACTGACAGGTATAATAGCGAGCACCTGATTATAGGCCTCCTGTAGGTAGCTAAGAAACGCATTTCCACTCTCGCGAACAAACGACGAAAGCCTAAAAACGGTCGCTGGGTTGGAAGACAAAAGGCGGTTCATCTGCTTAGACTACTACGGTCCTGTAGACGTTGATTGCTACTCAATCTGAGTGGGTCGGAAGGTTGGGAAGACAACG
Organism: Amblyomma mixtum; assembly: GCF_055824585.1. Classification (NCBI taxonomy): domain Eukaryota; kingdom Metazoa; phylum Arthropoda; class Arachnida; order Ixodida; family Ixodidae; genus Amblyomma; species Amblyomma mixtum. Next base: position 386,168,310 of record NC_143014.1, on the reverse strand, counting down.
ATCACGCAGCTCTCGAAGTTGCAGTATCTGATGACTTCTCCGACGTAGCTATGGTGACAACGAAGGTGAAGGTAAGTTCTCCTAAAATGGAGGATAGACATGAGCCGGTGACGACCTTGTTGCATGGTCCGCTTTAGAAATTCTCGGCTTGATCTGAGGGGGGCGCTGAACAATTCTTTTCGTGCGCAGAAAGATTGTGAAGTGAGCCGTGGCACCGAAAAGGCTTTTGGTAGTGAGCTTTTTGAAAACAACCATAAGATGGCGGAATAATTTGCTTTGAAATACAAGCGTTCGACCACTTTATCTCGCCTCCTCCCTCCCCTCAGCGTTCACACTCGAGAAAGTAAGCTCTCCTGTATCGGCAGCTACAGACATACATTATCCCGACGCCACAGAACCGACGAGCCAGCCTCTGCGCCCACACAACTCCAACTTGTAGCTTATGCGCGGGCTCCCATACTCCCTGCAACATGGTCTGGGAATGTGTGAGCACCCCTAACTCACCACCCATCCACTGAGCCTCGTGGAAGCAACGGCTGCCCCTCCCCCTGCCCAGACATCAACTTCTGCTGGCCCGCCGCACGCGCGAGATTATAGCCAGCGTGGTCCTTCGAAATAAAAGCCCTAACTTCGAAGGCCATAGGCCACTGCAATAATTTTTTTCTCTATCCGGTCCAAGTAAAATTCTAATTCCATATAATAAAAGCCCACAGAGGCATATCCCGCTCATTTGTTTTTTCCGTCACTACTTTAATGTTTGTTTGTTCCTTTGTGCCCGCGCTATTATGTGTCCTTTCCTTCTACTCTAGATCTTCTTTCATTAAATTACTTTCTCTTTCTCGCTTCTACTCGCTGTGCCCATCTCGCCTTCGTAGTCTTCTCTTACGCCGAATATCAGGTCACTATACAACTATTGTGCGAAATGTGTTCTTCCTTTTATAATTCGCGTTATAGTACACAGGCTTAGTAAGAAATAGTGCGAACAACGAAGAATTCGTGCCAGAAAATCTGTTCTGGTAATGTCCATGTCTCGTGACAGAAAGAACGCGGCTTTTATATCAGGCAGAGAAAGTGAATGATAATGAGGACGGTGGCAGCTCATGCCACGCGCAAGCCGCGCGATCCACGCCCAGAGAACAACATCGCAGTGGTCCTGGAAAGACGCACATGTCCAGTCTGCTATCAATGGGGACCACGGTGCGAATGTCATCACGTACGGCGAATGACAGGAGTCGTTCGGCGGAAGGCCGGAACATCCCCGAGGCCGCGAACGCCGGAGGAGTCCGCCGACGAAACGGAGCTGCGACGAGAGCCGCCGCGCAGTGGAGATGAGCCCCGCCGTTCGCCGCAGCCTTCCACCCCGGACGGCGTATTCCCTTCTGTACGGCGGGACGCGGTGAGCATGCCGCGGGCGTGCCTCATCTTCGCCGTCCTGGCGCTGATCGCCGCCACGTGCTACATCGTCGTGTAGCGACTGATCTTTATCGCACAGTGGCTGTCCACGAACGGCCTCCCCTCCTACAAGAATCACTGAAGTCCGGCCGCCCCCGGAGCCAAGTGGGGAGCCCCGCGGATATAGATGCCGGGCTTTCGGCACGGTACCGCACCAGGTGCCTTGCAAGGCGCCACCGTTTGGAGCCGCAGGGTCACGGCAGCCGTCATCGCTATTTTACGCCTCGTTCCTACGACTGGGACTGCTACGCTGATAAGCACAAAAGATGCGGTGAATAAATGTTACTATCGTACGCAACAAAGTTGGTACCGGCATGTGATTTGCACATAGCTACGCACTTTTGAGTTTGAAATGCTGAAATACGTTCTAAGGATGCCAAGTTAGCAAATATTTTTGCAGACCCAGTTTTGCGTCCGTACTGGAGCTCGGCTGGATGAGGCAGCGCACATTTCATATCATCTCGCACTACAAGAGAGCGAATTTCTTATATTAGATAGCCTTGTGTGACATAAACAGTGTGAATAATGCGGCTGCGAATAATGGGTGCGAACATGCGGCCATTCGGAAAGAGGTCAACGCCCTAGAGAAAGGCGACATCAAACGCGCTACGCGACAAGATCGTTCACATCCCGAGGTCCAAAATGCTTGCGCCCTCAACATCTGGGCAGAATGACGCAGACGCGAGTCCTCAGCTCGGCGGGCAAGTCAATCTGTCGCTGCAATTTCCGTTACTAGTGGTAACTGTTCCGCCAGTTTTAGTGCAGGAGTGCACTTTCGGCATGATTAAGGATTCTTACTTAAGAGGAAAAAAACTTCGAGAAACTTATCTTCACCTTAAGAGTATGTAACGATATCGTTAAACGGTCCCTACGGTCGGTAGGGTGTCTCCTGGCGCACCGCTTTGCAGACATCGACACACTTGGTGAAATCATACACTGTTTTATTGCACATCATCGTCCACATTATTTAGGTACGATAATCAGTAACCCTAATTAGCTATGTGGTTCTTTCATGTATTTTACCTGCTGTCAGCGGCGAGGGCAGTGGTGGCTTAGTTACGCAACGCTGAGCACTTTCCTGCTTCTTCACTGCAGAGAGCCTGTCTGGGAAGCTGCAAGCCGGACCCACCACCAGTAGAGCTGTTCGCACGTGCTCACAAGCAACTGACCTGGTGCGATATCAACAGTCATCAGGCGGCGCGGCCGTCAGCGATTCCTATCAACGGCATTGTAGACGGAAACGTCACAGCTTCGCAGCTACAAAAGGAGACATCCATGGTCCCACCGGTTCACATCGCAGCGGCGACGGCAGCGGTGGCTTAGTTACGCAACGCCACCGGACCTCACCTGCGCCACCAGGCGCCAACTGACCTCAGCTGCGCTTCCTGCAGATGTCAGGGACTTCGGCTGGCTGCCAGGCTGGCGGGTCCTGCCCACAAGAGACCGCCTTGCGGCATGGGGCGTGGCGCCCTCCGCCCGATGCCCGCAGTGCGGTCTCCTTGAAACTTTGCAGCACGCAATGTTTGAGTGTGTAGTTGCGCGCACCTTTTGGATATTAGTGTCACGCATGTTTTTAACCCCCTGGAAGCGCGCACTAGTTCTCCGGAAGTGTTTCAAAATATGCTCCTGTGTGTCGGCATGTCCGTTTTGTGGCGTCAGCGTGGAGCGGCTTCCTTAAATGGGCGTCCTCAAAGAACAATGTTTCCAATGTTGCAGCGCCTCCGCACGCGCCTCTTTGAACAAGCATGCGTGGACGCTCTGTCAATGAGCGAGGCTGAGTTCCTGCGCAAATGGTCGACATACTTTATCGTCCTGCGCGGCGGTCGAGTGTCGGCTTTCTTACTGCCATACTGACATGCTCAGTGCTGCGTCACTGCGCATGTGCTTGAAAGATCAGACTTCAGTTCAACTGTGTTGTTTCGTATTTTTGTTCCTTCAGAAAAAAATAAACTTCTCTTTCCACGCTGAGCACTTTTCTGCTTCTTCACTGCAGGTTGGTTATTCTTGATAACTTATCTTGTATATTTCTGGTTATCATTCTGCCGTCGCTGCTGCCAACTTTTTGTACTGAGTGTGTTATATTTTGATCACTTTTTTTGTACCGAGCATGACGAAAGATCTAGCGAAAATGGAAAAAGAACTAAAGGCAGAATTTGCTCGCTTTAAGGAAGAATGCAAACAAGAACTGAAATCCTACAAAGAAGCATTAGAAAGAGATCGCAGAGCTGAAATCCGGGAACTTAAGACCGAGATAAACAACATGAAAGACAGTTTGGAGTTTGCTTATACGTCAATTAACGAGCTGGAAACTAAGGTGAAAGCTCTAGAATCAGAAAAACAAAAGGTAGTACTTGAAAACGAGGCCCTGGAGGCCAAGTTCTTGGATCTGGAAAGCAGGCATCGAGAGCATGAATCTCGCATTGTTCACATGGAACAATACAGCAGAAGTAAGAACCTCGAAATTCAGGGCGTAACAAAGCTTGAGGATGAAAATGTTGTTAGCATTGTTTCACAAATTGGCCGTGCCATAAGTGAGGAAATCACAGAAAGTGACATTGAGGCATGTCATCGTGTGCCCACTCGGAACCCTGATAAGCACAACATTTTAGTTCAGTTTAAATCCCGGTCAAAGCGAGATGCTGCATTAACAAAAGCGAAACGCCTGCGTTTGACAAACGAAGACATCGGCATTGAAAGCAAAGAGCCATTTTATGTCAGTGAACATTTATGTCCGTCGCTGAAACGACTTCTAGGAACGGCAATACAGAGGAAGCGTGAACATGAATGGAAGTCAGTTTGGGTGTACAATGGCCAAATTTTTGCAAGGAAGTGTGAAGGCGCACCTGTCATTAAGATTCTGCGTAACGCAGATATCTACAAAATATGCTCTGTTACTGCGTGTAAACAATCACCATGAAGTACACTGAATTTGTCTTTCCCAATCATCTTAACCTTCAAGACCCCTCGCATAAGTCTGTTTTGCATTTCAACGCCCGCTCAGCTACAAACAAACACGACCAGATAGTATGCTTCCTAAGTCAATTCCAATTTTGCTTTGATATCATGATATCAGAGACGTGGTATCAAGAAAACTGTAATCCACTCCTCCTTGATGGTTACAATCATTATTTCATAAATAGAGAAAATAGGAGAGGTGGTGGTGTGGCAATTTATGCTAAAAAATGGGCGAAATGCACTGTGATACCAGAATTTAGCCTTATCACGAATGAATATGAGATACTGACTTTGAGGAGCAGAGGTGAAGTGATATCTCTTTTATACCGGCCCCCTGATGGGAATACTAACGAGTTCTTGAAGTTTTTCGATGTTTTTCTGCTATGTGTTTCACTAAACAGCTTCCATCTTATTTGTGCTGGTGACTTTAACATCAATATCCTTGAAGACAATAACAGAACATATGATCTTGTAACTACGCTGCAGTCATCTGGTTTTTCAAACGTCATTACGAGTCCCACAAGAATTACTGCCAGTTGCTCATCTGCCCTTGATCTTCTCATTACAAATATGGAAACCAGTATTTCTGACGCCGGCACTATAACTTCCGATATTAGCGACCACTGCCCGATCTTTATGTTCTACTCCAGTAACACCGGGAAAAATGCATTTCGTAATGAGGCATTCTGTTTCCAGCCTGTCTCTGATACGGCACTCGAAGCGTTCAAATAAGAGATAAGCTTACATGACTGGTCTACTGTTCTCGGCGAGAATGATGTCAACAAAGCGTATTCTAAATTTATTGAAGCCTTCGCACGTATTTACGCTAAGCATTTCCCTCTAAAAACTAGTAGGCGATCGAAAAAGCATGGAAAACCCTGGATCTCACACGAGCATATCTGCACGATCAGAAAAAAACCGTCTTTACTACAGATTTCTGCTCTCAAGGTCAGAAATGGCATTGAAAGAATTTAAGACTACTAGGAATAAGTTAAATTCTACACTATGACAAGCGAAAATGACCTACTACCAGCAGCTGCTCGCCGATGTTTCTTGAAAGCACCCCACTGCTATCTGGAAAATATTAAATAGGGTCTTAAATCGTGGAAACATTGATCAAGCCCCGAAATTCATATTACATGCCAACGAAAACTTATCTGGAAAAGAGCTTGCTGACCATTTTAATCATCACTTTGTAAATATAGCAGGGCCAATCAGTAATGCCACATACGTGCCCCAAAACATAGTCAATATTTATTTATTTTTATTTATTTGGTCATACTGTTAACCCTCAAATGAGGGTCGTTACAGGGAGGGAACAAAAACAAATACATAAATGAGCAATCATGAGTCAGAGTTCAAAATTTGTGCACCATTTCTCAAAAATGTATCAACACCTAGCTCAAATTGTTGCACGTTCATACTCTCCACAACATCACTTGGCAATCTGTTCCACATTTCAATTACATCAGGGAAGAAAGAATACCGGTACACATCCGTACGTGTGTTAATAGGCTGTAGTACCCTGCTGTCGTTTTTCCGGGAACCACGTTTTAGAGGCGCTTTCACATAATGTTCTTTATTTATTTTTAATGTCCCTTGCATTATCTGGAAAAAAAGTTTGAGTCTATGTTTTATTCTTCTAATTTCCAGCGTTTCCAGTTCACACTGCTGCATCATCTTTGTAACCGAGTCAGTACGGCGATACTTTGAACATATAAAACGTGCTGAAATCCGCTGTACTCTTTCTACCTTCTTTTTTAAGCATTTTTGGTGAGGGCTCCACACAGCATTCGCATATTCCAGAACTGGTCGTATAAACGTTTTGTAGGCGACTAACTTAATTTCTCTAGTTGCGTTTGGAAGTTTTCTCCTAAGAAAGCAAAGCTTCTGGTACGCTTTTGAATAGATATTCTCAATATGAATACGCCAGTCTAGATTATGCGTCACTGTCACCCCTAAGTACCGGAAACTCTGCACCTCGACCAAGGTATTTTCTCCAATATTATATTCAAATCTGATAACGTTCTGTTTTTTAGTTACGTGAGTGTATGTAGATTTATTGTAGTTAATTACCATGCCCCATCTTTGGCACCACGAGTTTAATGATTGTAGGCATTTATTTAGTTTGATCTGATCTTCCGTGCAGGCTACACGCGTGTAAATTAGACAATCATCGGCGAATAGTTTAATTTTTACAGGTGGGTTAATATTAGACGGAATATCATTAATATACAATAAAAACAAAAGTGGGCCTAAAACAGACCCCTGCGGCACTCCAGACACAACTTCGCACTTCCCCGACTCACTTTTCCCGATTCTGACCCTTTGATAACGGTTTTTTAAATATGCCTGAATCCACAATACTACATTTTCACTAATTCCTAGGCTCCTCAATTTGGAAAGTAGTTTATGATGTGCAACTTTATCGAATGCCTTCGCAAAGTCTATACATACAACATCTACCTGTTGGCATTCATCTGTAGCTGTACAAAGGTCATGTACAGTTTCGATTAGCTGTGTCACCGTCGAAAGGCCAGATCGGAAACCGGGCTGAACTGGGCATAATAAATCGTTTTTTTCTAAAAAATACAGAATATGTTTTGCTATTGCATGCTCTAGGACTTTACAGCACACAGAAGTGAGCGAGACCGGTCTGTAGTTGTTTACACATAGCCTATTGCCACTTTTAAATATCGGAACAACAGTGGCATCGCGCCAGTCCTGAGGTACTGAATGATCCCGCAAAGATTTTTCGAATAAAAGCTGCAAATAATACGACATCCATTCAGCGTACCGTTGAAGAAATACCGTTGGTATTTCATCTGGGCCACACGATTTTTTTTGCATCCAACCTAAGCAAATGCTGGAACACGCTCTCCCTTGTAATGCGTAGGTCTTCCATTGGGTATTGTATTGCGCAGACTAAAGGATCACCGTCACTGTCACATCTATCCTTCGTGAAAACTGATTGGAAAAAATGATTAAATACGTTTGCAATATCTTTCTTTTCTGCCACGACTGCATCGCCATCCACTATCTGTTCTATTTCATTCTTTCTATCTGCGAAATATCGCCAAAACTTTTGTGGCGAGCTTTTAAGGAAGTTTGTAAGCGTTTTATTGAAGAACGTTTTCTTCGACTCCACCAATGCAGATTTTAGCATTTGTTTGGTTATTGAAAGTTCTGTTGCCCTGCTTTTTTTCTTCCTTAACCTTTTTATCTTACGCTTAAGGTGTATGATGCTCCTAGTTATCCATGGATTTTTTTGCTGTGATTTCCTTATACGTGTGGGGACAAAATGATCTATGCAATATTTGATTATGCCTTTAGGTATATCAGTAACGTTCCTTTGGGAAGTATTTTCTTCGAACCAACAAATGTATCTGAAGTTTTCAGTTCATTTCTGAACCTTAGAAACAGTAGAGCCCTCGATTTTGATAACTTGCAAATCAAGCCAATCAAATATGTCCTTGAATATATTACTCCTGTGCTTGTCCACATATTTAATTTGGCAATTGCAACACACACATTTCCAGACGCTATGAAAGTAGCCAGAGTATCGGTAATTTACAAAAGCGGCGACAAAATCCTAATGTCTAACTATCGTCCAATTTCAGTGCTTCCCGTCTTTTCAAAAAGACTTGTAAAAATAATTCTTTTGCGGATAACAAAATTCATAGAAAAATTTCATATTCTTAGTGATGCGCAATTTGGATTTCGAAAGGGTAGATCAACAGAATCAGCGTTATTGGAAATAAAAGAAGAAATTGTACAAAACATTGACAGCAACCAATTTACACTAGGCGTTTTCATTGATTTTAGTAAGCCCTTCGACTGCCTAAGCCATAAAATTCTTCTTGGCAAGTTACATTCATACGGTATTCGCGGAGAACTGCTAATGCTGCTTGAGTCCTACCTGAGTAACAGAAGACAATGCGTATCCCTAGACAGCCAACAATCTTTCTTGTTACCTATTCTCTGCGGCGTGCGGCAGGGAAGTATATTGGGCCCCGTTCTTTTTAACATGTACATTAACGACTCAGTGGAAATTGACAAAACAGTTAAATTTTTCATTTATGCCGACGACAGTAGCTTTCTAATTACCGGTAGTGACCCAAACACACAAGTTGTAAAATGTAATGAAGTACTCGGTAAACTATGCATGTGGTCACAGTCTAATTTTCTTAAACTTAATGCTACCAAAACTAAAGCAATATTATTTCGCCCCCGAAATAAGATTTTTAAGATGAACAGCGCACTACAATATCAAGGACAACCTATCGAACTCGTCGAACAACATAAAATCCTAGGCGTAACGTTTCACAGCGATTTGAGCTGGACCAATCATATCGGTCACATCTGTAAGAAGCTTTCTGTCGTTGCTGGCGCGCTATCCCGCTGTCGAATGTTACTTCCTGTAAAAGCTAGGCTTCAAGTATATTATGGCTTATTTTTCTCTCAAATAAACTATTGCAATCTAGTTTGGGCTACCACAACACACACCAACATAAGCAAAATCAGTGTCCTTCAAAAAAAAAAAATTATGCGCCACATAGCAAATATTGATCCTGGCTGGACCACCGCCGATAGTTTTGCTGACTACAATATTATCCGAATTCATCACTTTTATGAGTATCGCATCTTGAAGTCATTTCTCTTTTCCACAAAAGAGTTCCAATCTTTTTTTAAACATGTATCTTCAATGACAAGCCACGAACACAATGTTGCTACCCGTAACACCGACCCTTGGCTCGTTCCTCATTTTCGCACCAATAATAAATTGCAGCCCATAAAGCACAATCTACCTGTTATATTAAATCGCCATAAAGATATGAATAACTTTTCGCGTAAAAAGCTACACGAATACTTTAGTAAATTGTAAAAGCCTTCTTCCTCGCATTTTGTAGTTATATAACTCTGTATAAGTGTCCTCTTTTGTGTGCTTTGTATATATGTATGTACTTTTTATATGTGTATACTCTGTTTAATTTTTGTATTGTATAGTATTGCTCCGTATGCGCTGCCTGTCGCTGCTCTGTAAACGTCTCCGGGACTCAGTCAAGGCCCAGTCGGTCCTTTTAGCCCGGAGAACGTTCCAGTGTATAACTGGAGAATAAATTGAATTGAATTGAATTGCTATGGGAGGTACTCGTACAAGACCTCTATATATCCCACTTAACGCACGTTCCTCAGTGCCGGTTTCGATTCCGACTGACCACATTTTCTTTTTAATATAAGCAAAATAGCTTTCCTACTCCACTACCTTCTCGACCAATCAGGATTTTGCAGTGTCAACGATGCTGACGATGGGTTTCCGGCCGGACGGGACCTTTAATGCGGTCGCGTAAAAAAAATAGACGGGACACTTAAGCTCCGCCTGAACAGTACGACGCGATAGCGTAGTGGGTTAACTGCCATATATGCAGAAGTCCATACACTGTTTTACACTCACACATTGTTGGGAGTCCTCACACCCCTCCAGTCGCACTGGTGCAGTAGTTAAGCGATGGGCCTTCTGGGGTCGAGGTTGCTCTTCCCGGGCTACCAATAATTTATTTACCTGCCACAGTATGCAGTTTGCTCACTATCCGGTGGGTAGGTTGTGATGACGCAACAAGGACACGTGACCTAGGTGGCCCATCCAGGTTGCCCTCTGGGAACCACCTGTCAGAGCCATGGCCACGATTTCTCGCTCACAGCGCCGACGAGGACACCGGGGCCTTTGACGCTATTGCGTTAAAACAGCGCTATCAAGTCGATAGAAGGCAGTCAGATACAGTGTTAACGTCCCTCTTTCTGCTGCTCAATAACTAAGGAAATTATGCCCGGTAGTTCAAAAAGATAGGCGAGCGGTGTTTCCAAATAAAGCGTCTATTCCACTGCCCATTCACACAGTACGGGAAGCGTAAAACCAACGCAATTTATCAGACACCATTACTGCACATGAGTTCAGTAGATTAATATTGCCGCGAAAGCGTTTCAAACCCGCGGTGGAGCAAAGAGGTCTGCATCGCTGGCTATTGCACGAGGGCGCGATGCTATGCCCCCCCCCCCACCCCCCTTCCATTTGCAACGCTCCAGAAAAAATTGAGCATTGTTTCATCAGTCGAAAAGACTCGGTAGTCTTTTGGGGTATCATACAACGGACATTCCAAAAGAAGTTTAGACACCGCATTCTCTACGATATCACACTGCACTTTCATTTGCTAATGACCCTTTGTTGTTTTTAATTGGACTACACGGCTTCTCGAAAGCGCTCATGATATACTGGCATTGTGAATCTTGTTTCTCCAAAATTTCACTTAAGAATGATGATTGTTCACTTAAAGGGAGTGTAAACCCGAAATGTGTTCAGACCCGAGTGGCACTCGCTCTGATTAATGTGCTCTTCATTCTCGTTTTTCTATTGCTTGTTTCTTAGGTTTACCGTATTATGATGCGTTAGTCATGTGCTCTCTCCATCGTCTCTTTTCCTGTCTTTGTTGACTTGAGTGTGTCGTGTATCTGATGTTTTTTTTTTTCAAAATGTTAGCGCACAGTTCATATACGTAGGACATTGCTTGATAGTAATAAATACCATGTTGAAAAAAAAACAACCTGTCTGGGCTATGTTTTTCATCAAAAGCATAAAGTCTGCCTGGCCCTTTTAGTTGTGTTGCCTTCTGTCGTGGTAGCGCAGTGAAGCCACTAGCTGAGATCTTTGTAAATAATCTGTATCTAGATTATTGATTTCCACAATGGTTGCAAGTATCATGTTAGAAAAAAAAGCCTGTCTGGCCTAGGCACACCGTGCCTCACCCGCAACCGGCAGGTCAAGCGTTCGATTCACGAATTATGGCCTCAAAATTTGCTTTCAGCGCAAGTGAATTGCTTTATATACTTAGACGTCCAATGACATTCAAGTCTTGTATCCACCTTCTATACATTTGTTTTGCATTATTTTATCACTTCTCATTCCACGGCTCCACGTGTTGACGTCAGCAACCTCTCGACTAATCCGGTTTTCCGCGTACACCGGTTACGACGCCAACTACTCGGAGTTCTACGCTGAATGGCACCCTTACCACTAAAGCGTTAAAAGCAGTTCTATGTTCTTCCAACATGCCAAACCTGAACCCAGCTAAAGAACTGTTATTTCGCACAGAATAAAAATATCGAACGTCTTGACAAATGCCGTTTCCTCTCCCGGCTAATATACAGGAAAGGCAAGCACGAAAAATTTTCAGTAACCTATCAGGCCTGGCAGAGCGAGATACTACACGCGTCAAAAGCAAGGTTATGCGAAGTTGGTAATGCATAACGCACCAGATATATTAAATAAATCAAATAGTTACCGCCTGTACTGCGGTACGTAATCTCCTACAGTGCTACATGACATGTTTAAATATAACATCACTAAAGGTTAACTAATGGATCATATAGCCTCCAGAACGTCAAGCTGCTCGATTTGGCACAACGACACAGATGCAGCCTTATTGCTTTATTTCTTTTCCCTCCAAGACATTGTTTTGACCTACCTTATGTCGACATGCTCATTTCAGGGACGTTGGATGCACTGTTTTTAACGAATGCAGACTATGGAATATTATGTATTCATATAGAGCCGTGATATATTTCGTTCAGTATTTATTTCACATTAGTTTATTTATTTTACCTTCACTTCTTTTGCGCACCTCTTTGCAAAAGTGATTATAAGACAGGTTTAATGCATTTATAAACAGGTTCTGCTCTACGTTTTCTATTGGGTGCCATTCTTCGTGATATGTATTATGTTAATTTGTATGCTATTCAGCCTCATCTATGCACTCTTGTTCTGCCATTCGCTAGTGTCCTGGCCTTGTCAAGTGTTTCTTACAGCCGTTTTGCGACGGCATCCATCAGCATTGTGGAAGTTGAAAAAAGAAACTTTCAATTAGCAAAAGCAGTCGTTAAATGTATTCCTTGATTCAAAGCGATAACATAATAACATAGGGGCAAGGAGTTACTTCCAGAAGATACGCAGGGATAAATTTTTTTTTTCATTGGAGAGTGCCAAGAAATAACGATTCTGCCATGCCCGAAATTCCAGGCGAAGCCCAAAATCCCCAACTATTAACTACCTTCACTTAGAATTCAAGTCTTGGTTTTGACTTGAAACATCTACCTGCAATCGAAATCGTAGGCGTCAAGCCTATTGACTTTCTTCTGTTCTGTATGAGTGACTTCGAAAGGCAGAAAAATTTGCATAAAGGACAAAATCCAAATTGTAGTCTTTATTCCTATAAAAACAAAAAAGGAAAGCGTTGCGCATGTTAAACACTTTTGAATGTGTTCAATCACCATTTTAAGCGTATGCCGGATGATCAACCTAAGATGTTCCGCAATTTTTAAATCCGGCCTTTTTCAGTAGGAGTGGTCTTTACGGCTTGGCATTGTCACCGCTATAGCCCGTCTGCATACAGCTAAAATGTGCTAACCAGCTTGACTGAACTTGACTAGTTATTTTTTTTAACTCTCTGTGCTAGTCTCTATTAATTGAAAGGCACGTAGTTCCTTTTAATTATTGTCCATATCAGTTTTTAGAATTTCCAAAACGCAGTTACACACGGCCCAACAAATTTTGCTCGCACCGCGCCAAATTACGTGCACTTTTGAATAGCCCGCAGGTAAAGCAACAGTGCAGTTCAAGTAACCCGCCGAAATAGCCAAAACTGGTTGGGACACTGCGCCAAAGGTAACTTTGTATTCGAAGTTCTAAATATTGATAGGATATTACTCACGGTGATCTGCACACCTCTCAACACAGAAGGAGGCTAAAAGTAATAGTTGAAAAGTTCACTACTCACTATTTGTTCCCTAGCGCAGTAGTTTCTGTGTCTTGGGGGCATTTTGATGGGTTAATTTGAAATGCTTTGCCGAAAATGCGCTCTTCTAACTCTAAAAGCCTATGTTAAAACATTTCGGAACACCGTTGGTGAAGAAACCTGTATACCGTGTGCGAAGTCGTGATTACAACTGTTAGTCCTCCACACGCGCCCCCAGTGACCCTGGCGCTCCTGAACTTGGTCAGGCTTAGTCTGAACAAGTTATTTTGGCAACCACAAAATTCCTGTGCACTGAAAGTGAGCCCAGCGCTGCCCTTAACTGATGACATTCTATTTGACACCCTTATCCCGGGAACCCTTCCCAGACAGCTGCCAAAACGAAAGCGAAGTTCCACTTCTTCGCGTGGCTCCTCTTTTGTCACAGCCACAGTGAAATACACATCCCTAGTGTGCCACACAGTGACCTCGGCCGACCACCTGGGGTCTTTCGATCACCTGGGGTCTTTAACGTGCGCTGACTTCGCACAGTACACGGGCGTCTAGAATTTCGCCTCCATCGAAATTCGGCCGCTGCGGGCCGGGATCAAACCCGCGTCTTTCGGGTCAGCAGCCCGCAAGACGCGGGTTCGATCCCGGCCGCGCCTTCCGGGCTGCTGACCCGAAAGAAGCGGGTTCAACAGAATGGTTGTTGCTTATGATGTGAATGCATGACACCGATACTGTACACCTGCTAGACGATAAGGAGGCAACCAAACACGTGCGAAACGAAAAAAAAAAAACGTTCCGCAGGATTTAAGCAATATATATTTCACGTTTCTCTTTAGGGCCGCCAGATATTCAGTCCCTATCAATGCGACTGGCATGATCAAACAACTAAATGAAATTCCGATTGGAAAGCGTTAACCACGTATCTCGCGGCGTCAAGAAGGTAATTCGCTCTAAAACAAACCCGTAATGGCAGAACAGCCTCTTCACCACTTACACGCACTTTACAACGGCTTTTTCAGCTTTTATGCTTGGTGACAGCAACAGTACATTTTTTGTTTCAAACATTCATTCGTGTGAGTGTCATAAAATGACAAAAGTATTCCAAAATTTAATGGAAATAGTCACCCGTCGACGCACTATGTCCGCTCACGCCGCGATTACAGATCACCATATCGCTGTTTCAAAAAATAGCGGTACGACGCCGCCATCATCGCTGGAATAACCGGGCCTTGTTTCTTATAGAAGCAGGTGCCTCAGCGGGATGTGGACGGTGCGGCTAAACTGCGTTCCAGAGCATGTCACCCACAGGGCTGTACTCATCAACGGCAAGGTCTACTCGTTCGACAGTTACCACGCGCCATGGAACTTGCTCCACGTCTTCATCTTCGACCCCGCGTGGCGCCGGTGGTATACGGTGCAGACGCAACTTCCCGACGGCGGGCCGATTAACATTTCCCCCCACACAGTTGTAGCGTATGGCCACTGCGCGTATCTGTGGGGCGGCCCGCACAGCTGGCCATCCCCCAGTGTCCTTTACCGCTTCGACACAAGCACCATGACATGCAGCCGACGGCACGTGGCCGGTGAGGTGCCGTCATCGATTTACGCCAACACAGCTTGTGTTGTGGGTCACCGCAAGTACATCTTAAGTGACTGGGATCCTTCGCCATATATTCGGGTCCTTCACTTGGATACCCTGCAGTGGAATCGTGTCCCCAACAGCGGAGAAGCGCCCGTTCGGCGTGCGTTCCACACTGCGTCCGCTATCGGGACCCGCATGTATGTGTTATTTGGACGCAGCCTAGCAAACCATTTCCACCCAACTCGCGTAGACAACTCCTTATACTACCTAGAGACGACCACCTCTTCATGGGTACGCCCACAAGTACAAGGAGTTCCCCCTGTGTGTCGGCGAGGTCATTCAGCCTTCGTGTACAACGAAGAACTGTACATTTTCGGAGGGTACAGCGATTTGCTGCAGACCTATTTTGCAGATATACACAAGTACGACCCCGTGAAGTCGCGTTGGAACGAAGTGAAGCCATGTGGCTCACCACCATCTCCAAGGTACTGGCATGGCTGCTCAGTGATGGGTGAACGAGTGTTTATCGTCGGCGGCGTTGGGCTGGCACCCAACCAGGATGAGGCGCAGGTTGCTGGGGAGCGAAGGGCGCTGACCGATCTCCAAGTGTTGCACTTGGCACCGACACTGCAGAACCTGTGCTTACATGCAGTGATTGATGCGCGGCGCAATCCACGCCCCTTGCCAAGCTTCATTAAAGAAATGGTCGAGGCTATCTGTTCACACCGATCGTAGTCGGTGGTAGATGCATCATCTCAAGCAAATTGAGTTCCTTCGACGAAACCAGCTTGGTGGTACGGTGATGATGCAACTTCGGCGCCACTATTTGACGCAGTAATAAACTCTTCTTTTATACGCAAAGAACGCCTTCCTTCTGTGCTCGATTTTCGCGCAAGCAAGAAAGTCGTTAGTATTTTGTTTATATTCATGTCGCCCGGGGCCGCCACTTTTTCTTAAATAACAAAGGGAACAAATTTTCTGAACGAAGAATTATTCACTCCAGCCCGGTGGTTTCTTCAAGCGAGCCGCATTACCGTCACTTCGGCATGAAGCTGGTGCTCAATTCTAGTTTTGCCGCGCAGCACCTGCTGGTCATGCTTTTAAAAGCAGATGGTAGATAGAGATATGTGGCGGTAGGCGTCGATTTCAGCTCTTATCCGGAAACAACTTGCGTGTTTCGCGATGACTTCCGAAAGCCAAACAGTTGTCACTTATTTACGCTTGTCTGCCCTCACTTTGACGACGCTTTAAAGGTTCACTGTTTTTATAGCCTGATAATTATGGTACTATTCTCCCTAAGTACAGTCTAATTTCGATCTGGTAGCATCCGATCGGTATATATGACGTGAACCTGAACCGATAGAATTCGTCAAAGATTGTGTAACTGATCGTATCAGGTTCGGATCGTTTTCAAGGCAAACGACAGCATGCTGCACTGTATTTGAAGGTTCCCGACAGCTTATTTACACTGATGCGAGAGCGCTCCAGTGCACTGCGCACACCAGATACATTCTCAACAAGCCATCCCACGATGGCTGGTGTGAAATGTTCGGAAAATGTGTCTGTGACACCAGCTTGAATAGACAAGGCAGCTTTGTGCCATGGCGCTCTTCAGCCACAGATGACCTAGCGGCATAAATAATCATCAGAATCTCATTTGTCGGTGGACACCTAAACCTCGCCGGAAGGGAATGGAGGAGGATGAGAGTGAGTGAAGACACCGTATTCACTAGACGCGCTTTTGTTCATTCCAAACCATCGAGCTGGCATGGCGGAGTGGATAGCATGCTCGTCTCTCACGCCGAAGACCGGGGTTCGATTCTTGAGCTCGACCAATTTCTTAATCGGTTTTATTTACTTATACGGCCTGACTAGTAAAGCTAATTAGGCTAATTGGGTAATTAAGCAATTAACTACGCTCAGTCCCACTTCATTGGAGCATCACTATACGATCCCTTCAAGTGGTTGCATGGTTACTAGCCAAAGTACAATTGGCCCCGTTTGAAATTCGCGCACTGTGACGTCACGGCCGTTTCCACCCATTGAAAAGCGTGACATTTTCTGTCGACAACTGCTGCTTACAACGATGAGACATTAAAGGCTTCCGCCTTAATACAGGAATGAAATCCTACGCAGCCGATTCGGCGTATACATCTTCCACCCCACAACGTACAGATGGTGTATGCCGCTGACTAAGTTGCACCTCGACGACGATCCCCTTAACTTTGTCGTTCACTGCGTTGTCGCCTACGACCACTGCGCTTACATGTGGGGGATCCTATCGGATATAAGGTCGCGGATTGTCGGCATATATACCGGTTCGATACCCTCGCTATGACATGGAGCCGCCCGGAGAATCTGCGGCCAAGTTCCTACACTGAGCATCTTCTCTGCTTGCGTTGTGGGTGAACGGATGTACAGCGTTTGATTTCTTGGACCCTGAATCCTCACACCGTGTATATTATCTTCACCTGCAAAGCCTGACGTGGCATCGCGTTCCGACCAGTGCAGAGGCCCCGGCTAGCCGCTGCTTCCACACGGTGCCCGGGGTCGGAAACCGAATGTATGTTTCAGGTGGCCTGGCGTTCAACATAAAGGTCAACGACCGGTACGATAATTCCTTGCATTATCTGGAAACCACCACCTCGATGTGGGTGCACCCAAGAGGGGAAGGCGTGCGCCCCAAAGGTCGCAAACGTCACTGTGCCTTCGTGTATGAAGAGCTGTACATATTTGGTGGTGCAACGGACAGCTGGGTGCCTGCTGTGCAGACATGCATGAGTATGACATCCAGAAGTCCTGCTGGATCGAAGTGACGCCACGTGTGTTGAGCCCGTCTGCTAGGCGCTCGGCCGGCTGCAGCGTGATGGGAGAAAGGATGTTAGTTTTCCGTGGCAACCATTTGAACAGAGAACAAAACGGCGTTTCTGAAGATGAAAAGCCGATAACTGACCTGCACGTGTTGCACTAAGCACCTACACTGCAGAACTTGTGTCTCTCTGCTGTCATCGGCGCAGGTCTGGACGTAGGCGGATTACCGGCAGCTATTAGTAACGAGATCAACGCTACCCAAGCAGCACACCAACAATGGACCGACGCTGGCATAATGCTGGTCAAAACCGGCTCGAAAGTCGTACCGACGTCGGCATTGGGGCAAAAAGTTACTTTTTCCAACCTTGGCCTGATGTTCGGACCAACACTGAACCGACATTCATGCCGCTATCAGACCACTGTTCAGCCGCTCTACCAACACTGAACCGACATTCATGCCACTCTCAGACCACTGTTCAGCCGCTCTACCAACACTGAACCGACATTCACGCCGCTATTGTACCCACTTTCAGCCACTCTACCAACACTGAACCGACATTCATGCCACTATCAGACCACTGTTCAGCCGCTCTACCAACACTGAACCGACATTCATGCCGCTATTGTACCCACTTTCAGCCGCTCTACCAACACCGGCTTGACATACCACAATTAGGCCACTGTTCAGCCTTTCTGCTAACGCTTGCCCGAAGTTTATGCCATTGCATTTCCAGTTCAGCGAATATTCACATTCCAGTTAATGTTCGCATTGGGAAAGCCATGGGTTTTGGCATTGCAAAGCTGCAATCATCTCTTCTATACACATGCACAACAAAATGAGGCAACGAAAGAATCCAACTGAGAAACAATTTATTAAATAACTAGGCACCGTGGCTGGGGACGCGCGGTTGCGCGAGTCCTGCGAGGCAGCGAGGGCCGCGCAGGAGGCGGGACCTTGGGAAGGAGCCAGGACCGCGCGGGAGGAGGATTTCTGGGAGGTGGGGGCCGCTTGGGGAAGGGAGGGCACTGTGCTGGGGGCTGAAGCACAGGGGCTCGCAGTGGTTGCCAGGCCGGCAGCGGTACTTGGCAGAAACGCTTCGGCAAAACGCCTTTTGCGTCCGCCGCCACGGTCCACCGAACCTGGCAACCACTTCCTAATAAACCCCTGCGCTTCCACCACATCCGCCCCCGTCTTCTCACAGATGGCATCTGCATAAGATAAGCGTTCATTTTAGGCCAGCAGAAAAACTTTGCTCGTTAACAGAAATCAAGATTATTTCAGCAACAGAGAAAACAGAAAAGGCCACAAGTACATGTTAACTCAAAGTGCGTGCCAAAATGAAAGGACTACAGTATCCAAATACAACTTGAGGAGAAAATCCACCTGAAAGCTCTTCTAACCAACTGTATAAAGCTGCTGCGACATCACGGACGACCACTTTGCACTACTAAAATATGGGAGCACAAATGGCTGGCAGATACAAGGCACGACTACGATCCATGACAAGAGATGGATGTGACTGGTGGGAGGGCTTTCTTTGAAAGGCATCTGCTGACTCATATATCTTCAGATGCACATGGAAGAAAACTGCAGATGACTACCCCCATAAAAACAGTAACAAAATATTCACCTGTAATGAAAAAGAAAACTGGTAAAGTATCAACTGAAAAGAAGAAAAGAAAACAAAGCGCAGCAGAACCTGGTGCATGTTCTTCCACTCATCTTTTAAAATTCAGTTAAAAGCTACTGCAACAACATACCTGTTGCCACCTTGCATAACTTCAGGGCAATAAATGACCACTTGCCCTTGCGGCCATGGAGGCTGTACATCCTCTGTACAGCCACCCCCATGATGGCGGTCATTATGTTGGAGCCCACCTCCCTCAGGCCTTTGCCCCCCAGGCGGACCAGCTGCTTTCGCTGAAAAGAAACACCACAGGTGCACAAGCTATTAGGCACAAACATCAATTATAATTTCATTTAGTTTAGCAGAATCGAATAGCTAAGACAATTGTGTGACTACCTGTCAACAGCCCATGCGAGTACCTACAATCATAATGCATAATTTCTGTATGATACAATAGCTTGACTAGTTGCTACCAGCAGAAAGCACCACCACCAATATGGACATTCTTTTTTTTCCCAGTTTACTAAGAGCAGGGAAACTTTAGCGATTAAGCAAAGGTGGCCAACTCCTACCCATTATGCTTTGCATCTTGGACATTATTACGAGGGGGTACCCAAAAGAAACCGGACTAAATTTTTTGGTCGGCAACGCTTATGTGGTACCGCGTTTTGCCACTAGCAGCGCATAGAACGAACATTCCAGAGTCAGTAAGCCAAGTGCCGTCGTTGAAGGAGGTCAGACTAGTTTAGGCAGAGTTTTAGAGTGACGACTATTTTGTGTGAATGTCGTTTTTGCAATGGCTGATTTTCGTGAACAGCGTGCGCCGGTGAAATTTTGATTTTTGCTGGGAAAAAGTTGAATGGAAACTCTTGAAATATTAAGAAAGACATACAAGGACGATGCTATGGGGACAACTCAAGTGTTCCTGAATCGAATCCTGAATCAAAGCAACAGTCATGTCAATGGAAAACTTCAAATTCACCTCGCCTCAAGAAAGCTTGTCAGGTGAAACCAAACCTCAAAACAATGCTGATTTTTTTTTCGACGTGAGAGGAGTCGTTCATTGAGAATTTGTTCCGCAGGGTCAGACAATTAGCCAGGCTTTCTACTTGGATGTTTTGAAAAGATTGGGCAACAGTGTGCGGTGGAAGGGGCCAGATTTGTGGCGGTTGGGTGACTGGTTTTTCCATCATGGCAATGCCCCTGCTCACACAGCCTTGTCTCTACGACAATTTTGGACCAAAAATGGCGTGACCCGTATTCCTCAACCCTCATACTCTCCCGACCTTGCCCCGTGCTACTTTCTTTGTTTCCTAGAATGAAAAAATAGATGAATGCAAAGTGTTTCGCTGATGTTGCTGAGGTGAAGAAAAAAAACGACGGAGGCACTGTCAAGCATCACAAAAGATGAATTTAAAAGATGTTTTGAAAAATGGAATGAAAGTGTCGTGTCCGGTCGCTGTGTTGAATGCAGCGAAAGACGCACACGGTACTTTAAGACTTCGTTTATTTAAAGCCGAAGAGGGTGCGACCAGCGTGTCCGGTCGCTGTGTTGAATGCAGCGAAAGACGCACACGGTACTTTAAGACTTCGTTTATTTAAAGCCGAAGAGGGTGCGACCAGCGTCGACCGAGGCAGGAGCCGAACTGGCCGCCCGAAGAAAGGAGGGAGCCGAGAAGCGTCCACGGGAGGGAGTGGCTTCCCAGAACAGGAGGAGGGTGCGGGGGCGCACCGTGGGGGGGCCTCTGGCGACAGCGTGCGACGAAGGGCAAGTGGTCGTTAGGAGGAGGATGCGAGTGGTCGTTAGGAGGAGGATGCGAGTGGTCGTTAGGAGGAGGATGCGGGGGCGCACACACACAAAAGCAATAAGGGGACACAACACTTCCTTCCCCCTTAGAAAGTTGCCTGGTATCGTGCAGGGGGTCGGCGCTCACGCGTGGAGGCGCGCTGGCTTTGTGCGCTCGGGGGAGAAACACTTGTAGGCTGGCTGTTGTTCGCTGTGTCTCCTAGGTCTGTCCTGGGCGAAGTCTCTTCTTCCGGGAAGAGGTGCCAGGCTATGTGGGAAGATGGTGCACGTGTTCTCTCCGCTGGCGGACAGCTCTCAGACGGCGTCGTAAATCTACGCAGCTGGTTGAGATGTCGGCGTGCTACTGTGCCATGTATGTTGACGAGCCAAGAGCGCAGGCCTATGCGTCTGACAATTGTAGCTTCCTCCCAGCGTGGCTTTTTCAGAAACTGTCGGGCGAGGACGCGCTGCCCCTCATTAAGCGTGCCGCAGCGCGGAATTGCTTTTTCTTCCGGGAACGTCTCTGCCTTTGGCTCGGGGAGGATGGCTGTGAGCTGGGTTCGCATTTCACGCTCGAACATCATTTTCGAGGGGGTCTCGCCTGTTGTGCTCTGAACCGTCGTGTGCTGCTTGAAGAGAAAGCGCGCAAGGCGGCGCTGCAGCGAGCCTGTCTGATCTCTTTCAAGGGCGCGTTTTAGCTCGGCTACGTAGCGCTCGGCTTGTCCGTTTGTCGCTGGGTGGTAGGGGGCCGATGTAACTGATGAGATCCCGTTGTCGCGATAAAACTTGAGGATCTCCGCAGACACAAACGGTGTTCCGTTGTCCGACACTACCTTGCGCGGCAGGCCGAACGTTGCAAATAGTGATCGGAGGTTGTCAATGACTGCTGCCGAAGTCGTCTGTCCCATTCGCCTTATCTCAAGCCACTTTGTGTAGGCATCTACGACCACAAGGAAAGTGCAGCCCTCAATTGGTCCTGCAAAATCAATGTGCAGTGTGTGCCATGGTGTGTCTGGCTTTTCCCATTCTGGGACAGGAGCTTTCGGCGGGGCGCTCCGGCTGCTCTGGCAAGGCTTGCATTCTCGCACCACTGTTTCGATGTCGTTGTCAATGCCAGGCCACCACATGTAGCTTCTGGCACACTTTTTCATTGCAACGATGCCCCGATGTCCGGCGTGGATGAGAGACATAGCTTGTGCGCGTAGTTCTCTCGGCATCACAACTCGGGACCCAAATATGATGCAGCCGCGATGGGTGCTCAACTCTGTAGCTCGCCTGCGGTAAGCGTCGAAGTTGTCCCCTTTGAGTTTATGCACGTTGCCTTGTTGAACAGCTGTGTAAACTAGCCGGAGAGCTGCGCACTTCTGCGTAGATGCTGCAACTGTGCCTGCTGTAAGCGGAGGTTCTGGCAGTGCTTCGAACATCAGAACGTCTCCTGGTGGAAATGGTTCGTCAACAGTTGCGTCTAGTGGCAGACGGCTTAGCGCATCGGCGTTTTGATGTTTGCCGCATATCATCACGCCTAGTGGAGAAAACCAATCTCTCCCTAGAAGGCTTGATCCTGTGCCCTTCACAACAAGCAGAGGTAGCGTATGGGTCTGGCCGTTGTAGTTAACCTGCACGTTGGCAGAGCCCAATAGTGGCAGATTCTGTCCTGACCACGTTCGCAGGTGCGTGTCGTCTTGTTGCAGGGCGGGTGCGTCAGATGGCCATGAAGTTCGGAACGTGTCCTCACTGATCAGAGTACAGGCTGCGCCGGAGTCCACCTCGAACTTAATCAGCTGGTGATGTACGCTTACTTCTGTAAAAATCTTCGGTCGCGTGCCGAGATTCATGGTGTTCAGGTCGTACAACACAGGTGGTGTTGCTGATGTTGTTCCATGGAGATCAGATAGCGGCGTATTCTCTGAGGCGTTGACGCTGTGATTAGGCTGGGAAGGTGACTTTATCTTGGCAAGTCTCCGTTTCGTAATGCATGCTCTTTCGATATGCCCTCGCTTGTGGCAAAAATTACACGTGGCTGACTGGAATCGACATCCCTGGGGGTTGTGTTGGTCGTCACACCGCCAGCAGCGTTGTGCCTTTTTGACCGATTTTACAACAACAGAAGGCTTGCGCACCTGGTTGCTTGTCTGGTGTACCGGCTCGGTGTTCCGGCGAATCCCTCTCTGCTGGTGACCGGCGCTCTCCGCTCGAACGGCGATGTCGTAAGCTTTGCTGAATGTGAGGTCTTTCTCAGCGAACAGGCGCTGCTGCAGTGACTCGTCACTCAGTCCGCACACAAATCTGTCGCGTAACATCACGTCCAAGGGAAGCATGGTGGTGTTAGCAGAAGAAGCTGCGTCTCCCTCCTGCCCGGTAGCTGTTGTCGACAGCGTTCCAAAATTGCAGTCGGCAGCGAGCTTCTTGAGCGCGGCTACGTAGGCGCTCACAGTTTCTCCTCCCAGTTGATCTCGTCGTTGGAAGCGAGCCCGGCTGTAGACCTCGGATGGCCTTGGGTCGTAGTGCTTTTGCAGCGCTTTTACGATGTCGTCGTAAGACACTGCCGCTGGTGTGCTTGGCTGAATAAGGGCGCAGATAGTATCGTAGGTCTGCTCCCCGCACAGCGTCAGCAGGTTGGCCCTCTTCAAGGCTGGGTCTGTGATGTTGTTAGCTTCAAAGTAGAACTGAAGGCGTCCAACCCACGATGACCACGATGAGCCGTTGAATTCTGGTATCTGATTGGGAAACCCTCGCGTAGCCATGGCTTGTCAATAGCGTTGCGTAGCGCGGGTCGAATCCACTTTCTCGTCGCCACTGTCGTGTCCGGTCGCTGTGTTCAATGCAGCGAAAGACGCACACGGTACTTTAAGACTTCGTTTATTTAAAGCCGAAGAGGGTGCGACCAGCGTCGACCGAGGCAGGAGCCGAACTGGCCGGCCGAAGAAAGGAGGGAGCGGAGAAGCGTCCACGGGAGGGAGTGGCTTCCCAGAACAGGAGGAGGGTGCGGGGGCGCACCGTGGGGGGGCCTCTGGCGACAGCGTGCGACGAAGGGCAAGTGGTCGTTAGGAGGAGGATGCGAGTGGTCGTTAGGAGGAGGATGCGAGTGGTCGTTAGGAGGAGGATGCGGGGGCGCACACACACAAAAGCAATAAGGGGACACAACAGAAAGATTCGACAAGCGTATCATTGCAAGTGGGGAATACTTTGAAGGAGATTGAAGGTCTGTGCTTAAAATGTGAACAAATAAGTTCAAACAAAAATAAGTCCGGTTTCTTTTGGGTACCCCCTCGTATATTATAACTATAATGCTTTTTGCAGATATCTATGTGCTGGATGTGTTTTCTCTGCACAGCCGTTACGCTAAAATTGATTTGGTTTGTAGAACTTAAAGTTCCAAAGTGACTCAGGCTATGATGAGGGACACCATAGTGGAGGGCTCCGGAAGTTTCGACCACGTGGGGTCTTTAACATGCGCCACTGACATCACACTGCACACGGGCGCCTTGCTTTTCGCCTCCATGGAAAACTGGCCATCACGGCTGGGTTTGAACCTGAGTCTTTGGGTTCAGCAGTCGAGTGCCCTAACTACTGAGCCACCATGGCGGGGCTCACTACCCTGAAATTGAGCAGTCTAATTAATGCTATACAAAGGGCGCTTATTTAAATCCCCAAGCACCTGAGTAAAGCTGCGTGCTTAGCAACCACATTTAATTAAACGATGTTGCTTGTTTTTGGCAGCAGATTAAGTAATGAAATGTGCATAATGTGAGCAAAAGACAGGGAAGAGGTGGGTTAAAGCTGCCCCATTATTTGGGAAACCTAGCCGAAATTAAAGACGCGCTGAGAGAGGACCAACTTCCAGCTGTGTTCACAGCAGTTCATGCAACAGTATATTAACCGAAAGCTCAGCTTCCTGTAAAACAGACCTTACAACATCCTTAATGTTAGCTACAAAGTCCACTGCTGAACTAAATTAAAACAGCACAACAATAAATTACAAATGTAAGGAAAATGAGGGGCTCGTTATGAGACACATACGAAGAAAGGCAGCCACAGGCAACAAAAGCATAGGGGATTTTTTTTTGCTGTTGATCGATGTAAAACAATAATGTAATCACAGAAATATTTGACTGAGAAAAAAAATTTGTTGGAACCAAGTCTGTTATGCAACGACCGGCCACCGGCAGAGCTCTGGAAAACTACATCGAATGACATTGAGTGACACCATCTGAGAGCAACTGCCCCAAAAAAGCCTGTGACTGCACCGCCAAATACCAAGCTACTACAAGATGTGACAGGTGCAATGCTTCGCACAGAACCAGCATCAGTAGCTTGGTTTGCTGTTTAGCGCTCCTTCTCGCCTAAACGCTCTGATGCGACAGCAGTCTCGCAGGTGGCATTTTCTTTGCATTGCGTGGCTGAAACATGATGTGACAACTGGCACTTGCCGTAAGCAATATTGCGAGCGCCACATGTTCAGCACTGCTACTGAGCCCAACAAATTGATAGGAGCCAAAGAGCAGATAAAGAGAGTCCCCTAACAGCTGTCCCGACACGTGATGCAGTTTTTGCAAGCTCTGCTACCGGCTGGGCATTGCGTACCACTTTTGCTTCCAACAGTAAATCTCACCACACAAGGAATCGACAGGGCGTTCCAGTGAACACTCTCAAAAATTCCTAAAGACGCGCAAGTTCGATATGGGAAAACAATTTTTTTTTTGGAGGAACGATCTCTCAGCAGTGGTGGACATAATTTACTGCATAACTGTGCGTGTGTACCTGCAAATATTTCTTCTATTTTGAACTCCCTATTCTTAGGAATTCCTGAAAATGTTCACTGAAACAGCCAGTGTGTATATCAGCAAGCAACTTTCATGAACAAGACATTTACATTAACAAAACACACTGTGACAGCACACTCCAGCACAACAGTAGGAATTATACCGTATAAACGCGTGTAAGGGCCACACTTTTTTTTCCAGATTCGGGGGCCAATTTTCGGGGTGCGGCCCATACACGCGACGTACGAAAAAAAAAATTTTTTTAAAGCAAAAACACACCAATCAGGGAATGAGCGGCATTTATTCTACGTTCAGTCGTCACTGACGGAGTATTTCAACTCTGAGCTGGTGCTGTGCTCTGGTGCACGCTCATCCCAAAGAAGCCGCGCAGCATGTCCGCTGTCAACGCGTAGCGGTGTTTCCGCATTTCCATCACATAGCAGAGCAGCTCTTCCAGTTCAGGAAACTCGCACGGCGAGGGCTCGCCTCGGAAAGCGCGCTTTTTGCAGCTTGTTTTTCTCAATGCACCCTTTTGATTGCACGATCATCGGACGCACTTCTCGGCCAGGTCGAATTCCCTGTCCGCCGCACGCTTGCCGCATTCGAGAGCTAACTCCCAGCCGTGTAACTGATAAGGTGCTTGCCCATCGTGCTAAAACTGCATTACCCGGCGGCAGCACGCGGAAGCCACAACTACGGTGAACGTGAACGTGCTAACACGCCATAAAAGGCTGGAGCTGGCGATACTGATGCCGATGTAGATAACGCATGGAGGAAGGAAAGAAAGATGCCGATGTAGATAACAAAAGGAGGAAGGAAAGATAACGGGAAGCCGCGGGGGGGGGGGGGGGGGGGGGGGGGGAATTGCCGATGATGATGGCTGCGGCCTCGGGCGCCATCCATGGACGGTTTTTGGAAGCTCTTGTGCGTGTGCTTGGCCTCCGCGATCGAGCGAACCGTTGTCCACAGCCGGAGCCGATCGCGGAGGCCACGGCGTGTGCATTTAGAAGGCTATTCCCGCCTGGGTCAAGGAAAGTTCGGGTGCGGCCCTTACACGGATTTATTTTTTTTTTAAGATTTCCTTCGGGAAGACGGGGTGCGGCCCATACACGGGTGCGGCCCTTACACGCGTTTATACGGTATCTATGAAGAGCATGTTATTCACAGAGCACGGCATGCAAATACTCTTGGAGCTCAAGATTTCTTCACAAACCTCGGAATTACATTATGCATGCAATTCGTTAGTAGGCATTCATTTTTTCCAGACACGAATTATCAGAAACATTAAATCACCAGTCCAGCAGCCACGCTGTCGTCCTGGACGGCAGCTTCCACAGTGTCCAACTCCTCGGGGGAGAATGCGGGCAGTGCAAGGGTGGGAGGCGGTGGCGAGGGGGACACTGGCCGAGTCCTCTGCTCCAGCTGCCGGTCCGACCGCAGCAGCACATGATCCTCCAGCCTTTGTAACCGCTGCATTAAGTCGCGCTGCTGCTGTCGGACCTCCAGCACCAGGCACATCAGCTTCAGCAGGGTAGCTGAAACTGAAGCAATCAACAATTTCAGTGAGAGCAGGGTTAACCTGGGCGCAATAATATCATTTGCGCACTGAGGTACAATAAAGAACAGTATGAGGCTAACAGTAGGCAGCAACACACTCTGTACTATGCTCCTAAACTTCCACCAGTTTTTATCCTCCAGGACACTTCTAATTCATGTTCTATTCCTTGCTAGCCTAATTTAAATGCCATAAATGTCACCATGCACTGACAAACACCTAGGTGAAATGGAGCTGCTCTATGTGTGATAGCTAGCACAGAACCTGCAGCCTTGTTGTGTAAAGGACTTCTCAGTCTATGAGCTTCGCCAATTTTTACATTGCTTCATGGGCATTTCCACTGCTATTGCACCATGGCAGAGATGGCAGCAGTTAGTCGCAAATGGATTCTTCCAGTGTCATGAGAAGCATGTGCTAATAGAAGCGAGAAAGCAGAGCAGGCCTGTGCCCTTAATATAGCATTGCACCATTTGGAAAGTATTGCTCACGGCAAAACCCACATTGGCCAAAATGCTGGAGGTAGACATCTGTTCTAACTGCAAGTGCTGGCAGGGATCAATGCATTAAAACTGCAACAAAGATAGCCCTTATGGAATTATAGCCCTTAGCTGACAGGCGAAATGCAACAAAGAGGTGGACCAAATGTTTCTTGCTAGGCACAGGAGGTGCCAAACCGTTGAGACATAAAACAAGGTCACATTTATCTCTTACCACGCATCCATTTTGCTGCAGGCAAGACAAGACTAGGAGCCAGCTGATGTGCTCCACAAGGCAGTTAGGCTGTTCAGTTCTTTCCTAAGCAAGAGGTCCTCCTTCAGAGCATGCCACTATTATTGGCTGCTTATCTCCTTCAGCACCCTTTATGGGAGCTTTATGATAGCGCAATTAATTTTTTTTCAGCACATTTCGCTGCATCCAAGGCACTGCATTGACTTCCAACCAGTAAACTTCTAAAATACTTTGAAAGACAATGAAAAATTACAATATGGGCCTTGCTGACCAACCGCGACCAAGCGACCAAATTATGCTGGTAAGGAAACAAATGCACAGAACATGGGACTACTGTGTAGAGTGCAATTCGTAGGAGTGGCTTCCTGGTGGTGATGTAGGCCGAGAGAGGCAACAGAAATGCCAGGATCCAAAAGAACCCAACAAAAGCACAACATACAGCTCTTGGGAAGGGCACACAACAACCAGTCCACTATGAATCACAAGAGAAAGCAATGGAAGTACTAGGTTGTAAATTCCAGTACCACTTCAGTTCAATACAATCGTTTTTGAGAAATACATGTGATGATTTTCAGAGTGACCCCTTTCAAAGCACATAGTTTGAAACTAGAAATGTGCTCCTAGCACCGTTTCAAGAGCCACTGAGGAGAACTCCGTGCAAATATCTTCCTGAATAAGTATATTCTCTAGGTCTTTCTGGGCCCGTTAACTGCTGCTCGGCAGCAGCAGGTACAATGAGAAATTTTAAATTTGCTCTGTTTTTCTTTAAGGCAAAGCAGATCTAGCTTCTATATTTTGTTGTGTCACTTGATACTAGACAAAATAGGAGTGTAATTAAAAGAAAGGAACACAGTGAAAAGACGGGACAAGCAGCATTTGTTCTGTCCTCTCACTGTGTCCCCATGTTTGGCTTGCATTTCTCTTTTTGCACAAAAGTAAACAAAGTGAAAATCTCACCATCAACAGTCCCAGCTGTCGACCCCTCCAGCTTGCTGGGTGGCGCACTGTTTTCGTTCACGCTGTCCCCAGCGTGATTCAGTGGGGCTGGAGATGAACATGCGTCATTGATGGCAATCCAGGAAGTACAGAACACACTACTGTGTACAACCACAATGTCACATTTCTATCCTAATTGAATGCAGAAATGCTACTTCAGGATATTTTTCGAGAAGGGACAGAACAGTTGCATGGCCAGGCTGTTTTGCATACAGGTGATCTTTTTAAAACACAATAGACACAAAATTACGAAGTTCAGAAACAAATTCCAGGTTATATAGAGATGCCCCCCAGGCAATAGTAACACTTCCTTTGCCCGAAAAGATATTTTAATTTCGTTTCAATCACAGGCTGTACAAAGACTTCATAATTCAAAACCCATCAAAACCGACACCTCCATGACAAGTAGTTGACGTGACAAACAATGTCACATCATGCAGATACCTATGACACATAAAAGAACGTTGTGATCCGACTGCGGCGGCGCGTTTCGATGGAGGCGAAACGAAAGAGGTGCCCGTGTGCTGTGCGATGTCAGTGCACGCTAAAAATCCCCAGTCGGCTGAAATTATCCCAGGGTGCTACGGCACCTCCTTCTTCCTTTCTTCTCACACTCCCTACTTTATCCCTTCTCTTATGAATGTCCACCGAAATGCGAGAGAATTACTGCACCACTTTCTTTCCTGAAAAATCAGTTTTCAATTTTTTAAATATGTGTCTATAGTACTTCAATAATTACATTTCTCATGCACCAGCATGGTGCATTGGTACCGTATTTTCCGGTGTATAAGACGCGGCTTTTTTCAAAAATCTTGCTGGTGCGTCCTATACAAGGGTGCGTCTTATATGCGAATTTTTCGTTTTTTTTTAGAGTTCAGAAATTACTCACGTTCATGTTCAAGCCTTTTTTACCGAAAAAATATCACTAGCAATGAAGCGGTTGTAACGCGGTTAATACTTCAATACGGGGACCACCGTGCGCACTTTTTTTAGGTGAACTTTATCATGAAACGACGGGGATGACGACTTCCGGGATCACAAACACACCACCGTTTCGGAGGCCCCAAGCAAAAGTAATGTGAAATGCCAAAAGATGACGACAATCACGCTTCTCGCCATTGTCAAGACAAGCCAGGACAAGCCGGCGTTCTTTTTTCAGCCACCCTTTGCCACTTTGTTTGCTCCATGTACGTAGTGCGAAGAGAATATTTCAGTCGCGTTGCCACCAGAAATGGGCGAACTTTTTGATAGCGCATCCGAAGGTGAAGACTTCCAAGGTTTTAAGTAGAAATAAAATGTTCTTATGGACATGTGGGAGAGTTTTTTCGTTTTTCTTTCTTTTTTTCCAAAACGTGGGCAGGAATGGCGTGAGTGTAGCCTTTTTCGACCACTTAGCGTTGCTTAAGAATTTCTCACAAGTACGGTGAATTTCGTGATGGTCGCGCAAGCGTGTTTAATTGATCCTCACTAGCCCAACTGGGAAAACTGGGGTGCGTCTTATATAAGGGTGCGTCTTATATAGCAACTTTTTCAATTACAGCCTGCATATATGGCGGGTGCGTCTTATACACTGGAAAATACGGTACATTTAAGGACACAAAAGAAACTGTCATGGCGAAACCAAAAACAGAGAGCGGAATATATGTCATGTGAATAGAAACCTGTTCGCAGTACTGTTAACGTGGGTAAGAGAGTTTGCCACGAAATGGTTACTGGCAGATTCACTGCTGATCTGAGAGCATGGCAAATGTAAAAAGCTGATGCCAAGTCTGAGCACGTTCCATTTCTCTGCAAGTGCAATTAGCTACGGTGGAGTTTTTTTCCCAGATTTTGCAAGCATACTACCATAAATCCCCAATCAAAACTAACACAATGTCGACCTTACATTAAATAGAAATGAGAAATGGTGTTTTAGTTTTAAGGCGGTTAACATCCAAAGGCGACTTAGGCTATGAGGGACGCCGTAGTGAAGGGCTCCGGAAATTTCGACCACCTGGGGTTCTTCAACGTGCACTGACATCGCACAGCACACGGGCCTCTAGAATTTCGCCTCCATCAAAATTCGACCGCCTTGGCCGGGATCGAACCCGCGTCTTTCAGGTCAGCAGCCGAGGGCCGTAACCACTGAGCCACCGCGGCGGCTTAACAAATGAGAATTCATGTCTTACGTGGTGACGGCAGCTGTACAACATCGTTGTGGCCCTCATTTCCTAAAAAAGAATTGCACATGAACGTCTTGTTGAGTATGCAAAATAATTTCTCATCAATAAAGAAATATGAGAATTTCAATTACCAGAAACTGCCGAGCTTTCTAGGGCTGAAGTGAACTCGTAGCGCCGCACCTTTTTTTCGGCGCTCTTGTAGGATCCTGCAAACATTCTCAATATCTCGACAAAAACCATGTCATCTCCAAGCAACAGTACGGATTTCAAAAAAAAAACAAAACAACTGAGGCCGCCTTACTGGAAATCAAAGAAAAGCTAATTGAAAACATAGAAAATAAACTGCTAACAGTTGGCATATTCCTTGATATGAGGAAAGCGTTTGACTCGGTTAACCATAAGATATTGCTTGAAAAAATGCAGTGTTATGGAATACGCGGCGTTCCTTTAACCTTATTTGCTAGCTACCTTGACAACCGATCTCAAACAACTATCATTAACGGTATTTCATCTGGGATCGGTCAGATTGTGTCTGGTGTGCCACAGGGCTCCGTTCTAGGACCAACGTTGTTCTTATTATATATTAATGATATCGTCAACCTTCATCCAGCAGACAACATTATAATCTATGCAGACGATACTAACGTATTTTTTTCAGGGCATGATAGTAATATTTTGCAAGCAGCCTCCAATAGTTGGTTATCCCAATTGTCTGTTTGGTTAAAATCAAATAGGTTAGAACTTAATGTCAGGAAAACAAAGTAGATACTGTTTAGAGCCAAAAATAAGGAAGTTCCGAACAACTTCCAAATTCACTTCGAGCAAGCTCCTATAACTCGTGTCAGCTCTACAATGTTCCTTGGAGTCATTTTTGAAGAACATTTACTCTGGACAGATCGTGTAAACTACGTTTGCACTAAAATGGCTCGCTCTGTTGGTATCCTAAATAAATTTCGCACAATACTGCCTCGAAAATTCAAACTACAAATTTATTTCTCTCTAGTCTTTTCGCATGTACAATATTTTTTGTTGATCTAAGGAACGACTACCTCAACCAATTTTGTGAAAGTACTTACTTTACAAAAAAGAGCTGTACGAGCGATTGATAACTTACATTACAGTGAGAGCACGGGTCCTTCCTTCCTCAACCATAGACTGCTAACCATCACGGCCGCTTACCACAAGAAGCTTGCTGTTTATATCAGAAACCTTATGAAAGGAAACTGGCAGACTTTCGAGAGCACATATTTAATTGCCCAAACAGCATACAGTCTTAGGCACCCTCAATACCATGCACCAAAATCTCGTACAAACTATGGGTTTCAAAAACTAACTCACATAATTCCTCATAATTAAACACGTATCCATACTTAACAGAATTGTCACTACAAAATATGTCCGAGGGCTGCTTTGCTGACTTGATGCCCGTTCAGCTGCCTGTATAGCAACACTCAGGCCAACAGACTATCAGTTTGAAAGCCTGTGAAACACTCATGTGGCAGAGGCATTGTTTTATTTACAATTAAAAGTGTGATTCTGGTTTCTAGGATTTAACAGCTTTAAGCTATGAAGAATGACGTAGCGGAAGACTCCAGATTAATTTAGACCACATGGGGTTGTTTAACATGCACTGATATTACACAGCACAAGCGCATTCTGCACTGCTCCATTTCACCACAGACAGGATGTAACCTGGGCCCTCGGCTCAGCAGCATGGACCACTCAGCCACTGCGACAGGCTAACAATTCAAACTGAACTAAATGTAAACAGCTGGATGAGTTGGTTCTGAATTTGCATTATGAAACACTGTCTCAGTGCACAACAAACATGGATGAGGAAAGAGCACACAACGCAAAGCATCAATTGATGTCTGGCATTTGTATTGTGTGCTCTTTCCTTGTCTGTGCTTTTTGTGTGCCAAAAAATGTTTCATAATGCAAAAAAAAAATTACCATACTAAACCTTTCTGTACTAAATATTATTAAGCATACTGAGTGCAGCACTAATTCTGGGAACTACAGGTCTTCAAAAACAAGGCACTAATGAGTTTCAGAAGTAGTTCATCAGCTTACAAGTGCAATAGCTAACAGTTCATTCTGCTCCTCTTTTTGACAGCTGGCTAAGCGGTGGCTATCAACATGACTTCTTAGTCGTAATTTAGCCATGCAGAGGTGCAGACTCACAGAATCTAGCAAAGAGGCCTTTACAATCGCTGATGAAGCTACCATCAATATGTCTGCAATAAGACTACTTATGGCAAGTGGTAACGACGACCACTGGGCAACGCATCCACTCCCCTCCGAGAGCTGGCTCGGCCTCAGCTTTTGCGAGCCGCGTCAACTCCGAGCTCCTGGCCACAGGCCAGTAGCACTCTTCTTTTGTCTCTGTGAGCCATCCGACAGGGATGACTGCTAGGCAGTCGTCCTCAAGAGGAAACTTCACCACATCCAATGGTTTTGACATGCTGCACAGAGGAAACACGACAAAAGATTAATGGGGAAACAAGGATTTTTACCAGACACTGTCTGTGCCATACTCTACTGGCACTTGCGTGTTTGGATGCCGAAAACTTCACACTACCATGACAACTGACAGGTACTCTTACAACCATCTCGTTCTACTTCGCAACGCACTTCTGAACTTTCATGAATTGAGAGTTACAAGTGTCACGAGCGCCTGCAATTTGGGACTTATTTAAACAATATTTCTGTGCCTGCTGTCATGTGAACCAAGTAACAGCCAGCAATAGTGGCGTGCAACTTCACTGCATTGAACATCAAACTGAGTGCAGTCTACCAGGAGCATAGTGATGAAAAAAGAAACCAGTAAAACGCAAGATTGACCAAATGAGGAAGAGAGAAAACAAGCGCGTTCAATTAGCGAGCTCGAAACTAGCACTCGCTATATGTAGAGTCACACTGATCTAGACTTTGTAATACAAGGCTCTGAGTAGCGGGAAGGGACACACATAAATAAAAAGTACTCTCAATTTTTTTTCTGTAACCGATCACTGGCAGGAGCAGCATTACTTCTGGCAGTACAGAAGAATTGTGTTCAGTCATCCTGTTCTTGTCACATTTCTCTCATCGCACGGAGACTCGCAACGCAACAATGTCAACACTGCCATGGAAGCATTTGTCAATCAAGCACAAGGCATGCAGGCTGCGACTCTATGACGTCTGACATGCATGCCTGAACCAAGCGATTAGCCTCACAAAAGCAAAAATTGGCGATGAAAAACACTCAACTGCACCGCAGGTGGCAACTGGTTGGTCATGGGGGGCGCCGCAGAGAACGGCTCCGGAAATTTCGACCACCTGGGGTTCTTTAGAGTGCACCGATATCGCGCACAGTACACGGGCCTCTAGAATTTCGCCTCCATCGAAATTCGACCGCCGCAGCCGGGATCGAACCCGCGTATTTCGAGTCAGCAGCCGAGCGCCGTAACCACGTGACGACTGTCATTGCGATCATGATCATAATATCTATACACGTACATAAATGTACGATGTGCCGTGAGAAACAAACCCTCTCAGAAGCAATGCGCCAACAAGATTTGCCGGGATAGTGCGTTCACCCTGATGAAGGAACACACAAACACACACGACATTTAGAAGCGCTTCCCTTCGTGTACGTGTGTGTTACTTCATATTACCCCAACCCTTACACGCAGTTACACCTTGCAATGCGCCGCTGAGTTAATCAAAAGACAACTGCAGACAGATGCCTACGGACAAGTTAGATAAAGGGGCGACACACGAGGCGTGCTCATTGTCCTCACTCTTGACAAGTTCACAAGTAAATATTAGCTGACAACTAACATGAAAGGGAAAAAAGGACAGAATGTATACTTACGCAAGCAGTGCCTCCTGGTTCCCCTCGGTGACTCACGCGTGCCGCCACCAAACTTCAAAAAGCTTGAAGAAATAAAAATTCACAAGCGCGCGCTTTGCTGCCAAACGTCCAAACGAAATGACCACAAGCTATGGATTGGGATTGGCTTGGGACGCACGTGGGAGCGAGAGCGGATGCCTAGGTTTATGCGTAAAGCGGTGGATAAATACACGTTTAGTTTCGGAAAATTTCTTTGAAGCTTAGTGTTGACAACACCGCCAAGAATAATTTTTATCAATTTTTTTACACTTCAATTTATTAATGAGCAAAACATCGTATTTTACGCGACAGCTAAGATGGAATGGCATGGCTACTTTTGACTACTTTCAGCTCAAGTTTTGGCTCCTTTTAAAATGTTCCCAACGGCAACCCTGCCCGCGAGTCATGCCGCGAGTGCTCGCGCTTGTTTTTCTTTTGTGGTGTGGAGGTGTTGGTCGTACTGCCTGTCTGCTGTCTCTTTGTGCGGCTGTTGCGGTCCTCGTCTTTCACCGCAAAGCTTCTGCATTTCGCCATGAATGCAAAGCAACGCAAGTACCGTATCATTGAAAAAGAATACCGTGAGATCTTGCAAGATCTCGGTATTTCACAACGGCCGGTCGCATCTACGTCTTCAAGCTTGGATCAAGGCGGCAGGAAACGATCGCACTCCGAAACATCAGTCGACGTACGCACCCCCCAACTCTTGCTACCATCCGAAGCAACCACGCGACGCAGAAGCGAAGTGCGCGCTGAAGACGCGTGATTGAAATCTATGACCGTAATCAATATGAAGACGATTAACCGATAGCGATTAATACGTCCCTCTCGAAAAATCTCGTATATATGTGTCATATGTGTCTGGTTCATACGAGATTATGGAATATCTCGTATGATTATGGAATATCTCGTATGTGTCATATGACACATATGTGTCATATGTGTCTGGTTTACAATTTTTGGGAAAGGAAAGGGAAGGGCTGGGGTGGAATTATAAGGCAATTAACAATAAAATAGCTTCCATTGAAGTTAGTAAACTAAAGAAAGTAAAAAAAAATTCGGACGCGAAAAAAAAACTACGCGCCGTTCCGGATTCGAACCACCGATCTAGAGATCTACAGCTCACTACACTACCCACTACACCACTGCTGGCATGGCAAAAACTGCTTTACATTTCGATGACAAGACTTATGCTATGCTTCCCACTACTTTAGAATTCGACGGTTAGGTGCGAGGACAAATGTTTATTTTTAAGGTATAAGGAGCTGAACTACAGCCGATTGCACTTCCACTGATATTGTGGATCTTGATGTGCTCTGTGATAAGCACTGAAAGATCTGATATTTGTATGTATTTTAATTTTCACAGCGCCTGCACCATTGATCGTAGTACTCTCATTGCGCACATATTGTTAACTACAGTCGGAGCTCTTGCATGAAAATGCCTGGCGTTATTAGCTCAACTAAGCACAGAAGGCAACATTTGCCTTCTGGCTGAACGTTTGTCCAAGCACATTGGAAACGCCTAACGTCATACTGTTTGGATAGGCGCGGTTTACAACAGGAGGGCACAAGCAGAGAATGAAGGAGAAATATATTTGAAACAGGCCAAGAGTTTTTTTTATGCGTTGGTTGGGCACTTGTTAATCGCTTGTTCATCCCTTATTTTCCGCGTGTTTCAAACAGCAAGGCCCACTCTATGAGAGGCACTCATCAGCGGCTATGTGTTTCGCACGAGATTGATGTAAGCTGATACGGTGCATATCGGAGCTCTTGTGTACGCACGAGTGTCGCGTGTCAGTTAAGGTATGCCACATATGTAATCCATACAAGTCACCTTTCCGTAGCGCGTGAACTACTATATATGCAGCAGATGTGTTCATCTGTGACATTTGTGACGCGTATGAGCTCGTACGCAGCCTATACGCGTTCATACGAGACACATTAATTTGTGACACACATGAACTCGTATGAAGTATATGTGCTGATACGAGGCGCATTTGTCGACACATATGGCTCATATGCTGCCCATATGAGTCAAACGAGGCACATATGAACTCGTATGAAGCCTATATGTGTTCATATGAGGCACATATACTGACACATATAACTCATATGGGCTGCATACGAGGCAAAGGGAGAGAACGAGTACCGTGGAGGCGCAATGCCTTCGCATTCTTCCAATTCGAGTTCCCGCAGAGGATGTAACGTTTTTTTCTTAAGCTATATGTATCTCTTATATAAGCGCATGGTCAGCGCTGTCCTATCATGGAGCAAACGCACGTTATTGTTTACCCATTCCTGCTTTAATGGAGTGCTCGACACGTTGTGCCATGCATATATGTTTTGGTGCTGTTCTGCAGGTATACCGCATTAACTGCGACGCCCAAGCACATCAAGGTACAGCGTATTTAACGTTAGAGTCGAGAAGTTATTTTTATAAAATGCTATTTATAGTTTTTGAAATTCAGGCCTGAAAATCGGTGCTGCATATATGTTTCTCCGACTCGCATTCTTTCATTGCACGACTGGACTTTTTACATTTACACAGAACGAAGACCACAACCTTAAAGGGGGAAATAATCGCATGCATGCATGCAACTTTGCATATTTTAGTTTAAAAAACTGAGATTTAAAAAATCTCACAGGAGGTTATGCGGGTTTTTACGAAGCTATCATTATCTACGCCCCGAACTATATATGCTTATAAATAATTAACAATGTGCGAGCTATATATATATATATCGCGCCTATCGCCGCAATTGAGAAAACTAAGAAGTCACAATAGCAACTGCATGATGCTCCATAGCAGTCGGCACTTCAAAGTTGCGTTGCCTATTGCAGGAATTGGCCAGCTTCTAAATATGGCAAAGTCAATGCAGGGGAAACATTCGAGAAAGTGGTCCAATACTGCCAACTTCTAAAAATGGCTGAGCCAAGGCGGGTGAAACGTCCGAGAAATTGGTCCAATACTACCAACTTCTAAAAATGGCTGAGCCAAGGCGGGGAAAACGTCTGAGAAAGTGGTCCAATACTGCCAACTTCTAAAAATGGCTGAGCCAAGGCTGGGAGAACGTCTGAGAAACTGGTCCAATACTGCCAACTTCTAAAAATGGCTGAGCCAAGGCTGGGAGAACAGAGGCAACGCGGGGCCTTCACAGGGCTGTCGTTTGCCAACTCAGATCCTACATTGGACCGATGTCATGTGCTGCTTGGGTATCTCTTCTGGCTCATCATAGACAGCGGACTCGTGCGGCACTTCGAACGAATGGCGCGCCTTCAATGGAGTCACAGACACTGGTGCGGTGACCACAATAGTGATATAAATGCTTCTAGTTGAGTAGGACATTCTTTGTTTCTGAGAAATGGCCTAAAAACTGAGCCACCGCGGCGGGCAAGCAACGGCGTCTTACCGCATAGGAGCGCCCTACTCTGCGATCAGCGCTCCGTCCTTGGCAGCCAGTAGAACCGTGACTGTGGTCCGCAGCTCTTGTGCGTATTCAGCGAGACCATCGAACGCTTTGCAGAACGCGGATGTGTCAATAGCGTGCAGTGATTGGCGGGTCGCTGCGGCGTCGTGGGAAACCAACGGGATGACGAACTCGCCACCCCGCAGACCAGCTGTCTCCCAACGACACCTCGTTCGAATTTGGGGACCAGCGTGCGGTGATTCGCGGTCAACTAACACTGGCAGAACTGCGCTTCGCACATTGAGAGCGCGGTTTCATCGCCAGCGCACGCGTTTAGAGTTGGAGCGCGCGTCTTTCTTGCGTGCCCCGTGGAAAGGCAGGTGCCCCACGGACATTCTACGAGCTACGCAGGCCTCGATTGTGGAGCACAGACCTTTGGGCTAGTTGGTTCATAGCAAACACGTACAAGCGCTAAAAAACACGCACAGAGAAGAGACTTGGACAACACGAGCGCTTACTTTCAACTGAAGGTTTATTGATACACAAGCACAATTTTATACACCTTGCTGCATGACGTCAAACTGATAGCCCTGCCGACATCACGTGGCTGCTCCCAAAAACATTATTTCCTTTTTAGTCAGTGTGACAGATGGTGCGCTGACGCAGGATGGACCGGATTTTCTAATCAAATCTGCCTCTATTATCTCTCTCACATCCTGACAACGAAAGATTACTGGAACACAGGAGGAAAGTAGGCAATTATAGAGACGGTAATCTTTCTGAACATTGTCATGATTGTGCTGTAAAGAATAATAAACCATGTAAACCTGTCTTCAGCGCATGCAAGATTGTGGCCAAACATAGTTGTCAGGATGTGAGAGAGATAATAGAGGCAGATTTGATTAGAAAATCCGGTCCATCCTGCGTCAGCGCACCATCTGTCACACTGACTAAAAAGGAAATAATGTTTTTGGGAGCAGCCACGTGATGTCGGCAGGGCTATCAGTTTGACGTCATGCAGCAAGGTGTATAAAATTGTGCTTGTGTATCAATAAACCTTCAGTTGAAAGTAAGCGCTCGTGTTGTCCAAGTCTCTTCTCTGTCCGTGTTTTTTAGCGCTTGTACGTGTTTGCTCGATTGTGGTACCGCGTAGCTCGCCGTAGCTCGTAAAATGTGGCAGAGTTTTAACGTGCCTCAGCCGAGTAGTCGTGCGAAATCATTTGCTTAGCCTGGTTGACTCATGGTTTTGTTTTTCTCGGTCGTTGACACCTCTGGCTATAATAAACTTAGGTTAAGTGCCTATGAGGTTAAGCTGGTCTGTCTGCCCGCGCCGCAGGTGAAAGTCGAAGACGACATTGTGCAATGCGCAGCGCGAGGTTTTGTAGCAGTTAAACACGAGGAGTGATCGCCTACGGTGATAGCATATAGTGCCCTCGTGCAGTGACGAGAGAAGCTCATTTGTTCTCGCCACTAAGGGTTCGAAACCCAGTCACAGCAATTTTTATTTTATTTCTGCAGGGGCTGAGCTATGCTCGGCTTTGTCAAGCTCACCTTCAAGGTCGAATTTAACGCAAACTCGGTGAGCAAGTTATACATACTGAAAAAATTTGCGCAGAAAAACGAGGACAAAGCAAGACAGACAAGAACGAGCGCTAACTAACAACTGAAGATTTATTCCGAAACATAAGCAGATATAAATAGGAAAAACAAAACGAATCATACCAATCTGACATCAAGAACATCATATGTCACCCCCTGTGTACATCAGTGATTTTGCCAAAAATCGGAACTCCCTATCAGAGAAGCGGACGGAAGTCTGGCTGATGCATTTATCTCCGCTGATACGCATATGAAACGCCTCCATGAGTTCCCGCACAAGTTGGTCCCTATGCCTGAACAGAATTGTTGCTTGGTCAAAGAGCGGTTTACACCGCAGCTTCTTATCACCGGCATTACAAGTGCGGCAATGTTTTGGGAGGTTGTCAAGGGAATCTCCCCTGAGTAATCTTCGGAGTTCACCTGATCGTTCGTTGACACATCGCCCTGCAGGCAGATGTACATCGAACCACAGGATAGCGGCAGCTTATACACAACTCCCCTGGCACAGGGAACGAACGGGGCTGTGTGCTTGATACTGCACTCATTTTTTCTTCCTTTCCTTCTGCCGCCTCCTTCCTTCCGGCTGCTCACCTGGGAACAGATTGAAGCCAACTTTCTAGGGGCGGAAAACACATCAGAAACGTTGTAACGTCCGGCTAGGTTCTTCAGCCCATGCGCCAACCTGTGCACGTACGGTATAACGGCGACCCTTCGCCGATCTGTTTCCCGGAGTTTGGGCCTCGAACGTGCGTTGATCCACCTTGACAACCTCCCGCAGGCTTCCACGATTGTTTGCGGAGGGTACCCACTCTGTCTCAGCCTTTGCAACTGAAATGCAACACTTTCGTTCATGACATGTGGGCACGACTTGAAGACGGCCGCCTTAAGACAGGAAGTGACTATCCCATTTTTTACGACTTTGGAGTGGCCAGATGAGTAATCAAGCAAAGATTTCTTGGCCCTGGGAGGGTATGCCCAACATATGTGTTTTGGGTGAAAATGCAATGACAGGTCTAGAAAGCTAGCTGCACTTCGCGAAGTAATGCTTTCGCAATAAAACTTTGACGCACAGAAAAGATGAGACGAAAACGCATTTTTGTGGTAATATTGTAGTCATGTCAGATCTGCTAGCGCAACTTCATGCGCTGATGAAACGTATGTCCTCAGGTCACATTTCCTCAGGAGTGGTGTCGATACAAGTTGTAACCCGCTTAATTTGTGCAGCCGGCCGCCGCGGTGGCTCAGCGGTTATGGTGCTCGGCTGCTGACCCGAAAGACGCGGGTTCGATCCCAGCCGTGGCGGCCGAATTTCTTTGGAGGCGAAATTCTAAAGGCCCGTGTGCTGTGTGATGTCAGTGCACGTTAAAGAACCCCAGGTGGTCGAAATTTCCGGAGCCCTCCACTACGGCGTCTCTCATAGCCTTAGTTACTTTGGGACGTTAAACCCCATAAACCAAACCAAACCTATTTTGTGCATCCATATCTGGAAAGCAAAGCAGATGCAAGATTTACTGATCCGGTTCCGTATGCACGATGATTCTATTGACTTTGTCTCTTCGGATATCGGGACTATGCGGCACATTGTACCATGGCACTGAATCTTTCAATTGTTTTATGCACAGCCCTCTTTTTAAGGCGAGAGAAAAGGTGTCAGTATTTTGTGTAAACATGAGAAAACTAAGAAAAGTTGTCTGAATCGAGATGACACTAGATTCTTTTGATTACAGGCTTCACTTCTTGGCTTTCACGGACAAATGTTTGCAGGCCGAAAGTAAATTAGTATCGTGGGATCTAAAAAGTTCAAGGGTTTGACCGAAAGTGTCGAATGTGAGGTGAGAGTTTATGCTAAAGTTGATCTCTTGTACGCAGTTTTTCCTGTGTTTTCGAATGTTTGCTACCACTATCGATCGACTGCCCGATGCGACGGGACACTGATTGCATTAGCTTATCCTTCCCCCTCTGATAGCACCAAGAAATTAATTAAATATGTGAGTGGTGTTCTTCAATATGTTTCTGTTTTGAAACCTGCCGTTGTCAGTAGGTCAATATTAAATTCATGGTCAAGAGAACGGCAGGTTTCAACCGTGAAACACAATGAAGAACACCACTCACGCATTTAATGAATTTCTTGTTGTTATCAGAGGGAGAACGATAAGCTAAAATCAATGTCCCGTAGCATTTGACCGCTGTTCCATAATTCTAACAAACACGATGATGAGTAAAATCCTTGCTAGCCGCCAGCGGAATGCCTGTGCTCTCAGTTAGGAAATACTTCCCCGGCATCAAAGATCCTCTGAAAATTCCAAATAAAGCAAAGGGGTGTGAATGAAGACTTTCGGTTTGAGGGACCTCGTTTTGAAGTCCTGTCTTACAACCCAGGTACCCTTGTGTTATACAGGGTGTTTCACCCATGAGTTTCTGCAATTTTTAAAAATAAGCTATTTGAATTAGATCCGCACTTTTTCTAGCATAGCATTGTCAGTGGTGTAGCACATCATAATGCACATAAGACATGCTAACTAGCAGGCTTGTTAGCCAATGTTTAATAGTTAACTTTTAAACTATTACCGTTGGGCTCCTGAATTATTGAGACGCATGTAGCCCACCGTAAGTGATGTCCATATCCGTTTTTAGAATTTCGAGAACGTAATTATCCTCGGCGCTGTGGCCCAACAAATTTTGGCTGTTTCGACGAGTTACGTGCACTGGAGAGGTATCTTTGCCTGCAAGCTTCTCAAACCGCATGTATTTTGGCGCGATGTAGGTGAAATTTGTTGGGCCACAGCGCCTAGGATAATCCCGTTCTCGAAATTCTAAAAACGGATATGGACATTACTTACGGTGGGCTGCATGCCTCTCAATAATTAAGGAGCCCAACGGTAATAGTTTAAAAGTTAACTATTAAATATTGGTTAACAAGCCTGCTAGTTAGCACGTCTTAGCTGCATTATGATGTACGACACCACTGACAATGCTATGCCAGAAAAAGCGCGCATCTAATTCAAATAGCTTATTTTTAAAAATTGCAGAAAGTCTTAGGTGAAACACCCTGTATAGCGCTTTCCTAACTGAAATATGCTTGCCAATGGTCAGAGGCTATGATTGTTCGTAGAATTATTTCGGGTGTGACTTTTTTTGTCAGTTCATGATCATGGATACTGAATTAGTTTAAGGTGATCTCGTATTCAGAATCCCTTGCGATTGGGCCATTTGGAATACATTATTCATCTGTTGTTCCGCTCAGAAGTAGGAAACTCGGGCGAGTGTACGGGGAAACTAAGAGGTAGAGAAACGATCACCTGATGATAGGTCTCCTGTAGGTAGCTAACAACTGCCTTCTCACTGTCGGGAGCAAACGATGAGAGACTCAAAACGGTCGCTGGACTGGAATACAAAGGGCAATTCATCGGCTTCGTCTACGATGGCCCTGCATACGTTAATCGCTACTCAATCTAAGTAGGTCGAAAGGCTGGGAAGACAACGATCACGCAGCTCTCGAAGTTGCAGTATCTGATGACTTCTTCGACGCAGCGGAGGTGACAACGAAGGTGAAGGTAAGTTCACCTAAAATGGAGGATCGGCATGAGCCGGAGACAACCTTTGTGCGTGGTCCGCTTTAGAAATTCTCAGCTTGATCTGAGTGGGGCGCTGAACGATTGTTTTCGTGCGCAGAAAGATTGTGAAGCGACCCGTGGCATCGAAAAGGCTTTTGGTAGAGTCAGGTTATTGAAAACAACCATGAGATGGCGAAAATATTTGCTTTGAAATACAAGCGTTCGACCACACTGTACCTCGCCTTTCCGTCGGTAGAGCGGAACAGGTCCTGCACAAACATTTTTTTTTTACGGGAACAACTGACCTGAGGACAAAGCAGCCCTTGCGCAGGGAAAAACAGGAGTGCGTTTGAAACTGGGCTCGGCCTGCGAGGGCCGCAGCGGGGTTTACGGAGCTTGTCCCAAACGTACAAGAATCACCGCAGTCCGGTCGCCCCCAGAGCCAAGTGGGGAGCCCCGCGGATATAGATGCCGGGCTTTCGGCACGGTACCGCACCAGGTGCCTTGCAAGGCGGCACTGTTTGGAGCCCCAGGGTCGCGGCCGCCGTCGTCGCAATTTTACGCCTCGTTCCGACGACTGGGACCGCTACGGTGATAAGCACAGAAGATGCGGTGAATAAATGTTACTATCGTACGCAACAAAGTTGGTACCGGCACGTGATTTACACATAGCGACGGACTTTTGATTTTGAAGTGCTGAAATACGTTCTCAGGATTGCAAGTTCGCAAAGCTTTTTGCAGACCCAGTTTTGCGTCCGCCCTGCAGCTCGCCTGGATGAGGCAGCGTACATTTCATAATCATCTCGCGCTACAAGAGAGGGAATTTCTAATAGTATAGCCTTGTGTGAGATGAACCGTGTGAATAATGTGGCTGTGAATAATATGTGCGAACATGCGGCTGTTGGAAAAGGAGATGAACGCGCCAGGAAAGCCGAACTCAAACGCGCCACACGACAAGATCGCTTACATCCCGAGGTCCAAAATGCTTGCGCCCCTAAAATCTGGTCAGAACGACGTAGACGCGAGTCCTCAGCTCGGCGGGCAAGTCAATCTGTCGCTGCAATTCCTGTTACTAGTGGTAACTGTTCCGCCAGTTTTAGTGCAGGAGTGCAATTTCGGCATG
The DNA here is from genome assembly GCF_055824585.1 of Amblyomma mixtum. NCBI lineage: Eukaryota > Metazoa > Arthropoda > Arachnida > Ixodida > Ixodidae > Amblyomma > Amblyomma mixtum. The sequence continues at coordinate 386,123,540 of NC_143014.1, read as the reverse complement.
ATTAAGGATTCTTACTTAACAGGAAAAAACTTCGAGAAACTTATCTTCACCTTAAGAGTATGTAACGATGTTGTTAAACGGTCCCTACGGTCGGTAGGGTGTCTCCTGGCGCACCGCTTTGCAGACATCGACACACTTGGTGAAATCATAAACTGTTTTATTGCACATCATCGTTCACGTTATTTAGGTACGATAATTAGTAACCCTAATTAGCTATGCTGTTCTTTCATGTAATTTGCCTGCTGTGCTATGGGAGGTACTCGTACAAGGCCTCTATATATCCCACTTAACGCACGTTCCTCAGTGCCGGTTTCGATTCCGACTGACTACATTTTCTTTTTAATACAAGCAAAATAGCTTTCCTACACCACTACCTTCTCGACCAATCAGGATTTTCCAGTGTCAACGATGCTGACGATGGGTTTCCGGCCGAACGGGACTTTTAATGCGGTCGCGTAAAAAAAAATAGAGGGGACACTTAAGCTCCGCCTTAAGAGTACGACGCGATAGCGTAGTGGGTTAACTGCCATATATGAAGAAGTCCATTCAGTGTTTTACACTCACACATCCTTGGGAGTCCTCACACCCCTCCAGTCGCACTGGTGCAGTGGTTTAGCGATGGGCCTTCTGGGGTCGAGGTTGCTCTTCCCGGGCTACCAATAATTTATTTACCTGTCACAGTGTGCAGTTCGGTCACTATCTGATGGGTAGGTTTTGATGACGCAACAAGGTCACGTGACCTAGGTGGCCAATCAAGGTTGCCCTCTGGGAACCACCTGTCAGAGCCATGGCCACGATTTCTCGCTCACAGCGCCGACGAGGACACCGGGGCGTTTAACGCTGCCGCGTTAAAACAGCGCCATCAAGTCGATTGAAGGCACTCAGATACAGGGTTAACGTTCTTCTGTCTGCTGCTCAATAACTAAGGCAATTATGCCCGGTAGTTCAAAAAGATAGGCGAGCGGTGTTTCCAAATGAAGCGTCTATTCCACTGTCCATTCACACAGTACGGGAAGCGTAAAACCAACGCAATTTATCAGACACCATTACTGCACATGAGTTCAGTAGATTAATATTGCCGCGAAAGCGTTTCAAACCAGCGGTGGAGCAAACAGGTCTGCTTCGCTGGCTATTGCATGAGCGCGCGATGCTATCGCCCCCCCCCCCTTCCATTTGCAACGCTCCAGAAACAATTGAGCATTGTTTCATCAGTCGAAAAGACTCGGTAGTCTTTTGGGGTATCATACAACGGACATTGCAAAAGAAGTTTAGACACCGCATTCTCTACGATATCACACTGCACTTTCATTTGCTAATGACCCTTTGTTGTTTTTAATTGGACTACACGGCTTCTCGAAAGCGCTTATGATATACTGGCATTGTGAATCTTGTTTCTGCAAGATGTCACCTCAGAATGATGATTGTTCACTTAAAGGGAGTGTAAACCCGCAATGTGTTCAGACCCGAGTGGCACTCGCTCTGATTAATGTGCTCTTCATTCTCTTTTTTCTGTTGCTTGTTTTCTTAGGTTTACCGTATTATGATGCGTTAGTCATGTGCTCTCTCCATCGTCTCTTTTCCTGTCTTTGTTGACTTGAGTGTGTCCTGTATCTGACGTTTTTTTTTCAAAACGTTAGCGCACAGTTCATATACGTAGGACATTGCTTGATAGTAATAAATATCATGTTGAAAAAAAACAACCTGTCTGGGCTATGTTTTGCATCAAAAGCATAAGGTCTGCATGGCCCTTTTAGTTGTGTTGCCTTCTGTCATGGTAGTGCAGTGAAGCCACTAGCTGAGTTCTTTGTAAATAATCTGTATCTAGATTATTTATTTCCACAATGGTTGCAAGTATCATGTTAGAAAAAAAAAGCCTGTCTGGCTTAGGGACACCGTGCCTTACCCGCAACCGGCAGGTCAAGCGTTCGATTCACGAATTATGGCCTCAAAATTTGCTTTCAGCGCAAGTGAATTGCTTTATATACTTAGACGTCCAATGACATTCGAGTCTTGTATCCACCTTCTATTCATTAGTTTTGCACTATTTTATCACTTCTCATTCCACGGCTCCACGTGTTGACGTCAGCAACCTCTCGACTAATCCGGTTTTGCGCGTACACCGGTGACGACGCCAACTACTCGGAGTTCTACGCTGAATGGCACCCTTACCACTAAAGCGTTAAAAGCAGTTCTATCTTCTTCCAACATGCCAAACCTGAACCCAGCTAAAGAACTGTTATTTTGCACAGAATAAAAATATCGAACGTCTTGACAAATGCCGTTTCCTCTCCCGGCTAATATACAGGAAAGGCAAGCACGAAAAATTTTCAGTAACCTATCAGGCCTGGCAGAGCGAAATACTACCCGTCAAACGCAAGGTTATGCGAAGTTGGTAATGCATAATGCACCAGATTCATTAAATAAATCAAATAGTTACCGCCTGTACTGCGGTACGTAATCTCCTACAGTGCTACATGACATGTTTAAATATAACATCACTAAAGGTTAACTGATGGATCATATAGCCTCCAGAACGTCAACCTGCTCGATTTGGCACAACGACACAGATGCAGCCTCATTGCTTTATTTCTTTTCCCTCCAAGACATTGTTTTGACCTACCTTATGCCGACATGCTCATTTCAGGGACGTTGAATGCACTGTTTTTAACGAATAAAGACTATGGAATATTATGTATTCATGTAGAGCCGTGATATATTTTGTCTAGTATTTATTTCACATTAGTTTATTTATTTGACATTCACTTCTTTTGCGCACCTCTTTGCAAAAGTGATTATAAGACAGGTTTAATGCATTTATAAACAGGTTCTGCTTCACCTTTTCTATTGGGTGCCATTCTTCGTGATATTTATTATGTTAATTTGTATGCTATTCAGCCTCATTTATGCACTCTTGTTCTGCCATTCGCTAGTGTCCTGGCCTTGTCAAGTGTTTCTTACAGCCGTTTTGCCACGGCATCCATCAGCATTGTGGAAGTTGAAAAAAGCAACTTTCAATTAGCAAAAGCAGTCGTTAAATGCATTCCTTGATTCAAACTGATAACATAATAACGTAGGGGCAAGGAGTTACTTCTAGAAGATACGCAGGGATAAATTTTTTTTTTTGATTGGAGAGTGCCAAGAAATAACTATTCTGCCATGCCCGAAATTCCAGGCGAAGCCCAAAATCCCCAACTATTAACCACCTTCACTTACAATTGTAGTTTTGGTTTTGACTTGAAACATCTACCTGCAATCGAAATCACTATGCAGTGATGTTGGCCTCAAGCCTGTTGACTTTCTTCTGTTCTGTATGAGTGACTTCGAAAGGCAGAAAAATTTCCATAAAGGACGAAATCCAAATTGTAGTCTTTATTCCCATAAAAACAAAAAAGGAAAGCGTTGCGCATGTTAAACACTTTTGAACGTGTTCAATCACCATTTTAAGCGTATGCAGGATGTTCAACTTAAGATTGTCCGCAATTTTTAAATCCGGCCTTTTTCAGTAGGAGTGGTCTTTACGGCTTAGCATTGTCACCGCTGTAGCCCGTTCGCATACTGCTAAAATGTGCTAACCAGCTTAACTGAACTTGACTAGGTAATTTTTTTAACTCTCTGTGCTAGTCTCTGTTAATTGAAAGGCACGTAGTTCCCTTTAAATATTGTCCATATCAGTTTTTAGAATTTCCAAAACGCAGTTACACACGGCCCAACAAATTTTGCTCACACCGCGCCAAAATACGTGCTCTTTTGAATAGCCCGCAGGCAAAGCAACAGTGGAGTTCAAGTAACCCGCCGAAATAGCCAAAACTGGTTGGGACACTGCGCCAAAGGTAACTTTGTATTCGAAGTTCTAGATATTGATAGGATATTACTCACGGTGATCTGCACACCTCTCAACACAGAAGGATGCTAAAAGTAATAGTTGAAAAGTTCACTACTCGCTATTAGTTCCCCAGCGCAGTAGTTTCTGTGTCTTTGGGGCGTTTTGATGCGTTAATTTGAAATGCTTTACCGAAAATGCGCTCTCCAAACTTTAAAAGCCTATGTTAAAACATTGCGGAACACCGTTGGTGAAGAAACCTGTATACCGTGTGCGAAGTCGTGATTAAAACTGTTAGTCCTCCACACGCGCCCTCAGTGACCCCGGAGCTCCTGAACTTGCTCAGGCTTAGTCTGAACAAGTTATTTGGAAACCACAAGATTCCTGTGCACTGAAAGTGAGCCCAAGCGCTGCCCTTAACTAATGACATTCCATTTGATACTCTTATCCAGGGAACCCTTCCCTGACAGCTGCCAAAACGAAAGCGAAGTTCCACTTCTTCGCGTGACTCCTCTTTTGGCACAGCCACAGTGAAATACACATTCCGAGTGTGCCACACAGTAACCTCGGGCGGTAGGCGCCTCTCGTTTTCAGGAGGGCTGATAATTCTGTCAAAGTTGTACACCCTAAACAGATACGCAACGCTGCTGTCGGACCTGCTGTCGAAAAAGACTTTTTCCGCACCATCCGCGCATTGCCTCGAAGTAGAGTAACGACGCCAAAGGCAAATGATGGGGTATTTCACGAGTGGAACAGCTGCTTGGCTCGCATCATCGAAGTGAGTGAGTGATATATCAACAAATACTTCGAGCTTTCGAACAATGTGTTTCTTTTCCGGGCGCCATGGAATGGGTGTCTTACGATACCAGCTTTCTTCCTCAGCCGAGGTTGAGCGCAACTCAGAGATGAGCTCTTCTGTTTGGGACCGCAGTTCACCGAGTGATGAGTGTTGGCCTTGAGCTTTCCTGGACTCTTCCTCAATTTTTCGGAGTAGGAATCCTTGGCTCGCCACATGCTCCATGAGTTTGTTGAGCTGACTCTGCAATGCGGGAGGCTGGTCTTCGCGTGGCCCCATCAAGGGTGGTCTGAATTCATTTTGAGCTGCCCCGACTTCACGCGTCTAGACGACGCCATTACCTTGCGATGGCTGGTTGATGCCTGCCGGGCAAGTCGTAATGTCGGACCATCCGGACATGTAGAGGATTGCGTGGAGGATGTTTCCACCGCACCGGGGACAGTCCACAGCGTGGAAACAGCATTCTTCTTCGTAGTGTCGAAGGACAGCGTCTAGTGTTCTTACGAACGAACAACCTCGCTCTTTATTCCAGCAGTATGCCTAGGAAGGAGAATGGTAAGAAGTACCCTGACTGTACAAAAAGGTTTAGTTGGAGCGAGCATGTGAGATGGAGCGTTAAACAGAAATGCAAAGATAGCTGTAAGGTAAACACTATCGACGTCACCTACTACCGGTGACCTAATAACAACGGTGGCACGAAGCTTGGGTTTTATGCACAAATTAGTCACGTGATCGCCGATGGTGGAAAAAATTGAAGTTAGCGATAGGTGCATGTGCTTGGCCGCCGACCTCCATTACTCGCAGCTTTTGGGCTTGTTCCCATAACCCATTCCCATTAACCCATTCTTATTAACCATTCATGATCTCATCACTCCTGCCGAATGCAATGCACTCCATTCATATTCTCCTAGTTATTTCAATCCTGTGTGTCAGATCTACGATCAATACCTGCCATAAGTAGGAGTATGCCCTTATTCCTTCCAACGCTCCGTTCCTATCGTAATCTCCTGTTCACTTTCGAGAACTTCCAGCATTACTATAGCTTTGTGCATAATAATTTTGACAACCACGGCTCCGCTTTGACTCACTGGGACTTCCATCATGCTTCGGAGATTCTCCTGTCAGTTACTGCTGCGGCAGTTCCATCAGCGAATAGCAGATTGCCGTGGTGCACTCTGTAAACGTTTATCCTCAACACTTCGAAATCGATATCTCTGAATACCAACCGTAAACTCGCGATGAAGAGTGAACAGCCGGGCCGTCTGTTTATTCTTCATTCGGCAGGTGGCGCAGCCTCATGGATCTGCTGTTCGGTTAGCCTGGAATACTCGCAGCCGACTTCAGTTCATCAATCATTACAAACATTCGAGGAATGTACCGATGTCAGATTACTTCTCAAACAACATAGCATCAATGTATTGCTTTTTGAGTGATGTATGCACCTGAATAGGTCAGTACTCAAGCAAAGAAAGTTATTTTAGTTCTGACCGCTCCATATGGAAGTCTTTACATACCATGATTTCGCTAAAGTCCACTCCACCCAGAGCCATGAAAAAATAAAGGCAAGTGAACTCACTTTGAAGATATCATTTTTCTTTGCCGGCAACGGCAGCTTCGCACACTCTTCTTCGTCGAAACGCTCCCAGTCCAGGGGACAAACGCCACCGGCGCCATCTTGGAAACTACCCGTCTTGCAGGTTCCGCAGAGGGAGTGCATGCAGGGCAGCATAGTCCTGGTGCTGGAAATCACCCCGCACCGCGAACGCGCGTAGCGGCGCACATTGTCATTTGTGAACCACGTTGGTCGCCATTTCACGCCAGCGATGCTTCTACCGTTCAGCCCCTGTAATCGTCCTGCTCTTGGGTGTGGCATGTTCCGTCACAGAGCCGCTTCTGCCAAAATCCAATTAAACGGCGGATGTCAGAAATCTAGAGAGCGTGTTATCCAGCGCTGATAAAAGTCATGTGCGAAGTCCTGATAGCATTGTACACGTATGCTTCGCGGACGTGAGGCTTTATCTCATGGCAGTAAATGAACGGTAAAAGAGAAAAAGCAGACGCAAATACAATGGTTTCAATCAAAAATAATTATAGTGTGGAAATATTGTTTATCCGTAACACTAGAATGAGCTGTTAGAGCATTGGAAACGAATTAATATATGCTATTGAAACTAGCGCGTCATGAATGTGGTTCAAGTCCTGAATTGAATGAGGCAGGAATGAGCGATAAAAAGCATTCGTGCATCATGAAAAAGGTGAAACTTTTTCCCGGTGATGCAAGTGGCGCGATGTGTATATGGGCCGCTGAAGCAAAATATCCTAAAGTTTATTCTGGCAGTATATTTTATGCAGTAAACAGAGCCGCAGAATTTGATGACGTATTGACAATAGAGGAAAATACAAATTAGTTTTTATATTAGTGGTGCTGATGGTAAGATGACAGCAGTTCAGAATGTCACCAGCAGACCGATTCTTAATATATTCGTAGCTTAGTAGAAAATCAAGGCCAGGGTTCTGTACTGAGGCCGCATGCTCAGATTTAGAATCAACAAATGATTTGTAACGTTGTAGCTAAAGGAATTCAGAGACGAGAAATTTTGTTCCAAGTAACGGAGCCCTGGTCTGAGGGCAACCGACCACTGATTAGAGGCGGACGACTTCGACAGAGAAGGCTCCTGGGGGTAGAACCAAGACGTCTTTGAAGTTGCCCCCAAACCGCAGGAAAAACCATTAGTGTAAATAAAGTTTTCCCTTCCTTCCAAGTAACCTAGAGAACGGTTAACAGTTAATGTGGTGATCCGAATTAAGGTTAGAAAGCACACAAAAATCAAAGCAGTTATACAACGTTACTATAGTGGCCTGTGTACTGTGCGATGTCAGTGCACGCTAAAGAACCCCACGTGGTCAAAATTTCTAGAGCCCTTCTCTACGGCGTCCCTCAGCCTGAGCCGCTTTGGAGCGTTTAGCCCCCACAATCCAAATCTTTCACTCCCACCTTCCTCCCTTCCCTCACGGCGCAGTTGGGGTGTCCACCTAGACGTGAGAAATTTCCTTTCCTCCAAAGCCACTTATTTAGAGGTATATTTGGAAGGCACAGCGACTAAATGGATGGAAAACTTTATTAAGCAAGTGAGTTTGGACCGTACAAGGTCTCAGGGCCACCGCACAGCCCTCACATTACGCGCATGTGTCCAGGCCACGTAGGGCCATGGCACTGGCACCCCGGTTCACACAGCGAAGTTGCGTGTCCGGGTCCTGCGACGCAAGGAGGGCCTCCCATTCCTCCCACGTACCGATGGCGGGCTGTCCCTGCGGGGGAGGATCGGCAGGGCAGCCGAAGAGGATGTGGTCGAGGGTGGCGTGCGGTTCTCCGCAGAGAGTGCACTCTGGGGAAACATGGCGGAAGTAGGAGAGACGCTGAGGGGTAGGAAGAGTTCGGGTCTGGAGTCGCCTCCAGAGGATTTGTTGGGAGTGGGATAGGCGGGGGTGGGGAGGGGGATAGAGTCGACGGGCAAGGCGTGCTTGTTGAGTTAGTTCTGAGAACGTGTGTGCCCGCTCCCTCGAGAAATCCCGGCTGGGGTCGCCATTTGCCCGGCAAATAAGTCCTCGGGCTATGTTATCGGCGGCCTCATTTCCGGGATTTCCAGAGTGAGCCGGCACCCACACGAGCTCAATACGCGTATCGGGATTTAGGGTGCACATTCTCAATATCTGCCACGCGAGGGGATGGACGCGTCCGCGGGCGAAGTTAAGAATGGCTGTTTTGGAATCGCTTAGTATATAAGCCGCATTGGTTTTGGCAATGGCTATTGCTATAGCTGCTTCCTCTGCTTCTTCCGTGGTACAAGGTGGGTCTATGAAATGGGTAAATGGGGGGCTGATGGATGGTAAGCCACAGCTACTGAACGGTCTGGACCACACGCGGCGTCCACCCAGCGCACATCCTATGAAGTGCCATAATCTTTATGGAGAGCTTTGCTCGCGCGACTCGGCGGGATTGATGGTAGAAATGCACAACACTATACAGCGACTAAAATCGCATGTTTCTAGTTCATCAGAAACAGCAGAAGCTGAAATGCAAAGGTGAAATCCCGACCTCCACGCCACATTTTCATCATCGCGGCCAGGTTGGTGGTTTGTTGGTTTATTGGGGTTTAACGTCCCAACGAAACTCAGACTATGAGGGACGCCGTAGTGAAGGGTGCCAGAAATTTCGACCACCTGGGATCTTTACCGTGCACTGACATCGCACAGTACACGGGCCTCTAGAATTTCTCCTCCATCGAGATTCGGCTCTGCGGCCGGGATTGAACCCGCGTCTTTCTGGTCAGCAGCCCGAAAGACACGGGTTCGATCCCAGCTGTGCTTTGCGGGCTGCTGACCCAAAAGACTCTTGTTCAACAGAAGGGTTGCTGCTCACGATGTGAATGCATGACACCGATGCTATACACCTGTTAGACGATAAGGCGGCAACCAAACACGTGCGAAACGAAAGAAAAAAGTTCCGCAGGATTTAAGCAATATATATTTCACGCTTCTTTTTAAGGCCGCCAGATATTCAGTTCTATCAATGCGACTAGCATGACCGATCAAAGAAACAAAATTCTCGATTGGAAATCGATATACCACGTATATCGCGGCGTCAAGAAGGTAATTCGCTCTGAAACAAGCTCGTAATGGCACAACAGCCTCTTGACCACTTACGTGCACTCTATAACGGCGTTTAGCGCTTTTATTCTTGGTGACATCAACAGTACATTTCTTTTTAACATTCATTCGTGAGAGTGTCATAAAAGAACAAACGTATTTCAAAATCTATCGGAAATAGTCAACCTTCGACGCATTATGTCCGCTCACGCAGCGGATACAGATCATCATATCGCTGCTTCAAAAAATAGCCGCATGGTGCCGCCACCATCGCTGGAATAACCGGGCGTTGCTTCTTACAGAAGAAGGTGTCTCTGCAGGATGTGGACAGTGCGGCTAAACGGCGTTCCAGAGCATGTCACCCACAGGGCTGTACACATCAACGGCAAGGTTTACTCATTCGACAGTTGCCACACGGCATGGAACTTGGTCCACGTGTTCATCTTCGACGCCGCATCGCACCGGTGGGATGTGGTGCAGACGCGATTTCCCTACGGCGGGCTGATTAACATTTCCTTCCAGATAGTTGTAGCGTACGGCCACTGCGCGTATGTGTGGGGCGGCCCGCCCAGCTGGCCAGCCCCGAGTGTCCTTTACCGCTTCGACCCAAGCACCATGACATGCAGCCGCCCGGAGGTGGCCGGTGAGGTGCCGTCATCGATTTACGGCAGCACAGGTTGTGTTGTGGGTTACCGCAAGTATATTTTAAGTGACTGGGATCTTTCGCCATATATGCGGGTCCTCGACTTGGATACCCTGGAGTGGCACCGTGTCCCCACCAGTGGAGAGGCTCAGGTTCGACGTGCCTGCCAACCTGCGTCTGCCATTGGGACCCGCATGTATGTGTTCGGCAGCAGCCTAGCAGCCCCTTACCTCATCCTATACTATTCTGAAACGACCACCACTTCCTGGGTGCGCCCACAGGTACAAGGCGTTCCCCCTGTGTATCGGCGAGGATATTCAGCCTTCGTATTGAACGAAGAGCTGTACATTTTCGGAGGGTACAGCGATGCGCTGAGGACCTATTTGCCAGATATACACAAGGACGACCCCGTGACATCGTGTTGCCCTGTGGCTCACCACCATCTCCCAGGTACTGGCATGGCTGCTCAGTGATGGGTGAAAGAGTGTTTATCTTCGGCGGCTTTGGGCGGCACCCAAACAGGATGAGGGGCAGGTTGGTGGTGAGCGAAGGGCGCTGACCGATCTCCACGTGTTGCACTGGGCGCCGACACTGCAGAACCTGTGCTTACTTCCAGTAATCGATGCACGGCTGAATTTACGCCCCTTACCACCCTTCATTACAGAAATGGTCTACGCTATCTCTTATCACCCATCGTAGTCGATGGCAGATGCTGCATCTCAAGCAAACTGAGTGCCTTCGGCGAAGCCAGCTTGGCGATACGGTGATAATGCAACTTCGGCGCCGCTACTTGACGCATTAATAAAATCTTCTTTTATACGCAACGAACGCCTTCCTTCTGTGCTCGATTTTCTCGCAAGCAAGAAAGTCGCTAGTATTTTGTTTACGTTCTTGTCGCCTAGGGCCGCCACTTTTTCTTAAATAACAAAGGGAACAAATTTTCTGAACTAAGAATTATTCACTGAAATCGATTCAACTCAAGCCTGGTGGTTTCTTCAAGCGAGTCGCATTAACGTCACTTCGAAATGAGGCTCGTGGTGAATTTGTTTTCCGCGCATCCCCTGCTGGTCATACTTTTAAAAGCAGATGGTAGATAGAGATATGTGGCGGTAGGCGTCGATTTCAGCTATTATCCGGAAACAACTTGCGTCTTTCGCGATGACTTCAGAAAGCCAAGCGGTTATCACTTATTTCTGCATGTCTGCCCTCTCTTTGACGCTGCTTTAAAGGTTCACTGATTTTATAGCCTGCTAGTTATGGTCCTGTATTCGCTATATACATTCTAGTTTCAATCTGGAAGCATCCGATCGGTATCTATGTCATGAACCTGAGCCGATAGAATTCGTCAAACATTGTGTAAGTGATCGTATCAGGTGCAGATCGTATCGAAGACAATAGACAGCATGCTGGACTGTATTTTAAGCTTCCCGACAGCTTATTGATACTGATGCGAGAGCGCTCCAGTGCACTGCGCTAGCCAGATACATTCTGGACAAGCCATTCCACGATGGCTGGTGTGAATTGTTCGGAAGATGTGTCCGTGACACCAAGTTGAATAGACAAACCAACTTTGTGCCATGGCGCTCTTTAGCTACAGGTGATCTAGCGCCATAAAAATTCATCAGGGTCGACAGGGGGTGTGCCACTGACTGAGCTACACCTCGGCGACGAGCCCCTTATCTTTTTCGTTCACTACGTTGTCGCCTACGGCTACTATGTCTACATGTGGGGTGCCTTTTCGTACATAAAGTCGCGGATTGGCGCTTTGTACTTGTTCGGTACCCCGCTATGATATCGAGCCACTCGGAAATATGCGGCCAAGTTGCGATACTGAGCATCTTCTCTGCTTGCGTGCTGGCCGTGTCAACAGATGTACAACTTTGGTTTTTTAGACCCGGAATCCTCACACCGTATATATTATCTTGAGCATGAGAGTGGAGAGGAACCGCCTAGTCGCTGCTTCCACACGGCGTCCGCAGTCGGAACCCGCCTGTATGCTTGTGGTGGCCAGGCGTTGAACATAGAGGTCAACGACCGGTAAGATGATTCCTTGTATTATCTGGAAACAACAACATTGATATGGGTGCGCCGAAAAGTGGAAGATGCGCGCCCCAATGGCCGCAAACTTCACTTTGCCTTCGTGTACAACGAACAGCTGTACATCTTCGGTGGCCGCACAAGACACCTGGGCGCTTACTTTTCAGACATGCATAAGTATGACATAGAGAAGTCGTGTTGGATCCAAGTGACAACACATGGGTTACGCCCGTCTGCTAAGCGCTCGGCCGGTTGCAGCGTGATGGTAGAAAAGAGTGTTTGCTTTTGGTGACTTGCGGTACGCGCCAGACCTTGAGGAAAGAGAGCCCATCGATTTTTCTAAAGAGGAAAAGGCGATAACTGACCTGCACGTGTTGCACCCAGCATCTACGCTGCAGAACTTGCGTCTTGTAGCTGTCATCGGCGCAGGTCTTGACGTAGGTGGATTACCGGTAGCTATTAGAAACGAGATCAACGCTATCTCTTCTGGCTCATCACACACAGCGGACTCGTGCTGCACTTCAAACGAATGATCTGCCTTCAACGGAGCCACAGATGGTGGTGAGGTGGCCACAATAGTGATATCAGTGCCTCTACTTAGGTAGGTAATAATGTCTTTTTTTTTCTGAAAAACACCTTAGAAACTGCGCTTCTGCGGCGGACAGTTATTGGCCTCCTATCACCTAGGAGCGCCGTGCTCTGCGATTAGCGCTCCGCCCTCGGCAGCCTGTGTAACCGAATTCGTGGTTCGCAGCTTTTGTGCGTATACAGTGAGACCATCGAAAGCTTTGCAGATCACGGATGTGTCATTCGCGTGCAGTTGTTGGCGGGTCAGTGCGGCGCCGAGGGAAACCAACTGTATGACAAACTCGCCACCGCGCTCACCAGCTGTCTCATAACGACACCTTGTACGAGCTTGGGGACCAACGTGCGGTGATTCGCGATCAACTCTTAACTGCCAGATCCTCGCTTCGCACATTGAGAGCGCGGTTTCATCGCCAGCGCACGCATTTAGAGTTGGAGCTCGCATCTTTCGAGTGTGACCCGTGGAAAGGTAGCTGCCCCACGGACTTTCTACGAGCTACGCTGTCCTCGATAATGGTTAGGTTGTCGGATTGAAGCCCTTGTTCTTTCGCTGTGCCGCTTTTGTGCAGCCGCGTCGCTGGGGGCTGGAGACCTATAGATCGCTGGAACTCATTGCGGAAATGCTGACGACGCTTCTGTGGCTGTGAGGCTGCGTGCGCGCCCGCGATAGAACAATGGTGAGCATCTGTGCATAGAGGGGACTCTGTGCTTTGTGCATCGAGCGGACAGGCCTGACGTTCCGTTTGGGCTTCACCAGGTAGCCTCGCAGTATTAGGTCGCTCAGCTTGTGCTATCTATGGAGGGGGGCTGCCGATCCCCCGACCCCGGTCTATTGGTGGAGAGTGTGCCTCGTGTGCGACACCCCGTGAGAAGACACTGCGCACGCGCCTTCTATATACATTATGAACGCCCATGACTATAAAATGCAGGGAAAAAATGTGGTAGAGTTCAAACGTGTCTCAACCGAGTAGTCGTGGGAAATCATTTCTTTAGCCTGGTTAACTCGTGCTTTTCTTTTGCTGGGTGGTCGGCACGCCTGGTTACAAAAAACTTAGTTTAAGTGATTATCGAGGCGAAGCTGATGTATATGCTCGCGCCGCAGGTGAAATTTGAAGACGACATTGTGCAATGCACAGCGCGAGATTGTGTTGCAGTTTAACACGAGGCGTGATCGCCTACGACGATAGCATATAGTGACCTCGTGCAGTTCCAGTGAAGCTGATTTGTTCGCGCCAGCGCGGGTTCGAAACCCAGTAGCGGCAATATTTACTTTATTTCAGCAGGGGCTGAGCTATGCTAGGTTGTGCTAAGGTCACCTTCAAGCTCAAGCTTAACACATACTCGGTGAGCTAGTTATACCTCGTTAAGCAATGTTTTCACAATAAACGCTGACTCAAAGAAAAGATGAGACAACGAATTTTCGCTGTAATATTGTAGTCATATCAAATGAGCTAGCCGATCTTCATGCACTGATGAAACGTGTGACCTCAGGTCACATTTTCTCGGGAGTTGTGATGATACAAGGTTCAACCCGTTTAATTCCTGCAGCGAAATCTTCTATGTTTGATGTGAGTTCATAGTACCCTTTTTTTTTCGAAAATTCTGTACTGGTCGCTGCCGCTGTGTTTGCTGCTGCTTAAACTTTCTTACAGCTTAACTCAGTGATGCGCTACATTTGTGCTTTGCTTCCTGCAATGTCGAATTTCGATCTGTGTTTCTTTGTAATTAGATATTTCCTGAAATAGGACCATTTTGCCATTGTCGATACGCCAATACGTCCATATTAAATGTTTGGTCAAGAGAACGGCAGGTTTCAAAGGAGAAAGCTATTGAAGAAAATCAATCACGTGTTTAATCAATTTCCTTGTGTTATCAGAGGCGGAAGGATAGGCTAACGGAATCAGTGTCCTGTCGCATATTTTCGCTGATACATAGTGGTAGCAAGCATAATGATGAGTAAAATCCTTGCTAGCCACCAGGGGAATGCCTGTGCTTTCAGTTTCAAATACTTCTCAGACATCAAAGATCCTGTGAATATCCCAACTAAAGCTACAGGGCGTGAATGAAGACTTTTAGTTTCAAGGACCTGGCTTTGGAGTCCTGTCTTACAACCCGAGTACGCTTGCGTTCATTTTATACTACTTTCATTCCTGAAATATGCTTGCCAATGACCAGGGGACTATGACAGTTCGTAGAATTATCTCGAATATGATGACCTTTTTCCGTTAATGATCATGGATACCGAATGAGTTTAAGATTATCTCGTGTTCAGAATCGCTTGCGATTGGGCCATTTGGAATACATTATTCATCTGTTGTTCCGCTCAGAAGTACGAAACTCGGGCGAGGGTAAGGGGAAACTGACTGTTAGAGAAACGAGCACCTAATGATAGGTCTCCTGTCGGTAGCTGACTCCCTTCTCACTCTCGCGAGCTGACGATAAAACCCTCAAAACTCTCGGTGGGTTGGAAGTCAAAGGGAAGTTCATCGGCTTCAACTACGATGGTACTGTAGACGTTGATTGCTACTGTAGACGTTGATCGCTAGTCAATCTGAGTAGGTCGAAAGGCTGGGAGGACAACGATCACGCAGCTCTCGGAGATGCAGTATCTGATGACTTCTCCGACGCAGCGGAAGTGGCAACGAAGGTGAAGGTAAGTTCTCCTAAAATGGAGGATCGGCATCAGCAGGGGAAAACCTTTGTGCATGGTCCGCTTTAGAAATTCTCAGCTTGATCTGAGTGGGGCGGTGAACAATTGCTTTCGTGCGGAGAAAGATTGTGAAGTGACCCGTGGCATCGAAAAGGCTTTTGGTAGAGTCTAGTTATTTAAAACAACCATGAGGTGGCGAAAATATGTGCTTTGAAATACAAGCGTTCGACCACACTGTACCTCGCCTTTCCGTCCGTAGAGCGGAACAGGTCTTGCACAAACATTTTTTTTTTACGGGAACAACTGACCTGACGACAAAGCAGCCCTTGCGCAGGGAAAAACTTCCTCAGCGTCTGACACTCGCACTGATCCACTGGCTCACAGCAGGAGAATCAGCAGCAGTAAAAATTGGAGGTGCTTTTTTTATGCGGATGGTCCTGCTGTGTGCCAGTGCATCAGTGCGCGAGTTCTGCGCTCTGTGGACAGAACTGCAGGCGTCAGTGTGCTGGCGCTAAGGGAGTTTTTCCCACCGGGAGGGCTGCTTCGTCCTCACGTATGAGGAAAGGCCGTTGCGCTTGTCTACTGGCATTCGAACTGCGCTTGGCCGAAGGGCACCACCTTTAGCAGGCTGCGAGTGCGTTCGAAACTGGGCTCGGCCTGCGAGGGCCGCAGCGGGGTTTACAGGAGCTTCTCCCAAACGTACAAGAATCACCGAAGTCCGGCCGCCCCCGGAGCCAAGTGGGGAGCCCCGCGGATATAAATGGCGGGCTTTCGACACGGTACCGCACCAGGTGCCTTGCAAAGCGGCACCGGTTGGAGGAGCAGGGTCGCGGCCGCCGTGATAGCAATTTTACGCCTCGTTCCTACGACTGGGACCCCTACGCTGATAAGCCCCGAAGATGCGGTTAATAATTGTTACTATCGTACGCAACAAAGTTGGTACCAGCACGTGATTTCCACATAGCTACGCACTTTTGATTTTGAAATGCTGAAATACGTTCTAAGGATTCCAAGTTAACAAAGCTTTTTGCAGACCCAGTTTTGCGTCCGCACTGCAGCTCGTCTGGATGAGGCAGCGCACATTTCATATCATCTCGCACTACAAGAGAGGGAATTTATAATATTAGATAGCCTTCTGTGAGATGAACCGTGTGAATAATGTGGCTGTGAATAATGTGTGCGAACATGCGGCTGTTGGAAAAGCAGATCAACGCGCTAGGAAAGCCGAAGTCAAACGCGCCCCACGACAAGATCGCTTACATTCCGAGCAAGGTGTGTTGCTGGGCGAGTTGGTTGGGGTACATCTTGAGAAAAAACAGCGCTTGCAGACAAAGGAGCAGAACAAGAAGGATCGATCCCTTTACCCTGCGGCAGGAAGTGCATCGGCCAAACAGGCCGATGTATCAACAAGCGGTTACTATCATAAAGCTAATGCTGAGGATAAAAGGTCCGGTAATTTGGCCATCCACTGCCGTGATTGCAGTCCTTGCCGACGCATCTCCCCCACTTTCAAGGAAACAGATATTCTGGCAAAAAACTTAAATCAACTGACCCGAGAAATCATTGAAGCAGCCACTATTAGCAAGCTAAAAGATGAGTGCGTTAGACAAAGAGTGTTCATTCCTCTCTGCTTCGATTTGATTCAGTGCATTCTTTTGGTTTCATCCCGTGATGTTTTGTTGGCGCCCACTTTTTGCGATTTTTGCCATCTTAAACTTTTCTGTAAAAACTTCTCTGTTATTTCACCTTAAGTTTTATCGCCCACACGTTTTTTACGATTCATTGCTTGTTTTTAGAGATCTGTTGTCTGATCAATTTCATTTTTTAGTGACCACCTTTCCTGCTTGTTTTTATTCTCTTCGACTTCTCAGGTTTTTGCTTTTATCTGTTTTAACGCTTTTAATTCCGTCATCTTTTCGGCGTGCCGATTTCTTACATCACCCGCAGGCTTTTCCTGCACCTTTTATGCTTGTCTGTTCAGTTTTTAGTGCCTTCATCTTTGTCACCTTCCATCGTCATTCGTTTAGCCGTGTTGGTTGTTGGTTTCTTCGGGATCTTTTTAGAACTTTCTGGAATTGTTTCTTTACGCTCCTTGCATTTGTTTCCCCCGTTGTTTCTTTCTCTTTTTTTTCTTTTTTCTTTTCTCGCTTGTTTCGGCTGCGTTGTTGGTTATCAGTGACGGTAAGAATAGTTGGTCTATGTGTTGGCTCTTTCCATGCTCCTACTTTGCTGATCTGTGCGCGTGCGCATCATTCCCTCTAGTTCACAGCGCAGTTGTGTGTTTTTCTTGTTCTGGTCCTTTGTCTGCAAGCGCTGTTTTTTCTCAAGATGTACATTCCGAGGTCCAAAATGCTTGCGCCCCCCAAATTTTGTCAGAATGACGTATACGCGAATCCTGAGCTCTGCGGGCATGCCATTCAGTCGCTGCAATTCCCGCTACTAGTGGTAACTGTTCCGCCAGATTTAGTGCAGGAGTGCAACCCGTGGCGGAGCAAACAGGTCAGCTTCGCTGGCCACTGCACGAAAGAAAAAAGTAGCGCAGGATTTAACCATTATGCAATATGTATTTCACGTTTTTTCCTCCACGTGCGGCCTCTCCCCACCAATATGTCCAAAGAGGATCATAACGGCAGGCGCCTGGCGCGGGCGGAGGCCTTGGACCGCCATTTTCGAAGCAAACCAGGAGTCTTCTATGTGGACGCGTCCGGCCCGGACTCCAGGGGATGGTACACGGCCGCGGTCGTCCACGAGGGTAAAACAGTAGACGCCCTTCCTTTCAAGGCCCAGTCAGCAATTCACGCAGAAGAGGTTGCCATCGCCTTTGCAGCCTCTGACACCTCCTCCAAATACATAATCACCGACTCACGAGGGGCTTGTCGAAACGTCACGCAAGGGTGGGTTACTCCCCTAGCTTATCGTATTTACCAAAATTGTAGCCGAGACTCGGATCCCGCGCACCGATCTATCGTTTGGGCTCCAGGTCACCAAGGCGTCCACGGAAATGAGGCAGCCGACGCCGCCTCCCGCGCGCTCTCTCTCCGGGCATTTCCCACGGGACCCGACACCAACCAGGACTTCCATTTCAATCCGATTTACACTTTTATGGAAATATGCGATTATTACAAATCCACGCACCAAACTCTTCCCACCCCATGCAAAGGGCTGGGGAAGGTCAACGAGCGGGTACTCCTGCGCCTGCTCACCAACAAGATGTTGTGCCCGGCAATTCTACAGCATTTCGATCCTAAATTCGACGGGCGGTGCTCCCACTGTGGGGAGGTGTCTGACACCTACCACATGGTTTGGGCCTGCCAGCAGAACCCATCCCTACCCCCTATCCCGAACCCCACCCGAGAGGACTGGGAGGCGACCCTGTCCGGTTGCTGCACCCTCGAGGCCCAAAGGGCCTTCACGCAACGCGCCCGGGCTGCGGCAAACGCCAATGGTGTGCCTGACTAGGCATCCCACCTAGTGGTTGTAAGGGCGTGACCCTTCTCTATGACTAATAAATGTTTTTACCACCACCAACCACTGCACGAGGACGCGATGCTATTACCGCAACCGATGACGTCTCGGGTTAAACTGCAACACACTTTCGCGCTGTGGGTTGCAGATCGCCTCTTCAACAGCTTCCAGCCGCGGCGCTCCGCTCGGAACACGTTTCCCACAACCGGTAGATAGCCGCCGTGGTGGCTCAGAGGTTAGCATGCTCGGCTACTCAGCAGGAGTAACCGGGTTCGAACCCAGCCGCGGCGGCCTGCGCTTCGATGAAGGGAAAACACAAAAAGCGCCCGTGGCTGTGCGATGTAAATGCAGATTATAGATCCTCGGGTGGTCGAAATTATTCCGGAGCCCTCCACTACGGCCCCTCCTTCTCTCTTTCTTCTTTCCCTCCCGCCTTCCCTCACGGTGCGGTTGGGGCTTCCACCGAGATATGTGAGACAGATACTGCGCCACTTCCTTTCCTCAAATCCACGTATATAGAGGTATATATAGAAGGCACAGTGACCAAATCACAAGTTTCTATTTCACCAGAAACAGCTCCAGGTATTCAGGCCCCTTAGGCATTCCTTACCAGAACAGGAAATGAAAAGGCGAAATACCAACGATTCACACCACATTTCCACCATCGCGGCAAGGTTGAACAAAGTGGTTGTTGCTCGCGATATGAATAGACCAGAGCTGCATGACACCTATACCAAGCACCTGCTAGACGATAAGGCGGCAACAAAACATGCGCGAAACGAAAGAAAAAAGTAGCGCAGGATTTAGGCATTATGCAATATGTATTTCACGTTTTTTCCTAAGGCCGCCATATATTCAAGCCCTATCAATGCGACTGGCATGACCGATCAACTAAACAAAATTCTCGATTGGAAAGCGTTAAGCACATATCATGTTTCGTCAAAAAAGCAGCTCGCTCTGAAGCAAAACCGTAATGGCAGAAGAGCCCTCCTGACCACTTATGCGCACTTTATAACGGCTTTTAGCGCTTTTAACCTTTGTAACTGCAAGAGTACGTCCTTTTTCGAAGATTCATTCATGTGAGTGTCATAAAATGACAAACATATTCAAAAATCTAACGGAAGTAGTCACCCGTCGACGCACTAAGTCTGCACACGCCACGAATACCGATCACCATATTGCTGCTTCAGAAAAAAGCCGCATGATGCCACCGCCATCGCTGGAATGACAGGGCGTTGTTTCTTACAGAAGCAGGTGTATCTGCAGAATGTGGACGGTGCGGCTAAACGGCGTTCCAGAGCATGTAACCCGCAGGGCTGTACGCATGAACGGCAAGGTCTACTCGTTCGACAGTTGCCACCCGGCATTGAACTTGGTCCACGTGTTCGTCTTCGACCCCGCATCGCACCGGTGGGATGTGGTGCAGACGCAACTTCCCGACGCCGGGCCGATTACCATTTCCCTCCCCACAGTTGTAGCGTACGGCCACTGCGCGTATCTGTGGGGCGGCCCGCAATGCTGGCCAGGCCCGAGTGTCCTCTACCGCTTCGACCCAAACACGATGACATGCAGCCGTCTGGCGGTGTCCGGTGAGGTGCCCTCATCGATGTACGGCAGCACAGCTTGTGTTGTGGGTCACCGCAAGTATATATTCAGTGACTGGGATCTTTCGCCGTATATGAGGGTCCTTGACTTGGATACCCTGGAGTGGCATCGTGTCCCCACCAGCGGAGAGGCTCCGGTTCTACATGCCTGCCAATCTGCGTCTGCCATCGGGACCCGCATGTATGTGTTCGGCGGCAGCCCAGCAAACCGCTCCCTCATCCTATACTATTTTCAAACGACCAACTGTTCCTGGGTGCGCCCGCAGGTAGAAGGCGTTCCCCCTGTGTATCGGCGAGGACATTCAGCCTTCGTGTTCAACCAAGAGCTGTACATTTTCGGAGGGTACAGCGATGTGCTGAAGACCTTCTTAGCAGATGTGCACAAGTACGACCCCGTGACGTCGTGCTGGACCGATGTGAAGCCATGTGGCTCACCACCATCTCCCAGGTACTGGCATGGCTGCTCAGTGACGGGTGAAAGAGTGTTTATCTTTGGTGGCTTCGGGCCGGCACCCAACCAGGATGAGTGGCAGGTTGCTGAGGAGCGAAGGCCGCTGACGGATCTCCACGTGTTGCTCTTGGCACCGACGCTGCAGAACCTGTCCTTACTTGCAGTGATTGATGCAGGGCTGGATCTACGCCCCTTGCGAAGCTTCATTAAAGAATTGATCTACGCTATCACTTCCCTCCCATCGTAGTCGATGGTAGATGCGACGTGGCAACCAAATGGAGTGCCTTCGGCGTAAGCCAGCTTGGGGGTGCGGCGATAATACAACTTCGGCGCCGCTACTTGACACAGCAATAAACTCTTCTTTTATACGCAATGAACGCCTTCCTTCAGTGCTCGATTTTCGCGGAAGTAAGAAAGTCACTAGTGTTTTGTTTATTTCATGAAACTCTGAGGCGGCACTTTTTTTCAAATATTACCAAGAACAAATTTTCCGAACAAAGATCTATTCTCGGAAATTGATTCCATTCCAGCCTGGTGGTTGATCCAAGAGAACCGCATCAACGTCACTTTTTCCTGAAGCTCGCGATGAA
The DNA here is from genome assembly GCF_055824585.1 of Amblyomma mixtum. Taxonomy (NCBI): domain Eukaryota; kingdom Metazoa; phylum Arthropoda; class Arachnida; order Ixodida; family Ixodidae; genus Amblyomma; species Amblyomma mixtum. The sequence goes on along the minus strand of NC_143014.1, from coordinate 386,102,252 downwards.
GTCTAGGTTAAGTAACACGTTCTGCTGGGCGAGTTGGTTCATCTTGGTAATGTAAAAGCTTTTAGCCCAAAAGGACTAAGAAAGGACGGGGACAGAACACAGACAGAAAGGAGCGCTACTCTGAACTAATTTTATTGCCAGATGAAATAGTCATTTTATACACTGGTTCCAGTACAGAATCTGCTCACATTCGGTAGACTGCGTACATGCGCACATGCCAGGCGACGCTGTCGATCACACATTTCGTAAGATAATCCTATCTATAAACTTGTACTCGTTAGAGTATCACCGAAGGGCAGCTGACACGCACAGATCCCTTCTTCCTGATGTGGAACGCCTCTGTCAACACCCGTGAGGCATCATCATCGCCTCTTCCGATAACCCGAGTATGTTTTAGCAATGGCACGCATGTGCCTGCCCGATCACAGGATCTACAATGAACAGCCAAGTTTGTTAAGGTCTCCAGCTCAAGGCAGCTTTCGTGTTCCCGCAAGCGCTTATTCAAACAACGTCCAGATTGGACAATATACACTCTTCCACTACTGAGGGGTATCTCATAGATGATTCCAATATTCCAACCAATATATCTGAATTGGTGCTTCGTTAGGCATCCCTTATTTTTCTCCTCACCATTCACTCTAGGGCACAGGCTTTTGAGCTTGCAGGGCGCTGAAGAAAAGTGCAAAAAAGTGGCATATGTATCGGATCGTGTGTGGCGCCCGTGTTGTGCCGGATTTTGCTCTCTTCCATTGACAGAGTTTTAGATGACGCGTTCGACCGGAACAAAGTAATCAAAGTATTCATTCATTCGTGTGAGTGTCATAAAATGACAAAAGTATTCCAAAATCTAACGGAAATAGTCACCCGTCGACGCACTATGTCCGCTGACGCCACGTGGAGTGGCTTCCTTAAATGGTCGTCCGCAAAGAGCGATGTTTCCAATGTTGCCGCGCCTCCGCACGCGCCTCTTTGAGCAAGCATGCGTGGACGCAGTGTCAATGAGCGAGGCTGAGTTTTTGCGCAAATGGTCGACATACTTCATCGTCCTGCGCGGCGGTCGAGTGTCGGCTTTCTTACTGCCTTACTGACGTGCTCAGTGCAGCGGCACTGCGCATGTGCTTGTGTGATCAGACCTTTGAGTTCAGCCGTTTTGTTTTGTATGTTTGTTGCCATCTAAAAAAAAATATGTGGCTTAGCTTGGTTAAGCCCGGTAATTGCGAAAGCAATATCCGTACGTACGCCGTGGTACAACTCGTAGTGTAGCTGGTGGTGGTGCTTGTGGTTAGATTTGTGGTGATGCATCGGTAATACAATGCAATCCAATTCAATTCAATGCAATCCAAACCAATCCAATCCCATTCAATCAAATGCAATTCATTCCAATCCAATTCACTCCACTCCACTGCAATGCAATGCAAAACAAACCAATCCCATCCAATCCATTCCAATCCAATTCATTCCACTCCACTCCAATCCGATCCCATCCCATCCAAACCAGTCCAATCCCATCCATTCCATTCCAATCCAATCCAATTCATTCCAATCCAATCCCATCCATTCCAATCCAATTCACTCCACTGCGCTCCAATCCAAACCAATCCAATCCCATCAAATCCATTCCAATCCAATTCATTCCACTCCAATCCCATCCATTCCAATCCAATTCAATCTACTCCAATCCAATGCAATGCAAACCAATCCCATCGAATCCAATGCAATCCATTCCAATCCACTCCAATCCAATGCAATCCAATCCAAACCAATCCCATCCAATCCAATCCATTCAAATCCAATCCAATTCATTCCACTCCAATCCAATTCATTCCAATCCAATGTAATCTATTCTAACGTAATCAAACCTAATCTAGTCCAGTCCAGTCCAATCCAATCTAATCAAATGTAATGCAATCAAGGTCAAATGAAGCTCAATGGTAGCTCCACCGCCGCGCTCGACGGGCTGTAGTGTAGTTCTAGTAATATGCTTCGCATAATAAACTTCTCTTTCGATGCCGCGAATACCGATCACCATATCGCTGCTTCAGAAAAAAGCCGTATGACGCCGCCACCACAGCTGGAATAACCGGGCGTTGTTTCTCACAGAAGCAGCTGTATCTGCAGGATGTGGACGGTGCGGCTAAACGGCGTTCCAGAGCATGTCACCCACAGGGCTGTACGCATCAACGGCAAGTCTACTCGTTCGACAGTCGGGACACGGCATGGAACTTGGTCCACGTCTTCATCTTCGACCCCGCGTCGCACCGGTGGGATATGGTGCAGACGCAACTTCATGATGCCGGACCGATTAACATTTCCCGCCACACAGTTGTAGCGTACGGCCACTGTGCGTATCTGTGGGGCGGCCCGAACAGGTGGCCATGTGTACTTCGCTTCGACTCAAACACTATGACATGCAGCCGTCTGGAGGTGTCTGGTGAGGTGCCCTCATCGCTTTTCGGCAGCGGAGCTTGTGTTGTGGGTCACCACAAGTATATCTTCAGTGACTGTGATTCTTTTCCATATATGCGGGTCCTTGACTTGGATACCGGAGTGTGGCATCGTGTCCCCACCACCGGAGAGGCTCCGCTTCTACGTGCCAGCCACACTGCGTCTACCATCGGGACCCGCACGTATTTTCTCGGTGGCAGCCCAACAGACCGTTCCCTCATCCTATACTATTTTGAAAAGACCACCTCTTCTTGGGTGCGCCCAGAGGTTTAAGGCGTTCCCCCTGTGTATCGGCGAGGACATGCCGCCTTCGTGTTTAACGAATAGCTGTACATATTCTGAGGGTACAGCGATGTGCTGAAGACCTTAGCAGATATGCACAAGTACGACCCCGTGACGTCGTGTTGGACCGAAGTGAAGCCATGTGGCTCTCCACCATCTCCCAGGTACTGGCATGGGTGCTCAGTGATGGGTGAAAGAGTGTTTATCTTCGGCGGCTTTGGACCGGCACCCAACCAGGATGAGAGGCAGGTTGCTGAGGGGCGAAGGGCGCTGACCGATCTGCACGTGTTGCACTTGGCACCGACACTGCACAACCTGTGCCTACTTGCAGTAATTGATGCACGGCTGGATCTACGCCACTTACACCTTTCATTAGAGAAATGGCCTACGCTATCACTTCTCACCCATCGTAGTCGGTAGTAGATGCTGCATCTCAAGCAAATTCAGTGCCTGCGGCGATGCCATCTTGCTGGTACGGTGAGACGGAACTTCGGTGCAGCTGCTTGACACAGAAATAAGCACTTCTTTTATACGCAAAAAACGCCTTCCTTCAGTTATCTATTTTTGCGCAAGCAAGAAAGTCGCTAGTGTTTGTTTATATTCACGTCGCTCGGGGCCTCCTCGTTTTCGTAAAAAATAAAGGGAGCAAATTTTCTGAACGAACAATTATTCACTGAACTCGATTCACCTCCGCCGCCGCGGTGGCTCAGCGGTTATGGTGCTCGGCTGCTGACCCAAAAGACGCGGGTTCGATCCCGGCCTCGGCGGCTAGAATTTCTGCTCGAAAGAAATTCTAGAGGCCCGTGTACTGTGCGATGTCAGTGCACGTTAAAGAACCCCAGGTGGTCGAAACTTCCGGAGCCCTCCACTATGGCGTCTCTCATAGCCTTAGTTGGTTTGGGACGTTAAACCCCATAAACCAAACCAAACCGATTCACCTCCAGCCCGGTGGTTTCTTCAAGCCAGTCGCATTAACGCCACTTCTGCTTGAAGCTCCTGATAAATTCTAGGTTATCGCGTAGCCAGTGCTGGTCATCCTTTTCAAAGCAGATGGTAGATAGAGATATGTGGCGGTAGGCGTCGATTCCAGCTCTTTTCCGGAAACAATTTGCTTCTTTTGCGACGACTTTTGAAACCCAAGATTTATCACTTATTTCCGCATGTCTGCTTTCACTTTGACGCTGCTTTAAAGGTTCACTGATTTTATAGCCTGCTAGTCATGGTCCTCTTTTCCCGATATGCATTCTAAATACCACCTGCAAGCGCCCGACAAGTATCTGTCTTGAATCGGAGCCGATAGAATTCGTGAAAGCTTGTGTCACTGATTGTATCAGGAGCAGATCGTATTAAAGGCAATCGACAGCATGCTGGCCAGTATATCAAGCTTCTCGACCGCCTATTTACACTGGTGCAATGGCGCTCCAGCGCACCGCGCACGCCACATACATTCTCGACGAGCCATCCCACGATGGTTTGGGTGGATGGTTGGGGAACTGTGTCTGTACGTGACACCATCTTGAATAGAATAATTCGCTTTGAGCCATGACGCGCTTTAGCCACGCTTTACCTTGCGCCGTGAAAATTCATCACCATCAACAGCAAAGGGAAGATGAGAGGATAAAACGTGATAGCCTCAGTGGATGGCCGAATGGGAAACAACGACCAACCGGAGTAAAGAGGCGATGATGGAGGATTGAAACATTAGACGATAGGTGAAAATAAAAGCAAGCATAACGGGAAGGTAGCAAGAAAAAGCGTGTGTACGGGTGAAAGAAAAATCCGAATTAAGGATTATAACACTGCCAGAAACGCCCTGGAAAAATCCTTTTGCTCGTTAAAAAGAAAAAAAAAATACAATCAGCAACTGCAGCGCTTCTGTTCCACTACCGAGCGGAAAGAGACTAAGAACAAAGAAGCGGTTGAGGTCATGCCCTACATTCATCGCGTTTCATGTAACGTCGAGGGGTCAGGATTGCTTTCTCTACGCTGTGTAAACATCGCAGTATGTGCTCGTTTGGTGATTAATGTAAATAGTAGGCCGCAGTGTACGAAGCAGCACGATAAGAAATTCGCGAGTGTGTTTCAGGAGTTGCGCAGAAGGTTCCCCTCCCTTCCGACAGGTTCTACATTGGACAGACTGGTATATGTTTAAATGAAGGTGCATGTGAACACAGGCTGCAAATGCAGAATAATCCAGGAGGCCATTTAGCACACCATTGCGAGAGATTTAGAGGCAAAGGTGAGGGTAAGAAAAAGTTTATTGCAAACCTGTATTTAAAGACATGACCTTTTCTTCCCAACTTCCCAAAGGGTGGTCACAGAAGCGTTTCACGGTATTAAAACTTGCGACAACTGAGTCAGCACGCCGCCTATTTCGGTTCTGCCGAAAGTTAATCTCATGTACGCAGTTTTTCTTGTCTTTTCGAATGTAAGCTACTACTATGAAGAAACTGTCAAATGCGGCGGGACACTGATTGCGTTAGCTTATCCTTCCCCCTCCGATAGCACCAAGAAATTCATTAAATATGTGAGTGGTGTTCCTACAAGTGTTTCTCTTTTGAAACCTATCGTTGCCATTACGTCAATATTAAAATTTTAGTGAAGAGAACGGCAAGTTTCAAACGAGAAACATACTGAAGAGCACCACTCACGTATTTAATGAATTTCTTAGTGTTATCAGAGGAGATAACCCAATCAGTGTCCCGTCGCATTTGAGAGTTGATCCATAATGGTAGCAAACATGATGGTGAGTAAAATCCTTGCTAGGCACCAGGAGAATGCCTGTGCTTTCAGTTGCGAAATACATCTCCGACATCAAAAATCCTGTGATTATCCAAACTAAATCTACAGGGTGTGAATGAAGACATTTAGTTTGAGGGACCTGGTTTTGGAGACTTGTCTTAAAACCCATGCACGCTTGCGTTCGTGTTATACCTCTTTCCTAACTTAAATATGCGTACCAATGTTCAGAGGACTATGATTGTTGGTAGAATTTTCTCGAGTATGACTTTTCTTTTCAGTTCATGATCGTGGATGCCGAATTCGTGTTCAGAATTCCTTGCGATTGGGCCCGTCGGAATGTATTATTCATCTGTTGCGCCATTCAGAAGTACAGAACTGGGACAAGGGTAAGGGGAAACTGACAGGTAGAATAGCGAGCACCTGATTATAGGTCTCCTGTAGGTAGCTAACAAATGCATTCCCACTCTCCCGAACAAACGACGAAAGCCTAAAAGCGGTCGCTGGGTTGGAAGACAACAGGCGGTTCATCTGCTTCGACTACGATGGCCCTGTAGACGTTGATTGCTACTCAATCTGAGAAGGTCGAAAGTTTTGAAGACAACGATCACGCAGCTCTCGAAGATGCAGTATCTGATGACTTCTCCGACGTAGCTGAGGTGACAACGAAGGTGAAGGTAAGTTCTCCTAAAATGGAGGATCGACATGAGCCGGTGACAACCTTTTTGCATGGTCCGCTTCAGAAATTCTCAGCGTGATCAGAGGGGGATGCTGAACAATTGTTTTCGTGCGCATAAAGATTGTGAAGTGAGCCGTGGCACCGAAAAGGCTTTTGGTAGTCAGGTTTTTGAAAACAACCATGAGATGGCGAAAAAATTTGCTTTGAAATACAAGCGTTCGACCACATTGTATCTCGCCTCCCCCCTCCCCTCAGCGTTCACTCTCGAGATAAGAAGCTGTCCTGTATCGGCAGCTACAGACAGACATTTTCCCGACGCCACAGAACCGACGAGCCAGCCTTTCCGCTGACACAACTACAACTTGTATCTTATGCGCAGGCTCGCAGACTCCATGCAACATGGTGTGGGAATGTGTGGTGAGCATCCCCCAACTGCCCATCAACTCAGCCTCGTGGGACTACTGGCTGCCCAGCCACCAACTTCTGTTGGCTCGCCGTGCGCTGGAGATTATAGTCAGCGCTGGGCAATTCCAGATAAAAGTTTTACCTTCGAAGCCAAAGTCAACTTTAATAAAATTCTCCCTCCCCCGTACATGTAAAACTCTAATTCCGTCCAATGAAAGCCCACAGAGGCATCTTCCGCTCATTTGTTTTTTCCTTCCATGAGTACTCTTATATTTGTTTGTTTCTTTGTACCCTAGACGCGCTGCGATGTGTTCCTTACTTCTATTCTTCTTTCATTAAAAAATACTTTCTCTTTCTGGCGTCTGCTCGCTGTGCCAATCTCGTCTTCGTCGTCTTCTGCGACGCCGAATATCAGGTCACTATACAACTATTCTGCGAAATGTGTTCTTCCTTTTATAATTTGCGTTATCTTAGTAAGAAATAGTGCGAACAACGAAGAATTCCTACCAGATAAATCTGTTCTGGCAATGTCCATGTCTCGCGACAGAAAGAACGCGGCTTTCATATTAGACGGAGAAAGTGAATGAGAATTAGGACGGCGCCAGCGCATGCCGCGCGCAAGCCGCGCGATCTACGCCCAGAGAACAAGCCCTCAGTGGTCGTGGAAAGATGCACATGTCCCGTCTGCTATCAGTGGGGACCCCGGTGCGAATGGCATCACCGACGGCAAATGACAAGAGTCGTTCGGCGAAAGGCCGGAACCTCCCCGAGGCCGCTATCCACGGGGTGCCGGAGGAGTCCGCGGACGAAACAGAGCTGCGACGAGAGCCGCTCCGAAGTGGAGATGAGCACCGCCGTTCTCCGCGGCCTTCCACCCCGGACGACGTATTCCCCTCTGTCCAGCGGGACGCGGTGAGCATGCCGCGGGCGTGCCTCATCTTCGCCGTCCTGGCGGTGATCGCCGCCACGTGCTACATTGTCGTGTCGCGGCTGGTCTTCATCACACAGTGGCTGTCCGCGAACTGCCTCCCCTCCTACAAGAATCACCGAAGTCCGGCCGCCCCCGGAGCCAAGTGGTGAGCCCCGCGAACTGTCGATACTGTACCGCGAAAGGTGCCCGGGTACCTCGCCGCGGTCCCAGTCGCCGGCATCACTGCATTTTTAAGTTTCCTTCCTACGACCGGGACCACTACGCTGATGGTATTTCAGCCCAGAAGATGCGGTCAATAAATGTTACTATTGTACGCAAAAAAGTTCGTACCGGCACGTGATTTACACATAGTTACGTACTTTGATTTTTTTAAATGCTGCAATGCCTTCTAAGGATTCCAAGTTAGCACACCTTTTTGCAGACCCAGTTTTGCGTCCGCCTTGCAGCTCGCCTGGATGAGACAGTGCACATTTCGTATATGTATACAGCCGCAAGTGTGGGAGGGTCACCCATATTAACGTGATAGCGTTAAGGATACTGTTAAGCGGAAGACCTGGCGTCATTTCCCGTCGGCGGCGTGAATGAAAAATTCCCGGAGAAGCAACCTAGGAGGGCCATCTGGGCCAAGGGAACTTGTGACGTCATTACAATCAGCCCATCGGATTGTGAGCGAACAGCCTGCCATGGCAGTGTGTGCGAGAGGTTGCCCGCGTTTCAATGGTGTGGGATGCTGTCAGGTTCCTGTGGACCCAGAAACCCAGAGTACTGGTCTTGTTGCTCTCTGGGATCTCCTGGCCCTCTACATAGAAGTCTATGGGGCTGGCTAACTTGTAGATTCCTCCTTCGTGCAACCGAATTAGGTCGGCAAAACTAATCGTCCGGTCAATCCCCACCCTTTACCTTCGTGCCCCTGCCACCCAATTACGGCGCACGCCTCGAGATCCTGCGGCTACCCGCAGGATTTATCCTCACCCTCACAAAAAGCTCAGCACTGAAGACTGAAGACGCACCAGCTCTCAGACTTATACACATTTCCAAACCTACCCAGATACAGCAAAATGTACCCCCTAACATATTGTGGCATCTGCCCCTGGTACGCCGATACAGGTCCCACACTCTTACACTTCTCGTGGGGGTTCGGACGCAAACCGCAACACTTCAAAGACGCCTAGCACGTCATTTGAGCTCTGGGAGGTACACCTATCCGGCGACACCCTGGCGGGAAAAGAAGCGCTCGTCCAGCGAATTCATCAAGCAGCCATGGTCACTCGAGTCCTGGAATGAGAAAGCCACCCACACGAACTCAACATCATTTATCTTATTTGTTTCAAGAAATGTTTCTCCATTCTTCCTTACTGTCTCACAAGCCCCACCGGTGGCAGCACCTGCCATCGCTGGGCAGCGGCGGATTGCTTAACTGCTGCACCGATGCCCCAGGAGTGGTATGGGAACTCCCAGGAATCTATGAATGTACAGAATGACAAATTCAGTATATATGGCCATTAACACTACCGCCTCATATGCTTAGGAAGGAGCATGTGTGCCCTGCAATTTTTAATCTCGTGATCTGAGAAGAAGAGAAAGTAGCAGGAAAAAGTAGTAGACGTACAAAGGTTATAACGTACCCTGCCTCGGTGGCTGAGTGGTTACGACGCTCGGCTGCTGGCCCGAAAGTCGCGGGTTCTATCCCGGCCGCGGCGGCTGAATTTCGATGGAGACGAAATTATAGAGGCCCGTGTACTGTGCAATGTCAGTGCACGTTAAAGAACACCACGTGGTCGAAATTTCCGGAGGCGTTCACTACGGCGTCCCTCATAGCCTGAGTTGCTTTGGGACGTTAAACCCCAATAAACCAAAACAAAATGATATAGCGTATACATAAAATGCATAGGCTTCCACGCTTGCGCCCGTGACGAGCAATCCTGACCAAAGACGCATTATTTCATCCCTCACCATGGGAAATTAAGGCGTCATTTAAGGGGCGGCCATAAACATAAATATTCCTTCAGCAATGTCTAGGGGTGGATGCCGCTGCGCTAAAAAAAAAACCTGGGCTCTTGTAAGCAGGACCCGGAACAAAGAACCTTCAGTGAGAGAATCCGGATATTCGGCCGGAGGAGGTAGACAATGTGTTGATATTTGTGTTCACAAATGTGTTGTCGAATCAGAACGCGAGCTGTACTTTCTTTCTTTAATTCGATTCAGAGTAATGCTCGTTGTGGACCATAGTTCATTGTAAAACTGCCAGACTGCAAACGTCTGAAGGCTGCCTTTCAGGGCTCTGTATTTTTCTCTGAAAGGATCGAAGAATAAGTGCAGGGTTGAAAATGTTCACCACTTAACACTGTATAGAAGATCTGCAACTCAACGCTTACAAGCATGTGACTGCCCAATTATTCTCTAGATATTGTCTTACCTTCCGCTAACGTTCTGATTTACAAAAGAAGACTATGCACGTTGTACAAAGGCAGGTTCAAGCACTAGGCGGCGTTCATTATGCTACGAAAAAAAAGTACTACGTCGAAGCTCATGACCTGAGGGTATAGCCATTTGGAACAAACTGAATTATGCAGTCTTATGAAAAATTTCACGCTCCCATGTATATGCACAGTCATAAAAGCATCGGCTTGTTGATCTATTGGGTCAGTACTTGTCGTCGAAATTAGGCAAGCAAGGTTGCAGACGCGCACACACTGGCCTGGCTTCTCTGCACAATTTCTTCACCGTGAAGGTGTTCAAAACAATAATCAAAGCAAGATTCTTTTTAAAACTGTGACAACAGCGCAGCGGCAAAACAACGGCGCAATATATTGCTGCTGTGAAAATCATCAGCTTTCTCCCTTTCCTGCAGCAACTTTCGACTGTTAACTAAGCTGGCGCGTAGGGTTTGTGATACTTATGCCAATTTTTTTATTCCCTAAAACACCTCATGGTCATTCTTTTCTCGCAGAAACGAAAATGAACATGCAGGACAATGCTCATAAAATTTCGCCTTATGCCATTAAATGCAAACAGCTTCGTCACATTTACCACCAATCAACCACAGGAGCGTATTCCTTTATTTACGTGCAAATTGCTCACCATCATCCCGTCACCATCATCCCGGTTCACTTACCCCGTACTTTGCTAGAACTGACACTTTTAAATTTTCCTTTTTCCCGCGTACCATCAGTGAGTGGAATTCTCTGACATGATAAAATGTAAGCGCATAGTCATCCTGCATGCCTTTTTTATTTTTATTTTTAGTTTTTCTTTCTATTTTACTTGTTATTTCTTTTTATTTTACTTGTTACCCGTGTATCTGTGTTATCTTGTTCTGCTTGGATCTGTAAGATGATCTGCAGTATGAAATAAATAAATAAAAAAAATACACGTGGCATTTGCACGTACTCGACATTCATATGCTGGCCTTCGGAGCCGTCGTCAACAGCATAAGTGTGCAGTGCGAAGCACTGCACACTTATGCTGTTGACGACGGCTGTTGAAATGGCCTCCTGGATTATTCTGGATTTGCAGCCTGTGTTCACATGCCCCTTCATTTAAACATATACCAGTCCGTCCAATGTAGAACCTGTGGGAAGTGAGGGCAACCTTCTGCGCAACTCCTGAACACACTCGCGAACTTCTTATATGCTCCTTCGTACACTGCGGCCTATTATTTACATTAATCACCAAACGAGCACATACTGCGATGTTTACACAGCGTAGAAAAAGCAATCCTGACCCCTCGACGTTACATGAAACGCGATGAATGTAGGGCATGACCTCAACCGCTTCTTTGTTCTCAGTCTCCTTCCGCTCGGTAGTGGAACAGAAGCGCTGCAGTTGCTGATTGTATTTTTTTCTGTTTTACGAGCAAAAGGATTTTTCCAGGGCGTTTCTGGCAGTGTTATAATCCTTAATTCTGTTTTTTCCTTTCACCCATAGACACACTTTTTTTTGTTACCTTCCTGTCATGCTTGCTTTTATTTTCACCTATCATCTAATGTTTCAATCCTCCATCATCGCCTCTTTACTACGATTGGTCGTTGTTTCCCATTCGGCCATCCACTGAGGCTATCACGTTCTATCCTCTCATCTTCCCTTTGCTGTTGATGGTGATGAATTTTCACGGCGCAAGGTAATGTGTGGCTGAAGCGCGTCATGGCACAAAACGACTTTGTCTATTCAAGATGGTGTCACGTACAGACACATTTCCCCAACCATCCACCCAAACCATCGTGGGATGGCTCGTCGAGAATGTATGTGGCGTGCGCGGTGCGCTGGAGCGCCATTGCACCAGTGTAAATAGGCGGTCGAGAAGCTTCAAATACTGGCCAGCATGCTGTCGATTGCCTTTAATAGGATCTGCTCCTGATACAATCAGTTACACAAGCTTTGACGAATTCTATCGGCTCAGATTCAAGACAGATACCGATTGGGTGCTTGCAGATTGTATTTAGAATGAATATCGGGAAAAGAGGAGCATGAATAGCAGGCTATAAAATCAGTGAACATTTAATGCAGCGTCAAAGTGAGGGTAGACATACGGAAATAAGTTATAACTGCGTCCTGAAGTCATCGCAAAAGACGTAAGTTGTGTCCGGATAAGAGCAGAAATCGCCGCCCACCGGTTACATATCTCTATCTACCATCTGCTTTGAAAGCCATGACCAGCAGGGGCTGCGCGGCAAACTAGAATTGATCACGACCGTCATGCCCAAGAGGAGTTAATGTGACTTGCTTGAAGAAACCACCGGGCTGGAGGTGAATCGATTGCAGTGAGTAATTCTTCGTTCACAATATTTGTTCCCTTTAATATGTACGAAAACGAGGAGGCCCCGAGCGACGTGAGTATAAACAAAACACTGGCGACTTTCTTGCTTGCGCGAAAATAGAGCACTGATGGAAGGCGTTTTTTGCCTGTAAAAGAAGTGCTCATTTCTGTGTCAAGCAGCTGCGCCGAAGTTGCATCATCACCGTACCGGCAAGCTGGCTTCGCCGCAGGCACTTTATTTGCTTGAGATGCAGCATCTACTACCGACTACGATGGGTGAGAAGTGATAGCGTAGACCATTTCTCTAATGAAAGGTGGTAAGGGGCGTAGATCGAGCCGTGCATCAATTACTGCAAGTAAGCACACGTTCTGCAGTGTCGGTGCCAAGTGCAACACGTGGAGATCCGTCAGCGCCCTTAGCTCCTCAGAAACCTGCCCCTCATCCTGGTCTAGTGCCGGTCCAAAGCCGCCGAAGATAAACACTCTTTCACCCATCACTGAGCAGCCATGCCAGTACCTGGGAGATGGTGGTGAGCCACTTGGCTTCACTTCGGTCCAACACGACGTCACGGGGTCGTACTTGTGCATATCTGCTAAGAAGGTCTTCAGCACATCGCTGTACCCTCCGAAAATGTACAGCTCTTCGTTGAACACAAAGGCTGAATGTCCTCGCCGATACACAGGGGGCACGCCTTGAGCCTCTGGGCGCAACCAAGAAGAGGTGGTCGTTTCAAAATAGTATAGGATGAGGGAACGGTCTGTTGGGCTGCCCCCGAGCAAATACGTGCGGGTCCCGATGGCAGACACAGTGTGGCTGGCACGTAGAACCCGAGTCTCTCCGCTGGTGGGGACACGATGCCACACTCGGGTATCCAAGTCAAGGACCCGCATATATGGCGAAGAATCCCAGTCACTGAAGATATACTTGTGGTGACCCACAACACAAGCTCCGCTGCCGAAAAGCGATGAGGGCACCTCACCAGACACCTCCAGACAGCTGAATGTCATCGTGTTTGAGTCGTAGCGAAGTACACTTGGCCACCTGTTCGGGCCGCCCCACAGATACGCGCAGTGGCCGTAGGCTACAACTGTGCTGAGGGAAATGGTAATCGGCCAGCCGTCGGGAAGTTGCGTCTACACCATATCCATACCGGCGCGACGCGGGGTCGAAGATGAAGACGTGGACCAAGTTCCATGCCATGTGGCAACTGTCGAACGAGTAGACCTTGCCGTTGATGCGTACAGCCCTGTGGGTGACATAGAAAGAGAAGTTTATTTTTTCTAATGTCAACAAAAGTACAAAACAAAACGGCTGAACTCAAAGGTCTGATGTCACATGCACATGCGCAGTGCCGCTGCACTCCGCACGTCAGTAGGGCAATAAGAAAGCCGATACTCGACCGCCGCGCAGGACGATGAAGTATGTCGACCACTTGCGCAAAAACTCCGCTTCGCTCATTGACAGTGCGTCCACGCATGCTTGCTCAAAGAGGCGCGTGCGGAGGCGCTGCGACATCGGAAACATTGCTCTTTGCGGACGCCCATTTAAGGAAGCCGCTCCACGCTGCCGCCACATAACGAACATGCCGACACACAAGAGCATATTTGTCAACAGTTCGCGTGAACTAGTGCGCGCTTCGAGGCGGGTTAAAAACATGCGTGACACCAGTATCCAAAAGGTGCGCGCAACTACACACTCAAACATAGCGTGCCGCAATGTTTCTAAGAGACCGCATAGCGGGCATCGGGCGGAGGGCGCCACGCCCCATGCCGCAAGGCGGTCTCTAGTGGGCAGGACCCGCCAGCCTCGCAACCAGCCGAAGTCCCTGATATCTGCAGGAAGTGCAGGTGAGGTCAGTTGGCGCCAGCGCGCCCGTCTCGTTTTCTGGAAGGTTTCGCGGGTGAGCTCTGCTACCGTTAGTGCCTCACACACCCTGGAGGGCGGGGTTTCATCAACATCCAGATCGGGCACGCTGGCAGACAACGTCGCCAGTGTGCGACGCACATTAACGAAGAATGCCGGCGGCTGCTCGGCTGTAGGGCCAACCACGTGTTGTGTAAAAAACACATTACGCGCTGTACCCAGAAAGTATGCGATGAGTGTTCTCCCGGGGTAGTCTGGGTTGCGCACAAGATCGCGTACTCCTCGCAAGGCGAGCACATTACACATGGTGCGGATGCAAGGTATACTAAACCCACCCATGTACGATGGAAGGCGCATGAACATTCGTGACACAAGTTCGGTTTTGCCCGCCCAAACGAAAGAGCCACAGGCCGAGGTTAGCCTGCGAGCAAACGTGCGCGGTGGGTTTGCGACGCGGGCGACAAAAAAAACATGCGGCTAGGATTGTGGACTTAACTATATAGCAGCGCTCTGCCATTGAAAGGCGGAACGTTGACGCCACCGAGAGGCGTTTCTCAGCGTTCGTGCGGAGGTTAGTCCAGGTTTCGCGGGCTACTTCTCCGCTGGCGAGGAATACTACTCCCAGGACTTTCACTCCCTGCACCCACTCCACCTCGCCCGCAAGGTTCGGTGTGAAGGTGCCAAACCTTAGTGCCTTGCTTTTTCCCCTGTTCAATAGGACCCCTGATATCTCGCTGTACTCGAGAAACAGCCGCGAAAAAGCGGCGTAGCTATCCTCGTCCTTGAGGAAAAGTGACACGTCGTCGGCGTAGGCCGAAACTTTGATTTGGCCCTGGCCAGGCAGAGGGAAGCCGCGTATGAATGGACTGTCGTTAATGCGCCGGATGAGTCGATCCAGGCATAACACGAAGAATGTTGGGGAGAGAGGGCATCCTTGCCGTATGCCCCGGGTGACTGAGAAGGGAGCGCTCTGGTGGCCGTTTACGGAGAGATGAGCGTTCAGGTCTGCGTAAAGTAGGCGCAGCCTGCTGAGAATTTGCGGCGGGAATCCGAAGGCTTCGAGGACTCCGAACAAATACGAGTGTTCCACCCGATCGAATGCTTTCGCCTGATCGAGTGAAACAAAACACCCGGTGAAGTCCGTCCTGCTGGCAAATGTGAACAGGTCTCTAGTGAGTGCCAATGCAGAAAACACAGAGCGGTCAGGCACGCTGCTGGTTTGAGCACGGTGGATTAGGTGAGGCAGGATCGTCCGCATTCTTCTGTTTAGTAAAGATGCGACTATTTTGTAGTCTTTGTTTAAGAGGCTTATGGGCCGCCATGCTTGCGGGTCGGAGGGGTCACCGCCCGCTTTCGGAACCCTGTCGTTGATGCGTACAGCCCTGTGGGTGACATGCTCTGGAACGCCGTTTAGCCGCACCGTCCACATCCTGCAGATACAGCTGCTTCTGTGAGAAACAAGACCCGGTTATTCCAGCGATGGTGGCGGCGTCATACAGCTTTTTTCTGAAGCAGCGATATGGTGATCGGTATTCGCGGCGTGAGCGGACCAAGTACGTCGACGGGTGACTATATCCGTTAGATTTTGGAATACTTTTGTCATTTTATGACACTCACACGAATGAATGTTCGAAAAAAAAGCATGTACTGTTGCTGTCTCCAAGATTAGAAGCGCAAAAAGCCGTTAAAAAGTGCGCGTAAGTGGTCAAGAGGCTGTTCTGCCATTACGGTTATGTTTCAGAGCGAATTACCTTCTTGACGCCAAATCTTGATTTCCAATCGAGATTTTCGTTTAGTTGGTTGGTCATGCCAGTCGCATGATAGGGACTGAATATCTGGCGGCCCTAAAAAGAAACGTGAAATATATATTGCTTAAAACCTGCGGAGCTTTTTTCTTTCGTTTCGCACGTGTTTGGTTGCCGCTTTACCGTCTAGCAGGTGTATAGTATCGGTGTCAAGCATGCACATCGTGAGCAACAACCCTTCTGTTGAACCCGCGTCTTTCGGGTCAGCAGCCCGGAAGGCGCGGCCGGGACGGAACCCGCATCTTTCGGGCTGCTGACCCGAAAGACGCGAGTTCGGTCCCGGCCCGCCGTGGCCGAATTTCGATGGAGCCGAAATTCTAGAGGCCCATGTACTGTGCGATGTCAGCGCACGTTAAATACCCCAGGTGGTCGAAATTTCTGGAACCCTTCACTACGGCGCTTATAGTGCGAGTTGCTTTGGGACGTTAAACCCCAATAAACCAACAAACCACCAACCTGGCCGCGATGATGAAAATGTGGCGTGGATGGTAGGGATTTCACCTTGGCATTTCATCTTTTAGCAAGAATTGCCTGAAGTGGGTCAATTCCTACAGCTGTTGGTGATGAACTGGAAACATGTGATTTTAGTCCCTGTGCCTTCCATATATACCTCTAAATAAGGTGCTTTGGAGGAAACTAAATTTTGCACTGTCTCACTTCTAGGTGGACACCCCAACTGCGCTGTGAGGGAAGGGAGGAAGGTGGGAGCGAAAGATTTGGATTGTGGGGGTTAAACTCTCCAATGCGGCTCAGGCTATGAGGGACGCTGCAGAGAAGGGCTCCGTAAATTTCGACCACCTGGGGATCTTTAACGTGCACTGACATCGCGCAGTACACGCGCCACTATATTAACATCGTATAACTGCTTAGGCTTCTGTGTGTTTTCTAACCTTTCTTCGGATCGCCACTTTAACTGTATGGCCAGTAATGCTAACCGTTGTCTAGGTTACTTGGAACAAAATTTCTTGTTTCTATATTCCTTTACCTACAACGTTAAAAATCACTTGTTCGTTCTAAACCTGAGAAATGCGGCCTCAGTACACCACCCTGGTCTTGATTTTCTAGTAAGCTGCGAACATAATAAGAATCGGTCTGCTCGTTACATTCTCAACTGCTGTCATCGTACCACCAGCACCCCTAATATGAAAACTAATTTGTACCTTCCTCTATTATAGTTACGTAATCAAATTCTGCGGCTATGTTTTCTCCATAAAATATATTGCCATAAAAAATTTACGATATTTTGTTTCAGCGGCCCATTAACACATCGCGCCACTTGCGCCGCTGTGCAAAAGTTGCACTTTTTTAATGATACACGAATGCTTTTTATCGCTCATTCCACCCTCGTTCAATTCAGGACTGGAACCACTACCATTACGCGCTAGTTTCAGTCGCATATATTAATTCGTTTACAAGTGCTATAACAGATGATTATAGTGTTATGAATATGCAATATTTCTACACTATATATTATTTTTGTTTGAAACCACTGTATTTACGTCTGCGTTTTCTATTTTTCCTCTGATGTAATGCCTTGAGATAAAGCCTCACGTCCGCAAAGCATACGTATAAAATGCTATCAGGACTTCGCGCATGACTAGTATCAGCGGCGGATAACATGCTCGCTACATTTCTGACATCCGCCATTTAATTGGATGTTGGCAGAAGCGGCTCAGTGATGAACATGCCGGACCCGAAAGCAGGCCGATTACTGCGGCACGTGTGCAAGACACGTGCCGCTGCGATATTAAGTGTGGCGCGCGCGGTGTGTGTGGCGCGCGCGTGTGTGTGGCGCGCGCGTGTGTGTGGCGCGCGTTGTTCGTGCGCGTTGTTCGTGCGCGTTTTTTGTGCGCGGTTTTCAACCCGGCGTGCTTCCTCCGCGTATGGACCCACTAGAACTTTCTTGGACACTTTTTATTTTCGGACGCTTACGTTTCTTGTGAGTGTGTGTGCATAGGGCGACATCAGCTGCCGCAATGTGTATTTGGTTTTGTAGAGGGACAAATGTCCCTTTTTGATCGAGAGTCCAAATAAACTTCTCTTAGGTGTGCCATTACCTCACCCATCCTACCCAGAATGAAGCAAGCTCATTTCATTCTGGTTAGGAAGGGTGAGGTAATGGCACACGTGCCTTGAATAGATGATTGCTGTTCCTTTATTTCCTCTAGGTTTACGCTTGTGAGTGGCAACAGTGTGTCTGGGTTTGACAAGACGCATTTGCGCATGTTTGTTGAAATGTATAAGTTGGCCGCCTACGAGTGAATAAAATTCTCTTGTAAGTTCAGGGCCGTCAGTCTGTTTCACCTTGTCCTCCGTCCGTGTTCTTAAGCGCAGGTTTTTTACGACGGATCACCACCAACTCGCCCAGTCCTCAGTTCTTCTGCAAACAGGAGCAGGGACAACGGGCAAGCTTGCTTCAGAGAGCAGCGTATGCGGACTGTTTGTGGGAGAGGGCGATTCTCAACAAAACACGAGGAACAGCAGTTTTTGTGGCAAAGGCGCATCCCAGTCAGATGACTTTAACCAAGATTGACATGGTTTACAAAAGAATACAGAAACAGATAACACACGCGGTCAAATGCATTTGCCAGGTCGATTCGCGCCTGTGTAATTGTCCGTGAGCCCCACTGCAATACTGGAACACGGTACGCACTGCATGTAAATTAAGCCACATGTTTGGAGAGGTTCATTCAAAGTAGGCATTGAAAGCTGTAGCCAATTTAAGAGAGCTCAAGTAAAAATCTTATAAATAAGGTGAGAAAATTCAGGGGCACTTTGGCTCTCCAAAGTGCTGCAAGGCGAAAGCCTTTCCTGGCGCACTGTTTGGCGTTGACTGCAAGATTATTTGCGGTGTACTAGTGCTTTATTTGACTACACACTTTGACTGCTTCTCTAACACGACTCTCTATCTCCTTCGATGAGTTCCGTTGTATCCATGACTCTGTTCGCAGTAATGAGGTCTGTAATGTGGTCAGCCACGATGCCTTACGCGCAATGTCGGAGCGGGCGACAACTATTTGATTAGTTGTCGCGCGCTCCAAAAGAGGGCGTCAGGCATCCCTGGGTGACCTCATTACTTCGAATCCGCGCACTCTGACGTCATAACCATTTCGACCAACCGAAAAGCGTGACACCTCTCTTGGCAACCTTCTGTTGCCAACGTTGAGGCACTAAAGGCGAAAGTTTCGCCTTAAAACGTGAGGGCTTCGTAGCCATCTGCATATCGCAGTTCTCCCTTTTCGTCAGTGTCTGGTGTTAAGAGAATATAACTTCTGCCAAATGAATGCAGCAAAAATCGAACATCAATGCTCGTCTAAAAAAATTCGCATTTATTTCACAAATATCACATTTTATACTCTCACCTTCGCGTTTACTGTTGACTGTGAAGAATTTTTACGACCCGAGGGTATCTGCGGCTGCAGAGCGCCATGGCACAAAATTGCTTTGTCTATTCAAGTTGGTGTCCCGATACATTTCCCGAACATTGGACCCTAGCCGTCGTTGGATGGCTCGTCAAGAGTGTATTTGACTCGCGCGGTGCGCCGGAGCGCTCTCACATTCGTATAATTAAGCTGTCGAGAAACTTCAAATATTGGCCAGCATGTAGTCAATTGCCTTCAATACGATCTCCACCTGATACGATCAGTAACCCAAGTTTTGACGAATTCTATCGGCTCATGTTCAAGACATAGATACCGGTCGGGTGCTTCCAGATTGAAATTAAAATGTATATCGGGAAAAGTAAACCACAACTAGCAGGCTCTAAAATCCGTGAATATTTAAAACAGCGTCAAACTGAAGGCAGACATGCGGAAATCAATGATAACTGTCCGGCTTTCTAAAGTAATCACAAAAGACGCAATTTGTTTCCGGAGAAAATTCAAAATCGACGCCCACCGCCACATTCAGCATCTCAATCTGCCTACTGCTTTAAAACGGATGACCACCACGGGTTACGCGGAAACCTAGACTTCATCGCGAGCTTCAGGCCGAAGTAACTTTGATGCGATTCCCCTGAAGAAACCACCAGGCTGGAATGGAATCAATTTCAGAGAATAGTTCTTTCGAAAAATTTGTTCTTGGTAATCTTTGAAAAAAGTTCCGCCTGAGAGTGGCGTGAAATAATCAAAACACTAGCGACTTTCTTGCTTGCGCGAAAATCGAGCACTGAAGGAAGGGGTTCATTGCGTATAAAAGAAGAGTTTATTGCTGTGTGAATTAGCGGCGCCGAAGTTGCATTATCGCCGAATCCCCAAGCTGGCTACGCCGCAGGCACTCCATTTGGTTGACATGCAGCATCTACCATCTATTACGATGGGTGAGAAGTGATAGCGTAGACCATTTCTCTAATGAAGGGTGTTAAGGGGCTTAGATGGAGCCGCGCATCAATCACTGCAAATAAGCACCGGTTCTTCAGTGTTGATTCCAAGTGCAACACGTGGAGATCGGTCAGCGATCTTCGCTCCTCAACTACCTGCTCCTCATCCTGGCCGAATGCCGGTCCAAAGCCACCGAAAATAAACACTCTTTCACCCATCACTGAGCAGCCATGCCTGTACCTGGGAGGTGGTCGTGAGCCACATGGCTTCACTTCGGTCCAACACGACGTCATGGTGTCGTACTTGTGCACATCTGCTAAGTAGGTCTTCAGCACATCGCTGTACCCTCCGAAAATGTACAGGTCTTCGTTGAACACGAAGGCTGAATGTCCTCGTTGATACACACATTGAACACCTTGTATCTTTGGGCGCACCCAGGAAGTGGTGGTCGTTTCAAAATAGTATAGGATGAGGGAAGGGTCTCCTGGGCTGCCGCCAAACACATACATGCGGGTCCCGATGGCAGACGCAGAGTGGCAGGGACATAGAACCGGAGCCTCTCCGCTGGTGGCGACACGATGCCACTCCATGGTAACCAAGTCAAGGACCCGCATATATGGCGAAGGATCGCAGTCACTCAAGATATATTTGCGGTGACCCACAACACAAGCTGTGTCCGTAAATCGATGAGGGTACCTCACCGGACACCGCCAGACGGCTGCATGTCATCCTGTTTGGGTCGAAGCGATAAAGGTCACTTGGAAATGGCCAGCTGTGCGGGCCGCCCCACAGATACGCGCAGTGGCCGTAGGCTACAACTGTGGGGAGAGAAATGGGAATCGGCCGGGCGTCGGGAAGTAGCGTCTGCACCACATCCCACCGGTGCGATGCGGTGTCGAAGATGAACACGCGGACCAAGTTCAATGCCGGGTGGCAACTGTCGAACGAGTAGACCTTGCCGTTGATGCGTACAGCCCTGCGGGTGACATGCTCTGGGACGCCGTTTAGCCGCACCGTCCACATCCTGCAGAGACACCTGCTTCTGTAAGGCACAAGGGCCGGTCATTCCAGCGGTGCTGGCGGCCTCATGCGGCTTTTTTCTGAAGCTGCGTTATGGTGATCAGTTTTCACGCCGTGAGCGGACTTAGTTCGTCGAACGGTGACTATTTCCGTTAGATTGCGGAATATATTTGTCATTTTATGACACTCACACGAATGAATGTTCGAGAAAAGTCATGTACTCTTGCTGTTACCGAGTTAGAAGCGCTAAAAGCCATTACAAAGTGCGCATAAGTGGTCAGGAGGGCTCTTCTGCCATTAAAGGTTTTTATCACAGCGAATTACCTTCTTGGCGCCGCGATATACGTGGTTAGCGCTTTCCAATCGAGAATTTCGTTTAGTTGATCGGTCATCTAGTCATATGGATAGGGACTGGATATCTGGTGACCTTAAAAAGAAACGTGAAATATATTGTTACGTTGCCCGAAAGGTTAGTCACAAGCAAGGGCGACCGGAGCGCAGAGCGAACAACACAGGAGACACCGAACACTAGCGCGCGCACACCAGTCAGGCACTTCCTTCTCATCGTCTTCTGTGAATATCCGTTGCATGGCCCCCCGTCCGGAAAAACACCGTCACGGTGTACTGGATGACGTTGAGGGGCATGGCGAGAGGTAGGGTTTCAGGCGAGAGACGTGGACGATATCACGTTGAAGGTGGCGGGAGGAAGCGTGCTGGAAGGCCGGAGCGATCTCGTAAGTGACAGCGGTTACCTGGCGCAGGACACGGTACGGGCCAACATAACGGTACAGAAGTTTTTCGGAGAGGCCGACGCGGCGAGATGGGGACCAAAGCAAGACGAGGGAGCCAGGAGAGAAAGAGACTGTGCGGTGACGACGGTTGTAGAACTCCTGCTGGGAGGCCTGCGAGGCGAGAAGTCGGGAGCGTGCAAGTTGACGGGCGTAGTCAGCACGGGCAATGGCGTCTTGGGCGTATTCAGAGGACGGATCAGCAGGAGTAGGCAGTAGCGTGTCCAAAGGCAATTGGGGCTCGCGGTCGTATAAAAGGTAAAAAGGGGAGTAACCGGCAGTATCATGGCGGGAGGAGTTGTATGCGAAGGTAACATACGGGAGAGCGAGGTCCCAGTCGCGGTGATCGGGGGAAACGTACATAGCGAGCATATCGGTCAGAGTGCGGTTGAGACGCTCAGTAAGTCCGTTTGTCTGCGGGTGATAGGCGGTCGTGAGCTTGTGCTTAGTAGAGCAGGACCGAAGAATGTCGTAGACAACCTTGGACAGAAAGCAGCGGCCGCGGTCTGTAAGAAGTTGGCGGGGAGCACCATGGTGCAATATGAGGTCGTATAGCAAAAAGTCCGCAACATCTGTAGCTGTACTGGTTGGCAGTGCCCGCGTGATCGCATAACGGGTGCCGTAGTCCGTGGCAACTGCAACCCATCTGTTGCCGGAGGTGGACTCTGGAAACGGACCCAGAAGATCCAAGCCGACGCGATGGAAAGGTTCTGGGGGCACGTCAATAGGTTGAAGTGTGCCAGCTGGGAGAGTAGCAGGGCGTTTCCGGCGCTGACACTCATCACAGGCTGCAACATAGCGGCGTACGGAGCGGAACAGGCCGGGCCAAAAGAAGCGACGTCGCGCACGGTCGTATGTACGCGATACACCCAAGTGGCCAGCAGTGGGGAGATCATGGAGTTCATGAAGGATAGCAGGACGAAGGTGCTTGGGGACAACTAGTAGAAGGTTGGGGCCATCCGGATTGAGGCTGCGGCGATACAAGATTCCGTCAGAGAGCACAAAGCGCCGCATCGAGGGATCAGACGGTGTGGAATTGAGGCGGTCGATAATTGAGCGAAAATAGTCATCGCGGCGCTGTTCTTCTCCCATGTTGGCAAGGAGAGAGATAGAAAACAGGTCGGCTTCGGTGGCAGGGCCAAACAAGTCACACTGGCCAATGGGGTAGCGGGAGAGGCAGTCGGCATCTTGGTGTAACCTGCCAGACTTGTAAGTCACGGTGTAATCATACTCTTGCAGACGCAGTGCCCATCTCCCAAGCCGCCCTGCAGGGTCCTTCAGAGAGGAGAGCCAACATAGCGCATGGTGGTCGGTTTTAACCGTAAAATGGCGGCCGTATAAATAAGGACGGAATTTGCCAACTGCCCAGACAAGGGCTAAGCACTCACGTTCTGTTATGGAGTAATTGCGCTCGGGCGCAGAAAGAAGGCGGCTGGCATAGGCGATGACACGGTCCAGACCGGATTGTCGCTGAGACAGCACAGCGCCGATGCCGTAGCCACTGGCGTCAGTACGGACTTCGGTGGGGGCCGCAACATCAAAGTGCGCCAAAACTGGTGTGGTGGTCAGCTTGGCGATCAAAGTGGAGAAGGCTCGTTCTTGGTCAGGTCCCCAGACGAAGGTGGCGTCTTTCTTCAATAGGTCGGTGAGGGGACGGGCGAGGTCGGCGAAGCCCTGAATGAATCGACGGAAGTACGAGCAGAGCCCCAAGAAGCTTCGGACGTCGTGGCAAGATCGGGGAAGGGGAAAGTCTTGCACGGCCCGGATCTTATCGGGATCAGGGTGAACCCCCTGGAAGTCAACGATATGGCCCAAAATAGTGATCTGACGTCTCGCGAAACGGCACTTCGAGGAGTTAAGCTGTAGGCCGGCACGACGAAAGAGGGAAAGAATCTGGGAAAGGTCTTCGAGGTGGGATGAAAATGTTGGCGGAAATACAACGACGTCGTCCAGATAACACAGGCACGTGGTCCACTTAAATCCCTGCAAAAGGGCGTCCATCATGCGCTCAAATGTGGCTGGCGCGTTGCATAGGCCAAAAGGCATTACTTTGAACTGATATAGGCCATCAGGGGTCACAAAAGCGGTTTTCTCACGG
The DNA here is from genome assembly GCF_055824585.1 of Amblyomma mixtum. Lineage (NCBI taxonomy): Eukaryota > Metazoa > Arthropoda > Arachnida > Ixodida > Ixodidae > Amblyomma > Amblyomma mixtum. The sequence continues at coordinate 386,078,121 of NC_143014.1, read as the reverse complement.
TCCTTCTCATCGACGGCAATTTGCCAGTAGCCGGAACGAAGATCTATGGAGGAGAAGAATTTGGCTCCGTGTAGGCAGTCAAGGGCGTCGTCAATACGCGGCAGAGGATAGACGTCTTTTTTAGTTATCTTATTGAGGTGTCGATAATCAATGCAAAACCGCCAGGAGCCGTCCTTTTTCTTCACTAGTACCACTGGAGAGGCCCGGGGACTGTGGGATGGTTCGATTATGTTCTTGGCAAGCATTTTTGTGACCTCGTTGTTTATGACCTTGCGCTCGGCGTGGGAGGCACGGTAGGGCCTGCGGCGAATGGGAGGGGCATCGCCGGTGTCAATGCGGTGCGTCACAGCGAGAGTTTGGCCCAGTGAGGTGTTGTAGAGGTAAAAAATGTCGGAGAACGACTGGAGAAGGTCACGAAGCTGAGAAGTTTGGTCGGGGCGGAGATCGGTGGGCATCATGGTCGTGAATGCGTCCGAGGTCAGCGGAGTGGACCGCGGTGGGTCTGGGGGGTCGCGATTAGGAGAGGCATCTAATGGAGCCACAGGGCACTGGGCGAGTGGGGACAACGTAGCGACGCACATGCCTGCTGGAAGCAGCTGTGAGGAGAAGCCGAAGTTCAAGAAAGGTAGAGACAGGTTGTTGGCTGTGACGGTGGCGATGGTATGGGGCAGGACAACACTGCGGGTCAGTGCGAGGTCAAGGACTGGCGCAACGATGTAGTCACCATCGGGAACAGGGCGAGAAGGTGTGAGGGAAACGAAAGATAAGGCTTGAGGGGGCAGGTGGGCATAGTCGGGGCAGGTCAACCGGAGCGACGAGTCGATGGGGTCAGGATCGAGCTGGGGAAGCTCAAGGTGAAGGACACCCTGCGAGCAGTCAATCAGGGCAGAATGATCCGACAAAAAGTCTAAACCGAGAATGAGGTCATGGGCGCATGTGGTAAGGACGGGGAACTGAACCGGCGTACTGTGGTCTCCGATGGTCACGCGAGCGGTGCACAGTCCCTCGACAGCAGGCATGGCACCATCCGCGACGCGCACACGGGACGTTGCAGGCGTAAGGACTTTGCGTAGGCGACGGCGGAGGTCAGCACTCATCACGGAAATATGGGCACCGGTGTCAATAAGGGCGCGCACAGGAACACCGTCAACTGTAACGTCTAGCAGATTGGGTCGAGTCGTCAGTAGAGGGTTTGAGGTCCGGGTCGTTGATGCAGCGTCACCTCCGGGAGCTGCATCACTTAGTTTTCCCGACGAGAGGGGCGGTAGGACGCAGCAGTCGAAACACGAGGCGACTGCGGTGAGCGTGAGCGGCGGGCTAGCGGCGAAGGCGAACGGGAGGACTGTCGTGGAGGTTGATCGGCGGCCTCAGACGTCTCGGATGGGCGGCGGGGTGAAAAGCGGCGAGTGTAGTTTGAACGGTAGTAGGAGGCGTCTCGCGGGGGTGACGTCCAGGGGCTGCGGCAGTGGCGGGCAATGTGGCCGACCCGAGAGCATTGAAAACAGATTGGGCGGTCGTCTGGAGTGCGCCACTCATTCGGATCGCGGTAACGCCGTGGTGAATAATAGGTGGGACGGAAAGGGACTGGAGGTGGTTGCTGTGGGGACGAGTTTCCGATGGCGCACAAAGCCGGAGGGAGGTTGAGGTGGGCGAGTTCTTGCCTCACGACAGCCTGAATAAGCGACACGGAAGGCAGTGGGTCATTAGGTGTGGTCGATGATGTTACCACATGGGCTAGGGCTTCGAGTTCACGGCGAACAATTATTGTCACTGTGTCGGTGACAGGAGGAGACTCTGAGGGCACTTGAGTTTGAAGTCGTTGGTCCTGGCAAGAAGATGTAGCGGCTGTGTTTGGAAGTCGGGAAAACTGTTGAGAAATGCGACGGCTTTTCACTTGTTCGAATCGACGGCACTCCTTGATAATGCTGTCAACAGTTGTGCAGTCTTTGCAAACGAGCAGATGAAAGGCATCGTCAGCAATGCCTTTCAGCACGTGGCCCACCTTGTCGGACTCGGTCATGGTGGCATCGACTTTGTGGCAAAGTGCCAATACGTCCTGTATATAGGCCACGTAACTTTCCGTCGACGACTGCGCACGAGAAGCAAGCTGTTTTTTCGCAGTGGTCTGCCTATCGTCAGGTCTTCCGAAGAGTGCTCGCAATTTCTCTTTGAATATATCCCAACTGGTAAGTTCTTCTTCGTTGGTTTCAAACCATACCCTCGCCGTTCCATTCAGATAGAAAATGACGTTAGCAAGCATTAACGTTTGATCCCACCGGTTATATGCGCTTACTCTTTCGTAAAGGCTTAACCAGTCATCGACATCGGTGCCGTCGTTTCCCGAAAAAGTACCGGGGTCACGGGACGAAGCCATGACCACGAAAGGAGCAGCAGAAGTGGTCGGCGACTCGCTGGGTGGGGCCATGATGGTAGTAGCGCCGGTTTGACGACCGCTTCGGAGCTCCGTGGTACTGGGGACGATACCCGACACGCACCACCAAAGATGTTACGTTGCCCGAAAGGTTAGTCACAAGCAAGGGCGACCGGAGCGCAGAGCGAACAACACAGGAGACACCGAACACTAGCGCGCGCACACCAGTCAGGCACTTCCTTCTCATCGTCTTCTGTGAATATCCGTTGCAATATATTGCTTAAATCCTGCGGTACGCTTTTTCTTTCGTTTGGCGCGTGTTTGGTGGCCGCCTTATCGTCTAACAGGTATTTGGTATAGGTGTCATGGAGCTCTGGTCTATTCATATTGCGAGCAACAATCACTTTGTTCAACCCCGCCGCGATGGTGAAAATGTGGCGTGAATCATTGACATTTCACATTTTGATTTCCTGCTCTGGCAAGAAATGCCTAAGGGGGCTGAATACTTGCAGTTGTTTCTGGTGAAATAGAAACTTGTGATTTGGTCACTGTGCCTTGTACATACACCTCTATATACGTGGATTTGAGGAAAGGAAGTGGGGCAGTATCTGTCTCACATATCTCGTTGGAAGCCCCAACCGCACCGTGAGGGAAGGGAGCAAGGCGGGAGTGCAAGAAGAAAGAGAGAAGGAGGGGCCGTAGTGGAGGGCTCCGGATTAATTTCGACCACCCGAGGATCTTTAATGTGAATTTACATCGCACAGCACACGGGCGCTTTTTGTGTTTTCCCTTCATCGAAGCGCTGGCCGCCGCGGATGGGTTCGAACCTGGTTACTCCTGCTGAGTAGCCGAGCATGCTAACCTCTGAGCCACAACGGCGGCTATCTGCCGGTTGTGGGAAACGTGTTACGAGTGGAGTGCCGCGGATGGAAGCTATTGAAGAGGCGATTTGCAACGGACAGCGCGAAAGTGTGTTGCAGTTTAACCCGAGACGTGATCGGTTGCGGCGATAGCATCGCGCCCTTGTGCAGTGGCCAGCGAAGCTGACCAGTTTGCTCCGCCGCGGGTTTGAAACGCCCTCGTGGCAATATTAATCTATTGAAATCATGCGCGGTAACGGTGTCCGATAAATTACGTTGGTTTTACCCTTCCAGTACTGTGTGAATTGACAATGGAATAGACGCTTCATTTGCAAGCACCGCTCGCCTCTCTTTTATGCGAAGGATACTAGCCGCACAACCGAGCTCTTCCTTGCTGCGCCACGCGCGGCCGCGTAGCTACCACTTGACCTACATCGGCGCACCACGTGATATGACGTCACAACAGCTGTGAAAGCTGGGGCTCAACTTGGGCGCTCGCTTGCCGACGGGCAGCCTCCACCAGCGGCCTAACTCCCGCTCCTTCCGCTAGGGGCGCTGACGTCACAACAGCTGTGAAAGCTGGGGCTCAGCTCGTGCGCTCGCTTGCGGACGCGCAGCCTCCGCCGGCAGTATGCTTCGCATCCTAGGCTTAACCATAAGCTAAGCCAGGCCATTTTTTAGAACTACCGGATATAATTTCCTTAGTTATTGAGCAGCAGAAAGAATGACTTTAAGATTGTATCTGACTGCCTTCTATCGACTTGATGGCGCTGTTTTAACGCGACAGCGTTAAATGCCCCGGAGTCCTCGTCGGCGTTGTGAGGCAGAAATCACGCGCACGGCTCTGGCAGGTGGTTCCCAGAGAGCAACCTAGGAGGCGGATGGGCCACCTAGGTCACGTGACCATGCGGCGTCGTCACAACCTGCCCACCGGATAGTGAGCAAACTACACACTGTGGCAGTTAAATAAATGATTGGTAGCTCGGGGAGAGCAACTAGTATTCCACAAGGCACATCGCTTAACCAGTGCGACAGGAGGGGAATGAGGACTCCCAGGGATCTGTCAGTGTAAAATAGTGAATGGCATTCTGCATATATGGAAATTCGCCCATCTTGCTATCGCCTCGTACTCTTACGGGGGAGTTTAAGTGTCCCCTCTATTTTTTTTTTTACGCGACAGCATGAAAGGACCCGTTCGGCCGGAAGCCCAGCGTTAGCATCATTGACGCTGGAAATTCCTGATTGATCGAGAAGGTAGTGGAGTAGGAAAGCTATTTTGCTTATATTAAAAAGCAAATGTGGTCAGTCGGAATCGAAACCGCCACTGAGGAACGTGCGATAAGTGCGATAAATAGAGGCCTTGTACGAGTACCTCCAACCGCACAGGAGGCAAATTACATGAAAGAACCACATAGCTAATTAGAGTTACTAATTATCGTACCTGAATAATATGGACGATGATGTGCAATAAAACAGTTTATGATTTCACCAAGTCTGTCGACGCCTGCAGAGCGGTGCGCCAGGAGACACCCTAGAGACCGTAGGGACCGTTTAACTATATCGTTACATACTCTTAATGGTGCACTGAAGAGGAATCTGAATTTGTGTTTTTGCCGCGGGAACTCGGCTGATTTCCGTAATTAAATCGAATTAACGTCCGGCTCCCGCCTTTTTTTTTTTAATTCTCTCGCGTACGGTGGGCGGAGTCGACCAACGCGTGGAGCGCCTTTCACCCTGTCCCGAGGCGGCTTGCCGCTCTGCCATCGGCGGAGTAATACGTAGTAGTCCGTAGTAGCAAATAGTCCGTGCGTATTTTTATTTCTGCGGGCTTATTTTGCGGCTATATTATCTGCGAATCAAACTATTTATTCATTGAAACCTAAAAAACAAAATAAAGCGAAAGCAAAGCCTCCACGGAGCTGGCTGAAACGCAGTTCACGCGTTGGTCGACTCCGCCCACCGTACGCGGAGAATTCAAAAAATAAAGGCGGGAGCTGGACGTTAATTCGATTTAATTAGGGAAATCGGCCACAGAGGGCTATAAGTTGCAGTTTCTAAGAATGATAGAAACGTGTAGATCGAGTTCCCGCAGCAAAAAGACAAGTTCAGAATCCTATTCAGTGCACCTTTAAGGTGAAGATAAGTTTCTCGAAGTTTTTTCCTGTCAAGTAAGAATTCTTAATCACGCCGAAATTGCACTCCTGCACTAAAACTGTCGGAAGAGTCACCACTAGTAACGGGAATTGCAGCGACAGAATGGCTTGCCCGTAGAACTGAGGACTCGCGTCTACGTCATTCTGACCAGATTTTGGGGACGTCAGGCCTGTCCGCTCGATGCACAAAGCATAGAGTCCGCTCGATGCACAGATACTCACCATTGTTCCATCGCGGGCGCGCACGCAGCCTCACAGCCACAGAAGCGTCGTCAGCATTTCCGCAATGAGTTCCAGCGCTCTATAGGTCTCCAGCACCCAGCGACGCGGCTGCACAAAAGCGGCACAGCGAAAGAACAAGGGTTTCAATGCCACAACCTAACCATAATCGACGCCCGCGTAGCTCGTAGAAAGTCCGTGGGGCAGCTGCCTTTCCACGGGTCACACTCGAAAGATGCGGGCTCCAACTCTAAATGCGTGCGCTGGGGATGAAACCGCGCTCTCAATGTGCGAAGCGAGGATCTGGCAGTTAAGAGTTGATCGCGAATCACCGCACGTTGGTCCCCAAGCTCGTACAAGGTGTCGTTATGAGACAGCTGGTGAGCGCGGTGGCGAGCTTGTGATACAGTTGGTTTCCCTCGGCGCCGCACTGAACCACCAACAACTGCACGCGAATGACACATCCGTGTTCTTTAAAGCTTTCGATGGTCTCACTGTATACCCAAAAAAGCTGCGGACCACGGTTTCGGTTACACAGGCTGCCGAGGGCGGAGCGCTAATCGCAGAGCACGGCGCTCCTAGGTGATGGAGGCCAATAACTGTCCGCCGCAGAAGCGCAGTTTCTAAGGTGTTTTTCAGAAAAAAAGACATTATTACCTACCTAAGTAGAGGCAATGATATCACTATTGTGGCCACCTCACCACCATCTGTGGCTCCGTTCAAGGCGCACCATTCGTTTGAAGTGCAGCACGAGTCCACTGTCTGTGATGAGCCAGAAGAGATAGCGTTGATCTCGTTTCTAATAGCTACCGGTAATCCACCTACGTGAAGACCTGCGTCGATGACAGCAAGAAGACGCAAGTTCTGCAGCGTAGGTACTGAGTGCAATACGTGCAGGACAGTGATCGCCTTTTCCTCTTCATAAACATCGATGGGCTCTCTTTTCCCAAGGTCTTGGGCGTACCGCAAGCCACCAAAAACAAACACCCTTTTCCACCATCACGCTGCAACCGGCCGAGCGCTTAGCAGACGGGCGTAACCCATGTATTGTCACTACGATCCAACACGACTTCTCTATATCATACTTATGCATGTCTGAAAAGTAAGCGCCCAGGTGTCTGATGCGGCCACCGAATATGTACACCTGATCGTTGTACGCGAAGGCAAAGTGAAGTTTGCGGCCTTTGGGGCGCGCACCTTCCACTCTTCGGCGCACCCACATCAAAGTGGTTGTTTCCAGATAATGCGAGGAATTATCTTACCGGTCGTTGACCTCTATGTTCAACGCCTGGCCACCACAAGCATACAGGCGGGTTCCGACTGCGGACGCCGTGTGGAAGCAGCGGCTAGTCGGTTCCTCTCCACTATCATGGTCAAGATAATATATACGGTGGGAGGACTCCGGGTCCAAAAAACGAAAGATGTACATCTGTTGACCCAGCACGAAAGCAGAGAAGATGCTCGGTATCGCAACTTGGCCACACATTTCCGAGCGGCTCCATTTCATAGCGCGGGTACCGAACCAGTATAAGGCGCCAATCCGTGACCTTATGTCCGAAAAGCTACCCCACATGTAGACGCAGTAGCCGTAGGCGACAACGTAGTGAACGAAAAAGATAAGGGGCTCGTCGCCGAGGTGCAGCTCAGTCAGTGGCACACCCCCTGTCGACTCTGATGAATTTTTATGGCGCTAGATCATCTGTAGCTAAAGAGCGCCATGGCACAAAGTTGCTTTGTCTATTCAACTTGGTGTCACGGACACATCTTCCGAACAATTCACACCAGCCATCGTAGGATGGCTTGTCCAAAATGTATCTGTTGTGCGCAGTGCACTGGAGCGCTCTCGCATCAGTATGAATAAGCTCTCGGGAAGCTTAAAATACAGTCCAGCATGCTGTCTATTGTCTTCGATACGATCTGCACCTGATACGATCACTTACACAATGTTTGACGAATTCTATCGGCTCAGGTTCATGACATAGATACCGATCGGATGCTTCCAGATTGAAACTAGAATGTATATAGCGAATACAGGACCATAACTAGCAGGCTATAAAACCAGTGAACTTTTAAAGCAGCGTCAAAGTGAGGGCACACATGCGGAAATAAGTGATAACTGTTTGGCTTTCTGAAGTCATCGCAAAAGACGCAAGTTCTTTCCGGATAAGAGCTGAAATCGACGCCTACCGCCACATATCTCTATCTACCATCTGCTCTTAAATGTATTACCAGCAGGGGCAGGGCGGAAAACTAAAATTGATCACAAAGCTTCATGCCGAAGTGACGTTAATGCGACTTGCTTGAACAAACCACCAGGCTGGAGTTGAATCGATTTCAGTGAATAATTCTCCGTTCCCTTTGTTATTTAAGAAAAAGTGGCGGCCACGGGCGACATGAATATAAACAAAATACCAGCGACTTTCTTGCTTGCGCGAACATCGAGCACAGAAGGAAGGCGTTCTTTGCGTATAAAAGAAGAGTTTATTACTGCGTCAAGTACTGGCGCCGAAGTTGCATCATCACCGTACCACAAGGCTGGCTTCGCCGAAGGCACTCAGTTTCCTTGAGATGCCGCATCTACCAAGAAGTGATGGCGTACACCATTTCTTTAATCAAGCTCGTCAAGGGGCGTAGATCCAGCCGTGCATCAATTACTGCAAGTAAGCACAGGTTCTTCAGTCTCCGTGCCAAGTGCAACATGTGGAGATCGGTCAGCGCCCGTTGCTCATCAGCAACTTGCCCCTCATCCTGATTGAGTGCCGGCCCAAAGCCAAAACACACTAAACGCTCTTTCACCCATCACTGAGCAGCCATGACCTGGGAGATGGTGGTGAGCCACATGGCTTCACTTCGTTCCAAAGCGACGTCACGGGGTCGTACATGTGTATATCGGCCAAGTAGCCCTGCAGCGAATCGCTGTACCCTCCGAAAATGTACAGTTCTTCGTTATACACGAAGGCTGAATGACCTCGCCGACACACAGGGGGTGCTCCTTGTACCTGTGGGCGTACCCATGAAGAGGTGGTGGTCTCTAGGTACTATAGCGAGTTTTCTATGCGATTTAGGTGGAAAGGGTCTGATCGGCTGCCGCCAAACACATACATGCGGGTCCCAATGGCAGAGGCAGTGTGGAAGGCACTGCGAACGGGCGCTTCTCCGCTGGTGGGGACACGATGCCACTGCAGGGTATCCAAGTCAAGGACCCGCATATATTGCGAATGGTCCAAGACGCCGAATATATACTTGCGGTGACCCACAACACAAGCTGTGTTGCCGTAAATCGATGTCGGCACCTCACCGGCCACCTCTGGGCGGCTGCATGCCATGGTGCTTGTGTCGAAGCAGTAAAGGACACTCGGAGATGGCCGGTTGTGCGGGCCGCCCCACAGATACGCGCAGTGGCCGTACGCTACAACTGTGTGGCGGGAAATGTTAATCGGCCCGCCGTCTGGAAGCTGCGTCTGCACCATATCCCACCGGCGCGACGCGGGGTCGAAGATGAACACGTGGACGAAGTTCCATGCCGCGTGGTAACTGTCGAACGAGTAGACCTTGCCGTTGATGCGTGAAAAGAGAAGTTTATTTTGTTCTGTGTTAACATAAAAAATACAAAACAAAACAGCTGAACTCAATGCTCTGATCAGTCAAGCACATGCGCAGTGACGCAGCACTGAGCACGTCAGTAAGGCAGTAAGAAAGCCGACACTCGACCGCGCGAGGACGATAAAGTATGCCGACCATTTTCGCAAAAACTCAGCCTCGCTCATTGACAGAGCGTCCACGCATGCTTGTTCAAACAGGCGCGTGGGGAGGCGCTGCAATATTGGAAATATTGTTCTTTGCGGACGCCCATTTAAGGAAGCCACTCCACGCTGCCGCCACGAAACGAACATGCCGACACACAAGAGCATAATTTTAAACACTTCGGATGAACTAGTGCGCGCTTCCAGGCGGGTTAAAAATATGCGTGACACTAGTATCCAAAAGGTGCGCGCAACTACACACTCAAACATTGCGTGCTGCAAAATTTCAAGGAGACCGCACTGCGGGCATCGGGCGGAGGGCGCCACGCCCCACGCCGCAAGGCGGTCTCTTGTGGGCAGGACCCGCCAGCCTCGCAGCCAGCCGAAGTCCCTGACATCTGCAGGAAGCGCAGCTGAGGTCAGTTGGCGCCAGCGTGCCCGTCTCGTTTTCTGGAGTTGTTCACGGGTTAGCTATTGCTTCACACATCCTGGACGGCGGGGTTTCATCAACATCCAAATCGGGCAGGCTGGCAGTCAACGACGCCAGTGTGCGACGCACGTTAACGAAAAATGCCGGCGGCTGCTCGGCTGTAGGGCCAACCACGCGTTGTGTAAAAAACACGTTACGCGCTGTACCCAGAAAGTACCCTGTGGGTGACATGCTCTGGAACACCGTTTAGCCGCCCCGTCCACATCCTGCAGAGACACCTGCTTCTGTAAGAAACAAGGCCCGGTCATTCCAGCGATGGTGGCGGTGTCATACGGCTAATATTTGAAGCAGCGATATGGTGATCTGTATTCGCTGCGTCAGCGGACATGGTGCGTCGACGGGTGACTATTTCCGTTAGATTTTGGAATGCTTTTGTAATTTTATGACACTCACACGAATGAATGTTCGAAAAAAAAACATGTACTGCTGCTGTCACCAAGATTAAAAGCGCTAAAAGCCGTTATAAAGTGCGCGTAAGTGGTCAAGTGTTTATTTCAGAGCGAATAACCTTATTGACGCCGCGAGATACGTGGTTAACGCTTTCCAATCGACAATTTCGTTTAGGTGATCGGTCATGCCAGTCGCATTGATAGGGACTGAATATATGGCGGCCCTAAAAGAAACGTGAAATATATATTGCTTAAATCCTGCGGAGCTTTTTTCTTTTCTTTCGCACGTGTTTGGTTGCCGCCTTATCGTCTAGCGGGTGTATAGAATCGGTGTCATGCATTCACTTCGTCAGCAACAACACTTCTGTTTAACCCGCGTCTTTCGGGTCAGCAGGGTTCGATCCCGGCCCCCGGTGGCCGAATTTCGATGGAGGCGAAATTCTAGAGGCCCTTGTACTGTGAGATGTCAGAGCATGTTAAAGACCCCAGGTGGTCGAAATTTCTGGAGCCCTTCACTTCGGCGTCCCGCATAGTATGAGTTGCAAACCACCAACCTGGCCGCGATGATGACAATGTGGAGTGAATGGTCGAGATTTTATGACACTCACACGAATGAATGTTCGAATCAGGACATGTACTCTTGCAGCTACCAAGATTAAAAGCGCTAAAAGCCGTTATAAAGTGCACATAAGTGGTCAGGAGGGCTCTTCTTCCATTACGGGTTTGTTTCAGAGCGAATTACTTTCTTGACGCCAAGAGATATGTGTCTAACGCTTTCCAATTGAGAATTTTGTTCAGTTGATCGGTCATGCCAGTCGCATTGATTGGGATTGAATATCTGGCGGCCTTAAAAAGAAACGTGAAATATATATTGCTTAAATCCCGCGGTACTTTTTTCTTTCGTATCGAGCACGCTTTGTTGCTGCCTTATCGTCTAGCAGGTGCTTGGTATAGGTGTCATGCAGCTCTGGTCTATTCACATCGCGAGCAACAACCACTTTGTTCAACCTTGCCGTGATGGTCAAAATGTGGTGTGAATCGTTGGCATTTCACATGTTGATTTCCTGCTCTGGCAAGAAATGCCTAAGGGGGCTGACTACCTGCGGCTGTTTTCGGTGAAATAGAAAGTTGTGATTTGGTCACTGTGCCTTCTATGTATACTTCTAAATACGGGGTTATGAGGAAAGGAAGTTGTGTTACATCTTTCTCACATATCTCGGTGGAAGCCCCAACTGCACCGTGTGGGAAGGGAGGAATTCGGGAGTGAAAGAAGAAAGAGAGGAGGGGCCGTAGTGGAGGGCTCCGGAATAATTTCGACCACCCGGGTATCTTTAACGTGGATTTACATCGCACTGCACACGGGCGTTTTTTGTGTTTTCCCTTCATCAAAGCGCAGGCCGCCGCGTCTCGATTCGCACCCGGTTACTCCTGCTGAGTAGCCGATCACGCTAACCTCTGAGCCACCGCGGCGTTAACTACCGGTTGTGGGAAACGTGTTACGAGCGGAGCGCCGCGGGTGGAAGTTGTTGAAGAGGCGATTTGCAACGCACAGCGCGAAAGTGTGTTGCAGTTTAACCCGAGACGTAATCGGTTGCGGCGATAGCATCGCGCCCTCGTGCAGTGGCCAGCGAAGCTGACCTGTTTGCTCCGCCGCGGGTTCGAAACGCCCTCGTGGCAATATTAATCTATTGAAATCATGCGCAGTAACGGTGTCCGATAAATTACGTTGGTTTTACCCTTCCGGTATTGTGTGAATTGACAATGGAATAGACGCTTCATTTGCAAACAACGCTCGCCCCTCTTTTTTGAACTACCGGCCATAATTTCTTTAGTTATTGAGCAGCAGACGGAAGAACGCTAACACTGTATCTGACTGCCTTCTATCGACTTGATAGCGCTGTTTTAACGCGCTATCAACGCGCCGAAGTCCTCGTCGGCGTTGTGAGCGAGAGAACACGGGCATGGCTCTGGCAGGTGGTTCCCAGAGAGCAGCCCAGGAGGCGGATGGGCCGCCTTGGTCACGTGTCCTTGCTACGTCATCCCAACCTACCCATCAGATAGTGAGCAAACTACACACTGTGGTAGTTAAATAAATGATTGGTAGCTCGGGAAGCGCAACCTGGGTCCCACAAGGCCCATCGCTTAACCCCCGCACCAGTGCGACAGGAGGGGTGTGAGGACTCCCAAGGATCTATCAGTGTGAAATAGTGAATGGCCTGCATATACGGGAATTAACCCATCATGCTATCGCGTCGTACTCTTAATGCGCAGTTGAAGTGTCCCCTCCAATTTTAATTTTTTTTATGCGACAGCATTAAAGGTCGCGTTCGGCCGGAAACCCATCGTCAGCGTCGTTGACACTGCAATATCCTGATTGGTCGAGAAGGTAGTGGAGTAGGAAAGTTATTTTGGTGATAATAGAAAGCAAATGTTGTCATTCGGAATCGAAACGGCCACTGAGGAACGTGCGTTAAGTGGGATAGATATAGGCCTTGTACGAGTACGTCGCATCGCACAGCAGTCAAATGACATGAGAGGACCACATAGCTAATGAGGGTCAATAAATATAGGCACTAATTAATGTGGACGATGATGTGCAATAAAACAGTTTATGATTTCAACAAGTGTGTCGATGTCTGCAAAACACTGCGCCAGGGGACACCGTAGCGACCGTACGGACACTTTAACGTTCTATTAAGGTGAACTGAAGTTTCCCCGTTTTTTTGCTGTCAATTAACAATCCTTAATCATGCCGAATATGCAATGCTAGATTAAAACTAAAGGAGTAGTTACCACCGGTAATGTGAATTGCAGCGAGGCATTGGCTAGCACGCAGATCTGGGGACTCGTGTCTACTTCACTCTGCCCAGATATTGGGGCCAGTGCCATGGTCCTATGCGCCTTGGGCACATGCGCGTAATATGAGGGCTGCATGGTGGCCCAGAGGCCTTGAACGGTCCAAACTCGCTTGCATAATAAAGTTTTCAATCCATCATGGGGGCGCAAGCATTTGGACGTCCGGATTTGAGGGGTCCTGTCGCGTAGCGCGTTTGAGGTCGGCTTTCCGTTTCCGTTGACCCCTTTTCCAACGGCCGCATGTTAGCTGGCTTTGGCCTCCCCCTGATGTCAAGTGGCCCAAGCCCGAACCTGCCTCCTGCCTCCATCCACGGCTGCCCAATGCTGATGTTAGCGTTTCTTTGGGACCTCAGCCGCCCGTCTATGCAGGTCTTCTTAGACACCGCGCTTGTGTTTGCAATCTTACGAGCGCAGCAAATCTTGGGTGTGCGCAGGGCCTACAGTTCCGTGGCTTCTGAAACAAACACAAAATGCCTTTGCTACTCAAGAGGTTCAATATTACTATCGCTTCACGCCATCATATCGAACGATGCACTATAGGCTGTAGCGAAGAAAAATGTGTCTCGGTGTCATACACGCCTGCGCCACCCAATGCGTAGCGTCCTCGCTGCTCTCCTCGTGTCCCCTCTTTCCCTGCGCAACCTTTCTCACACGCTTTCCCTCTCTCTTCTTCGCGTAAGCCCAGGAACAGTTGTTATATCGTCATGACAGCAAAGGGTGCGTTAGAAGCTTTCTCACTAAAATCAACACAGGCTTCCAGAAAAAAAATAAAAACGCCTACCATACCTTTTCTTACCCAGTGCTTGCCCGACAGCAGGAAGGAAAAACTAACGCCCGGTTTTATTGCTGAGAAGATTCGTCACCACTGGACGATGTGGATCGTGCTGCTGAACGGCGTTCCAGAACTCGTCAACGACATGCTGTCGCCATCAAAGGAAAGGTCTACTCGTTCCACCCGTTCTACAACTACCACGATGACAGGGATGAAATCTTAGGCATCCGCTTAGGCGTATACATCTTCCACCCTGCAACGTGCAGGTGGGGTGTGCCGCTGACTGACCTGCACCTTGAAGGCGAGCCCATTAACTTTAGCGGCCACAGCGTTGTCACCTACGGTGACTGTGCCTACATGTGGGGGAGTTCCTCGGACATAAGGTCACGAATTGGCGGCTTATACCGGTTGTATACCCTCGCTTTCACATGGAGCCGCCCGGAAATGTTCCGCCAAATGCGGACACTGAGCATCTTCTTCTCTGCTTGTGTGCTGTGTGAACGGATGCACATCTTTGATTTCTTGGACCCGGAATCCTCACACCGTGTATATTATCTTGACCTTGAGAGCCTGACGTGGCATAGCGCTCCGACCAGTGCAGAGGCCCGGTTAGCCGCTGGTTGCACACGGCGTCCGCAGTCGGAACCCGAATGTATGTTTGGGGTGGCCAGGCGTTGGACACAGAGGTCAACGAGTTTAAACTATTACTGTTAGCATCCCTCGGGGTTGAGAGGTGTGTAGCTCACCGCGAGTAATATCGTATCAATATTTAGAACTTCGAAAACAAGGTTACCCTCGGCGCAGTGACGTGACAAATTTTGGCTATTTCGACGGGTTACTGGTACTGGATCTGTTGCTTTGCCTCCGGGCTTTTCGAAAGTGCATGTATTTTGGCGCGGTGTGAGCAAAATTTGTTGGGCCGTGGGTAACTGCGTTTTGTAAATTCTAAAAATTGATATCGACATTTATTAACGTGAACTATGTGCCTTTCAATTAATAGCGACTAGCACTAAGAGAAAAAAAATGGCGGCGGATTATCTTTGGTTAAGCCTGGTAGGTTGCGAAAGCAGGTGTTTTACACTGCATATGCAGCGCCTCTAGTGGGAAGAGCGCGGCGCGCCGTGCCAGGCGGCCGCCGTTACCCGACGAGCCGAGGTGTAGCCCGTCTCTCGCTCCTGGTATGACGCCATGCTGTGACATCGCTAGACATGGTATGACGTCAGAGGCCAATCTAAAGGTCAAACGTGACAGGTGGCCGCCGCTACGCGAAAGGCCGTTCTTAGGAGTAGTATGGCTTTCGCAATAAAAATTGGCAGTGGTTTAGCTCTGGTTAAACCGGGTAAATTGCGTTAGCAACGGTGCGCGCGTTCTTCTGGTGATTCTTCGGCGCGTTGCCTTCGGCTGGCAGAACTGCGGCGTTCCTGAGCAGTCAGGTGTTGAGATTCATAGGTGACCGATGACCTGGAACAACTCTGCGAGGTAGAACGGTGTCGCCGAGCTGCATCCTTAGCACGACGCTTTGCAAGACGTTCTTCAAGCTGTTCTGGCGTCTCTTGCGCACGTTGTCGCTTTCTCGCTTCTTCCTGTCGCTGCCACTTCTCCTTAGAGGACTGCATAGCAAAGCATTCACGCCAAGGCAAGCGTGCATTTATAGACGCTCTACAGCTCGGGAGCATGGGCGCCGCCATATTTGGTCACGTGACCATTCCGCCACGCTGCCAGAGAGTCCACAGAACGCCATCGCCCGTTCTGCTGTACGCCTTCTCGTTGGCTAATTGGTTTTTGAGGAAAGGAAATGTATCTGTATCACATATGTCGGTGGACACCTGAACCTTGCCGTAACGAGAATGGAGGAAGATTGGAGTGAACGAAGACACTGTATTCAGTAGACGCGCCTTTGTTGATTCGAAACCATGCAGCTGGCATAGCGCAGTGGTTAG
This sequence comes from Amblyomma mixtum, assembly GCF_055824585.1. Taxonomy (NCBI): domain Eukaryota; kingdom Metazoa; phylum Arthropoda; class Arachnida; order Ixodida; family Ixodidae; genus Amblyomma; species Amblyomma mixtum. The sequence goes on along the minus strand of NC_143014.1, from coordinate 386,062,328 downwards.
CGTGCTCGTCTCGCACTCCGGAGACCCTGGTTCTATTCCCCAACTCGACCGGTTTCCTACTCGGTGGTATTTATATATGTGGTCTGATTAGAAATTAAGGTAATTGCTTAACCGATATCATTCGAATGCCATCGATGCACTGCGCGCCAATGCTGCTAATGCCGGCTTTGAAGGCCAGAAGTGGTGGACCTCCTAGTGGCGCCATCGGTCGTATACCGAGCAAACTACTCGGCGCCGCGGGCCGCGCGGCGTGCCGATGATGCTGCCATCTGGCGGAGCGCGGCTGAAGCAACGTTGTTCAATGTCATCCATCCCTACCGACCCGGGCTACGCGTGGAGGCCAAACCTACAGTAGTATTTCTAACACAATAAAATTAACTAGTCAATTTCAGCTATGCCACTAGTCAATTTCAGCTATGCTGGTTAGCACATTTTAGCTGTATTCGGACAGTCTACAGCGCTGAGAATGCTAAGCCGTAGAGACCACTCCTACTGAAAAAGGCCGGTTTTAAAAATTGCGGAACAACTTCGGTTATTCACCCGGAATACCCCTAACATGGTGATGGAACACATTCAGGAGAATTTAACATGGCCACCGCTTTCCTTTTTTGTTTTTATGGGAATAAAGATTACAATTTGGATTTCGTCGTGTATGGAATTTTTTTCTTTCTCTCGAATTCACTCATGCAGAACAGAGGAAACTCATCAGACTTGACTCCAACATCATTACATAGTAATTTGGATTGCATGTAGATGGTTTCGCGTCAAAACAAAAACCCCAGTTGAAAGTAAAGGTGGTAATGGGTGCCGATTTTGGGCTTCGACTGGAATTGTGGGCATGGTAGAAAAGTTATTTCTTGACAGTCTCCAATGAAAGAAAAAACAACTTTTGTTCCTGCGCAGCTTCCGGAAGTAACTCTTTGCCCAGACGTTATTATTTGATCGTTTCAACAGGTTTGAACCCAGGAATGCATTTAACGAATGCTTTTGCTACTTGAAAGTTTTTTTTTCAACTTACATAATGCTGATGGATGTCATGGCAAGAAGGCTGTAAGAAAAGCTTGAGAAGGCCAGGACACTAGTGAATGGCAAAACAGGAGTGCACAGATGAGGCTGAATAACATACAAATTCAGATAATAAATATCATGAGCATTGGCACCCGAAAGAAAAGGAACAGCAGAACCTGTTATGGAGAAAAGCTGTTTTATAAACACTTTTATAAAGAGGTGAGCCTCAGAAGTGAATGTCAAATAAATAAACTAATGTGAAATAAATACTGCACAATATATAGCAGCGACTCTATATAAATACATAATATTCCATTGTCTGCATTCGTACAAAATACTGCATCCAACGTCTTTAAAGTGAGCATGTCGACATAAGGTAGTTGAAAAAATGACTTGGAGGAAAAGCAACAGCAATGAGGCTGCATCCGTGTCGTGGTGCGGAATCGAGCAGCCTAACGTTCTGCAGGCAATATGATAAATTGGTTAACCATTAGTGATGTTACTGTTGAACATGTCAGGTAGCGCTCTAGGAGATTACGTACTGAAGTACAGGCGGCAACTATCTAATTTATTGAATATATCTGCTGCGTTATGCGCCATCTACAGCCTAAATCAAGCCATGCGAAGGCGTTGCATAACCAACTTCGCATAAATTGGCGTTTGACGCGTATTATTTCTCCCTTCCGGGCCTGATAGGTGATTGAAAATGTTTCGTAATTGCCTTTCCTCTATATTAGCCTGTAGAGCAAACGGTATTTGTAAAGACGTTCGATACTTTTGTTTTGTGTGAAAGAACAGGTCTTTAGCTGGGTGCATGTTGACACGTTGGAAGAAGAGCGAACTGCTTTTAATGCTATAGTGGTAAGGGTACCGTTCAGCGGAAAACTCCGCGTAGTTGGCGTCTTCACTGGTGTGCGCGGAAAACCGGATTGGTCAAGAGGGTGCTGACGGAATACGTGGAGCCGTGGAATCAAAAGTGATAAAAAACTGCAAAACTAATGAACAGAAGGTGGAAACAAGACTCTATTGTCATTGGACGTCTAAGTATAGAAAGCAATTCAGTTGCGCTGCAAGCAAATTTTGGGGCAATTGGTCGTGAATCGAACGTTTGACCTGTCGGTAGCGAGTCTGGCGCGCTTTCCCAAGACCAGGCAAGCTTGTTTTTTTAACATGACACTTAAACCATTTTGGAAATAAATGTTTCATTTATAAATTATTTACAAAGAACTCAGCTAGCGGCTGCACTCCACAACCATGACAAAAGACAACACAACTAAAAGAGCTAGGCAGACTTTTTATTTTGGATGAAATGAAAACATGCCAGACATGATCTTTTTATTAAACATGGTATTTATTACATTCATTCAATGTTCTACGTCTATGAACTGTGTGCCATTCTTTCGAAAAAAAAATTTAGTATTAACACGACGCGTTCAAGTCACCAAAGATTGGAAAAGAGACGATGGAGAGAGCACACGACTAACGCATCATAATACGATAAACCTAATCAAGAAGCAATAGAATAGAGACATTGAAGAGCATATTAGTAAGAGCGAGTGCCACTAGGGTTTGAACACATTGTGGGGTTACACTTCCTTTATTTCAACAATCATCATTCTGAAGTGACCTTTTGCAGAAACAGGATTCGCATTGTCAGTATATCATGAGCGCTTTCCAGAAGTCGAGTAGCTCAGTTAAAAAGAACAAAGGGTCATTAGCAAATGAAAGACCAGTGTGATATCGTACAGAATGCGGTGTCTAAACTTCTTTTGCAATGTCTGTTGTATGATATCACAGAAGACTAGTAAGTCTTGATTGATGAAACAATGCTTAATTGTTTCCGGAGCGTCGCAGAGTGGGGGAGAGGGGGGGGCATTATAAAGGTGGAAATTTGCCGTTGACACAAAAATTTCCCTTTGATCCAATCACGCTTTAGCGGGTAATGTGTCAGTAATGTGTGAAAAAAACTCACTCTTTTTTCTATACACCTTGCTCCATTAAATAAACTACGCAGCGTGGTACATGGACGGAGAGAAGAGCATAAAAACTAAATCTTTCTACAACGATTTTCTCTATACTGAAAACCGAAAATCATGGGAGAAAAAAATAAGTAGGAAACGAACAGGTAAGTACAACCGCCTGCTTAAGCCCGACAAAAAGGGGCTATCAGAAACATTTTAAGACGCAGGAATCTTCGGCAAAACATAAACTAACTTGACTTGCAAGAATGCACGCACTATTGGGCGTGGAATGTCGAGTAAAAGCATGAAACGCGAAACTACCTATCCGACATACAGGTAAATAAACCAAGACCACCTGCGTTTACAGACCAGCGCAGATAATCAGATCAGACAAATTTAAAATAAGAATCTCACATAAAGGAGCGAAAATTTTTGAAAACCTGGATATAAAGTACTGTGCAATAAATACTTTCGCGTACATAAGAAATTTTAGGGCGAGAGACAGGTTTCAGGCGGTCACCGTGCCAAGAATCGAGATACCGTAAGGGACACAAGTATGATAAGAGTGCTGAAGAGTTTGCACGCGGTAGTTTCCAGTAATGTGCCCTCTTATTACGGACCCTCAAAGAGACCCCAAGGTGCTTGAGTAGCCTAGGTGTACACGCCACACCAGCATATTCAGATATAAAATAGGATATATTAGATATGAAAATGGAAACAAGCACGATGGGTGGGTAATAACAAAAAACACGCGGATGAGCGAAAAGACGAAACAGGGTGACGGAGTCAAAACATAGCCTCAAATAGTTACAGACAGGCACGGAGGGAAAAAAAACGCGTGATAAGTAGCGAAAAGGTTTCCAATCGGCTTGCCAGGACAACAATTTTATAGCGCAGAAGTGAAATATACGGCGTACTGAGACACTTCTCACCAGTATTAATATCGTGAAACGCTTCTGCGACCACCCTCTTTTGTGTTGTGTTCAGTTCTGAACAAAATGTCGTTTCCAAATGTATGTTTACAAGAAACCTTTTCATACCGTGACGCTTATATTTTAATCGCTTACGAAGATTTGTTGAGTGACCTCCGGGATTATTCTCTATTTGCAGCCTGTGTTCACATGCCCCTTCATTAAAACATGTACCAGTCACTCCAATGTAGAACCTGTTGGAAGTGAGGGGAACTTTCTGCGCGACCCCTGAAACACACTTGTGAACTTCTTATCATGTTTCTTGGTACACTGCGGGCTATTCTTCTTTACATTAATCACAAACGTGCACATACTGCGAAGTATACACAGCGGACAGAAAACAATCTCAAATCAAATCTAATCAAATCAAATCTAATGCAGTTTATTTCCGTCAGAAAGAAATCAATGGAGGAGGCTCGAGCAAAAAGTGAAACATGTTCGCTTGATTGCGCTCGAGCAACCTTTTACATGACATGCAGTGACGACAAACAGGTGGATATTATATAAAACATACTTGTGCAGTATGGAAATATGGAACAAAGCAAACAAAACGTACAAGGTTAAACAATGTTGAGTGGTTTTGCAATGCTTTGTTGACCGCTTGAAGGCTTGCCACTTTTTTAATGCTACGTGAAACGCGATGAATGCAGCGCATAAGCTCCACCGCTTCTTTCTTGACGGTCTCTTTCTGCTCGGTACGGAACGGAAGGGCTACTGTTGCTGATAGTAATTTTTTTTTTTGTATGATCATAAGAATTTTTCTAGGGCGTTCCTGGCCATGTTTTCTTTTCTTATTCTGTTTTTCCCTTTCACCCATACACCCGTTTTATGTTGTTACCTTCCCATCATGCTTGCTTCCATTTTCGCCTGTCATATAATATTTTCGTACTCCATCGCCTCCTTTACTCCGGTTGGTCGTCCTTTCTAAATCGGCCAACCACGCAGGCTATCACGATTTATTCTCGCACCTTCGCCTTTACTGTTGATTGTGTTGAATTTTTTATGGCGCTAGTTCATCTGTGCCTAAATAGCCCCATGGCACAAAGTTGCTTTGTCTATTCAAGTTGGTGTGACAGACACATCTTCCGAACATTTCACACCAGCCATCGTGGGATGGCTTGTCGAGAATGTATCTGGCGTGCGCAGTGCACTGGAGCGCTCTCGCATCAGTATAAATAAGCTGCAAGGAAGCTTCAGATACAATCCAGCATGCTGTCGACTGCCTTCAATATGATCTGCACCAAATACGATCAGTTACACAAGCTTTGACGCATTCTATCAGCTCAGGTTGAAGACACAGATACCGATCGGATGCTTCCAGATCGAAATTAGAATTTATATAGGAAAAAAAGAACCATAACTAGAAGGCTATAAAATCAGAGAACCTTTAAAGCAGCGTAAAAGTGAAAGCAGACATGCGGAAAAATAAGTGATAACTGTTTGGCTTTCTAAAGTCATCGCAAAAGACGCAAGTTGTTTCCGGACAAGAGCTGAAATCGCCGCCTACCGGTCACATATCTCTATCCTCCATCTGCTTTGAAAAGGATCATTCAGCAGTGGCTACGCGGCTAACTAGAATTTAACACGGGCTTCATACCGAAGTGGTGTTAATGCGACTTGCTTGAAGAAACCACCGGGCTAGAGCTGAATCGATTTCAGTGAATAGCTCTTCCTTCAGAAAAATTTTTCCCTTTATTATTACGACAACGTGGCGGCCCCGAGCGACATGAATATAAACAAAACACTAGCGACTTCCTTGCTTGCGCGAAAATCGATGCACTGAAGGAAGGCGTTCTTTGCGTATAAAAGAAGTGATTATTTCTGTGTCAAGTAGCTGCGCCGAAGTTGCATCATCACCGTACCAGCAAGCTGGCTTCGCCGAAGGAACTCAGTTTGCTTGAGATGCAGCATCTGCCATCGACTACGATGGGTGAGAAGTGATAGCGTAGACCATTTCTCTAATGAAGGGTGGTAAGGGGCGTAGGTCCAGCCGTGCATCAATCACTGCAAGTAAGCACAGGTTCTGCAGTGTCGGTGCTAAGTGCAACACGTGGAGATCCGTCAGCGCCCTTCGCTCCTCTGCAACCTGCCTGTCATCCTGGTTGTGTGCCGGCCCAAAGCCGCCGAAGATAAACACTCTTTCACCCATCACTGAGCAGCCATGCCAGTACCTGGGAGATGGTGGTGAGCCATTGGGCTTCACTTCTCTCCAACGCGATGTCACGGGGTCGTACTTGTGCATATCTGCTAAGAAGGTCTTCAGCACATCGCTGTACCCTCCGAAAATGTACAGCTTTAACGTTGAACACGAAGGCTGAATGTCCTCGCCGATACACAGGGGGAACGCCTTGAACCTCTGGGCGCCCCCAAGAAGAGGTGGTCGTTTCAAAATAGTATAGGGTGTGGGAACGGTCTGTTGCGCTGCCGCCGAACACGTATATGAGGCTCCCGATGGCAGACGCACTGTGGCAGGCATGTAGAACCGGAGCCTCTCCGCTGGTGGGGACACGATACCACTGTAGGGTATCCAAGTCAAGGACCCGCATATATGGCGAAGGATCCCAGTAACTTAAGATATACTTGCGGTTACCCACAGCACAAGCTGTGCTGCCGTGAATCGATGACGGCACCTCACCGGACACCGCCAGACGGCTGCATGTCATCGAGTTGGGGTCGAAGCGATAAAGAACACTTGGAAATGGCCAGTTGGGCGGGCCGCCCCACAGATACGCGCAATGGCCGTACGCTACAACTGTGGGGAGGGAAATGGTAATCGGCCCGGCGTCGGGAAGTTGCGTCTGCACCACATCCCATCGGTGCGATGCGGGGTCGAAGATGAACACGTGAACCAAGTTCCATGCCATCTGGCAACTGTCGAACGAGTAGACCCTGTCGTTGATGCGTACAGCCCTGTGGGTGACATGCTCTGGAACGCCGTTTAGCCGCACCGTCCACATCCTGCAGAGACACCTGATTCAATAAGACACAAGGGCCGGTCATTCCAGCGATGGTGGCGGCATCATGCGGCTTTTTTCTGATGCAGCGATATGGTGATCGGTATTCGTGGCGTGAGCGGACGTAGTGCGTCGAAGGGTGACTATTTCCGTTAGATTTTGGAATATGTTTGTCATTTTATGACACTCACACGAATAAGTGCTCGAAAAAGGACATGTACTCTTGCTGTTACCAAGATTAAAAGCGCTTAGCCGTTACAAAGTGGGCATAAGTGGTCAGGAGGGCTCTTCCGCCATTACGGGTTTGTTTCAGAGCGAATTACTTTCTTGACGCCACGAGATATGTGGTTAACGTTTTAAAATCGAGAATTTTTTGTAGTTGATCGGTCATGCCAGTCGCATTGATAGGGATTGAATATCTGGCGGCCTTAAAAATAAACGTGAAATATATATTGCCTAAATCCTGCGGTACTTTTTTCTTTCGTTTCGCGCATGTTTTGTTGCCGCCTTATCGTCTACCAGGTGCTTGGTATAGGTGTCATGCAGCTCTGGTCTATTCACATCGCGAGCAACAATGACTTTGTTCCAGAACGGCATTCCAGAACTCGTCATCGACATGCTGTCGCCATCAAAGGAAAGGTCTACTCGTTCGACCCGTTCTACAACTACCACGATGACAGCGATCAAACCTTAGGCATCCGCTTAGGCGTATACATCTTCCACCCTGCAACGTGAAGGTGGGGTGTGCCGCTGTCTGTGCTGCACCCCGAAGGCGAGCCCATTAACTTTAGCGACCACAGCGTTGTCGCCTACGGTGACTGTGCCTACATGTGGATGAACTCCTCGGACATAAGGTCACGGATTGGCGGATTATACCGGTTGTATACCCTCGCTATGGCATGGAGCCGCCCGGAAATGTGCGGCCAAATGCCGACACTGAGCGTCATCTTCCCTGCTTGTGTGCTGTGTCAACGGATGTACATGTTTGATTTCTTGGGCCCGGAATCCTCACACCGTGTATATTATCTTGACCTTGAGAACCTGACGCGGCATAGAGCTCCGACCAGTGCAGAGGCCCCGGCTAGCCGCTGCTTCCACACGGTGTCCGCAGTCGGAACCCGAATGTATGTTAGGGGTGGCGAGGCGTTCAACATAGAGGTCAACGACTTTCCAACTATTACTGTTAGCCTCCTTCTGTGTTGAAAGGTGTGCAGCTCACCGCGAGTAATATCTTATCAATATTTAGAATTTCGAATACAAAGTTACCCACGGCGACGTGGCGTAACAAATTTTGGCTGTTTCGACGGGTTACTTGTTTTGGATCTGTTGCATTGCCTGCGAGCTTTTCGAAAGCGCACGTATTTTGGCGCGGTGTGAGCAAAATTTGTTGGGCTGTGGGTAACTGCGGTTGGAAATTCTAAAAACTGATATGGACATTATTTAAAGTGAATTACGTGGCTTTCAATTAATACAGACTAGCACTAAAAGATAAAAAAATTGGCGGGGGCTTATCTTTGGTTAAGCCTGGTAGGTTGCGAAAGCAGGTGTTTTTATGCTGCATATGCAGCGCCTCTAGTGCGAAGAGCGCGGCGCGCCGTGCCAAGCGGCCGCCGCTACCCGACGAACCGAGTTGGTAGCCCGGCTCTCGCTCCTGGTATGACGTCACGCCATAACGTCACTAGCGCCTCTAGCGGGAGGAGCGCGGCGCGCAGTGCCAAGCGGCCGCCGTTGCTCGACGAGCCGAGTTGGTAGCCCGGCTCTCGCTCCTGGTATGACGTCACGCCATAACGTCACTAGCGCCTCTAGCGGGAGGAGCGCCGCGCGCCGTGCCAAGCGGCCGCCGTTGCCCGACGAGCCGAGTTGGTAGCCCGGCTCTCGCTCCTGGTATGACGTCACGCCATAATGTCACTAGCGCCTCTAGCGGGAGGAACGCGGCGCGCCGTGCCAAGCGGCCGCCGTTACCCGACGAGCCGAGTTGTAGCCCCTCTCTCGCTCCTGGTATGACGTCACGTTGTGACATCACTAAGCGTGGTATGACGTCAGGGTCCTTCTAATGGTCAAACCTGACACGTGGCCGTTGCTACACGAATGGCCGTTCTTGGGAGTAGTATTGCTTTCGCAATAAAAATTGGCAGTTGTTTAGCTCTGGATAAACCGGGTAAATTGCGTTAGCAATAGTGCGCGCGTTCTTCTGGTGGTTCTTCGGCGCGTTGCCAACGGCTGGTAGCATTGCGGCGTTCCTGAACAGTAAGGTGTTGAGATTCATCGGTGAGCGATGACATGGAACAGCTATGCGAGGTAGAACGTTGTCGCCGAGCTCTATCCTTAGCACGACGCTGTGCACGACGTTCTTCAAGCTGTTTTGGCTTCTCTTGTGCACATGCTCGCTTCCTCTCTTCTTCCTGTCGCTGCCCCTTCTCAGAGGACTGCATAGCAAAGCATTCACGCCAAGGCAAGCGTGCATTTATAGACGCTTTACAGCGCGGGAGCATGGGCGCCGCCATATTTGGTCACGTTACCATTCCTCCACGCTGCCAGGGAGTCCACAAAATGCCATCGCGCGTTCGGCTGTACGCCTTGCTCGTCGGTTCATTGGTTTTTAGAAAGGAAACGTATCTGTGTCGCATATCTCAGTGGACACCTGAACCTCGCCGTAACGAGAAGGGATGAAGATGGGAGTGAACGAAGACATCGTATTCATTTGATGCGCCTTTGTTCATTCGAAACCATCCAGCTGACATGGCGGAGTGGTTAGCGTGCTCGTCTCGCACTCCGGAGACCCTGGTTCTGTTCCCCAACTCGACCAGTTTCCTTCTCTGTGTTATTTATTTATGTGGTCTGATTAGAAATTAAGCTAATTGCTTAACCGATTTTTTCTTGCCGCGCTCAGTTTATGTAATGAAAGCTGGAATAAAGTGATTGATTGATTGATTGATTGATTGATTGATCGATCGATCGATATCATTCGAATGCCATCGATGCACTGCGCGCCAATGCTGCTAACGCCGGCTTCGAAGGCCAGAAGTGGCGGACCTCCTAGTGGCGCCATCTGTCGTAGACAGAGCAAACCACTCGGCGCCGCTGCCGCGTGGCGTGTCCACGGTGCTGCCATCTGGCGGAGCGCGGCTGAAGCAACGCTGTTCAAGATCATCCGTCCCTACCGACCCGGGCTACGCGACAAGGCGAAACCTACAGTAGTTTTGCTAACGCAATAAAATTAACTTGTCAATTTCAGCTATGGTACTAGTCAATTTCAGCTATGCTGGTTAGCCAATTTTAGCTGCATTCGGACAGGCTACAGCGCTGATAATGCTAAGCCGTAAAGACCACTCCTACTCAAAAAGGCCGCTTAAACATCCGGCATACGCCTAAAATAGTGGCAGAGCACATTCAAAAGACTTCAACATGCGCAACGCTTTCCTTTTTGTTTTTATGGGAATAAAGATTACAATTTGGATTTCGTCGTGTATGGAACTTTGTTCTGCCTTTCAAAATCACTCATTCAGAACAGAAGAAAGTCAATCACTCAACTAGGGAGGGCTGGAAGGCGGCCCTGTCCACCTCGGAACTGGAGGCCCAGCAGGCCCTGGTTCAGAGAGCACAGGAAGCGGCGGCAGCCAATGTCGTCCCGGAACAGGGACTGCCACCCAGGTCAACGTCCATCCACAGCTTGCCTTCCCAATTCAATACAGTGCTACAATAAATGTTTTCTCCTCCTCCTCAACACGCTTCACTCCAACATCATTACAGAGTGATTTGGATTGCAGGTAGATATTTTCATGTCAAAACGAAAGCCACAGTTAAAAGTGAAAGTGGTTAATGGTTGGGGATTTTGGGTTTCGTCTGGAATTTTTGGCACGGTAGAAAAGTTATTTCTTCACGCTCCCCAATAAAAAAAATTATTCCTGCGTAGCGTTATTATTTTAACGTTTCAACACGTTTGAATCCAGGAATGCATTTAACGATGGCTTTTGCTAATTTACAGTTTTCTTTTTTTTCAAATTACACAATGTTGATGGATACCCTGGCAATACGGCAGCAACAAAAGCCTGACAAGGAGAGAAGACTAGCGAATGCCAGAACATGAGTGCACAGATGAGGCTGAATAGCATAGAAATTAACGTAATCAATAGCATGAAGATTGGAATCCGAATGGGAAGGTAAAGCAGTACCTATTTATAAATGCATTAAACCTGCTTTATAATCACTTTTGCAAAGAGGTGCACAAAAGAAGTGAATTTCAAAAACTAAACAAATGTCAAATAAATACTGCATACAATATAGCAGCGACTCTCTATATGAATACATAATATTCTATAGTCTGCACTAGTACAACACACTGCATTAAACGTCTCTGAAAGGAGCATGTCGGCATAAGTTAGTTAAAAACAATGTCTTGGATGTAAATATACAAGGCAATGAGGATTCAACTGTGTCGCGGCGCGGAATCGAGCAGCTTAACGTTCTGCAGGCAACATGGTTCATTGGTTAACCATTAGTGATGTTAGAGTTGAACATGTCTTGCAGCACTCCTGGAGATTACGTACTGCAGTACAGGCGGCAACTATAATTTATTTAATATATCTGGTGCGTTGTGCTCCCTCCTGAGTGTTTCGCGCATGCGCAGTAGCGCTCCCGCTAGCTCGCTGAGCGGAGCGAGCCCACAAACCCGGTCAGGTAAAACTCTCTTCGCTCTGCCAGGCCTGAGTGGTTATTGAAAATTTTTCGTGCTTGCCTTTCCTCTATATTAGCCGGTAGATTAAACGTTATTTGCAAAGACTGTCGATATTTTTATTCTATGCGAAGTAACAATTCTTTAGCTGGGTGCAGGTTTGGCATGTTGGAAGAACATAGAACCACTTTTAACGCTGGAGTGGTAAGGGTGCCCTTCAGCTGGGAACTCCGCGTAGTTGGCGTCGTCACCAGTGTGCGCGGAAAACCGGATTTGTCGAAAGGTTTCTTACGTCACGCGAGGAGCAGTGAAATGAATAGTGACAAAAAGGTGAAAAACTAATGAATAGAAGGTGGAAACATGATTCGAAAGTCATGGGACGTCTAAGTACATCAAGCAATTCAGTTGCGCGGAAAGCAAATTTTGGGGCAATTAGTCGCGAATCGAACGATTGACCTGTCGGTTGCGAGACTAGCACACTGACCCTAGATCAGGAAGGCTCGTTTTTCTAGCATGATACTTGAACCATTTAAGAAAATAAGTAATCTGTTCATAAATTATTTACCAACAACTCAGTTATTGGCTGCACTACACTACCATGACAGAAGGAAACCCAACTAAAGGGGCCAGGCAGACTCTATACTTTTGATGAATAAAACATAGCCCAGACAGGTCCTTTTTTTTCAACATGGTATTTATTACATTCATGCAATGTCCTAAGTATATGAACTGTTTGCTAATGTTTAGAAAAAAAATGCCAGATAAACACGGCACACTCAGGTCAACAAAGACAGGAAAAGATACGATGGAGAGAGCACATGACTAACGCATTATAATACGATAAACCTAAGCAAGAAGCAATCGAAAAAAGACAATGAAGAGCACATTAGTAAGAGTGAGTGCCACTCGGGTTTGAACGCATTGTGGGTTTACACTCCCGTTAAGTGAACAATCATGATTCTGAGGTGACCTTTTGCAGAAACAAGATTCACAATGTCAGCATATCATGAGCGCTTTCCAGAATCCGTGTAGTCTAATTGAAAAGAACAAGGGACCATTAGAAAATGAAAGTGCAGTGTGGTATCGCACAGAATGCGGTGTGTAAACTTCTTTTGCAATGTCCGTTGTATCATAACCCAGAAGACTATTGAGTCTTGATTGATGAAACAATGCTGAATTGTTTCTGGAGCTTCGCGGGGGGGAGGGCGGGGGGGGGGGAGGGCGTGCAAATGTGGAAATTTGCCGTTGACACAAAAATTTTTCTTTGATCTAATCACGTTTTAGCGGACAATGTGTCAGTGTGTGAAAAAAACGCACTCTAATTTCTGTACACCTTGCTCCATTAAATATAATACGCAGAGCGGTACATGGGCGGAGAGAAGAGCGTATGAGCTAAGTCTTGGTACAACCATTTTCTCGATACTGAAAACCGGAAATCATGGGACAAAAGAACAAGTAGGAAACGAACAGCTAAGTGCAACCGCATGCATTAAGCCCGACAAATAGGGGCTATCAGAAACATTTGAAGACGCAGAAAGGTTCGGTAGAATATAAACTAACTTGACTTGCAAGTGTGCGCGCACTATTGGACGTGTAATGTCGCGCAAAAACATGAAACGTGAAACTACCTATCCGACATACAAATAAATAAACCAAGGCCGCTAGCGTTTACAGACCAGAACTGGTAATCAGAAGACAAAGATTCACAATATGAATCTCACATAAAAGTAGCGAAAATACTTGAAAACCTGGATATAAAGTACTGTGCAATTAATATTTTCGAGTACATAAGGAATTTTAGGGCGAGAGACAGGTTTCAGGCGGTCGCCGTGCCAAGAATCGAGATACTGTAAGGGACACAAGTCTGATAAGAGTGCTGAAGAGTTTGCCCGCGGTATTTTCCAGTAAGGTGCCCTCTTATTACGGACACTCAAAGAGCCGCCAAGGTGCTTGAGTAGCCTATGTGCCCATGCCACATTAGCATATTCAGCAATAATACATGATAAATGAGATATGAAAATATAAAGAAGCACGATAGGTGGATAATAGCAAAAAACACGTGGATGGGCGAAAAGAGGAAACAGGGTAAAGGAGTTAGAACATAGCCTGAAATGGTTACAGACAGGCAAGGCAAAAAAAATATTTCGGCAAAAGCGAAATAGGCGGCGTACCGAGATACTTGTCACTAGAATTAATATCGTGATACGCTTCTGTGACCACACTTTTTGTGTTGTGTTTAGATCTGAATAAAAGGTGATGTTTCCAAATGCATGTTTACAAGGAACCTTTTCTTACCATGACCCTTACATTTTAATAGCTTACAAAGCTGTACTAAATGGCCTCCGGGATTATTCCTCATTTGCAGCCTGTGCTCACATGCCCCTTCATTAAAGCACGTACCACCTGTCGTATGTAGAACCTGTCCGAATTGAGGGGAACTTTCTGAGGAACTTCTGAAACACACTTGAGTAGTTCTTATGCTTCTTGGTACACTGCGGTCTATTCTTCTTTACGTTAATCACAAACGGGCACATACTACGAAGTTTACACAGCGCAGAGAAAACAATCTTGTCCGCTTAACAGCTCGCCACTTTTTTTATGTTATGTGAAACGCGATGAATGTAGCGCATAAGCTCCATCGTTTCTTTCTTGACGGTCTCTTTCTGCTCGGTAGCGGAAGGGAAGCTCTACAGTTGCTGATAGAATTTTTTTTCTTTTGTACGATCAGAAGAATTTTTCCCCGGCGTTGCTGGCCATGTTTTCTTTTTTTATTCTTTTTTTTCCTTTCGCCTATACACCCGCTTTATGTTGTTACCTTCCCATCATGCTTGCTTCCTTTTTCGCATGTCATATAATGTTTTAGTACTCCATCGCCTCCCAGCAAACCATGAATATTCAGAGGATGTCCACTAATGGTCCTAACGTCCAATGTCTATGTATGATATCCTCTGCATGTTGAGAGGACTATCGGATTAAGATATCAGTTAGTGGATATTCAGATGACATTCATACATGCTTTTCTTTAAGCACAGTGGAAGATTTGGAAATGTGCAAACAGCTTACCAGGAAACACATTAAAATTATGTTGCCTTTAGATTTTAATTTTTCTTGCTTTCGCAATCTGAAGTTTTCAGGAATAAATTATTTAAGCAGTCAGCAATTACATGCTTTGATTTTATTTTATGCAAGCAAATGCATGTGTAGTACGATTATTTGAAGAAACTTCTCAAGTTAGACTGAAAGCCACAAACGCCGCGAATTTCAAACCAGAACCGTAACTAGAACTCTATTGACATTTGGCAGCCCAATGGCCATGGGCATCATCATTAGCCGCTGCGGCCGCGAAGCGATGTTTTCTTGGTTCCTTTCAGCGTTCATTTGCACATTTTATTTTTTCGCGTGTTTACATTTTCTTCGTTGTGGCGGCAAGCTTGTACGCGTCGTATACCGTCCTGTGCCAGCATTGTGCAGTGTACTGGGGGAGTACGTGAAGGACGGCAATAATGGTGAGTTTTTGCACACTTTTCTTTCAAACGAGTGTTAGTGTTCGTTTGTGGCATTGTGCAGTTTTCGTGCTGGCGATTTCACCAGCCGGTTTATCAGTTCGTGAAGTGCATAGATAGCTTAAAAATGCGTGGCGTTTAGTTAACTGGATTTGTCCCCGAAGCGGAGACATGGTACAGTAGTGGCGCGGGAATGCCTGTGGCGGCCGCCTGGCATGCTATGACCCTCACTACATAGGTAGACAGTTTCCAGTCTCCGGCGGCTCAAGAAGACAGTTTTGGCAGATGTTGTGTTGGTGTAAAATTTGCTAACAGGTCCCCTTTCGTTGCTGCTCTTCTCTTCAAAACTAACTGGGCTTTGTTTTTAGTCAAGCTCTTCTGTTTAAATTTGCCTTTTGCGGTCTGACATTGCTTTTTCATCTTTGTGCTTTTAAAAAACCTTTGTGGGTTCTTTCTTACTTGTAATTTTCTCCTATTTCAGTTGTTGCTCACTTCATGATATTTGGTTCTTGACTATTTTTGTCTCTCAGCTTGTGGTTTCTATAACTTTTGCTGAAAATTTCTTTTTATTGCAGTGTGTCAATGCAAGTAGTGCTGTGAAAATTCTTGCTACTGTTCGTGTGCCCCAGTACGGGGTTACATTATATAAAATGAGAGTTGCAAATTGTAAACCTGTAATGCAACTGGGTGTGACCATTCTTCTCTCCTGTTCATTTTCAGGTATTTTGGAGAGCATGTTCAGAAAAGAGGCTGTCTGTATGTTGTCACTCACTAGCTGCATTTGCTCCATCAAGACAAAGAGCTGGTATGAAACTGTTTTTCGTGCTTCATTCTTAGGTTATTAGTCATGACCTATGGAAAGCAAATAGCTTTCACCAAATATATTCTAGTTCTTCATTAAAGACAGGCTAATTGCCAACTACTGCCACATCTTTCGTCTTAACATAACACAAAAATTCAAGCAATCACGTTTCACTGGCCTAATTAACTCACTTGAGTTAAACCTGTTTTCTCACACGTCCCAACTTTGGTTCCGCAAATGCTTTCATGAAGCACAATATATAATGTTCGGTAGTGATTAGCATGCATTTATAGATTCTGGGTCTGGAAAGAGCCTTGATTTTAGACGTCTCCAAGGCATGTTTCTATGTTAAACTCCAGGTTGCTATAATAAGACTAAGGCACCTCAACAATGACTATTTGCTTTTCTACAGGGTCGCCGACTTTCTTTCTAACTGCGCATCATTTGACTGTTAATGTAACCAACTCTTATGATGTTCCAATCCTTTCAGGCTTGCTTCAAGGATGTACTTTAGCATGTTAACTCTTTCTGACCTGTATTAGCAGTTCATTTAGTGTTTTTTCTGCTTGTTTTTTGCTGCTGATTGTGTCATCTACTGCTTAATAACTGATGGTTCTGACACTGCATCACTTCAGACTGAATTCAGTAACGCTGTGTAAGGCTTTCTCTAGAATGTGGAGCTTTACTTTTTGTTACAAATTTATGTGCATTTCTCATAACCAGGCACCCTGTTCTTGTTATTTTAAAAAATAGTTGCCTTGATTTTCTGCATATAAGTACTTTAGCATGCATTATACAACTTTTAGCAAATATTTATGGAAGTCCAACTAGTATTGCTTAAGTAATATCAAAATCTAATTGCATGCTGATGCATTTAGAAAACAATTTTCACAATGGCAATGAAAAAGTATGTGCCAGCCCATTCCAGTTTTGTTCCCATCCGTGTTTCCTCATGCTGCATTCCCCGTTTATGATCTACCAACCAGACTTATTACAATATCGACCATTCACGGCTCTTTTTTCCATGTGTGCTTTCATACTGAATGTGTCCTTTCGTTCTGCATAGATGCTGTTCGATCGAACAAGATTTCTCAACAACACTGGCCGAGATAGAAGGAGTGGTAAAAAAATGGCTGCAGCATGCGTCCTGCAGGCGGAAGCAGCTGCAGGAAAGGCATGCAAAGAAATCTGAGGCAAGTTGATTCCCTTATACCTTTTGTGAGCTTGAGACGGTTTTTGTGTGTACAGTGATGACCAAAAGTGTGCTCGTCTGCATAGACCTGGCATGCCCAAAGGTTACATTCCACACCTCGTGTTATCCACTTTTATGGAGAAAGATACTTTTGATTTTTGTGAGCATTTGTGTGCACACTATTAGTTTTTTGGTTTGCTGCCTCATGTAGCCTAACATTTTTAGTCCCCTGGTACACAATTAGGTGCACTGCAAATTCACAAAGCATGGAGCATAGTCTGCGTAGCTTAGATTGTTTCATTTAAGGCTAATTAATTGAGCAGATAGAACTCTTTGTATACAACTGAAAGAGCAAATATATTTCACAAAATCACAAGCTTGGCACTGTGACCTCCAATGTTTTGGTGATAGATTTTGGCCCTATAACTGATGTCATTTGTTTTTCTCAGAATTCGGTTTGATTTGGTTCATGGGTTTTAACGTCAAAAAGCAACTGGCTATGAGGGACGCTGTGTGGAGGGCTGTGGATAATTTCGACCACTCTGGGTTCTTTTTATCATGCACTGACATTGCTACACAGGCATGTTGCGTGCCTGTGTAGCACGCAAGGAGGCTACACAGGCACCTTGCATGCACACAGGCACAGCCTCCACAGCCGGGATCAAACCTTGGGTTGCCTGGCTCAGTAGACGAGTGCCCTAACCACTGACTGGTTAGAACCCATGCGCCCTTACATCACATCTGTCTTCAAAATGATTTGAAGATGCCTAGGGTGACAATTTCATAGATCTTGATTTTAAAAATTTTGTTTCCAATTTTTTAGCACCTTCCATACCTAGAAAACGTTCGCCATTTGTGTTCTCTCTCCGCTGGAATGATACGGACTGTTTTGAATCGAAGTTTGTTTTATGGGGTTTAACGTCCCAAAGCCACTCGGGCTATGAGGGACGCCGTAGTGAAGGGCTCCGGAAATTTCGACCACCTGGGGTTCTTTAACGTGCACTGACATCGCACAGCATACGATAAATGGCGCCTAAATGCAGTCACTTTCTGAAAAGTTCTGTGATTTAGTACAAATAGCACGTCATTGAAGGTTTTGATTCCTAGTTGCATTTGTATTCGCCTGTAGTGTCATTCTGGAGCTTATTTTTTCCAAGCAGAAACTGCTTTAGCATGCACGTTTTTCTCCACAAAGTGCATTTTTTAGTTACTTGACTACTATTTAATACTATGTATTGTGCTCTATTATATTCACAGGCTACTCTAAATCAAGTGGGGACCTCTCCAGAGTAGTCGTTCGCCATTCCTCATTTTGCTTGGATTGTGCGTGCACCTTGGCTTTGTCACTGTGGTGGGGTACCTGACTAGGTAATAAAGATACATAAGAATAATGGTGGTCTTGCCCAGTGCTTTGTTATATTGACACAGCATCATTACATTCAGCGTAGAACACCCGGCACCTCCCTCCACAACCCACAAAAATATCGGATGAATATCTATTCAGCGTCCTTTAAATATCTCAGAGTGACCATATGTGGCCAAAATATGGGCATTATATAAACATCCACTGTTATCAAAATGAAGCTCATATGGATATTCTGTGGACATAATATGAACTTGTGAGAATATTATATGGACATCTGATATTTTATAAATTATATTATATGGATATCCCCTGAACATTACTTGGTTGGCTGGGCTCCTTTACTCCGGTTGGTCGTCCTTTCTCATTCGGCCATCCACGTGAGCTATCACATATTATTCTCTCACCTTCGTCTTTACTGTTGATTCTGATCACTTTTCATGGCGCTAGGTCGTCCGTGGCTAAAGAGCGCCATGGCACAAAGTTGCTTTATTCATTCAGGTTGGTGTCACCGACACATCTTCCCAACATTACACACCAGCCATCGTGGGATGGCTTGTCGAGAATGTATCTGGCGTGCGCAGTCCAATGGAGCACCCTCGCATCAGTATAAATAAGCTGTAAGGAAGCTTCAGATACAGTCCAGCATGCTGTCGACTGCCTTTGATACGATCTGCACCTGATACGATCACTTACACAAGTTTGGCGAATTTTATCGGCTCAAGTTCACGACATAGACACCAATCGGATGCTTCCAGATTGAAATTAGAATGCATATAGGAGAAAGAGAATCATAACTAGCAGGCTACAATATCAGTGAACATTTAAACCAGCGTAAAAGTGAGAGCAGACATGCGGAAATAAGTGATGACTGTTTGGATCTCTGAAGTCATCGCAAAAGACGCAAGTTGTTTCCGGATCCGAGCTGAAATCGCCGCCTACCAGTTACACATCTCTATCTACCATCTCCTTTGAAAAGTATGACCAGCGGCTACGCGGCAAACTAGAATTGATCACGAGCTTCATGCCGAAGTGACGTTAATGCGACTTGCTTGAAGAAACCACCGGGATGGAGGTGAATCGATTTCAGTGAATAACTCTTCGTCCAGAAAATGTGTTCCCTTTATTATTTACGAAAACGGGGAGGCCCCGAGCGACGTGAATATAAGCAAAACACTAGCGACTTTCTTGCTTGCGCGAAAATAGAGCACTGAAGGAAGGCGTTTTTTGCGTGTAAAAGAAGTGCTTATTTCTGTGTCAAGCAGCTGCGCCGAAGTTGCATCATCACCGTACCACGAAGATGGCTTCACCGAAGGCACTCAATTTGCTTGAGATGAAGCATCTGCCATCGACTACGATGGGTGAGAAGTTATAGCGTAGACCATTTCTCTAATGAAAGGTGGTAAGGGGCGCAGATCCAGCCGTGCATCAATTACGGCAAGTAAGCACAGGTTGTGGTGCCAAGTGCAACACGTGGAGATCCGTCAGCGCCCCTCGCTCCTCAGCAACCTGCCCCTCATCCTGGTCGGATGCCGGTCCAAAGCCGCCGAAGATAAACACTCTTTCACCCATCACTGTGCAGCCATGCCAGTACCTGGGAGACGGGCCTCACTACCATCCAACACGACGTCACGCGGTCGTACTTGTGCATATCTGCTAAGAATGTCTTCAGCACAGCGCTGTACCCTTCGAAAATGAACAGCTCTCCGTTGAACACGAAGGCTGAATGCCCTCGCCGATACACAGGGGGAACGATTTGAACCTCTGGGCGCACCCAAGAAGAGGTGGTCGTTTCAGAATAGTATAGGATGAGGGAACGGTATGTTGGTCTGCCGCCGAACACATACATGCGGGTCCCGATGGCAGACGCAGTGTGGCAGACACGTAGAACTGGGGCCTCTCCGCTGGTGGGGACACGATGCCACTCTAGGGTATCCAAGTCAAGGACCCGTATATATGGGGAAGGATCCCAGTCACTGAAGATATACTCGTGGTGACCCACAACACTAGCTCCGCTGCCCTAAATCGATGAGGGCACCTCACCAGACACCTCCAGACGGCTGCAGGTCATCGTGTTGGGGTCGAAGCGATAAAGAACACTTGGAAATGGCCAGCTGTGCGGGCCGCCCCACAGATACGCGCAGTGGCCGCACGCTGCAACTGTGTGGCGGGAAATGTTAATCGGCCCGGCGTCAGGAAGTTGTGTCTGCACCTTATCCCACCGGTGCGATGCGGGGTCGAAGATGAACACGTGGACCAAGTTCGATGCCGTGTGCCGACTGTCGAACGAGTAGACCTTGCTGTTGATGAGTACAGCCCTGTGGGTGACATGCTCTGGAACGCCGTTTAGCCGCACTAGCAGAGAGGCCTGCTCCTGTAAGATACAAGCCGTGGTCATTCCAGCGATGGTGGCGGCGTCATGCGGCTTTTTTTTTCTTGAAGCAGCATTATGGTGATCGGTATTCGCGGCGCGTGCAGACTTAGAGCGTCGAAGGTTGACTATTTTTGTTGCATTTTTTAATATCTTTGTCATTTTATGATACTTACACGAATGAAAGTTCGAAAAGAACCTGTACTGTTGCCGTCACCAAGATTAAAAGCGCTAAAAGCTGTTATTAAGTACGCATAAGTGGCCAAGAGGGCTCTTCTGCCATTAAGGGTTTGTCTCAGAGCGAATTAGCTTCTTGACGCGGCGATATACGTGGTTAACGCTTTCCAATCGAGAATTTCGTTTAGTTGATCGGTCATGCCAGTCATATTGATAGGGACTGTAATCTGGTGGCGTTAAAAAGAAACGTGAAGTAGATATTGCTTAAATCCTGCGGTACGTTTTTTCTTTCGCTTGGCGCGTGTTTAGTGGCCGCCTTTTCGTCTAACACGTGTTTGGTATAGGTTTCATGCAGCTCTGGTCTATTCACATTGCGAGCATCACTTTGTTCAACCCCGCCGCGATGGTGAAAGTGTGGCGTGAATCGTTGGCATTACACATTTTGATTTCCTGCTCTGGCAAGAAATGCCTAAGGGGCTGAATACCTGGAGTTGTTTCTGGTGAAATAGAAACTTGTGATTTGGTCACTGTGCCTATTATATATACCTCTATATACGTGAATTTGAAGACAGGAAGTGGCGCCGTATCTGTCTCACATATCTCGCTGGAAGCCCCAACCACCACGTGAGGGAAGGAAGGACGGTGGGGGTGAAAGGCGAAATAGAGAACGAGGGGCCATAGTGGAGGGCTCCGGATTAGTTTCGACCAGCCGGGGATCTTTAACGTGCATTTACATCGCACAGCACACAGCGCCTTTTGTGTTTTCTCTTCATCGAAGAGCAGGCCGACGAGGCTGGGTTCGAACCCGGTTACTCCTGCTGAGTAGCCGAGCACGCCAACCTCTGAACACCCGCGGCGGGCATCTACCGCTAGTGGGAGACGTGTTACGAGCGGAGCGCCCAAGGTGGAAGTTGTTGAAGAGGCGATTTGCAACGCACGGCGCGAAAGTGTGTTGCAGTTTAACCCGAGACGTGATCGGTTGCCGCGATAGCAGGGCCTGAGTAAAGCTGATGAGCGAACTCTGAGGTGCTTGCAAACTAACACTGTGTTGTGTCCTGCAATAGTGAAACATTTAGACTCCTTTGTACATGTTCTAAGTTGCTTGAGCATATTGTATTTAAACACCTTATGGAATATTTTGAAAATAATAACATACTTCATCCTTCTCAACATGGGTTCCGAAAAGGCCTTTCTACAATTACCCAGCTCATAGAAACCGTTCACGATCTTTCCGAGGGAATAAACAGCCGTGGTCAAACTGACATATTATTCTTGGACTTTTCAAAAGCATTCGATAAGGTATCCCATCCAAAGTTGCTGCTAAAGATTAATGCTATATTCAGGAACTCCAAAATAACACACTGGTTTTCTTCCTACCTCACCTCCTGTGAACAGTTTGTACACCTCGAAGGTTTTCAATCGTCTTCTTCCCCTGTGGTTTCAGGTGTTCCACAGGGAAGTGTCTTGGGCCCCCTTTTATTTTTAGTCTTCATAAATTACCTCCTAAATGCTATCACAGTCCCAATCAGACTTTTCGCTGATGACTGTGTCGTATACAAAGCAATTAGGACCCCAACTGATCAAGAAGAACTGAACGCTAATCTGCATGCAATAGAACATTGGTGCGCTAAGTGGCAGATGGTGCTTAACTCTGACAAATCCGTAATTATGTCTGTTACTAAAAAGAAAAATATAATGATATACCCTTACTCCATTGCAGGTAACCAGTTAATAGAGTACATCAGCATAAGTATCTCGGCTTAACCTTAACTTCTGATCTTTACTGGAATACTCACATAAATAATATATGCTCTAAGGCTCGCAAAACAATTTGGGCACTAAGACGCAAAATCCGTAACGCAGCTCCCGGTGTAAAACCACTCACTTATAACACCATTGTAAAACCTGTAATTGAATATGGTAAAATTGTTTGGGATCCTTACACTGCGTCTAACAAATTAAAAATTGAGAATGTTCAGAAACTTGCTTCCCGTTTTATTTTCAATAAATATCGCCGAACTGATTCACCGACCGAATTATGTAAATTAGCAAACCTTAAAAGTTTAGAATACCGCACTAAGGTAGATAGGCTGAAGTTTCTTTACCTTTTAATCCATGGCCACTTGAATATCAACACATCACCATATTTTACAATACACCGTAATGAAACATCAAGACATCGCCATTCCATGTATATTCCTGTGGCGCGTTCTTATAACGATTGTTTTAAGTACAGTTTTTCCTCGTGCTATTAAAGAATGGAACATGCTGCCAGAATCCATTGTAAATATTAACTCCCTCGACGCCTTTCTAGAATGCCTAAAATCTTATCTGGACCGTGGTACACCAATGTAATAGTTTTGCCTCAGCACTTGCATGCGTTATTCTTATCTACTGTTTGATTTTTCCTTTGTTTTTTGTGTCGATATCGCAGTTGTGAAATGTACCTTGTTTTGAATGTGAATTTATTAGGTTTTCGACTCCTGTAATAGCCTGAGAAAGGCTGACACTATCAATAAATGAAATGAAATGAATGAATGAATGACTTCAAAATTGATGGGCGCTGCCCTCACTGTGGGGAAGTATCCGAAACCTTCCACATGGTTTGGGCCGGTCAAAAGAATCCTTCCCTTCCCCCAAATCCTTCCCCTTCCCGAGAGGCATGGGAGGCAGCCCTGCTCAACTGCTCGGGGCTGGAGTCTCAAAGGGCTCTAGTCCAAAGGGCGCGAGTAGCGACCTCGTCCAGCGGGGTCCCGGACTAAGGACTCCACGTATGTAAAGGGCCATTTTTGGTCTGCAAACTCTCCTTATGTTTATTAAAAAGTTTTCACCACCACCACCCTCGTGCAATGGCCAGCGAAGCTGACCGGTTTCCTCCGCCGCGGGTTTGAAACGCCGTCGTGGCAATATTCCTACATTGAACTCATGCGCAGTAACGGCGTCCGATAAATTACGTTGGTTTTACCCTTCCAGTACTCCGTGAATTGACAATGGAATAGATGCTTCATTTGCAAACACCGCTCGCCCCTCTTTTCAGAACTACCGGGCGTAATTTCCTTAGTTATCGAGCAGCAGAATGAAGGACGTTAACACTGTATCTGAGTGCCTTCTATCGACCTGATGGCGCTTGTTTAACGCGACAGCGTTAAAGGCCCCGGTGTCCTCGTCGGCGTTGTGAGCGAGAAATCGTGGCCATGGCTCTGGCAGGTGGTTCCCCGAGAGGAGCCTAGGAGGCGGATGGGTCACCTAGGTCACGTGTCCTTGTTGCGTCATCAACCTTACCAACGGATAGGGATCAAACTGCCCACTGTGGCAGTTAAATAAATGATTGGTAGTTCGGGAAGAGCAACGTGGGTCCCACAAGGCCCATGGCTTAAAGGGACACTGAGGAGAAATTGAAGTTGACTTGCATCGACAGAATACCAGCTCCTGATTACAAAAACGCCATTCATACTGACAACAAAGCTCCTGTAACATAGAAAAGAGCAAGAACCAAAATACAGGTATCGCCGCCACAGGCCAAACTCGCAAGTACAAGCTTCATGGCGTCATAGGACAAAACAGTGTTGCTAGAACCAATAGTTCTAGCAACACTAAGACACGAGAAGTTGCGAATCACTGAGGCGCAGCAAATGCATGCGCAAATCTCCTTGACTTCGCCAGATGGCGTCACGTACCCGATAGCTACGCGCGCTCCTGCAGCCCCGGGACCAATCAGCGCTTGCTCTCAGCGGTATGGCGGCTCCCGGTATTCCGCTAACGGTAACAAGGTACACGGTATGCTAAAGGCGTCTATTTGCGAGAACTTCGTTGACGGCTTCGAGAACGGGATCCATTGGAACGCTGGCTAAACGCCGGTGCAAATGTAAACGAAGCGACGGCCGCAATAGCCGATAGATGCCTTCAACGTGCGGCCGGCGGTAGCTTTCTTTTCGGCTGCTGCTGGGCCGCACTGCTGGCCGCCAGAAATCACGGAGTCTGCGTTACGTCATGTGAATGTCATGTTTCACGTCACTTAGTTCAGTGTCGTCATAGCAGAATCCCAAGTTTGAATCAGAGCGGCGGGAAAAACTATTTCAACTTCGAATCCAAATTTCTTAGAAATAAATGCATCTTTCGCTGCCGGCCAAGTGGCAACAAAGCCATGAAATGCCGAACTATCGGATTTTGCTATAAAAAAAAATATTGATAGAGCTGTCCTCAGTGTCCCTTAAACCACTGCACTAGTGCTACAGGAGGGGTATGAGGACTCCCAAGGATCTATCAGTGTAAAATAGTCAATGGCCTGCATATACGGAATTAACCCATCATGATATAGCGTCGTAGTCTTAATGCGGAGTTTAAGTTTCCCCTCTATTTTTTTTTTACGCGACAGCATTAAAGGTCCCGTTCGGCTGGAAACCCAGCGTCGGCATCGTTGACACAATGGAAAATACTGATTGGTCGAGAAGGTAGGGGAGTAAGAAAGCAATTTTGCTGATATTAAAAAGAAACTGTGGTCAGTCGGAATTGAAACCGGCATTGAGGAACGGGCGTTGAGTGGGATATATAGAGGTCTTGTACGAGTACCTCCCATAGCACAGCAGGCAAATTACATGAGAGAACCACATAGCTAATTAGCGCTACTAATTATCGTCACTAAATAATGTGGAAGATGGTGTGCAATAAAACAGTTTTGATTTCAACTAGTGTGTCGATGTCGGCAAAACGGTGCGTCAGGGGACACCCTAGAGACCTTACGCACCCTTTAACGCTATCACGTCGTACTCTTACAGGGAGCTGAAGCTTCCTACTTTTTTCTTGTAGAGTAAGAATATTTCATCATGTCGAAATCGCCAGCCTGCATTAAAACTAACGAAGCAGTTACGACCAGTAACGGGAATTGCAGCGTCAGATTGGCTTGCCCGCAGAGCTGTGGACTCGCGTCTACGTCATTCTGCACAGATGTTGGGGGCGCAAGCATTTTTGTACCTCGGGATGTGAGCGATGTTGTCGTGTAGCGCGTTTGATATCGCCTTTCCTAGCGCGTTGATCTCCGTTTCGAACGGCCGCATGTTCGCGCGCTTTGGCCTCCTGATGCCAAGCGTCTCAAGCCCTTACCTGTCTCCTGGCTGCATCTACGGCTGTCTAATGGGGATGTTCGGATTTCTTTGTGATATCATCTGCACGTCTATATAGGTCTTCGCAGTCTTTGCGCTTGTATTCGCAATCTTACGAACTCCTCAAATCTTGTGTGTGCGCAAGGCCTACAGTTCCGTGGCTTATGAAGCAATTCCACAAGGCGTTTGCAGTCAAGAGGATAAATATTCCTAGCGCTTCAGGATATCACATCGAACGATGCACTAGTCTGTAGCGAAGAAAAATGTGTCTTGGTGTCACAACCGCCTGCGCCACCCAGTGCATGGTGCCCTTCCTGCCCTCCTCGTGTCCCCCTTTCCCCGCAACCCTTCTTTCTCGCTTTCTCTCTCTTTTCGTCGCGTAAGCCTAGGAACAGATGCTATATCGTCATAACAGCAAAGGGTGCGTTAGAAGCTTTCTCACTGAAATCAAAACAGGCTTGCGGAAAAAAGAAAGAAAAACGCTTACCAAACCTCTTCTTACCCAGTGCTTGTCCGACAGCAGGGACGAAAAACTAACGCCCGCTTTCATTCCTTAGAAGATTGGTTACCACTGCACGATGTGGACTGTGCGGCTGCACCGGGTTCCAGAACTCGAAAAACGACATGGCTGTCTCCACCAAAGGGAAGGTCTACTCGTTCGACCCCTTCTACAACTGCCGCGATGACAGCGATGAAATCTTAGGCAGCCGATGCGGCGTATGCATTTTTCACCCCGCAACGTGCATGTGGGGTGTGCTGCTGACCGAGTTGCACTCCCAAGGCGGGCCCATTAGCTGCATCGACCGAGCATTGCCGCCTACGGCCACTGCGTCTACATGTGAAGGAGCTCCTCGGACATAAGGTCACGGATTGGCGGATTATACCGGTTGTATACCCTCGCTATGACGCGGAGCCGCCCAGAAATGTGCGGCCAAATGCCGACACTGAGCATCTTCTCTGCTCGTGTGCTGTGTCAACGGATGTATACCTTTGATTTCTTGGACCCGGAATCCTCACACCGTGTATATTATCTTGACCTTGAGAACCTGACGCGGTATAGCGCTCCGACCAGTGCAGAGGCCCCGCTAGCCGGTGCTTCCACACGGCGTCCGCAGTCGGAACACAAATGTATGTTTGGGGTGGCCAGGCGTTCAACATAGAGGTTGAACGCCTCGCTCAAAGAAGTCTCTGTTAGCCTGCGATAGCGCCCGCTCAAAATTAATAAAACGAGGAGTAGTTTCTCTTTGCATTAGGTCGGCCCTAGAAAAATCTTGTCCACACAAGATAAGTGAAAGCTTCCAGTATCAGATCGGAAGAGTTATGTCATCGCAACTGGTCACCAGCGTGTCTGAAAGCCTCCTTCAAAAAATGAAGAAACCGGGCTGCAAGCGTGATATTGGAAACAAACCTGTGCAGGTCATACCTTACCTGTATGGGTTTTCGCAGAATTTGAAAAACGTTTGGTTTGGTTTATGGGGTTTAACGTCCCAAAGCGACTAAGGCTATGAGAGAGGCCGCAGTGGAGGGCTCCGGAAATTTCAACCACCTGGGGTTCATTAACGTGCACTGACATCGCACAATACACAGGCCTCTAGAATTTCTCCTCCAAAGAAATTCAACTGCCGCGCCCGGGATCGAACCCGCGTCTTTCGGGTCAGTAGTCGAGCACCATAAACACTGAGCCACCACGGCGGCGATTTGAAAAAAGTGGCTTCCAGGCACGGAGTGCAGCTGATTTTTTCAGCCCCCTGCAAACTGGCATGTTTATGTCCGATGGTATCAGGAAAGCGGGTCAAAGAGGCCTGTACTGTCAAACATCAAACAGTGTTCACAAAATACATCACTAATGTGGTATACGAGATCCCTTTGACGTGTGGCAGAATCTATGTGGGGCAAACGGGACAGTGTTTCAATGAGCGTGCTCGACAGCAGAATGTGACCCTAAAAAGCAAGACGGGAAGCAACCTAGCTATACATTGTAGCAGGTGTAAAGATTGTTGTCCGGAATTTCACGAGACCAGGTTTCTAGCCAGGGCAAGAGAAAAAAATGGAAAGAGAAGTAATTGAGGCTTTTTATATTCATCAAAGAAAAGACAACTGCGTTAGCAAGCCTTCTGTGAATCGCGCGGGAGGAAATCGTGCGGGTGAGATCGTCCGCTAAAGCAATGAACGCATCATTATTACAGAAAAAAAAGCGAACAACTAAGCACACGTTTCTAAATTGTTTTATTAAAATTTTTTAAGAACATAGGAGTGCAACTATTCGTAAATTTTAGTTCAATTTGTATGCCGCAAGGCGCCGAGTAAAGTAGACACGCTCCAATATGCAAACATGTAGACGGCTTCCTAGACGTCACACTAGACGTCTTGTCGGACGTCTAGAGAATTGGAACGCACCCCTTATTCAAGTCGAAATTACCATCCTGCATTAAAACTAACGAAGCGGTTACCACCAGTAACGGGAATTGCAGCGGCAGAATGGCTTGCCCGGAGAGCTGAGGACTCATGTCTACGTCATTCTGCCCAGATGTTGGGGTCGCAAGCATTTTGGACCTCGGGATGTGAACGATCTTGTCGCGTAGCACGTTTGATGTCGCCTTACCTAGCGCGTTGATCTCCTTTTCCAATTGCCGCATGTTCGCGGGTTGGCCACCTACAGATGTCAAGCGTCCCATGCCCTTACCTGCCCCTGGCTGCATTCATGGCTGCCTAATGCTCATGTTCACATTTCCTTCTGACCTCCGCTGGCCGTCTATGCAGGTTTTCGCAGACTCCGCAGTTGCCTTCGCAATCTTACGAGCACCGCAAATCTTGTGTGTGTGCATGGCCTACAGTTCCGTGGCTTATGAAGCAATCAAACACGGTGTTTGAAGTCAACAGGTTGAATATTTCTAGCGCTTTACGATATCACATCAAACGATGCACTAGGCTGTAGCGAAGAAAAATGTGTCTCGGTGTCACACATGCCTGCGCCACCCAGTGCGTAGTGCCCTTCCTGCCCTCCTCGTGTCCCCTTTCCCCGCAACCCTTCTTACACCCTTTTTCTCTCTCTCTTCTGCGTGTAAACCGAGTAACAGTTGCTACATCATCATACCAGCAAACTGTGCCTTAGAAGCTATCACACTAAAACCAAGACAGGCTTGCAGAAAAAGAGAAACAGCTCCTACCAAATCTGTTCTTTCCCAGTGCTTGCCCGATAGCGGTAAGGAAAAACTAAAGCCTCGTTTCATCTCTGAGAAGACTGGTCATCGCTGCACGATGTGGACTGTGCGGCTGAACGGCGTTCCAGAACTCGTCAACGACATGGCTGTCACTATCAAAGGGAAGGTCTACTCGTTCGACACGTTCTACAAATACCACAATGGCAGCGGTGAAATCTCAGCAAGCCGCTTAGGTGTATACATCTTACACCCCGTAACGTGAAGTTGGGGTGTGCTGCTGACCGAGTTGCACCCCGAAAGCGGGCCCATTATATTTATCGACCACAGTGTTGCTGGTTACGGCCACTGCGACTACATGTGGGGGAGTGCCTCGGACATAAGGTCACGAATTGGCGGCATATACCGGTTCGATACCCTCTCTATGACTTGGAGCCGCAAGGAGATGTTTGGCCAAATGCCGACACTGAGCATCTTCTTTCCTGTTTGTGTGCTGGTTCAATGGATGTACATCTTTAATAACTTTAACACGGAATACTCGTACCGTGTATATTTTCTCCACCTGGAGAGCCTGACGTGGCATCGCGTTCCGACCAGTACAGAGGCCCCAGCTAGCCGCTGCTTCCACGCGGCGTCCGCAGTAGGAACCCGCAAGTATGTTTGGGGTGGCCAGGCGTTCGACTGGCCAGGTGTTGGCCAGGTCAACGACCGGTACGATGATTACTTGTATTATCTGGAAACCACGAGCTCGATGTGAGTGCACCCAAGTGTGGAAGGTGTGCGCCGCAATGGTCGCAGAGACATCACTGTGCCTTCGTGCATGACGAAGACCTGTACATATCTGGTGGCTGCAAAGGACAGCTGGGCGCCTACTTTGGAGACATGCACAAGTATGACATCGAGAACTCGTGTTGGATCGAAGTGACACCACGAGGGTTACGCCCGTCTGCAAGGCGCTCGGCCGGCTGCAGCGTGATGGGAGAAAGGGTGTGTGTTTATGGTGGCTTGGGGTCTGCACCACACCATGCAGACGGAGAGCACAGAGGCAAGGCTTCTGAAGAGAGAAAGGTGCTGACGGACCAGTAAGTGTTGCACTTAGCACCGACACTGCGGAACTTGTGTCTCTTTTCTGTCATCGATGCAGGTCTTGATGTAGGTGGATTACCGGCAGCTATTGGAAACCAGATCTACGCTATCTCTTCTGGCTCATCATAGACAGCGCACTCGTGCCGCAAGTCATACGAATTTCGCGCCTTCAGGAGAGCCACAGACGGTGGTGAGGCGACGACGGTAGTGATTTCAGGGCCTGTACTTAGGTAGGTAAGAATGCTTTACTTTTTTTCTGAAAAACGCCTTCAAAACCGAGCTTCCGCGGCGGGCAGGCATTGTCCCCCTATGACCTAGGAGCGCCCTGCTCTGCGATTTGCGCTCCACCCTCGGCAGCCAGCGGGACCGGGACGCGCAACCGGGACCAGCAGGATTTGGCTGAACCACGCTGAATCGTTCGCATCCGTTAGATGGCGCTGTCGGCGTTCGCGGAATAGAGTCACTGGAACTCTATTGCAGAATTCGTCAGGACGAAGGAACTTTTTCACCCGCTGTCATGACGTGGGTGACTATAGCTACAGCCATGACAGTAACAAAATAAACAAAATAAAAAAATCTTGCAAAATCAGGAAAAAAGTTCCTTTCCCGTTTTTGTTTCATTGCTCAGAAGGAAAAAAAACGCGCCAAAATTTCCTACAGTAGTTACGGGCACAGTACCACATCATTGCGCACTGCACAAATTGTTCCACAAGAGCTGTTTGCAAGTCTGCCCAGCAGCTGCAGTTGTCCACATGGTGGCAAGGTCGCTGCAAGAATTAAACCCTGACGTCGGTCACATTTCCGCAACTCCTCATTGCATTATCTTCTGTTTCGACGACAGCGCAGGTTTTTCTTGAATACGAACTCCTTAAAGCTGTCGTTTAAGGAGCTGAACTCAGTTTTTGCGCTCTCGCGTTAAAACTGAACTTTTTCACACCAATTACAATTGATGTTCTTTGCTAGTCTGGTGCAGTGGTTTAAATCTCCCATTGTTTTTAGAGAGCTCCTCCATGTTGGTCAGGCGGCACTTCCTTTCTTTCGTTCCGGGTGACTTGCTAAATCCTCGCCCTATGGCGCATCAGAGCGCCTTTTTTTTCGGCTCCAAGTTTCCGTGTCCTCTTGCGTTTCTTCTGACTCGCGCGCGTATGGAAGTTGTCGAAGACGACGATATGCAAAGCAAAGCGCGGAATATCCGGGTGAAAGGCTGCGACGAGGGCCGCATGGCCTTAAAGGAGTACAGACACCTAACTTTTAGGTGCATGCTTTCTTGTTTGTAATGATGCATAAGGTGTAATAATACATGGATTACCACGTGGTATTCTCCTACTGCCACTAAATAAATTATAACCGAATTTATTCCTCTTGCTGTTTCGGTTTCAACAGCCGAACGATTGACTGTGACGTCAAAAAGTGGTTTTAGATCACGTGAGGCTTTAAAAAACTGCAATATAATCGCTTATTCTGCAGTCATTGTCATTCCGGCTCTTGAGGAAGGCTGGATTTAGCACTGTAAGGAATTAAAGCCAAGAAGCAGTGATTATATTGATGTTTATCCTTGCCTCGCATGACATAAAACCACTCCTTAACCTCATAGCCATCGTTCGGCTGATGAAAACGAAACAGCGCGACAGAAAAATTTTGGTTTTAAATTCTTTAGCGGTCGTAGGCGAAGATAACACATGCTGATTCATGCAAAGTAGCGTCTTCCGTGTCACTGTAGAGAAGAAAACATGCCATCAAGATTGTGTGTCCATACTCCTTTAAGCAGTGGAAAATAAAGCAGATATGTTCGCGCTCTGCGGATTCAAAGCCCGCTCTAGACTCTAATCACGGAGAGATTTTCAATGCCACTTCCGGCTATGAGGCTTCATACGGTCTACAGCGGACGGAGTTTACGCAAATGAGGGTTATAATGCTAAGGCATGAAAACGATTTTTCTGACAAAAACGTGCTTTGGCGCATCTGTAGACATGCGCTTTGATCTGACACCGCGATTTTCAACCTCATTTCCGGAATCGAAATTCATTAGGATGGCTAGTTTTGGATTGCTCGACAAAAATTTCGACGTCAATTTGGCGTCATGTTCGCCATCGCGTTCGCCGTGGTTCCTGGGTGATGTTCGCCTGAAACTGCCCAGAATGAGATCTAAAAATTTCGCACTGGTTTAGCTCAGCTAGGCCCAGGATATACGTAGCGCAAGCAGTTTCGTCTACTGACATTTCGGTAGCGACACGTCGTCGTTGTTCAGCAGCTTGGCGGCGTCTCTTCGCGAGATGTTCCTCTCGTTCTTCGGGCGTCTCGGCCGCCAGCTTAGCCTTTCTCGCCTCGTCTTCACGCTATCGGCCTGCCTTGTACCATGCGAGGGCTTCTGGGTTGGAAGACTCAATTTCACTCAGCCTGTAACGCTGCCGTGAGGAGCACGCGGCCACTCTCCTTCTTCCATGATGCGCGTCTGAGGAGCGACCGCGTCGCTTCCGTCTTATATCCCAGCTGCGCTGTGTGACTCTGCGCATGCGCAGTGCGGCGCCATGGGTGCCATGGTACTGGTTGCCATGGTAATGGCGCAAGCGCAGTAGTGACTTTAGGCAGGCACCGCGAAATGCGCTTCTGCAAGCCAACTGTAGCAATCTCTAAAAAGATCAGCCGGAACTGCAAATTCCGGCTGATCAACAGGAACAAACAAGGAACGCCCCATGGCAACCAGGCACCCAAGCAAGGGGACAACGACTCATCACTACACGGACACCAGTCTAGGCCCAGGAAGAAGGAACAGGGTGCTACCGGAAAAGGAGGCAGCCACAGCCGGAACAACTCCAGCTCCTTCCCGCCCCTGGGGAACCCAGCAGGGAACGACAAGCGAAGCTCGAGCCGCGGACGCAGCGATAGCCGCTCCAACAAAAAGGTGAGCTGGCCAGCAGAGGCCTCCCAATCTATTGACGCTCGAGAGAAGGAGTTTCAGATACAACTACAATCCCGAGACAGAGAAATTGCCAGCCTTAAAAAAGAGTTGGCTGTCATTAAACGCCTGTTACAAGCGCATCAGGTACAGAATGCCACTGCGGCTAGAACGCCACCCACCGCGTCCCAGGCTTCGACCAATATTGCGATGGAAACTGACGCCATTTGCCACACTCCCTCCACCGCGTCCCAGTCTTCGGCCCATAACGCGACGGACACAGACGCCAGAATAGCAACTAAAAGACCGCTTCCTACAAAAGAAGGCGAGGAATCCAAACGAAAGGCCGAGGCTTCGGAAGCCGACACCCCGCAGCCATCGAAAGCACCTACCAAACTCAGGGCAGACATCAATACTCTGTCAGAGAGAACTAGCGCTATATCAACAGAACAAGCAACCTTCCAAGGCCTCGTTACTACCAAATTTGCTGAGATAGATATTCGCTTTGCAACACTAGAGGGACAGGTATCCCAAATAGCCACGTGTATGCAGCAAATAATGGATAGGCTTACAACTATCGAGGCCCGCCTACCCCCCATCTTGGATCTGTCCACGACGCCACAACCATCTATAACCCAACATGGCACCACGCCAAAAATTTGAAATTTGGCAATGGAACTGCAGAGGCTTCCGCCGCAAGCGGGCCCACTTGCAGCTCCACATCCAACAAGCACCGTCTGTTACAACCCCAGACGTGATTGCATTGCAAGAAGCTAGCGGCAGGGCTACACTGCCAGGCTATAAAGCATATCTGCCACCTCATTATGATACTAGTAACGCAGCCGGCTCCTTCACAGCCACTCTGGTGCATAGAAATATCACCGCAATTCAACATTTTATAAATGATTCGGAAGAAGATTACACCCTACTTGAAATAGTACCAAGGCAAAAAGGAGACTCAAATCTCTTCATCCTTAATGTATACAACCCGCCCAGAAACAAAGGCAATGGACTCCCACACTTGTTGATAAACACAGTAAAGCTGGCTGCTAGGGCTCAACTAATAATTGTGGGAGACTTCAACACTCAACACCCAGCATGGGGATATACCAAAGCAACTCCTAAAGGGAACCTGCTCTGGCAAATCATACAGTCACTAGGGCTCACAACGCTAAACAACCCGAGCGACCACACACGCATGGGTAACAGTGTATGTGTCGACACATCTCCAGACTTATCATTCTCTAAAAACGTCAAGGACGCAAAGTGGGTCAACACCGGGCAAAACCTTGGTAGTGATCACTTCATCCTTAGCATCACCTTCCCCACGACAAAACTTAAAAACAAAGCAAAAGAAATACGAACCACGGATTGGGACAAGTTCAGGCAACTTCGCGACAAAACAGCTCCAAAGGAGATCTCTAACCTTAGCGACTGGGTTATCTCCCTGAATGAGGATGTCAGCTCCACTAGCGTTGTGGTGCCAGTTGAGAAGGAGGAGCAGATTGCAGACTCAAAACTGTTACACCTGTGGCAGGCACAAAAAGGCCTCCAAAAACGTTGGAAGAAGCAAAAACACAACAAGCGACTACGCAAAAAGATCGCTGAAATCGAGAGGCGAATCGAGGAACATACACTTACTCTCCAAACACAACAATGGAACCAAATATGTGAAAGCGTCAATGGACAGCTCGGAAATAAGAAGACATGGCATCTTCTAAGACACCTGCTCGACCCAGAACAAACACGTCCCGTGCAACAAAGTCAACTGTACAGACTCATACATAAATATGAGGGTACAACTGAAGACCTAATCAAAGAGCTAGCAGAACGTTATCTAAACACGGATGATGGTACCACACAACCAGACTACCGGGGGACTCCTAATCCAAATTTAGACGCAGACATCACAGACGCAGAGGTCTGGTACGCAATTGGAAAACTGCGGACAACATCTGCGGCAGGACCAGACAAAGTAACAAATAAGACTCTCAGGAACTTAGACGCAACGTCGATCGCGGCGGTTACAGACCTTATGAACAAATACTGGCATGCAGGCAACATACCACCAGAGTGGAAACACGCGAAAATCACTTTTATTCCTAAAGCGGGTAAGAAACTCAGCACTGAGAATCTACGCCCAATTTCATTAACATCATGCCTAGGCAAACTCATGGAACATGTCATCCTCAATAGGCTCCAAAACTATGCGGAGGACATGAAACTCCTACCTGAAACAATGTTAGGATTCAGGGCCCAACTATCTACCCAGGACATACTCTTGCAGCTTAACAAGGACATAATTGAAGCTGACGAGGGAACAGGAACGAAAGCAATATTGGGTTTAGACCTCGTTAAAGCTTTCGACAACGTCACCCACAAAGCCATTTTGACAAACTTGTCAGAAATCAACCCCGGAGAAAGGACGTACAACTACATCCGATCCTTCCTCACTAACAGAACAGCAGTGATAACGGTCGGAACAATAGAGTCCGCCCCAATCACACTAGGAAGTAAAGGAACGCCACAGGGCTCCGTCCTGTCCCCTTTCCTTTTTAACCTCTCCCTCATCAAAATTCCCCCCAAACTGGCACAAATACCAGACCTACATCACACGTTCTATGCAGATGACATCACACTTTGGGTAACCAAAGGATGCGAAGGCTACATAGAAGACACACTCCAAGCAGCAGTGGACATCATTGAGGCATGCGCATGGGAATCCGGCCTCACTTGTTCTGAGAAAAAATCTGAACTTTTAGTGATCCGTCGTAAACAAAGAGGTAGGCGTACCACGACAACCCCCCCGCAAATAAACGTCTATGTTACTGGACGATCTGTCAAAGAGGTACAGACCATGAGAATACTGGGGTTGTATTTACAAACAAATGGAAAGAATACTGACACACTCACTAAGCTAAAACGCACGGTAGAAGCGACGGCGCGATTAATCCGCCGCATAGCTAACCGCAGACAAGGGGTGAGGGAAAGAGATTTATGCCGACTAGTGCAGGCCTTTGCGCTAAGCAGGATACTCTATGCCACCCCTTATCTCAAATTTTCGAAAGCAGAAAAGGACAAATTGGATAGTATGATACGGCAGGCCTATAAGGCTGCGTTAGGACTCCCACTAAATGCCTCAACTGAAAGGCTTATGAGGTTAGGAATACATAACACCTACAATGAACTGAAAGAAGCCCATTTAATGGCTCAAACAGCGCGATTAGCCAATTCCAGAACTGGCAGGAGTATTCTTACCAGGCTCGGAATTAACTTTCAACCTACGAATAACGATGCTAAAGTAGACTTACCCCGCGACTATAGGACGGCCCTACTAATCAAACCACTCCCCAAAAACATGCACCCCTTACACCATGAGGGTAGAAGACAAGCAAGAGCCAAAGCCTTACATAACAAATACAGACAGTGCGCTGGAACACTTTATGTAGATGCAGCAGAATACAAAAATACCAATGCCTTTGCAATTGTGGTTGTGAACGAGAATGGTGACCACATCGTCTCGGCGACAATCAAAACGAAATCCTCTGAAACGGCAGAAGAGGCGGCTATAGCCCTCGCCCTAGCGCATACCCAAGGAAGCATCATCTTCAGCGATTCCAAAATGGGTATCAATAATTTCGTTAAAGGGCGAATTACAAACACCTCCCTTAGAATCCTTAACGCAACCAAATTCTCACCAAATTATTCCGAATTGATATGGGTCCCAGCCCATTCGGGGAATCCGGGGAACGAGGCAGCCCACAATAAAGCCCGAGGTTTCGTCGACCGGGCAGTGGATGAGTCTGGCTCCCTGAATTTCACGAAGGACTCCATGGGTGCTATGCCGGAAGGCCCGAGTTTGGCGCTCGCCCGAGTTTCATCCGAGTTTGCGATGACGGCAGTCAGTGAACGAAGATAGCGCGGAACGTGCGCAGGCAGCGGACAAGAAAATGTAGAGATAAAGCCACGTAAAGGCGATACAAGCGCACCCTGTGCGCCTGTTTCACACTTCAAACACAACACACTGCGCAATACCACGCCGCAGCGCTACCTGAAGTTAACAGCGCCATATCAGCAATCGCGAAATCGTGACTTCTCTGCTATCTATCTTCAAACTAGCCGCTAGCTGTTTGACACGCCTTTTCGGGCGCGTCAAAGGCGTGCATAGGCGTGTCTTCTCTTTCAGGCTCTATCTGTCTCTCCATTTCCGAACACGAAAAGCGTGCACTAGGTACACTCTGGTATCAACCCTTTCTCTTCTCTCGAATACGTTAAAAGGCGACAGATAATATTATGAACATTTTGTTCATTTCCAAGTGTATTTTAAAATCTCAATCCAATGAAGCGTTGTTGAAAAGCATAGCTTTAGGAAATTAACAAAGATTTGACACTTTCTGTCGCTAGTGGCGATAGTGAGGCCATAGCTTGCAACGTAGCTTGCATACGAACTAGAGCGGCAGCCGACCGTGCCGAAAACGAGAGCTCCTGCGCTGACACGCCGCCGGTAGCGCTGCCTTCGACTGGAAAGACTGGGTAACTACTACACGCTAAATCTGTCTTATTTTTCGGCCATTGCAATAATATATTTTATTGTGTCGTATATTAAAATATTAGTCATGCATCTTCTGGCTTGCATAATACACAAAAGCAATAAACTAAGCTGCACTGCACCCCCGCGTCACTGCTGCTCTCTGCAGTGCCCTCAGGTGGAGTTCTCCGCTGCTACGGCCGCTGCCGCACACCGCTATGGCCAACCATTGCTTTTAGTGCGCTCTTGGCGAATCTTAACGGTAGAAATTGGCCTGGCGAGCGGCTGTGATGCGGTGTGAGAAAAAAAATTGCTGTTTGGCTGTATTTAATGATTCATTACGTATGCCTGTTGTGTGTGACGCCTCTTTAGTGCACTGCGGATGGGAAGAGCGTGCTACCCAGTGACACAACTCATCCTATGTCATCAGACGCTGACTAAAAGCTGTGAAGGTGGTGGCGCGCGTATTTGCGTAGTATTTGTTTACGTCGCGCAATTCAAGGTTTTGCGGACTGGTATTGTCACTAACGTCGATCGCCGTTGTATACCGCAGTGACATCGCAATAATATCGTTCGGGCAGATGAGGGATCCTGTTTGTAATAATGGAATCGGACAGAGAAAGGTGTTACGGTTGTGAATTACGCAGTGCTTGCGTGCTGGAAATTACAAACTCTTTATCGCACTGGGTCTGGAGCAGCGACCGTTTGTCGATCCCGGATGTGTTTGACACATTGATGCTCAGCTTTATCACCGATGAAAGGACGGCCAAGCCAAACACCTGTGATGCGATGTTGTTGGAGTAGGGCGTGCTCCAAGCACCGTTTCGTCGTCGAGCTCCGTGTTTGACGCCTTGCAAGCAGGTGTGAGGCGCCGTCAGCGTTGTGCTGTGTGTTACGTGGTTGCAAAAGGCTATAGTGTTGTGCAATCTTGGTATGCGAGCGAAGAAATCGGCGGCTGTCGCAACGTTGCGTGTCCTTCGCAGAGGTGCTTAGATTAATTAGCAATGACGTCCGTTTTGCCTGTTACATTTCGGTGGTCAACATCGTCGATGTCTGTCAGCAATCAGCACAGCCGCGCAGCATACCTGTAGCCGGCAGGTATGTTGGGAGGGGCCCACCCATAGCGCGTACGCCTATAATTTATGTACGGCACGCCGGGGGCGTGACCAATGGTTTTGATTGACAGGTGAACTCGGAGCTAAACTCGTGAACGGTGAAGTGCCCCGAATTCATCTCGGGACTGTCATGGCGGCAGCAGCAGCAGCCTGGGTCATCGCTTCCTCTGACGGCAAATGTCAGTACGGCCGGCTGGACCCGTTTACTGCCATGGCCGACGACGAATTCCAGCGACATTTTCGCCTCTCCAAAACATCGGTACGATGGCTGTGTGGAGAGTTAGGCGACGACCCACGCCTGCGGAGAGTGCGTACCGGGCCTCATTCGCTTTCGGTCGAAGGGCAAGTCCTCTGCGCCCTCCGGTTCTTCGCGACCGGGAGCTTCCAGGGGAGCGTCGGCGCCGACCGCTTTATTGGACGCCACCAAAGTACTGTGAGCCGCTGTGTGAGGGACGTCTCCGACGCGCTTATCGACGCGGCTGTGCAGAAGCGGTGGCTCGCTTTCCCCACGACTGCGGCCGAGCGTGCGTATGTTAAGGAGCGTTTCCTTCTGCGCGGCGGCATCACAGACGTCGTGGGATGCGTCGACGGGACCTACATTGGCGTAAAGGCCCCTTCGAAGTCCAGCCCTGGCGTGGTGAAGGCCAACTATTTCACCAGGAAGGCACATTATGCATTGAACGCAATGGTTGTAAGGACGCTCTGTTTTTGCTTTCATGCATGTCATGGTTAATGGAATGTTCTCTCATTTATTAGTGATAGTGGTCTGTGTACTGTGCAATGTCAGTGGATGATAAGGAACCCCATATGGTTGAAGTTATTGGCAGCCCTTCACTATGGCTTGCCTCATCGCTTGAGTTACTTTGGGGCGTTAAACCTCAAAAACTGCTTCCATTTATCCATAACTGAGCATTTTTACACACAGTGTAGATAATTTTTTGTTTTACCGCATGTTTGCGCATGTAATAAGTGCATGGATTTTTCCAGCTGTTTCATGCATGCATTTTAATGGGTTTTTAAACGGTAGCATTTGTGTCACTTGGCAGATTGCATTCTTATGCAATATTCATAGTTTGTTTTTGTGTAGTGTGAAGCACATTGACTTTCCTGCAGGTGTGTGATGCCGACCTGCGCATCCTTGACATTGATGCACGCTTTCCTGGCTCCTGCCACGATTCCCACGTCTGGGGCAAGTCTGCCCTCAGGCGGCACTTCGAGTTGGGGCTCCTGATTGAAGAAGGAGACTGCTTGCTCGGCAAGTAATTTTCATGAGCAGCTGGAGTACAACTGCATTTTATCTGATGACATGCAGTGCACAGAGTTTTTCAGTTACGGTTCTACTCTTGGCTTCAAGTACCTGAGACAATTCCTGTAATTGGTGAAATGTACTAATAGAGGAATGAAAACTATTTCTGACGAAATATTTTTGAAAGTGCAGACACATATTCCAGTGGTTAGCTTTAAGGAATAACGTTCAGGTACTTGTCTGTAACACTTGCTTTTTCAGATGCTTCCCCAGCAGTGCATGAAATACTCTGTCCAGTCAATAGGGCAGTTGGCTCGATGATTGAGCTGGACAACATGTATACTCCAATTCAAACATCAGGTGCAATAATGTCAAAGCTACAGCTCATGTTTGCACTGCCTGCACTGGAGATAAAGAATAGTTTGTTTCTTGCGGTGAGCAAAAAATAATAATTACTTCATCTGCACGTTTAATACATCAAACAATTGTCATAAGTTCGATAAAACTCATTTTTGGGAGCACCAGAATCTAAATCTGTAAATTTGTATTTTTGTTGTCGTTTTTCTTCATGCTGCGTTTTCGATGCCCCACAACCCCGCCGCCGTACTCTTCGAGCTCACCTTACGTTTAGAGAAAATGGAGTCGTGCTCAGCGGTCTGGACCAGCCTCTATGCGATCATTTTGCCAGAACTAGTTTTTTTTTTCAAAATTTTGTACTTCGAAGACTCCCCAGCACGCTAAGCAAGTAATTACAAATGTGTACTCTTGTAATAAAATCCGTTCCTCGCAGAAATCTCTCCGGGATATCCTGACATTCTCCCCAGCAGAGTGATAAAGTCTGACTGAAAACTCAATCCGGTGCAATCGTTTGTTGCTCTTAATCTGCGGCTCTGTTGCTGACACAGTATAGTGGATAACATGCCAGGATACTTCTGAGGGGCTCAGGAAAAAGTAATGTCCTTGGCAACTGCGAAAATGAAAGTTACAGACAGCCTGAATCATGCATAATAGGCCCGTGCACCATTGTTTGGTTTGAAGAGAGTGGTTTTGAACCTGTTCTGAACAAAAAGCTGATAAAATAAAGTGATACTAAACCACCAAATGCTATTTAAACAAATTCAAAGTAGCGCAGTTCAAAAAAAGAGTGTCACGAGTGGGAATCAAACGTACACCCCCAAGTTTCCAGTTCCTGAGTTACCACTTAGACCCCTTAACCATGAAATCAGCGTGTAGGAACATGCCTCCCTGCTGCGGACTACTTGTGTAGCTTCCACAATGTTGCAACTGATGTATGAAATGGAGTTCTCTTGCATCTGGAGAGGACTCAGGTCGTTTCATACACTGCTGAGGATTCTGGGATGCGTAAAAAATTTAGCCCATAACAGATGTGTCAATAATTTGGCAAACACGCATGATGTCTCTCTCTTGCATCTGAAGGCAGTTCACTTCAATCCATATACTGCTGAAGATTGAACATGTGCATGACAGTTTTAGGCAAAACAGAAACAAAACTTTTGGGTGGTCACCACTGAAGTGTGCCATGGCAACCTTGATTGTTTTATGAGAAAGTTGTTCCATTTCAGAATGCACATTTTTAGCAAGATTTTCATGCATTTATAAACTAAAATAAGATTGCAACTATAAGCAATTATGTGTTGTGTGATGTCAGCAAGCATGGAGGTAGTTTTAACGCACTCATCTGCCTGCATTGCTCTTGCATAACTTGCAAGCCACTGCATTGACTCAGTGGCTATGGTGCTTGACTGATTGCCTGTAAAAAGTGGGTTTGATCCTGGCTACAGTGGTCCTGTTTTGATGGAGGCAAAAGTTAGAGGCTTATGCACTGTGTGATGCCAATGCATTTTAAAGAGCCCCAGGTAGTCTAAAATTCCAGAGCCCTCCGCTACAACATCCCTCATAGTCCGCATAAAACCAAACCAGCCTTATAAATGTTATAAATGTAGCTCACTGCATTATAGTGTCCCTTTGCGCTTGTGTGTTGTGGTATTTCTGCGGCTTGAAGCCTGTCAAATATTAGTCAGCTGGTCCGCGTTTCAACCTCTTCAAATTCTTTCATATGCTAAACAGCTGTGATCGTGACTGCAGACATATTGCCAACTGAGAAGCAAACTCGCACTCACGTGCTTGGATATGTTTGGCATGTGTCAACACAAATATTTATATCCGTTAGCACCTTACAAGAATAATTCAAAATAGCACCCTGATACCTGCTCGTAGCTTTACTCACTGCTCCATCAATCCATATTATATCAATTTACACTTACATGCACTTGCACAGACTCCCACTTTTGTGCTCTGCTCATATGCTGGTTCTAGAAGGGTATCACCTGTTCATGATCTTTGGAGAACTTGTTTTAACGACTTCTGACTTAATCTCTAGGTGAAAACACACTCGTTCACAGTTTACAGTTGTACAGTTGTTCACAGAATTCACAGTTGTACATGAGACAGAAATTTTTGAAAGCCAGTTCTGTTATGATCTGCGTTTTTTACATCTTAAAAAAAAAACAAGCCGTAATTGTTGTTTCTAGACCTGCTTCGCTCTTTAGGCAGCGCTGCAAATGGATGAATGGAAATTAGGACCGCCCCCTTAGACACAGGGTGCGGCCACTTGCCACCATTCTCAGACTTTTTTCTTTATACTCCCTTTTGCTTTCTTTCGGACTTGATAACATGATAATATTAACTATATATTTACATTTTCTTTAAATACAAATCCAGTTGAGTTGTATGTTTTACCAGTATTTAATCCGGCACCTATATCCATATGATGCTGCCCTGCCTTTGAGCCACCAATCTTCCAGTTACTTTTTGTTGATGTGAGCTGTAGATTCAGTCACATCATGTTTGTTGTATCTAAGCCCTAGGGACTCAGGGAGAGTGGTTCTTGCCCTCTGCATTTTTCACGTCCTTTAAAGCTCGGCAGGTGTTTCTCAGTCTTGGTTTCCTGCATACGTACTGGAAAGCTTTCTATTGCTTGTCTGCCGCTGTGACTCTGCCGCCGCTCTTTCTGTAGAAATCTTTGGGTACTTAGCTGCACACCTGTTATTGTTTAATTCTCTCAGGTTTTCCCATAGGCTGATTTGCCCTTAGCTTCCCAAAATACTTCAGACGATGCCCAGCTTCCGTGCAGCATTTATCGGTTTCAGGCGAAATACAACCACATCATCTACTAAGGGAGCTAAGTGATGCATACCACTGAGGCGGGAACTCTGGAGGACCTCATGCATTGAAGGCTTTGCTGCATGGAGCATGTGCCACAGAGAAAGGAAAATGCCTTGCTTGAATATGTATGCAGTGTGGGAGAACCAGGCACATATACTCTTCTCTGTTACTTTCGCATACAGCCCGAGCATGCAGACAAAGCTACTGAGATGGGTTCTACCGTTTGGTGAGGATATAACTTTATATGCAAAGATACGACTTCTACTACCTAGCCACTTCTCGTTGTTTGTCGTTAGGTTACAACATTAAACATTCAAAACTTCAGTGTAGCAGACCTCTTGATTAGCTTAATGAGTTGCTGTCATGGCTTATTGAAAGCAAAATGAGCGGCATAGCACCTATAATTTTCCTCCACTGGGATGTCTCGAATACGAGCAGACGGTATTCTATTTGCGATTATGACGAAGTGGAGACTTAAGGGCAAGTAATGCACTGGGCAGACAAGTGACTCTCTTCTAACAGAACAGAGTATGTGCCAAGAGAAAGAAAATGCAGAGAAATATAGAGATCTAATAACCAGCGTTGCGGGCACTGAAAGACTTCAGCTCACACAGACCAGTGTTTATTGCAATTTCTCAGAAAAAATTGTGGTATATGCTATTCCTTTATCACACACAGCATAGGTCTCTATGATGTGGCTGTGCGTTCTGCATTAATTCCAGATTACTGCACCCTGGCCCTCGATTTGGCTAGCGCAGCGTGCATCACCTGCACTGGGGCACTTCACTTGGCATTGTGCAGTCCTTCTCATATGCGAGTTCTCTGCACACCTTCACTTGGGCCGCTGTTAGTTCTTTCTGTGCAAGAGGGCATGGGGTGCTTGGCGTGCTTGACAAGAGACGACTCCATGGTTGAGCTGTATTTATTTAATGTCGTTTCCCGTGCTAGGCAGCCATGCAGACAGCATGCAGCATGGCGGATTATACTTATAAAAGATGCGGAAAGCACAGTACTGCTGCATTTTAATAAGTGGGTGACCAGAATGTCAGTGATGGTTCTCTTCAAATTGTTTCTTTGTGTAGGTGGCCAGCTCCTTATCAGCATTCTGCATGTGCAGCAACGTCAATGGCCCCTCCGCTTGCGACTCGTTTTCAGATCACTAGTCAGCCTTTGAAAATCACTCCAATGCTACAGTCTGCTGACAATGAACGCCTGTTGTGCAGTCCAAATAGGCATCTAGTTTCAGAAGCTGGCGAACAACCAGACACTTTTTGAGTACTGGCGACGATCAAGCTGAACCACGCGCACAAACTGTCGAGGGCTCCCATGATAATCTGAATAACCTCTTGAATTCAGAGTCCAAGTATTTTATTATTACTTGTTCTTGCACATTTTTCAACAAAAGGGCTGAGGCAAGTTCTCCATTACTTTACGAAATGACCAGTTTCATGGCCACTGCTACGAAATACGCCACACGGATGCAGCGTTTAATAAAGTTAGCCCAATCGCGCGCACATATGTACTTACACCACAAACGCCAACACACGACCACAGCAGAAAAATGTTTCTGCACTTTTGTGCTCGTTTTGGCTGCTGCACCAAGATCACTTGTGACAGGCTG
Source organism: Amblyomma mixtum (assembly GCF_055824585.1). Taxonomy (NCBI): domain Eukaryota; kingdom Metazoa; phylum Arthropoda; class Arachnida; order Ixodida; family Ixodidae; genus Amblyomma; species Amblyomma mixtum. Next base: position 386,017,419 of record NC_143014.1, on the reverse strand, counting down.
TCAATTATTCACCTTGAGCAAGCAATAAACATTCAGTTGTTAGTCTAGCTATCTAGTTAATCATCTTTATAAGCACCAAGAATGGCAGTGATATTATGTGCATGTGCGGGCACACTGCCTTTACAGTAGTGCTTACTCGTTTGTGTCCAACTTTCTCAAGCTTATCTGCTGTTTCTCTGCAGGCGACAGTGGCTACCCATTGGAGCCGTGGCTCCTAACTCCTGTGGCAGGTCACCCATCATCGCCATCACCAGAGGCAGAATACAACAGAGTGCATGCAGCAATGCGCGCAGTCGTGGAACGCTGCATTGGCGTCCTGAAGGCAAGATTCAGGTGCCTGCAGAAGTACCGCACGCTGCACCATGAGCCTGGACGAGCCGGTCACATCGTTACGGCATGTGCAATTTTGCACATCTGCCTTGCTGCTGGTGAGGCTGTGGTAGGTGGTGATGACTGTGAAGACAGTGATGACTCTGATGATGACGATGAGCAGCTGATTCTGCCGCCCACACCATCTACGACTCCGCCTCTATCGCAGCAGGCTCGACGCCTACTATTTGCCCGAGGAAAGGCCTTGCGCGACTCCAAGTTGCGACTTTTCCAGCAAGGCAGGCCTCAGCGTCTCAGCTACCTCAACAAAGTGAGGCGTCGCATGCGGCGTCTTCGTGCCACATAGTGTGTCTGTGTGTGTGCCAGAAAGGTTGGCCGCATGATGGAAGGCCTGGTCACCTGGTGCTTTGCTCCCTCAACGGTGTCTTCATTCTGTCACTGGAGCAGTTGATGCCACCCGTTGAAGCTTCTTGTAACTAAGTTTCTTCTTTTAATCAAGAAAACTTGTTTCCTTGAGTGTTAAAAATCAAAAGATTGGTTTGGTTTGGTTTATGGGGTTTAACGTCCCAAAGCGACTAAGGCTATGAGAGACGCCGTAGTGGAGGGCTCCGGAAATTTCGACCACCTGGGGTTTTTTAACGTGCACTGACATCGCACAGTACACGGGCCTCTAGAATTTCTCCTCCAAAGAAATTCCAGCTGCCGCGGCCGGGATCGAACCCGCGTCTTTTGGGTCAGCAGCCGAGCACCATAGCCACTGAGCCACCGCGGCGGCAAAAATCAAAAGATGGCAGTTGTGTTAGAAATATTCCTTGAATAGGGAATGTTAAAAATATGCTATGTTTTAAGTGGAAATTAATAACTGCAAGCAGGTACTATATTCCACTACGTAGGAAGAAGGCATGTTTCACCTCTGTAGCTTCCATTACACTGCCAAAAATTGCTAACACGGAGTATAGCAGTGTGTGTGCAACTTCTGCACTCGTGCATGGGTGGCAGTTTATGCGTCCAGCTTCGCTTCTGACTTCAGTGTACAGCTGCAACTCAAATGTGCAGTTTTTTTGTGCTTATAATGAACTATTTCTAATGCACTGTCCACATATGTGATGGTGGGCTATGGAGAAAGGACAGGTTAGGCCGGAAAGTGCCATTTACACAAGGTGAAGTAAAAGACCTATTTTTCAAGCATTTTATGGCAGATAAGCCAAGCACCAGGCAAGGAGAAAGCTTGTTACCAGTGGTATCATCAGAGGGTATCCGGCGGCACTGGGTTCAAACACAGCACCTCCCGCTTGTGAGGTGGATGCCCAACCACTAGGGAATCGCTGTGGTGCTGTCCACATATGTGGACACGACCTGTGCACTATCAAATCTTTCATATTCAAGGTACAAGTTCCACAGACGTGAATGCACAAAATGCAGTAAAAGCTAGAAAACATTGTGTATAAAATAGTGGGTTAAGCATGTTTGCAGGAATCTGATTCGTTAAATTTATGGCACCATGTCTTCCGGTAGATCTAGCTCGTCTCATGTATCATTTTTTGTTCACTTGTTCTGTAAGCATGACTGCTTGCTTGTTTGCATAATGGTACATGGTGATTGGAATGAGTCGAAGTAAGGGTGGTTGACACTTTAAAGATAATGTATTCATGACGCAGATATGTGAGGACCCAAATGTTTACATGATTATCAGGGAAGATCAAAATCTGTCTAAACCTGCCATGTTCCTTCCAAAAATCTTTAATTGTAGAAATGGTCCTTTCATTGGAATGTAATTCACTCTTGAAAGGCTATAATGTGCCAGCTCATGTAACCTCATCAATGGTAGAAATAAGCTGATAGAAAAATAATGTAGAAATACATGGCCGTTAAAAAAGAAATACTATTTTATAAATGAACTTTTATTTTTGTCACCTGTAATGTCAAACTTGACTATCGCCAACAGGTTTACTGTGCAGAGTAATTTGTTTACTAGACGAAACACAAGCTCCCATCACAACCTATACCCAAGACCAAGCTGTCTTTGCTTTGTCTTGACACAGTATGTTCACGCTATGGTCTGCAGTCCACTCCGAATGGGAAGTACGTACTGGATCCCGTCCCTTTCAGGCAGCTCTTTGAATGTTTGACTTCCTTTCCTATAGCCCCTCCTGTGGCATATAGGGCACGTCTCTTTGGCTTTCTCACAGATTTGTATGCCTGCATGTCATTAAAGTCACTGCTCAGTTCAAGGCATCCCATGATGCTGCAGTAGGGTACAACTTCAGAAAACAGCAGATGTTAACACTGGGCTACAGTATGTGGCATTTTGTATTACTCCAATAGCTGATCAGAACTGTAAATGAAATCAGCTTTTTAATGTTCGAGTTTATTAAACAATCCAGATATCAAAATTCTAGAGGTTGTAGTTTTTTCTTGTGATGACCATCTTGTTTACGCAACAGGATAAGTTTTAGCAACCGACCAATGTTTGGTCGTGCAGGGTTTCTGTGCAGCGGCCATGATTGTGGGCAAGGCCTTACAGCAAACATTAGGTGTAACAGAGTATAGTGGATGCTCTTTAAGTGTATTGCAACACAAAAGAACAAAATGCACGATTGCTTTTCTTTGTGTATGAAAATAACACTACATATGAGCCCCTCGAGGGCCCCACCAAAGCCCATTGCATGAAAATGGAGACAAAAATGTGATGTTGCCAAAGAGTAAGATGTGGTAAATTGAACTCAAGATGGCATCTTGTAATGACAAAGCGTTCAGTAACACACGCAGTAGCTTTTGGGGACTCAAAACATAGTCTGTAGATGAAAGCGTCATCAGGTTGCACAGCTGCTAAAGAATTTGCTGCTGTGTTGCTAGTGGTTTTTTAAGTGTGTCCTCTATTCATATCATTGGTCTTTAATTTACATTTCTTTAAAATACAATGAACAAACAGTACAGTGAAATCAGTGCAATGACACGTGCTGTCAGGGAGAGAATTCCCCAGGACGCAGGAAAAGCATTCTAGGCACACAGGCGGCATGCCTGCCAACAAACATGTAATTCCGTTCCCCACATTCAAGTGCATGAGTTCAACTACCATGTCCAAAAGTTTGGATTGGATCAGCTAACAACAGAGCTATCGGATTTGTTTTCTCGTTATTGCGCACTGGACACTTTTGTTCCCAATAGTGTGTGCTGCATTGCCACCTTTTTTTTTCATTTCCGTGATTCGCTGCTTTCAAGCATTATAGAGTGCGTTTTGTCCTAGACCCCTAGGCGGATATTAGAATTGTCTCATTATGCACAATTCAGTAAATCTCTCTGTTGAATCAAATAATCTTGAATAAAGAGAACAAAAGGAAATTTCTGCGTTTATTTTTCTTCCTGTGGCTGGGCTCTGTCAGCAGCACATACACAGCAGGGATGGCAGTCTTGTGTAGTTTTCAGTGCTGCCGTCAAACCTTCAATGGCTTGCGCCTGGCGTTCGCCTGCAGTCGCCACTGCTGCTGAAAGCTGCTGCAGTGCTGACGTCAGCGCAGCCGTCTGGCGGTCCGTAGCCTGGACATGTGAAACATTGTGGGGAAAAATATATGTAATTGTAGAATGAATCAAACACGTATCAGACCTGGAAGTAACTGCATTTGTAGAGACAGATACAACAGCCAATTATGTTCTGCCAGTGTACCAAGCCTCTTCAATGCTAGACAGTACACATACGTGCGAACTTAGGGAGATGCCTCAAGGTTAGTTATAGTTTTGATAAGCACTGCTCTCTTTGTCAAAAGAAATTTTATCGGAAATTGTGTCATCAACTGAGATATACTGACTCCTTGTTGTCCTATTATTTCCAGATTATTCTTCATCTTCCAAATTTGGCTTCCGTGCTGGATAGTATAGAAGTCAGCTTATTTACAAGGACAGACAGAGCTTGCAATACTTTCCCAATTATAGATATGCAGGTTGCTCAAGGTGATGTGTTACAAATATCCGAACAATGTGCACATTGCACTTTTAGATGTCATTGATACACTAATGCACATCGGGCACAACTATGCCAAGAGATGTGAGCAACAGTAAAGGTGTTAAGAAGGCTGACATAGTATCACACCATTAGGCACAAGATCACGAGGCTGTCTGAGGGTCTTGAATTGAATTACACACAGTTTGATTACAGATTGGTTTGTAAGTACGATACATGCCTGTGCAATATCTGTCCGAAGACCCTCCACCGCCTCAGCCAACCTTTTCTGGTCATTGGCTATGGTTGTTAAGATATCCTTTTGGGGGGTGGAGGCACCACTGCGATGGGTTGTAGCCCGTGGCACTGTAGTTATAAAGAGCAGAAATGATAAACTTTAGTAATACGTGCCGGAGGGCTAGTTTCGTAAAAGGACTTGCAACAAACAGACAGCACTCAGTATGCTTGTCCTGTTCTCATTCTATGTGCTGCCTGTCTTGGCACTAAGTCCTACAAAAACAATGGCCCACAAAGGTTTGCACAACACAGTATGGTATGCTGCATGCACAGTAGTTGCTGTCCACTGTTAATTTGCAAGAGAACAGAGCACGAACACTGGTGGTTGATCTTTATGGCTAGTCAGAGAACAGGGCGAATGCGTCTACTAGCTGGCAATGAACAGAGAACAGTGAGTTGTGATTGACCGACTCTGAAATATTATGCACAAGTTTCATACAAAACTCCCATGACATGCCTGATATCGAGTGCTGCAGTGGGACTGCTTGGATGCTCGACTGGCTGGTCGAGGGCTGCGGCTCCAGCAAAACATTGTCAAAAGAAGTGCATAAGATGCATGAAGAAAAGCAAATGTAGCAATCTGTTTAAAGTGTATTAAAGCGCGACATTTCATCATAATTTTCTGTTGAGTGCAAGCTGTGCACCGATGCGTTAATTTCTTTCTCATCCCTATATATGCCATTTTGTAGGTGAGTGAAAATGGAAGAGTTTATGCTCTCTATGCACTGTGCCTGCATGGTGAACTTACACACATGTAACAATTGGGTGGCGACACAACTTCAGCTGAAGCCTGCGTGATGGGAAGCGTTCTTGTTTCAGGAAAGACAACAATGACAGAAATGGCAAGGACAAGTGGCAACAGCCAATCATTAATTTGCATGCTGGCCTCACCATGCTGTCAGGCATTGCACTGCTGCCCTCACACTGGTGCTGTCACATCATAACCGTCACGTCGTCCTCGTCAAGCCATTTTCATTACGTTGTAATCACGACTTAGCGTCAGTCTCATCTTTGTGGATTGATCGAATTAAGTGCAATGCCTGGCCCAAATAATGCTGTTGAACAGGATAGGGGCCAAATAAATGGGCAAACCCAAAGAGGAGTTGCAGAAAACCTCACGTGTGCGTGATGTGCACACACACCATGCTAAAGGTGCCTTATTGAATGCCATCAAGTAGAACCTCAAATATGCAGCAAGGTTTCCCAGCCTTTGATACAAAGCAGCTTCTCAAGAAGCATGTTGACTACCTTTTAGTTTCATTCGGGCAGAACTGGTCTACGCTGATATTCAGATGTTGGATTTCTCTTTACTGGCTGCTTCATGAAAGTGCCTAGATGCCTGGCAAAGAAAACCACTGTGCACTCGGCAAGAACACTACACATTAAAATTGCTGCACACACTGTTCTGCACTCACCAGAGTAGGGTCCTTCAAGAGCAGTGAAGGTCCGCAACCCACCACACAGTCCAGGCCAATCAATCCAAGCACCCTTCCCCCAATATTGGGCAGCTTGCCACCACCCGTTCCACTGAAATTGAGAACAAAACGCGTATGAGTGGACGTCATGCAAAAGCAATCCCTAGATGAAAAGTTACCCGTGCAAAATTATTACACGCCCACCACTGCTACTATTCCTGCCTATCTACCTATCCATTTCCTCCAGTGCGTTTAAAGTGAACAAAAGTTGCTAAAAATAAAGTGACAGCGCGGCCTCGCGACTGTATGCTGGCACAGTGAAGGAGTACAACGAATGAAGTGAATTTAAATACGCACATAACGCAGAACGGCAAAGGATCTGTCGTTTTTTGTTTACAAATAACAACAGCAGTCTAACTTACGTAGTAGCGGCCGACACGACGCTCATGTCTTTTTTAGTCTGTGCGACGAGTTCCGACCAGAGCCGTCGCCAACCTGCTGCATCTTTAACTGCAGGCCCCAATTCATTGAGGAGCTCTGCAATTTCCCGCCACAGCCGCTCTCTTTCATACCCCGTAAAAGATGTCGATAATTCGCTGCTTGGTCTTGCCAGACGGGGATGCTGCTCGAGAAAGTCGAGCAGCTGTAATTTCTGGCGAACAGAAGCATGCCGTCCCGACCTAGCCTTTTTCGCCGGAGGTGGTGTGGAGCTGCTTTCCGCCATGCTACTACTACAGCAATTGCCTACGGTGGAGGCGTGGCTTTGCTTCTAAGCACGGACTTACGAGTTTGCGTGGCTTTGCTTCTAAGCACGGACTAACGCGTTTAAATTTTCGCGGTCGATTTCAAATTTTCGCGGGCTCACTTGAGACATGGGTCTATTAACGCCTTCTGAAAGATCGTCATTACAAATCTCATCTAGCCCACGCGATTTCGTAATGCAGTATATAAAACGATACAAATAAACTTATCTTTAGTTTGCTGATGCCTTCATTGTGTTGCTCTGTGATCATCCATCGTCAGCGCCTCTTCCTTGTAACATCGTAGGCGTACAGGCTGTCTTCCTTGTGCACGCTGTATGTAAACTCTGTGACGTTCGCATTCCCACAGAATGGTTGTTAGCACACTCACAGATGTTACATGAAGAAGCACCGAGCTTCTAACAGTTGTTTCTTCAACACTTCTACTTCAGTTTTCAAACGTTGCACGATGCGATCTATAAGCACAACCGCCGGAAACAATTGCGGCTTTGCGTGGTGCAAACGATCACAGCTCACGTAGAAACTTAAGAACCCGAGGAACAGAGGCGACCTTTAGTTTCATGTCTAAGTAATGCAGTGCCTGTTTGTTGACGCCCTATGCCGCGCCGTTTACGCTATCTACCTCGTCGCCATTGGCAGTCAGCTGATGACGGGACCGTAGCGTTGGTAGCGTTTCATCGCGGTACAAAGCAAAATTTAATAATGCATGAATCACTCTAAAGCGCTTTAAATCCAAATCTTGTACACTGTAAAATGCTTATAAAGGTGTACGAAGTGCATTAAAAATTCAACAAACCTCGTTTTTCTAATTGCACACGCAGTGCACTTGGTGGAGCGACACACAAATGAAAAGTGCACCGGCGGTTGGCTCACGTGACCCCTTCTTTGCAGACCGCCCAAGAAGCCGGTGAGGTGGCGCCGATGTGATGATAAAGCACGGAATATATCCAGATAACCCAATGAAGTTGGAGGCGCGACGAGGGTGGGATTTTGTCTTGCTACCATTAGTTCACTCATCTGAGGGCGTCGCCAGAGCTCGGGAAGATTCCGAGTTTCAGCAAACTCGGGCCTTCCAGCATAGCACCCCATGATCACATATCATGATCTCACCAATCATTTTAAACTAGAGAGGAGAATTTTCCCCCCTCCAGACAAAAGACTTAGTAAAGAACAAGAGGTTACGTGGCGTCGTCTACAGACGAGATCGATACGCACCCCATCACTCCTCGCGCGCATTTATCCAGATCTTTACAACCCAAACTGCAAACACTGTGGCCAACGTGCTACCTACGATCACATCCTGTGGGACTGCAAAATAGAGCCACCTCCGGGTGATCTAGTTACAGCTCCTTCTCTCGAGCGGTGGGAGACCGTGCTGGCTAGCTCTGACCCCAGAACGCAAGTTTTGGCGGTGGAGTGGGCTGACAAAGTCGTCGAGGGCTATGTACTCTCGACCACTTAACGCGACCTCTTGCCAAGCTCTTCCCGGCGAATAAAATGTTTTACAATCAATCTCTAAAAAGGTGTTTCGTTCCAAAAAGCAACTTCGAAGCACACGTCTACATATAAGTATCTTCTGGAACGCTGTCTGTTTAATGGAAGATGTGATGAGACGGAAGGTTTAGGAACAAGTAAGAGTTGATTTATATCGCGCACGAAAGCGAATGGCAACAGGTGACCCTCAGCTGTGGCAAGAAAGATACTCACCGTAAAACAGCGCGCTTACACGGGACGAAGAAAGAAGGCACGCACACACACAGCGCTGTGTGTGTGCGTGTCTTCTTTCTTCGTCCCGTGTAAGCGCGCTGTTTTACGGTGAGATCATGTACCAACTGGCCCGGCAACTATCCTTAATGAGGAAAGATACGCTGCGCTGATAGCACAAGAAAACGAAAAGGGCGAGGCTGTCCAGCAAATACAGACACCAGCGCCACTTACATCCATATATCGTCTGCAGGGACGCCAACTGTAGCGTCGTGCCGTCGTCATGAATGCGGTATCGAGCAGAGAAAGCTCCATCCCCGAACGGGATTCAAACCACTGCCAGCGAAGAAGAGCAGCTTCGTATCACGGTTCCTCAGACAATGCCGCTACAGTCGCAGTCTTATAACGCGGTACGTGTGTGCGCAGAAATCATTCAATGTTAAACATCCGTTAACCTTCAGTCGCCAGGTGCGCTGCAGTAGATGAAACCGAAACTAACCGGAGTTTCTCACCTACAAGCCCTACCGGTTACTGTATTTGAAGCCGTCGCCTGACGGGGCTGTGGCGTATCTCAGCGGTCTATGAATGTAAAGTAAAGAATTGCCATGTTCGCTACGTGATACGCAGAGGAGCACAAACGGCTGTAGTGAACTACTAGCGCTGTCGCGTCATACTCTTAAGGCGCTGTGCCCCCATGTTTTACCTACAGTCTCATATTCTGAACTTCCACATTGGCGCGGTCCGCTCTTTTTTTCAGCTCTTTCTTTGAATGCTGCAGTCCCAGTTGACACCTGTCTACCTCTAATAAATAAATATCACATTGATCGGACAGATGTTGAACAGACTGTTCTACCTTGTCGACCATGTCCATCAAAAATAGAATAAAATTCTTGTTAATTTCGGGTATACCGCTAAACCTGCTGCCTACTTCTGTCGGAACCCCCTTAAGCTGGGCCTCTTTTTCTTGTGCATATAAGGAAAATTATTTCGTCCCTCGTAGCTTATAGCATGAGATGTTTGGCACTTCCAATTGTTTCCTCTTCCCATCTAAAACGTTAAAAGCTGACTTGGTCAAGAATATTCTGGGGCTAAGATGATGTCAATAATCACAATCACATTATCAGCTTGTGAAAAACAGATATTCTTCAGAAGCACCTCGTTACAAAGCGAAAACACATTGAATATTACATAGAAGAAATATACTCACAAATACAGCAACTAAGGAAGAAAAGCGGTTAGATGGATGCAGCAGCAGCAACCACAGGAACGATGATGTACTCAAAATTTAAAAGAAAAAAGCCTACTCAGAACTAGTGCAATCCTGCAAGATTTGGGCCCCGGGATAAAACGCGTTGCCGCTCGTATCACCACTACCGTTGAGCAAAAGCCACATATGGGTACACATTCCTACATACTGCAGACTAAAGAAGCGCAGTGTCATGGTGCTGCCACTGTTACTACGCGCTAACAGCCCGGCTGATTACCTTTCATAGGACAGCACATGCAGTGCGTCCAGACACGGCGCGGCTGCCGGGCGACGACCAAACAGAACTTCAAGCCTGTCTTCTTGCGCACTGCTACACGCCGAAAGAAACGCCGTAGGGTAGAACGGGATCCTCCAGCCGCCTGTATGCCTACAGCACCTCGCGACGCTTACAGACACTGAAGTTAGCCAACGCACCGCCACATGTGGCTCTGTCAAAGGCGCTCCATCACGGTGACGTGCCGCACGAACCAGGCGATTAAGATTTTCTTGATTTCATGGTGTTGATCTCGCTTGTAATCAATTCCGGTAATTCGCTCATATCCAGACCTGCATCGATGACAGCAAGCATACACAAGTTCTGCAGCGTCGGTGCTAAGTGCAACACGTGCAGGTCCGTCAGCTCCTCTTCCGCCTCAGAAATGTCCTCGAGGTGGTCTTCCTCCTCAAGGCTGGGTGGAGGGCCGAAGCCACCGAAGACCAACACCCTCTCTCCAAGCACACAGCAGCCGGGCGAGTGCCTCGCACACGGGCCTGATCCACCGGGCGTCACTTTAATACAGCATGACTTTTCAACGTTATACTTGTGCATATCTGCAAATTAGGTGTTCAGCATTCCGTTGTAGCCGCCATAGATATACAGCTGTCTCACGTACACGAACGCAGAGTGACACTCGCGCCCGTCCGGGGCGAAGCCTTGCACTTGTGGGCGCACCCACGTCGCAGTGGTCGTTTCCAGATAATATAAGCAATTGTTATAAGGATCGCCGGGTCGTGAGCCTCCTAGGTTGCCACCCCAAACGTACATGCGGGTTCCGATGGCGGTCGCCGTGTGGAAGTAGCGCCCGAGGGGAGCCTCTCCGCTGGTCGGGACATGATGCCACTCTAGGGTCTCCAGGTTCAGAAAACGTACAAAGTTCGATGAATCTCTGTGCAATCCACCAAAAATGTACATCCGGTGACCAAGCACGCACGCCGAGTGATTAACATCAGCACTCGGTACTTCGCCCCTTACCTGCAGACGGCTCCATGTCATGGCATCGGTGTCGAAGCGGTAGAGGCCGGTAACCTCTGGGCTGATGTGCTGTCCGCCCCATATGTGTACGCAGTGGCCGTAGGCTACAACGCTGCGGCCCATGATGTTAATCGGCTCGACTTCGGGAAGTGACCGAGTCTGTATCCTATCCCACCGGTACGAGACGGGGTCGAAGGTGTACACGGCGACGATGTAGCCTGAGATTTCATCCCTGTACGGGTAGCAGATGTCGAGACAGTCGAACGAGTAAACCCTCCCTTCGATAGTGACCGACGTTTGGTTGAGCAGTTCTGGAATGCGGTTGAGCCGCGCCGTCCACATCGTTCGATGGCAACCAGTTCTTGCGAAAAGGATATCGGGCCGCTTAGTTCCTTTCCAGTCAACGGCCACGCGCTGAAATAGTAGTAGTAGTAGTAGCCTTTGACAGAATGGCACATACCCACACTGGGGGATCGGCCAAGAATCGGGAGGTAAAGGTTGGTATTCACCAGTGCGTAGTAAAGGCAAAAGGAAAGCACACGGGAGAGGAACACCGGGGGAGTCTACCACAAGAAGGGCAGGGAGAGGATGGAAAAAATAATAATAATAATTATAAATAATAATAATAATAAAAAGTATACATATATAGGAGGAGAGAGAGTGAGAGAGAGAAAAGAGAGAGATTAATTCGAAAAATAATGAAGCATAAAAAGAAAATACTGAAAGCTTTAGCACGGCAGTCGATGAGATTCCAGCAAGAAATTTTGAACAGCGTGACAAACAGACCTGTGGCTGAACCCAAGCGTGGTGGCACCAAATGATAGCAAGTGTGGGCTGCTCAAACTAAGGCCAAGTTGCTGTAAGGGCAACTCCAGCAGTCTTCTTCTCAAAGAGGTGAAACGACGACAATGGCGCCAAAAATGATCGATAGATTCAGGCTCACGGCAAAATGCACAGAGGGGAGATAACGCCAAACCAGATCTGTGCAGATAGAAATTTAGAGGGGGGATGCGGCAGCGCAACCTCGTCAGAGATACTTCTAGCTGCCGAGATGGACAAATTATCCTGCTCCAGGAATATTTCAGATGCTGATATTCCGCCGATGTTAAAAGTGTTGAGTCTTGTGCGCTTAATAACGCTCGTCGCCGGAACCTAGATGCTGTGATATACGCTGTAGCCGGGATGATGGGCAACACAGGGCCGCCTAGGGAAGCCTTTGCAAGGTTATCCGCGATCTCATTTACAGTCCCGCTGCTGTGGCCGGGTACCCATATCAAGTGAACAAGGCTCAAATGCGAAGGAAGTAGCGATAAAAACGTGCTTAAAGTGGGACAGTCAACATGCGATGCGAGGGACAAACACAAAGATAAAGAATCGGTAATGACTGCCACTGCAGAAATAGAAGGATCAAGCTTGCGCAGAGCAAGAACTACTGCCAGAAACTCAGCTTGGAAAATAGGGGTGAAATCCGGAAGGCGCAGCAAAAAGGACCAGTCTAAACTCGCACAGAAAATTCCCACCCCTGCCTTTATGTTGCACTGAGAGGCGTCGGTTGCTATTGCAATTTTTGTAGGTAGGGACCTTAAATGATCCTCTAATAGTCCATTTAAAATATGGGGTGGTAAAAGTTTCGCGTTTTGAGGAAAAATGTGTGACAGAGGACCCACTGCTTAGTGCTGGAAGGATGTTGTAAATCTGCACGTTTAAAGGCTCAAGCAGCCTTTCACGAACACAACCTGTGGGGTATAAAAACGAGGCCAGTGGACACCAAAAAAGGAGGTCGGCTGGCAACAGAAAACGCTTTGCGAACGGTGAAAATGGGATTCAAAGATTTTGAGGAAAGTCTGCACAGTTAGAAAGTGAAATCGGGATAACAGAGGAGGAATGCGGGCCTCAAGGTACAGCACATTGGTAGCCACGAATTTGGGGACGCCAAGGCACATCCGAAGCACCTCCCTCTCCAAAAGGATGAGCGGACGAAGATTATATGAAGCCGAGCCTGAAAACAACGCAGAGCCAAATTCTAAAATTGGCCTGACATACAATACGTAAATCACTAGGAGCGTATCCGTGCGCATACCGTACCTGTGACTGCATAACCTCCGTAACATGCCTGCGGTACGAGTCCCTTTCACAGCAACATGGTCAATGTGAGGCCGCCAGGTGAGTTTGTCGTCATAAATGACGCCTAGGTATTTTAGGGATTGAACTTGAGGTATTGGTTGAAATTTGCATGAAAGAGAGACCACAACAGGATCCTGTAGAGGAAAAACAAGGACGGCACACTTGTTAACATTTAATGTGAGGTGTAAACTGCTCAACCAGAGCTCAAGAGAACTCAAATATGATTGCAACTGATAATAGAGGGAATGTATATCAGGCGCAGCCGCAAAAAATGCTATGTCGTCCGCATAGACGTAAGTGCGAACATGGTGGTGGAGAGGAATGGAGCTCAGAAGAATATTGAACAGCACAGGCGAAAGGACAGCTCCCTGCGGAACACCTCTCGTCTGTTTGTACCACTGGAATTTTACCCCATTATGGACTCAGAAGAATTCCCTGTTGTAGAGAAACTCAGATATTCAAGGAACTAACTATTCTGGAAACTGGAGGGACTGTAACCTATGTATTAGGATAGAATGCTCTACACTGTCGTAAGCTTTAGAGACGTCGAGCGTAACCAAAGCAGCATACAGGCGTCGACGACGAGCAAGAAGAATACGACTCTCAAGATCTACATGTGCATTCCGTATCGAACATCGCGGCCGGAAGCCGAGTTGACACGGGCTGAGAATAGTTCTGCGGTCCACAAAGGCAGAAACTCGCATAAGTAACACCCTTTCTATTAATTTTACCACGTTTGATGTTAGAGAAATAGGCCTAATATTTTCCAATTCATAGCCTCCACCCTGGTTTTTAAGTAAAGGGATCACCTTGGCCAGATTCCACTCAGAATGGATCCAAGCGTGTTTGATACAATAGTTGACCAGGTGTAACAAAGTGTCCGGAGACGCCTCAAATAGAATCTTGAGCATCTTTGAAGTGACACCATCAGGAACGGGAGCAGAAGCTGGTAATCTCTGAACAACTTGAGAAAGCTCCGAAAGAGTAACTTTAGCGAAATAATTATTTGGCGTCCTTTCCGCAAACAACATGGGACGTAAAGGAAATTGCCCTTATAAAAATTTCTATATGCAGTCCATAGACTGTCTATAGACAAATCCTTTAGACTGGTCCATAGACAGTCTATAGATTTATGGCCATACACTTTTAGTGGACTATTGTCTATAGACAGTCTATAGACAAATGTCTACTGACAGTCTATAGGTCTATAGGAAGTCTATAGACAGTCTATAGATGATCTATAGACTTATGGTCATAGATTTGCTATAGAGTTGTCTATAGACCATCTATAGACACTTGTCTATAGACGGACGAGAGACGACCTATAGACTTATGGCCATAGACTTCCTGTAGATTACTGTCTATAGACAGTCTACAGACAAAAGTCTAGTCGTCCGGTAGACATATGTCTATAGACTGTCTATAGACATTCCATAGGTGTGTGGTCTGCCAGTGCTACAGACCTTTGTCTATAGACAGTCTATAGGCCTCTGTCTACTAAAGTATTAGTAGACCATTATCTATAAACTGCCTATAGACAGTCTACAACCGTTGAAAAAGGCCACCAGACAGAGTTCACAAATGACACAATCAATATACTTACAAATTTAGTTTATTTCCATGCTATCCAGGCTGGAAATATGCAATACATGCACCATAAGAATGCACCACAGTATCATAAATGTTGAAAGTAACAGTCCGGCTAGTTTCCCCAGAAGCATCCTTGCGGGCTGTTGTCTGCAGTCAATCATCCGGGCATGTTCACCGGTACAGCACAAAGGAAGAAAATAATATAAGAGGAACTGAAAAAAAATTCCCATTCAATCTCTACACATGTGCTTTACAATGCAAGGCATATCCTGGCTATGCCATTCTAGAAAGGAAATCTTGATCTTTTGGTACACAGGCCACGAGACGCTGAAGTGAAAGGCTGCGGAATAATTTCGGCCACCTGTGCAGAGTACACAGGCCTTTAGCATTTTGCCTCTATTAAAATGCGACCGCCTAGCCGGAATCGATCCTGCATCTTTCAGGTCGCCTGACGAACATGATAGCCACTGAGCTATCACGCCGGCGGAATCATTTCATTAAATACACGACAGATTATAAGTGTCTTCATAAAACATTGAAACAAAGACCCATAATCCCTGGAGCAATCTACTCTGAATCCAGTACTGATTCTGATTTCTGTATGGCATTACTGTTACAGCCAACACTGGTCTCTGTATGGCAATCCTTTTACATTATTTGTAACAGAAGACTTCGAACAATTGTGCCACATATCTGCATTGACTCGCAAGGAGTTGTTAAGAATGCCACCTCCATAAAATAGATTCAGTGCACCTTACACAGGGATTCAGAAAGGAGAATATTGCAGCATATATTCTTACAACCGCTATAGAAGAAGCGCTTCAAAACACCCTGCGTGAAGCCTGGTACACAAGCCAAATTTTTAACTGGCTCGGGTGTTGCATCGCTAAATTCACCTTGTAAAAAAGGAGCCTTTTGGCTACCCTGCTGGCATATTCATGCTGTAATTTGAGGAGTGAAATGTCATTTCGTGGTTCCTTTTTCTTCATATAATGTTTGAGTGTAGTAGTTGCGTGTTTAGATCAACGCTATCAGAAATATTCGTCTGCCACTACGAAGCGCTGAAACAAGCGGCATACGCAGCAATGAATCTGGTCCATATGACCTCATCCTCTGGGTAAACTACCACAGAAGACAGAATAAACTACGACAGAAACTACCACACCTTTCATGGCGGACAAGTCGTTTACCCAGAGTAAGTGCAAATGCGCCACCAGAACCATTGCTGCGTATTCCGCGTGTTTTGGCTGTTCGTAGTGGCAGACGATGAATATTTCTGATAACTTTGATCTAAACACGAAGTACACCACTCAAAAATTATGTTAACAAAAAGAAACTATGAAATGCCATCTCACGCTTCAAATTACATGAATATGCCAGCAGTGTAGCCAAAAGGCACCTTTTTACAAAGTGCATTTCGCGATGCAACACCAGAGCCAGTTAAATATTTGGCCGGGTGTACGTAAGCCGATACTCAAACGGGCACAAGCTCTACAAAACCAGCAAGCAAACGCAACCAGTTCACCACAGATTTGCGCCTATAACTTGAAGCACAAATACCGAACAGCATACTCATACATCTGCGCGCGTTCTTAGAAACAAGCAGGTTGCAGCGCTTCCATGCCGCGCTCATTATTCAGAAAACTCATACAGCAGAGGCTCCAGCTGCGCCGTTTCAAAAGCAGTCGCGAGGTTGAGACAACAAATTACAGTCACGATAAAATACCGTCTGAAATTCACTTAGTTTTTCCTTCAAGTGCAGCCCCAACAGCGCAGTAAAGAGGTGTGTTTCTTGCATGGAGGTAGCCTAACCCAACGCTGCTAGAAAAATCAGCGAAAGCATTGAACGCGCTCAAAGTAGGAAGTATTTCAATGAAACTATTAACGTCTTCAACAGGCGCAGCTATAATAACACGAGAGCTTAATTTAATTTCAGGCGCAAATAAGCGGCGAGTTACATCGGCGCTTTCGTAACGTAGCAGTCTGAAATCAGAAACACATACTTTGCCTCTCGCGCAAATGGTATTCGAGAAATCTGTGCACGCGTGAGCGGAATTCATGAACGAACCACTCGGAATGAAATGGAAGCCACCTCTTGTCGAGCCGACCTTTAGCCAGCTTTCAAAATGAAGTGCCCGCAGGCCAGCGGCGGCGGCCAACGACTCTGATGACAGACACGGACGAATCCGTACGTTTGCAACGAAGGGGAGACGGGATGGAGCTCGTGGGTTCTTCGCGGTGTTTGAGCACGCCGGCCATTCGCGCCGGCAATGAATTTTATTTACCCATCACAATACAAGCTGTTAAGAGTGGACAACGTGGTCCTGAGAGCCGGGTGTGTCTCATCGCAAAGCAAGGGATATGACGAGGCCTGGCGCTGGCGGCAGAAGCATTGACGACGACGGACGGGGTTGTTGCACTCCAAATCACCGAACCTCCGAACCGATCGAAGGGCGCTGTGTCCCACGGACCTGGGAGAAATTACTGTCAGACGAGTGTCGTCGTTAGGCAAAGATGCGGCGAGAACTTGGGACAGCAGCAGCAACGCTGGAAGCAGAGATGCACAGCAGCACGGCAGAAGCACCGGTATACGTTGGCCGAGTCGACCTTCGGGTCACCGCGGACTGGATGATGCTACGCAAGGTCACGCTGAGCGAGGCTGCTAATTGAAAGACGCTGTGTCGAAGGAGTCTCGTGCTTCGGCCATCCGGCGGGGGAGTTCGAGAAGGTTCAACCACCTGCGAGGAGACTGCGGGATTCTGCTTTCCCACGGAGGCAACGCACAGAACACTTGCGGCAGTGGTCAAGGTGACGCATCTGTGTTTGATGACTGTCTTCCCCTTCTCATCCCCCGAGCTGTGAGAGAGCGAGAGAGCTTCAGCACCGCCCCGTGCCGTGGGTGGTACCGCCAGCGTCATCAATGGCCCATCCGATTGGACAACGTTATTCGAACCAAGTTCCCCAGTCAGGGATCTGGGGAATGCGAACCGTATTTAACGTGATGTTGTGTGATCGGAGGATTGCAAATAGCATTCGATTCGATCCCATTCTCGTCTGTAAATATGTAGAATAAACCCTTCTGTACAGTTTCCTCGATAACGCAGTCCGACATCGTCATTCGGAGCCGGTACCTGCGGGGCTAAACAAGTTAGTCATCTCCAGGACCCCTCCGTCTTCAACTCTGGTTCCAGCGGTGGGATAGAAGCCCCATCTTCAACACTGGTTCCAGCGGTGGGATTGTGGCCCATTCGCAACACTGGTTGGCAGCAGCTGGGATGGACCGTGCGACATCGTACTTTCTCCACGGGTGAGCGTTTTGGCTTTTGCTATGGGATTCGCCAGGCTTTAAGATTCAGAGAATAATCTTGACTGGGAATCAGGGCTTTGTCGTTTGAGAGGGGTTATTCTCAAGGCATTGTTGTGTTAGCAGAGCCAAAGCGGAGAAAGCGTTGTCATGGACCTAATGAGGTTGTACAAGTCGGACTTGCTGTTGATATGCGAGGAACTGTCGGTTGAAGTGCCTAGCAAACTAACCAAAATTGAATTGGGCGAATTCATTCTTAAACAAGTCAAGCATAACGATCAGTTGCTGGTAGATACGTGGAATTTGGTACAAGGGGAAAAAGCCCGCAAAGTAAAAGCCGACCAGGAGGCTAAAGAGAAAGCCGACAAGGAAACTAAAGATATTAGAACTTCAAAACGAAATACGAAGAAAGGGCGGTAGTGTGAGAGCCGGAAGTCCTGAAAGAGCAAGCGATGCTTATGAAATAGGTCCGCAGATAAGAGCCGAAAAGTCCGTGACCGTAGCCGCGTTGGTAAATCGCGACACCACGAGGGAAGTGGCAGAGAACGCGTTCAACCGGTACGGTAGTCCAAGGAAAGCCGCAGAATCCGCGACCCGTGTCCAGTGTAGTTGGACGTAATGCTAAGAGAGAGCATTCCGAGATAGCGTCTCAACGACACGAGTGCGAGGATTCTCCTCCAAGTGAGGTAGCAGTGGCAACGGACAACTTTGTCGGGACAGTTGCGAGCGCGACACTTTCAGTAGAATCAATACAGGCGTCAAACCGGCAGGACCGCGAAAAGGGAGGTTTACCTATCGGGAAAGGTTTCGAAGTTGAAACAGCGGAAACCCCTTTTGAGAGTAACACCCGCGGTAAGATCGAGTTGAGATGTCACAGTGGCTTCAGTGACAAAGGCTCCGGAGAGGCTACCTTGGCAAAGCTGGCGCAAGAAGAATGCGAGGCTGCCGAACATAAAGATAGAAGTAAGAGCCAGACTTCTAGACAAAGAGAGAATGGCGCTCAGAGCGACAGCCAGGCGGGCTCAGTTGTAGCTGAGAACTGCAGAGTAGAGAATGGCGCGCAGAGCGACAGCCAGGCGGGCTCAGTTGTAGCTGAGCACTGCAATGTAGACAAAGACGCACAGAACGACAGGCAAGCGGGCTCAGTAGTGGCTCAGCACTGCGATGTAGAGCATGACGCACAGAGCGACAGCCAGGCGGGCTCAGTTGTAGCTGAGCGCAGCAATGCAGAGAATGGCGCGCAGAGGGACAGGCAAGCTGGAGAGGACAACCCCCAAAGGAATGAGCTAGGGATCTCAGGCGCAGTTTCAAGTCCGTCTGTCAGCTGCGTGGAGCTGGCACTCCGCTGCGAAGGCACAGAGGCCAGTTTGGAATTTCAAGACAATTTCCGAGGTGCGACGGAAAAACTAGAGATAGCTAGTTGTGATCAAGAAACGCACACGGTACAGGCTAGGCGCAGAAAAAGAAAAAGGGCAAGAACCAAGAGGAAACGGATCAAATTCAAAGCCCTAAATTTGTTTGCGCAGACAGGGGCGAAAGAAAGAAATGCGGTGGAAGGAAAGGCGAAGCCTTCCCGCGTTGCGCCTCGTAAACTTACGCTTGCAGTTACTGGTCAGGCGGCACGCGAGTCAAAGGCTGACCGCAGTAATGAAAAGGGGAGAGCACGTCTTCCGACCAGAACAAGAGCGAAGTGCTTCAAGGGGCATCGGCCTGTAAGAAGGCCTAGACCGCGCCGTCCGGACAAAAAGCCAGTTAGAAAGAAGGCAAAGCGGCCCAAGAGATCAGAAGGCGCAACGTTGCGCGGCACTCAGCGCATGCGAACGCAGGCGTCGAACAACCGAGACGACACATGCAGGCGTGTTCGGCGGGCGCACTTGAAAAGGAATCGTCCTTCACATTTGGCACCGCATTCTAGGAAGCGCGCATGGCGAATGGGTAGCCGAGCTTCCTGCGTGGGGCGAGAGAAAGAGGTACCTTCTCGCGCTGGTCACTGCTCGTTGTCCAGAGCCAGAGTCGGTTATCGACATTGTAGGAGCGGCCAAGGTTTTCGGAGAGCCTCGAGGGGGCGCGGAAATGACAGGGAGAGTCGGGGATCGTTTTTTTCTGCAGCCTTTTGTCACGAGTTGACCGCAGTACAATCAGTCAAAGCGCGACCGCGGCGGGCGCGTCTGAAAGACTAATCCTTTCAACTCGGCGGCGGGGAGTCAGCTTTCCCCCCCCGCGTGGCGACTCGAAGTAGCTGTTTCGTTTTTTTTTTATTCCTCTTTTTTTTCTGTGTGTGTTTATGGAATCAGGCAGTGAAAGGCTACTTTTGAGTTAAAACAAGTTGATCGGAGGTTACTGTTTTTTTTCATTACCTTAGAAAGGATAGGGCGTCACTGAGTTAGAAATCACAGGTGTCGATTTCACATGCTACCAAGAGATAAGGGCACTCACAGGAGCGCAGCTCGAGTAGAACTACGCTTAGCGTCGCGTAGACGGAGCGTTGATCCGTTGTCTGACACCTTACGAAAGGGAGCCTTACTGACATACACTGAAATGACCGAAGAGAAAACTCGTCTGGGGGAAGCGCTCGTGTCCAGACCTTTGATTCGGGCCACTTATTTTGTTAAAGAAGTTCAGTGTGACGCCAGTGATAGAGGACTGGGTGCTATTTTAGGTCAAGTTGGCGACGGCCACGAAGAGCACCATGTTCAGTACATCAGCCGCAGGCTGACATGTAGAGAAGCGATAAGCGCTTTAGACAAAGAGCGCGCGTTTGGTTTAGGCGGCACAGATGTTGTCGGGTTACCAGAGTTACTTGAACGGCGCGAAGTTCATATTTGAGACTGACCACCGTCTCAAACGTGCTTATGACAGTTTTGTCCCCCCCAAAAAAAATGGTCGCTTGCTTAGACGGAGTCCTGCTCTCCAAAAACAATTTCTCGATGCGTTTCAGGAACGGAAAACCGCACGGAAATGCTGATGGATTCAGCCGATTGTTGTAGACAGGAGTACTTGGTAGGACCACCTACTGTGTGTGGGTTTTTGTTTTTAACCTTGGTCCAAGCAGTCCGTCTTTGGCGATTTCAAAGGGGATATTTTGTGCTTTCTCGGCACCAAAATTGCGCCAAAATCCAATCATGTTTTAGTAAACATTTTTTGTCATTGTGGGAAGCCTGGTGGGTCTTTGGCAGATTCCGAGCGCTTGCTTGTGGGTCAGTGCCCTGTCTCGTGGAACAGTCCACTGATGCCATTCTTTGTTGAATGTTCGAGCTTGGATGCCATTTCTGGAAACCAGCCCTTCCACCCGACTCCGGCCTCATCTCTTCCTGCCCAGCGGTCGTGAACGCTGGCCATTCGAGATTTTTCGGGCCGCGGACGAGCTGTTAAGAGTGGACAACGTGGTCCTGAGAGCCGGGTGTGTCTCATCGCAAAGCAAGGGATATGACGAGGCCTGGCGCTGGCGGCAGAAGCATTGACGACGACGGACGGGGTTGTTGCACTCCAAATCACCGAACCTCCGAACCGATCGAAGGGCGCTGTGTCCCACGGACCTGGGAGAAATTACTGTCAGACGAGTGTCGTCGTTAGGCAAAGATGCGGCGAGAACTTGGGACAGCAGCAGCAACGCTGGAAGCAGAGATGCACAGCAGCACGGCAGAAGCACCGGTATACGTTGGCCGAGTCGACCTTCGGGTCACCGGACTGGATGATGCTACGCAAGGTCACGCTGAGCGAGGCTGCTAATTGAAAGACGCTGTGTCGAAGGAGTCTCGTGCTTCGGCCATCCGGCGGGGGAGTTCGAGAAGGTTCAACCACCTGCGAGGAGACTGCGGGATTCTGCTTCCCACGGAGGCAACGCACAGAACACTTGCGGCAGTGGTCAAGGTGACGCATCTGTGTTTGATGACTGTCTTCCCCTTCTCATCCCCCGAGCTGTGAGAGAGCGAGAGAGCTTCAGCACCGCCCCGTGCCGTGGGTGGTACCGCCAGCGTCATCAATGGCCCATCCGATTGGACAACGTTATTCGAACCAAGTTCCCCAGTCAGGGATCTGGGGAATGCGAACCGTATTTAACGTGATGTTGTGTGATCGGAGGATTGCAAATAGCATTCGATTCGATCCCATTCTCGTCTGTAAATATGTAGAATAAACCCTTCTGTACAGTTTCCTCGATAACGCAGTCCGACATCGTCATTCGGAGCCGGTACCTGCGGGGCTAAACGAGTTAGTCATCTCCAGGACCCCTCCGTCTTCAACTCTGGTTCCAGCGGTGGGATAGAAGCCCCATCTTCAACACTGGTTCCAGCGGTGGGATTGTGGCCCATTCGCAACAAAGCATTCCTCCAGCGCCGCTTGACTACAACTTTGACAAACGTCTCGCGCTCCAGTCGATAGCGTTACAAGACACTTTTGCTGAAACGTCGGCGTCCACGACGCACACCGAGCGAGCGTCCATACATAACAAGCAATGCACACCTCAAAAAGAACAGCACTCCATGGTCCAGACAGGCGATAACACAAGGATTAGAAAATAAATGTAATCCACCACAGAACGAGAGTGTATGTAAAAACGTTTTCGGAGGTGCAAAGTAAATTGAGCTCACACGGCGCTAACTAACGCACACTTCCATTTCGGCCGTCATTCACAGGCTAAACGACATTTCTGGCCGCGCATCTACCTTGAAACACGAAAAATCTAGTAGACAGCTCGCGAGAAGCGGCTTATCATCAAGGGCATCGCACAGACTGCCTTTCCGCGTGTTATTAAAGACAGCGGCACAGAGATAAGCGGCATTAGTCGAGAACCCGATGGCTTCCGCCTTAGAAACGAAGATAGGACGTTTGTCACTGCGCACATACTGATTCTGCACACACAGCTCTGATTAGAGTGGTTTAGGAGACGAAATGAATAAAACATAAACACCACATTTTGACCATCACGGCAAGGTTGAACAAAGTGATTGTTGCTCGCGATGTGAATAGACCGGAGCTGCATGACACCTATACCAAGCACCTGGTAGACCATAAGGCGGGAACAACACATGCGCGAAAGGAAAGAAAAAAGTACCGCAGGATAAAAGGAATATCTTTTTCATGTTTCTTTTTATGGCCGCCAGATATTCAAACCCTATCAATGCGACTGGCATGACCGATCAACTAAAAAAAATTCTTGTTTGGAAACCGTTAACCACATATATGGTGGCACCAAGTAATTCGCTCTGAAACAAACCCGTAATGGCAGAAGAGCCCTCCTGACTGCTAATGCGCACTTTGTAACCGCTAAGCGCTTTTAATCTTGGTAACAGCAAGAGTACATGTCCTTTTTCGAGCACGCATTCGTGTGAGTGTCATAAAATGACATATTCAAAAATCTAACGGAAATAGTCACCCTTCGACGCACTACGTCCGCCCACGCCGCGAATACCGATCACCATATCGCTGCTTCAGAAAAAAAGCCGCATGATGCCGCCACTATCGCTGGAATGACGATTCCTTGTTTATTATTGAAGCAGGTGTCTCTGCAGGATGTGGACCGTGCGGCTAAACGGCGTTCCAGAGCATGTCACCCGCAGGGTGACATGCTCAACATGTGGTTGGCCCTACAGCCGAGCAGCCGCCGGAATTTTTCGTTAACGTGCGTCGCACACTGGCTTCGTTGACTGCCAGCGTGCCCGATCTGGATGTTGATGAAACCCCGCCCTCCAGGATGTGTGAAGCACTAACGGTCGCTGAGCTGACCGCGAACAACTCCAGAAAACGAGACGGGCACGCTGGCGCCAACTGACCTCAGCTGCGATTCCTGCAGATGTCAGGGACTTCGGCTGGCTGCGAGGCTGGCGGGTCCTGCCCACAAGAGACCGCCTTGCGGCGTGGGGCGTGGCGCCCTCCGCCCGATGCCCGAAATGCGGTCTTTTAGAAACATTGCGGCACGCTATGTTCGACTGTGTAGTGGCGCGCACCTTTTGGGTACTAGTGTCACGGATGTTTTTAACCCGCCTCGAAGCGCGCACTAGTTCACGCGAACTGTTTACAAATATGCTCTTGTGTGTCGGCATGTTCGTTTTGTGGCGGCAGCGTGGAGCGGCTTCCTTAAATGGGCGTCCGCAAAGAGCAATGTTTCCAATGTTGCAGCGCCTCCGCACGCGTCTCTTTGAGCAAGCATGCGTGGACGCACTGTCAATGAGTGAGGATGAGTTCTTGCGCAAATGGTCGACATATTTCATCGTCCTGCGCGGCGGTCGAGTGTCGGCATTCTTACTGCCTTACTCACGTGCTCAGTGCTGCGTCACTGTGCATGTGCTTGACTGATCAGAGCTTTTAATTCAGCAGTTTTCATTGTATTTTTGTTGACATTAGAAAAAAAAAAACTTCTCTTTCTATGTCACCCGCAGGGCTGTACGCATCAACGGCAAGGTCTACTCGTTCGACAGTTGCCAGATGGCATGGAACTTGGTACACGTGTTCATCTTCGACCCCGCGTCGCACCGGTGGGATGTGGTGCAGACGCAACTTCCCGACGCCGGGCCGGTTACCATTTCCCTCCCCACAGTTGTAGCGTACGGCCACTGCGCGTATCTGTGGGGCGGCCCGCACAGCTGGCCATTTCCAAGTGTTCTTTATCGCTTCGACCCAAACACGATGAAATGCAGCCGTCTAGCGGTGTCCGGTGAGGTGCCGTCATCGATTCACGGCAGCACAGCTTGTGTTGTGGGTAACCGCAAGTACATTTTAAGTTACTGGGATCCTTCGCCATATATGCGGGTCCTTGACTTGGATACCATGGAGTGGCATCGTGTCGCCACCAGCGGAGAGGCTCCGGTTCTACATGCCTGCCACGCTGCGTCTGCCATCGGGACCCACATGTATGTGTTCGGCGGCAGCCCAACAGACCGCTCCCTCAACCTATACTGTTTTGAAACGACCACCTTTTCTTGGGTGCGCCCAGAGGTTCAAGGCGTTCTCCCTGGGTATCGGCGAGGACATTCAGCCTTCGTGTTCAACGAAGAGCTGTACATTTTCGGAGGGTACAGCGATGTGCTGAAGACCTTCTTAGCAGATATGCACAAGTACGACCCCGTGACGTCGTGTTGGACCGAAGTGAAGCCATGTGGCTCACCACCATCTCCCAAGTACTGGCATGGGTGCTCAGTGATAGGTGAAAGAGTGTTTATCTCCGGCGGCTTTGCACCGGCACTCAACCAGGATGAGGGGCAGGTTGCTGAGGAGCGAAGGGCGCTGACGGATCTCCACTTGTTGCACTTGGCACCGACACTGCAGAACCTGTGCTTACTTGCAGTAATTGATGCACGGCTGGATCTACGCCCCTTACCACCTTTCATTAGAGAAACGGTCTACGCTATCACTTCTCACCCATCGTAGACGATGGAAGATGCCTCATCTCAAGCAAATTGAGTGCCTTCAGCGAAGCCAGCTTGCTGGTACGGTGATGATGCAACTTCGGCGCAGCTACTTCACACAGAAATAAGCACTTATTTTATACGCAAAGAAAGCCGTCCTTCAGTGCTCTATTTTCGCGCAAGCAAAAAAGTCGCTAGTGTTTTGTTTATATTCAGGTCGCTCGCCGGCGCCACGTTTTCGTAAATAATAAAGGGAACAAATTTTCTAAACGAAGAGTTATTCACTGAAAGCGATTCACCTCCAGCCCAGTGGTTTCTTCAAGCAAGTCGCATTAACACCAATTCGGTATGAAGCCCGTGCTAAATTCTAGTTAGCCGCGTAGCCACTGCTGGTCATCCTTTTCAAAGCAGATGGTAGATAGAGATATGTGGCGGTAGGCGTCGATTCCAGCTCTTTTCCGGAAACAACTTGCTTCTTTTGCGACGGCTTTAGAAAGTCATACAGTTATCACTTATTTCCGCATGTCTGCTTTCACTTTGACGCTGCTTTAAAGGTTCATTGATTTTGTAGCCTGCTAGTTATGGTTCTCTTTTTTCCTATATACATTCTAAGTTCAATCTGGAAGCATCCGATCGGTATCTATATCGTCAACCTGAGCCGCTAGAATTCGTCAAAGCTTGTGTAACTGATCGTATCAGGTGGAGATCGCATTGAAGGCAATCGACGGCATGCTGGCTAGTATTTGAAATTTCCCGACAGCTTATTTACACTGATGGTAGAGCGCTCCAGTGCACTGCGCACGCCAGATACCTTCTCGACAAGTCATCCCAGGATGGCTGGTGTGAAATGTCCGGAACATGTGTCTGTGACACCAACTTGAATGGATAAAGTAACTTTGTGCCATGGAGGTGTTCAGCCACAGGCGACCTAGCGCCATGAAAAGTGATCAGAATCAACAGTAAAGACTAAGCTGAGAAAATAAAATGTGATAGCCTACGTGGATGGCCGAATTAGAAAGGACGACCAACCGGAGCGAAGGAGGCGATGCAGGACTAAAACATCATATGACATGCGAAAATGAAAGCAAGCATGATGGGAAGGTAACAACATAAAGTGGGTGTATAGGCAAAAGGAAAAAACATTATAAAAAAAGCAAACATAGCAACGCCCTGGAAAAATTCTTCTGATCATACAAAAGAAAAAAAATTACAATCAGAAACTGTAGCGCCCTTGGGTCTTCCCTTGGGTTCGTCTGTCTGAGGGTCGGATCATATATCAAGAGAGGCGCCGGCGCCCGGGGATGGCGCGGCCGGCGACTCGTTTTGACCGTGTCGGCAAAGGGGACGGCTCTGTACGGAACGCGGGCTACCGAGCAGAAAGAGACCGTCAAGGAAGAAACGGTGGAGCTTATGCCCTACATTTGTCGCGTTTCACGTAACATCAAAAAAGTGGCAAGCCTTCAAGCGGCCAAGATTGTTTCCCTCTGCTGTGTAAACTTCGCAGCATGTGCTCGTTTGTGAATAATGCAAAGAAGAATAGGCCTCAGTGTACCAAGAAGCATCATAAGAAGTTCACAGGTGTGTTTCAGGAGTCGCGCAGAAAGTTCCCTTCACTTCCCACAGCTTCTACATTGGAGTGACTGGTACATGTCCTAATGAGGGGGCATGTGAACACAGGCTGCAAATAGAGAATAATCCCGGAGGTCATTCAACTCACCTTTGTAAGCGATTAAAATGTAAGGGTCACGGTAAGAAAAGGTTTCTTGTAAACATACCTTTGGAAACGACGTTTTGTTCAGAACTGAACACAATACAAAAAGGGATGGTCGCAGAAGCGTTTCACGATATTAATACTAGTGAGAGGTATCTCAGTACGCCGTACATTTCACTTCGGCACTAAAAAATTGTTTTCTTGGCAAGCCGATTGCAAACCTTTTCGCTACTTTTCACGCGTTTTTTTTTTCGCCGTGCCTGTCTGTAACTATTTCAGGCTATGTTTTTACTCCGTCACCCTATTTCTTCTTTTCGCTCATCCACGTGTTTTTTGTTGTTACCCACCTATCGTGCTTCTTTCCATTTTCATATCTCATCTATCCTATTCTATTTCTGAATATGCTGGTGTGGCGTGTACACCTAGGCTACTCAAGCACCTTGGCGTCTCTTTGAGTGTCCGTAATAAGAGGTCACATTACTGGAAAATACCGCGTGCAAACTCTTCAGCACCCTTATCAGACTTGTGTCCCTTACGGTACCTTGATTTTTCGCAGAGCGACCGCCTGAAATCTGTCTCGCGCACTAAAATTCCTTACTTACTCGAAAATATTAATTGCACAGAACTTTATATCCAGGTCTTCAAAACTTTTCGCTCCTTTATGTGAGATTCATATTTTGAATCTTTCTGATCTGATTATCTGTGCTGGTCTGTAAACGCTGGTGGCCTTGGTTTATTTGCCTGTATGTCGGATAAGTAGTTTCACGTTTCATGTTTTTACTCGACATTACACGTCCAATAGTGCGTGCATTCTTGCAAGTCAAGTTAGTTTATGGTTTACCGAACCTTACTGCGTCTTCAAATGTTTCTGATAGCCCCTTTTTGTCGGGCTTAATGCATGCGGTTGTACTTACCTGTTCGTTTCCTACTGGTTCTTTTCTCCCATGATTTCCGGTTTTCAGTATCGAGAAAATCGTTGTAGAAGGATTTAGTTTGTATGCTCTTCTCTCCGTCCATGTACCACGCTGCGTATTTTATTTAATGGAGCAAGTTGTGTAGAAAAAAGAGTGCGTTTTTTTTTCACACATTACTGACACATTGCCCGATAAAACGTGATTAGATCAAAGGGAAATTTTTTGTCAACGGCAAAATTCCACCTTTGTAATGCCCCCCCTCCCCGTCCCCCCCCCCCCCCCCCTCCGCGACGCTCCAGAAACAATTGAGCATTGTTTCATCAATCAAGACTTAATAGTCTTCTGTGATATCATACAACAGACATTGCAAAATAAGTTTAGACACCGCATTCTCTGCGATATCACACTGGACTTTCATTTGCTAATGACCCTTTGTTCTTTTTAACTGAGCTACACGACTTCTGGAAAGCGCTCATGATATACTGACAATGCGAATCTTGTTTCTGCAAAAGGTCACTTCAGAATGGTGATTGTTGGCATAGAGGGAGTGTAACCCCGCAATGTGTTCAAACCCTAGTGGCACTCGCTCTTATTAATGTGCTCTTCATTGCCTTTTTTCTATTGCTTCTTGCTTAGGTTTACCGTGTTATGATGCGTCAGTCATGTGCTCTCTCCATCGTCTCTTTTCCAATCTTTGGTGACTTGAACGCGTCGTGTTCATCCAACATTTTTTTTCTAAAGGATGGCACAGAGTTCATAGACGTAGAACATTGCATGAATTTAATAAATACCATGTTGAATAAAAAGAACATGTCTGGCCTGTGTTTTTTTAATCCAAAATAAAAAGTCTGCCTAGCCCTTTTAGTTGTGTTGTCTTCTGTCATGGTAGTGGAGTGCAGCCGCTAGATGAGTTGTTTGTAAATAATTGATAAATGAAATATTTATTTCCAAAATGGTATAAATGTCATGTTAGAAAAACAAGCTCGCCTGGTCTTGGGTCAGCATGCCAGACACGCAACCGACAGGTCAAGCGTTCGATTCACGACCAATTACCCCAAAATTTGCTTGCAGCGCAACTGAATTGCTTTCTATACTTAGACGTCCAATGAAATTAGAGTCTTGTTTCCACCTTCTATTCATTAGTTTTGCAGTTTTTAATCACTTTTGATTCCACGGCTCCACATGTGACGTCAGCACCCTCTCGACCAATCCGGTTTACCGCGCACACCAGTGAAGACGCCAACTACGCGGAGTTCTGCGCTGAACGGTACCCTTACCACTACAGCGTTAAAAGCAGTTCGCTCTTCTTCCAACGTGTCAACATGCACCCAGCTAAAGAACTGTTCTTTCACACAGAAGAAAAATATTGAACGTCTTTACAAATACCCTTTGCTCTACAGGCTAACATAGAGGAAAGGCAAGTACGAAGCGTTTTCAATAACCTATCAGGCCTGGCAGAAAAAAATAATACACGTCAAACGCCAATTTATACGAAGATGGTAATGCAACGTCATCGCATGGCTTGATTTAGGCAGTAGATGCATTACGCAGCAGATATATTAAACAAATTTGACAGTTGCCGCCTGTACTTCAGTACGTAATCTCCTAGAGCGCTACATGACATATTCAACAGTAACATCACTAATGGTCAACCAGTTTATCATATTGCCTGCAGAACGTTAGTCTGCTCGATTCTGCACCACGACAGGGATGCAGCCTCATTGCTCTGTTTCTTTTCCCTCGAAGTCATTTTTTTAACTGCCTTATGCTGACAGCTCACTTTAAAGACGTTGGATGCAGTATTTTGTACGAATGCAGACAATGAAGGATTATGTATTCATTTAGAGTCGCTGCTATATTTTGTGCAGTATTTATTTCACATTAGTTTATTTATTTGGCATTCACTTCCGAGGCGCACCTCTTTGTAAAATTGTTTATAAAACAGGTATAATGCATTTATAAACAGGTTCTGCTTTTCCTTTTCTTTCGGGTGCCAATCCGCATGACATTTATAATGTTAATTGGTAAGTTATTCAGCCTCATCTCTACACTCCTGTTCTGTCATTCGCTAGTGTCCTGGCGTTGTCAAGCTTTTCTTGCAGCTTTCTTGCCATGACATCCATCAGCATTGTGTAATTTGAAAAAAAAAAAAACTTTCAAATAGCAATAGCAATCGTTAAATGCATTTATGAATTAAAGCCTGTTGAAACAATCAAATAATAACGTCTGGGCAAAGAGTTATTTCCAGAAGCTGCGCAGGAACAAAAGATGCTTTTTCTTTCATTGGAGAGTGTCAAGAAATTACTTTTCTACTATGCCCACGATTCCAGTCGAAGCCCAAAATCGGCACCCATTACCACGTTTACATAAAACTGTGGTTTTTGTTTTGACGTAAAACCGTCTACCTGCAATCCAAATTACTATGTAATGATGTTGGAGTCAAGTCTGATGAGTTTCTTCTGTTCTGCATGAGTGAATTCGATAGAAAGAAACAAATTCCATACACGACGAAATCCAAATTGTAATCTTTATTCCTATATAAAAACAAAAAAGGAAAGCGTTGCCCATGTTAAGCTCTCCTGAATGTGTTCCATCACCGTGTTAGGTGTTTGCCGGATGTATAAAATAAGTGTTTCCGCAATTTTTAAAACCCGCCTTTTTCTGTAGGAGTGGTATTTACGGCTTATCATTCTCAACGCTGTCGCCTGTCTGAATACAGCTAAAGTGTGCTAAACAGCATAGCTGAAATTGACTAGCCCTTTCAGTCACGAATTATTGTATTGTCTGGAGAAAAATTCCATACTTGCTGGTTTCGATGTTTTCGATGTCCAGAGGCTAAAGAAGAAGGTTTCATCTCTCTAGAATAATTATTATGCAATTGCGGTCGCGTCCTCATATGGAGACATCGTGACTGAATCCTTCTTTTCTTAAAAAATATATATAATAATTATACGGAACCACTTTGCAACAAGGAGGCAAAATATTTATTGTAGAGTGTGCAAATGGTGCATGGAAAGGTTCACTGATTGTGGTAAAGGAAAAAACTGTCCTTCTCAGCTGCAATGCACAGAAAAACATCGCATTTCCTGCAGCGGACCCCGGTTTTTGCGGAACTTTTCTCGTATTTGCGCCGCTGTGGAAATTGCAGCTGGACCTGCTGAGGCCAGTGCTCCTTGACATCGTATCTCACAGCGTTTGGTGGCGACGGACGAGCATTATGTGAGCGACGTGGTGGTGGCTCAGCTGAGTCAACACTCGGCCGCCGTTTCTTCCTTGGTGCCGCTTTGTTGCACTGAACTAGAGTGAGGGCCACATAAGTCTGGAAGGCGAGCATGTCGAGGGCCTTTCTTCTTGGAAGTCCCTGGCTGCTGGCGTCTCGCACATACTCCAGCCATGAGTTGGCCAAAGCCAGTGATGTGAAGTGGCACATTACTTTGACAGACCATTTTCTGGTTTTCGCTTTCATGGGGTAGAGGGCCATCACAAAGTCCAGCTTGTCCACTCCTCCCATGAACCTATTAAGGCGAAAGCCTTCAATCGCTCATACTGTCGTGACCAAGACGTGTTAGCAAATTTGTCCGCGTTTCAGATTGGTCGAAATGGTCGTGACGTCACTGGGCGAGAATTTTGGCGGGTGTCCACCGAAACATGTGAGACAGTTACTGCGAAATTTCTTTCCCTCAAATGCAATTTTTGACTGGTGTCCACCGAGATATGCAAGACAGTTACTGGGTAATTTCCTTTCCTCAAATACAATTTTCATTTTCTTCATTACGGCCCCACTTTCTTCTTCCACTCCACTTTCTCCTTTCCTGCACAGTGCGGTTCAGGTGTCCACCGAGATGACAGAGAATTAAAGCGCCATTTCCTGTCCTCAAAAAGCGTTGCGTTCAAAGGGCAACGCATCCCGCCGAACCGGTTGTGGCGTTCCGTGGACTCCCTGACAGCGCTACAACACGCTGTCGCGTTCCACTTCTAAAGGCTCCTGGGTCCAAATAAACTTTTCAGAGGCAAAGATTAAGCGTCATTAATTGGCAGTTAATTAATGCACCAACAGAATGTGAAGTGAACAATCGCGTAGCAGAATGCAGCACACAGGTTTTCGTCTTTCGCCACTTTAGCCGCTAAAGTTCCTCGTAATTTTGCTCTCCAGAATAGATTTTGGGAAGGGTATTTCAACCCGCTCCTTCGATGCGCCACTCCACCAGCTGGCTACACCAACGGAACCATACCCTACTTGCGTAGAGGCAACGTTTACCACCCCATTATCAAGCCACCTAACTTCTTCTTCTTCTAAGACAACACCTTCATCTTCATCTGAGTCGCTGCTCTCCATGGCCGCTGGTGCAGAAGCTTTGCTTGCACCTCCAAAGTCGAAGTCCTAAGATAAAAAATTGAACTCTATAATTTAGGGCCCGGCTCTGCAATAAACTATGAAATAGTTTTGCGAAGTATACATACCACATCCACAACATCGTCGGACGCTTCGGTCTTGTCGTCCGAGAGGTTAGCGTCAGACTCGTTGGCGTCCGCAATAGCCAAAAAATTTTCTCAGCTGCAGAGATATTGGCCTTGCGGCGACTCTTTAGGTGAATCTCGATGGCTGAGAGGAGATGAATGCAAGCAAAAATCAACATACAGCAAACGGCATAGCAAACTGACCTTCCCCGGCGATGCTAAAACAAGTATGGGTTAGGTCACGGTGTGTCCATTTGTACACGCGGTTCTTATCAGCGGTAAAACTATTAGGTAAAATCGTCCGAAATGAAACGTTGACTGTTTTTCGTTCGAATAGAGCTTTCTGTACATGAAACAGGTGTATTTTACCCTTAATAAAAATTGTACGTCACCGTAAAAAATAACCTCGAACAGCAACTCACCACTGCTCCCGTAAAACGTTGCAGCGTCCATCTTGAAGCGTTGTTTCGGAGTAGCGTTCTGCCGCTTCACATCAGATGGCGCTACGTATCACTTAGCCATGTGTCTCGAATATTAGCCGCACCAAACTGCAGCGCGAATCATACCCATTTTGATGAGAAAAAGGGAGAAGAAAGTCGCGTCTCCATATGGAGACACCGTCACTGAAAGGGCTAGTAGCATAACCGAAATTGACTAGTTAATTTTATTGTGTTAGAAATACTACTGTAGGTTTCGCCTCCACTGTAGCCCGGGCCGGGAGGGACGGATTACCTTGAACAACGTTGCTTCAGCCGCGCTCCGCCAGATGGCAGCATCATCGGCACGCCGCGTGGCCCGCGGTGCCGAGTAGTTTGCTCTGTATACGACAGATGGCGCAACTAGGAGGTCCGCCACTTCTGGCCTTCGAAGCCGGCGTTAGCAGCATTGGCGCGCAGTGCATCGATGGCATTCGAATAATATCGGTTAAGCAATTCGCTAAATTTCTAATAAGACCACATATATAAATACCACCCAGTAGGAAACTGGCCGAGTTGGGGAATAGAACCAGGGTCTCCGGAGTGCGAGACGAGCACGCTAACCACTCCGCTATTCCAGCTGGATGGTTTCGAATCAACAAAGACGCGTCTAATGAATACAGTGTCTTCGTTCACTCCACTCTTCCTCCATTCTCGTTACGGCGAGGTTCAGGTTTCCATCGAGATATGTGATACGGATAGATTTCCTTTCCTCAAAAACCAATTAGCCGACGAGCAAGGCGTACAGCCGAAAGGGCGATGGCGTTCTGTGGACACCCTGGCAGCGTGGCGGAATGGTCACGTGACCAAATATGACGGGGCCCATGCTCCCGCGCTGTAGAGCGTCTATAAATGCACGCTTGCCTTGGCGTGAATGTTTTGCTATGCAGTCCCTAAGGAGAAGTGGCAGCGACAGGAAGAAGCGAGAAAGCGACAACGTGCGCAAGAGACGCCAGAACAGCTTGAAGAACGTCTTGCAAAGCGTCGTGCTAAGGATGCAGCTCGGCGACACCGTTCTACCTCGCAGAGTTGTTCCAGGTCATCGCTCACCGATGAATCTCAACACCTGACTGCTCAGGAACGCCGCAATGCTACCAGCCGGAGGCAACGCGCCGAAGAACCACCAGAAGAACGCGCGCACCATTGCTAATGCAATTTACCCGGTTTAACCAGAGCTACACCTTTGCCAATTTTTATTGCGAAGGTCACACTACTCCCAAGAACGGCCTTTCACGTAGCGGCGGCCACCTGTCACGTTTGACCTATAGATTGACCTCTGGCGTCATACCATACCTAGCGATGTGACAGCGTGACGTCATACCAGGAGCGAAAGACGGGCTACAACTCGGCTCGTCGGGTAACGGCGACCGCTTGGCACGGCGCGCCGCGCTCTTCCCACTAGAGGCGCTGCATATGCAGTATCAAACACCTCCTTTCGCAACCTACCAGGCTTAACCAACCATAATCCCCCGCCAATTTTTTTTTCTCTTATTGCTAGTCTCTATTAATTGAAAGCCACGTAGTTCACTTCAAGTAATGTCCATATCAGTTTTTAGAATTTCCAAAACACAGTTACCCATGGCCCAACAAATTTTGCTCACACCGCGCCAAAATACACGCACTTTCGAAAAGCCCGCAGGGAAAGCAACAGATCCAATACAAGTAACCCGTCGAGATAGCCAAAATTTGGCACGTCACTGCGCCGAGGGTAACCTTGCATTCGAAGTTCTAAATATTGACAGGATATTACTCGCGGTGAGCTACACACCTCTCAAGAAAAAGGGAGGCTAACAGTAATAGTTGAAAAGTCGTTGACCTTTGTGTCCAACGTGTGGCCACCCCAAACATACATTCGGGTTCCGACTGCGGACGCCGTGTGGTAGCAGCGGCTAGCCGGGGCCTCTGTACTGGTCGGAGCGCTATGCCACGGCAGGCTCTCAAGGTTAAGATAATTATACAGAGTGTAAGGATTCGGGGTCCAAGAAATCAAAGATGTACATCCGTTGACACAGCACACAAGCAGAGAAGAAGATGCTCAGTGTCGGCATTTTGCCGCACATTTCCGGGCGGCTCCATGTCATAGCGAGGGTATACAACCGGTATAAGCCGCCAATCCGTGACCTTATGTAGGAGGAGCTCCCCACATCTAGGCACAGTCATCGTAGGCGACAACGCTGTGGTCGCTAAAGTTAATAGGCTCGCCTTCGGGGTGCAGGTCAGTCAGCGGCACACCCCACCTTCACGTTGCAGGGTGGAAGATGTATACGCCTAAGCGGATGCCTAAGAATTCATCGCTGCCATCGTGGTAGTTGTAGAACGGGTCGAACGAGTAGACCTTTCCTTTGATGGCGACACCATGTCGTTGACGAGTTCTGGAAAGCCGTTCAGCAGCACGTTCCACATCGTGCTGTGGTAACGAATCTTCTCAGAAATGAAACCGGGCGTTAGTTTTTCCTTACTATTGCAGGGTAAGCTCTGGGTAAGAACAGGTATGGTAGGCGTTTTTATTTTCTTTTTCTGGAAGCCTGTGTTGATTTTAGTGAGAAAGCTTCCAACGCGCCCTTTGCTGTTATGACGATGTAACAACTGTTCCTGGCTTACGCGAAGAAGAGAGAGGGAAAGCGTGTGAGAAGGGTTGAGCATGGAAAGAGGGGACACGAGGAGAGCAGGTAGGGTGCTACGCATTCGGTGGCGCATGCGTGTATGACACCGACACACATTTTTCTTCGCTACAGCCTAGTGCATCGTTCGATATGATGGCGTGAAGCGATAGTAATATTGCACCTCTTGAGCAGCAAAGGCATTGTGTGTTTGTTTCAGAAGCCACGGAACTGTAGGCCCTGCGCACACACAAGATTTGCTGCGCTCGTAAGATTGCAAACACAAGCGCGGAGTCTAAGAATACCTGCATAGACGGGCAGCTGAGGTCACAAAGAAATGCTAACATCAGCATTGGGCAGCCGTGGATGGAGGCAGGGGGCAGGTTCGGGCTTGGGCCACTTGACATCAGGGGGAGGCCAAAGCCAGCTAACATGCGGCCGTTGGAAAAGGGGTCAACGTAATAGGAAAGCCGACCTCAAACGCGCTACGCGACAGGACCCCTCAAATCCGGACGTCCAATGCTTGCGCCCCCATGGTGGATTGAAAACTTTATTATGCAAGCGAGTTTGGACCGTTCAAGGCCTCTGGGCCACCATGCAGCCCTCATATTACGCGCATGTGCCCACGGCGCATATAACCATGGCACTGGTCCCAGTATGAGGACAGAGTGACGTAGAGGCGAGTCCTCAGATCTGCGTGCTAGCCAATGCCTCGCTGCAAGTCACATTGCTGGCGGTAACTGCTCCTTTAGTTTTAATCTAGCAATGCATATTCGGCATGATTAAGGATTGTTAATTGACAGCAAAAAAACTGGGAAACTTCAATTCACATTAATAGTACGACGTGATAGCGTTAAAATGTCCGTACAGTCGCTAGTATTTTCCCTGGAGCACCGTTTTTCAGACATCGACACACTTGTTCAAATCATAAACTGTTTTATTGCACATCATCGTCCACATTATTTAGTGCCTATAATCATTGACCCTCATTAGCTACTTGGTCCTCTCCTGTAATTTGCCTCGTGTGCGATGCGAGGTACTGGTACAAGGCCTCTATCTATCCCACTTAACGCACGTTCCTCAGTGGCGGTTTCTGTTCCCACTGACCACATTTGCTTTTTTATATAAGCAAAATAGCCTTCCTACTTCACTACCTTCTCGACCAATCAGGATTTTCTAGTGTCAACAATGCTAACGCTGGGTTTGCGGCCGAACGGGACCTTTAATGCTGTTGCTTCAAAAAAATAAAATTGGAGGGGACACTTAAGCCCTGTCTTAGGAGTACGACGCGATAGCGTAGTGGGCTACTTCCCACGTATGGAGAAGGCCGCTCTCTATTTCACACTAATAGATCCCTGGGAGTCCTCATACCCCTCCTGTCGCACTAGTAGAGTGGTTAAGCGATGGGCCTTGTGGAACCCAGGTTGCTCTTTCCGAGCTACCAATCATTTATTTAACTGCCACAGTCTGCAGTATGATCACTATCCGGTTTGCAGGTTGCGACGACGCCGCATGGTCACGTGACCTAGGTGGCCCATACGCCTCCTAGGCTCCTCTCGGGGAACCACCTGCCAGAGCCATGGCCGTGATTTCTGACTCACAACGAAGACGAGGACACCGGGGCTTTTAAAGCTGTCGCGTTAAAACAGCGCCATCAAGTCAATAGAAGGCAGTCAGATGCAGTGTTAACGTTCTTCTGTCTGCTGCTCAATAACTCAAGAAATTATGCCCGGTAGTTCAAAAAAGAGAGGCGAGCGGTGTTTGCAAATGAAGCGTCTGTTCCATTGTCAATTCACGCAGTACCGGAAGGGTAAAACCAACGTAATTTATCGGAAACCGTTACTGCGCATGATTTCAATAGATTAATATTGCCACGAGGGCGTTTAAAACTCGCGGCGGAGCAAACAGGTCAGCTTCGCTGGCCACTGCACGAGGGTGCGAAGCTATCGGCGCAACCGATCACGTCTAGGGTTAAACTGCGACACACTTCCGCGCTGTCCGTTGCAAATCGCCTCTTCAACAACTTCGACGCGCTCGTAACACGTTTCCCACAACCGGTAGATACCCGCCGCGGTGGCTCAGAGGTTAGCGTGATCGGCTACTCAGCAGGAGAAACTGGGTTCGAACCCACCCGCGACGGCCTGCGCTTCGATGAAGGGAAAACATAAATGGAGCCCGTGTGCTGTGCGATATAAATGCACGATAAATGTCCTCAGGTGGTCGAAATCAATCCGGAGCCCTCCACCGCGGCCCCTCGTTCTCTATTTCGCCTTTCAGTCCCACCTTCCTCCCTGCTCTCACGGTGCAGTTGGGGCTTCCACCGAGATATGTGAGACAGATACTGCGCCACTTCCTTTCCTCAAAACCACGTATTTAGACGTGTATATACAAAGCACAGTGACGAAATCACAAGTTTCTATTTCACCAGAAACAGCTGGAGGTATTCAGGCCCCTTAGGCATTTCTTACCAGAACAGGAAATGAAAATGCGAAATGCCAACGATTCACACCACATTTCGACCATCGCGGCAGGGTTGAACAAAGTGGTTGTTGCTCGCGATATAAAATAGACCAGAGCTGCATGACACCTATACATAGCACCTGCTAGACGATAAGGCAGCAACAAAACATGCGCGAAATGAAAGAAAAAAGTACCGCAGGATTTAAGCATTAAGCAATATATATTTCACGTTTCTTTTAGGGCCGCCAGATATTCAGTCCCTATCAATGCGACTGGCATGACCGATCAACTAAACAAATTTCTCTATTGGAAAACGTCGAGCACATATCACGTGGCGTCAAAAAACAATTCGCTCTGAAACAAACCCGTAATGGCAGAAGAGCCCTCCTGACCACTTATGCGCACTTTATAACGGCTTTTAGCGCTTTTAATCTTGGTAACTGCAAAAGTACATGTCCTTTTTCTAACATTCATTCGTGTGAGTGACATAAAAAGACAAACATATTCAATAATCTAACGGAAATAGTCACCCGTCGACGCACTAAGTCTGCACGCGCCACGAATACCGATCACCATATTGCTGCTCCAGAAAAAAGCCGCATGATGCCGCCACCAACGCTTTAATGACCGGGCCTTGTTTCTTACAGAAGCAGGTGTCTCTGCATGATGTGGACGGTGCAGCTAAACCGCGTTCCAGAGCATGTCACCCGCACGGCTGTACGCATCAACGGCAAGGTTTACTCGTTCGACAGTTGCCAGTTGGCATCCAATTTGGTCCACGTGTTCATCTTCGACCCCGCGTCGCACCGGTGGGATGTGGCGCAGACGCAACTTCCCCACGCTGGGCCGATTAACATTTCCCGCCACACAGTTGTAGCGTACGGCCACTACGCGTATTTGTGGGGCGGCCCGCCCAACTGGGGATTTCCAAGTGTTCTTTATCGCTTCGACCCAAACACGATGACATGCAGCCGTCTGGCGGTGTCCGGAGAGGTGCCCTCATCGATGTACGGCAGCACAGCTTGTGTTGTGGGTCACCGCAAGTATATCTTCAGTAACTGGGATCCTTCGCCACATATGCGGGTCCTTGACTTGGATACCCTAGAGTGCCATCGTGTCCGCACCAGCGGAGAGGCTCCGGTTCTACATGCCTGCCAATCTGCCTCTGCCATCGGGACCCGCATGTATGTGTTCGGCGGCAGCCCAGCAGACCGTTCCCTCATCCTATACTATTTTCAAACGACCAACTTTTCCTGGGTGCGCCCGCAGGTACAAGGCGTTCCCCCTGGGTATCGGCGAGGACATTCTGCCTTCGTGTTCAACAAACAGCTGTACATTTTCGGAGGGTACAGCGGTGTGCTGAAGACCTTCTTAGCAGATATGCACAAGTACGACCCCGTGACGTCGTGCTGGACCGAAGTGAAGCCATGTGGCCCACCACCACCTCCCAGGTCCTGGCATGGCTGCTCAGTGATGGGTGAAAGAGTGTTTATCTTCGGTGGCATTGGGCCGGCATCCGACCAGGTTGAGGAGCAGGTAGTTGAGGAGCGAAGGGCGCTGACGGATCTCCACGTGTTGCACTTGGCACCTACACTGAAGAACCTGTGCTTACTTGCAGTAATTGATTCACGGTTGGATCTAAGCCCCTTACCACCCTTCATTAGAGAAATGGTCTACGCCATCACTTCTCATCTATCGTAGTCGATGGTAGATGCTGCACGTCAACCAAACGGAGTGCCTTCGGCGTAGCCAGCTTGGGGGTGCGGCGACAATGCAACTTCGGCGCCGCTGATTCACACAGCAATAAACTTTTCTTTTATACGCGATGAATGCCTTCCTTCAATCCTTGATTTTCGCGCAAGCAAGAAAGTCGCTAGTGTTTTGTTCATTTCATGCCATTCTCAGGCGGAACTTCTTTTCAAAGATTACCAAGAACAAGTTTTCCGAAAGAACTATTCTCTGAAATTGATTCCATTCCAGCCTGGTGGTTTCTTGAAGGGAATCGCATCAAAGTTACTTCGGCCTGATGCTCGCGATGAAGTGTAGGTGGCCGCGTAGCCCCTGGTGGTCATCCTTTTCAAAGCAGTAGGAAGATTGAGATGCTGAATGTGGCGGTAGGCGTCGATTTTGAATCTTCTCCGGAAACAACTTGCGTCTTTTGTGATTACTTTAGAAAGCCGGACAGTTATCATTTATTTCCGCACCTCTGCCTTCAGTTTAACGCTGCTTTAAATGTTCACTGACTCTAAAGCCTGCTAGTTATAGCTTACTTTTCCCGATATACATTTTAATTTCAATCTGGAAGCACCCGACCGGTATCTATATTTTGATCATGAGCCGATATACTTCGTCAAAACTTGGGTAACTGATCGTATCAGGTGGAGATCGTATTGAAGGCAATCTACTACATGATGTCCAATATTTGAAGTTTTTCGACAGCTTATTTATACGGATGTGAGAGCGCTCCGGCGCACCGCGCACGTCACATACTCTCTCGACGAGCCATCCAACGACGGCTGGGGTGGAATGTTCGGGAAATCTGTCGGGACACCAACTTGAATAGACAAAGCAATTTTGTGCCATGGCGCTCTGCAGCCGCAGATAACCTCACGCCGCAAACATTCATCACTGTCAACAGTAAACGCGAAAGTGAGAGTATAAATGTGATATTTGTGAATAAAATGGGATTTTTTTAGACGACCATTGATGTTCGATTTTTGCTGCATTCATTTGATAGAAGTCATATTCTCTTAACACCGAACACTGACGAAAAGGAAGAACTGCCATAGGCAGATGGCTACAAAGCTCTCAAGTTTAAGGCGAAAGCCTTTAATGACTCACCGTTGGCAACAGAAGGTTCCCAGCAGAGGTGTCACGCTTTGCGGTTGTTCGAAATGGTTATGACGTCAGAGTGCGCGGGTTCTAAGTAATGAGGTCACGCACGGATGCCTGACGCCCCCTCTTGGAGCACGCGACAACTAATAACATAGTTGTCGTCTGCTCTGACAGTGGGCGTAAGGCGTCCGTGGCTGACCACATTGCATACCTCATTACTGCGAACAGAGCCAAGGATACAACCGAGCTCATTGAAGCGGATAGAGAGTCGTGCTAGAGAAGCAGTCAAAGTGTGTAGTTGTAATGTGTAGTCAAAGTGTGTAGTGAAATAAAGCACTAGTACACCGCAAATAGTCTTGCAGTCAACGCAAAAAAGTGCGGCAGGAAAGACTTTCGCCTTGCAGCACTTGGGAGAGCCAAAGTGCGTCTGAATTTTCTCTTCTTGTTTATAAGATTTTTTGCTTGAGCTCTCTCAAATTGGGTACAGCTTTCAATGCCCACTTTGAATGAACCTCTGCAAACATGGCTTAATTTACATGCAGTGCGTACCGTGTTGAAGTATTGCAGTGGGACTCACGAACAATTACACAGGCGCAAAACGACCTGGCAAAAATATTTGATCGCGTGTGTTATCCGTTTCTTTATTCTCTTGTAAACCACGTCAATCTTGGTTAAAGTCTTCCGACTGGGATGCGCCTTTGCCACAAAAACCGTTCCTCGTGTTTTATTAAGAATCGCCCTCTCCCACAAACAGTCCGCATACGGTGCTCTCTGAAACAAGCTTGCCCGTTGTCCCTGCTCCTGTTTTCAGAAGAACTGAGGATTGGGCGAGTTGGTGGTGATCCTTTGTAAAAAACCAGCGCTTAAAAACACAGACCGAGGACAAGGTGAAACAGACTGACGGCGCTGAACTTACAATTGAATTTTATTCACACGCAGGCAGCCAATTTATACATTTACACAAACATGCGCAAAGTCGTCTTGTCAAACCCAGATACACTGTTGCCACTCACAAGCGTAAAACTAGAGAAAACAAAGAAACAGCAATCATCCACTCAAGGCACGTGTGCCATTACCTCACCCTCCCTACCCAGAATGAAATGAGCTTGCTTCATTCTGGGTAGGGAGGGTGAGGTAATGGCACACGTGCCTTGCACCCGTGCAGAAGTAATGCACACGTGCCGCAGTAATGGTCCTGCTCTCGGGTCCGGTATGTTCGCCACTGAGCCGCCCCTGGGAACACCCGTAGGCAAAGGGCTGAAGTCAGAAGTCTAGAGAGCATGTTATCTACCGCTGATACTAGTCATGTGCGAAGTCCTGATAGCATTTTACATGTATGCTTCGCGGACGTGAGGCTTTATCTCATGGCAGTACATCAGAGGAAAATGAGAAAACGGAGACGAAAATGCAATGGTTTCAATCAAAAATAATATATAGTGTGGAAATATTACATATTCGTAACACTATAATGATCTGTTAGAACACTTGTAAACGAATTAATATATGCTATTGAAACTAGCGTGTCATGATAGTGGTTCTAGTCCTTAATTGAACGAGGCAGGAATGAGCGATAAAAAGCATTCGTGTATCGTTAAAAAAAGTGCAACTTTTTTTACGGCGGTGCAAGTGGCGCGATGTGTTAATGGGCCGCTGAATCAAAATATCGTAAAGTTTTTTTCTGGCTGTATATTTTATGGAGAAAACATAGCCGCGGAATTTGATTACGTAACTACAATAGAGGAACGTACAAATTAGTTTTCTTATTAGGGGTGCTGGTGGTACGATGACAGCAGTTGAGAATGTAACGAGCAGACCGATTTTTATTATGTTCGTAGCTTACTAGAAAATCAAGACCAGGGTGCCGTACTGAGGCAGCATTCTCAGGTTTAGAACGAACAAGTGATTTGTAATGTTGTAGGTAAAGGAATATAGAGAGAAGAAATTTTGTTCCAAGTAACCTAGAGAACGGTTAGCATTACTGGTCATGTGGCGATCCGAAGAAAGGTTAGAAAACCCACAGAAGCCTAAGCAGTTATACGATGCTAATATAGTGGCCCGTGTACTATGCGATGTCAGTGCACATTAAAGAACCCCAGGTGGTCGAAATTTCCGGAGTCCTTCTCTGCGGCGACCCTGATAACCTGAGCCGCTTTGGTGCGTTTAACACCCCCCCCCCCCCCCAATCCAAATCTTTCACTCCCACCTTCCGCCCTTCCCTCACGGCGCAGTTGTAGTGTCCACCTAGAGGTGTGGTGCGCGTGTGTGGTGCGTGGTGCGCGTGCGTGGTGCGTGGTTCATTTCATTCCCTTCTAACGGCCCTGCTCGAGTGCCTTCCTAAAGAGAATAGTCTTTTTCTGCCCCTAAAAAGGGGAGGATCAATAAGCGTGTTCATGGCTCGGCTGCCCTCCTG
Organism: Amblyomma mixtum; assembly: GCF_055824585.1. Lineage (NCBI taxonomy): Eukaryota > Metazoa > Arthropoda > Arachnida > Ixodida > Ixodidae > Amblyomma > Amblyomma mixtum. The sequence goes on along the minus strand of NC_143014.1, from coordinate 385,974,252 downwards.
AGAGAACGACAGTGGTTGCGTCCTTCCATTTTATATGTAGTATTATGCACAAGAAACGTATTCGTTGCCATGGCCTACTCAGGTGCTTTGTCACTTTACACATATCACATCAGCAACTCATGGCATCTCATTATACGAGTCAGGTTCTACTGCGGCATCACGGAACCAGGTTGTAGCTTGAGTGTTTGTTTTGATTTCATGACAAGATTATGTCAGGTAACTCCTGCAACGATGTTTAGACTTGACATGCGACGTCATGACAGGGTCACGTGGTTCGTTAAGACGTTACCTCTAGATAATGTAAGAGGCGCATGCGTTGGGAACTCCATCACATTTAGGGATGTCTGAATTGCCTGCAGACGGAAATGTTATTGTGACGTCGCAAACTGGCGACCAATCTGGATTTCGCATCGCAATACTGGAAAACAGCACCGACCCCGGCTTTTCTGCGACACGTGTTCATTATGTTGTCGCGCAAGAATCGGTGCGTAATACCCTAAACACAACAAATATGTTACCTGCAGTTCTCACGATCCACCACTGTATCGATGAGTGGGAGCAGCATACTGCAGTCAGCAACTCCGGATGTTGAGAACCTTACATTTGTCATGCTCTTATACGTCACACTGGAGACACATCCCACATGAGTCTGAAGATGGGACTGGACAAGACAAAAGACATTTTCAAGCACACAACATTCAATGAGAACAATAAAAACACTGGTCATGGTAAGGCACCATATGGACAAAGAGATGGATTGCTCAGTAAAGAGTGCAAGCCACTGGGACAGTATGATGACCTTGTGTCCCAAAAAAGAAATGTTCCAAACACAACAGTCACAACAGGGGCAAAAAGTAGATGTTACGTGGCGGTGGTCGATTGTGGGGTTTAACGTCCCAAAGCGACTCAGGCTATGAGAGACGCCATAGTAGAGGGCTCCTGATAATTTCGACCACCTGGAGTTCTTTAACGTGCACTGACATCACACAGTACTCGGGTCTCAACATTTCACCTCCATCGAAATGAAGCCACCGCGGCCGGGTTCGAACCCGCGTCTTTTGGGTCAGCAGCCGAGTACCATAACCACCGAGCCACCACGGAGGGACACATGCTGTTAGGTTGTAATTAGTCGACACCAAAGAATATTACTTGCTTATTGTCATTAATGTTTGCAAGAAATAGTGATCATGCATTTTTACGGCGCAAGGACATCTGAGGCTGAAGGGAGCCATGGCACAAAGTACTTTCAGTCTACTCAAGGTGGGGTCAAAGACCCATTTCTCAAGCGTATCATCACAAATAAGCCGATCACCAGGCCAGGGGACAGCTTGTACCCACTGTATCACCGGTGGGCACCCGGCGGCACTGGGGTTCGAACCCCGTACTTCCCGCATGCGAGGCGGATGCTCAACCACTGGGTCGCCGCTGCGGTTATTAATGTTTAAAAGTAGTACAAACAGCACTTTTTCCTATGGAAACAAATGCACATATATGTCACATTCTAAAAAATGAAAGTCACCCCGAGCTAGCATAACTTGAGAGCACGTCAGTGGAGGCGCAGTGGGAACTGCACTTTTCGTGTGCTTTGTTCGAGCAGAGTCCATAAAGCAGTGAGCAGGAAATTGCTCGCTGCACATGTAATAGCACCTGCTGAGTGCAGAAGCTGGCCTCGAAAGAAGCTCGTCACGCCCGGCGTACTGCATCCATGCTTTTGCCCTGGGGAGAGAGATTACTCTTTAGCAATGGTATCGGGCTTGATGCTTGGTGAACATATCTCCGTAAATTTGGCGTAAGTGGTGCTGAAGTGCAAGTACAGATCAGAATGTCTAGATTTACGCACAACATATGGCAGAAGGTGACACGAAGGGTGATTTTAACCAAAACAGCACTGGATCGGTAGAAAATATTAGCAGGCAGTAGTTGTCCCAAGACGATGTTTCAGCTATCAGACGTGATGGGTGCACTTGCAAGATGTGCAGCGTCAAAAATAAATACGGCTACGCTTGAAGTTTACAACGGTATCTTAAATTGAATGTGGATGGTTTCGACGAGTAGAACAGAAAGTAAATGAAAAAAATATAACACATGTGTGCACAGACTGACGTCTCCAAAGAAATTCAGCTTACGTTGAAAACAAGTGGCAACATTAAGCAATTAAAATGTATACCTGCTGTCTCGTGGCAAACAGAAGAATTTTGTGCCTGGCTTCCTTCGAGTTTTTTCATTGTTGCCGCACCACGTGACACAGCAGTACCTGCCGTAGCCCCCACTTCCCGGTGGCATGGCCTGAGGCCATAGAAAAGCCACAGTTTTGCATATCGGCGAATTCCTGCGTTGAGATAAACCTAATGAACACAAACAAAAATACAAAATACACAATTTCTCACAACGCATGCTACGCGTAGTTAACCAAATTCACACAAAGGCGATATCATAGTTGAATTCATATGTCCTGAAGCCGCCGTGTCCAGCTTTATAGTAAATAAAACAAACGGCCCTCGCGCCGAATGCTACAGTTATGCACTATTTCTTGTTCGAAATATCCGTATTTAGGGCTATTCGCCCCAGCGAGACACATAGAGGAATATTTACGTGCAGACAGTACAGCAAGAATAGCGAACTGCGGTCTTACCAAGAAACAACCGTCGCAGCACCACAGCAGTACACAAAACGTACGTGCCCACGAAGCTTGCAGACGCCGCAAAAAAATACAGCCGCTCACACCGTCGGTACGTCGCTCACTGCCGCCTGGACGTGCTTGCCCGTTGGCTTGACGCACTTAAAAAACGCCGCTGTTGCTGACGCAACTGCGGCCGTAGGCGCGCAGCGCACGTCACTGCAAGCCAAGACCACGGCCGCTAGATGCAAAGCGCAAAGCGAGGTGCGGCCCGCCACGTCGCACAGAAACGGCGTCTTGGGCCTAGTTCTCCGTGCGCCCGCCGCGGCGCCACTGCTCGGGGACAGCTGCTCGCAGGGAAACGCCGCGACAGCTGCGTCGGTACGCCTGTTGCTCACTCCTTGAGGCGTAAACAGTGCGCTTTCTAGTTGCTCATTAAAGACTGCATTTTTAAGTAGTCATTGAAAACGCCGATTACGTCACAATCACCGCAGCAGGTAGGAAGTGTATGCCTGAACGCTGTCCATAACGGCCGCCTATACGATGCACGACCGGGCGAGCGGCTGTACCTCAGGATGTCGCATTAATGCGCCTGAAGCTTTCGATCTACTTTTAAGGCGTAATTCTATGGCTCATGACTCGCCAGCGTGTCCGTCCGTCCATGCGTCCGCTGTCAATAACGGTTACTTGAAAAGTCAGTAATGATAGTTAATGATGTAGTAGTAGATGTACGAGCAGTAATGATGATTAGTTAATGATACCCACTAAACGCGCACACTGCGCATGCGCAGTGCCCCATGCGCAATCCTCAGGTGGTTTAACAACGGCGCATGTACACTGACGTCAAAAGTTTGCACAATGGTATCACCCAGAGCTCTCTCAGGTGCTCTCTGAACGTTGATCGAGGAAGGATGCAGCCCGCGCGCTCTCCAATGTCGCCCGCTACGAAACGCGCTCGCGATGCCGTACGGAAGCGTTCAAGAGTCGCCAAACGATCTTCAATAGTCGCCAAGCAGAGGGCAGCGACAGAGGCGGTTAAAGGCTTTCGCCTCTTCGCGCTTTAGATCGTCAAAGTGATCCCTGATTTTTATTCCCTTCTCGCTACCCCATGTAGACGGTGAATGAGACGGACACGCATAGCTGGTCACACGCAGTAAATTTCCGCTTCGTGTCACGTCGAATTTTGGCTCTTATATACACAAGTTATTGCAATTTATGAAAAAGAAAAAAAAAACTATCATTATAGCTGAAGTTGTGGAACTTCATAAGCCCACCTGTAGCCGAGAAAACCACAAAGTACATGGCACTTTTATTGCATGGTCATACAAGAAAGGAAGGAACCATTCACAGACGAAGAACCTTCCTTGACCTTACTTTTTGTAGTCATTCTCTGTAAAATGCAAGGAACATGCCAGAGACCTGTCGCTTGGCACCCACTTGCTTCCTTTCCCTGACAGTCCTTGGCAAGCGATATTTTCAGCCACGCTTCTCGACGCTGTAGTTCAGAGGGAAACTCATGATATCTCACAGTTGGCTGTTTTCTGGAGTTTGTGACGGACAGTGGCACACAGCAGATGCGCGGCATCATGCCCCATACACGTCCATGACCTCCACACACGCATGCACGAAAAGCCCAAAGAGTGCACGGCAGACACGAGGCAAACATTCATTTACGCGCACACGAAAAGTCCAAATCCAGCACCGCAGACGCGAGGCAAACGTGCTCACTCACGCGCACAGCAGAAAATCCAAAGAAAGCACTGCAGACATGAGGAACGTGAGTAGTAGTACTAGTGGTTTTTATTTTGCATTGAATATGGAAGGCAAACGCGGTTTTACACGAGGGAAACGGGCTCGAACACGACGAAGCAAGGAGCGCTTCGGGAGTCCACTCCCGGAACCTGTCCCTGAACAGTGGCGCCCCCACCGAAAACAGCGGCCGCGACTGTAACCTCTGCCAGGACATGCTCACCCACTGTCGGCGGCGCGACGTGGCTGGCCGCACCTCGCTTTGCGCTTTGCATCGAGCGGCCGTGCCAAGACATGCCAAGACCATAATCTTTGTCTTTTTTTTATGCGAAGCATATTGCTAGAGCTACCACTCACGCCGTCGCCGTGGGACCCCCACGTGACACCGTGACGTCACACCACGTGACATCGGATGAGAGAGCCGGCCTCCACCTCGCGCCGTCGCCGTGGGACCCCTAGCCGTCACACCCGCGCATTTCGAACGCGCGTTCACACTCGGTGTAGGTGAAACGCTCGGTCCACCGGGCAGGCAGACGCGGCTTCCGTGGCAATCCAGGCGCTCACCCGACTCGCGTCTCGGGGTTAGTCGGCGTTCCGCTGTAGCCATGCCGTTGTATTCCCCCACTACGAAGGCTTCTAGTGGTTGTATTAAAATGACCAAGTATTCAAACAAGGAAAGCCATGTATTACCAAGCCTAGCCACTAATATGCTTCGCATTCCCCAGGCTTAGCAAGCTGAGCCTCAGCAATTTTTTTATTTGCACGTTCAGTGCCATCTGGCGGAAACGGGGAAGCGCCGAACTCGGCCGCGAAAGGGCCCGAGTGTCCGCTCTTTACTTTTATGTTACTCTATGCTTTCGCGCTGTGCTTTGCTAATCGCCTCTTCAACAACTTACACCCGCGGCGCTCCGCTCGTAACACGTTTCCCACAACCGCTAGATACCCGCCGCGGTGGCTCAGAGGTTAGCGTGCTCGGCTACTCAGCAGGAGTAACCGGGTTCGAACCTATGGTCAAGTAAAACTCTAGTTTGGGCGAGTTGGTTCATGATGAAATAAAAACTGGTATGGCGCAAGAAACGGGGACACAGAAGGCACACAAAACAGTGGCACACAGTCCTGTGTTTTGTGTGCCTTCTGTGTCCCCGTTTCTTGCGCCATACCAGTTTTTATTTCTTCGAACCTATCTACGGCGGCCTGCGCTTCGATCAAAGGAAAACACAAAAAACGCCCGTGTACTGTGCGATGTAAATGCACGTTAAAGATACCCGGGTGGTCGAAATTTTTCCGGAGCCCTCCACTACGGCCCCTCCTTCTCTCTTTCTTCTTTCACTCCCGAATTCCTCCCTTCCTTCACGGTGCAGTTGGGGCTTCCACCGAAATATGTGAGAAAGATATAACACAACTTCCTTTCCTCATAACCACGTATTTAGAGGTATACATAGAAGGCACAGTGACCAAATCACAACTTTCTATTCACACCACACCACATTTTGACCATCACGGCAAGGTTGAACAAAGTGATTGTTGCTCGCGATGTGAATAGACCGGAGCTGCATGACACCTATACCAAGCACCTGGTAGACGATAAGGCGGGAACAACACATGCGCGAAACGAAAGAAAAAAGTACCGCAGGATAAAAGGAATATATATTTCACGTTTCTTTTTAAGGCCGCCAGATATTCAAACCCTATCAATGCGACTGGCATGACCGATCAACTAAAAAACATTCTCGTTTGGAAAGCGTTAACCACATATCTAGTGGTACCAAGTAATTCGCTCTGAAACAAACCCGTAATGGCAGAAGAGCCCTCCTGACTACTAATGCGCACTTTGTAACCGCTAAGCGCTTTTAATCTTGGTAACAGCAACAGTACATGTCCTTTTTCGAGCACGCATTCGTGTGAGTGTCATAAAATGACATATTCCAAAATCTAACGGAAATAGTCACCCTTCGACGCACTCCGTCCGCTCACGCCGCGAATACCGATCACCATATCACTGCTTCAGAAAAAAAGCCGCATGATGCTGCCACTATCGCTGGAATGACGATTCCTTGTTTATTATTGAAGCAGGTGTCTCTGCAGGATGTGGACGGTGCGGCTAAACGGCGTTCCAGAGCATGTCACCCGCAGGGCTGTACGCATCAACGGCAAGGTCTACTCTGTCGACAGTTGCCAGATGGCATGGAACTTGGTACACGTGTTCATCTTCGACCCCGCGTCGCACCGGTGGGATGTGGTGCAGACGCAACTTCCCGACGCCGGGACGATTACCATTTCCCTCCCCACAGTTGTAGCGTACGGCCCCTGCGCGTATCTGTGGGGCGGCCCGCACAGCTGGCCATTTCCAAGTGTTCTTTATCGCTTCGACCCAAACACGATGACATGCAGCCGTCTGGCGGTGTCCGGTGAGGTGCCTATTGTAGCGGCGGGTGCCGCCAAAGTACACGAACTGCTAGCAACCAAACAATCTCCCTTTATTGCCACACACAGTCATATATATACACACAGCGTCACTGGTGCCTCTGGCGGCAGGTGATCCCCAAACCGGAACCGAAACCACATATACAACATATTCCCTTCCTTATAAAAAGAACAGTTACATGGGTTAGTGATTTAGTAGTGGTAGTACGTTAGTGCTCTTTTACAGAATTATATTTACAGTAACAACAATGTGCTTGTCTTATGCACTTCATACAAAAATATAAAACAATAAGAGGAAGACAAGATACAACTCCATTTACATGTATGTCCACATTTCACAACGTCAGGAAACTAAACACTCGTGCAGATTGTGACAGGTTCATGTTCACTGCAAAACGTGTCTTCCTGTACTTAGTGTCCATGGCGGTCTGGAGGTCGTCTATTCCTTAATGGCTGTATCCTACGCTGAGGTCCCGATGCTTCTGAGAAACTACTGGCGGCAGGCGAAGTCTCTTCCGGCTCACAGCCGGTCACTGGTGGCACTGGCGGCTGCTTCGCAGCAGCCACAGCTGAAGTTCCGGTTGGCGCTTCTGAAACAGGTCTCTCCAAGGTAGGCGGTAAGCTGCTTTCCCTAGCGATGTCATTTGTATCACTCCTTTCCCCCCACCCACAGAGAGATGCAGAAGCTTGTGGCATCCTTGACAACTTTGAAGCGTTGCATGTTTTTCTATCATCAAGTTGGAAAGACGATTGCCCCTGCTTTCTTATCACTTTTCTTGGGCGGCTAAAGGCCAGGTCACCTTTAAAAGCAGTTTTCGGTCTGCGTACTCGTACAAGGTCACCAACATCCACTTTGGTTTCCCTTGCGGCCCTGCGAGCGTCTGTGTATAATTTACTGGATTGTTGCTTTTGCTTCACCCGTTCGCGTAGGCGGTGGAGCTCTGAACTAGGCTCGGTTGCAAATATTGCTGACGGATACCCAACGACATCGAGCCGAGTCCTTGGCAGACGTCCATGCAGGAGAAGTGCTGGGGCAACTGCAGTTGTGGCATGCGGCGTACAACGGTAAATGCCCAAGTATTCTGTTACCGTTTGGCGTAAGGGACGCTGCTCGAGTGTAGCCACTTGAACAAAGCTTTTAAAAACTCTGTTCAACCGTTCCACCTGTCCGTTTGCTTGCGAGTAGTATACGGATGAATGCCGCAAGCGGATGCCGCGATCCTGCAGAAAAGCTTGGAACTCTCGAGATGAAAACTGTGGCCCGTTATCGCAAACAATTTCCTCTGGGTAACCTTCACGTGCGAACACTGACAGCAAGAAGCCTGTTACTGTGCGTGTTGTGGCTTGGTTGCAAAAGTAAACTTCGGGCCACTTAGAAAAGAAGTCGACCAGCCTGATTGCATATCGACAATCGTGTGGTGCTCTCTCAAATGGGCCAACAATGTCCATGCCGAGCTTTAGCCACGGTTCCTTTGGTAAGGGGACCGGGTTCAATGGTGCAGCCATAACCTTCGTGCTCTTGTCCGCTGCCTGGCATATACTACACGTTTGAATAGCTAGCTCGACTTGCGTGTCCATGGCTGGCCACCAAATATTTTCTCGCAAACGTGCTTTCGTTCGTACAATTCCAGGGTGAGCCTCATGAGCAGCGGTAATTATCCGCGGTGTAAGTGATGCGGGAACCACAAGGCGTTCGCCAAGCAAAATCAAATTGTCCACCAGTGACAGTTCATCGCGAAGCTTGAAGAAAGGTTGATGCTCACCCGGCAGAGATTTTTGCGCAGGCCAGGACGATTCAATGTGGTCTTGATTCGTTGCAGTGTGCTGTCTTCCGACTGGGCCTGTTCAAGCACTTCCCTGGTAATGCAAGAAGATATAAGGGCAACTGATACAGTTTCATCTGGTAAAGTCTCTTCTTCCCGAGGAGGTGACGCAGGGAGACGAGAGAGCGCATCTGCTACTCGATTTTGCGAACCCTTCCGGTACTTTACTGTATAGTTGTACTGTAGCAGGCGCTCCGCCCACCGTGCTATCCGCAAAGGACGCCTTCCTGGCCCTTGAGTAGACAGCAATGCGACCAAGGCTTGGTGGTCAGTAAGCAACGTGAAATGGGGTCCCCACAAGTAAACATGCCACTTCTCGCACGCCCAAACACACGCAAGCGCTTCGCGTTCTCCTACTGAATATCTCCTCTCTGCAGATGAAAGCGCTCGAGAAGCAAAGGCGACAGTGTGCAGTTTCTCTCCCTCCACCTGTTGGAGAACCGCTCCAAGCCCACAGTCTGAAGCGTCAGTGGAAACGACAACTGGAAGAGATGCATCGAACATCCGCAGGACGATGTTGGACGCAAGTGCCTCTTTGATCTTTCGAAAACTGGAGTCTACCTCGCCAGACCAAACAAATTGTTGCCCCTTTCGAAGCAGAACGCGCATCGGTTCAACCATATCGGCAAAGTTGGGAACGAACCTAGAGTAGTATTCGACCAGTCCCAGGAACGATCGAAGGCTGGCTGCATTGGTGGGTGCCGGTGTATCTTTGATGGAAGCAACCTTTTGCTCCAGCGGAACAATACCACTTGCTGTGATCCTGTGACCCAAAAATGAAAGTTCCTGCGTATCGAAAATACATTTGCTGTTCAGTTTGAGTCCTGCCTCTTTAATGCGTTTAAGTACTGCTGCAAGGTTATCTATGTGCTCCTGCCGGCCCCGCCCGAAGACTATAATGTCATCTATATAGAAGAGCACGCCCTTACATCCTTGCAGGACTTTGGACATCATACTCTGAAATGCAGAAGGCGCGGAAGCCAGTCCGAAGCACACTCGTTTAAAACGAAAGAGGCCTTCGTGAGTTATAAATGCGGTCAAATCGCGGCTCGCAGGGTGAAGCATGACCTAGTGGTAAACTGATGCGAGGTCTAGCTTAGAAAAATTTGTAGCCCCCACTAAACTATGCAATAGGTCTTCTGTATGAGGAAGGGGAAAGCTGTCTATTACGACAGCTTTGTTTGCTTGTCGAAGGTCTACACAGAGGCGAATACCTCCCTCTTTCTTCTTAACGACCACAATGGGTGACACCCATTAAGATGCCTCCACCCTCTCTATCACGTCCAGATTTTCCAACTGATGGAGCTCTTCCGAGACCAATGGTCGTAGCGAGAGCGGAAGGCGCCGAAGTTTGGATTGCACTGGCTGCACCGTGGATCGCGTTTTGACGTGATGCACAAAACTTTTCGCGAGGCCAAGGCCTGGATCGAAAAGAGATCCAAACTCGCCAACTAATTCCTTTGGGAGGTTAATATCCTGCACGGCTTTCGTCGGGTCAGGGCGCTGTTCCCTTCGAGAATTAGAAGTTAGCGTCGTTTCAAGGCATTGAAGAGATGACCCATCAATCTGTAGACCGAGGGCCTTGATGGCATCGATACCCAAGAGTGAGGTGCCTTGTTCAACGACGTAGAAAAGAAGGCTTGTTGTGCTAGCTTTGTACGTAACGTCAGCGAAGAAACAGCCACGAACCGGAATTGGCTTTTTCAATAGTCCAGTAACCGAACAGTCGGGGCCAAAAGTACTTGGCCTTCAAAATACTGCTTAAAAAGATCGTGTGCAACAATGGAAACTGACGACCCAGAATCTACAAGGAAAGTTATGTCCGCACGGCCAATCGAAACTGTGACGTGAACAGCGGAGCGAGCGGCCGACGTCACAGCCAAAATGCTCAAAACTTCCTCGCTCGGAGAATCTAGGCTGTCTACCTCACGCACCGGAGCGGAGCCTCGTTTCTGGCAAACATAGCGGAAGTGACCCATGACACCGCAATGGTGACAACGCTTGCTTTTGGCTGGACAGCGAACTGATGCTGCATTGTGCTGGGATGAGCCGCAGTGGTAACAATGCGACTGGCAGTTGTGCGCCCGCTTCGAGCTCTCGTCGGATTCTGGTGTACGCGTAGGCGTATTTGCACGAGTATGTATGCGTCCAACATCCACAGAAGGAAATTCTTGCAGATCATTGTACGCCTGCTCAAACTGCCTTGCCAGTAGTACTGCTCTAGCGAACGAGAGAGACGATCCTTCAAGCAGAAGACGCTTGCGCAAGCTCCGAGACGAAATACCCGCAACCAACTGGTCACGCAGCGAATCTTCTTCGACAGGAACAGAGCATGTAGCAGAAAGCTCCCGCAATGCTGTGATGTACTCATTCACTGATTCACCAGCTTGCTGAACTCGCCTACTGAAACGATGCCGTTCTGCAACAACATTGCTTGTTGCCGAAAAATGAGCGTGCAGAGCGGCGACTGCGATATCGTATGACGATGCTTCAGGCCTTGTATCGCCTGTGCCCTTGCTATCTTCCGACGCTTTATCAGTAGCAGTTTGCTCACCGAGCTTGGCGTTGTCTAACGATGGAAGGGGTAATGTGTAAAATATGCGCTGACCTTCTACGCCGAGGCTGTGAAGAAGTAGTGCTTTGCGACGATCTGGCGTGCAGTCAGAGGCCCCCGAAGCAAGCAGGTAGTTCTCGAAGATGCGGAACCATTGCGGCCACGCAACAGCAGGTCGACCAGCCACAGGCAAGAACGGGGGCGGTGGCGCGAGTCCAGAAATGCTCATGGCGCCGGAAAGCAAGCGGCGAAAGTCACGCCCCCGAAATGGTCCCACCCTCGTTGCCAATGTTGTAGCGGCGGGTATAGAAAGAGAAGTTTATTTTTTTCTAATGTCAACAAAAAATACAAAAAAACTGCTGAACTCAATGCTCTGATTAGTCAAGCACATGCGCAGTGACGCAGCACTGGGCACGTCAGTAAGGCAGTAAGAAAGCCGACACTCAGCCGCGCAGGACGATGAAATATGTCGACCATTTGCGCAAGAACTCAGCCTCACTCATTGACAGTGCGTCCACGCATGCTTGCTCAAAGAGGCGCGTGCGGAGGCGCTGCAACATTGGAAACATTGCTCTTTGCGGACGCCCATTTAAGGAAGCCGCTCCACGCTGCCGCCACAAAACGAACATGCCAACACACAACAGCATATTTGTAAACAGTTCGCGTGAACTAGTGCGCGCTTCGAGGCGGGTTAAAAACATCCGTGACACTAGTACCCAAAAGGTGCGCGCCACTACACAGTCGAACATAGCGTGCCGCAACGTTTCTAAAAGACCGCATTGCGGGCATCGGGCGGAGGGCGCCACGCCCCACGCCGCAAGGCGGTCTCTTGTGGGCAGGACCCGCCAGCCTCGCAGCCAGGCGAAGTCCCTGACATCTGCAGGAAGCGCAGCTGAGGTGAGTTGGCGCCAGCGTGCCCGTCTCGTTTTCTGGAGTTGTTCGCGGGTCAGCTCAGCGACCGTTAGTGCTTCACACATCCTGGAGGGCGGGGTTTCATCAACATCCAGATCGGGCACGCTGGCAGTCAACGACGCCAGTGTGCGACGCACGTTAACGAAAAATTCCGGCGGCTGCTCGGCTGTAGGGCCAACCACGTGTTGTGTAAAAAACACGTTACGCGCTGTACCCAGAAATTATGTGAGGAGTGTTCTCCCGGGATAGTCTGGGTTGCGTACAAGATCTCGTACTCCTCGCAAGGCGAGCACATTGCACATGGTGCGGATACAAGGTATACCAAACCCACCCATGTACGATGGAAGGCGCATGAACAATCGTGACACAAGTTCGGTTTTGCCCGCCCAAACGAAAGAGCCACAGGCCGAGGTCAGCCTGCGAGCAAACGTGCGCGGTGGGTTTGCGACGCGGGCGACAAAAAAACATGCGGCTAAGATTGTAGACTTAACTATATAGCAGCGCTCTGCCATTGAAAGGCGGAAAGTTGACGCCACCGAGAGGCGTTTCTCTGCCTTCGTGCGGAGGTTAGTCCAGGTTTCGCATGCTACTTCTCCGCTGGCGAGGAATACTACTCCCAGGACTTTCACTCCCTGCACCCACTCCACCTCGCCCGCAAGGTTCGGTGTGAATGTGCCAAACCTTAGTGCCTTGGTTTTTTCTCTGTTCAATAGGGCCCCCGATATCTCGCTGTACTCGAGAAACAGCCGCGAAAAAGCGGCGTAGCTATCCTTGTCCTTGAGGAAAAGCGACACGTCGTCGGCGTAGGCTGAAACCTTGATTTGACCCTGGCCAGGCAGAGGGAAGCCGCGTATGGATGGGCTGTTGTTAATGCGCCGGATGAGTGTATCCAGGCATAACACGAAGAACGTTGGGGAGAGAGGGCATCCTTGCCTTATGCCGCGGGTGACTGAGAAGGGAGCGCTCTGGTGGCCGTTTACGGAGAGACAAGCATTCAGGTCTGCGTAAAGTAAGCGCAGCCTGCTGACAATTTGCGGTGGGAATCCGAAGGCTTCGAGGACTCCGAACAGATACGAGTGCTCCACTCGATCGAATGCTTTCGCCTGATCAAGCGAAACAAAGCACCCGCTGAAGCCCGTCCTGCTGGCAAATATGAACAGGTCTCTTGAGAGTGTCAGTGCATCAAACACAGAGCGGTCAGGCACGCTGCTGGTTTGAGCCCGGTGCATTAGGTGAGGCAGAATCGTCCGCATTCTTTTGTTTAGTAAAGATGCGACGATTTTGTAGTCGGCGTTTAGGAGGCTTATGGGCCGCCATGCTTGCGGGTCGGAGGAGTCACCTCCCGCTTTCGGAGTGAGTATGATGCGACATTCGCGGAAAGAGTTCGGACGTAACCCATCCGCGAGAAAGCCGTTGACAATCTTCAGCAGTGCTCCTTGGATCTGGTGAAAAAACATTGAATAAAAACTTGTTGGAATGCCGTCTGGACCGAGGGCAGAGGCTGCATTCATACTCTGCAGGATGGCGTGCAGCTCTTGGCTTGTGGCTGGTGCGCAAAGGTTTTCGTGCAGCTCTTCAGCTACTCGTGGCGAGTTTCCAAAAAACCTTTGTAGAAGCCCGTCATACCCATCTTGAAGATGTAGCCAATTGCCCGTTGAGAACAGGTCCGAGAAGTGGCTTGCGAAAATCGCGCAGATGTCGGACGTGATTCTGCTTTGTGTGCCGTCTGGGAGGGTCACGAAAGGCACAGTAGCGGGAGCGAATTCCTCTGCCGTGCCTGCGCGTACGTGTCGCAGCACAGCCGGGTCTGATATAGGCCGCCCGAGCAGGTGTGCGCGACTTGCTGCCCGTGATGACTGGCAGAGCAACACGTGGTAACGTGCTTTAAGTAGGCTCAGGTAATCGCTCATGGCAAAGGTTAAGGGTGCTGCCCTTTGCACTATACGGATGCGCTTGAGGGTATCATTCAGTGCATGCGTTACCCGGCATCTGCGGTCTTGACCGGCCGCCACCAGAGTTGCCTGCCAACGAGTCTTCAGTGTGTCCCATGAATCAGTCGCAACGAAGCTCTTGCACGATGCGGCCAACGCCGTACGCAGCGACGCCAGGCTTTCCGGGTCTGCCAGTAGGCTCGTGTCCATGCGCCACGAAACAGTACGTGGGGTGCCCTCACCAAAGTCGAGCCTGACTGACAAGGGGTGGTGATCGGAAATCACCGGCGTGCCTGCAGGGAACGCGAGAACTTCGCAGCTGACGACAAAAGAAGCGAGCTCTGGTGGAAAATAGAATTTGTCTATCCGACTCGCTGACTGTGCTCTCTCCCGCGTCGCTCCAAAGGCATCCCCGTGAAGCTGCACCCACGCGTCAGACAAGCGGAACTGAGTAACGAGATCGCGGAGCGCGGGGGCACCGGAATAACGGCGATCGTGACCCTGTCCGCGGACGTCACGGTCGATGTTACACGACCAAGTACACGAACTGCTAGCAACGTTTTAAACAATCTCCCTTTATTGCCACATACAGTCATATATATACACACAGCGACACTGGTGCCTCTGGCGGCAGGTTATCCCCAAACCGGAACCGAAACCACATACACAACAGTGCCGTCATCGATTCACGGCAGCACAGCTTGTGTTGTGGGTAACCGCAAGTATATTTTCAGTTACTGGGATCCTTCGCCATATATGCGGGTCCTTGACTTGGATACCCTACGGTGGCATCGTGTCCCCACCAGCGGAGAGGCTCCGGTTCTACATGCCTGCCACACTGCGTCTGCCATCGGGACCCGCATGTATGTGTTCGGCGGCAGCCCAACAGACCGTTCCCTCAACCTATACTGTTTTGAAACGACCACCTCTTCTTGGGTGCGCCCAGAGGTTCAAGGCGTACCCCCTGGGTATCGGCGAGGACATTCAGCCTTCGTGTTCAACGAAGAGCTGTACATTTTCGGAGAGTACAGCGATGTGCTGAAGACCTTCTTAACAGATATGCACAAGTACTACCCCGTGACGTCGTGTTGGACAGCAGTGAAGCCATGGGGCTCAGGCCCGTCTCCCAGGTTCTGCCATGGCTGCTCAGTGATGGTTGAAAGAGTGTTTATCTTCGGTGGCTTTGGGCCGGCACCCAACCAGGATGAGAGGCAGGTTGCTGAGGAGCGAAGGGCGCTGACGGATCTCCACGTGTGGCACTTGGCACCGACACTGCAGAACCTGTGCTTACTTGCAGTAATTGATGCACGGCTGGATCTACGCCCCTTACCACCTTTCATTAGAGAAACGGTCTACGCTATCACTTCTCACCCATCGTAGTCGATGGCAGATGCATCATCTCAAGCAAATTGGGTGCCTTCAGCGAAGCCAGCTTGCTGGTACGGTGATGATGCAACTTCGGCGCAGCTACTTCATACAGAAATAAACACTTCTTTTATACGCAAAGAACGCCTTCCTTCAGTGCTCTATTTTCGCGCAAGCAAGAAAGTCGCTAGTGTTTTGTTTATATTCAGGTCGCTCGCCGGCGCCACGTTTTCGTAAATAATAAATGGAACAAATTTTCTGAACGAAGAGTTATTCACTTAAATCGATTCACCTCCAGCCCGGTGCTTTCTTCAAGCAAGTCGCATTAACACCAATTCGGTATGCCGCCGCGGTGGCTCAGCGGTTATGGTGCTCGGCTGCTGACCCGAAAGACGCGGGTTCGATCCCGGCCGCGGCGGCTAGAATTTCTTTGGAGGAGAAATTCTAGAGGCCCGTGTACTGTGCGATGTCAGTGCACGTTAAAGAACCCCAGGTGGTCGAAATTTCCGGAGCCCTCCACTACGGCGTCTCTCATAGCCTTAGCCGCTTTGGGACGTTAAACCCCATAAACCAAACCAAACCAATTCGGTATGAAGCCCGTGTTAAATTCTAGTTAGCCGCGTAGCCACTGCTGGTCATCCTTTTCAAAGCAGATCGTAGATAGATATATGTGGCGGTAGGCGTCGATTCCAGCTCTTTTCCGGAAACAACTTGCTTCTTTTGCGACGGCTTTAGAAAGCCATACAGTTATCACTTATTTCCGCATGTCTGCTTTCACTTTGACGCTGCTTTAAAGGTTCACTGATTTTAAAGCCTGCTAGTTATGGTTCACTTTTTTCCTATATACATTCTAATTTCAATTTGGAAGCATCCGATCGGTATCTATATCGTCAACCTGAGCCGCTAGAATTCGTCAAAGCTTGTGTAACTGATCGTATCAGGTGGAGACCGCATTGAAGGCAATCGACGGCATGCTGGCTAGTATTTGAAATTTCCCGGCAGCTTATTTACACTGATGGTAGAGCTCTCCAGTGCACTGCGCACGCCAGATACATTCTCGACAAGCCAACCCACGATGGCTGGTGTGAAATGTCCGGCAGATGTGTCTGTGACACCAACTTGAATGGATAAAGCAACTTTGTGCCATGGAGCGGTTCAGCCACAGACGACCTAGCGCCATGAAAAGTGATGAGAATCAACAGTAAAGACTAAGCTGAGAGAATAAAATGTGATAGGCTACGTGGATGGCCGAATTAGAAAGGACGACCAACCGGAGCCAAGGAGGCGATGCAGGACTAAAACATTATATGACATGCGAAAATGAAAGCAAGCATGATGGGAAGGTAACAACATAAAGTGGGTGTATAGGCGAAAGGGAAAACATTATAAAAAAAGCAAGCATGGCCAGCAACGCCCTGCAAAAATTCTTCTGATCATACAAAAGAAAATAATTACAATCAGCAACTGTAGCGCTTCTGTTCGGCTACCGAGCAGAAAGCGACCGTCAAGAAAGAAACGGTGGAGCTTATGCCCTACATTTGTCGCGTTTCACGTAACATCAAAAAAGTGGCAAGCCTTCAAGCGGCCAAGATTGTTTTCTCTCTGCTGTGTAAACTTCGCAGCATGTGCTCGTTTGTGAATAATGCAAAGAAGAATATGCCTCAGTGTACCAAGAAGGATCATAAGAAGTTCACAGGTGTGTTTCAGGAGTCGCGCAGAAAGTTCCCCTCACTTCCCACAGGTTCTACATTGGAGTGACTGGTGCATGTCTTAATGAGAGGGCATGTGGACACAGGCTGCAAATAGAGAATAATCCCGGAGGTCACTCAACTCACCTTTGTAAGCGATTAAAATGTAAGGGTCACGGTAAGAAAAGGTTTCTTGTAAACATACCTTTGGAAACGACGTTTTCAGAACTGAACACAATACAAAAAAAGGGTGGTCGCCGAAGCGTTTCACGATATTAATACTAGTGAGAGGTATCTCAGTACGCCGTACATTTCACTTCGGCACTAAAAAATTGTTTTCTTGGCAAGCCGATTGCAAACCTTTTCGCTACTTTTCACACGTTTTTTTTTTTCGCCGTGCCTCTCTGTAACTATTTCAGGCTATGTTTTTACTCCGTCACCATGTTGCTTCTTTTCGCTCATCCACGTGTTTTTTGTTGTTACCCACCTATCGTGCTTCTTTCCATTTTCATATCTCATATATCCTATTCTATTTCTGAATATGCTGGTGTGGCGTGTACACCTAGGCTACTCAAGCACCTTGGCGTCTCTTTGAGTGTCCGTAATAAGAGGTCACATTACTGGAAAATACCGCGTGCAAACTCTTCAGCACCCTTATCAGACTTGTGTCCCTTACGGTACCTTGATTTTTCGCAGAGCGACCGCCTGAAATCTGTCTCGCGCACTAAAATTCCTTACTTACTCGAAAATATTAATTGCACAGAACTTTATATCCAGGTCTTCAAAACTTTTCGCTCCTTTATGTGAGATTCATATTTTGAATCTTTCTGATCTGAATATCTGTGCTGGTCTGTAAACGCTGGTGGCCTTGGTTTATTTGCCTGTATGTCGGATAAGTAGTTTCACGTTTCATGTTTTTACTCGACATTACACGTCCAATAGTGCGTGCATTCTTGCAAGTAAAGTTAGTTTATGTTTTACCGAACCTTACTGCGTCTTCAAATGTTTCTGATAGCCCCTTTTTGTCGGGCTTAATGCATGCGGTTGTACTTACCTGTTCGTTTCCTACTTGTTCTTTTCTCCCATGATTTCCGGTTTTCAGTATCGAGAAAATCGTTGTAGAAGGATTTAGTTTGTATGCTCTTCTCTCCGTCCATGTACCACGCTGCGTATTTTATTTAATGGAGCAAGTTGTATAGAAAAAAGAGTGCGTTTTTTTTTCACACATTACTGACACATTGCCCGCTAAAACGTGATTAGATCAAAGGGAAATTTTTTTGTCAACGGCAAATTTCCACCTTTGTAATGCCCCCCCTCCCCGTCCCCCCCCTCCGCGCCGCTCCAGAAACAATTGAGCATTGTTTCATCAATCAAGACTTAATAGTCTTCTGTGATATCATACAACAGACATTGCAAAAGAAGTTTAGACACCGCATTCTCTACGATATCACACTGGACTTTCATTTGCTAATGACCCTTTGTTCTTTTTAACTGAGCTACACGACTTCTGGAAGGCGCTCATGATATACTGACAATGCGAATCTTGTTTCTGCAAAAGGTCGCTTCAGAATGATGATTGTTGACATAAAGGGAGTGTAACCCCGCAATGTATTCAAACCCTAGTGGCACTCGCTCTTATTAATGTGCTCTTCATTGTCTTTTTTCTATTGCTTCTTGCTTAGGTTTACCGTGTTATGATGCGTTAGTCGTGTGCTCTCTCCATCGTCTCTTTTCCAATCTTTGGTGACTTGAACGTGTCGTGTTCATCCAACATTTTTTTTTCTAAAGGATGGCACACAGTTCGTAGAGGTAGAACATTGCATGAATTTAATAAATACCATGTTGAATAAAAAGAACATGTCTGGCCTGTGTTTTTTTTTCATCCAAAATAAAAAGTCTGCCTTGTCCTTTTAGTTATGTTCTCTTCCCTCATGGTAGTGGAGTGCAGCCGCTAGATGAGTTCTTTGTAAATAATTGATAAATGAAATATTTATTTCCAAAATGGTATAAATGACATGTTAGAAAAACAAGCTCGCCTGGTCTTGGGTCAGCATGCCAGACACGCAACCGACAGGTCAAGCGTTCGATTCACGACCAATTACCCCAAAATTTGCTTGCAGCGCAACTGAATTGCTTTCTATACTTAGACGTCCAATGAAATTAGAGTCTTGTTTCCACCTTCTATTCATTAGTTTTGCAGTTTTTAATCACTTTTGATTCGACGGCTCCACATGTGACGTCAGCACCCTCTCGACCAATCCGGTTTTCCGCGCACACCAGTGAAGACGCCAACTACGCGGTGTTCTCCGCTGAACGGTACCCTTAACACTACAGCGTTAAAAGCAGTTCGCTCTTCTTCCAACGTGTCAACATGCACCCAGCTAAAGAACTGTTCTTTCAGACAGAACAAAAATATTGAACGTATTTACAAATACCTTTGCTCTACAGGCTAATATAGAGGAAAGGCAAGTACGAAGGGTTTTCAATAACCTATCAGGCCTGGCAGAAAAAAATAATACACGTCAAATGCCAATTTATACGAAGATGGTAATGCAACGTCATCGCATGGCTTGATTTAGGCAGTCGGTGGCGCATTACGCAGCAGATATATTAAACAAATTAGACAGTTGGCGCCTGTACTCCAGTACGTAATCTCCTAGAGCGCTACATGACATGTTCAACTGTAACATCACTGATGATTAACCAATTAATCATATTGCCTGCAGAACGTTAGTCTGCTCGATTCTGCACCACGACAGGGATGCAGCCTAATTGCTCTGTTTCTTTTCCCTCGAAGTCATTTTTTTCTAACTGCCTTATGCTGACAGCTCATTTTAGAGACGTTGGATGCAGTATTTTGTACGAATGC
Source organism: Amblyomma mixtum (assembly GCF_055824585.1). Lineage (NCBI taxonomy): Eukaryota > Metazoa > Arthropoda > Arachnida > Ixodida > Ixodidae > Amblyomma > Amblyomma mixtum. The sequence continues at coordinate 385,954,320 of NC_143014.1, read as the reverse complement.
AGACAATGAAGGATTATGTATTCATTTAGAGTCGGTGCCATATTTTGTGCAGTGTTTATTTCACATTAGTTTATTTATTTCACATTCACTTCCGAGGCGCACCTCTTTGTAAAAGTGTTTATAAAACAGGTATGATGCATTTTTAAACAGGTTCTGCTTTTCCTTTTCTTTCGGGTGCCAATCCGCATGATGTTTATAATGTTAATTGGTAAGTTATTCAGCCTCATCTCTACACTCCTGTTCTGTCATTCGCTAGTGTCCTGGCGTTGTGAAGCTTTTCTTGCAGCTTTCCTGCCATGACATCCATCAGCATTGTGTAATTTAAAAAAAAAACTTTCAAATAGGAAAAGCAATCGTTAAATGCATTTATGAATTCAAGCCTGTTGAAACGATCAAATATTAACGTCTGGGCAAAGAGTTACTCCCAGAAGCTGCGCAGGAACAAAAGATGATTTTTCTTTCATTGGAGAGTGTCAGAAATAACTTTTCTACCATGCCCACGATTCCAGTCGAAGCCCAAAATCGCCACCGATTACCACGTTTACATACAACTGTGGTTTTTGTTTTGACGCGAAACCATCTACCTGCAATCCAAATTACTATGTAATGATGTTGGAGACAAGTCTGATGAGTTTCTTCTGTTCTGCATGAGTGAATTCGATAGAAAGAAACAAATTCCATACACGACGAAATCCAAATTGTAATCTTTATTCTCATAAAAACAAGACAGGAAAGCGGTGGCTATGTTAAACTCTCCTGAATGTGTTCCATCACCGTGTTAGGCGTATGCCGGATGTATAAACTAAGTTGTTCCGCAATTTTTAAAACCCGCCTTTTTCTGTAGGAGTGGTATTTACGGCTTATCATTCTCAGCGCTGTCGCCTGTATGAATACAGCTAAAGTGTGCTAAACAGCATAGCTGAAATTGACTAGTAGCATAACTGAAATTGACTAGTTAATTTTATTGTGTTAGAAATACTACTGTAGGTTTCGCCTCCACTGTAGCCCGGGCCGGGAGGGACAGATTACCTTGAACAACGTTGCTTCAGCCGCGCTCCGCCAGATGGCAGCATCAACGGCACTCGGCACGCCGCGTGGCCCGCGGTGCCGAGTAGTTTGCTCTGTATACGACAGATGGCGCAACTAGGAGGTCCGCCACTTCTGGCCTTCGAAGCCGACGTTAGCAGCATTGACGCGCAGTGCATCGATGGCATTCGAATAATATCGGTTAAGCAATTCGCTTAATTTCTAATCAGACCACATATATAAATACCACCCAGTAGGAAACTGGCCGAGTTGGGGAATAGAACCAGGGACTCCGGAGTGCGAGACGAGCACGCTAACCACTCCGCTATTCCAGCTGGATGGTTTCGAATGAACAAAGACGCGTCTAATGAATACAGTGTCTTCGTTCACTCCAATCTTCCTCCAGTCTCGTTACGGCGAGGTTCAGGTGTCCATCGAGATATGTGATACGGATACATTTCCTTTCCTCAAAAACCAATTAGCCGACGAGCAAGGCGTACAGCCGAAAGGGCGATGGCGTTCTGTGGACTCCCTGGCAGCGTGGCGGAATGGTCACGTGACCAAATATGGCGGGGCCCATACTCCCGCGCTGTAGAGCGTCTATAAATGCACGCTTGCCCTGGCGTGAATGTTTTGCTATGCAGTCCCTAAGGAGAAGTGGCAGCGACAGGAAGAAGCGAGAAAGCGACAACGTGCGCAAGAGACGCCAGAACAGCTTGAAGAACGTCTTGAAAAGCGTCGTGCTAAGGATGCAGCTCGCCGACACCGTTCTACCTCGCAGAGTTGTTCCAGGTCATCGCTCACCAATGAATCTCAACACCGCAATCTCAACACGCCGCAATGCTACCAGCCGGAGGCAACGCGCCGAAGAACCACCAGAAGAACGCGCGCTCCATTGCTAATGCAATTTACCCGGTTTAACCAGAGCTACACCTCTGCCAATTTTTATTGCGAAGGCCACACTACTCCCAACAACGGCCTTTCGCGTAGCGGCGGTCACCTGTCACGTTTGACCTTTAGATTGACCTCTTACGTCATACCATACCTAGCGATGTGACAGCGTGACGTCAAACCAGGAGCGAGAGACGGGCTACAACTCGGCTCGTCGGGTAACGGCGGCCGCTTGGAACGGCGCGCCGCGCTCTTCCCACTAGAGGCGCTTCATATGCAGTATAAAACACCTGCTTTCGCAACCTACCAGGCTTAACCAAAGATAATCCCCCGCCAATTTTTTTTTCTCTTAGTGCTATTCTCTATTAATTGAAAGCCACGTAGTTCACTTCAAGTAATGTCCATATCAGTTTTTAGAATTTCCAAAACGCAGTTACCCATGGTCCAACAAATGTTGCTCACACCGCGCCAAAATACATGCACTTTCGAAAAGCCCGCGGGCTAAGCAACAGATCCAGTACATGTAACCCGTCGAAAAAGCCAAAATTTGTCACGTCACTGCGTCGAGGGTAACCATTTATTCGAAGTTCTAAATATTGATAGGATATTACTCGCGGTGAGCTACACACCTCTCAACACAGAGGGAGGCTAACAGTAATAGTTGAAAAGTCGTTGACCTCTGTGTCCAAAGCGTGGCCACTCCAAACATACATTCGGGTTCCGACTGCGGACGCCGTGTGGAAGCAGCGGCTAGCCGCGGCCTCTGCACTTGTCGGAGCACTATGCCACGTCAGGCTCTCAAGGTCAAGATAATATACACGGTGTGAGGATTCCGGGTCCAAGAAATCAAAGACGTACATCCGTTGACAGAGCACACAAGCAGAGAAGAAGATGCTCAGTTTCGGCATTTGGTCGGACATTTCCGAGCGGCTCCATGTCATAGCGAGGGTATACAACCGGCATAAGCCGCCAATCCGTGACCTTATGTCCGAGGAGCTCCCCCACATGTAGGCACAGTCACCGTAGGCGACAACGCTGTAGTCGCTAAAGCTAATGGGCTCGCCTTCGGGGTGCAGCACAGACAGCGGCACACCCCACCTGCACGTTGCAGGGTGGAAGGTGTATACGCCTAAACGGACGCCTAAGATTTCATCGCTGCCATCGTGGTAGTTCTAGAACGGGTGGAACGAGTAGACCTTTCCTTTGATGGCGACAGCATGTTGTTGACGAGTTCTGGAACGCCGTTCAGCAGCACGATCCACATCGTGCAGTGGTAACGAATCTTCTCAGAAATGAAACCGGGCGTTAGTTATTCCATCCTGCTGTCGGGCAAGCACTGGGTAAGAAAAGGTATGGTAGGCGTTTTTTTTTTTCTGCAAGCCTGTGTTGATTTTAGTGAGAAAGCTTCTAACGCACCCTTTGCAGTTATGACGATATAACAACTGTTCCTGGGCTTACGCGAAGAGGAGAGAGGGAAAGCGTGTGAGAAGGGTTGCGCAGGGAAAGAGGGGACACGAGGAAAGCAGGGAGGACGCTACGCACTGGGTGGCGCATGCGTGTGTGACACCGAGACACATTTTTCTTCGCTACAGCCTAGTGCATCGTTCGATATGATGGCGTGAAGCGATAGTAATATTGAACCTCTTGAGTAGCAAAGGCATTGTGTGTTTGTTTCAGAAGCCACGGAACTGCAGGCCCTGCGCACACACAAGATTTGCTGCGCTCGTACGATTGAAAACACAAGCGCGGAGTCTAAGAAGACCAGCATAGACGGGCAGCTGAGGTCACAAAGAAATGCTAACATCAGCATTGGACAGCCGTGGATGAAGGCAGGAGGCAGGCTCGGGCTTGGGCCACTTGACATCAGGGGGAGGCCAAAGCCAGCTAACATGCGGCCGTTGGAAAAGGGGTCAACGTAATAGGAAAGCCGACCTCAAACGCGCTCCGCGACAGGACCCCTCAAATCCGGACGTCCAATGCTTGCGCCCCCATGGTGGATTGAAAACTTTATTATGCAAGCGAGTTTGGACCGTTCAAGGCTTCAGGGGCACGGCGCAGCCCTCATATTACGCACATGTGCCCAAGGCGCATATAACCATGGCACTGGTCCCAGTATCAGGAAAGAGTGACGTAGAGGCGAGTCCTCCGATCTGCGTGCTAGCCAATGCCTCGCTGCAAGTCACATTGCTGGCGGTAACTGCTCCTTTAGTTTTATTCTAGCATTGCATATTCGGCATGATTAAGGATTATTACTTGAACGAAAAAAAAACTGGGAAACTTCAGTTCACATTAATAGTACGACGTGATAACGTTAAAGTGTCCTACGGTCGCTAGGGTTTTCTCAGGCGCACCGTTTTGCAGACATCGACACACTTGTTAAAATCATAAACTGTTTTATTGCACATCATCGTCCACATTATTTAGTGCCTATAATTATTGACCCTCATTAGCTATGTGGTCCTCTCATGTAATTTGCCTCGTGTGCGATGCGAGGTACTCCTACAAGGCCTCTATATATCCCACTTAACGCACGTTCCTCAGTGGCGGTTTCTGTTCCCACTGACCACATTTGCTTTTTTATATAAGCAAAATAGCCTTCCTACTTCACTACCTTCTCGACCAATCAGGATTTTCTAGTGTCAACAATGCTAACGCTGGGTTTGCGGCCGAACGGGACCTTTAATGCTGTTGCTTCAAAAAAATAAAATTGGAGGGGACACTTAAGCCCTGTCTTAGGAGTACGACGCGATAGCGTAGTGGGCTACTTCCCACGTATGCAGAAGGCCGCTCTCTATTTCACCCTAATAGATCCCTGGGAGTCCTCATACCCCTCCTGTCACACTAGTAGAGTGGTTAAGCGATGGGCCTTCTGGAACCCAGGTTGCTCTTTCCGAGCTACCAATCATTTATTTAACTGCCACAGTCTGCAGTATGATCACTATCCGGTTTGCAGGTTGTGACGACGCCGCATGGTCACGTGACCTAGGTGGCCCATACGCCTCCTAGGCTCCTCTCGGGGAACCACCTGCCAGAGCCATGGCCGTGATTTCTGACTCACAACGAAGACGAGGACACCGGGGCTTTTAAAGCTGTCGCGTTAAAACAGCGCCATCAAGTCGATAGAAGGCAGTCAGATGCAGTGTTAACGTTCTTCTGTCTGCTGCTCAATAACTCAAGAAATTATGCCCGGTAGTTCAAAAAAGAGAGGCGAGCGGTATTTGCAAATGAAGCGTCTATTCAATTGTCAATTCACGCAGTACCGGAAGGGTAAAACCAACGTAATTTATCCGAAACCGTTACTTATGATGTTATCAATAGATTAATATTGCCACGAGGGCGTTTCAAACCCGCGGCGGAGCAAACAGGTCAGCTTCGCCGGCCACTGCACGAGGGCGCGATGCTATCGCCGCAACCGATCACGTCTCGGGTTAAATGCGACACACTTCCGCGCTGTCCGTTGCAAATCGCCTCTTCAACAACTTCGACGCGCTCGTAACACGTTTCCCACAACCGGTAGATACCCGCCGCGGTGGCTCAGAGGTTAGCGTGATCGGCTACTCAGCAGGAGAAACTGGGTTCGAACCCACCCGCGACGGCCTGCGCTTCGATGAAGGGAAAACATAAATGGAGCCCGTGTGCTGTGCGATATAAATGCACGATAAATGTCCTCAGGTGGTCGAAATCAATCCGGAGCCCTCCACCGCGGCCCCTCGTTCTCTATTTCGCCTTTCAGTCCCACCTTCCTCCCTGCTCTCACGGTGCAGTTGGGGCTTCCACCGAGATATGTGAGACAGATACTGCGCCACTTCCTTTCCTCAAAGCCACGTATTTAGACGTGTATATACAAAGCACAGTGACGAAATCACAAGTTTCTATTTCATCAGAAACAGCTGGAGGTATTCAGGCCCCTTAGGCATTTCTTACCAGAACAGGAAATGAAAATGCGAAATGCCAACGATTCACACCACATTTCGCCCATCGCGGCAGGGTTGAACAAAGTGGTTGTTGCTCGCGATATAAAATAGACCAGAGCTGCATGACACCTATACCAAGCACCTGCTAGACGATAAGGCAGCAACAAAACATGCGCGAAATGAAAGAAAAAAGTACCGCAGGATTTAAGCATTAAGCAATATATATTTCACGTTTCTGTTAGGGCCGCCAGATATTCAGTCCCTATCAATGCGACTGGCATGACCGATCAACTAAACAAATTTCTCTATTGGAAAACGTCGAGCACATATCACGTGGCGTCAAAAAGCAATTCGCTCTGAAACAAACCCGTAATGGCAGAAGAGCCCTCCTGACCACTTATGCGCACTTTATAACGGCTTTTAGCGCTTTTAATCTTGGTAACTGCAAAAGTACATGTCCTTTTTCTAACATTCATTCGTGTGAGTGACATAAAAAGACAAACATATTCAAAAATCTAACGGAAATAGTCACCCGTCGACGCACTAAGTCTGCACGCGCCACGAATACCGATCACCATATTGCTGCTCCAGTTAAAAGCCGCATGATGCCGCCACCAACGCTTTAATGACCGGGCCTTGTTTCTTACAGAAGCAGGTGTCTCTGCATGATGTGGACGGTGCAGCTAAACCGCGTTCCAGAGCATGTCACCCGCTCGGCTGTACGCATCAACGGCAAGGTTTACTCGTTCGACAGTTCCCAGTTGGCATCCAATTTGGTCCACGTGTTCATCTTCGACCCCGCGTCGCACCGGTGGGATGTGGCGCAGACGCAACTTCCCCACGCCGGGCCGATTAACATTTCCCGCCACACAGTTGTAGCGTACGGCCACTGCGCGTATTTGTGGGGCGGCCCGCCCAACTGGGGATTTCCAAGTGTTCTTTATCGCTTCGACCCAAACACGCTGACATGCAGCCGTCTGGCGGTGTCCGGAGAGGTGCCCTCATCGATGTACGGCAGCACAGCTTGTGTTGTGGGTCACCGCAAGTATATCTTCAGTAACTGGGATCCTTCGCCACATATGCGGGTCCTTGACTTGGATACCCTAGAGTGCCATCGTGTCCGCACCAGCGGAGAGGCTCCGGTTCTACATGCCTGCCAATCTGCCTCTGCCATCGGGACCCGCATGTATGTGTTCGGCGGCAGCCCAGCAGACCGTTCCCTCATCCTATACTATTTTCAAACGACCAACTTTTCCTGGGTGCGCCCGCAGGTACAAGGCGTTCCCCCTGGGTATCGGCGAGGACATTCTGCCTTCGTGTTCAACGAACAGCTGTACATTTTCGGAGGGTACAGCGGTGTGCTGAAGACCTTCTTAGCAGATATGCACAAGTACGACCCCGTGACGTCGTGCTGGACCGAAGTGAAGCCATGTGGCCCACCACCACCTCCCAGGTCCTGGCATGGCTGCTCAGTGATGGGTGAAAGAGTGTTTATCTTCGGTGGCATTGGGCCGGCATCCGACCAGGTTGAGGAGCAGGTAGTTGAGGAGCGAAGGGCGCTGACGGATCTCCACGTGTTGCACTTGGCACCTACACTGAAGAACCTGTGCTTACTTGCAGTAATTGATTCACGGTTGGATCTAAGCCCCTTACCACCCTTCATTAGAGAAATGGTCTACGCCATCACTTCTCACCCATCGTAGTCGATGGTAGATGCTGCACGTCAACCAAACGGAGTGCCTTCGGCGTAGCCAGCTTGGGGGTGCGGCGACAATGCAACTTCGGCGCCGCTGATTCACACAGCAATAAACTTTTCTTTTATACGCGATGAATGCCTTCCTTCAATGCTTGATTTTCGCGCAAGCAAGAAAGTCGCTAGTGTTTTGTTCATTTCATGCCATTCTCAGGCGGAACTTCTTTTCAAAGATTACCAAGAACAAGTTTTCCGAAAGAACTATTCTCTGAAATTGATTCCATTCCAGCCTGGTGGTTTCTTGAAGGGAATCGCATCAAAGTTACTTCGGCCTGATGCTCGCGATGAAGTGTAGGTGGCCGCGTAGCCCCTGGTGGTCATCCTTTTCAAAGCAGTAGGCAGATTGAGATGCTGAATGTGGCGGTAGGCGTCGATTTTGAATCTTCTCCGGAAACAACTTGCGTCTCTTGTGATTACTTTAGAAAGCCGGACAGTTATCATTTATTTCCGCACCCCTGCCTTCAGTTTAACGCTGCTTTAAATGTTCACTGACTCTAAAGCCTGCTAGTTATAGCTTACTTTTCCCGATATATATTTTAATTTCAATCTGGAAGCACCCGACCGGTATCTATATTTTGATCATGAGCCGATATACTTCGTCAAAACTTGGGTAACTGATCGTATCAGGTGGAGATCGTATTGATGGCAATCGACTACATGATGTTCAATATTTGAAGTTTTTCGACAGCTTATTTATACGGATGTGAGAGCGCTCCGGCGCACCGCGCACGTCACATACTCTCTCGACGAGCCATCCAACGACGGCTCGGGTGGAATGTTCGGGAAATGTGTCGGGACACCAACTTGAATAGACAAAGCAATTTTGTGCCATGGCGCTCTGCAGCCGCAAACATTCATCACTGTCAACAGTAAACGCGAAAGTGAGAGTATAAATGTGATATTTTTGAATAAAATGGGATTTTTTTAGACGAGCATTGATGTTCGATTTTTGCTACATTCATTTGATAGAAGTCATATTCTCTTAACACCGAGCACTGACGAAAAGGAAGAACTGCCATAGGCAGATGGCTACAAAGCTCTCAAGTTTAAGGCGAAAGCCTTTAATGACTCACCGTTGGCAACAGAAGGTTCCCAGCAGAGGTGTCACGCATTGCGGTTGTTCGAAATGGTTATGACGTCAGAGTGCGCGGGTTCGAAGTAATGAGGTCACGCACGGATGCCTGACGCCCCCTCTTGGAGCACGCGACAACTAATAACATAGTTGTCGTCTGCTCTGACAGTGGGCGTAAGGCGTCCGTGGCTGACCACATTACATACCTCATTACTGCGAACAGAGCCAAGGATACAACCGAGCTCATTGAAGCGGATAGAGAGTCGTGCTAGAGAAGCAGTGAAAGTGTGTAGTTGTAATGTGTAGTCAAAGTGTGTAGTGAAATAAAGCACTAGTACACCGCAAATAGTCTTGCAGTCAACGCCAAACAGTGCGCCAGGAAACGCTTTCGCCTTGCAGCGCTTGGGAGAGCCAAAGTGCGTCTGAATTTTCTCTTCTTGTTTATCAGATTTTTTGCTTGAGCTCTCTCAAATTGGGTACAGCTTTCAATGCCCACTTTGAATGAACCTCTGCAAACATGGCTTAATTTACATGCAGTGCGTACCGTGTTGAAGTATTGCAGTGGGACTCACGAACAATTACACAGGCGCAAAACGACCTGGCAAAGATATTTGATCGCGTGTGTTATCCGTTTCTTTATTCTCTTGTAAACCACGTCAATCTTGGTTAAAGTCTTCCGACTGGGATGCGCCTTTGCCACACAAACTGTTCCTCGTGTTTTATTAAGAATCGCCCTCTCCCACAAACAGTCCGCATACGGTGCTCTCTGAAACAAGCTTGCCCGTTGTCCCTGCTCCTGTTTTCAGAAGAACTGAGGATTGGGCGAGTTGGTGGTGATCCATCGTAAAAAACCAGCGCTTAAAAACACAGACCGAGGACAAGGTGAAACAGACTGACGGCGCTGAACTTACAATTGAATTTTATTCACACGCAGGCAGCCAATTTATACATTTACACAAACATGCGCAAAGTCGTCTTGTCAAACCCAGATACACTGTTGCCACTCACAAGCGTAAAACTAGAGAAAACAAAGAAACAGCAATCATCCACTCAAGGCACGTGTGCCATTACCTCACCCTCCCTACCCAGAATGAAATGAGCTTGCTTCATTCTGGGTAGGGAGGGTGAGGTAATGGCACACGTGCCTTGCACCCGTGCAGAAGTAATGCACACGTGCCGCAGTAATGGTCCTGCTCTCGGGTCCGGTATGTTCGCCACTGAGCCGCCCCTGGGAACACCCGTAGGCAAAGGGCTGAAGTCAGAAGTCTAGAGAGCATGTTATCTACCGCTGATACTAGTCATGTGCGAAGTCCTGATAGCATTTTACACGTATGCTTCGCGGACGTGAGGCTTTATCTCATGGCAGTACATCAGAGGAAAATGAGAAAACGGAGACGAAAATACAACGGTTTGAATCAAAAATAATATATAGTGTGGAAATATTACATATTCCTAACATTATAATCATCTGTTAGAGCACTTGTAAACGAATTAATATATGCTATTGAAACTAGCGAGACATGATAATGGTTCTAGTCCTTAATTGAACGAGGGAGGAATGAGCGATAAAAAGCATTCGTGTATCGTTGAAAAAGTGCAACTTTTTCTACGGCGGTGCAAGTGGCGCGATGTGTTAATGGGCCGCTCAATCAAAATATCATAAAGTTTTTTTTCTGGCTGTATATTTTAGGGAGAAAAGATAGCCGCGGAATTTGATTACGTAACTACAATAGAGGAACATACAAATTAGTTTTCTTATTAGGGGTGCTGGTGGTACGATGACAGCAGTTGAGAATGTAACGAGCAGACCGATTTTTTTTATGTTCGTAGCTTACTAGAAAATCAAGACCAGGGTGCCGTACTGAGGCCGCATTCTCAGGTTTAGAACGAACAAGTGATTTGTAATGTTGTAGATAAAGGAATATAGAGAGAAGAAATTTTGTTCCAAGTAACCTAGAGAACGGTTAGCATTACTGGTCATGCGGCGATCCGAAGAAAGGTTAGAAAACCCACAGAAGCCTAAGCAGTTATACGATGCTAATATAGTGGCCCGTGTACTATGCGATGTCAGTGCACATTAAAGAACCCCAGGTGGTCGAAATTTCCGGAGTCCTTCTCTGCGGCGACCCTGATAACCTGAGCCGCTTTGGAGCGTTTAACACCCCCCCCCCCAATCCAAATCTTTCACTCCCAACTTCCGCCCTTTCCTCACGGCGCAGTTGTAGTGTCCACCTAGAGGTGTGGTGCGCGTGTGTGGTGCGTGGTGCGCGTGCGTGGTGCGTGGTGCGCGTGCGTGGTGCGCGTGCGTGGTGCGCGTGTGCGTGGTGCGCGTGTGTGTTGTGCGCGGGTTTTTGTGCGCGGTTTTCAACCCGGCGTGCTTCCCCCGCGTATGGACCCACTAGAATTTAGTTGGACACTTTTTGTTTTTGGACACTTACGTGCCTGTGAGTGTGTGTGCATAGGGCGACATGAGTTGCCGCAATGTATGTTTGTTTTTGTAGAGGGACGGATGTCCCTTTTGATCAAGAGTCCAAATAAAGTTTTCTTATGTGAGACAATAGTGCAAAATTTCCTTCCCTCCAAAGCAACTTATTTAAAGGTACATATGGAGGGCACAGTGACTAAAATCACGTTTCCACTTGATCAGCAACAGCTGGAATTGACCCACTTTAGGCAATTCTTGCTAGAAGATGAAATGCAAAGGTGAAATCCCCACCATCCACGCCACATTTTCATCATCGCGGCCAGGTTGGCGGTTTGTTGGTTTATTGACGTTTAACGTCCCAAAGCAACTCAGATTATGAGGGACGCCGTAGTGAAGGCTCCAGAAATTTCGACCGCCTGGGGTCTTTCACGTGCGCTGGCATCGCACAGTACACGGACCTCTAGAATTTCGCCTGCATCGAAATTCGGCCACCACGGGCCGGGATCGAACCCGCGTCTTTCGGGACAGCCAGCAGGGTCACCAGACGCGGGTTCGATCCCGGCCGCGCCTTCCGGGCTGCTGACCCGAAAGAGGCGCGTTGAACAGAAGGGTTGTTGCTCACGATGTGAATGCATGACACCGATACTATACACCTGCTAGACGATAAGGCGTAGAAAGAGAAGTTTATTTTTTCTGTTTTAACATAGAAAATACAAAACAAAACAGATGAACTTAATGATCTGATCAGTCAAGCACATGCGCAGTGACGCAGCACTGAGCACGTCAGTAGTGCAGTAAAAATGCCGATACTCGACCGCCACGCAGGACGATAAAGTATGTCGACCATTTGCGCAAGAACTCAGCCTCGCTCATTGACAGAGCGTCCAAGCATGCTTGTTCAAAGAGGCGCGTGCGCAGGCGCTGCAACATTGGGAACATTGTTCTTTGCGGACGCCCATTTAAGGATGCCACTCCACGCTGCCGCCACAAAACGAACATGCCGACACACAAGAGCAAATTTTGAAACACTTCGGGAGAACTAGTGCGCGCTTCCAGGCGGGTTAAAAACATGCGTGACACTAATGTCCAAAAGGTGTGCGCAACTACACACTCAAGCATTGCGTGCTGCAAAGTTTCAAGCAGACCGCACTGCGGGCATCGGGCGGAGGGCGCCACGCCCCACGCCGCAAGCCGGTCTCTTGTGGGCAGGACCCGCCAGCCTCGCAGCCAGCCGAAGTCCCTGACATCTGCAGGAAGCGCAGCTGAGGTCAGTTGGCGCCAGCGTGCCCGTCTCGTTTTCTGGAGTTGTTCGCGGGTCAGCGCAGCGACCGTTAGTGCTTCACACATCCTGGAGGGTGGGGTTCCATCATCATCCAGATCGGGCACGCTGGCAGTCAACGACGTAAGTGTGCGACGCACATTAACGAAAAATGCCGGCGGCTGCTCGGCTGTAGGGCCAACCACGTGTTGTGAAAAAAAAACGCGTTACGCGCTGTACCCAGAAAGTATGTGAGGAATGTTCTCCCGGGATAGTCTGGGTTGCGTACAAGATCTCGTACTCCTCGCAAGGCGAGCACATTGCACATGGTGCGGATACAAGGTATACCAAACCCACCCATGTACGATGGAAGGCGCATGAACATTCGTGACACAAGTTCGGTTTTGCCCGCCCAAACGAAAGAGCCACAGGCCGAGGTTAGCCTGCGCGCAAACGTGCGCGGTGGGTTTGCGACGCGGGCGACAAAAAAGCATGCGGCTAGGATTGTGGTCTTAACTATATAGCAGCGCTCTGCCATTGAAAGGAGGAAAGCTGACGCCACCGAGAGGCGTTTCTCAGCATTCGTGCGGAGGTTAGTTCAGGTTTCGCGGGCTACTTCTCCGCTGGCGAGGAATACTACTCCCAGGACTTTCACTCCCTGCACCCACTCCACCTCGCCCGCAAGGTTCGGTGTGAAGGTGCCAAACCTTAGTGCCTTGCTTTTACCCTGTTCAATAGGGCCCCAGATATCTCGCTGTACTCGAGAAACAGCCGCGAAAAAGCGGCGTAGCTATCCTCGTCATTGACGAAAAGCGACACGTCATCGGCGTAGGGTGATACCTTGATTTGGCCCTGGCCAGGCAGAGGGAAGCCGCGTATGGATGGGCTGTCGTTAATGCGCCGGATGAGTGGATCCAGGCATAACACGAAGAATGTTGGGGAGAGAGGGCATCCTTGCCTTATGCCCCTGGTGACTGAGAAGGGACGATAAGGCGATAAGGCGGCAACTAGACGATAAGGCGGCAACCAAACACGTGCGAAACGAAAGAAGAAAGCTCCGCAGGATTTAAGCAATATATATTTCACGTTTCTTTTTAGGGCCTCTAGATGTTCAGTCCCAATCAATGCGACTGGCATGACCAATCAGCTAAGCGAAATTCTCGATTGGAAAGCGTTAACTACATATCTCGCGGCGTCAAGAAGGTAATTTGCTCTGAAACAAACCCCTAATGGCAGAACAGCCTGTTGACCTCTTACGCGCACTTTATAACGGCTTTTTGCGCTTTTAATCCTGGTGATAGCAACAGTACATGTTTTTTTTTCGAACATTCATTCGTGTAAATTACAAAAGTATTCCAAAATCTAACGGAAATAGTCACCCGTCGACGCACTATGTCCGCTCGCGCCGCGAATACCGATCACCTTATCGCTGTTTCAAAAAATAACTGTACGACGGCGCCACCATCGCTGGAATAACCGGGCCTTGTTTCTTACAGAAGCAGGTGTCTCTGCAGGATGTGGACGGGGCGGCTAAACGGCGTTCCAGAGCATGTCACCCACAGGGCTGTACTCATCAACGGCAAGGTCTGCTCGTTGGACAGTTACCACGCGGCATGGAACTTGGTCCACCTGTTCATCTTCGACCCCGCGTCGCGCCGGTGGTATATGGCGCAGACGCAACTTCCCGACGGCGGGCCAATTAACTTGTCCCGCCACACAGTTGTAGCGTACGGCCATTGCGCGTACCTGTGGGGCGGCCCGCACAGCTGGCCATCTCCGAGCGTCCTCTACCGCTTCGACACAAACACGATGACATGCAGACGCCCGGAGGTGGCCGGTGAGGTGCGGACATCGATTTGCGGCAACACAGCTTGCGTTGTGGGTCACCGCAAGTATACCTTCGGCGTCTTGAATCATTCGCAATATATGCGGGTCCTTGAGTTGGATACCCTGCAGTGCCATCGTGTCCCCACGAGCGGAGAAACGCCCGTTCGGCGTGCCTTCCACATTGCGTCTGCCATCGGGACCCGCATGAATGTGTTTGGAGGCAGCCTAGCAGACCCATTCCACCCAAATCGCTTTGACAACTCCTTATACTACCTAGAGACGACCAGCTCTTCATGGGTACGCCCACAGGTACAGGGAGTTCCCCCTGTGTGTCGGCGAGGTCATTCAGCCTTCGTGTATAACGAAGAACTGTACATTTTCGGAGGGTACAGCGATTTGCTGCAGACCTACTTGGCAGATATACACATGTGCGACCCCGTGACGTCGCGCTGGACCGAAGTGAAGCCATGTGGCTCACCACCATCTCCCAGGTACTGGCATGGCTGTTTAGTGATGGGTGAAAGAGTGTTTAACTTCGGTGGCTTTGGACCGGCACCCGACCAGGATGAGGAGCAGGTAGTTGAGGAGCGAAGATCGCTGACCGATCTCCACGTTTTGCAGTTGGCACCGACACTGAAGAACCTGTGTTTACTTGCAGTGATTGATGCAAGGCTGGATCTACGCCCCTTACCACCTTTCCTTAAAGAAATGGTCTACGCTATCACTTCTCACCCATCGTAGTCGGTGGTAGATGCTGCATCTCAAGCAAACTGAGTGCCTTCGGCGAAGCCAGCTGGGTGGTACTGTGATGTTGCAACTTCGGCGCCGCTATTTGACGCAGTAATAAACTCTTCTTTCATACGCAAAGAACGCCTTCCTTCTGTGCTCGATATTCCCGCATGCAAGATAGTCGCTAGTATTTTGTTTATATTCACGTCGCCCGGGGCCGCCACCTTTTCTGATGTAACAAAGAGAATAAATTTTCTGAACGAAGAATTATTCACTGAAATCGATTCAACTCCAGTCTGCTGGTTTCTTCAAGCGAGTCGCATTAACTCTACTTCGGCATGAAGCTCGTGATCAATTCTAGTTTCCCGCGCAGCCTCTGCTGGTCATACTTTTAAAAGCAGATGGCAGATAGAGATAGGTGGCGGCAGGCGTCGATTTCAGCTCTTATCCGGAAAAAAACTTGCGTCTTTTGCGATGACTTCAGAAAGCCCAACAGTTACTTCACTTATTTCCGCATCTCTGCCCTCACTTTGACGCTGCTTAAGGGTTCACTTATTTTACAGCCTGCTGGGTATGGTCCTCTTTTCCCTATATACATTCTAATTTCAAGCTGGAAGCATCCGATCGGTATCTATGTCGTGAACCTGAGCCGATAGAATTCATGAAAGCTTATGTAACTGATTGGAGCAAAATCGTGGTTTGAGCTAGTTGGTACATATTCAAAATTTCACCAGCGCTGCGACTAGGAACAAGAACAGAGAAGGAAGGACAAGGACAAGCGCTACTAACAACTGAAAGTTAATTTGAGAAAACACAGATTATATGCACACGACTGACAACCTAAAGCGCCTGCGCTTCCCAGTCGCATCGCTTGTGACATTTTGAAGTGTCAGTCAGCTGGAGATCGTATTGAAGGCAATCGACGGCATGCTGGCCAGTATTTGAAGTTTCCCGACAGCCTGTTTACACTCATGCAAGAGCGCTCCAGCGCACCGCGCACGCCAGATACATTCTGGACAAGCCATCCCAGGATGGCTGGTGTGAAATGTTCGGAAAATGTGTCTGTGACACCAGCTTGAATAGAGAAAGCAACTTTGTGCCATGGGGCTCTTTAGCCACAGACGACCTAGCTCCATCGAAAATCATCCGAATCGACAATAAAGGAGAAGGTGAGAGAATAAAACGTGATAGCCTACGTGGATGGCCGAATTAGAACCGACGACCAACAGGAGTAAAGAGGAAATGGGGGACTAAAACAGTATATGACATGTGAAAATGGAAGCAAGCATGATGAGAAGGTATGAACATAAAGCGGGTGTATGGCCGAAAGGGAAAAACAGAATAGAAAAGAGAACATGGCCAGAAACGCCCTGGAAAACTTCCGATCCTAAAAAAAATAAAAAAATACAATCAGCAACTGTAGCGCTTCCGTTCCGCTGCCGAGCCGAAAGTCTGTCAAGAAAGAAACGGTGGAGCTTATCCTCTACATTCATCGCATTTCACGTAACATTAAAAAAAGTGGCAAGCCTTCAAGCGGCCAAGATTGTTTTCTCTCCGCTGTGTAAACTTCGCAGTATGTGCCCGTTTGTGATTAATGTAAAGAAGTATAGACCGCAGTGTACCAAGAAGCACGATAATAAGTTCCCCTCACTTCCGAGAGGTTCTACATTGGACAAAGTGGTACATGTTTTAAAGAAGGGGCATGTGAACACAGGTTGCAAATAGAAAATAATCCAAGAGGTCACTTAACACGCCTTTGTAAGCCCCCGCCGCGGTGGCTCAGTGGTTACGGCGCTCGGCTGCTGATCCGAAAGACGCGGGTTCGATCCCAGCCTCGGCGGCGGAATTTCGATGGAGGCGAAATTCTAGAGGCCCGTGTACTTTGCGATGTCAGTGCACGTTAAAGAACCCCAGGTGGTCGAAATTTCCGGAGCCCTTCACTACGGCGTCCCTAATACCCGAAGTCGGTTTGGGACGTTAAAGCCCAATAAACCAAACCAACCTTTGTAAGTGATTAAAATGTGAGGGTTATGGTAAGAAAAGGTTCCTTGTAAACATGTATTTGAAAACATGACCTTTTGTTCAGAACCTAACCCAATACAAAAAGGGTGGTCGCCAAACCGCTTCACAATGCTTAAACCACTGAGGGTGTTAGCCCGCCGTCTATTTCGCTTTCGCCGAAAGAAGTTGCAAGCCCATTGTAAACATTTTCGCTGCTTTTCACGCGTTTTTTTTTCTCCCTACCTGTCTGTAACCATTTCAGGCTATGTTTTTACTCCTTTACCCTGTTTCATCTTTTCGCCCATCCACGCGTTTATTTAAATCCCACTCTTCGGGCTTGTTACCACTTTAATATCTCATATATCATGTATCATTGCTGAATATGCTAATGTGGCATGGGCACATAGGCTACTCAAGCACCTTGACGTCTCTTTGAGTCCCCGTTATAATACGCCACATTACTGGAAAATACCGCGTGCAAATACTTCAGCACTGTTCTCAGACTTGTGTCCCTTACGGTATCTGGATTTTTGGCACGGCGACCGCCTAAAATCTGTCTTTCTCCACTAAAATTCCTTATATACTCGAGGTCAAAAGGCATTGCGTATAAAGGGTGGCTAGTTTTTTTAGCACAATCTCTCGTCCCTGTTCCAACAAATCTGCTGTTATCTGATCCTTACCAGCTGCTTTCCCCCTCTGCAATGCTCCTAAGGCTTTCTTTACTTCCTCCTTCGTTACTGCGGCATGTCCCAGTGCTGCGCTCTACTGCCTCTCTCAGTAACATTCTGATTTTAATCGCTACTGTATAGATTTGTATAAAACTCTTCGGCTACGATTACTATCTTATTCATATTGCTAATGAAATTGCCCTCTGTCTCTTAGAGCATACTTCTGGTTTTTACCTATGCCTAGTTTTCTGTTCACTGCTGTTAGGCTACCTCCGCTCTTTAGAGCATGCTCGATTTTCTCCATGTTAAACTTCCTGATGTCGGCTGCCTTGCACTTATTTATTAACTTCGACAGCTCTACTAGTTCTATTCTGTCTATGGAGTTAGACATCCTGATTCTTTGCCTTTTGTTAATCAGATCTTTAGACTCCTGAGGTAGCTTCCCGGTATTCTCTCAAACCATCCTTCCGCCTACTTCTACGGCGCTCTCTACAGAGTAGGTGTCGATAAGTGAACAACACGTGCGCACTGCTTTTGACAGCGGACCTGTTCGCCAACATTGCCCCGGTATAACGTGGGTTCAAGCAAGCTATATGCGACCACAGCGCTATTTACCGTAGCTGGAACCTCGACCAGCACCTAATTAACCGACGTGAAAGCCGAGAAATGAAGAAAAGGCTTCAGAGTTATCTACGTTACGGCTGCAGGCATCGTGCACATAAGGTTAAAAGAACTTGCTCGGCGCTCAAAGACACCTTCCCATTCATGCTCGTATGAATACATGCTTCGTAAATAAAACGTTTAATCATTAAGAAAGAACTAATTAGGTGCAGCACACTCATCTTTAGCTTCTCGACTTCATTCGGCGGCAAAAGATATTCGGGCACACGTTTTCGTCGAAGCGTTCCTGGTCCAGTGGACATACACCGCCGACGCCATCTTAGACACTTCCCTTCTTGCAGGTTTCGCAAAGGGCGTGGCCGCAAGGCAGCAGGACAGTGCATTCGGAAATCAGATCACACAAGGAGCACGCGTAAGGATGCAATGTTTGCTTGGTTGATCGGGTTGGTCTCCATTTGACGCCGGGTTGGTCTCCGGCGCTCAGCCGCAGCAGCGTTCCTGTTTTGGGGTCCGACATGGTACAGTGCATGGCAGAGCGAAGGGTTAGGTGTTGGTAGCTGCCTACACGTGGTTTCTGTCACTATTGCAAGGTGCGACTGTGCAAAGCGTTGACAGCCGAAAAGGAGGAAAAAAAGACACCGAAAGTTCCCGAGGCAATCAGACAGCGAAATCCTGATGCGAAAGGCAGAGACTCGCGTGTGCTGCGTGTTATCTGTGCCCTTTATTTCATTCAGCTAGTCCAGCCAGGTGCACGTGTACATTTATGGCAACAGTCTTTTGACTTGGCAAAACATTCTTGCGGGCTATTTGATTCATTTTGGAGATGAAAAGAGAGAATGCAGCGCCCTTGGTGTCGCATTCGTTTCGCATCCTCCTGTCCTCTTCCTTCTGAGGAGTTTCTAGCCTTCCTCTCTACACATGATCTCACTGCTGCAACAAAAACCTGAATAAAGTAAGGTGAGTTCCCCTGCATTCCTGGCTACACAACCATACCATTACCAAAAGACAGCGCCCTTCCAGGTTGCTGTGCCACTCTTATTTAAATTCGTAAAGAGCTCAGTGATTCCGCATCAAAGTTCTGAAAGCACAGAAGCCGTTTTTATTCAACTTAAGACAGAGCTCATAGTAGGCGTAGTAATCGCCTGCCAAACTCCTGTACGAGCCAATTCATATCCCATATGAAAATTATTTTGGTGCCTATTATGTCTTGAAGGACCTACTATAGTAATAGGCGGTCACTTCATTAATGATCTGAAAGGCAAGACGGTCACGGTTATATAATTTTGTTTGAATCCTTCCTTATCAAAAACGTCATTATCAATGCACTTGGTGGATTAGCTTATCACTCAGGAACATTGACGTTATGTCTAGCCATGATATGACTGCCTGCGCCCATGCTGGTAAGATGAACACTACTGACCATTGTTGAAGTTTTCTGTTCTTACCCCGATCAAGACGGCTCATAACTAGACGGGTAGTTTCTCAAAACTTTTCCAGTATTACATATCGGTCATACTAAGCAAATGCTGGATATTTACTTGAATACATGGACTGTGCAAGTTTGTATGATGACATCGCTGAGGCAGAATTTTCAGTTTCGTCCGCATATTGCCCAAGTAATTACCAGGTGAAAGCTATGGTATTACGGCACGACAATCAGCATGTCATTTATTCACCGGCTGCCCGTGCAGCCGTTCAACCAGCGTAGCCAATCGTTCTGTTATCACATGAGCTTGAGTCACGGTTTCTTTTTGCCGCCTGCAGGCGCGCGGCTGCGGCGTAGGCGGAAGCAGCAGGGGTAATCTGTTTGTCGTCTGCTTGGGATTTGAAAGCTATTATCGTAGATGATGTGATCTAAGCTTACAGGCTCTATCAAAGCCTTGCAGCTGAAACCTGATTGCATGGCAGTTTTCATGGTCATGCACCACTATATAGGTGACTAAAAAACCGCAAAGTAAGTTGAAAATGAGGGCAGCAGAGACGAAAATTTGGCATGGCATTATTTGCGTTCATATACGTGCTTTTAAGAGTTTTTTTTTGTATGATTGTAAATTGTGGCGTTTATCGTCCCGGAGAGACTCACTGGCTTTGAGAGACGCCGTAGCAGTGGCTCCGGATGCATTTAGACCCCCCTGGGATTAATTACGTGCGCAGACATCGCTCAGAAAACAGACACTTTTTTACTTCACCTCCATCGATGTACGCTCAATGCGTCCTCGATATAACCCGTGACCAGTCAGCAGCAGAACGCCAAACCCACTCGGCCACAACGGAGCGCCACTTCTCAGGCGTTCCGCGAGTTTCTTTATCTGGTTCTTTCCAATACGGCTCCTCACCACAGCCACCATTAGCGTGAAAGAAGGATTGTATTGTCTCAAGATATATTAATATCTTCTTGTGGGCTAGTTGGTAATTCATCCAGAAAAATAAGCAGCTCTAAAAAAGAGCGACGAAGAAACAGAAGATAGGAGCAGTGCTGACAATGATGTCTGGTTTATTGTAGCAAACAGACCGGAATCTGTACAAGGTAAGAACATCACTTGACAAAACGCGGGAACGCAAAATCCGACCGCGCATCCACCAACAGTATGAAAAATGGCGTGGTCAAAGGAAACCACGTGATACATACGCGCACATGCCAGAATATCAGACTCGCAAGAAGCCGAGGCCGAACCGCCACAGTCGGGATGCATTTGCTCAAGAAAGATCACATCAAAAGCAGAGTCAAACGCTCGTAGCAAAAGCAGTGTCAGGACTAAAACATAACCTTAAACACACACTAAAACACAAGAGCAAAAACCATCATCAAGAGGAAAAAAGATTCAGTCACATTCGTTAGAATAATAAAGTAAACGGGCACCATTTATAAAAGCATACAAAAAAGGCCATTTCCTTCTAATAAAGCGTAATTCAAGGCAAGCTGATGCACCGGTAACCGGCCTTGAAAGCCAGAACGCGTTCAAAGCCTCGAAATACTCGAAATACAAGAGAGAAATATCATAAAGGCGGAGAGAACACAACTCTAGAAAGCCACTGGGCACACCAACACACTGATGAACAGACAGAACAGAAGCGATATTTTACAGTGAAATGAAAACTCGTGAAGAAGTCCGCAAGCCGTAATGATAGACCATAACTACGATTTATTTGTACATAAAACAAAATAAAAAGATGCTAGCAGGTGAAACGACTCGCGCGCTCTCTGTCTCTAGTAGTCCTTGCAGAACACTTTGCCTTTATTCGCTTTTCTTCCAGCATGTAGCGATGGCTGAAGATATTTAGGGGCAGCACCCTTGATACATTCGTCACCAACTGACCCTCGCACGTGACAAATTCGTAAGTTACGGAAATATGCACAAGCCCGCGTAAATAACTCTATAATCCTGGCGTAACACAAATATTTGTAAACATATACGGTTCCAAGCTGTTCAAGACATCGCTTGTGGATGTAGTGCTAACGAGGTCACAGGTGTTAAGTGTCCACCACGAATACATCGAAGCTGATCTCGCTCTCACTGGTAGAGCCATTCGACTATAGGTGTGACCAACTCCGGAAGAATTCTTGCTGCCATCCCTCAGCGAGCAGCTCTCGGACGTCTACCTCTTCCAAGAAACAAACACTCTTATTTCTTTCTTTATTCCAGATTTTAACGCCCTCGACATGCGACGCCAAACGAGACGTATCGAGGGTACCTTCAAAGCTAAAACGGAGGTCTAAGAATTCATCACACGCCCTCACAGCGACTCTGAGGTAAACGTCTTTCCAGTGCCACTTGTTCACTGTCAGGACCGTTTTAAACTCTGGAGTCTGGGTGTAAAGGCCGCGAGCATTTTTAACTTTCAAGGAGTAAAGGACGCGCCTATTCTCTTGACGACTTCTCTCAAAAGAGTAGACATGTAAGACTTCGTCGATATCGCTACTGCATGAATCAGGAACGTCTTCCCACCAAGCAACAGGCCGCTTGACATGCTGGACAACTGTCTGGTATCCGTCTTTGAGGTAAGCGAGTGATTGGCTGACCAACACTTCCAGTCTTCGCAGGATGTGCCGCTTCTCCAAGCTCCACGGCAAAGGTGCTTCGCCCCCTGCGCGCTCTTCTTCGTTAGATCCGACACTCAGTTGAGGGGTGTGGTCTTCGGGCTGCGACTGTACCTGTTCCATCACTGCCACTGAAGGTCCTTCGGAAGGTTGTGTGCGCCCGTAGTTCAAATTACCATTCGTACTTCTGAGTGTTTCCACGATTTCCCGCATGAGGACAGCGTGGTTTGCCATGTCCTCTGAGATTCGGTTAACCTGGCTCTCCATTGCGGGCAGCTGCTTCTGGAACGGTTCCATAAGGAGCGCGTTGAATTCCTCCAGGATGGCGATCACGTCATTTGTTCGAAAGACGCGGTCGCCTCTTGAGTGCGGATTGTCGATTGTGGAAACAGCGCGGGCGGCATAACTGCATCCGTTCACGTAGTGCGTCGCTAAGGCCGCATGCGGAACACTGTTGCCACAGCGCGGGCACTCGACTGCATGGGAGGTGCATTCGTCCTCGTAGTGTCGGAGCACACTTGGCAGGGAACCCACGTACTGGCAGCCATGGACGTCGTTCCAGCAATAACCCTGGAGGGGAAACAAAGGCAGGGTGAAACAAAAGCACGCCTCAGAACTACTACTACAAAAACTGGGGTTACTAGACGAGACCACCTAAAACGTAAGAAAAAATTGGGTAGTGGTTGGACGTAGTTAAACCGAATTGGCGTGCGAAAACAGAAGTTCAATCTTGAATTGGACGTCACAATTACTGAGCCTTTACAAAAATAAACTTATTTATTTCTTATCTTCTTTATTATTTTGTAACGCTTGTTATAAGCTAGTGCTTTAAGTGCAGGGAAGAAGCGTTCTGCGATTTTTATTTAGCCTTGTCACTTGCAGATTACTCTTTACTGGCTGTGCTGAGACAGCGTTGTGACATGGTGACTGAGGGTTATAAATATGTCCCTTTACTTCCAGTAAACAGCTGGTAGTGTACGCTTGAGTTGCCCTTTTCTTTCTTGTGTTGTCGCGTTGCGCAGCAGTATTTTCAGACAAACAGTGCTCTCCGTTTCTATGGCATAAAAAGCAAGATGGGCTCTCCCTATCTTAAATATCTACTCTTGTTTGTAGTTTCACTCCTGCGCACGCTACGATAACACTGCAATAAGCGCCAATGATGCTATCATTTATATAGAAACACTTCGCATTACACCGTGCCGCATCCCCCTAATTGCATCTGCTTCCTCCGATGTCACCAATTCTTGATTTTAAATCAATTTATTTAGAAAAGCTTTCGGCGACCATTTGAATTAATGAAAACAGCTCAATTATTTTTGGCCACAGTGCACGGCGACGACTGCTGCCGGCTGCCTTGCTTCCGCGTAAGTTCTGAAGACAGGGCTACATCGGCACTTCTCCAGTATTGTACGCGCATCCTGCGATGTAAGCAATCTTCGGTTCGAGGTTACTGTAGCCAGAAGTACGCTCGACGGCAATTTGCATGTGCTAAGGCTTGTGAAATCGTTCGTCGCAATCGCCGAAATCGCACGCACATATTCTACGGACTCGCTATTGGCGCCTTCACTAAAGGGGCCGGCAGTCCGCCGCCGACCGATATTTAAGAATCTGGCAAGAGTCCATCGCTGATTACTGTTAAAGTGTGAAGATATGAAACGCAGCGGCTCGTTTCGCTTTTTGTAGCGTAAGCTACACTACTCGGGATGTAAGGAGCTTCGCGTGCCCTCTGCGCCGACCATACTGCGCAGACGCGGCAGCCGTGTGACGTCACGAGTGGCGCAACGTCCCCCTCGCCGCCGCCGGCGCGCGCGCTCCTCTCCGACGTTCCGCCGGTCGACGCTTTCCAGAAGCGTGACGTCACCGTCTCGCCAGACGCGCTGGAGCCGCGTGCGCCCGCCGCTGTGTTTACGACTGCCGCTCTGCGCGCTACTGGGCATGCGCGGTAAGGGCGCACAACGTTTATAATCCGCGGGGCATACGGTTGATGCAATGCGCTTTTCATGGAAGTTGAAGAGTGTCGAGCAGCTGCCAGTCGGCGGGGAAGACAGGAAAACCTCAGTTGCTCAGACCTCGAGGTTGTCGTTTGGCAGTTAGCCGCTTATGCTATGTATATCGTGGCATAGCAGAGCTAAGCCATTGCCATTTTTTTTCTACACGGATAAGGTAGACTCAGGCGCAGTTTTCTAGGCCGTCGCCTCACCGGGAGTGATGCGTTCGCTCGGCCGCGGCCCGAGCGATGGCGGCAAGCGACGAGCGGCACCTTCGCGTTGTTTTGCTCGTGTCGCTTGCCTCGCCGCTTGGTTCTATGCGCAGACACCCGATGAAAGCACATCTTCGCTGGTGCTCGCACATCTCGTATGTAACCATGCATGGCTACCATATGATCGAGGTTTCCGATTAAGTTTTAAAATGTTTAACTTTACAGAATGTCATGGCAACTATTCCCCCATCGCACGCTTTTGGTTCTACGCGCGCTCTTTACAACGATCCGGGGTCGTTGGTCGTGCTGACATCGTCGTCGGTCTAGTGTGACAGACAGGTGCGTCAGCGACAGCGTCTACATACCGGCCAGCCCACGAACGGTTGACCGACGTCGCATCTGCCTGGTGTGACCCGACCCTAAATATGCCGACGGAAATCTACGTTACTCTTGTCGATTTTGCGGCACCAGTCACTCATATGAGGGACGACTGCAATTTCGATCGCACACGAAAGAAAAACCTCGCTGCCAACATTGCAGCAACGACAGCAGACGACACTGCTCGGTGTACGCCCTTGGGACGTCACGCGAGCATTCAACATGGCGGTCACTGCTGGTGGGAGATTCCCGGTATCAATTTCGATCGTTTCTTTTTGTACATAAAGTGCGTCCAGGCCACTGAAATTTCGAAAATTGAAAAGTTTCCAGCTTGCACGTAGAGCTTACTGTTGCGCACTAATCAGTAGCGCCACATGGGGCTAGAAGCAGATTGCAGTCAATTGAATCACACGCTCTTTTATTATTTCCTGATGTACAAAACTTAAGTCTGAAGAACAACCACGTCATGGCCCCTTGAGGGTTCAGTAGGCGACCATGATGAACTTAAGTTTACGGTGGTTATGAAACAAGATACAACCTTTCAATTTGAACGTAGAGCTTATAATTACGCACCGTCAGTAGTGCCGCATGTGGTTAGAAACAAATTACAGTCGAGTTCGGTACACAGCACATTGGCTGTACATCTACCAATGCAAATTTGCGTTTTTTAAGGGCGGCAGAACGTGCGCACTATGCAGCATTACATCTTTGCAATATTTCTCGCGATAGCACAAAGAGCCAAACTGTTTTCTCTACCGACTGCAAGCAATCTTGTAAACTTTTTTTTTCACCCAGATTTGATGCCTACGGCCTATACACCGGGTGCGGACTGTATACAGAAAATTACACTAAATTAATGAACCGATACACAGATGGTCTGGACTAGGTGTCACGCGTGGAACGACGCTGAAGCACGCTGAGCTGCAGAAATCAACATTGAACCCTGCGGTGATAAGCGAACCAGGTAAGCGCGCTGCCTTTCACTGTGGTCCTATTCGCCTAGATGCCGGCCTCAACGTCGGTGCAAAGCCATCCACTTGTATGAATACTGCTGGAGCCCAAAGCAAGCGCCTTTATCTGCATGTAACCTACTTGCTATAAAAAAATGGCTGAGGCTTAGCTAAGGTTAAGCCTAGTCAGATGCGAAGCATATTGATGGCTAGGCTTGGTAATACATGGCTTTCCTTGGTTGACGTTCATCCCGCTCTTCATCGGTCTCTGTGGCACGCTAAGCTTTCGCTTCTCGTTCAAATCAGCCCTGCTTCTAGGCGGCATCCCAACACCTGGCCGCCTCGTAAGTGCCCGGAGAGCGAGGCAAGCTCAGCTTTATACCGCTGCTGTAGCGTCACGGGGTCAGCTGCAGCGCCTCTGATGTGGAGCCTCCACCGCCGCGGCCGACCGCGCGAGCCGGCAGCCCATCTCTCCTCTGCTGTGACGTCATGTTGTCATTATTAGCCGAATATGCTATGCCACGCCATTCCTCGATATTAGGGTAAACGAGAGAGAGAAGATCGACGCAATTATTCGGCGTTGCGTCAAGAGGGCGCTGGGCCTACCTATCTCCACCTCTACAGACCGCCTGTTGGAAATGGGGGTGCATAATACGTGGATTGAACTCGCCGAGGCGGTGCGAATCGCCCAGCTCGAAAGACTGAGTACAACAAATACGGGCCGGACCATCTTAGAGTGGGTCGGCCGAAAAGTAGATAGGGGCATATGCGACAAGGTCGCCCTACCGCCACAATGTCGCGAGAATATCATCGTTCCCCCCCTCCCCCGCAACATGCACCCAGAACATCACCGGGAAAGACGGGAGAAGAGGGCGGAGGCGCTGGTTAAAAGGGCCGGAAATATCAGGGCAAATGAGGTTGCCTACGTGGACGCAGCGAGTGGCAGGTCGGGGGCGGCGGTCGCCTCAGTAGTCGACGGCCGAGGTGCACCAGTCGCTGCCGCCTCCATTAGGAGTAGAAACATAGATACGGCCGAGGAGGTCGCAATAGCGCTTGCTTGCGCCGGAACCAAGGCTAGTTTGATTCTTAGTGACAGCAAAACAGCAATCTGCAACATCGGAAAGGGAAGGGTCTCGCCAGAAACGGCTCGAATTCTGTCCGCAGCTAAAATTGATCGCAAGATCACCTTAATTTGGGTCCCAGCACACACATCCGTCCCCGGTAACGAGGCGGCCCACATGTTAGCCCGAGATCTCTACTTCCGGGTAACTGTAGAGCCGCCCGACCGCCAGGGGATGGACGAACGTTTGCAAACGTACGCGGAAATCGCCGTGCACTACAGGTTAGGCAGGCGTCTAATGCCACCACCAGATCCAAACTTAACCAATACAGAGGCCATCGCCTGGCGACGATTACAGGCCGGAAATTTCGTTAACCCTGTCTGGTTATTTCAAACCACGTTAGACGATAAAAAAGGTGACAAATGTAAGACCTGCGGAGCGAGAGGGACCCTCGATCATATAATTTGGCAATGCCCTGGATCCCCGGGTGCTGAGGACAACATTAAAAGTAGAGAAGCCTGGGAGGCCCTTCTGCGAAGCGAGGTCCCCGCCGACCAGAAACGAGCTGTCCGCCTGGCGGCTGAAGCCGCGAAGAGACAATGTATCTTCGCCAGTCTTTAGTCGCGGAGGTCCCGTCCCCCGTCCCCTAGGCCTGCGTGCCAGGGACGGGGAGTAGGGGACCTCCTAAATCGGTGGAAATAAAAGTTATCAATCAATCAATCAATGGTCAGCCGCCGCGCCTCTGATGTGGAGCCTCCACCGCCGCGGCCGACCGCGCGAGCCGGCAGCCAATCTCTCCTGTGCTGTGACGTCATGTTGTCACGTGGTGTCACGTGGTCACGCTAAAGATCAATGGTAGCTCCACCGCCGCGCTCGACGGGCTGTAGTGTAGCTCTAGTAATATGCTTCGCATAAAAAAGTGAGCCGACGCTGAGGCAGCAGCCGAATATCGAGCGTTAACACACGTGACGGCCGTAGCCGGATCAAATTCCTAGTAAGGTTATGCTGCATGAAACGTGAAATTGTATGCCACCACCCTGAACACTCTGCGGCAAACGGTTGAGCCGCAATTCATATGAAGATTCGTAAAGACGTGGAATTAGGGGCACGTAGGTTGCCGATTCGAATCCCTGCCTTGAGCTAGGCTCTAAATTCAATAGTAATGCTATGCTGCATAAAACACCCAGTCGTATGACGGCATCCGGAACATTCTGCGGCAAACAGTTGGGCCACAAATTTTGCACGAATATCAGGACATAGTGGCCCGACTGTGACGCCTGCCAGAGAGAGATATATATACCGGATCCACGTTATTAAATTTCCAGTTGGGGTGCTCGGGCATTAACCTGCCGCCTGTTTTGAAGAGGGACGGCTGTACCTTGTAAGCTCCAGGGTCCAAATAAACGTCTCTTCGATCTGTTACTATTACCAGTCAGATAATTTTCTCTTTGTTATTTCTACTCGCTTAAAATCCATTTCTCCTTTCCTGTCCTTAAATCCGAATGCTTCGAATAAATCAGGTGCCCCGCTGCTTTCAACTGCCGGGGGGAAGCCCTTTACAGAGAAGCCTCTGGAGCCTCCGGAAGATTTCCCGAGCTCTTTACTACGACGTCCCTCAAAGCTCGAGTCGCTTTGGGACTTTAAACCCCTATAAACCCAGAGACCATTTTTTAATGCTTATTTGGGATAAAAATGAACATTAACATTAAATCGGCCCTTCTTGTTCCAACATCTTGTTTGTGCTCCGTTTAGTCTAGTATAAATCTTTACAATCTGCATCCAAACGGAGAGCACGGTTACCACCTGTAACGGGAACTGCAGCGACAAAATTTGCGGCACGTTTAGCTCAAGGCTCGTGTTTTTTCATAGATAGCGGTGATACGTACCCACGAATCACGTGATATGAGCGATCTTGGTGCGCTGTTCGTTTGCAGCCAGATTTTCGAATGCATTTTGCACGCCACTCCACGGTTGCACCTATGGAAGCCTAGCTCTCATGTTCGCATTTTCTCCGGGCCTAAGTTGCACGTCAAGCTATCGGTCGTCGCGGACTCTGCTATCTTCCGTTCGAAATATCCTGCCAGCCTGAAGTAGTGCACGTGCACAGGGCCCGAATAACGATTACTTGCAAATAAATCAGACAAGACGTTCATTAGTCAAATGGCTAAATATTTCTCACGCGTCACGTCATCACACCGAACGACGCGCTCAACAGAGGTGAAGAGGAATACGATAAGCGTTGCCTTCGCACGCGCATGCGCATGCACCGCCCGCAGTGCAGAGCGTTTCCCCTCGCCTGGCACTCTTCCGAAGACAGCCTTCCATCACGTCTTCCTCCTCTCTTTTTCCCGTGCAGATATGAACACAGCCGACCACACCATGATTCCGGCAGACGGCGCCCAAGCAGCTCACTCTGTGAAACTAAGTCCTGAAGAAAAACGAACAACGCCTACCAGGTTTGATTTCAGCGTGCGCCCGATAGCTGTAAAGAAAGGAGGCCCGGTTCATCTTTCGTAAGAACTGGTTGCCATCGAACGATGTGGACGGCGAGGCTCAACCGTATTCCTGACTTCCTCAACGAAACGTCGGTCACCATCGAAGGGAGTGTTTACTCGTTCGACTGTTGCGACTTCTGCTACCCGGACAGTGATGAAATCTCAGGCTACCTCATCGACGTGTACACCTTCGACCCCGTCTCGTACCGGTGGGATAGGATACAGACTCGGTCACTTCCCGTAGATGAGCCGGTTAACATCATGGGCCGCAGCTTTGTAGCCTACGGCCCCTGTGCCTACCTGTGGGGCGGGTGGCACATCAGCCCAGTAATTAATGGTCTATGGCGCTTTGATACCCAAGCCATGGCATGGAGCCGTCCGGACGTCAGCCGCGAAATCCCGGATTCGGACACCAACCACTCGGCGTGTGTGCTGGGTCACCGGATGTACATATTTGGTGGCATGGAAAGGGATTCATCGAACTTTGTACATTTTCTGGACCTCGAGACCCAAGAGTGGCATCGTGTCCAGACCAGCGGAGAGGCCCCCCTCGGGCGCTACTGCCACACGGCGACCGCCATTGGATCCCGCATGTACATTTGGGGTGGCAACCTAGTAGGCTCACCACCCGACGACCCTTATGACAATTCCTTATACTATCTGGAAACGACCACTGCGACATGGGTGCGTCCACAAGTGCAAGGCGTGGCCCCAGAGGGACGCAAGTGCCACTCTGCGTTCGTGTACGAGAGAGAGCTGTATATCTTCGGTGGCTACAACGGAATGCTGAACACATGCTTTGCAGATATGCACAAGTATGACGTTGAACAGTCGTGCGGGACTAAAGTGACGCCAGTTGGATCAGGCCCGTCTGCGAGACACTCGCCCGGCTGCTGTGTGCTTGGAGAGAGGGTGTTGGTCTTCGGTGGCTTCGGGCCTCCACCGAGGCTTGAGAAGGAAGAGCATCTCGAAGACATTTCTGAGGAAGATGAGGAGCTGACGGATCTGCACGTGTTGCACTTAGCACCAACGCTGCAGAACTTGTGTATGCTTGCCCGGTCAAAAAATCCTTCAAAGTTCCTTCAGGGAGCCAACAGGATTCTTGACTGTCACCTCTACATGCACCTGAAGGTCCTGAAGGAATCTGCATGGATGCTCTGTTTGCAATGGCGCGACTCTGACGGGGCTGAAGGCATCTCCATTAGCAGCTGTGGTTGTACCGGCGCGGCTCTGAAGTTTCTGAAGGGATCTCCGTCAGCACCTCTGTTTGTACCGGCGTGACTCTGACGGTGCTGAAGGCATCTCCGTCAGCAGCTCTGTTTGCACCGGCGCGTCTCTGAAGGTGCTGAAGGGATCTCCGTCAGCACCTCTGTTTGTACCGGCACGACTTTGAAGGTGCTGAAGTTATCTCCATTAGCAGCTCTGTTTACCGGCGTGACTCTGACGGTCCTGCAGAAATCTGCATGCAGCTGCTCTGTCTGCGGGCGACGTTAGCTTCGACCGTCACCGGCATAGCTGCGAATCGCTTCGGGAAAGTTATAATACTGGCAAGAAGCTTAATTGTACGTTTTAATCGGTTTGTGTAGCACACATCTTGTAGTACCAGCACAACCGCTCACCGGTGGAGATTTATTTGGCCAGAAAGGAGCTTACGAAATTAGCGGGGACCTAGCTGAAACACACGTACGTATGCTCAAACACATACAATATTCGTGCAAATTGCATGATTCTTGCAAGCACGCATTAAGTATATGTGAGCTGCGCGCCCTTCCGATAGTGCCTGAAAATTCTTTGCACGGAGGCCATGAATCGCTCTCGATCATATGCTTAGCTTTCAAGGATATCCGGCCGGCTTCACTCGATCCTGGCTCATTTTCACCAAAACTGTACACATATCATATATCAATATTGGACGGTAAACGTTGTCTCGTAGTGAACTTGACAACTGATGCGTACCAACCAAGCGGTTCGCATAACTGAAGTACTTCTGCGTTTCGTGCGAAGCATATATATGGCCACCCATGCAAAGACGGCCGGCCGCTATTCGGCATTGCTGACTTTTCTTCCCTTGTCCTCGGCGCAGACGATTCCAGGCGCGCGGCATAAACTACGGTCAGGTGAAAAAAAATGTGTGTTAGCTGCGCAGTTAAATTTAATCTAGGGAGAACCATCAATTGAGGCGAATGAATTTTTAAAAGGTGCTACACAATTAATTCTAGCTTAACGCGTTTGTGCGCGTTGCGCGCAAAAAGTAGAGCAAATGTGGTATCGGTACGTACGTCGATCATACTTCATACTCAAAACTGATTATGTTCGACCTTTCCGCTATGCATATGCTGCGCACCGCGTGCAGTGAACCCGCCCGCTATCAGGGCAGATTTGTCTATCTGATAGCCAGTACACGTACGCATGTTTGTGTGCGGCATACACCGGCCAGGAACTGTGCCAGTCTGAATTAACTTTTTCTACTACGCATAGCCTTCCCTCGATCCTCGATCATTCTTTCAGCAAGGTGGAGACGCTGCATGTATGCTCGATCGTCCAGAGCTTCCTCGATCGGGCAACGAAACCAGTGCCCATATTCTACGCGGGGGCGCGTGCCCGCACCGATTTTCGTAGTCACGAGGAATTCATACGCCAGTGCACCTTTCAGTCGGTGACTGAATGCAGCGCACAGCGCTATAAGCGCGGCAAAGACGTGCAGCGAATTGCTCGCACTGAACGACAGCGCAAATATTTTTTTTTCCATAGCTCTATATAGGCCACGGCGCGACGTTTCTATTTAAATAAATTTCACCAAGCAGGAAAGCGCCCTGCACTTGCATTTACTGTTGAAGCCAAGCGCAGTGAGTACACTGAAGTCCCCTCGAGGCATCTGTGTTGTCATGAGAAGCCGCACAACTCATGTGCGGCCCTCCTTCAGTCTTTATCTCCCAAATTCCCCTCCCTACGCAGAGTAGCATGCCAGCGATATTGAAATGCCGGCTAAATTCTCTGTATTTCGTTAAAGAGTCTCTCTCTCTCTGGCGATGTGTATCGTCTAAAACATTAAACTCGCCCACCTAGCACCGCGATGTCAAGTGAACATATTCCTTGACGCTGGATTCATGATCTCTATGCAGTTAATTCCCAGCCCCCTGTTATATGTCACACTAAGTGAATGGGGATTAACCATCACATCACACCAACTGGCCAGCTCCACTGGCTGGAGGACCTTCTTTGAAAGGCATTTGCGTAAAAATTCTTCGTATCACTGTAGGGTATACGGCAACTTAATTGACAGCAGTAACAGAATTTTGGTTCCCGGAACACACCCATGGAACATGTAACGCTGCATCAAAAATAAGTGCAGCCAGTTTTGAAGCTTTGAGGGTTTGAGGATTGTTCGCGCAATCACTCTCCGAAGGTACCATTCCAGACGACTGGGAAGTGGGGAAGGTCGTTCCCGTCCACAAATCAGGTAGTACTGATTCACCTCTTAATTATCGCCCCATTTCATTAACAAGTGTACCGTGCAAAATCATGGAACATGTCATTTACTCTCAAATCATGCAATTTTTGGATTCAAATAATTTTTTCCATCCATCACAGCATGGATTCGCAAGGGGTTCTTCTACGAAACTCAACTAGCCATTTTTCTACATGATATTCACGCCAACCTTGATACTAACCTGCAAACTGACTCCATTTTCCTAGATTTCGCTAAGGCATTTGGCAAAGTACCCCATCAACGCTTGCTTCTTAAACTCTCCCAGTTGAACCTACATCCGAACATAATTGCATGGATTAAAGCTTTCCTCACGTGTCGCTCTCAGTCCGTCGTCATTAATAACCAACTTTCCAACCCGCTTCCAGTAACCTCTCGCGTCCCACAGGGTTCTGTTCTCGGTCCTTTGTTATTCCTCATATACATTAATGATTTACCCCAGCATGTCTCTTGTCACATCCGCTTGTTCGCCGATGATTGCGTAATTTATCGCACAGTGACTAACCATTCTGACCAAGAATCCCTTCAGGCAGACCTGCGCCATGTGCAAGACTGGTGCTCCCAGTGGATGATGATGCTTAACTCTAACAAATGCAAGTGCACGTCCTTTCACCGCCGTCGAAATCCTCTTGTTTTCAAATACACAGTCTGCAATTCCCCAGTTGCCCTCGTCCAGTCATAGAAATACTTAGGAGTCACCATTTCTATTGATTTATCTTGGCGTTTGCACGTGACTAACCTGATATCATCTGCTAATAAAACACTAGTTTCATAAAACGTCACCTACGGGAAGCCCCACAACACGTAAGACTACAAGCGTACATCTCATTGATTAGAACTAAACTTGAATACGCATCACCCATCTGGAGCCCTTATCAAGAATGTTTAACACACGCTATCGAATCTGTTCAAAACAGGGCTATCAGATTCATGCACTCCTCATACTAGTACGACGTCAGCGTATCATCCCTCAAATCGTAGTCAGGTCTAGCTAATCTTTCTAGTCGCCGTCGCATAGCCAGTCTTCTCCTGTTTCACAAGTTCTTTTATTCACCACTAAAACAAGAACCATACATTTGCGCACTTCCACAACGTAGGTCCCACCGCATCGGTCATTCTCTTCAAGTTTTGCGTCCACGAGGCCGTACCATTGTTTTTGCCAACTCATTTTTTTCTCGTGCAGCAAGCACTGTTGATTCCTGCATTTTGTAAACCCCACCCCTTATGTAACACCCTGGAAAAGGGTCTTTAAGGAAAATAAAGTGATGTGATGTGATCTACAAACATGATTTATTACACACACTAGGCCACAACAACAAAGCAGAGGGAGTAATAAATGTTGGACAGGAACGTGCATTATTCTTTACACTTAAAAGCAGCAAACATTTTAAACACATGAAAAAACAAGGATGACAAAGCTACATACTATCAGGCTGCAAGGCCAGGTATATCCTTATGTGTAGAGACCAGATTTAAGGCAAACGCCTATTTTTTTCAAGGCATCATAGGCGCACCATTTTTACATATGAGCATGAATTAGGCGTTCACGACATGTTTAATACACATTTGATGGTGCCTATAAATGCCTATTTTGGGCGTCAGCGCCTATAAATGCCGATTTCCAACGTTGGTGCCTAAAAATGCCCTATTTTGAAGAAAATGGCCTTGATATAAGTTGTGGTTTTGTTTTCAGATTCTCTTTCTTTTCGAATCCATTTCGGTTTCGAGTTGAACCCACACATGGCAACATTAAATGACTTCGTCACTTGGGTGTGGTGAACACTACTCCAACGCCGACTGTGTAGACAATGTCAACCACATCAGCCAAAAATATCGAAATAACCTTTTTCCTGTTTCTGCCGTTTTGTAGTTACAGCTTGTAAACTCTGGCTGTTAAAATGGTAGTTGACCAGATGGTGCTACATTATGGAAAGTACATGAAGTACGTAAGTTTCATCCACATAATTCCCAGTGGGTTCGAGTTGAAACCAACTGCAAATTGTTCCATAAGCTGGCTGGATAAAGTTAAACTGGATAAAATTTGCCATATTGGTAATCTGCCTTATAATCATTCCTTGTGCCTCATCTGCATGTCATCCTAATCAAATAGCCTTTGGCGGCAGTTTTCTTGGAGCAGGCCGCACTGGACAGCTGAGAGCCGTGCCAGTCGTGCGTGCATACGGAACACATTCATGCACTCAAACAATGTTTGATGCTTGTATGAATATCACTCTTTTGGCGTCACTCCTATGTCATATTATCTCAACCCTTCAATCGAAATGGTTTCCTACAAGCACACTCCTGTAACATCTGTTGGTGCGGAGCGTTCCTTTTCAGCTTACAAGCTTGTTCTCAGTGAGAAGAGGCACAATTTTGAGCCCACCAACATGGAGACGTTGCTTGTGTGCTACAGCTTTCATGACTTTAGCAGTGATTACTATATGAACGGTGTTTATTTATTGTGAATCCCCAGTGGATGTACGTAGGCCCGTGTTGAACTATATAATTATTTTCGGCATATAAACCAATTTTAGCATCTCGTACTTATGGTTTCCAGCCCTTCTAATAGCAAGCACCATTTTAAGTCCGCGTGACTTCCGACACTTGGAGCCACTAACTATAAAACGCAGTTTACACAAATGGCGACACATTTATTAATGTTAAAGCACCGTGCATGCCTGCAATAGATAAGTTTAATTCCTATGAGGATGACTCTGAACACATGTCGGATGCTTTAAATTCACATTTGCTTCAATTGCTAAATGCATGGCCTCTTGTTTTACTATTGTGCACGACAAGCAAATTTTTTGTTTCCAGGTATGCCAATGCATTTTAAAAGGCTTTGTAACCATCTCTTTTGCTCTGCTGAAGCATGCGTGTTGTACGAAAAGCTTCAGGACAGCTTTAAAAAGAGTGCTTCTAAGGTTCGCACACAAAGGTTAAGATCTCAAATCATTCCGGCTGTTTTTACTTTATGGCAGATATTGCGTGCTGATGTTCGGATCTGATAAGTGCAATTTTGATGCAGTTTATAGTGCCTATTTTTCTTTTTAGGTGCCTAAAATCAAATTTTAACCACCTATTTTTGGCGCCTAAAACATGCCTTCTTGGTGCCTGAAAATCCGGCCTCTACTTATGTCATATAAATCCCATCAACAGACTTTGTCAGCATACATGGCAATGTGTTCTCTCTTGCATTATTTACACTAAATACTTTGAAGCATAAATGTTCCAAGAATAAAAGAAACTTTGAGATTAGTGTAATATTGTCACGTAGTTGTGATGGCTGCAGTTTGGCAGTCAGGTAGACAGCAAAACGGCTTCCAAAGAAACACTGTTGGGCTCTTTCACATCCACAAAGAACTGAACGACTCGTCAGCGGTGTAGCAACAAGCGTGCTTGGCGGTCGTCGAAGACAATGCCTGCCGCTTGTGGCCGTGCTGAATTTATAACTGACGATGAACTTTTGACAATGTGACAATATGGAGCAACCTCCCGTCACAATCTGAAGATTGGTGTAATTGCTGCTAACTGCAATGAATTTCATGGCCACAAGTTTGAAAAAAGTTAAACACACTGAAGAGCTACCTTAAAGGAATACAAAAATAAAAATACACTGAAACTACCTTCATGAACTGCACATCATACATCACGACCAGATTAATCTCTTTCCTTCTGGTTGGGCACTTCACACAAGTATGAAACATGATTAATACTAAAGAAAACACATTGCAGACACATCATCAAGGGAGTGCAAACAATTATTCTGATCAGCCGGTGGGTGCTGACACTGCATGATATGTAGGACATCAAATACAAGTGGTGAAACAAGAAACCTTTGGGAGTGAAAATATATACAGCCTGCAATCTCATAAATTCCAAGTACATAACAATATGAGCTGTCTACCATTTTAACATAACAAGAGCAGGTCTTTTTTGGAGTCAAATAATCCGAACTGTGTATAATAATGCTGCCAATTTGTGCTCGAAAGTACCTAGACATCTGAGGAATGCAGCCAAAGTGTGAATTGAAAATCATTTTTAGCTGCTTGGGAAGTGAAGGAACAGGGTGTGGCACACCTAGAGCACATGTCTGGTAGCTGTTTGTGTGCTGAGCGCCAATATTTTTCTTGGCAAAAGCCAAATGAGCGTGGGGTGGCTCAGCGGTTACGGTGCTCGGCTGCTGTCCCGAAAGACGCGGGTTCGATCCCGGCCGCGGCGGCTAGAATTTCTTTGGAGGAGAAATTCTAGAGGCCCGTGTACTGTGCGATGTCAGTGCACGTTAAAGAACCCCAGGTGGTCGAAATTTCCGGTGCCCTTCACTACGGCGTCTCTCATAGCCTTAGTCGCTTTGGGACGTTAAAAACCCCATAAAACCAAACCAAATGAGCGTGGAGCTCCAAATTTCTTTCTAAGCTTCGATAGCACTGCTGCATTATGCACCGTTCAGCGACCTGCATAGGCACCAGCTTGGCTGCTGACACAAGCCGCAGTGCACGCCCAATCCAATCTTCAAAAGGAAACGTGGACACACCCCATAATGGGCCAAACATGCGCGTAGCCTTAGAAAGGTGCAGCAGCTGGTGAACATTATATGTCACCTGCAACGTTGCCACAACATTGCCAATGTTGTACTATGTTGCGCTAACATTCTTCAACATTAGATAATGTTGCTGCAATGTTACCAAGCAACTTGCAGATAACGTTGCTCTAAAGTGGTCTTTTCACATTGCAGCAATATTGTCAAATGATGAATAAATGTTGAACCACATACGATGGCATTGCTATAACATTCATGCTATAGGTTGTCTGCCCTCTCTGGCTATTTCTGAAGCCCAAATAGAAAAGCCGGTACCAGATCACTTCCCCTCACCGTGAGAGTATTAATTTGTTTATTAATTTTTACTTCGAGTGCAAGTTTGCATGTGGTGTGTATGCAAATGGTGAAGGTAGAAAGATATACTTCTATCTGAAATATTTTTAAACAGCTGGAATTACTTTGTTTTTAATTAAACAGGCAGACAAAATTAAAACTGCCGAAGAAATTTAGTTTTGGTTTCACTGACGCCCCGCAGTCGATCACTATCACAAATCCAAATCCAAACCGCGGCTACTCGCGCCCGCGCCGAGAGCCAATCCTGCGGCGCGCGCTGGTCCGAGAACCCGCGTGTCAGCGGCAGTCATGGCAAGATTTTCACGTTTTTTGTTCTTCTAGTACAGTTTTTTGGCGGTCGTCGTGCCCGCGCAGCTGGGTTTCGTTGTGGTTTCACTGGAATTCAGCTGAAACAACAAAGGCATGCCCAGAGCATGACCTCAATGGTGAGTGATTTCTAGACTTGCATTGTTGTGCTGTGACCTGTGTTGGTTGGCACAAAGCCAGTAGTGTATGTATGTTACCCATGCCCTACGTGATAGTTTGATAAAGTGCTACATTCGTTGTATCATGAACAGAATGAAGTGTTCGCTAATCGAGGTGTCCTTTCGGCAACGACGCCGAAGAACAGCAGAGGCTCTTCACGACGAACTAGAAAACTGTTTTCGTCAAGGGTACCCACGATGGTGAGAGCCGGCTTTTGCGGGTACGCATCACGAAATGCTACCCTGTTTGGCAGTTGTCAGTCTTGATAATGGTCATGGCAGCAGATTGTGCGCCACAGGAGCAGAACAGTTTCAAGATGCCTTTTCATCGGATAATGTTATTTTATCCTCTTTATGAGCGCCGGTCGAGGACGCAGTTGAAAGCCGCAGTTCTCACTTGTCAGATTTTAGCACCGCTAGCAGCATACCTGACATAGAAAGTGCAACGTAAGAGTTGTCGCGGATTTCTGACAATGAGGAGTTGGTGGTTTGTGAAGATAGGATGACACCTGAGTCTGGTTCCGCTACTCAATGTCTAAAGCACGACTTGCGCGTGTGGACAATTAATAGCCAATTGCCTGCTTCTCACCTGCATTCCCTGCTTAAAGTGATGAAGCCATACCACCCAGAGTTACCCACGGATTCTAGAAAATTACTAAAGACGCAGAGGCATAGTGATCCAGCAGTGATGAGCGATGGTCATTACCACTACTTTGGAATTTTTCGTTCTCAGGAAGAACATGTTGTGCATGTTCCTTAACGTCTGCACTTTGTGCGAGGGCATTACACCAGTTCTCATGCATTCTACTGGTAGATAGCATAGATCCAGCGACATTGTAAGCAAGGAACCAGAATTTATTCTTTCACTTAACACTGACGCTGCTGCATCATGCCTGTAGTGTAGTCTTTGCCCTCTCATTCTTAATCAGATGTATACTCTTATAACCAACATTTATGGGACTGTGCAGCGATTTGCACCAAGGGTAATTAAAGTGAAATATTCATTGGTATTCAATCATCCTTCATCATCATCAGCCGGACTATACTCGCAGCAGGGCGACAGCCTCTCCCATATTCCCCAAATTAGCCCTTTCCTGTGCTAGCTGCATCTACTTGACCCCTGCACCCATCATCAGTTTGTGATCTAGCTTATGTAGCCCAGGAAGAATCGGCCGTTAGCAACTATGCCTTTCAAATTGTGCACAGCAGTGAGGCTGAAAAAGACTATAGGCTGGGCCTGCCCTCTCCGCTCTGTTTACTTTGTCGGCCACCTGCCATGGCACAATTGAGGGAAGACAAAGGGAGTGATGTGCAACCACCTTCAGCCGGCTACGCCTTCATCTACAAACGCCCTTGTGGGTTTAAGCAATTGAATGGCCGTCCCCATGGCTGACACCAATAGGTCCGCTTGTAAGGCAGGATTCAAGCGAGACAGCAGCACTGGATATTGCTGTGAGGTGCGGGAATGGGAATTTTTGTTTGTACATTATTTGCTTGCTTTTGAGGATTTTAGGTGGCATGGATAGTCGATGTCTTTTATGTAATGAATGCATTTTTTAGCCACTTTCACAACAATTTGTTGCTCAGGCTGTTAAAATATGCTCGCGCTGCCAGGGAAGGGCGGATATTTTTCTCACTATTTTGGTTTGAGCCAAATGACTGGACATAAGTTCTTTGTACAGAGCTGTCCAATGTCTCTGTTCATTGAGGATTGTAAAAGATTTGTTATTAGACGTGTGCCCACCAAGATGCTTCTATTAGGAAATTTTTGGTTCTTTCTTTTTTTTTCAGGGATGCAGCTTTGCTTGTCACATCATGAATTAGAAGAGACCATCATCGTGAGCAGCTGGAGGCTACCAGAAGACAAACATATTTTAGACGTGCTAAATTGTTCAGGCAAATGTTGACAGTACTTTAAATTTGTAGTTTTCCAGTGCAACGGTGCATGACCAAAGAAGGGAAGAAGGATACTTGAAGAAAACAGTGCAGCAACAGGGACAAGAGAGAAGATGAGACAGGTGCTGACTAGCAACTGAAGGTTTATTGAAAAGGAACGCATAAAATATACTCTCTTCACAACCAAGAGAGTGCATGAGCTGCGCAAACAACACTGATAACCTGTCAACTTCAGTCATGGTGGTCAGGATACAATAGTTCACAATCATTAACAAGGACGGATGGCCGTTCATGGCTGTGAACTGTTGAATCTTGACCACCATGACTGAAGTTGATAGATTATCAGTGTTGTTCGCGCAGCTCATGCACGCTCTTGGTTGTTAAGAGAGTATATTTTATGCGTTCCTTTTCAATAAACCTTCAGTTGCTAGTCAGCACCTGTCCCATCTTCTCTCTTGTGCCTGTTGCTGCTGTTTTCTTCAAGTATGTACCAACTTGCCGTTTTACTGAAGTTGGGAAGAAGGATAAAATGCAGCACTCACTGACAACTGGTTATTTAACGGCGCAGACACTGCTTAAATGCCTTCAGACCAGCGGAGCAGGAAAAACACAAACTTATCACACCTTTATCATAAATACTATGAAAGAAACATCATTTCTGTGTTATATGATACAACTGAAGTATTGCTCGCACATTGTGAACCAGCTTTTTTATATGATGCGTCTCTGTCCCTTCACAAGTGGCTTGCTTCTGCTAAGGATCTTCACACTGGAAAATATCTGTACAATCACTGCAGTGCTTGACAAGTTTGGAACCTGTCCTCATTCTTTAGATCTCTTGCATGCAGTTTGCATTTACGGGCCTCTAGCATTTTGCCTCCATCGAAATGCAACCACCGCGGCCAGGATAGAACCCGTGTCTTAACAGGCCAGCAGCCGAGCACCATAACCACTCAACTGCCGTGGCGGCTCATGTATGTGTGTGTGTTCCGTAGGGCTGGAAAACTATGAAGTTAAATCAGTGATGCTAACCAGCCCAACAACTAACTCTGCTGTTCATAATACCTCTGCTCCTTGTTTCTAAATGGCCAATTAGGTGGCACTGCTACTTTGTTTATTTGTTGCAATTTTGTGCACAAAATGAATGTCTTATATTTGGGAAACACAAAGTCCAGGTGGTGTATGCTTTCAAGGTGTGCTATTGTTGTGTAGATAGTTTACTGAAGTGTTTTGTATTTATAACATGCCAGTTGAGAGCTGTGTGGGCATTTTCATGCTATGGTAATGTGCCTAGTAACTTTTTAAAACATTAGCTCTGGTTCTTGTTCCTGAGTAGCTCACATGTGTGCTGCTCATCCCTTTTTTCTTAGCTAAGCTACTTCATCAAATTGCATGTTGTAGGCGTCACCATGCATGTATATCTTAGAGCTTAAAGTAAGTGCTCTTGGAAGTCATCTTAAGGTGAATTCACACGGTGGACTGAATTGCAAATCTTGAGGGTGAACTGTGCATTATGTGGCTTGACGTCACGAATTGACGCCAACCAATTGATGTCTGCAGATGGAAAGAGGAGGGCGTTTTTTTTCTATTAGGACAAGATCTGCTGTTTTCATCTCATGTGTGAATGCTTTCAGCATGCGGACACTGCCTTTACTTGAGGTGATGCTATAGATCTTTTTGCGACCTCATCCGTTGTGTGAATATACCGTAAAAACCCGCGTATAATACGAACCCGAATATAATACGGGGCTAAGTTTTAGAGACGCGAAATGGGAAAAAAAGTTTCACCCGCGTATAATACGAGTAACACAAGCTCATAGAAGACATTTATTCAAATCGCATCCCGCACTTCACTTCAATTACTTTGTTCTTCAGTAGCGCTTTCTTCGGACATTTCTTTGCCCGAAAAATCATCCCAAATCTACTCATCTTCCGTGCCATCGAGGGCGTTCGAGATGCCGCACTTCTTAAGCCCGCTTCAGGCGCCCGGTTGGCGTCACTGCAGGCTCACCTGAGCGCATCCACTCTGCGTAGCACCGCCTGACTGCGTCCTTGAACGGTTTGTTTACACAACCATCAAACGGCCGCGAAAGCTTTGTCGCGTTCCGCAGCACGCGAAAAGGGCTTCTTTCTGTTGTGGCCATCCACGAATGCTTTCTTCGACGACACCAAACTGCCTCCTGGCCGCACCGTTGCCGATGTTCTCCGCAGCCAAAATCGCTTGAAAGTAGTCGAGTACTGTTTTCGAGACCGTGACATCGTGCTCTCTAAAACAATATCCACTTCACGAAGCGTGCCTTGCATGCGAGCACGTGCGTTGTCAACGGGCGCACGGCACACCGCGACCCCCCGGCGCACCCAACGGATCAACAAAGAAACGACGCCGTGACGTCGTTTGTCGAGAGTGACGAAGCCAAGCCGTAGCCATGCGCCAATAGCGAAGCCAAGCCGTAGCCACGCCGCAAAAACGAAACCAAAAGACCGAGCAACTTCGAAAATTTTTGTTCGGATCCGCAAATAGTACGAGGCGGAAATTTAGGACGCTAATTATGGGAAAAAAATCTCGTATTATACGCGGGTTTTTAGGGTACCTTTGATGTGCATTTTGGTGTAAGGACATGAACTCTAACTATACCTAATTCACAGAACTGGCCCCAGCAATGACATCCATCGATGGGGCGAGTGGCAGTGGGCCAGACGAGTTTGGTGAGCGAACCTTCTTGTGATGCATGCCATTTTTTTATTTTTCATAATCAAATCGGCCTTAGAAAATGTTCACTGCAAACAAAGGATTTGTCCAATGAGCGCCTGTTAACCTTGTCCTGTGCCACTTGAGGGCGCCCTATCCCCTGAAGCTTCTAGTCTCATCCCTCCACCATCTCTGCTGTGCCCCTAACTTTGACTGTATGCGCTACATTTACCTTTTCTTGAAATTGGTTACATACCCTATCCAGGCCCCATTTCTTTCTTTACTTTTTATCTCTACTTTGTGTCGCTCTCCTACTCTTCTGTGTGATTACATCTATACCTTTCGATAGCTTGCCGTCCCGCCTTCAGTTGCATTTCAAGCCTTCTCATTAACCTTCATGTTTCTTTCCCATAGTTATCTAATAATTAAAAGCTTTTTAAATGATTGACATCCCCTTTCTTGTGATTTAACGAAATATATTAGCATTATTCTGGTCGTCCGGTACATTCAAAGTTGTTAGGCGTTGTACCGTGTACAGGTTGAAAAGTTTTCTGGCACAGTGTTCCTGCTGTCCTTCAGCAGATGCGCAGTTAATTGAACCTGACGTCTTTTTTTTTTCTTTTTGCATTGCCTATGAGGCTTGCTGTACTGCCCCTTTCATTTTTGGCAGGATATGCGATTTTTCTGAACTGCTCTCGCTCCGCAGTGTTCTGCTGTGCCTTTAAGGCTCGTTTATGGGGGTTCAATGTCCCAAAGCGA
Organism: Amblyomma mixtum; assembly: GCF_055824585.1. Taxonomy (NCBI): domain Eukaryota; kingdom Metazoa; phylum Arthropoda; class Arachnida; order Ixodida; family Ixodidae; genus Amblyomma; species Amblyomma mixtum. The sequence continues at coordinate 385,910,823 of NC_143014.1, read as the reverse complement.
CTCGGGCTATGAGGGACGTGGTAGTGGAGGGCTCCGGAAATTTTGACCAGCTGAGGTTGTTTAACGTGCACTGACATCGCACAGCACACGGGCCCCTGGAACTTCGCCTCCATCGAAATTCCATTGCCGCAGCTGGATCGAACTCGCGTCATTTGGGTCAGCAGCCAAACGACATAACCACTGAGCCACTGCGGCCACGGTGGTCACTTGTCATTTAGCCCTCATTATTTCACCAGTTATCTTTTTAGCCATCAGTGTTAGTGTAGCAGCCGATCAACTCTTCACTGAGATGTGTTTCTCATATTAATGTTTCTACAAGTTTTAATACAGCGTAACCCTGCTGATGTACTCCTCACGGGACTAAAAAAAATTGGCTGTGGCTTAGCTCAGCTATGCCAGACATACGTAGCGAGAGGTAATGGACCTTCAGAGGCTAGGCGAACTCGTTGAGCTGCATCTTCACGGCGTCGCTTATTGAGACGTTTTGCGCGTTCTTCCTCGGTCTCGTCGCCTTCGCCTTGTTTCGTTCCAACAGCTAAGCCTGGTTTGTTTCAGCCTCTCCGACTCGCTCTCCATCTCTGGCCACAACAGCTTCAACGAACCGTCCTCTTATACAGGCCGCTACGTGTGTCTGCTGCTCATTCATTCATAAATCTTTAATCGCAAGGATGATCTGAGGCCTAAGGGGGAAGTGGGTTGGTTAGGTGAAGATGAGGGTGTCGGTCTCTGACATGAAGTCTAGCAGGGCACTGAGCTTGCGCTTGGCCTCGGTACTGGGGGCCGTCCAGTCGTCGTACGTGTGGATGTGGTAGGCAGAGGTGTAGCAGGCGCAGAGGCTCGCAGTGCCAGGACAGGTCCAGATCAGGTGGTGCAAATCAACAGAGTCAGCAGGGCAATTGGGGCAGCCGATCCTGGTTCTTTGCCATCGACTCGGGATGTCCGGGGTGTACGCTGCACCGGCTCGCACCTTGTGAGCGAGAACTTGGGCCGGGCGAGAAAGTCCAGAAGGAATGGATGGAGTAATGTCTGGTACAAAGTCCCACGACAAACCCCTCCGCTCTTGTTAAAGGCGTGTGATGATAGAGTCAGGTATTATGAGCGGGATGGGAGAACGATAAGGGTGGTCCGAGTTGGTTGGCTCACGTTAGGGCAATGCCGACGGTCTTCCCCTAGCTGCGCGCCAGCAGCCTCGTGGGCAGTCCTGTTCCCGGTCCCTTGTGCGTGATGCCTGGGTGTCCAGTGAATGCGTACGTAGACTTGGGAGGTCTCTTGCTGTGCCTGCTGCTATCTCTGGCTCTCCTCCTCCTCTGACGTTGCACCAGATGGTGTGGCTCCATCTGGCAACGGTTGCTAGGCAACGGCGCAAGAAGCGGTGTGACCACGGCGTGGCCACCGCCGCAGTGAAAATGCTACAAAAAAAATGCAAAAGCGAGGAAACATTAGAGGCAGGAAGTAGGACAAATTGAAAAATGACAGGAACGAAGAACTAAACACATTTATTGCAGTGCTGGCACTTGAAAAAATCATACAGCATTGTCTGCTGCATTTTCTTAGGTCCGGTGAGGACTACTCATTTCTCCAGAATTTACGGGGCTATGTGGCTGTTGCGATCGTTGCAAACATACTTTCTGAGAATGTCTAATGCCGCTACAGTCAACATAATGGTTAGTTCCAGCGGTGGCTAGCCCTCTTCCTCTTTGTTGCCACTGCTGTGTGCATCCAGAAGTCACAAAAAGACGTGATGAGGTGCGGAAGGACAAAATCAATCGCGCCAGCCACACTAACACTAGCAGCACAATTAGAAAGAAACAAGGATAGGTGAAGAAAAAATTGGCTGTGGTTTAGCTCTGATTAAACATGGCGAGAAGCGGTAGCTTCATGTGGCTGCGCTTTGCAAAGCTTTGTTTGTTTCTAGTTTCTCGGCTTGTTTAAAGATTGTTGTTTCTTTGGACTTTGCCGCACGTAGCTACGTGAAACTACTGCTTCTCACCAGGTTTAACCGAAGCTAAACCACAGCTGATTTTTTCCTATACCCGTGGTGTTAGATTTTCTGCGTGTGGAGCGCTAATCTTCCTCTTTGTATTCTTCGTCTTCCTCTTGTTATTCCTCTTCTAACTCCTCTCGAAATCGCCTGTCACTGATCAATCATGAATCGCTCGAATCACAAATTACCATGATATTGCATGAGCGGCTGTGTAACCTAGCAGTTAGTATACAAGAAGCACATATACAGGGTGTCACAGCTAAAAGTAACGAAGCTTGTAAAAAAGAGGATGATCCCTAGCCGAGTGAGACCAACTGAGGGTTGTTGCCAGTCGCGTGTCCTAGTCTGTGGTATTTTTTTTATTATGCAAACATGATTAATTAGCAGAGGCTAATTAGCTAACTTTTTAATTATTGCCTACAGGAAGAAAGTGTCAATGCAGGAGTTGTAGATCCCTTAGAAAAATAACTGTTTGCCGTGTTTGCAGCCAAGTACCACTGATACAACTTCTTTTATTTGACTTAAAAGAAAGCCCGCGAAATACAAAAAGAGCCACGTGATAGGGAAGCAGTTTCAGCGCTCCCAGACGACCGGCCAAGCAAAGACATTCGCTTATCTTTGCAACGTTGTCCCGAACGGGTTCGGCGTTTTGCGATCGTTGCGAGATATACGCCAGCAACTCTCGTATCGGCGCTAGGGCGAGCGTTTCTTCAGCGCGTGACGGTGCAAGTTAGCGGCACGGCCACATTCCTATCACTCGAGGCGAGGTTACGCGTCAAAAAGCGCTCCATGCGAGCCGCGCTTCACTTCCTTGAAAAGCAGCACCCGCTCACTTTCCATGACGCATAAGCAGTTCCTGGCGCATATCTCGCCACCTCCTCAAGACGCCAAACGCTGTTCGGGACAGCGTTGCAAACATAAGCGGATGTCGTTGCTTGATCGCTCGTTTGGGAGCGCTGAAACTGCTTCCCTATCAAGTGGCTCTTTTTGTATTTCGTGGGCTTTCTTTTAAGTCAGATAAAAGAAGTTGTATCAGTGGTACTTAGCTGCAAACAAGGCAAACGATTATTTTTCTATGGGATCTACAACTCCTGCATTGACACTTTCTTCCTGAAAGCAATAATTAAAAAGTTAGCTAATTAGTCTCTGCTAATTCATCACGTTTGCATAATAAAAAAATACTGCAGACTAGGACACGCGACTATCATCAACCCTCAGTTGGTCTCACTCGGCTAGGGATCATCCTCTTTTTAACAAGCTTGGTTACTTTTAGCTGGAACACCCTGTATATCTCCAGTTTTATTGAATTGTCACGCCGTGGGTCTGAAGCTTAGTGGTTAGCGCACCTGGCTCTCGCCCAATGGACCTGAGTTTGAATCCCGCTGATTGTGAGGTTTATTTGTTTGTTTATTTTATTTGTGGCAGACTTGAAAGTCATGTTGCGTACATGGCGATCTCAGCCGTGCACCTGTAGCAGTGAAGCTGCTGCTTCAAAAAAGTGCAACCACTGTTGGTGATGATGGCACAGCCTGTCTGAATGCCGTCTGCCTACAACAGTGGTGCTAGACACGCCAGGCCAAGTAAAGCCGCTTTAGAAGTAAACATATGACATGACCGCCACCGTTTCTCATTTAGGCTGGCATGGGGTGTTATTTCACAAGTATTACTGTGTAGGAATGTGGCCGAAGTTACAATGCAATGAACAGCAGGGTTTATAATGCATGGAACCCGATTATCATCATGCCAGATCTAGACCACTACAATGTGTAGCAGCCAGGAAAATGCAGCACCCATCAACTCAGCAGCGAGGTTCTACTGTGCGAAGCTTTCACTGTTACCTTGAGAGCAAAATACTTAATTTTTTTCATTTACTTGATAGCCCACAATGTCAAACTAAACTCAGTTTGCTTTTTGCTTATATGTGCTGCTGAGGTGCATTGATATTTGTGTACTTCCTTTTCTTGTCAAAAAAGTGTGCTCAGCCGAGGAGATGGAGAGCGCCGCGGACTGCTAGCTCCAGCTGCCTGGTGGGCAGGACACTGTGATAGGTTCTGCTAGGGATGATGGAAAGGTGATTGTGCATGTTCTTAAGTCATATAGTGTATCAAATACCATAGTAGAGTGAGTGAATGATTCTTAATTAAATTGGGGCTGGTACATAGTGAAATGGGTACAGTTTAGAGGATGATGCTAGCTTACAGTAGAAACTTATACTAGTCCCAGTAAGTGTGCCGAAAAGGGTAGTGTGCAAAGCATAGATGTGTGATTTCAGACAATATCATGTAAGGCACAGGTCAGCATTTCTAATTTGTCATTTTTGTACTTCATTACCTGACGATGCCATAATGGGTCTGCAGTTATTCTTGTCCTGAGGAAATTCTTAGTACACTAATAATTTTTGATCATGAGGAGGCTGCCTTGTTCTGTCAGGTATGCCTAGTTGTTGGTATGTGAAATTTATTCTTATTTCTGAGGTTTGTTTGAATTAGGGCAGAGAACATTATTTCAACTTTTGGCGGTATTTGACTCGGAATGAAGAGAAGCTAGAACTGTCAGAAGATTGTGCTATATATTTCATGTTGCACGCAAGCAATTTCTTTTTTTTTCGAATTATAAGGCTAGAAATAGAAAATCTACTGATATTGGACACTGCTCGCTGTAAAAGAGTGCATTCATGCCTACATAATTTTTATGTTTTTCAGCTGTTTGTTTTAAGTTATGAAATATTTAAAATCCCTTGATTCATTGCTGTTAATGTGTACAAATGCCAAAATCTCCACGTTTGCTGCAGGTCTGTGCAGGCAGCGGGCTCTGGATGGAGCCTGGTGCCTGGCAGCTGCTCCTGAGAGCACCAACAGACTCAATGTTCTGCCGCGGTGCTACTCAGGTGTATTGGACACCTGATGAGCTGAAGACCCGCAGCGTGACTGGCGTGCTTTCAAATAAGTGCCAGTCTCTTGGCAGAACAGAGGCGAAACCGGCACTTACATCGGAAAAAGTCTCTTCTCTGAAAGGTGCTAGTGCTTTTTTTTTCTTTGCTTTGAGTAACACCTAGGCAATCAAACCTTGCTTCAGCCAAATACAGTCGCGCTCACTTATAGAAAGCGTGATAGTTATGGTGCTCGGCTGCTGGCCCAAAAGACGCGGGTTCGATCCCGGCCGCGGCGGCTAGAATTTCTTTGGAGGAGAAATTCTAGAGGCCCGTGTACTGTGCGTTTTCAGTGCACGTTATAGAACCCCAGGTGGTCGAAATTTCCGGAGCCCTCCACTACGGCGTCTCTCATAGCCTTAGTCGCTTTGGGACGTTAAACCCCATAAACCAAACCAACCATCATGGAGATCCTGTTCATTGTATCCGAGGTTTGTAACAACTGCAATGTCCTTATTGCAGCCAAAACTGCAAAGTCGGGAAAAAGTGACGTTTAGTTTTTGCAAGGTGTGTTATGCCCATACGTTTCTTCATGCAGGCTCTATCACAGCACTTTCAGAGATCTCCACACTGTTTGTGTGGCTCTCGCTAACATCCATTCTGCCAGTAACCTGATTTATCTATTTGGTTGTGAAATTAGCTTTCTCAACGACTGGTGGCAGGTCATTGTGCGCATTCTCCGATCTTGCTGCGACAAAGATAGTGCAATTGACATATCTGCACAGAATGTATAAATAGCATTGCCCGTTGTTTCGAGTAATCTCTGTCTTTGGTTTTCATGCAAGCATCTCAATGCGTCCAACAACACACAGCAGACGCGGAGTGGGTAGGCCCATGTGTCGTCAGCAATCAGAGGTTGCCAGACAAGCAGTCAGTTCGCAAAGGAAACGAAAATCGTTTTAAAGATGTCTGCCGCACGGAATCAACTGAAAGTTTTGGGTATTGTAATTTAATGTGTTGGGAATTAAATGCTACAGCAAGGGTATGCACGAAAGTGGGCTTCATGGCCCCTTTAATGGTGAACATTCGTTTCTGTATTCTTTACAATCAGAGTGGTAATTCTGAATCTCACTTTTGCATTTATCATGTACCTAGTTGTGTTCAAATGTGGCCTATTTTGTGTTCTATTGTGCAGCTCTGTTTCATATCAACATGGGAGACATACCAAAGGAGCTTGCAGAGAAGAGACTGAAAGCCGTGCGCAAGCACCTCTCACAGAAGCTGGGGGACGTGCAACGAAAAATTGGAGGTCATGATGTATAAATTTATTTTGCCACTTACCTACGTCGAAGCCGTCAGGCGTCCCCGCCCAGAAATGTTCGTTTCGTACCAGCATCCACCGCAGTCGACACCATTTCGTCCTGCCTGGCCACCACCGCAACGTTTCCGTCCATGGCGGACACCGGACACCTCCCCATTTGTTATGCCTGCGGCATTCCTGGTCACGTGATGCGTCACTGCCGCCGCCAACTGTTGTGCCCGGCTGCCGATCCCGACCCTCGAGGTTACGCCTACGCCCCTCCCCAGCCTTTTCACCGCACTTCGCCTTCTGAGACTACTGCTTCCTCCGATCTCAGGCCGTCTATTCGCCGCCGTTCTCCATCTCCGCGTCGTCGCTCGGTTTCCCCGATGCGCCGTCGTCCCTCTTCCCCTTCGGAAAACTAGTGCCCGCAGTTCCGGAGGCAAGAACTGCTTGCTCGTCGCCAAGCTCAAGACCTCGACTTTCTCCGACAAATTTGATCGCGGTTTCTGTGGAGGGCACCGATGCTTTCGTGCTTGTTGACACCGGCGCTGCTGTATCTGTACTAAGTGAGGAATTGTGCCGCCAGTTACGAAAAGTGATGACTCCGCCATATGGTTTTATGCTTCGCGCTGCTAATTCGCAACTTATTGCGCCTTTGGGGGCATGTACAGCCCGAGTTACTATTCAGGACGTTCTGTATATTGTTGAATTCATCGTCTTCCCATGGCCGTCTCACGACGTCATCTTAGGCTGGGTCGTTCTCTCCCAACATGACGTTGTCATCGACTGCACTCGTTCCGAAGTCGCCCTTCTTCCCTTCGGCGACAACTCTGTGAACGCTTCCACTAACTTGTGCTCCAAGCTGACTGTGGCTGATTACGTCATGATCCCGCCGTGCTCTGCTGTGCTCGCCTCTGTTCATTGCGACTCTGTATCCAATGGCCTTGTCATCTTCATCCCGTCCGACTCCTTCGCTTCTCGCCACTGTCTACCCCTGCCATTCGCCGTGCTTACCGTCTCAGCCGGCTGTAGCGCCTTGCCCCTGACGAATCCATTCCTGTGCCCCTCCACTCTTCTTCGCGGTGAATGCTTGGGATGTGTCCAGCCTTTCGGCTCCGTCGTCGCCTGGGACCCTTCTGAGGACGACTCCTGCCGCCTGCAAGTGTCGTCACTTAATTCTCCCCCCCCCCGTCTCCTGATCCCGCTCCCAAGGCCGTCTTTGCGGGCTCAATCGACGCAAATCTTTCGCCACCGGAGAAGACCCAGCTTGCGGCCCTGCTAGATAAGTTTCGGTCATCGTTTGATTTCTCTCACCACCGTTTTGGTCGCACTTCAGCTGTTACCCATCGGATCGACACTGGCGCCCATTCGCCGTTGCGCCAACGCCCATATCGCGTCTCGGCCACCGAACGCCAGGTTATCGACACCCAGGTGAATGATATACTGCAGCGTGGTGTCATACAACCATCACACAGTCCTTGAGCTTCCCCCGTCGTCCTTGTCACCAAGAAAGACGGCTCTATCCACTTTTGCGTTGACTACCGGCGCCTCAACAAAATCACCCGAAAAGACGTCTATCCGCTACCCCGCACCTCCACCAAGATGTAACGGCCTTTATTGACAGTTGTGAAGGCCGGTTGGAGCGGGCAAGGACAGGTCCGGTCCCAGAACAGTTCACGCTCTCGTCTCGCGCCGCGCATCGGCTCTGCAGCTTCAGCTGCCGATCGTCGTCTTCTCATCTCGCGCCTCGCCTCGGTTCTGCTGCTCTGACTGCTGATCATCTTCCTCTTTACAGGTTTCTTTATTTTATAATAAAGCTTTCGTTTGCCCTAAATTTGGTTGTCAGTATATATATCGTAGGGCATTAGAGACCCTTTTGGCCAGCTTAATTGGAAAATATTATTAGTAGCAGGCGCTGCCTTTTTGCAACAGCTTGCGATGCACTAATCCAAGAAGCTATGTTATGCGCAATGTGCAGCACACATTTCTGAGTGATGAAAAAACTAATCTATGGTGCGCCATTAGGACTGGCGTCCCTCATTAGGCCTAACACTATCCCGAAACCTGCAAGCAGGATCTGTGCCAACAGGCCGACGCCAATAGAACCAACAGGTCTGACACGACAGGTCCATCACCATCGGGCCCATCACCAACAGGCCCATCACAAACAGGCCCATCACCAACAGGCCCAACACAACAGGCCCAAATTACGAGTTCCTTCAGCCTTCAGACCGATAGGCTGAAGGAATTTTTGACTGGGTGCTGTCATCGATGCAGGTCTGGATGTGGGCGAATTACCAGAACTGATTATAAAAGAGATCAACACCACCAAATCAGGGCAATCATAATCGCCGGGTTGGTGTTGCACGCCGACCTAACTGAGCACCTCGGACGGAGCCTCGATTGGCGGTGTGGTGGCTGATATGAAGACTTTAATGTCTGTGTGTAAGGCCGGCAGTATTTTTTTCCCCTGGGAACAAGGCGCACGTTGCAAACCTCCCGGATGTGAACCGGCATTGCGCCGCTCGGGACGACCTCAGCAGCCTAGAGAGCAGTGAACGTGATTTCCAGTTTTTGTGCGCGATCTGCGAGCGCATCGACCGCCTCGCGCAATGCTGATGTTTTGTTCGCTCTAAATGGGTGCCCGGTCGCTGCGGTGTCGCGGACAACCAACGGGGCTGCGAATTCACCTCTGCTGCAGATTACCTGCCTCGAAGGGACCTCCACTTGCAGTGCAGGAAGTGCGCGTACTAATCCCTCTAGATCCTCATTCGCCACCTCAAAACATTGCACAAAAAGTGTTTTCGTCGTCGGCGCGCCCTCCCGGACGCGCCGCCGTAGCGCGGTGAGTGCCGGTTTCCGAGTGCGCATTGGTTGTGTGTAGCCCGGAGAAGGGCAGTTCCGCTACGAACTTGAGACAAGCGGAACATCCCGTGCTTGATTGAACTAAGTATTAGCCCTTTTAGATGGACACGTACGATCTGCCGCTTTTTTTTGCGTGTATTGCGTAGCATTGATTGTGGATGTGTTCATGATTGACGCGGCTTCTGCCTAGGATATTCAGTTGCATTCACAGAGATTACGTCAACGCGGTAGCGTTACAGGCACCGCTGTCCAGAAAGTCGGCGTTGTGAGCGAAAAATTCTGTGGCGTAGGGTGGACCAGGTGGCCGCCCGCCGGAGAAACAACCTACGTGTGCCACCCAGGTCACGTGACCCAGTGGCGTGGCGTCGTCACAACCAGCCCAGCAACAGTTGCGGTGGCTCAGCGTTTATGGTACTCGGCTGCTGGCCCGGAAGGCGCGGGTTCGATCCCAGGCACAGCGATCGGATTTTGGTGGAGGCGAAATGCTAGAGGCTCGTGTACTGTGCGATGTCACTGTACGTTGAAGAACCCAAGGTAGTCGAACATGGCCTTTGCCCTGCAGTGCGCGTAGTCAGGCTGGTGATTAGGATGATGAAGATTGCTAGGTACGTCGTGCACGCATTAAATTGCGAGCACTTTCTGTGCACAGACTGATCCTTCTCTATTGCGTGAATATTATCTGGGATTGACCGCACATGTATTGCGTGAATGATGCATGAAATGATGTACAGAAGTGTCAGCTGCGCCGTTTGAGATAAACTTTACGCCCGTGGCGCTTATCAGTTGTATTGTACGGAATGCTGTGATATAGACATACAGATTAGTTTGAGAAATATCTGTTTTGGAGTGAAAGTAACGGGAAGGATATGTGTGTCAATAAAACCATGCAAAATGTGTTCTCCGTTCTCCGTACATTCGCTCAGCACTGCGATTACCGTTGTTGACCAGCAACGCAGCAAATTTCAACATGCCGCAAGAGCAAAAAAAACAACAAAAGACTGCGCGAAAACCTAAGTAAAGCGTGGAGAGCGGTCGCGCGCAGCAGGCAGACAAGGGTACATCCGCCCACCTCCCCTAGTGGGCCCCAATTTAGAACAGTAGAACAGTCTGTGCGTGAAGCTGATGGCATGCGAACACCCCTCCGCGCCCATGTGTTTCGGTCGTCCGTTGTCAAGCAGATAACTCGTAGTGCATTCGCTATGAACGTAACTGAAGGAGGAATTGACGCGACCGTCTGTAATTCGTGGCCGCTGAGTGGTATAAGAAGTTTCACCCCCCCCCCCCCCCCGGTAGGTGTTCATCGCTTAAAAACTGCACCTTTGCACCAGGGCTCCCAGTGATATGTTAATGTTGAGTAGACAATGACCCATTCCGAATATGTAGGCTTTTATCCATTCCCCTTAAGGCGGTGCGTGTGTGTAACCTCCAGTTGTTTATTCCCAAACAGTTAATCTATCCGCTTTTTTCTGCGCAGCCCTGCATTTCAAGTGAGCGACAAACTGTCAGTTTCTCATGCAAGTTGTGCGTATATTACAAACCTGCCCACAGGTCCAATGCGAGACCCGTTTCCAGGAAACTTGGGAACTTTTATTCACGAAGAAAAGGTAGCGCATGACTGCAAAAGCGGCATCGCTTGTTTCGTTGTCACTGCCTTATCTATAGAGCGTCGATCGAACCCGCGTATGCCTCCGCTGCCCAAGTGTGGGAGCACATTAGTTTATTTTCTTTTGCTAGGCGCCTTGGATCGCGTTGGCCTCATTTTTTTTTCTCTTTGCCGGTTCATACACATTCGTTCTTTCTCCAGCTAGCTCTTTTTGGCGGAAGGGGCGATCTCATTTTTTTTTAACACAGCGCTGGCGGAAATACGGACGAGAATGAAGACACACAGAAGACACATGCACACTTGCAGACAACAACAACAACAACTTGCAGGCCTGGCAGGCTGTGCCGCCTGCATTAGGCCTTGTCGATGTAAAACACTTGTGCTGCCCGCTAGATTCCAGAAAGCTCGCTTCTCACAGCAAGTCGCATCATAGTTCCGTGGGCTGGGTGCGGCCGGAACCAGCCCTCCCGCTATCCCGTCTGTAAGGCCTCCTCGCCACCCGAATCACGGTACGCGGATTGGCTCCGCTCCTTCGCATGCCCCTGAGTCTCGTTGCTACGCAAGAGCACGGTAGAAACGGGCTCCTTGAGAGCGAAAGACACGACGTGATGCTATTTGGGGCGGCCGTGGACTGCAGAATGAACAGTTCATCGCGCGCGTATACATTGACGGCGACGACGCGAGCGGGTGTCATTCGTTGTTTTTTTTGTGTGTGTGTATGTGTGGTGTCGTGAAGAGTGCACATAAGCTTCGAGATATACTCAAAAGCGTGCGACCAGCAGTCGCACTCTGACGTCTTTCATTCGGCAAAACATGTGAGTGAAAACGTTGAAAAACCTGGCATCATTGAAAGCAAATTCAAGTGGGTAAGACAATGAGCAGTTCAGCTTTTTGAGATCAAGCTCATAAAGGCTTATCAAAGACAGATCCGAAGGCTGCCAGCGTAAGGATCAGTTTTAGATATTTTTAGTTTTTGGCAACTCTCGTGGCACACCCGGAAGAAGCTATAGCAACAAAGTATTTGAAACCTTTGGAAAGGAAACCTCATATTCAAAAAAGATACTGGATGGACTCCTCATTGTCGTGCCAGGTCCGCGTTCTTCCGGAGCATGATAACACAACAGGCTTCCATTGAGAACAAAAGGAAGCACACTGCAGTTACATTTAATACCGCCGCCGCGGTGGCTCAGTGGCTATGGTGCTCGGCTGCTGACCCGAAAGACGCGGGTTCGATCCCGGCCGCGGCGGCTGGAATTTCTTTGGAGGAGAAATTCTAGAGGCCCGTGTACTGTGCGATGTCAGTGCACGTTAAAGAACCCCAGGTGGTCGAAATTTCCGGAGCCCTTCACTACGGCGTCTCTCATAGCCTCAGTCGCTTTGGGACGTTAAACCCCATAAACCAAACCAAACCAAACATTTAATACCAGCCTTTGGTATGAGCCGACCATTCGCCTAGCCAGCCGGTTATGACGTAGCATGGTCGGGCGCCGGAGAGGGAATGAAGGACGTCGGAGACGAGGATGCGGGAAAGACAAGGAGAGAAGACTTTATACACTTAAATTTACATCATTGACAAGGGAGCTCGGTACCGAGACGCTAACTGCTGGAACGCTGCACGAGGAGAGCACATGATGCCACCTGATGAAAGAGCCCCCCCGTTTGACATTTTCTTTCTCGCGCCTCCTCGAAAACAAGTTTTTATGTTTCTTCGTCAGCATTATATCAGCCGAAAAACAAGCTCAAATCAGAAAATGTAGCGTTAAAATTATTCCTGCGTTCAAAACTGTAGAATGGAAAGATAGAACTTCTTGGAGAGTCCGAAGAATAACTTATTACGCTCAAAACGGCGAAGCCCAAAAGCAGCATTATTTCAGTATCCTGTATTTGTACATGATGTATATTGCCGCCCTATCTCCATCCTTTCTTACATCGCTCTCCCCTTTCTTTCCCTCTGCCTGTCCTTTCTATGCCCTTTGGTTGGCGTCACTTACCTTCTCCTAACATTAAATTTCCCAACCAGACAGACTTCTGTCGAATGTTTTCTTTTGAGCCTTTTATTCCCGCTAGCCGCAGCTCAGGTGCTTCAAGTTTCGATGGCAGATGCCACGGCTGGCAACATCTGTTATTTCCATTTTTATTTTTTCATAACCAATAAATAGCCACTAACAACAACAAGAAAAGCGGCACCCGTTAATCACCTTCCCTTTAAAAAAATTTTAGATTGGTTTTTAGGAACGTAAATGAGTACCTGGGTTCGAACCCAACCGCGGCGGCCGCGTTTCGATGGAGGCGAAACGCAGAGGCGCCCGTGTGCTGTGCGATGTCAGTGCACGTTAAAGATCCCCAGGTGGTCGGAATTATTTCGGACACCTCCACTACGGCACCTCTTTCTTGCTTTCTTCTTTCACTCCCACCTTCCTCCCTTCCCTTACGGCGCGGTTCAGGTGTCCGCCGAGATATGTGAGACAGATACTGCGCCATTTCCTTTCTCCAAAAACCAATTTAGCAATTTTACGTAAATGACGCGGTAACTGTCTCGCATTTTCGGTGGACACCCGAACCGCGCCGTAAGGGAAGGGATTAAGGAGGGAGTGAAAGAAGAAAGGAAGAAAGAGGTGCCGTAGTGGAGAGAGAGAGAGAGAGAGAGGAATTTCAATGAGAGGAAAAGGAGGTGAGTTCGGCCGGTGGTAACATGGCCCTGGTCTTCTAGTCCACACTGGGGAAAGGGAAGAAGGGGAAAGTGTGAATGAAGGTTAATGATGGCATAATACAACAAGTTTCATAGGTGATGGCCATGGTGGAGGTGTGCGGTATATTTTTGACCAGCTGGGGGATCTTTAACGTGCACTGACATCGCACAGCATACGGGCGCCTTTTGCGTTTCGCCTCCATCGAAACGCGGCCGCCGTGGCCGGGTTCGAACGCGGTTACTCCAGCTCAGTAGGCGAGCGCTCTACCCACTGAGCCACCGAGGTGGGTAAACACCTTACCTTACAACGCAATTCGTGTTTTCGGTGTCGCGTGGAACCATATATCTGTGAACGAAATCATGATGCAGTGAAGCCAAACTTGTCGAGTTTCTTCTGCTTTGTATGTCACAATCCAAAGGAAGCAAAACAAGACAGCAACGAGGACGAAATGCAAATTATGATCTTTAATCGGGTAAAATCAAAAACTGAGAACATCGCGCAGGTTAAACACTTCTGAATGTGTTCACTCGCCACGTGAGCCGTATGCCGGTTGTTTCGCCAAATATGCTTTGCAATTTTTCTTTATTAAATAGGCGTTTGTAGTTAGAAGAGAGTTTTTTGTGTCTTAGCAGTGTCCGTGGTCTAGCGCATCGGAATGCAGCTAATATGTGCAAAACAGCAGTCTAGATAACTAATATTGAATAGCTAATTTTCAACTATTACTGTTAGACTATTTCTTGAAAGGCGCGCCGTTCACTTTAAGCAATATTCATATCAGTTTCCGTATCCATATCCATCTTTGTTGGGCGATAGCGCCATGGGTAAGTTTGTTTTCTAAAATAAACAAAAAAAGAGATATGGATATTACTTACGGTGAGCCACACGCCTCTCAATAAGTAAGGAGACTAACAGTAATGGCTAAAAAGTTAACTATTCAAGAATCATTCTACAATGTAAGTTGTTGCGAGTTAACGACTATATTTATTTATTTAGTATTTAGTAATACTGCAGGCCAATAGTTTGGCCCAAGCAGGAGGGGCATATCACAAACAAGAAAGCACAGAAAAACGTATACAATGCAACATGAAATGAACATAATGCACAAAAAGAAGCACAAATGAGAACGTCAACATCTCTAAGTTACACAAAAATGATTTTGCAATGCAGCCAAGAAATTGTTTGACTGAAAGACACTAATGGGAAGTGAATTCCAATCGTTTACCGTTCGAGGGTAAAGACTGTACTTATAAGCGCTTGTTTTCGCGAAGATCACTGCAAGGAAATACTCATGACTGTGTCGTGTTCTCCTCGTAGAAGGCCGACATACGGAAGCTGGTAGCGACATATTATTTTTTCCAGAAAGAGTGTTATGTAGTAGTACAAGACGATTAATTTTTCTGGGTATTTCAATTGTCTATATTCTATTTTGTAACATTATTGAGGACGGCGAATCCTTCCTGGCATATTTCCCGTATATAAATCTCACTGCTTTTCTCTGTACTCGCTCAAGTTCTTTTGTGTCTTTCATGGTATGCGGGTCCCAGAGTTCGGAAGCATATTCTAACTTCGATCTCACTATTGCATTGTAGGCTAACATTTTAGTCCTTACAGGCGCGTTTTTAAGCTTTCTCTTTATGACCCACAATTTTTTTAGCGCTGCTGAGCAAACATCCGAGATATGAGTTGACCATGTAAGCATATTGTTAAGGGTAACGCCAAGGTATTTGTGTTTGTCGACTTCGAGGACAGTTCTATTTACAAGTTGATATTCCATGCCTACAGCGCGAAGAACGGCTGAGTGAAGAAGGAAACACGCAGGGGCACAACACAGCGCTTTTTTGTAGTCATGCAATATTAGTTAACGAGCCGAATAATTTGCACACCCTAGCTGTATTCTCATGCGCTACACTAGGAACAATACTATGCCGAAAAAGCGCTTACTCTTGATGCCTATATTTAAAAATTGCAGATCATATTAGGTGAAACATCCTGTATGCCGCGTGCTAAAACTTACTAATTACAATTAGTAGATTTCCAAGCGCGCCCTCAGATAACTCTGATCCCCTGAATTCGCTGAGGCTTAGTCTGAACGAGTTATTTTGGCAACCACAAGACTCCTGCGTACCACCAAAGGTGAGCGCCGTGCCCTGCTCAAGTGATAACCAGCCAGAAGACACCCTTATCCGAGGCACAATACCCAGAGTGACGCCAAAACGAAAGCTCAATTCCAGCTTGCAGTGCGACTCGTCTCTTGATATAGTCACAGTGAAATACACATCCCTAAAGTGCCACACACTGACCTCCGCCGCGAGGCTACTGTCGTGTACAGCAGGGCTGAGAATTTGGTCAAAATTGTACACCCTAAATAGATACGCAAAGCTGCTGCCGGACCCTCCGTCGAAAAATACCTTTTGCTCACCGTTTGCGCTTTGCCGCGAAGTAGGGTAACGTCGCCTAAGCCAAATCATGGGGTATTTAACGTGTGGAACAACTGCTTGTTGCGCATCATCGAGGCGAGACAGTGACTGTTCTGAAAAAACTTCCAGCTTTCGAAGGATGTGCTTCTTTTCCAGGCGCCACGGAATGGGTGTCTTGCGATCCCAGCTTACTTCCTCAGCCGAGGTTGGCCGCAACTCAGAGATGAGCCCTCCCAGATGGGACCGCAGTTCGCCGAGAGATCTTGAGAGCTCCACCTGAGCTTGAGCATGTGCGGAATTCTGAGCCTGATGCCATTCGCTGGACTCTTCGCCAATTACCCGGAGTAGATTTCCTTGGCTCGTTACTTGCTCAGTGAGCTCATTGAGCCGACTCTGCAATGCGGGGAGCTGTTCTTCGCACGGCTCCCTCAAGAGTGCCCTGAATTCATCAAGCGCTGCCTCGACGTCACGCGTTTGGAAGACGCCATCATCCTGCGGTGGCTGGCTGACGCCTGTTGTGGAAGTCGTAATGTCGCTACATCCGGATATGTAGTGCTCCGAGAGGCTTGCGTGGGGGACGTTTCCACCGCACCGGGGACAGTCCACAGCGTGGAAACAGCATTCCTCTTCGTAGTGTCGAAGGATAGCGTCTAGTGTTCCCACGAACGAACAACCTCGTTCTTTATTCCAGCAATGTGCCTAGAAAGATATTGAAAATAATTGCTAGTTACAGACTTGGTAGTCGCGCTGACATTGCAAAAAGGTTCAGTGGAAGCATGCATTGTTTAAGGAGGAATAAACCGGCTAAAAAATGTCGATATTTGCGCAATCTGTAAGCGGAACTAGATTCAAGCTCTCATTTTCCACCGCTTCGTCGGGTGAAACCAGCGTTAGCTCGATGTCGTCAGTCACATCAAGACATCGCAAAATGGTTTCTAACTGTGTATCTTTTGGAGGATCTTTTGCAGTGCAACGGAACGACACAGAGAGAGGACACGGGACTGCGCTGCACTTTAATAAAACAATGCATTATTACATTGATTCCTGTTTCTTCTCTCAGTCCCGTCCGGTTGCGCAGCAAAAGAGTTAAAGTTTGATGTTTTGACTGCCTAAACATGCTGCGGAAACGGAAATGAAATTGCACATGGAGCCAGATGGTCAGAGTACACTCGTTTGGAGAGGAGAGAAGTTTGGAGAACATACGAACTGTAGTGTACCGCAGCGAATCGGCTGGGAAGCTCTTTGGCTCCGAAAGTTACAAACTGACATACTACATCACTAAATGGCTGACAGTGGTCTGTTGGAGATTACTTATTTCTCCTTGCAGGAAAGTTTATTTCATAAAAATGAGACATCAAATACATGGGCTTCTACGGGAGCTTATATGTTCTTTCGTTATACATATATTATTTTGTTATAAACTGTGCGTTATAGAGAGACTAAGATTCAACTAGCTTGCTCAATTCGTCCGCCAAGTTATCTGCCATGTAAGCGGCCGCAGATGCGCAGAAGCAGTGCGAAGACAATCGTATCTTTTGATGAATTCTGACCATAGAGAATTTCACGACTAGGCTCCGAAGCTCACAGACGGATGCAGCGATATGCTACAATAACAGTGACTATGCTCACGCCACACACTACACACACTCTATTGAATATGCTTTAGATGTTCTCTTCATCCATCGTCGCCAAGGCCTCAAACTTGTTCAGTAAAGTGACGGAATGCGTCGCGTGCACTACATCACACGTTTAATGACGACTGCCTTGCTATGGTTTTATTGTTTTCATGTAATTACTAATAGTTGCGCAGAAACTTGGGTGTTTGGCGGCTGCACTTTAAAAGATTCCTCTGCGTAAATAAGTGGCCTACTTGGGGGATAACACCACTCTCAAAGTAGGGTATTGGCGCGCAGCTTTTTGTTCTTTACGTACTGCTCGAAGCCGCCATTACGAAGCCTTATCGCTTTGTCAGACTAGTGGCAAACTGATACCCCAGGAATGACTGTAGCCGCGCGCACCTGTTTACAATGTTCGAGGTTGTCGTCCGTACTTTGGCCGCCCTATCGGGGAAGTTAGTTCATCCTGAGCGCGGCCGAGTGCGTCCATCAGAATTATCTTCGACAACTGTACCGTAAACTTCGGGCTATCACCGCCGCTTAGGTCAGTCATTTTGAGGACAGAGGTAGGCCGAATAAACTTCGCTTTCGAGCAATCACTATCATGGAGAGGGCTGAGTCGGGCTGGTTGGTTCATGTTGAATGGTACGGCAAAACAGCGCTGACGGACGGGACGGAAGAAGAGACTAACACATGCGCTGAACTAACAACCAAAAGGTTTATTGCGAAAGAGGGGTGCAATATAAAGCATAGAAGGGAAAACTGCGGTGTAAACATGACAAGGCATACACTCGGGATATCATCAATGATTAAGAAAAGCGATCTCCTGTGGGAATAGAGCCACCGATGGTTGGCTTACACATGAGTTGCCTAATGTGTGAATGTGAAAGGCCTCCGATATCAGGCGTGAGGTGTGGTCTCTATACTTGGCGATGATAGTGGTTTGGTCTAAAAACGCCTCACATTTGTCGCAATCTGCGAAATGAATGACCATGTTATTTCGGCGTGACTTGTTTTCTATGTCTTTCGCGTGTTCGCGTAGCCGATCATTGACGCACCGTCCGGTCTCGCCGATGTAAAATCGGCCGCATGACAGTGGGACCTTGTAAATCACACCACAGCAACAGTTGACAAATTTGTTTCTTGCTTCTTGCTTCGCGATGGCCGTCGCTTCCACAGGAGAATAATAGGGTCTGCACTCTTTGAAATACAGTGCAATGTCGCCATTGATCTGCACTGTGCTTAAATAGTGAGAAAATAATTAGGAACTGCTGTAGGTTGCAGGTTAGTAATGGTAGCTGAACAGCCGATCTCAAGTGCCTCAGTGCAACTTTCATCCTACAGAAAGCCGGCATAGAGGCACCCTAAGCACGTCTAAAGACCCTGGAAACCGATCCTACAGGCTGCGCCATCTGCCAGACGAAAATGAATTCAACGGCCCTGCTGAGTGGATGTCAGAGTTGCGAGGCTGACTTGAATCTTAAAGCCGACTTTTTGAGATGTATGTAGGTTTGAAGGTTTTAGGGTCTATTTCCTCAACAAGGTATTGCGAGGAAAGCAAGGGGAAAAGTTGTACAAACAGCTTAAGAGCTATTATATCTTTACAGAGCGGCATTGACGGTAGCGGGAGTATTATATGAAAGCAAAAGACAAAAATAATATACTAAGAATAAAAATTACGAGGAACTTTAGCGGCTAAAGTGGTGAAAGGCGAAAGCCTGAGTGCTGCATTCTGCTACGCGATTGTTCACTGCAGATTTTGTTGGTGCATTAATTAACTGGCAATTAATGACGCTTAAGCTTCGCCTTTAGGAGTGGAACGCGACAGCGTGTTGTAGCGCTGCCACGGAGTCCAAGGAACGCCACCACCCGTTCGGCGCGATGCGTTGCCCTTTGAACGCGACGCTTTTTGAGGAAAGGAAATGGGGCTGTAATTCTCTGTCATCTCGGTGGACACCTGAGCCGCACCGTACAGGAAGGGAGGAAGTGCGAGTGAAAGAAGAAAGAGGGGCCTTAATGAAGAAAATGAAAATTGTATTTGAGGAAAGGAAATCACGCATTAACTGTCTCACATATCTCAGTAGACACTAGTCGAAAATTGTATTTGAGGAAAGGAAGTTGCGCAGCAACTGTCTCACATATTTCGGTGGACACCCGTCAAAATTCGCGCGCGGTGACGTCACGACAATTCGGACCAATCTGAAACGCGGGCAAATACGCCTTGCTCGTCGGTAGATTGGTTTTTGAGGAAAGGAAATGTGTCTGCCTCTCATATCTCGGTGGACACCTAAACCTCGCCGTAACGGGAAGGGAGGACGATGGGAGTGAACGAAGACACCCTACTCACTAGACGCACCTTTGTTCAATCCAAACCATCGAGCTGGCATGGCGGAGTGGTAGCGTGCTCGACTCGCACTCCGGAGACCGGGGTTCGATTCCCAAGTTCAGCCAATTTCTTACTCGGTTTTGTTTATTTATCTGGTCTGACTAGAAAGGTTATAATTCGACTACTAGCTAAACTCAGTTAAACTTACTTGGAACATCACTATACGATCCCTTTAATTGGTTGCATGGTTAGTAGCCAAAGTACAATTGGGCCCGTTTGAAATTCGCGCACTGTGTGACGTCACGACCGTTTCGACCAATTGAAAAGCGTGACATTTCTATCGACAGCTCCTGCTTACAACGATGAGGCATTAAAGGCTTCCGCCTTAAAAACACGTATGCTCAGGATAGATAAACATGAAGGTACGCGCATCATGACTATAGATGGCAAGAAAAAAAATAGCATGCGATCATACGAGGAATAATGGTGCAGTAGCACGCATAATGACTACGGGGAAGAGGAAATAAGTGAACAATGTGATTTAAACGAGTCTGAAAAATGGCGACTGCTACAAAACTATTACACGAATATATGACGAAATTTGAGAGCAATGTCGGGTAGGAAAACATTGTCACGGTAGTACAGCTAATTAAGTAGTGTAGGTAACGCTTATTGCATCATTTGTGGGCCATAATTGCTGCGAAATTTAAGCTTCAGCGGCTCAGCTCTGTGGATTCAATACACTGATTTGTTTTCCTCTAAATCTGCAAGTATAATCAGGGTGTAATCATTTTTTCATTACTGCAAGTTTATAATTGGGAAAAACCATTTAGTTATACATGCAGTTGATTTGTAAAATGGCGTGTTTTTGGTAACTATTCTCGGTTTGGAAGAAATATGGCCCTTTACATTAAACGCGTACGATTCGTTCCTGTAAGACAGCGAGTTTATTAATATTATCTGCTCTGTCGTAGTAATAGAAACGATGGCTCTTGCGAATAGCTTTCATTCCAACGAGCAGACGATATCGCATTTTCAAAGTGACTACCCAAATCGCCTCTCCACCGAGTCGGCCCATCTGTTGCTTCATCATCTGGCAGTCACCCTTGCTGTTGGATTTAGTGCTCGGTAAGCCTCATATACTTAAAGACGGAACCGGTTTCTCAATCATTACGAGCAGTCCAGGCAAGTTTCGATGTCACATTGCTTCTCAAAGAAGGTAGACTCTAATATGCTGTCTTGCAATGTTTGAGCCAAAATAGGTGGATAGTTTTCGCGAAGACATTTTTTGAATTGTTACCAACAAATGTGCAAGTCTCCATATATGATAATTTCGCTATCCTCCACAGCACCCATAGCCATGAAAAACTGAAGTCAACTGCACTCACTTTGAAAACATCAATTTTCCTTGCCGGCAAAGGCAGCTTCTAACACTCCTCCTCGTGGAAACGCTCCTGGTCCAAGGGACAAACGCCGCCGACGCCATCTTGGCCACAGCCAGCCTTGCAGGTTTCGCATAAAGTGTGCATGCAAGGTAGCATTGACCTGGTGCTGGAAATCACCCCGCACAGCGAACACGCGTAGCGGTGCACAGTGTCATCTGCAAACATCGTCGGTCTCCATTTCACGCCGACAATGCTTCCACCGCTCAGCCGCAGTTGTGGTCCTGCTCTCGGGTCCGGCATGTTCGTCTCTGAGCCGCCCCTGGCAACACCCGTAGGCAAAGGGTTGATGTCAGAAGTCTAGAGAGCATGTTATCCGGCGCCGATAATAGTTTTGTGCGAACTCCTGATACCGTTGTGCTCGTATGTTTCGCCGACGTGAGGCTTTGTTTCAGGACATGGAAAATTACCTTTCATCTTGTACTGATGTTGTCGAATATGTCCGTCCGTCCCCCCGACGGAAGGACGGGTATGTTGATGACTACCTAGTCAAGCCTGTCTTTTCGATGTATCGACAGAGGCTCGCCATTGTCGCGTCGTGGGTGCGCAGGCCCATAGAAGCACCGCAAGGTATTCCGCAATGAGTTCCAGCGCTCTTTAGGACTCCGGCATCTAGAGACGTCGCTGCACAAAAGCGACACAGGCAAGGAACAAGGGTTTCAATCCCACAAACGAACAGCAATCGGGGGCTGCGTAGCTCGTAGAAAATCCGCGGGGCACCTGCCTTTCCACGGGGCACATACGAAAGACGCGTACTCGAAGTGTAAATGTGCGCGCTGGCGTTGAAAATGCGCTCTTACTGTGCGAAGCGTGGGTCTGCCAGCTGGATTGATCACGAATAACTGCACGCTGGTCGCCAAACACGAACGGGGTATCGTTGGGAGACAGTTGATGCAGGCGGTGGCGACCTCGTCATCCCGTTGGTTTCCCACGACGCCACAGCGACCCGCCAACCACTGCACGCGAATCACACATCCGTGTTCTGCAGACAGTTTGACGGCCTCGCTGAATACGCACAAAAGCTGTGGACCACCGTCCCGGTTCTGCTGGCTGCCGAGGGTGGAGTGCTAATCGCAGAGCAGGGCACTCGTAGGCGATAGGGGGCCGATGCTCGCCCGCAGCGGAAGCTCAGTTTTTAAGGTGTATGTCAGAAAAAAAAACACAACGACATTATTATCTGCCTAAGTAGAGGAGATAGCCATGATGTGCCAGAGGAAATACCGTTGATCTGGTTTCTAATAGCTGCCGATAATCCGCCTACATAAAGACCGGCATCGATGATGGCAAGGGGACACAAGTTCTTCAGTGTCGGTGCTAAGTGCAACACGTGCAGGTCAGTCAGCACCTCTTCCTCTTCAGAAGCGCTGCCTCCGTGCTCTCTGTCTGCATGGTGTGGTGCAGACCCGAAGCTACCGAAAATTAACACCCTTTCTCCCATCACGCTGCAGCCGGCCGAGCGCCTAGCAGGTCGGAGTAGCCCTTGGGGTGTCCCTTTGATCCAACACGACTTCTCGATGTCATTCCCATGCATGTCTGCAAAGCAGGCGCCCAGCTGTCTGTTGTGGCCACCAAAGATGCACAGCTCTGTATGATACACGAAGGCACCATGATGTTTGCAACCATTTAAGTGCACATCTTTCACTCTTCGGCTCACCCACATCAAGGTTGTTGTTTACAGATAATACAAGGAAGTATCGTATCGCTTGTTGCCTTCTCGGTCGAACACCTGGCCACCCCAAACATACATGCGGATTCCGACTGCAGACACCGTGTGGCAGCAGCGCATAGCCGGGGGCTCTCCATTAGTAGGAACGGGATGCCACGTAAGGCTCTCCAAGTCGGTAAAATATACACGGTCCGAGTATTCCATGTCCAAGCCATCAAAGATGTACTATCGGGGACAAAAGTGGTATACTCCACGCGCCGGGAGCCGGAGCAACGAAAAACTGCGTTGCATCTGGCGGCATCTGGGATCGAGACAGCCAATGCGTGACGTTTATTATCAGCAGGCATGTCGCTTGGCTCGTTTCAGTGTTTCTTGCTTTAGCTCTCCAAAATACCGCAGTTTTCTGTTGCTCCGGCTCCCGCCGCGTGGAGTATAGCACTTTTGTCCCCAATAGTACATCCGTTGATCCAGCAAGCAAGCAGAAAAGATGCTTAGTGTCAACACTTGGCCGCACATCACCGGGCGGCTCCATGTCATAGCGAGGGTATCGAACCGGTATATGCCGCCAATCCATGACCTTATGTCCGAGGAGCTCCCCCACATGTAGACGCAGGGGCCGTAGGCGACAACACTGTGGTCGATAAATTTAATGGGACCGTTTTCGGAGTGTAACTCGGTCAGCAGCACACCCCACCTTAACGTTGCGGGGTGGAAGATGTATATGCCGAAGCGGTTGCCTAAGATTTCATCGCTGTCATCGTGGTAGTTTTAGAACGAGTCGAACGAGCAGACCTTCCCTCTGATGGTGACAGCTATGTTGTTGACGAGTTCTGGAACACCGTTTAGTCGCACAGTCCACATCGTGCGGTGATGACCACTCTTCTCAGAGATGAAACCAGGCGTTAGTTTTTCCTTACTACTATCGGGCAAGCACTGGGAAGGAATCCACCCGCCTCACCGCCTCACCCTCGCCTCACCCTCGCCTCACCGCCTCGCCTCACCGCCTCGCCTCACCGCACTTTAGGTCAAGAAATTGCCCCCGTGAATTTTGCTTTCGCAATTACCGGGCTTAACCAAGATAAGCCACAGCCATTTTTTTTCGAGCTTCTCTTGGTTTCAGTGTGATAGCTTCTAACGCACTCTCTGCTGTTATGATAATAGAGCAACTGTCCCTGGGCTTACGCGAAGAGAGAGGGAAAGCGTGTAAGAAGGAGTGCGCAGGGTAAGGGGGACACGATGAGGGCAGGGAGGGCGTTACGCACTGGGGTGCGCAGGCGTGTGTGACACCGATATTTTTCTTCACTACAGCCTGATACTTATTTTGATGTGATGGCGCGAACCGCTAGAGATATTTGACCTCTTGACTGCAAACACCTTGTGGGATGGGAGAGAGAGAGAGAGAGAGACTCTTTAATGAAGAGCAGAGAATTTAGCCGGCGTTTAAAGATCGCTGGCATGCTACTCTGCGTAAGGAGGGGAATTTGGGAGATAAAGACAGGAGAGCAGAGTGGAAGAGGTAAAAAAAAACGAAGATAAAATGCGGCCATGAAATGGGTACTAAGGATGCAATGGCGAGTATTGATGTAACCTATGGAGTGATGGAGTGCATAGTCCGTCAAATGGGCTGACGAAGTTCACTGCATGAAGAATGCATGAAGGTGACGTGCAAGTGAATTTAAAGCTTATCGAGATGTCCAATGGAGGGATTGCTTCATAAGCCACGGAACTGTAGGCCCTGCGCACACACAAGATTTGCGGTGCTCGTAAGGCTGCGAAGACATGCGCAGAGTCTGCGAAAACCTACATAGACGGGCAGCTGAGATCAGAAGGAAATGCGAACATCACCATTAGACAGCCATGAATGCAGCCAGGGGGCAGGTAAGGGCTTGGGACGCTTGACATCTGGAGGAGGCCAACCCGCGAACATGCGGCCGTTGGAAAAAGAGATCAACGCGCTAGGAAAGGCGACATCAAACGCGCTAGTACGCGACAAGATCGTTGACATCCAGAGGTCCAAAATGCTTGCGACCCCAACATCTGGGCAGAATGATGTAGACATGAGTCCTCAGCTCTGCGGGCAAGCCATTCTGCCGCTGAAATTCCCGTTACTGGTGGTAACTGATTCGTGAGTTTTAATGCAGGACGACAATTTCGACGTGAATGAGGATTCTTACCTGACAAGAAAAAAACTGTGGGAAATTTAAGTTTATGTTAACAGTATGTAGCGACAGCGTTGAAGGGACCCTACGGTTGCTAGGGGGTCCCCTGGCGCACCGATTCGGAGACGACACACTTGTTGCAATCATAAACTGTTTTATTGCACATAATCATCCATGTTATTTAGTGACGCTAGTTAGTGAGCCTAATTAATTAAGTGGTCCTGTAATATATTCGCCTGCTGTGTGGTGTGAGGTGCTCATTCAAGACCGCTGCATATCCCACACAACGCAAGTTCCTCAGTGGTGGTTTCGGTCCCGACTGACCACCCTTTTTTTTCATATCAGAAAAATTGTTTTTCTACTCCAGTACCCACTCGACCAACCGGGATATTCCAGTCGCAATGACGCTGACGCTGGGCTTCCGGCCGGACGGGACCTTTAATGCTGTCGCGTTAAAAAAAAAGATTAGAGTGGTGCACTTAAGCTGCGCCTTAGGAGTACGACGCGATATCATGATACGTTAATTCCCATATATGCAGAAGACCATTCTCTACTTTACATTGATACATCCTTGTGAGTCCTCGTACCCCTCCTGTCACAGTGTTGCAGCTGTTAAGCTATGGGCCCCTGCCCTGGATGGCAGGTGCTCCCAGCGGTGGGCCTTGTTGGACCCAGGTTACTCTTCCTGAGCGACCAATCCTTTATTTACCTGCCACCGTGGGGAGTTTGCTCACTATCCACTGAGCAGGTTGTGATGGCGCAGCTAGGTCACGGGAGCTAAGTGGCCCACCTTCCTCCTAGGTTATTCTCCGGGGACCACCTGCCAGAGCCATGCCCTTGATTTTTCGCTCACAACACCGACACCGACAACAAATCCGAGTTGAACCGAGACCAACAGGCGGCAGCACGCGATATTGCCGATATTAGAAAGCGTCTCGAGGCTGTAGAAAACGTAGCGACTGGTTTTGAAAACTTGCAACGGGAGCTTTGCGATAAAAGCACTTGAACTGTTGCAAAAGGAAACACATGCTTTGCGTGCCCGTTTAGATGATAGCGAGGACCGCTCACGGCGTGACAACCTTATCTTTTAAGGATTTGATGATAGCTCTACCGAGACTAACGAGCAATGTGAAGATAAAGTTCTTAGCCTTATCGCCGAAACATCAGATATCTCTTTAACGAGTGACTGCATTGCTCGTGCGCACAGAATCGGTAGATTCGACGAGAACAAAACCAGGCCCGTGATAGTAAAATTCGCCGCGCATAAAACCACGGTGCAAGTGCACTCAAAGAGATCGCTGTTGAAGGAAAAGGAAGTATCTATGAGTGAAGATTTTTCTGCGGTGACACGTAAGGCGAGAAAGCGGCTAATTGACTATGCGAAAGAGTTTGGTTTAAAAGTCAATTTAAGGCACAACAAACTAATTGCCAGTGGCAAATGATATGGATATAATGCGGAAACTGACCTAGTGTTTGAAATTGGACCTGCTCTAAACAGTGAACCCATTGAGTCTCCGCGCTGCCTTTGCCCTGGTCGTACTCTACCCGGTACTGGAACGTAGGGGCCCGCCAGGGGTGGTGGTACTGCCACTGAGAACATTGGTCTGAGCGTGGTTTTTACTAACATACGAAGTCGTTTGCCCAAAAGAGATGACTTGAGTGCATTGATAAATGACTGTAGGGCTGACATTATTGCCTTAAAAGAGACATGGCTGTCTTTAACGTCTCCAACAGTGAACTATTTCTTTGTGAAAAAAATTACAACATATTTCTATGTGACAGATATGAAAGGCAAGGTGAGGGTGTTTCACTTGCTGTCAACGACCGAATTGAATGCTTTCATGTCGCCGTAGTGACTAGTTTAGAAATTGTGTGGTGCTGTATAACTTTCCGTTTTAAAAAAATTGTTATTGGTGTGTGCTATCGACCACCGTCAAGCCCGGTAAGTTTCTGTGAAGATTTGCACGACTGCCTCAATACAATTTCTGTTCGCTTTCTGGGTGTGAGCATTTTTCTTTTGGGAGATTTCAACTTCCCAGACGTTGAGTGGAATCATGATAGTGATAGTCCAGTCTTTTCTGCGTGTTCCAATTCTAACCACTTCCTTCACATATGTTCCGATTACGGATTATCGCAACTTATTGAGCTCCCCACACGTCACTCCCACTGCCTTATCCCTTCTTGATCTCATCACATCCTCACATCAGCTCCAGACATCGTGTCTTCTATCATTCATTTGCCTGGGTTAAGCGATCACATGATAATCAACTTCTACCTCTCTCTACCTCTAACACGCTCACGTAAGCAGCTCAAATACATCAGAGATTACAGCAAGGCTGACTTCCAGGCTATAATTAACCATCTGTATTTATTTTTAGATAATTTTTGAGTGCTTATCTCGACCGTAGTGCCCATCTTAACTCGGAGATCTTCAAATCTAGAGTTTCTGACCTCGTAAATGAATACATACCCATAAAAAAGGTATATAGCAATAGTGCTGCCCCTTGGTACAAAAGTTATCTTAATAGGCTTTCCAATGAAAAAAAAAGAAAAAGACTTCTCAGGACAGCTCACTTCACGCACTCTGCTGTCAGATGGCCCGCGTACAAAGCCGCTGTAGTCGTTTATTCAAATGCATTAAAATCAACCAAATTTACCTTCTTTAATCAGACTTTTCCAGCTATGCTAAGCAAAGACCCGAAACAGTTCTGGAACACAGTGAAAGGCAAACGAAATGTTACCATACAACTAATTACCCTGGAATGGTATATAGTTCCTGACCAACTGTGCGCATCACTTCACAGTAGCACTTTTATCCAAGCCTTATCTAGCCCCACCGACACTTCCGTCCTACCTTCGCTTCAGAATATCACTTTTTACCAATGGATCCCATCGTCATCTCCTCAGAAGGAATTTGTGGCATTATTAAACATCTTTAAATGTTATCCTCTTGTGGTATCGATGGCCTCAGTACTAAATTCTTGAAAAATACCGTAGAATATTACTCCATTATGCTACAGTGTATCTTATCGCAGTCTTTAAACTATCACACCCTTCCTAATGACTGGCTCAATGACAAAGTAATCCCAGTGCCCAAATCAGGGGAAACGCAAGATCCACGTAATTACCGTCCCATCTCACTTACTTCCGCCCCATGTAAAGTTCTAGAGCACATCAGGTTTAGTCATCTTGTTAATTTCCTAGAATAAAACCAGTTCTTTACTCCGAAACAGCATAGTTTTCGCAAATTCTTCTCGTTTGAAACGCAGTTAACGATTTTCACTAATGATTTGCATATTTCTTTAGACTCTGGACTCGTTACTGATTGCTTAGTCTTAGGTTTTTCTAAAGCATTCGACAAAATCAGTCATTTTCTTTTACTTTTAAAGCTGAGCCAACTTAGCATTGACCCTAATGTACTCAATTGGATTCGTGCCTTTCTTAGTAACCGTAGTCAGTTCGTCTTCGCCAATAACCACGACTCATCACCAGCGCCAGTACATTCAGGTGTGCCCAATGGGTCGGTCCTTGGCCCGTTATTATTTCTAATATACATAAATAACTTATGTTTAAAGATTTCATCTAACATGTGCTTATTTGCTGACGACTGCGTAATTTGCAGAGTAATTAATAACACTGATGATATTTTTCAGCTACAGACAGACTTAAATAAAACTTATGAATGGTGCAAATCGTGTAAAATGGAATTAAACATATCTAAATGCAAATGCATGGGCGTAACCCGTCACCAGCAAACAAGCACAGATTATTTTATTAACGACACTCAGCTGAATCCAGTCTCGTCTTACAAGTGTCTTGGCATTAATGTTTGTTATAAGCTTTCTTGGAATGCTCATATCAGGTCCATTACTTCAAAGGCTAACCGCATGCTACGGTATGTCCATAGAAATTTTTCATCCTCTCCACCCTCATTGAAAATGCTACTATATACCACTCATTCGTCCACAACTAAAGTACGTATGTTCGATTTCGGATCCTCACACCATCACATTAACAAAAGAACTAGAGGCCGTGCAGAATCGAAGCGTCCGTTTCATCATTGGAAACTACCATCGCGCTGCCAGTGTAACAGAAATGAAATCTAATCTTAAACTCCACTTAGTCTCCACTCGCCGTAAGCTTTCACGCATTTACCTCTTCCATAAAATTTACTACCATAATCCTTGCCTGAAAGCCGTCTCTGTAAAGGCACCATCTTTCATCTCGCCTCGCATTCACCACAATCAAAAAGTAACTGTCCCATACTGCCTCACAGTGACCTGCTCTAATTCTTCCCCCCCTAAAACATCTGAAATAATCTTTCACCCACAGCCACCTGTGTTAACGACACTGCGCGTTTTAAAAGCAAATTACACACACTTTCTGTACACACACTTCTGTACTTTTGTCCTCAATGTTTTCGTCCTCTGTCTCTAGTATCTTTGAATATTGTTCATATATATAGCGCTCTTTTTGATCAATGTATTATTTGTTTTTACTGTCCCACCCCCTCTGTAATGCGAAAGCCCTGAAGGTAAAATAAATGAAATGAAATAAATGAAATGAAACGTCAATGCCGACAACGCGGTAACCGGATTTTGCGGCGAACGGAGCCTTTAACACTCTCGCGGGAAAACAGCGCCGTCCAGTCGATACAAGGCCGCCAGATACAGTGTTAGCGTTCTGCTTCTCAATATCTAAAGAAATTGTGTCTGGTGGTTCAAAGAGAGAGAGAGATGCGAGCGGTGATTGCAAACGAGGTGTCTACTCCATTTATCAATTCACACTGTAGGGGCTATTTATCAAACTAGTAGATATCGTTATTGTGCAGGAGATCACTGGATTATTATTGCCGCGACTGTCTTTCGAACCAACGGCGGAGCACACAGGTCAGCTTCACTGGCTACTGCACGAGGGCGCGATGGTATCGCCGCGACCGATCACGCCTCGTGTCAAACTGCAACACACTCCCGCGCTGTACGTTGCAAATAGCCGCTCCATGAACTTCCACCTGCGGCGTAGCATTTGTAACGCGGTTCCCACTAGCGGTAGATACCCGCCGTGGTGGTTGAGTCATTAGCATATTCGGCTGCTCCGCCGGAGTATCCGAGCTCGAACCAGATCGCGGAGGCCACGTTTTGGTGGAGGCGAAACACAAAAGTCGCCTGCGTGCTGCGCGATATCAGTTCACGTTAAACATCCTCAGGTGGTCGCAATTATTCCGGAGCCTTCCACTACGTCACCGCCCTATTTCTTCCTTCTTTCACTCCCACCTTTCCGCCTCCCCTCCCGGTGCGGTTGTGGTGTCCGTCTAGAAGTTAAACAATAGAGAGTTTTAGTACAGCTTTAGCGTGATGCGGACCTAAAGGAAATTACGTTAGCGTGCCGCAAGCAACTTATTCCCAAATACAGTTGTAGTATAGAGTCCTGAAAACGTTAAAGGCGATCTCCTTTACATAGAGGCGACAGGACCTTCTAAATGGTCGCCACTACCGCTACCGTGCCAAATTATAATATTTCAGTTTTCTAAGACAATTATTACATTAGCGCTTATTTTTGCCAGGAAAATGCCCAAAAATTGTAATAAAGTGAAATAAAAAAATGGCCTGGCTTAGCTTATGGTTAAGCCTAGGATGCGAAGCATACCGCCGGCGGAGGCTGCGCGTCCGCAAGCGAGTGCACGAGTTGAGCCCAGGTGGTCGAAATTTCCGGAGCCCTCCACTACGGCGTCTCTCATAGCCTTAGTCGCTTTGCGACGTTAAACCCCATAAACCAACCAACCAGTTGAGCCCCAGCTTTCACAGCTGTTGTGACGTCAGCGCCCCTAACAGAAGGAGCGGGAGTTAGGCGCCGGTGGAGGCTGCGCATCCGCAAGCGAGGGCACGAGTTGAGCCCCAGCTTTCACAGCTGTTGTGACGTCATATCACGTTGTGCGCCGATGTAGGTCCAGTGGTAGCTACGCGGCCGCGCCCTGCGCAGCAAGGAAGAGCTCGGTTGTGCGGCTAGTATGCTTCGCATCAAAGCCTACAAAAGTAGTGCCATCTAGTCAAGGCAATGTTAACTACAAACCGTTCGAGCAAGAATATTTTTCATCACATGGCGTCTAATGTTCAAAACACGTTTGTAAATTTAATATAAATTGTTGTGTTACATAATTAAAGTACATAAAACACCGCGGCAAACCTGAAAATCTATTTTTGTTTCGTTCGAGACGTCTGTGTTACGTTTCGGGCAGTTGCAGACGGTAGCAGTGCAGCTTAAGGTCCCATAAGGCTACTGTAGCCCAGAATCGTGAGCGTATCTAAAAAACTAGGCTGAATTGCAGCTTGAACTTTATTGTCCAACCAAGGTAAGTCATAGCGAAAAGCAAAAACGCCAGCAGTTGCAGGTAAACAT
Source organism: Amblyomma mixtum (assembly GCF_055824585.1). NCBI lineage: Eukaryota > Metazoa > Arthropoda > Arachnida > Ixodida > Ixodidae > Amblyomma > Amblyomma mixtum. Next base: position 385,879,487 of record NC_143014.1, on the reverse strand, counting down.
GCCAACCGGAATCGCAAGGACTGCTAACCGACTAAAGCGGGCGGCTCTCGCTTGGAAGGACGCCGACATGTTTTAGCGCTAAGGGCGCAAAAGCCGCAACTGCCGCAACGCTAACATCTGAAAATTGCGTGCCTACGCTAATGCTATTTCCCGTTAGCGTTCTACGCATGCGCACTCTGGAACCGCTATTCCGCTATGCATGAAATTGCACGCTATGCACAGTTTGCACGAAAAGCGCTTTTAATCTTGGTGAGGGCAGCAGTACATGTTCTTTTTCGAACATTCATTCGTGTGAGTGTCATAAAATGACAAGAACGTTCCAAAATCTAACAGAAATAGCCACCCGTCGACGCACTACGTCCGCTCACGCCGAGAATAGAGGTCGTCATATCGCTGCTTCAGAAAAAAGCCGCATGGCACCGCCACCATCGCTGGAATAACCGGGCCTTGTTTCTTACAGAAGCAGGTGCCTCAGCAGGATGTGGACGCTGCGGCTAAACGGCGTTCCAGAGCATGTCACCCACAGGGCTGTAGACATCAACGGCAAGGTCTACTCGTTCGACAGTCGCCACACGGCAAGGAACTTGGTCCACGTGTTCATCTTCGACCCCACATCGCACCGGTGGGATGTGGTGCGGACGCAGCTTCCCGACGGCGGGCTGATTAACATTTCCTTCCAGACAGTCGTAGCGTACGGCCACTGCGCGTATCTGTGGGGCGGCCCGCCCAGCTGGCCAGCCCCGAGTGTCCTTTACCGCTTCGACACAAGCACCATGACATGCAGCCGCTCGGAGGTGGCCGATGAGGAGCCGCCATCAATTTACGGCAGCACAGCTTGTGTTGTGGGTCACCGGAAATATATCTTAGGTGACTGGGATCTTTCGCCATATATGGGGGTCCCTGACTTGGATACCCTGGAGTGGCATCGTGTCCCCAGCAGCGGAGAGGCTCCGCTTCGACGTGCCTGCCAACCTGCGTGTGCCATCGGGACCCGCATGTATGTGTTCGGCAGCAGCCTAGCAGACCCTTCCCTCACCCTATACTATTTTGTAACGACCACCACTTCCTGGGTGCGCCCAAAGGTACAAGGCGTTCCCCCTGTGTATCGGCGAGGACATTCTGCCTTCGTGTTCAAGGAAGAGCTGTACATTTTCGGAGGGTAGAGCGATGTGCTGAAGACCTTCTTAGCATATGCACAAGTACGACCCCGTGACGTCGTGCTGGACCGAAGTGAAGCCATGTGCCCACCACCACCTCCCAGGTCATAGCATGGCTGCTGAGTGATGGGTGAAAGAGTGTTTATCTTCGGTGGCATTGGGCCGGCATCCGACCATGATGAGGAGCAGGTAGTTGAGGAGCGAAGGGCGCTGACGGATCTCCACGTGTTGCAGTTGGCACCGACACTGAATAACCTGTGTTTATTTGCAGTGATTGATGCACGGCTGGAACTACGCCCCCTACCACCTTTCATTAAAGAAATGGTCTACGCTATAACTTCTCACCCATCGTAGTCGATGGCAGATGTCTCATCTCAAGCAAATCGAGTGCCTTCGGCGAAACCAGCTTGCTGGTATGGTGATGATGCAACTACGGCGCAGCTGCTTGACGCAGAAATAAGCACTTCTTTTACACGCAAAAAACGCCTTTCTACAGTGCTCTATTTTCGCGAAAGCAAGAATGTCGCTAGTGGTTTGTTTATATTCATGTCGCTCGGGGCCGCCACGTTTTCGTAAATAATAAAGGGAACAAATTTTCTGAACGAAGAGGTATTCACTGAAATCGATTCACCTGCAGCCCGGTGGTTTCTTCAAGCAAGTCGCATTAACGCCACTTCGGCTTGAAGCTCGTGATAAATTCTAGGTTATCGCGTAGCTACTGCTGGTCATCCTTTTCAAAGCAGACGGTAGATAGAGATATGTGGCGGTAGGCGTCGATTCCAGGTCTTTTCCGGAAACAACTTGCTTATTTTCCGACGACTTTAGAAAGCCAAACAGTTATCACTTATTTCCGCATGTCTGCTTTCACTTTGGCGCTGCTTTAAAGGTTCACTGATTTTATAGCCTGCTAATTATGGTTCTCTTTTTTTCCTATATACATTTTAATTTCAATCGGGAAGCATCCGATCGGTGTCTATGTCGACAACCAGAGCTGCTAAAATTCGTGAAATCTTGTGTAACTGGTCGCATCAGGTGGAGATCGTGTTGAAGGCAATCGACGGCATGCTGGCCAGTATTTGAATTTTTGCGACAGCTTATTTACACTGATGCTGGAGCGCTCCAGTGCACTGTGCACGCCAGATACATTGTCGACAAGCTATCCCACTATGGCTGGTGTGAAATGTTCAGAAAATGTGTCTGTGACATCAAATTGATTAGACAAAGCAGCTTTGTGCCATGGAGCTGTTTAGCCACAGATGATGTAGCGCTATAAAAATTCATCAGAATCGATATTAAAGGCGAAGGTGAGAGAATAAAATGTGATAGCCTACGTGGATGACCCAATTTGAAACGACGATCAACAGGAATGAAGGAGGCGATGGGGAACTAAAGCATTTTATGACTTGTGAAAATGAAAGCAAGCATGATGGGAAGGTAACAGCATAAAGCATTTGCATGGGCGAAAGGGAAAAACAGAATAAAAAAAGAAAACATGGCCAGAAACGTCCTAGAAAACTTCTGATCATAAAAAAGAAAAAAATTACAATCAGCAACTGCAGCGCTTCCGTTCCGCTACCGAGCCGAAAGAGACTGCCAAGGAAGAAGCGGTGGAGGTCATGCGCTGCATTCATCGCGTGTCACGTAACATCGAAAAAGTGACGAGCCTTCAAGCTGTCAAGATTGTTTTCTCTCCGCTGTGTAAACTTCGCACTCTGTGCCAGTTTGTGATTAATGTAAAGAAGAATAGCCCGAAGTGTACCAAGAAGCACAATAAGAAGTTCACAAGTGTGTTTCAGGAGTTGCGCAGAAAGTTCCCCTCACTTCCAACAGGCTCTAGATTGCAGTGACTGGTACATGTTTTAATGAAGGGGCATGTGAACACAGGCTGAAAATAGGCAATAATCCAAGAGGCCACTTAGCACACCTTTGTAAGCGATTAAAATGTAAGGGTCAGGGTAAGAAAAGGTTCCTTGTAAACATGCATTTGGAAACATGCCCTTTTGTTCAGAACTAAACACAATGCAAAAGAGAGTGGAAGCGTTTCACGATATTAATACTAGTGACAAGTATGTCAGTAGGCCGTCTATTTCGCTTTTGCCAAAAAATTATTTTTCCTTGCAATCCGATTGCAGACCTTTTCGCTACTTTTCACGCGTTTTTTTTTCGCCGTGTCTGTCTGTAACTATTTCAGGCTATGTTTTTACTCCTTTACCCTGTTTCGTCTTTTCGCCCATCCACGTGTTTTTTCGCCCATCCACCCACCCATGTGGCTTGTTTCCATTTTCATATCTCATATATCGTGTTTTATTGCTGAATATGCTGGAGTGGTGTGGACACCTAGGACACTCAGGCACCTTGGAGTATCTTATAGTGCCCGTAATAAGAGGGCACATTACTTGAAAAGACTGCGTGCAAACTCTTCAGCCCTATTCTCAGACACGTGTCCCTTACGGTATCTCGATTTCTGGCACGGCGACCGCCTGAAAACTGTCTCTCGCCCTAAAACTCCTTATGCACTCCAAATTCGGTTCTCAAAAATTCTCGCTACTTTTATGTGAGATTCATATTTTGAACCTTTGTCATCAGATTTCAGTTCTGGTCTGTAAACGCTGTCTGCCTTGGTATATTCACCTGTATGTGGGATAGGCAGTTTCAAGGTTTATGATTTTCCTAGACATTACGCGTGCAATAGTGCATGCATTATTGCAAGTCGAGGTACTTTATGTTTTACCGAACATTACTGCGTCATCAGATATTTCTGATAACCCCTTTTTCTCCGGCTTAATGCATGAGATGTATTTTGCGGTTCGTTTCCGTCTTGTTCGTTTTTCCCCTGATTTGCGGTTTTCAGTATCGAGAAAATGGCTGTAGAAGGATTTAGTCTCTATGATCTTCTCTCCGCCCATGTAATGTGCTACGTATTTAATTAACGGGACATGGTATACAAAAAAGAGTACGTGAAATCCCTCTCTCGTCATGTACACACTGACACATTACCCGCTAAAACGTGATTAGGGGAAAGGAAAGATTTTCTTCCAGCTTTCTTGCCATGGCATCCATCAGCATTATGTAAGTTGAAAAAAAAACTTTCAAATAGCAAAAGCAATCGTTAAATGCATTCCTGGGTTCAAACCTGTTGAAACGATCAAATAATAACGTCTGGGCAGAGAGTTGCTTCCGTAAGCTGCGCAGGAACAAAAAATGTTTTTTTCTTTCATTGGAGAGTGTCAAGAAATAACTTTTATACCATGCCCACAATTCCAGTCGAAGCCCAAATTCAGCACCCATTACCACGTCTACTTGCAGGTGTGGTTTTTGTTTTGACGTGAAACCATCTACCTGCAATCCAAATTACTATGTAATTATGTTGGAGCCAAGTCTGATGAGTTTCTTCTGAATTCAAGGAGAGGGCTGAGTCGGGCTGGTTGGTTCATGTTTAATGGTACGGCAAAACAGCGCTGACGTACAGGATGGAAGAAGATGAGACAAACACATGCGCTGAACTAACAACCAAATGGTTTATTGCGAAAGAGAAGTGCACCCCTCTTTCGCAATAAACCATTTGGTTGTTAGTTCAGCGCATGTGTTTGTCTCATCTTCTTCCGTCCTCTCCGTCAGCGCTGTTTTGCCGTACCATTCAGTTTCTTCCGTTCTGCATGAGTGAATTCGAAAGAAAGAAAAAAATTCCATACACGACGAAATCCAAATTGTAATCTTTATTCCCATAAAAACAAAAAAGGAAAGCGTTGGCCATGTTAAACTCTCCTGAATGTGTTCCATCACCATGTTAGGCGTATGCCGGATGTATAACCTAAATGAATGCCAACAGCGCAAACGACGCAGACAAAGTAGAAGAAAACACAGGACAAGCGCTGACTCACAACTGAAATGCCAACAGTTTCTTGGGTGCGGAAAAAACCACCCCTACGCCATACCGTTTTGCCCAAGAAACTTAAAAGGGTTTGTGCTGTTTTGGAAAAAAAGGCTGAGCAACGAAAAGAATCTGAAACAACTTGTGGGGTTAAGCACGAAACAATGTATGTGCCATGCGCAGAAGAGGTAGTTTACAAAATCCCAATGTCATGCGGACAAATATATATCGGGCAGACGGGGCGTTGCATCAATACACGCTTGAAAGAGCATGCAAATAATCTGGAAGCTAACAAATCTAATAATCTAGTTGACCATGTTCGAGACTGCCAATCTTGTTTTCCTTCATTGCCTTACTGTGATATCATCTACAAACACCCGTCCCGATTAACACGTGAGATTATGGAAGCATATCACATGGGGAAAAAAAACAAGGTTATGCGTCAGTAAGCCATCTATTTCATTATATGACAGTGAGGTTGCATACCTTGATGCCACGTAGAAACATGGGTTGTGTTTACTAGCAGATAAGTTGGCCACTTTTCCTATAAAATGTACTACTTTCCTAGAATAAAATTTCAGTTGTGAGTCAGCGCTTGTCCTGTGTTTTCTTCTACTTTGTCTGCGTCGTTTGCGCTGTTGGCATTCAATATCGCCCGTTTGGCTATAGTTGTTCCGCAATTTTTAAAACCGGCCTTTTTCAGTAGGAGTGGTCTTTACGGCTTAGCATTCTGAGCGCTGTAGCCTGTCCGAATACAGCTAAAGTGTGCTAACCAGCATAGCTGAAATTGACTAGTAGCATAGTTGGAATTGACTAGGTAATTTTATTGTCTTAGAAATACTACTGTAGGTTTCGCCTCCACGCGTAGCCCGGGTCAGAAGGGACGGATGACCTTGAACAACGTTGCTTTAGCCGCGCTCCCCCAGATGGCAGCATCATCGGCACGCCGCGCGGCCCGCGGCGCCCAGTAGTTTGCTCTGTATACGACAGATGGCGCCAGTAGGAGGTCGGCAACTGCTGGCCTTCAAAGCCGGCGATAGCAGCATTGGCGCGCAGTGCATCGATGGCATTCGAATGATATCGGCTAAGCAATTAGCTTAATTTCTAATCAGACCACATATATAAATACCACCGAGTAGGAAACTGGTCGAGTTGGGGAATAGAACCAGGGTCTCCGGAGTACGAGACGAGCACGCTAATCGCTCCGCTATGCCAGCTGGATGGTTTCGAATCAACAAAGGCGCGTCTAATGAATACGATGTCTTCGTTCACTCCAATCTTCCTCCATTGTCGGTACGGCGAGGTTCAGGTGTCCACGAGATATGTGATACAGATACATTTCCTTTCCTCAAAACCAATTAGCCGACGAGCAAGGCGTACAGACGAACGGGCGATGGCGTTCTGTGGATTCCCTGGCAGCGTGGCGGAATGTTCACGTGACCAAATATGGCGGCGCCCATTCTCCCGCGCTGTAGAGCGTCTATAAATGCACGCTTGCCTTGGCGTGAATGCTTTGCTATGCAGTCATCTAAGGAGAAGTGGCAGCGCAAGGAAGAAGCAAGAAAGCGACAACGTGTACAAGAGACGCCAGAACAGCTTGAAGAACGTCTTGCAAAGCGTCGTGCTAAGGATGTAGCTTGGCAACAACGTTCTACCTCGCAGAGTGTTTCCAGGTCATCGGTCACCGATGAATCTCAACACCTGACTGCTCAGGAACGCCGCAATGCTACCAGCCGAAAGCAACGCGCCGAAGAATCACCAGAAGAACGCGCGCACTATCGCTAACGCAATTTACCCGGTTTAACCAGAGCTAAACCACTGCCAATTTTTATTGCGAAAGCCATACTACTCCCAAGAATGGCCTCTCCGTCATCGCAGCTTGCTGCGGTCCTTCAGGGTGCCGACGTCATGGACAAACAGCACATGAACGTTCCGACATAGAGTGGGACCGTGCGGTGGTCCGGGGACCCAAGGGGGTCTAACACACTTGCCATAATAAAGTTTTCTCTCTCTCTTCGCGTAGCGGCGGCCACCTGTCAAGTTTGACCTTTAAATTGACCTCTGACGTCATACCATGCCTAGCGATGTCACAGCGGGGCGTCATACCAGGAGCGAGAGCCGGGCTACCAACTCGGCTCGTCGGGTAACGGCGGCCGCGCTCTTCCCTCTAGAGGCGCTGCATATGCAGTATAAAACACCTGCTTTCGCAACCTACCAGGCTTAACCAAGGGTAATCCCCCGACAATTTTTTTTCTCTTAGTGCTAGTCTCTATTGATTGAAAGGCACGTAGTTCACTTTAAGTAATGTCGATATCAGTTTCTAGAATTTCCAAAACGCAGTTACCCACGGCCCAACAGATTTTGCTCACACCGCGTCAAAATACACGCACTTTCGAAAAGCCCGCAGGCAAAGCAACAGATCTAATACAAGTAACTCGTCGAGATAGCCAAAATTTGTCACGTCACTGCGCCGTGGGTAACCTTGTATTCCAACTTCTAAATATTAATAGGATATTACTCGCGGTGAGCTACACACCTCTCAAGAAAAAGGGAGGCTAACAGTAATAGTTGAAAAGTCGTTGACCTCTGTGTCCAACGCCTGGCCACCCCAAACATACATTCGGGTTCCGACTGCGGACGCCGTGTGGAAGCAGCGGTTAGCCGGGGCCTCTGCACTGGACGGAGCGCTATGCCACGGCAGGCTCTCAAGGTCAATATAATTATACAGAGTGTAAGGATTCGGGGTCCAAGAAATCAAAGATGTACATCCGTTGACTCAGCACACAAGCAGAGAAGAAGATGCTCAGTGTCGGCATTTGGCCGAACATTTCCGGGCGGCTCCATGTCATAGCGACGGTATACAACCGGTATAAGCCGCCAATCCGTGACCTTATGTAGGAGTAGCTCCCCCACATCTAGGCACAGTCACCGTAGACAACAACGCTGTGCTCGCTAAATTTAATTGGCTCGCCTTCGGTGTGCAGGTCAGTCAGCGGCACACCCCACCTTCACGTTGCAGGGTGGAAGATGTATACGCCTAAGCAGATGCCTAAGATTTCATCGTGGTAGTTGTAGAACGGGTGGAACGAGTAGACCTTTCCTTTGATGGCGATACCATGTCGTTGACGAGTTCTGGAACGCCATTCAGCAGCACGTTCCACATAGTCCAGTGGTAACGAATCTTCTCAGAAATGAAACCGGGCGTTAGTTTTTCCTTACTGCTGAAGGTTAAGCACTGGGTAAGAACAGGTATGGTTGGCGTTTTTATTTTTTTTTATGGAAGCCTGTGTTGATTTTAGTGTGAAAGCTTCCAACGCGCCCTTTGCTGTTATGACGATGTAACAACTGTTCCTGCCTTACGCGAAGAGGAGAGAGGGAAAGCGTGTGAGAAGGGTTGCGGATGGAAAGAGGGGACACGAGGAGAGCAGGGAGGACTCTACGAACTGGGTGGCGCACGCGTGTATGACACCGACACACATTTTTCTTCGCTACAGCCTAGTGCATTGTTCGATATGGTGGCGTGAAGCGATAGTAATATTGAACCTCTTGAGCAGCAAAGGCATTGTGTGTTTGTTTCAGAAGCCACAGAACTATGGCCCTGCGCACACACAAGATTTGCTGCGCTCGTAAGATTGCAAACACAAGTGCGGAGTCTAAGAATACCTGCATAGACGGGCAGCTGAGGTCACAAAGAAATGCTAACATCAGCATTGGGCAGCCGTGGATGGAGGCAGGGGGCAGGTTCGGGCTTGGGCCACTTGAAATCAGGGGGAGGCCAAAGCCAGCTAACATGCGGCCGTTGGAAAAGGGGTCAACGCAATAGGAAAGCCGACCTCAAACGCGCTACGCGACAGGACCCCTCAAATCCGGGCGTCCAAATGCTTGCGCCCATATGATGGATTGAAAACTTTATTATGCAAGCTAGTTTGGACCGTTCAAGGCCTCAGGGCCACCGCGCAGCCCTCATATTACGCGCATGTGCCCAGGGCGCGTAGGACCATGGCACTGGTCCCAGTATCGAGACAGAGTGACGTAGACGCGAGTCCTCAGATCTGCGTGCTAGCCAATGCCTCGCTGCAATTCCCATTGCTGGTGGTAACTGCTCCTTTAGGTTTAATCAAGCATTGCAATTTCGGCATGATTAAGGATTATTACTTGACAGGAAAAAAACTGGGAAACTTCAGTTCACAGTAATAGTACGACGTGATAGCGTTAAAGTGTCCGTACGGTCGCTAGGGTGGCCCCTTGCGCACCATTTTGCAGACATCGACACACTTGTTGAAATCATAAACTGTTTTATTGCACATCATCGTCCACATTATTTAGTGCCTATAATTATTGACCCTCATTAGCTATGTGGTCCTCTCATGTAATTTGCCTCGTGTGCGATGCGAGGTACTGGTACAAGGTCTCTATATATCCTACTTAACGCACGTTCCTCAGAGGCGGTTTCTGATCCAACTGACCGCATTTGCTTTTTTATATAAGCAAAATAGACTTCCTACTCCAGTACCTTCTCGACCAATCAGGATTTTCTAGTGTCAACAATGCTAACGCCGGGTTTGCGGCCGAACGGGATCTTTAATGCTGTTGCTTAGAGAAAATAAAATTGGAGGGGACACTTGAGCTCCGCCTTAGGAGTACGACGCGATAGCGTAGTGGGCTACTTCCCACGTATGGAGAAGGCCGCTCTCTAGTTCACACTAATAGATCCCTGGGAGTACTCATACCCCTCCTTTCGCACTAGTAGAGTGGTTAAGCGATGGGCCTTCTGGAACCCAGGTTGCTCTTTCCGAGCTACCAATCATTTATTTAACTGCCACAGTGTGCAGTTTCCCCACTATCCGGTTTGCAGGTTGTGACGACGCCGCATGGTCACGTGCCATCAAGTCGATAGATGGCACAGCGCCATCAAGTCGATAGAAGGCAGTCAGATGCCGTGTTAACGTTCTTCTGTCTGCTGCTGAATAACTAAAGAAATTATGCCCGGTAGTTCAAAAAAGAGAGGCGAGCGGTGTTGGCAAATGAAGCGTCTATTCCATTGTCAATTCACGCAGTACCGGAAGGGTAAAGTCAACGTAATTTATCGGAAACCGCTACTGCGCATGATTTCAATAGATTAATATTGCCACGAGGGCGTTTCAAACCCGCGGCGGAGCAAACAGGTCAGCTTCGCTGGCCACTGCACGAGGGCGCGATGCTATCACCGCAACCGATCACGTCACGGGTTAAACTGCAACAAACTTTCGCGCGGTCCGTTGCAAATCGCGTCTCCAACAACTTCAACGCGCTCGTAACACGTTTCCCACAACCGGTAGATACCCGCCGCGGTGGCTCAGAGATTAGCGTGATCGGCTACTCAGCAGGAGAAACCGGGTTCGAACCCACCCGCGACGGCCTGCGCTTCGATGAAGGGAAAACACAAATGTAGCCTGTGTGCTGTGCGATGTAAATGCACGTTAAGGATCCCCGGGTGGTCGAATATACTCCGGAGCCCTCCACTACGGCCCCTCGTTCTCTATTTCGCCTTTCAGTCCCACCTTCCTCCCTTCTCTCACGGTGCAGTTGAGGCTTCCTCCGAGATATGTGAGACAGATAAGGCGCCACTTCCTTTCCTCAAAACCACGTATTTAGACGTGTATATACAAAGCACAGTCACGAAATCACAAGTTTCTATTTCACCAGAAACAGCTGCAGGTATTCAGGCCCCTTAGGCATTTCTTACCAGAAGAGGAAATGAAAATGTGAAATGCCAACGATTCACACCACAATTCAACCATCGCGGCAGGGTTGAGCAAAGTGGTTGTTGCTCGCGATATAAAATAGACCAGAGATGCATGACACTTATACCAAGCACCTGGTAGACGATAAGGCAGCAACAAAACATGCGCGAAATGAAAGAAGAAAGTACCGCAGGATTTAAGCATTAAGCAATATATATTTCACGTTTCTTTTAGGGCCGCCAGATATTTAGTCCCTATCAATGCGACTGGCATGACCGATAAACTAAACAAAATTCTCGATTGGAAAACGTCGAGCACATATCACGTGGCGTCAAAAAAGCAATTCGCTCTGAAACAAACCGGTAATGGCAGAAGAGCCCTCCTGACCACTTATGCGCACTTTATAACGGCTTTTAGCGCTTTTAATCTTGGTAACTGCAAGAGTACATGTTCTTTTTCGAATGTTTATTCGTGTGAGTGACATAAAAAGGCAAACATATTCAAAAATCTAACGGAAATAGTCACCCGTCGAAGCACTAAGTTTGCACGCGCGACGAATACCGATCACTATATTGCTGCTTCAGAAAAAAGCCGCATGATGCCGCCACCAACGCTTTAATGACCGGGCCTTGTTTCTTACAGAAGCAGGTGTCTCTGCAGGATGTGGACGGTGCGGCTAAACGGCGTTCCAGAGCATGTCACCCACAGGGCTGTACTCATCAACGGCAAGGTCTACTCGTTCGACAGTTACCACGCGCCATGGAACTTGCTCCACGTCTTCATCTTCGACCCCGCGTCGCGCCGGTGGGATATGGTGCAGGCGCAGGTTCCCGACGGCGGAGCGATTAACATTTCCCGCCACACAGTTGTAGCGCACGGCCACTGCGCGTATTTGTGGGGCGGCCCGCCCAACTGGCGATTTCCAAGTGTTCTTTATCGCTTCGACCCAAACACGATGACATGCAGCCGTGTGGCGGTGTCCGGTGAGGTGCCCTCATCGATGTACGGCAGCACAGCTTGTGTTGTGGGTCACCGCAAGTATATCTTCAGTAACTGGGATCCTTCGCCACATATGCGGGTCCTTGACTTGGATACCCTAGAGTGCCATCGTGTCCCCACCAGCGGAGAGGCTCCGGTTCTACATGCCTGCCAATCTGCGTCTACCATCGGGACCCGCATGTATGTGTTCGGCGGCAGCCCAGCAGACCGTTCCCTCATCTTATACTATTTTCAAACGGCCAACTCTTCCTGGGTGCGCCCACAGGTACAAGGCGTTCCCCCTGTGTATCGGCGAGGACATTCAGCCTTCGTGTTCAAAGAACAGCTGTACATTTTCGGAGGGTACAGCGGTGTGCTGAATACCTTCTTAGCAGATATGCACAAGTACGACCCCGTGACGTCGTTCTGGACCGAAGTGAAGCCATGTGGCCCACCGCCACCTCCCAGGTCCTGGCATGGCTGCTCAGTGATGGGTGAAAGAGTGTTTATCTTCGGTGGCATTGGGCCGGCATCCGACCAGGATGAGGAGCAGGTAGTTGAGGAGCGAAGATCGCTGACGGATCTCCACGTGTTGCACTTGGCACCTACACTGAAGAACCTGTGCTTACTTGCAGTAATTGATGCACGGCTGGATCTAAGCCCCTTACCACCCTTCATTAGAGAAATGGTCGACGCCATCACTTCTCACCCGTCGTAGTCGATGGTAGATGCTGCACGTCAACCAAATGGAGTGCCTTCGGCGTAGCCAGCTTGGGGGCGCGGCGACAATGAAACTTCGGCGCCGCTGATTCACACAGCAATAAACTCCTCTTTTATACGCAATGAATGGCTTCCTTCAGTCCTTGATTTTCGCGCAAGCAAGAAAGTCGCTAGCTTTTTGTTCATTTCATGCCATTCTCAGGCGGAACTTCTTTTCAAAGATTACCAAGAACAAGTTTTCCGAAAGAACTATTCTCTGAAATTGATTCCATTCCAGCCTGGTGGTTTCTTGAAGGGAATCACATCAAAGTTACTTCGGCCTGATCCTCGCAATGAAGTGTAGGTGGCCGCGTAGCCCCTGGTGGTCATCCTTTTCAAAGCAGTAGGCAGATTGAGATGCTGAATGTGGCGGTAGACGTTGATTTTGAACCTTCTCCGGAAACAACTTGCGTCTTTTCTGATTACTTTAGAAAGCCGGACAGTTATCATTTATTTCCGCATCTCTGCCTTCAGTTTGACGCCGCTTTAAATGTTCACTGATTTTAAAGCCTGCAAGTTATGGCTTTCTTTTCCCGATATACATTTTAATTTCAATCTGGAAGCACCGGACCGGTATCTATATTTTGATCAAGAGCCGATATAATTCGTCAAAACTTGGGTAACTGATCGTATCAGGTGGAGATCGTATTGAAGGCAATCGACTACATGATGGCCAATAGTTGAAGTTTTTCGACAGCTTATTTATACGGATGTGAGAGCGCTCCGGCGCACCACGCACGTCACATACTCTCTCGCCGAGCCATCCACGACGGCTGGGGTGGAATGTTCGGGAAATGTGTCGGGACACCAACTTGAATAGACAAAGCAATTTTGTGCCATGGCGCTCTGCAGCCGCAGATGACCTCACGCCGTAAAAATTCATCACTGTCAACAGTAAACGCGAAGGTGAGAGTATAAATGTGATATTTGTGAATAAAATGTGAATTTTTTTAGACGAGCATTGATGTTCGATTTTTGCTACATTCATTAGACAGAAGTCATATTCTCTTAACACCGCACACTGAAGAAAAGGAAGAACTGCGATAGGCAGATGGCTACGAAGCTGTCACGTTTTAAGGCGAAAGCATTTAATGATTCACCGTTGGCAACAGAAGGTTGCCAGCAGAGGTGTCACGCTTTTCGGTTGTTCGAAATAGTTATGACGTCCTAGTGCGCGGGTTCGAAGTAATGAGGTCACGCACGGATGCCTGACGCCCCCTTTTGGAGCACGCGACAACTAATAACATAGTTGTCGTCCGCTCTGACAGTGTGCGTAAGGCGTCTGTGGCTCACCACATTACATGCCTCATTACTGCGAACAGAGCCAAGGATACAAGCGATCTCATCGAAGCAGATAGAGAGTCGTGCTAGAGAAGCAGTGAAAGTGTGTAGTTGTAATGTTTAGTCAAAGTGTGTAGTGAAATAAAGCACTAGTACACCGCAAATAGTCTTGCAGTCAACGCCAAACAGTGCGCCAGGAAAGGGTTTCGCCTTGCAGCACTTTGGAGAGCCAGAGTGCCTCTGAATTTTCTCTTCTTGTCTATAAGATTTTTACTTGAGCGCTCTCAAATTGGGTACAGCTTTTATTGCCCCCTTTCAATGAACCTCTGCAAACATGTGGCTTAATTTACATGCAGTGCATACCGTGTTGAAGTATTGCAGTAGGCCTCACAAACAATTACACAGGCGCAAAACGACCTGGAAAAGATATTTGATCGCGTGTGTTATCCGTTTCTTTATTCTCTTGTAAACCACGTCAATCTTGGTTAAAGTCTTCCGACTGGGATGCGCCTTTGCCACAAACACTGTTCCTCGTGTTTTATTGAGAATCGCCCTTTCCCACAAACAGTCCGCATACGGTGCTCTCTGAAACAAGCTTGCCCGTTGTCCCTGCTGCTGTTTGCAGAAGAACTGAGGATTGGGCGAGTTGGTGGTGATCCATCGTAAAAAACCAGCGCTTAGGAACACGGACCGAGGACAAGGTGAAAGAGACTGACGGCGCTGAACTTAAACTGAATTTTATTCACACATAGGCAGCCATTTATACATTTACAAAAACATGCGCAAAGGCGTCTTGTTCAACCCAGATAATCTGTTGCCACTCACAAGCGTGAGTGGCAATCCAAACCCCCCCCCAATCCAAATCTTTCACTCCCACCTTCCGCCCTTCCCTCACGGCGCAGTTGTAGTGTCCACCTTGAGGTGTGGTGCGCGCGTTGTGGTGCGCGCGTTGTGGTGCGCGCGTTGTGGTGCGCGCGTTGTGGTGCGCGCGTTGTGGTGCGCGCGTTGTGGTGCGCGCGTTGTGGTGCGCGCGTTGTGGTGCGCGCGTTGTGGTGCGCGCGTTGTGGTGCGCGCGTTGTGGTGCGCGCGTTGTGGTGCGCGCGTTGTGGTGCGCGCGTTGTGGTGCGCGCGTTGTGGTGCGCGCGTTGTGGTGCGCGCGTTGTGGTGCGCGCGTTGTGGTGCGCGCGTTGTGGTGCGCGCGTTGTGGTGCGCGCGTTGTGGTGCGCGCGTTGTGGTGCGCGCGTTGTGGTGCGCGCGTTGTGGTGCGCGCGTTGTGGTGCGCGCGTTGTGGTGCGCGCGTTGTGGTGCGCGCGTTGTGGTGCGCGCGTTGTGGTGCGCGCGTTGTGGTGCGCGCGTTGTGGTGCGCGCGTTGTGGTGCGCGCGTTGTGGTGCGCGCGTTGTGGTGCGCGCGTTGTGGTGCGCGCGTTGTGGTGCGCGCGTTGTGGTGCGCGCGTTGTGGTGCGCGCGTTGTGGTGCGCGCGTTGTGGTGCGCGCGTTGTGGTGCGCGACTATCCTCATTGCTGGAGTCGCTTTGGAACGTTAAAGCCTCATAAACCCCGAAACAATTTTTTAATTTTTATTTGAGATAAAAATGAACGTTAACATTAAATCGGCCCTTCTTTATCCAACGTCTTGTTTGTGCTCCTTTTAGTCTAGTATAAATCTTTACATTCTGCATTAAAACGGACAGTTCGGTTACCACCTGTAACGGGAACTGCCGTGGCAAAATTCGCGGCAAGTATTGCTTAAGGCGCGTGTTTTTTTCTAAGATAGCGGCGATACGCGCCCTTGAATCACGTGATATGAGCGACCTTGTGCGCTGTGCGTTGGTACCATATTTGCGAATCCATTTTACAAGCCACTTCACGCTTGCACGTATGGAAGCCTAGCTTTGATTTTCGCATTTTGTTCTGGCCTAAGTTTGGTTTATTGGTTTATTGTGGTTTAACGTCCAAAAGCAACTCAGGCTATGAGGGACGCCGTAATGAAGGCCTCCGGTCATTTCGACCACCTGGGGTTCGTTAACGTGTACTCACATCGCACGGCACACGGGCTTCTGCCCTAAGTTGCAGGTCGAGCTATTGGTCGTAGCGGACTCTGCTCTCTTCCGTTTGAAATATACTGCCCACCTGAAATATTGCACGTGAACAGGGCCCGAAGAGCTGTTACATGCAAGTCAATCAGACAATACGTTCATTCGTCAAGTGGCTAAGTATTTCTCACGCGTCACGACATCACACCGAACGATGCGCTCAATAGAGGTGGAGAGGAATGCGATAAGCGTCGCCTTCGCACGCGCATGCGCATGCACCGCCCGCAGTGCAGAGCGTTTCCCCTCGCCTGGCACTCTCCCGAAGACAGCCTTCCATCACGTCTTCCTCCTCTCTTTTTCCCGTGCAGATATGAACACAGCCGACCACACCATGATTCCGGCAGACGACGCACGAGCAGCTCACTGTGTGAAACGAAGACCTCGAGAAAAACGAACGCCCTACCAGGTTTGATTTCAGCGTGCGCCCAGTGGCTGTAAAGAAAGGAGGCCCGAAAGAAAGGAGGCGCGGTGAGTGCCGGTTTCCGAGCGCGCTCTGGTTTTGTGTAGCCCGGAGAAGGGCAGTTCCGCTACGGACCTGGGACAAGCGGAACATCCCGTGCTTGCTTGAACTAAGTATTAGCGCTTTTAGATGAACACGTACGATCTGCCGCTTTTTTTTGCGTGTATTGCGTAGCATTAATTGTGCATGTGTTCATCAGTGACGCGGCTTCTGCCTCGGATATTCAGTTGCATGCACAGAGATTATCTTGACGCGATAGAGTTAAAGGCACCATTACTCAGAAAGTCGGCGTTGTGAGCGCAAATTCAGGTGGCGTATGTTGGCCCAGGTGGCCGCCAGCCGGAGAAGCAACCTAGGTGGGCTACCTAGGACACGTAACCTTGTGGCGTCATCAGAACCTGCCCACCAGCTGCTGCGGTGGCTCAGCGTTTATGGTACTCGGTTGCTCACCCGAAATATGCGGGTTCGATACCGGCCATGGCAGCCGAATTTTGATGAAGGCGAAGTGCTGGAGGCTGGTGTACTCTGCGACGTCAGTGCACGTTAAACTACCCTAGGTGGTCGAAATTGTCCGGAGCCCTCCACTGCGGCGTCCCCCACAGCCTGAGCCGCTTTGGGACGTTAAACCCCATAAACCATATATAACAATAAATAAATTTATTTATTTATTATTTATTACAATACCCTCAGGGCCCGTAGGGCGTTATAGAGGGGGTGAGTGTAAAAAGCAAACAATACATAGTAAGAAGTACAGGCAGAAGACAAATTCATGATGCAGACGCTTGTTCGATGATATGCTTGGTGATAAGTGGCTTGAAAGATGACGCGTCTTCAATGCAGGCAATATGGGGTGGAAGGTGGTTCCACTCAGTGCTAGTCTTCGGTATGAAAGAATTTAAAAGTATATTCGTTTTACAAAATGGGATGGAAACTTTATGCGGATGGTCAACACGTGATGACAGGTATGATGGCATAGAAGAGAACAATTCCTGTTTTAGTGTCTCGTTATGAAAGAAGATGCTGTGGAAAAGACTGAGGCGTGAAATATTTCTGCGAACAGCAAGATTAGTCAGACCAAGTTTAGTTTTCATTAAAGAAACACTAGTCGTGCGAGGATAATTTGAAAGGATGAAGCGAGCTGACCGGTTCTGAACAGATTCTATAGCATCGATTAAAGTGAGTTGTGCGGGGTCCCATATTCATGATGCGTATTCTAGTTTTGGCCGTGTTAGTGTCTGATATAAAAGTAACTTCAAATTAATGTATATATAGATAATGAAACCGATTAATAAGTAACTTTCCCCTTATATTTGAAAAATTAGACCTCAGGTCACCAGACGGACCCAGGGGCCTGCCCTGTTAGCCAGCTGTGGGCACCTGTATACCGCGTCGGTACCGTCTACACATGCTCACCGGTGGAGAGCCGTACGCGGCAAAGATGGATTCAGACGACGGATCATTGGGCAGCTGACTAGGGCTCACCGGTCACCCCGTAACGTCTCACTTTCACTCAGTGATGTGTACGCTTGGTGCACGCCCTCCACTACCATACGGTGTCCCTCATAGCTTGAGTCGCTTTGGGACGTTAAACCCCATAAAAGGAAAGCCAAACAACCTTCCCACTGAGTTGTGAGGAAACTGACCACCATTTAAGGTGGCTGTTAAATTAGTTATTGATCACTTGAGGGCGCTGGGGAAGAGCAATTTGGGTCGCCTGCCTTCGCAGTGCAGTGGCGCATCCCCTAACAGCTCCATCATTACGGAAGGAGGGATGTAAAGTTGAGAATGACCACTGCCGCATATCTGGGCATTAATTCAGTAACGCTATCGCGTCATACCCTTAAGGCTGAGATTAAGTCCCCCCCCCCAATTTTTTAGCTTTTTGGCTCGCTGTTCATCGGTTATAGTTATTATTGCTTTTGCGTTGTTATTGATATATAGCTAGATTTTACGCTGCTTGCTATTAAGACTCGCTGTTACTTCTTTATGTGTGCATGTGTGTATAGGTGTGTTTTGGCGTCTGCGCGCGTGCAGTCGTGCATGTTCGTGTGTTTGTATTTATTTGTTGGTGAGTGTAGTTCTTGCATCATCTTCATCTGCGACCTTTTTGAGAGCCGTAAAAAAACTTTGTTTTGCTCTTCTTACATACGTTGAAACGTGGCCCTTTCATATCTTACTAGGCGGCGCATTTGCTGACTGAGTACGAGTACAGTTGAACACCTCATAATCAAATGTGATGGTATCCATCCGAATGTCGATGCAGGCACAGTCACTCTTTCTGAGGGCCTAGGGTTTAAAGATAACAATGGTCATGTAAATAAATCTGCAGTGGAAGTTAGCAAAAAGCGATTGGAGGATTGGGGGCTGAAATCAGAGATGTGGCATAAGGTTAGAATTGTAGGAAACCGTTGGTAAAGATGATGGCGAATCTTAACGGGAATTGCCAACACAGTAAACAAAAAAATAATAAAGAAAGAAAAGCTGAGCTTGGTGGCAATTGCCACGACCCCGTTTCAAAGGGGGCGCTCCTATCCATCCATCCATACGCACGTGTGCATACCGGATACTATCAGAGACAGTGATTTTTCTTGGTGGTAAATGCAGCTGTTTCAGAAATAAAACCACATGGAAGTTCGCGCTCTGTCCGGTCGTTACGTCTATTTTCTTCCTGCCTTTGTTTTGCGCAAGTGTATTCCTTTAACACAAAATGAACCAACTCGCCAAAGGAGAGTACTTATTGCTCTCCAGTTAAACATCACAACACCATTTAGTTCCCTCCACTAGTTTCGCCAAGCTGTGTCGCGACATACTGTATGCATACAGGCGGCTGAAACTTATCCCGGACTACTCTACGCCTTTTCTATCTGCGTGTAGCAGTGCGCCCTCCTTGGACCAAACAGCAGTGAGCCTTTGCATGCATCTAGCAGATGGGCTTGAAGTCCAGTTTGCTCGTCCCATGGCAGCCGCGTCGTGTCAGGACGATCCGCGTCTGGTTATCTATCCAAGGAAAGCAGCCGGGCGGCTAGCGTCCATTGTGTGTCAAAAAGTGGTAACGCATTGTACTGCGCTTCTTGAGTGCGCATTACGTAAAGATGTGCTCACATGTGATATTCTCTGAGAGGTGGGGGTGATTCGAGCTGGAACGTGTGCAATCCAATTCAATTCAATTCAAGGTTTATTTTCCAGTTTACACTGGAAGGCTTTCAGGGCTAAAAGCTGCTCTGGGCAGCTTGACGTGGCCACTGAAACCTTCACTTGGCTTTTACAAAACGACAAACAGTGGAAACGCAATAAATAGATCAAAAAACAAGAGAACATATAATACAATACAAGATATAACTGAAAAGCAGATGATTTGAATCACTGTTTATAATGAGAAATAGATTTTTAACATTGAAGAACCTATTCTGACAACACATAATAGATTGAACGATGTCGTACTTTGATTAACATTACATCAAAAAACAAACACAGGAAATCATATGACACAGTAAGAAAAAAAAACAAAAAAACGTTACATATTTACAAAATACTGCTGCAACTGTTTCATTGTGAGAAGTTCTGTGTCCTGATGCTTGTTAAGAATGATAGGAAGAGAGTAGTGCAGTGTTTGTAGCTTGTAGTTATTGCGAAAATGAGGCACGAACCATGGGTCTGTGCTACGTGTACGCGCATCATTTACACCAGCTGTAAGGCAAGCGGTATTTATTAAAAAGCCTTTTAGTGCTGTAGACGTGGAATGAAAAGATGCTAGAATGCGATATGTGAGTTGGTGTTCAGTCTTTATTAGCCCGTATTTTTGAAATAAAGCAAATCTTCTCGGTTGGCGTAAGTTCAGAATAATTCGTTTTTTTTTTTCTTTTTGCGCAGTAGCACTTCAGGCGCATTTTCCGATTTCAGCCACACGTATGCACGTAGTCATTTTGAAAACATTGCGAGGACACCTTGGCAACTAAAGTGTTGAGAGGCGAAAGCCGAGGACACTATGCCGTGACGACTTACGGTGGATGTGACGTCACATCGTTCCCGTGGCTATATCGACGTCCGCGCTATTTCAAAATGTTTGCCAATAATCAACTAATTATTCAACATTAATCAAGCTTGGCTTCTAGGTTCATTTTTTTCCTCCTCTATCTGAAGCAACCATTGGTTTTCTTCTATCTTTTTTAGTTACCGAGATAAAAGCGCGAGACACGCTTTGTTAACGGACGGACGACAGTATGAGCCATTAAAGGCTTTCGCTTAAAATGCACGGCCGATGGTTTCAGTGCGCCAAGCGGCGGCGGGGCCGCACAGTGGCGCTGCAATCTGCGTCGGGCGTTCGCTGCGAGAGTGCCTCCCGAGCCTCGTGTGACGACAGCCTTCTCCGTCACTCTCGCGCTGTCTTGTAACACGCCTGATGAGCTCTACAGATTTTCTCCACACAATCCTTCGAAGAATGTCCGTGGTGTCAGGGTAAACCGACCTTAGAGTATGCTACATGGACCTGCAATAGGCAGACATACACCCAAGCGTAGACAACTAAAGTGTGACGCAGTGGGAGCACTTGCTGGCCAGCGAGGACGAGGAAGTGCAGCGATTTCTCGTACGCCGATACCACGACGACAGCAGTCAAGTGCGGCATCCTGGACCAAGGATCAACCACGGCGCCCAGTGACCCGTAAGGGTCACGAACACCTGAAATAAGTGGCAAATAAAGTTTTCTGCATTCATCTATCCATCCAACTCTACCATCCATCTTTGCATCCAACTCTAATATGCAGCGTTCCTCGGTTTCGCCGCTCGAACTTGCTACTAAAGTCGCTACTAAAGATGTTCGCGGGTCTCCGTGCGCCGTGTGGGGCGCTCCACGTGCGTGCATCTAAGCGCAAAAAACTGCGGTCATGGCAAGGCGTTTCTAGGCGCCTTTAGCTTGCTCTCCCTCGATTCGCAGTCTCTGCGCTGTCAAAACGAAAACAATAAATAAAATAAAATCAAATCAAAAATAGCTTTAATGGTCTGTTTGAAGCTTTCACACGCGAAAACTTCCTCAGGGAGTATGTTCCAGTGATAGACTGTTTTTGGGAGAAAACTTAGAATTAGTGAGAGTGCTGATGGGTGCCGTCAGTGCCAGAAGGGGAGTGTACAAGTCCAGCTTTGACGCTACTTCACTACGGGGCCAATTTCCGCCGCCACCTTCAGGCAAGAGATGCGAGCAGCTGAACTTTTTCATCTAGGGGTGGCTCAACTTGAATCCCGGATACTCCATGGCGACATTGCCTGAAGGCATAGAAATTTCAGTAAATAAAACAATGGCGCCAAGTGCATAGGACTATATCTATACTGTCGATGACAATAAGCTCTTTCATCACCGAGTGTAATGCTTTTAGGCTGAAAAATTCATTCCACTATTACTCACAGGATATACCAGTAGTTAGCCAGAAGAATCCGGAAAATTCTACAGGCAATGTGACAAAGAGCAGTCTGATAAGCGAAAGATACCCTATTGGAACATTATTAACCTTGCGAGTTCCTCATTTTTCCCGAATGCGGAACTCTGATAACACCGCGTATTGCCACAATGCCAAGCGATAAGCGCTCAAACGCCGCTATCAACCTGCGTCAGTTTGTTGTTCCAGCTGCGAAAATCAAGGCGAGATTACACATCACTAAGCACAATAAGTCCTCCAGAAGCCCAGCGCAGACGAATCGCTCCACAGTGCTAATGAAGTTATCGTCAATAACCGGTTGCCGTATATGTACGGGTACTAAATATAATGCTATCGGTTTCGTGACACGTTTGCAACGCATTGTGGGCGTCTCTATACCAGTGGATGCCAGTCTCCGGGGCCCAATATAAGCGCCTGGAGCAAGCAGGCTACCAGTGAATGCCGAATCTGCCAGTCTACCGTAACCATCAGGTAAGACGCCACCAAATTTCTCGCTTTCGTAGGCCTATTACACGATCTTAATATTGCACTGCACCTGGCTTTGTTAACAATTTTACGAGTGGTTCCAAATCTCTCTTTTGCTATTCAGCTTAATTGTTTTTTTTCTAGCGATTAACTGTATCAAACAGTTGGTAAAAATTGCTTAAAACAGCCTGACCTCGTATATCCTTTTCAGAATTCACGCGTTTTTAGACAAGCATCCTGCACTAGCTCTTTGCCGCACAGCTTTGTAGGGCAGTTTGCACTGTACTAATGAAAGCCAGTTCTATGAAATGAATGCTATCATACTGCTGTTCAATTATGAATTTACGAGGAGGCTTCCTTTTGAAAAGGGAAATCGGAATTAGTGTCATATTACCACGAAGGCTTGGTAGTAGTACACGGAAACCTTTGTTCCATGTGCTTTCTTGCCTATCGTGAGGCGTCGAGAGCTTTTCTGGGGTACGCTTCAGAGTGGATGCCTATAGCATACAAACACTCTAAACCAACCGTACACTCTTATCAGCATTTAGGCTTAGAGATTCATTTTGCGAAGTCGAGCTTGTACTGAACAATGAGGCACTATAGACATGATTCACCCATCTTCTGACTACAGCTGGCTCGAATAGAGTTTCTCTTGTTGTCTAGCATGCCATGTGCACGTTGGCGTTGAGTACGTAATTCAGCAGGAGTTAAATTTAAAAGGCAAGGGAACTGCCGCTACCGCCTCGAACCAAAAGCAATGCCGGTAAATTCATGTATTCATCTATGACATAATGGGCGCCCATTCTTTTCTTGGGTACAATACACGCTTTTATAAGAGCATTTTCTCTCAAAGTGTTTGTAATCAAAGAAATAAGTATGGCATGCACATTTTTTCGCATAACTTCTTTTTAAACCACAGGTTTTGAGAACCAGAGATTACTTAAGTTATTTCTCGTGATGTGTTGAGACCAACAGATATTCGCGCGGTGTTCGTATATACTACGAAGGTAAATGAAAATGAGGAACAAGGAGAAAAGAACTTTATTAGTGCGAAAGCCCTACTGCAGACGGTCTAACCCCGAGTAAGAATCATGTCTTGTGTGAGAGCAGTAACTCGGATAAGCTCGGGAAAGTTGGAGGAGCATCGCGCCACCTGTAGCCAATGGGAAGAGATGAAGGGGTAAGCTCGGGTTACTTCGCAGGAGTGTTGCGCAGGCTTCAGCCAATGGGAGGAAGCTCGGGAAAGTTCGGAGGAGCGCCGAGCCAGCTGTAGCCAATGGGAGGAGAAGACGGGGTAAGCTCGAGTTAGTCGGACGAGCGTTGCACAAGCTGCAGGCAATGGGAGGAAGCTCGGGAAAGTTCGGAGGAGCATCGCGCCAGCTGTAGCCAATGGGAGGAAGCTCGGGAAAGTTCGGAGGAGTGCCGAGCCAGCTGTAGCCAATGGGAGGAGAAGACCGGGTAAGCTCGAGTTAGTCGGAGGAGCGTTGCACAGGCTGCAGCCAACGGGAGGAATCTCGGGAAAGTTCGGAGGAGCATCGCGCCAGCTGTAGCCAATGGGAGCAAGCTCGGGAAAGTTCGGTTGAGCGCCGGGCCAGCTGTAGCCAATTGGAGGAGAAGACAGGGTAAGCTCAAGTCAGTCGGAAGAGCGTTGGACAAGCTGCAGCCAATGAGAGGAAGTTCGAGAAGGTTCGGAGGAGCATCGCGCCAGCTGTAGCCAATAGTAGCAAGCTCGTGAAAGTTCGGGGGAGCGTCGGGCCAGCTGTAGCCACTGGGAGGAGAAAAAGAAGAGAAAAATTAAGACATGCTTTCACACGTCTAATTAGTTTAACTGTGTTAAAACCCTACCACATTTTTCGGCAAAGCATTATGCGTCGAGAAGGTATTGTGCCGGGGTCACCAAAGCCGGCTGGTGCGTTAGCTGGTCCAATGTTCTCAGGGCCCGCCATGTTGTATTGAATATTAACGGGAGTGGACAATGGGAAATGTTACAGATTCGCATAGGGTTCGGAGCGACTTGGGCATGAAGTGCAAGGTCAGAGACTGAAGGAAAGAACGGGCAGGAGCGAGGAGTGTAATTAAGTTAATGCGCCAGAGCGCTGGTGGTTAAGGGGTCGGGTGAAACTTGTCAGGAACGGGAAACTCGCAAGAGTTTCTTTGATGTTTTCATAGTGAAGATTTATTGGATGTCTTTAATGAAGAGTGGTGTCCCACGTTGGTGGGATACCACTCTGCATGCCTCGGCGCTCGGTGTTGAAGTTCGCATGCGAGCCAGTACACTGCCTCGTTGCCTGGGATCCCAGTGTGACCAGGAATCCACCTAAGTGCGACTGTGTGGGGACGATGTTTGGGTATCATCCGAGCACAACTCAGAGCGCATCTAAAAAAGGCTGTGACCATGTAATTTGCGCGTATAGCTTGCAATATCGTTTAGTCGGACGGGTTAAGGGATGTTTGGCAGATGTCTTGATTGCCTTTGGTTTTATGGGGTTTAACGTCCCGAAGCGACTCAGGCTATGACGGACGTCGTAGTGGACGACTACGTACAAATTCGACCTCCTGGGGCTCTTTAACATGCATTCACATCGCACAGCACACGGGCCTCCAGCATATCGCTTCCATCGAAATGCGACCGCAAATATAGGGATCAAACCCCGGTCTTCAGCAGCCAAGCAGCAGCCAAGCACCATAACCACTGAGCCACCGCGCCGGCGGGCAGAAGTCTTGAATACTGGCAGTTGTCGGGAGGATATACAGGGTAGCGGTACGTGGCGGATCAATGTAAGCACCAAGGTTATATGTCACAGTCAGGCTGTCACACGCATCCGAGTAAGCAGCTACTCCGACCTTAGATCGTGGAGCATCTGTGTAAACTAAGACGGAATGAATGGGAAGAGTGTGGCGGATAACACGAGCAGCGCGTCTTCCCTGGTCTTGCCTTGCGCAAGCAATTGTTCAGTTTTAAGTAGATTAAGGAAGAACGCACTAACCGTTCAAAAAAAATATGCTTGATATCTGCTGTATTTCGCAAAGGTCTGACAGTCTTCTTTCGGTTGTACTGAACAGTCTTTTCCCCAAAGTAAGCCTACTGCATGATAAGAGGCGGTAATCTTGTAATCGCCGGAGAGATCGCATTCCATGGCGCTGGAGTGAACCCCCCATATAATGGGGCTCTAGCCCCATGAAGCTGGAGTGTAGCTCGTCCCATATGATGCAGTTTTTGTTTTAAGCATGAAATGCTTTTTGCTCCCGTTGTCGGCAGTGTGGTGACGTCACGCCGAGACCGAGAGCCATCACCCGGGCTCTGAAACGAGGACATCCGGGTACCGTACGAGACTTAACGAGATTTAACGAGACTCTCTAAGCCCTCCCATGCGACCGGCATGCAAGCGCCGGTTGGTCTCCAAACGAGTCACAAAAAATAACTGCTGCCAGTGCCTTCTCAATGTTTATCAAGATATCAGTCGAGCTATGCGTTTGTAATGCACGGGATTATAATTTCCTATTTCTAATAACGCGTTCAAAAAGCACATAAATGCCACGATACACTTCGTTGTCATACGTGATCTCTTAGGGGCTTCGCGCATCGAAGCAAAGCCGCACAGGGGCCCGGGGGAGAAGCGCTGCGTTCAAAGGGCAAGGCATCGCGCCGAACGGGTGGTGGCGTTCCTCCCTTCCTTTACGGTGCGGTTCGGGTGTCGACCGAGATGGCAGAGAATTACTGCGCCATTTCCTTTCCTCAAAAAAGCTTGCGTTCAAATGGCAAGGCATCGCGCTCAACGGGTGGTGGCGTTCCTCCCTTCCTCTACGGTGCGGTTCAGGTGTCCACCGAGATGACATTAGGCCCGTAAACATTTCATGCTTACTCTACTCTCGGTTACGGGAGAGGCAGAGATTTTTTTACTGTTTGCAGCCTGACGCTTAACCTTCGCTAAGTGCTTTTTAAGCGTAATGCTGCCAGCTAGGTAGACAATGTCATCAATTCAATTCAATTCAAGTTTATTTGCATCTATACATGTACAGATGCTAGGTAGACAATGTCATCACTGAAGGAAATCCTCATTCTCTTTATTTCAGACAGCAAGGATGCTTTTACGTGTAGTAGCCGGCTGCTTCTTGCTGGTAAGTTTCAGTTCTACATGGCACGCAGTCAATAGATGCTAACATACAGAAACCGGCTTAAACACAAGCTGCGTTTAGAGAAACACGACATTTTTTCCTGTCAAAACGCTGGCCAGAATGTTACAAGCGCCATTAACTTCACACCAGTCAAACTGATATCAATTGGGCCATGTGATGTACAAGGCTATTATTTGGTGGAAACGCTGGTTTCCTGTGAAATATATGCATGAATGTAACGATAAAACAGATTTAGCTGCTTCGACAGCTTCTTGAATGAAGTAAAACAAGTTATCGGTGTGTTCTAGTGATATATACTGTCGTGTAGTACAGCACGGCATTAAAGAAGTCTGTGTTAAGAACATGCTTTTAACTGAACTGCCAATGTAGCCGCCCACTACCAACTAAACTGTACCCCATCACTTGTGACATATGGCTCCTATTCGTGTGCCCAGTAAATGCTTTATGAGAGCAGTAAGCCTAGCCTACGCCACTGATACAAAAAAGCAGAGTGGCTAAGGACGTCAAGTTTGTCGTCGCAATCATCATCTTTGCTGAATCATACTTTTCCTGCACCCTGCAAACGCAAAATGGAAAGCAAAAAGCCAGCAGCAACATACGTCACCTTTATTTATTCCGCTCTGCGATAGTAGTGGTATTTACCCATAACCCAGGCGGATGAGTGTACGGCAAGAAGCACCTTTTGTACAGACAGGCAACACGATGCGCATCGGACGTGGAAACAAAGCAGGGCTTATGTCAGCAACAGTAGCTTTATGCGGCCGAAAACAAGGGCACGAAGTAGGCAGAAACGGGCACCAAGCGCGGTTGCACAGCTTGAAGAAGAGCGATGGGCAACACAGTGGCTTGTTCAGCGCCCAAACGAGCTGGCCGAGGTCCACCCGAACCGTGCCGCTAGAGCCATCCAGCCACCTTACAATGCACTAGTATAGTCGTGTAAAGACTTTCATACTTTACTCACGACGAACAGATAGCCTGCAGTTTCCTTCAAATCCCACGAGGTACTAAAAGCCAATAATTACGCGAGTGGCGCCTGTAGTGAGCGTGAGGAATGCTACGTATGGTGGGAACGGAAAACTACAGCCAGTGCTTACCGCTGAGGCTTATTGATTCTTCAATACTGTTGCCAATTCTGAACTACTGTATGAATAGCGGCACTCCTACAAACAAGCCTGACTGCACGCTAATTAGCCTGGAAACAAGTGATCTCAGCCTTTTTAAACTTTTTTTTTCATTCTCTTAGCAAAAGCAATCTCCGCAAAGTCACATTAACAGAACTTTGCAAAAGAGTGCACCGTGTTTGCAGTATGTCCGAGTATTTCTATGAGTGCAGCATGAAGTAATGAAAAATACAGGCTCTACTTAACACCATCGGGATGAGAGCACATAGAAACGCGCCACTGATGTTTTAATAGGAGAGAAAACTGCTAATCAGCTGCCGTAAAAAATAAATAAACAAACTAAATCTCCTGTCGCGCACTCACTGAGACTGTTGAGTCCGGCTGGAGCACCAAGGATAGGAACATCACAAAAACACTTGAGCCGTTTTACGCATTCAACAGGAGAGAATGAAAAACTTGCGCTGCGTACGCACTTTGCAGAGAATAACAGAAAGAGAAAATTTGAGTTGATCAAATCTATATTTCTCGCGCAACTAAGCAGCCTATCTGCGCCTGTTGGGCTCGATCTTACACGTGTAAGATCGTGTTCACGTGTTCAAGGTGACAACCCTACATTGCTAGACGTATTCATCACAAATTGTTGGTTGGTTTATGGGGTTTAACGTCCCAAAGCGACTAAGGCTATGAGAGACGCCGTAGTGGAGGGCTCCGGAAATTTCGACCACCTGGGGTTCTTTAACGTGCACTGACATCGCACAGTACACGGGCCTCGAATTTCTCCTCCAAAGAAATTCAGCCGCCGCGGCCGGGATCGAACCCGCGTCTTTCGGGCCAGCAGCCGAGCACCATAGCCACTGAGCCACCGCGGCGGCTATTCATCACAAATGTTAGCGAAGAACTGCAAGAGGCATCCGGGGTAATAGCGGCTGACATCAGCGACCATTTACCTATATACTTCCTGTCTAAACACTTATCACCTAAAACATCAACTCAGGAGTGTTATCCTGTAAGGTTCCGGCATATTACTGAAAAAACCTTGCAACATTTTTTTGATACACTGGCACAGGCGAACTGGAATGCAGTCTAAACTGCGTCTGATCCCGAGGAAGCATATAACGCATTTTTTCAAGTCTTTAAAGATATTTATGATGAATGCTTTCCGTATAAAACAAGAAAACGGACACCAAAAGCACGAAAACCATGGTTAACAAAAGAATGTTTAACCGGAATTCGTGTGAAAAAATGCACTTTATCAACGTTTCTTGAATACTAAAGCCACGGAGGACCTTAAAAAGTTTAAAAGCTACCGAAATAAGGTGAACACCATACTAAGAAAGGCGAGGAGACACTACATAAACAGCCTATTTAATACGGAAATATTAAGAAATACGGACGTTGTTTGGAAACGTTTGAATAATTTAATAAATAAGAACAGAAAGCCGACTTTTACCGAGATAATTTCCAATGGTAAAATGCTCTCCGAATCTGAGTTGGCAAATGCTTTTAACGATTTTTTCTTATCTGTGGCTTCTACAAGTCCTTCTTATCACTACTTAGAACATATTGCCACCTAGCATTGCCAGGTGGCGCATAGCTGCTGACGACGACGAAGAAGGGCTCGCGCCGTGTGGACTCTGTCGCCCTTGCTGCCCCAGCTTGCGTGGCCTTGTCTGTCTTCGCACTTGTTATTAAAGCCCCCCTTCGTCAACAAGTACGTTACAGTTTGGTGGAGGTGCTGGGTAAACCTTACCCTGAAGCCCCAGAAGTGTCATTTCGGTTACGAAGAGCTCAAATTTCTGGGTCACGTTGTGAGCGCTGAGGGAGTGCGGCCAGACCCCGAAAAGACTGCCGCCTTCGCGCGCTTTCCCGTTCCAACCGACAAGAAAGCTGTCCAGCGCTTCCTGGGTCTCTGTGCGTACTATCGGCGCTTTATTGCGGACTTTTCCACGATTGCCGAGCCGTTGACGCGTCTCACCAGGAATACCACCTCCTTTGTCTGGACCTCTGAGCAACAGACCGCTTTCTCTACGCTCCGCCAGCGCCTTCAAACATCTCCCGTTCTTGCGCACTTCGACGAAGATGCCGATACCGAGATTCACACCGACGCCAGTAACATCGGTCTTGGAGCTGTCCTTGTTCAACACCAAGAGGGCCTTGAGAGGGTTATCGCCTATGCTAGCCGTAGTCTCTCCCGCGCCGAGAGCAATTACTCCACGTCTGAAAAAGAATGTCTTGCGGTGGTGTGGGCCACCATGAAGTTTCGCCCTTATCTATACGGCCGCCCATTCAAAGTCGTAACCGATCACCACTGCCTATGCTGGCTGGCAAATTTGCGAGACCCATCTGGACGCCTGGCACGCTGGAGCTTACGGCTCCAGGAATTTGACATCACTATTGTCTACAAGTCCGGCCGCAGACACGAAGATGCCGACACACTGTCGCGCGCACCAGTTGATCCTGGCGACGCAGCGCCCGATGACGACAGCGGATTCCTTGGTACGCTCACCGCCTCCGACCTACTGACCCGGCAGAGGGCGGACTCGGAACTTCGCCCTCTCATTGACGGCCTTGAAGGTAGCGATACGGCTATACCTCGCCACTTCTCTCGACGTCTTGGCTCCTTCTGTTTGCTGCAAGGCCTCTTGTACAAGAAGAACTCGAGAGGCAACGATAGACCTTACCTTCTGGTCATTCCAGCCGATCTCCGAGCTGACGTTCTTTTCGCCTGCCACGATGAGCCCACATCTGGCCACTTGGGCTTTTCACGTACGCTCGCCAGAGTGCGGAACATGTACTACTGGCCTGGACTTTCTGATGATGTCAAACGCTACGTTAAAAGCTGCCGAGAATGCCAGCGCCGGAAAACGCCACCACTTAAGCCGGCGGGTTTTCTCAAGCCCGTTACAGCCCCTCGCGCTCCGTTCGACCAGATCGGTATGGACCTCCTCGGCCCTTTCCCTTTGTCGCACGCCGGCAATAAGTGGATCATAGTTGCTACCGACTATTTGACTCGCTACGCCGAGACCAAGGCGATCCCTCGTGGCACAGCTTCCGAAGTCGCGGAGTTTTTCATGCACAACATCGTCTTGCGACACGGCGCCCCATCGCACGTCATTACCGACAGGGGGACGGCGTTTACAGCGCAGCTAATCGACCACATCTTTCGGCTGAGCTGCACAACGCACCGCAAGACCACATCCTACCATCCGCAGAGCAATGGCTTGACCGAAAGATTGAACAGGACCCTCTCGGACATGTTGTCCATGTACGTAGATGTCCAGCACAAAACTTGGGATGAGGTCCGGCCGTATGTCACCTTCGCCTATAACACCGCCCTGCAGGAAACTACGCGCTTTACACCGTTCCGCCTTGTGTACGGACGTGAAGTTCAGAGGATGCTTGATGCCATGCTCCCGTGCCCAGAGGATGACCAACTCGACCCAGACGCCCAACAATTTGCCCAACCTGCTGAAGAAGCCCGTCAGCTGGCCCGTGTGCACATCGGGCAACAGCAGAGCACCGACGCGCGCCGTTACAACCTTCGCCACCGACAGGTTGACTACAAACCCGGTGACCAAGTCTGGGTATGGACTCCTGTCCGTCGCCAAGGCTTGTGCGAGAAACTGCTCTGCCGCTATTTTGGCCCTTACAGAGTGATCCGGCGTGTGAGTGACGTAAACTATGAAGTGGTTCCGGACGGTGTTGCGCAACCCCGACGCCGACAGCCCAGCTCTGACATTGTGCACGTTGTACGGCTTAAGCCGTACTATACTCGGTGACGCAGACGTGTTGATGTCTTGGAACGGTTCACTTGCGGAACTTTGCTCGTTTCTTGTTTATTTTTTGTTTCGTCGACAGCGCTCTTTTTTCATAAGAGGGGGAATAATGCCACCTAGCATTGCCAGGTGGCGCATAGCTGCTGACGACGACGAAGAAGGGCTCGCGCCGTGTGGACTCTGTCGCCCTTGCTGCCCCAGCTTGCGTGGCCTTGTCTGTCTTCGCACTTGTTATTAAAGCCCCCCTTCGTCAACAAGTACGTTACAATATGGGGCCCAATATCTGTGAGAGTGCATTCTTAACTCCCGTCACCCGAGAAGAAGTTATTGAGACGGTCCAGTCAGTAAAAAATAGTAGCAGCTGTGACGTAGATGGTCTTCAGATTCAGCCAGTGAAGTATGTATTAGAGATAATTGCGTCACACTTGGAATACATTATCAATCTAATTTTCTCGTCAGGTATCTTCCCAAAAGGGCTGCAAACCGCTAAAGTAACTGTAATATTCAAGGGTGGAGACAAAAAATAATTTAGGAAATTACAGGCCGATATCTATCTTCCAGTCTTTTCGAAATGTATAGAGAAATTAATACATGATAGGATGACCGGTTTTATTAACAAACATCACCTCATAACAGCCTCTCAGTTTGGTTTTACGAAAGGGAAATCTACCGAATCAGCCCTCCAAGCTCAAAAAGAAATAATTTTGGATTCATTTGAAAAACAATTATATACATTAGGCATCTTTATTGACTTTTCAAAGGCCTTTGACCAATACATCACGCTACACTACTTTCAAAGCTTGAACATTACGGATTCCGAGGCGTTTTCTTGCAACTACTTCAAACTTATCTTAACCACCGCCAGCAACAGGTAACCATCAATGGCTATTCTTCAAACCTAAAACCTGTTTGCGCAGGCGTCCCGCAAGGCAGCATACTAGGACCTTTACTATTTAACCTGTACATCAATGATATAATTAACATTGACAAAACTGCCACATATATTATTTATGCGGACGACGCGAGCATTTTTTTTACTGGATCCACAGTACCTGAACTACAAGAAAGGGCTAACAAGATGCTTGATAAACTACTCACTTGGAGCACATCTTCATTTTTATAGATTAATGCGACAAAAACGAAGGCTATTATATCCCGCCCTAAAAACAAACCTCTTGATTTTAGTCCTGTTCTAACACTCGGTTCCAACACATTAGAAATTGTCTCTTGCATAAAAAATCTGGGTGTTATATTTCATGAGAACATGCTCTGGAATAATCATATCAGTCATCTCATTGGTAAACTTTCTAGAGTAGTAGGGATCATCTCCAGGGTGCGCTTCTTATTGCCTCAGAAGCCTAAGGTGTTATTATATAATTCATTGTTTTATTCCAATCTAATACACTGTCATTTGGTATGGGGCACGACAACGTTCTCAAACATAATAAAATTGAAAAATCTTGCAAAAAAAAAGTTATTCGCATTACTGCGAACGTACCTTACGATGCCCACATGTCTCCGCTTTTTTGCTTATTAAGAATAACACCTGTCAATGAACTTTACAACACGTTATTAATTCGTCGTTATAAAACCCACCGAAGAAACAAGAACCCATTTTTCGACATTCTAGCTCGCTTAAAGCCCAAAGACAAACCGTACATTACGCGAGCTAATGACGATTGGTACATACCTCGCTCCCGCACTAATTATGGTCGCCAAATGCTTCGAGTTCTGGTTCCCCAAATGCTTAAGAGTACATATAACTCCTGTGGTGCTTAAATGACCGTCTTAAAGAATTTGATTGGATGCATTTGCTGTTTTTTTGTTGTATTTGTTCTGTTCATTAATAAGCCTGTATAGTGGTCCTATGCAATTATTAACCTCTGCTGCACGCAGATAGCACATGATGTTTTTTACTGTTTATTTGTAACTTACCCCACTGATGTAACCACCTCTGCCCTGTACAGGGGGGCACATTCCCCGTCAAGCCTCTTTTTGGCTTTTTGTATGTGCCCACCCAACATCACAATGTTAAAATAAATAAAGCTTGATTTGAAAAAAAAATTATGCTAAGAGGTACGCAGCCGATGGTATGCGCTGATGAAGGGCATCGGGACACTCAGCCAATGAGAGCTCCAAAGCCACAGAGGTAACGAAGCTCAGTGCACTGCGCAATCATTACCTTCAGTGATTTTACGATTTAAAAAAAACGTTCCCTTAAAATGAAGGAAAAACGAAACGCTATACTGGAGGAGCTATGCGTATGAAAGCGAACTTCAGCGCTTGTGGAGCGATAATCCGCTCGCGGAGGTATTTTCAAATACAGCTAATAGAATTACTTCGTGTTGGTATAGAGCAGCAATGGGGATAAAGGACATTCCTGACGCAATGATCACGCAGCTTTGATTCCGTTTTCAAACTTTTCGTTCTGAATAAAATGCTTAGTACAAACAGTGGAACCGACCGAGTGCTTAACGGGGAGCTAGACATCGGCCATATTTGTGGATTTCTTTCAATATTTGTATGAGGAACTTGCTCCTCGATAGAGTACTTGTTCGTTGTGGCGTTGTGGACAACACTGCAAGAAAGAGGAACTGACATGAATGTCATTTTCCTTCGTACCCAACTTTACGTTCTCCCTCACCCCTATAACTCCTTTCTCTTGTGCGTCAGCTTGTGCCTGGGCCAGTGTCTGGCGCTCCGACTTCGTCGTGGACCGGTTGTTGCGCAGCGTCGGCTTGGACCAGATTACGCTGCACGACATCTGGTTCGACGTGGAGCACGCAGGCTCCGTCTCTGGATACGCCGAGTTTTACCTGCAAAATGGAACCCTGCTCAATTTGCGCCGAAGGGTGCGCACTTGCCCCATATACACTGTGATTAAAAAATTCTGCCGCTGCATGGTGTACACCGTGGAGGAATTCGCACCCTTTAGAGTGTTTTCACAGTACCCAAACAATGGGATGAGATCATTGCAATGTAATCTTCCTGCCGATTGCTTCTCAGTGTCGCAGGTCTTGTTTGCATACAGCTGCACTAGTAGCGACTTCTTTTTAATACTCTGGTAATTTGGTGATGCGCCCGCTACGAAACGGAAGCTGGAAAGGCGA
This sequence comes from Amblyomma mixtum, assembly GCF_055824585.1. Lineage (NCBI taxonomy): Eukaryota > Metazoa > Arthropoda > Arachnida > Ixodida > Ixodidae > Amblyomma > Amblyomma mixtum. The sequence continues at coordinate 385,845,128 of NC_143014.1, read as the reverse complement.
TGAGTAAATTATCCGATTCCGCGGGATAATAATCAGTAGAAGTATGTTCAAATAGCATTTTTTAGATTAGGTCTAGGTTTATATGGGTTTAATGTCCCAGAGCGACTCAGGCTATGAGGGACGCCGTAGTGAAGGGCTCCGGAAATTTGGAGTAACTTCTGCAAAAATAAAAAAAGAAAATTTACTGCTTTAAAACCACCCTCCTGGAAACGCTCTTGCACAGCACACGAAATTAGATGCGCCATAGAAGCCAAAGAAAACAGCTAAAATCGTCGTTGAAGTGATAGAGATTAACAGGCAGACACGCCAGGGCCGTACTCCCCTTAGCTGCGTATTGTGCGCCGGCATTCTTCGCTTTTATACACCCAATTTAGACCACTCGCCACAATTCAGTAGTTATTCGCTGTTGTGCTATGTCAATTTAATTTCGAATTTCGATGCAAGTCACTGCTTCTGCTTCAAGCACCGAACTTCAGTTATTGTTTGATGGGACCTCTAACATCAAACATAATGTTGGATGTGGAGTTGTCGTACAACTCAAAACTCGTCTGAAAAGCCTTGAAGCACCTGTGCGCCCTTACGCATTCTGACATTTTGTGGCGAGGCAAGAATCTTGCACACAAAGCCCTCACGAGGGAGGAAGCAGTCGGCTGGCGTAGGCTACAAACAAACTCCTTCCCCAACTTGTACATCTATAACAAGATGTCACCAACACAATACAGAGCAAACTGCCCCTGGTGCGGCGACACACCCACACTATACCACATCACATGGGAGTGCGAACGAAATAAAGCATTCCACCAACACGAATTCCCGAGTGCGGAGCAATGGGAGAGCCGGCTCACCAGCAGCGAGCTCGCGGCCCAAAGGGCCTTAGTGCGGCACGCTACTGATGCAGCGCGACTCAGTGGAGCCCTGGACTAGGGGCCCAACCTTGCTGAAGAGAAGCCTCAAGTCGCCGGCGCCACGAAAGACGACGGAGGCTTCGAATCCGCGAATCTCTTAAAAGATCTAAATAAAAGTTTTCTACTACTACTACTACTACTGCACATGTGCACCCTTAACAAACGTGCACGGCTGTAATAACTGTCCAAAAAAGTAAAATTAAGGGTGAGGAATGAGTCAGTGAGCAGTGATTTGCCCTTAACTGTGCATTTTTTTTTGATCGGATCGGTACAGTTACCGATCCGTGTGGTACTACTCTTCTCACTCCTCACGCACTCAGGCTTCGTACATGTATATGTACACTCTACCGGACACCTGCGTAGTTGAGTTTCCCCTTCACGTGGCGATGTGAGGAAACATTTGATGGTGCTAAAATCAGGTTTCTTGATAGATTGATGGTTCGGACTCGCATCACATTACTCGACGGCAGGAATAGAAGGTTAACTATTAATTTACACATAAATAAAGAAGAAGAAAGGAGCAAGGAGAAAAATATTTACAACATGACTGAACGTTGATTAGACGAAATCAGCCCCCTAACCGAGAGCGCTTAGACTTAAGCCCTCTGTCTCTGCGCTCGGCGGGGACAGCAGCCAATAATCAATCAGGCGACACTTCTCACCAATCGATGGTTAGGGAAGGGAAAATAAAGTTTACGTCAGCTAATCAAAGACTGGGGAAAGGATATCGACTAACCAAATATTTGGGAAAGGATAGGTTCCAAGCACACACACAAACAGAACCTCTGGCTTCCTCTACGTTCCCTTTCCGCACACGTGCATACGGGACACACGTATGCCTCGGGAACAATCACTCAGGGTTCTTTATAATAAAGAGATGAAAGCTGTCGCTGAGAGGTCAAGCACCTAGTGGCAACTACAGCCTAACCAGGGTCCTCTTCTTAGTACCCAAAGCTCAGACGACTCATTGGCGCCTCATCGCGTACGTATCGGCCAGCATACACATGCTTCCTCAAAATAAGCTGTGTACGTGAGCAGGACGAATGACTGACACATAGGGAAACGATAAGGTGCAAAAAAAGGAAACGGCCACTGGCCACAAAAATGACGACTGAAGGCATTCAAACACTGCACAAAGCTGCGCGCTGGAAAGATGTCTGTGGTAGAAAGGCAAGTCGAAGACAGAACGAGCGCTCTGGTGGCGGTGCCGTAGGCAACAATAGAGCAGCCACCGAGCCTCCGTCGTCCGTCCGCGGTTCCACCAATTTTGTAACCCTTCGACCGGGGACAGGTGCACATGTCAAAGTAGCCACCTCACGCCGCAAACCTGTGCTGGAGTCTGAATGGCGCATCAGAAAGTACAGCGAACTTCACATACGTCATACAGTTTTATTAGAGTTTACTGTTTAACTATTGCAGCTCTAACTGAAGAGCATCTCGCTTCGGAGCATCTCGCTGAAGGGCTTATGAAAATATACCAGATGCACCCGTGTTACCTTTGAACTGAGGCGTCTGCTGTTGGCGTCGGCCCCCTTTACAGTGAGCGAAAAATTCCCCCAAAATCACAGACGAGCGACCTGCCACCTAAGGGGCAGGTGGAGCACCTAGGCAACGTGACCGTGTTGCTACGTCACAACCTACCCACTAGATTTTCGGCAACCTGCCCACCGTCGCAGGTGTCAGTTAAATTAATGATTGGTCGCTAAATTGTGTTCGGCAAGTGCAACGTGGGTCGCACACCACATCTGCCATCGCAGGTCAGTGGCGCACCGCTGCACCACTGTGCCAGGAGTGGCACGGGGAATCCCAGGCATGTGTGCGTGTAAAGTAAAGAATGACCAATTCCGCATATATGGGCGTTAACCTATTACCGCTATCGCGTCATACACTTAGCTTACTCCCCTGCAACTTTTCAGCATTAAAATTTTGCTGCGGGAAGCAAGAGTTGGCAGTGAGATTCACCGTGTTCGCGCAGGAACTTTCCATTCTTTGCAGTTTCCAGAAAAGTGCAAGTTTAAAATATCACCTTTAAGTTACGTTCTTTTCTCTGTTGCCGGACAACAGATGAAGGTACCTGCTAATGGCCGAGAAAGCATGGCATGTCAGGAACACCTGTTGTAGCTTTACTTAAGGGGTAGCATAACCGTTGACAGTGACGCATTTCATTCGGATGGTACGAAAGCCTTTATGCCAGGCTTCAGCATTATTTTTCAGTTTGAACTGTGCAAAGTTTGTGGTTTACTCGGAGAAAACGCGTCCAAAAATCTTCAAGTATACAACAGACCTATGAGTTTTCGTCTTCTATAATATGCAGGCAGTGTGTGAAAAGAAAAAAAAAACATTGTCTTACAAGATAACGGGCATCGCAAGATGCAGCAGCGCTGAATCCATCCAGCTTTAAGCAGGCAGTCAAGTTAACCAGTCCAGGTACAAACCCTAGCTGTACAAGTTTCTTAGTTTTGAAAATTACTTATTCATTAAACTTTTGGAGCCTTCAAATGTGCATAATTTTTATGCGCATAACCTTTTCTTTGTTCAGGTGCGGCGAAAAGGCGACTGCAACCTCTCTGGTCCCAAACCTCTCGTTGTTTTTACGACCTGCTACTTAAGCTACCACGGCCTGGTCGCTAGGTACGACGTCGAGGTGATCGCCAATGACCTGTGCGCACGCACGGTAGCTGAAGTACTCGTCGAAAACGGTGACATTTACTACAAGTTCTTTGTCTTTTCTGGTTTCTCCAACGAAGGTGGTACGTTATCCATGCATACATGTCCTATGCTCGAAGATGAATATATGCTTGCATTTTTCCGGTATATCTAGTATGAATACTCGTTATGAAGACTGGGGCCTAGCCTGATATTCTCTTTTTTTCGGGTTTTGTATTCCTTTTCTAGTTTTAAAGCGCCTTTTCGAAATCTAATGCGATGTTGAAATTTTTGACGCCAGCCACAATACATATATTGCCACAAAATATGATGTAACGGGGCTCTATTTTTCTGCATTTACCTCACTTGTAGGTTTCTATAAATACAAAAAGACGCGAAAGCAGCAGTGGTCTGTTCGAAAGTTTAATGTCGGCACTTTGAGGTTGATATTCTTGCTAAAATATAGGTGTATTTATTCGTAGTGGTGCACTATATACGAGAGCTTGATGATTCAAAAGTAGTCAAGGGTCTCCAAAATGCGGACCACTACGGGGGTTGGACATCGACCCCGGTGGAGCTTGACACATCAGGCTGAGCTGCTTCAGGCAGTCTTAACCAGCACGAGCGAGCAGCCCAACACGCTTCTAATCACATACATGAAAAGCAGACGAATGTCACGCCAACACGCTCATAACCTTGTGTAGATCGATTCAAATGGTGTGGCTAAGAGCATACAATATAATGTTATACGCTGAGCCTGAAGATAATTTCCAGCTTTCACTTACTGTCGCGCGAAGCTAAACAGCAGTTTTTAATTACCAGATTTACAGAATAGGAACAAAGTTTCTGATCCTGCCTTTGTGAGCTGAAGGACGAGCAAACATCATCATCATCAGCCTACCTACGACCACCTCGGGACAAAGATTTTCTTATAGGTCAGCGATTAACCTCGTCCTCTCCTAGCTGCAGCTGCATTACTATAACAAACTTGCTAAGCTCGTTCTCTCATCAGAACTGTGCCGCCTATTCCCAAATTTTTCCTTCTCTTTGAGTCCGCTCCATTACCCTAAATGACCATCGGATAACAATTTATCTTTCCATCGCATTACATGCCCTGCCCAAGCCCATTTTGTCTTCTTGATATCGGCCTGGATGTCATTAGCTAACCTCTCTTCTCTCTCCCATTCTCCGCTCTTCCTGTCTGTAAATGTTACATCTACTGCTTCGTTTAATATATCTCGCCGAGCTATCAATTTCTTTACAAGCCTTTCAGTTAGCCTGCAAGTTTCTGACGCCCTTCCAGAAGAACTTCCAGGACACAACTATTATACACTTTCGATTTGAGGAATTCGGAGAAGCTGCTCTTCCTTACTAGACAGTGCCAGACAGCCAAACACATTATATCCCCTTCTTTTGGTCCTAGCTATTGCACCCGTGAGGTAAGAATCTGCCATGACTGCTTGTCTTCAGCACAGGTTTCCTTACCGCATCCAATCAGTCGCTCCCTATAGTAAACATCTGTGCTTATCCCATACTGTTGGACATTACCAAAAGGGTATTCATATACATATTGAGACCCACTGCTCTGCTTGTTCTCTTTAATTCCTCGAACATGCTGTGCAATCCGTTCTTTGGAGAGATTTAGCAGGCTAAAATATTAAGTAAATCATACATTGCTCTACTATTATCGATAACCTTGGGGTCATTACTGGGCAGCCCTAAATACCATTTACAGTGCCTTGACGCATAGAGAGCCGCAACAGCTGCGTCAGTGACAAAGCATGACTCAGGCCGAATACATTACTGCACTAGAGTTTGCGAGCTTAGTAACCTTCAGCGCTTTTGTCCTTGGAACAGGCTTTCCGTCTTCTGTCGCTGTTATGTCTACGCTTTTTCTGTTGCATTTTTCTGTTCCATTTCTCCCTCACTCCTCTGGCTTTCCCAACTCTCGGATTCAGTCACGTGAACCCGCGCACTGTCTGGGTTTGTTTGTCCGGCAACAACGGCTGGTGCAGTTACCAAAAAAAAAAGAACATACACTTGACACGGCGCAATTCTCCAATACCGCATATGATCTACTCTTTTCAGCCTTCCGACAAAGGAATATTATGCATTCCGCTTGCTCAACACCCACCATTACTGTTGCACTCTCTCAGCTACTAAAAGCAAGAGCTTTCTCCTCCAAGTCAGAGGTTCTAAGATTCCACGTGGTATACATAGATATGATCGTACCCTCCGGCCAGGTTATGGAGGCCAGGATGTTTCTGGAAGCAAAGTCATATTGCAGGCATGCCCTAAATCAGCTGACATTGTTAAAAAAACAGCGGCAATATTGCCGCCTAGTATATCCAGGTGACGCATACAGCTGACGACGACGGAGTAGCGGTCGCGCTGTCAGGGATCGGTCGCCATTGCTGCCTCAGCTTGCCTGGCTTTGTCTGCCTCCCTTCCTGCCTGGTATTAAAGCACCCATCGTCAACAAGTACGTAGCAATCTGGTGGGTGTGCGGGGTACCCGTTAGCCCATGCAAGAGACCCCTTAAGGCAGCCGTCGCGCCAGCCCTGTACCGCTTCACACCCCGGTACATCGCTTCAGTCGGAGGAACCAGGGACTGCCTCCGGAGGTTGAACCACTAGAGAGCGGCGCCATGACGACAGCCACTCCTCATCCTCTGCAAATCGCCGCTGCCACGCCATCCCACTACACCTGGCAGACCTCGCGGGTTCCCTAGACGTTCCGTAGGCAACTTTTTGAGGATGTGGAAGACTCGCTCCTTAACTTTGAACGCTTATCTACATTTAACCAGTGGGACGACGCAGCCAGACTAGTAAATATTTACTTTAGCCACGAGGATGCGGCTCGCACTTGGTTCGAAAACAGAGAAGACGTTTTAACCTCGTGGCGAGAGTTCCGTCATCGGGTGCTGGAGGTCTACATCAGTGTAGATCATCGCGAACCAGCTGAGCGTGCACTACAATCCCGCATCCAGCTGCCCAACGAAAGCGTTCAGATGTGCGCTGAGGAAATGACACTCCTCTTCAGGAAAGCTGATCCGGCCATACCCGAAAAAAGAAACTCCGGTATTTGATACGTGCCGTCCAAGAAGAGTTGTTCGCAGGTCTCGTGCGTAGCTACCATCAACCGTCGCTGCATTCCTTGCCGAGGCCTCAACGATTGAAAAGGTCCTTCAGCAACGTTCTGTGACTTACAACCAGCCCGTGCAAGCTGCTGCAGTCACCGAATCGTTTGCAACCACCGGGAGCCACCCTGACGATTTGCGAGAACTGATTCGCACCATCGTGCGTGAAGAGATTCTCAAATTTTGCAGCCTTTCGCAGCCTGCGCTGGGTTCGATTTCTGCTCTTGTTCGCGAGGAGGTGCAACAGGCGTTCAGTGGACCGACCATCGAAATATCACCTCTACCAGGAGACTACAACCGCCCGACCTATGCCGAAGTTCCGACGCGCCCGGCTGCCGCTTCGCCACCACCGTTTCCAGTAACGCCTCCTGTACCGCTGTCCTCAGTGCCACCAGTGCAGTATTTCGACGATCGCCGAGCGCCCTTGCGTAAGGCCGATGTCTGGCCCACAGCTGACAACCGGCCACTTTGCTTTCACTGCGGAGAACCAGGCCATTTCTGCTGCCATTGCTCTTATCGGCGCCGCGGTCTGCAGGGCTTTCAAGCCGATTCGCCCAAACCCCGGTTAGGCCACCGGCCTCTGCCATTGAAGACTTCCTTGCGGAACAGAGAATTCCATCCCGCGCGCCGCATCAGTCGCGCTCATCTTCCCCGAGGCGCTCATGCCCGAACCCCCCCCCCCCCCCCAACTCCACGCGAGCGGCAGAGGGTTGCTCGCCCAGCCCTCGCCGGGAACGCTGAGACTAGCGACCTTCGTCGCTAGTCTGAGACCTCCCGTCGCTGCCGGTGCGCTCCGACCGTGAACAGACGACACCGTCATACGACCTAGACAGCCACGTTTCTTTGCACATATCTGTTCTTCTCGACGGTCACAGAGCCAATGCGTTAGTGGACACCGGGGCCGACTATTCAATACTGAGTGGCAAATTGGCCACTTTTCTGAAAAAAGTGCTTACTCCCTGTCCTGTAGTGCATCTTCGTACTGCCGTTGGCCACCTTGTCACCGCAAAGGGTATTTGCACGGCTAGCGTTCAGATTCACGGATCTACGTTCGTCGTCAGTTGTGTCGTTCTGGGCAGTTGCTCCCGAGATCTCATAATCGGCATTGACTTTCTGCGGGAGTATGGTGTCGTCATCGACCTCCGCCAACAAATCATCACCTTTTCTACCAGTAACGCTACCCACCTCGCCAGCTCTTGCTACCGCAGTACCGGCACCTTTTTCCAGGAACTGCTGTCCCTTCTGCCGAACCTGTTGTCGATATTGCTGTTTGTTTTGCGTCCGCGTCAGCCGGCACTGACGAACCCTCCCCTGAAAACGTCGACATAAACTGTCACCTGTCCCGGGAACAACGACTGGCTTTGGAGCAACTGCTGCTAGAAATCGAGCCGTGCTTCGCTACCTCCTCGAACGTTCGTCAAATACCCATCACGCACCACCTCATCAACACCTATGACGACGCTCGCCCTATACGACAGCAGCCAGCGCGTGCTTCTGCTAAAGAACAGGCAGTTATCCAAACTCAGGTTCAGGAAATGCTTGAAGATGGCGTTGTTCAACCATCCAAAAACCCGTGGTCTTTCCCTGTAGTCCTTGTTAGGAAGGACGGCACTCTCCGGTTTTGTGTTGAGTATCGCAAACTGAACAGTGTGACTAAAAAGGAAGTCTACCCGTTCCCGCGCATTGACGACTCGCTGGATAGATTACGGCGCGCTAAGTACTTCTCATCCATTGACTTGACGAGCGGCTATTGGCAAATTGAAGTAGCGAACGGGACAGCAAAAAAAACGATTTTTTGACTCCAGGTGGCCTGTATGAATTCAAAGTGTTTCCTTTTGGCTGTGCTCCACCCCGGCTACGTTTCAACGGATGATCGACACCGTCCTCAACGGCCTGAAGTGGCAATGCTGTGTAGTTTACTTGGACGACGTCGTCGTTATTTCGGAAACGTTTGATCAACATCTCCAGCGCCTATAGGCTGTCCTCGAAGCCATCCGCTCGGCTGACCCTACCCTAAAGCACCAGAAGTGCCATTTCGGTTACGAAGTGCTCAAATTTCTGGGTAACGTTGTGAGCGCTGAAGGAGTGCAGGCGGACCCCAAAAAGACTACCGCTGTCACACGTTTTCTGTTCCTACCGATAAGAAACGCATCCTGGGTCTCTGCGCGTATTATCAGCGCTTTATTGCTTGCCACGATTGCCGAGCCATTGACGGGCCTCACCAGGAATACCCCCTCCTTCATCTGGACCACTGAGCAACAGACAGCTTTCTTTACGCTCCGCCAGAGGCTACAAACATCTCCCGTTCTTGCGCACTTCGACGAAGAGGCCGATACCGAGGTTCACACCGACGCCAGCAACATCGGTCTTGGCGCTGTCCTTGTTGAACACCAAGACGGCCTTGAAAGGGTGCCGCCTATGCTAGCCCCGCTCTCCCCCGCGCCGAGAGCAATTACTGTACGTTTGAAAAAGAATGCATTGCAGTCCTGTGGGCCACCATGAAATTTTGCCCTCATTTATGCGGCCGCCCATTCAAAGTCGTAACCGATCACCACTGCCTATGCTGGCTGGCAAATTTGTGAGAGCCATCTGGACGCCTGGTACGCTGGAGCTTACGGCTCCAGGAATTTGACATAACTATTGTCTACAAGTCTGACCGCAGACACGAAGACGGCGACACAGCGTCGCGTGCACCAGTCGATCCTAGCGACGCAGCACCGGATGACGACAGAGGCTTCCTCGGTACTCTCACCGTCTCCGACCTTATCACCCTGCAGCTGGCGGACGTGGACCTTCGTCCTCTCATTGACACCCTTGAAGGTAGCGATACGGTTATACCTCGCCACCTCTCTGGAACGTCTTGGCTCCTTCTGTTTGCGGCAAGGTCTCTTGTACAAGAAGAATTCGAGAGGCAACGATAGACCTTATCTTCTCGTAATTCCAGACAATCTTCGAGCTGACATTCTTTTCACCTGCCACGACGAGCCCACGTCTGGCCACTTGGGCTTTTCACGAACGCTCGCCAGAGTGCGGAACATGTACTGGCCTCGACTTTCTGCTGCTTTCAAACGCTACGTTAAAAGCTGCCGAGCTCGCCAGCGCCGGAAGACGCCACCGCTTAAGCCGGCGAGGCCTCTCAAGCCCTTTACAGCCCCTCGCGCTCCGTTCGACCAAATCGGCGTGGACCTCCTCGGCCCTTTCCCTTTGTTGCAGAGCGGCAATAAGTGGATCATAGTTGCTACCTACTATTTGACTCGCTACGCCGAGAGCAAAGCGATCCCTCGCGGCACAGTTTCCGAAGTCGCGGAGTTTTTCATGCACAACATCGTCTTGCGACAAGGCACCCCTTCGCACGTGATTATCGACAGAGGAACGGCGTTTATAGCGCAGCTAATCGACCACATCTTTCGGCTGAGCGGCACAACGCGCCGCAAGACCACAGCCTACTATCAGCAGAGCATTGGCTTGACCGAACGATTGAACAGGACCCTTGCGGACATGCTTTCCATGTACGTAGATGGCCAACACAAAACGTGAGATGCGGTCCTGCCGTATGCCTCCTTCGCCTACAGCATCGCGCTGCAGGAAACTACGCGCTTCACCCCATTTCGCCTTGTGTACGGACGTCAAGTGCAGAGCATGCTTGATGCCATGCTCCCGTGCCAAGAGGATGACCAACTCGCCCCAGACGACCAAAAATATGCCTAACGTGCTGAAGAAGCCAGTCAGCTGGCCCGCGTGCATATCGGGCAACAGCAGAGCACCGATGCGCACCGCTACAACCTCCGCCACGGACAGGTTGACTACAAACCCGGTGACTAAGTCTGGGTGTGGACTCGTGTCCGTCGCCAAGGCTTGTCGGAGAAACTCCTTTGTAATAACGGAGTAATTACTCATTGACATCCACCCGAGCGCAGCCAACGGTTACAGAGGAAAGCTAACAGCTTTCTCAAAAACTTCGTAGTTAAAGAAAAATTCGTCGTGGTCCGGGATTCAAACAGTTCCCACTTCGAGCTATTGATCAATTCGCTCCCGCCCTACCATAAGCTTGCCGTCCCGGTTAGCTCAATTGGTAGAGCGACTGCTCCGGTAAAGCGGTGGTCCCGGGTTCGAATCCCGGACCAAGACGAATTTTTCTTTAACTACGAAGTTTCTGAGAAATTGTAGAAAGGAGTCGTCTAGACTCAGTGTCTTCGTTCGTTGTGTCGGGCGCCATCTTTCTTTTCAGGTGGTCGCATGGGAGCGCGTACTCGGAGAAGCACCACTGTAGCAGAACCCCGCACTGCCTTTGGGAATGGCTTAAGTGAAGACGGCTGTGGCAGGAACACGCAGAGGGGGGGATCCGGCTTGGCTATTTTTGGGAATGAAACGTGGGTTTAGCCATAGCATTACGATGCTTCTCGCGGCAAAACTCGAAGAAATGCTCTCATATTTTCCATACCAGCCTAACACTTGCGCTAAGTTATTTGAGAAAGCAAAAAGTGCAGCATTAATATCATTTCAACTGTGCGCATAGGAGAACATCACGGTGCAGCTGCCGATTCGAAGGCAATATTCATGTTTTCGGCAAAACAGTAGCGAAGCTAAATAAGAATCCTCCTATTCTCAGCATTCCAGCCTTGCATGATGCCTGCTTCAAGTACAATGCCTTCAGCGCTAACAAGAAATGTTTTAAGAGGAATACTCTTTCCCGGGAAAAGGAACAATGGCTGTGCTTTTTTTATGCGAACCATATTACAATAGGTAACCCAAGCCCTTCGTCACGGTTACACGCCGTGCACACCACGTGACACAATGACGTCACGACAGATGAGAGACGGGGCTCCAACTCGTGCCGTCGCTGCGGTTGCACGCCGTGCAGACCACGTGGTATGGTTACGTCACACCACGTGACACAATGACGTCACTACAGATGAGAGACGGGGCTCCAACTTGTGCCGTCGGTGCGGTTACACGCCGTGCAGACCACGTGGTATGGTGACGTCACACCTCGTGACACAATGACGTCACGACAGATGAGAGACGGGGCTCCAACTTGTGCCGTCGCTGCGGTTGCACGCCGTGCAGACCACGTGGTATGGTGACGTCACACCACGTGACACAATGACGTCACGACAGATGAGAGACGGGAGCAAAATGGTGGTTTGAGCTAGTTGGTACATCTTTAAAATTTCACCAGCGCTGCGACTAGGAACAAGAAACAGAGAAGGAAGACAAGGACAGTCGCTACTAACAACTGAAAGTTTATTTGAAAAAACACAGATTATATGCTCACAACTGACAACCCAAAGCGCCTGCGCTTCCCGCAAAAAGCACGCAAAAGAAAGTTAAGAATCTAGATACAAAATTTCACATTCATGTAAGTTTACAGATGGTGTGCTAACGCACGTGTCGCTGTTCTTGTGAATGTGATAGGCTTCACACAACTCCCTAGTCAGGTGATGTGGATGTCTGAATTTAATCTTTGCCCTGTTAAGCAGTGGAAAGCATGCTTTTTTATTAGACACACCGGGTTTGTTCAGATGACAATCTCTGTAATGAAGGGACAGATTTGATGAAGGAGCACCATTCAAAGAGGTTTTATGCTGACGTAAGCGTGTATTTATGCATTTCCCGCCTTGCCCAATGTAATTCTTGCCGCATTTAAAAGGTATGTCATATACCACTCCCTCTGCACATGGCACAAAGGGTGATTCATGATCCACCTGGCATGCATTATTTCTTTTGCCTCTTATTTGCTTATGTTCCCGGGCTCTTTTGTCAACAATAGCACAAACCTTGCCTAGTTTATTAGGGACCGAAAAGAGCACTTTAACCCCATATCTAGTGCCAATCTGCTTAAGGCTATGGGATAACTGATGAATGTAAGGTATTACCGCATACTTCGTTCTATCATTACCGGAATTTTCCTGTGCTTCATGTCTACCAAACGACTTCATTCTACCAAACGTCTACCAAACGTCTACCAAACGTCTACCAAACGACTTACATGAATGTGAAATTTTGTATCTAGATTCTTAACTTTCTTTTGCGTGCTTTTTGCGGGAAGCGCAGGCGCTTTGGGTTGTCAGTTGTGTGCATATAATCTGTGTTTTTTCAAATAAACTTTCAGTTGTTAGTAGCGCTTGTCCTTGTCTTCCTTCTCTGTTTCTTGTTCCTAGTCGCAGCGCTGGTGAAATTTTAATGAGAGACGGGGCTCCAACTTGTGCCGTCGCTGCGGTTGCACGCCGTGCAGACCACGTGGTATAGTGACGTCACACCACGTGACACAATGACATCACGACAGATCGCCGTCACGCGCTGGGAGAGGGAGAACGATGCCATCGCACAGACGCCGGAATGTCCTCGAGGGGCATTCCCGCGCATTTCGAACGCGCGTTCACACTCGGTGAAGGTGAAACGCTCGCTCCACCGGGCAGGCGGACGCGGCTTCCGTGGCAATCCAGGCGCTCACCCAACGGGCGTCTCGGGGTTAGTCGGCGGTCCGCTGTAGCCATGCCGTTGTCTTCCCCCACGACGAACGCTTCTAGTGGTTGTATTAAAATGACCAAGTATTCAACCAAGGAAAGCCATGTATTACCAAGCCTAGCCATCAATATGCTTCGCATTTGACTGGGCTTAACTTTAGCTAAGCCTCAGCCATTTTTTTTACATGCCCATCTTAAGACTCTGTTACAACTAATCTACGCTGCGAGTAAAGGAAAGTTTAGCGGGCGCATATTTTTTTCTCTGACTCGTGCCTCAACGTGTCTTCTACGCAGAAACGAGGCTGAGCAACTTCGCACTGTCCAACGTGAGAGCAATGCTGAAGCCTCTCCGCCCGTCCATGGATCTCCCCAGCGGCGTTATTAAGCAGTTTGAGGGAAACGTTGTCTCCCAAACAGTGATAGATATTGCTCGCGCCCTCAGCACAACCTACAAATGAGCATTAGCTTACAAGACGGCCACAATCAAACGAACTGATATCACTGGTTAAGCCATGACGAGATTGTACAATTGACTCGAAATTTTACAATATCTGCTTATCTGAGACATGGTTCAATAAAAAGCATCGGCTACTTCTGCGATATTGCTTGTGCTTTCAAATCCATGCCAACCGCAAGCTACAAGAGAGTTTACACAAACCTTACCACGTTTTCGTGTGCTATAGTTACATTAATGTATAAGTGAAGCCAGTATTCACATGAAACGATGTCAAGGACATATCGAAAAGATGGTTTTCAGAAATATATCCCTTGCACTGCGGCCAATAGCTTGCACCAGTGGCCTAGTGTGTCGGCTGTACTTTGAGCACTTGGAGGAAACATTTCCTCAGATATTCCATGACTACAGCGCAACGAACGGGGCAAGAAGAAGGACACAGGCAGAGACACAACAGAGCGCTTTGTTGTGTTTCTGCCTGTGTCCTTCTTGTCCCGTTCGTTGCGCTGTAGTCATAGAATATCGGAACCAACTCACCCAGCAACTTACCTTGTCAAATTTCCTCACAACACTCTCTATAATTTAGATGGCGCTAGCCCGTGGTTGTTAACTTTTTCTGGATATTTGGGGTGTACTGTATCCCGCAGTAGAAACCGACTGGAAGGGCAACATCTATACTCTAGCAATGATTTCCCACACAAGCTTCCGAAATGTGGAGACCCCGAGAAGGGACCTATGTTCTCTCTGCACCGAGACGCAGCAATACATTGACAGCTGCGGCATACACGTCACCCAGAGGTGTTCAGAGCTCAGGCTTCAGTTCCTACCAGCCTACTCAGGCATCCAACCAACAAAGAATCTTCTTCAGGTGAGTTAATAGCGGGTCTATACCATAGTAGTTATACGCCAACATGTGAACCGCTTCCACGCTTGCCTAAAATCTGCTGACGTCGTTCCCTCAAAGAAACTTCTAGAGAAGGCCTCAATATACAGGGCGTTTCACCTCAGAATTTACACAATTTTTAAAATTAAGCTTTTTGAGTTAGAAGAGCGCTTTTTTCGGCATAGCGTTGCCAACGGTGTAGTACATCAGAATACAGGTGCGCTAACAGCAGGATGGTAAACTTATATTTAATAGTTAACTTTATAGCTATTACTGTTAGGCTCTCTAACTTTCGAGAAGCGTGTAGCCGACCGTAATTTATATCCATATCGCTTTTTACAATTCAGAAAACGTGGTTAACTTTGCTGCAGTGGCCTAACAAATTTTGACCATTTCGACGAGTGACGTGCACTGGAGAGGTTACTTTGCCTGCAAGCTTCTCGAAAGCGCATGCGTTTTCGCGCGATGTAGCCAAAATTGGAGGGACACAGCGGTGAGGGCATATCTCAGCGCCATGAGGGTTGGCTTAATCACACTCAAACTCACGGCCGCTCGCACTTACATTGATCTCACTCACATTCACAACCACTCACTCACATTCCCACTCACTCGCACTCGCACTCACAACCACTCACTCGCACTCGAATCCATGTCACTCCACTCTGAACCACTCACTGTAACTCACTCCCACTCATTCACACTCATGTCCACTCCCATTCACAACCACTCACTCACACTTATGACCACTCACACTCATGATCACTCGCACTCACAACCACTCACTCACATTCGCACTCTTGTCACTCACAAATACTCACCCAAATTCACACACATGATCGCTCGCACTCACTACCACTCACTCACACTGATGACCTCTCACACTCATGATCACTCGCACTCACAACCACTCACTGACACTCGCACTCATGTCACTCACACTCTCAACCACTTACTCAAACTCACACACATGGTCGCTCGCACTCACAACCACTCACTCACACTGATGACCTCTCACACTCATGATCACTCGCATTCACAACCACTTACTCACACTCGCACTCATGTCACTCACACTCTCAACCACTCACTCAAACTAGCACTCATGATCGCTCGTATACTCACAGCCACTCACTCACACTTATTACCACTGGCACTCATAACCACTCACTCACACTCACGTCCACTCACTATCATTCACTTACGCTCATGCCCACTCAAAACATTAACGTTCACTCACCCCTAGAATAGCCTGGGTCGCACAGATGTAGTGGTGAGCCGCCCGGTGCTCATTCGGTCTCTTTGGTCAATTTTCTGTTTCGATGCTCGAAGCAAGTGTTCACTTATCACGAATCTTGCCGGAACCAATGTTACGCACGTGTGTTTCCGCGCTTGCTGCTGAGGCGATAAGTGCCTGTTCAGCGTCAGCAGCTAAGATGCTTAGACACGTTTCTGAATAGTATTCCAGTAACAATAATAAGTTTTTCCTTGACAACGACGTGTGTGTGAGTATGCATGAACACCATAGAGCCAAGTGACGACTATGAATACTTTTCGCTGCGTGGGAAATCGAGAGTGTTTTTGAAACCTCGAGCGAGTTCCTCACGCAGACGAAAATGGCTGGAATGGGCCCCAAATACAGACTTTTCCTGGGTGAAAAGGATCCAAAGGGGAGTGGACGTTATCAGTCACTTTACAACTGCCTCGAGCGTTTACTTTGGGGCATAGTTAAGAGCAGGGCTGGCTTCGTTTAGCCAGGGCAGATACCCATGACTGACATATGGACATTGCAGTATGTTGTCTGGGAAGCTCATAATTCCTGCCTGAAGAAGGCTTGAGAAACCTGCGCGGTGTCCTTGCTTGAGAGCTGTGCGGGAGACCTGCATAGGCATAGGGAGTGTGCTAACACTGCACCTAGATATTCTCCTGCAGTCCGTTGCATTGTTGGTCGAGGAAACGTTGTTCGCGGAAGAATACATATGCAGAAAACTTCTAAGCCATTTTGCAATGGGTGCCCTTCTGAAACGAACGTTGCTGAGAAAAAACCCTATCGCGGAGTTTTTAAAGGAAATCCATTCGGTTCAAAGGATTCCTCACGCTCTCCAGATATCAGTGGGGGCAGAATTGCTGAAACAGGCGAGCGCAAAAAGAAGTTATTCCACTTACAATATTGAAAATGTCAAGATAAAACATAATCTCGTTCACACGCCCAGTTCACTCGCCAGTGCCGAGTATTGGGCCCTACAAATCAGAAACACGCCTTGCACACGTGCAGCGAAAGAGCGAAAGATTGCTTGCATTCTTCGACTTTGCAGGGCAGCCTGCGTTACGCGTACATGACGCAGACCAGAGCCTTTTCACAACCTTAAAAAAAACGCTTTTTTTGCACGCTGAGGAAGAGCGTGGGGTAGCTTAATCCTCAGCTCTTTGCTGTTCTATGAGAAGTTCAGTGTTCAAATATCTGAACCCTTCGACCTAATTATGAAAATTTCCTCTGTGCCCCCCTACCGCCACCCGTTTCTACCCCCGCCGCCACCCTCCTGTTCTCTTTTTGCCACATTTTTGGCTATGGTGACCGTCGCGTGTTTTTTTTTCGCTGCCTTCTCAGTATTGGTAGTTTGAACAGCAGCTTTCAATTGCAGGATACTTTTAGGCGGAACAAACAATTTTGCAAGTAGCTTCACCCTTCTTAGCTTTCAGTTGCCTGTACTTACTGCTTTTCTTTTGTAGTCTTTTCTCAACCAAAAATATAACACTACTGGCAGATATTATATTTTAGATCCCTTCCCCAAGTACAGAGCAATCAAGTTCGAACTATACGTCAAACCAATCGAAAAGGATGCGGCCAATTTGGTGGCCACCTTGAAACCACTGCCGAAAATCACCTCAACGTTTTGTGACCATCAGCACGAAACAAGCATTTCGGGAGCATATTATAACATCAAATATTATCACTTCGACTATCTCCTCAGCGTCAAAGCACCACCATGTCTGGTGATATGCATACAAGAAATAATAACCACATGCCTTATTTGCGACATAGGGCTCCTCCCAGTACATGATGGAAACGAGAACCTCTGGTGTTACCTAAAAGCGCGTTTGGTTTTCGCGTCGTTTCCGGGCTTCCGCCGCGCTTATGCAGTTCAAGAGCCGGCCCAAGTAGGTCAGGTTCATCGAGTCGGCAATGGAAGGCTCCACCGGTTCCGGATCCGGTCTAATAAAAAAATTACGACCAGAGCAGAGCTCTACAATGCACACACCCGGGCACAGAAAAAACCTACGCGTCCACTGCAGTCATCAAGGTCAAACCTTACTCTAGTTATTGCTGAGAAGCGGGCAGGCATGTCTTCAGCAGCAAAAATTGAAACTCTGCGCAGATCAGCCCGACCCGTGTAGAAGGCGTCATAAGAGACATCTACCTTTCTAGTAGTGGCAATTCGAAATTCCATCACAGGATCGGACACATCCCGTAGCGGCTCATTGCACCAGCGAAGATATTCGGCCCGTGCCAACGGTGAGCTAGTAAGGCACACATCAACGAAAGGCTGCTACTCCCACGCCAGCGGAATCCTTTGCTTTAGGCGTCCAAAGACACCGGCATGATGTCATATTGTATGCTGTCTCAAATGCGCTCGGGAGTGAATATTTGCTTGGCTCGGCTGTAAGAACGAAAAGAGCTGAGCGGATACGATCGTCGAGAAACAAAAGTGGGAAACTTGTCTGTCGTGTTCACCCGCCAATCACATCCACTCCCACTAACGTCCACTCACAGCCACTCACATCTACTCTTTGGTATGTTAAACCCTCATAAACCGTAAACCATAAAATCTGCTCATCACTCAAGTCCACTTACCTTTACTCACACTCATCTCTCCTCGCCCTCACATCCACTCACTCACACTCATGACCACTCACATTCACATGCACTCACTCGAACTCACACTCACGTCCACTCACACACGACCACTCACTCACACTCACGTCCGTGAGTGTTAGTCAGGTGATATGAGTGCACTAATGAGTGAGTGTGTCGGCCTATGGCCGAGGGTAACCGAGTTTTCGAAATTCCAAAAACTCATATTGGTATTCATTACGGCCGGCTACACGCCCCTCATTGATTAAGGAGCCTAACGGTAATTGTTAAAAAGTTAACTATTCAATATTGACCAACGAGCCTGCTAGTTAGCACGCCTTTGCTATATTCTGATATACTACACCGCTGACAGTGCTATGTCGAAAAAGCTGTCGTCTACTAAAAAAGCTTATTTTTAAAAATTGCGTAAAGCTTAGGCCAAATATTTCACAATATTTCTGAACCCAGTTACGACAGAGGAGGTTATATCAGTCGTACAAAGCCTAAATAACAGCCATAGCTGTGACATTGACGGCATTCAAGTGAGGCCAGTCAAGCTTGTTATAAGAGTTATTGCCCCTGTTCTTGCAGACATATTTAGCTTATGCATTACTACGGGCAGATTTCCTAAACAAATGCAAATAGCCAAAGTAACGGTTTTGTATAAGAAAGGAGACCGCAATGATTTAGGAAATTATAGACCAGTATCAATACTCCCAATCTTCTCGAAAGCTTTTGAAAAAGTTCTGTATACACGGTTGTCTGATTTTATTGATAAACATGACCTTTTGTCACCTAATCAATTTGGGTTTTGTAAAAATAAATCTGCCGAGTTAGCATTACTCGAACAAAAGGAATATATACTAACACAGTTTGAAAATAAGGCCTTTGTTATTGGTGTCTTCGTGGACTTCTCGAAGGCATTCGATTTAGTAAACCACAGTGTACTCCTGACAAACTTGGAGCGTTGTGGTATTCGTGGACTGGCTCAAATGATCCTGAAATCATATCTTTCGCATAGAAAACAGGCTGTAAGCATAGACAATGTGACATCTGAACTAAAACTTGTTACTTCTGGAGTTCCCCAGGGTAGTATATTGGGACCATTACTTTTTAATATGTACCTAAATGATATCTCCAACATTAACTCCGCCGCTAAATTTATTATCTACGCTGACTACATTAGCATCTTTTTTACTGGAAATGATCTTGATCTCCTTGTTCGGGAATGCAATGACACCTTGAGTGAATTACAAAAGTGGTCCGAATCCAGATACATGCGTATAAATGAGAAGAAAACAAAAGCTGTCATATTTCGTCCTAAGAACAAAGTACTTCCTTCCCCCATCGAGATTAAACTAAACTCGCGACGTATAGACATAGTTGAACAATTTAAATGCCTTGGAGTAATTTTTTCTTCCAGCATGTCTTGGGAACACCACACGGACCATATTGTCACGAAACTGGCTCAAATAACCGGAGTCATAAGTCGGCTCAGATACGTCATTCCAAGAAATGTAAATTTGCTCCTCTATAATTAACTTTTCTACTCCTATTTAAACTACTGCCATCTAGTGTGGGGCACAGCTACGGTTAGCTGTCTTCAGCGTATCTACATTTTTCAGAAAAAGTTTCTTCGTCATGTTTACAATGTCCTCTGGGACTCGCCAAGCGAAGATCTGTTTCTACAAAGTGGTGTGCTAAAAATACACAACTTGTATAAATATCGCTTGAGTGTCCGGTTTAAACTCGAAACACGTAGAAATGTAAACCACATACGTAAACTTGCTGAACTACATACCCGAGATGCAAGCTACACAACAAGGTATGCGGAGACATGGATAGTCCCGACCCCACGGTTAAACTCGGGTAGAGAACGCCTGCAGTTCACTCTTCCATCCCTGCTAAACGCGCATATATATAATAATTTTGACCTTTTCAGTTCGTCAAACAGGTCTTTGCGTGCTTTGTATGCTAGCATGTAGGATTTTTGTTTTGTGTTTTTTTTTCTTTCTTTTTTTTCTTTGCTGCCATTACCTGTGTCTACCCAATGTGAATATTGTGTCAATATTGTATAATGTTCTTTCGTTTTCTCTTGTACCTGCTCATTATTGTATACTTGTTATCACGTCTTGCAACTGCATTTTGTATTAAAAGCCTTGCTGTCAAGCTGCTGCCAAGCGAAAGGGGGCTGCGGCTTAGTCAAGCTGTCTCTCAGCTTTTTCTGCGCCTCTGCTGTCTGTATCTTTACAAGGCAGAAATAAAGAATTTGATTTGATTTGAAAGCCCTGTATATAGTATATGCGCAAAGCAGCCATGGGAAAGGCGGCATACAAACCGCGCCAGTCATTAGACTTGGATTATCCTCAACCGTCTCTCTCAGAATAAGGTTTGTTGTGTAATCAACGTACGACATTTTTGCCTGGCCCAAAACGATGGAAAGAGTTGCGCTAGGAGGGGTCAGTACTTCCGTAAAAACGTACACGGCCATCCAAAGCATTTCGTTTTGCACCTTACCTGGGTGACTAGATATGCCTTGAAATATTTACATCGTAGTCTTCCTACGAACGTCGATAACATTTTCTGCGGAGAATTTTGGGCACGAGCGATATCACCATACGGATAGCTCGCGTAAAATTTGAAATTCTCTTAATTACCATTACCGGTTGACAATGTGGTAATATTAGTTATTTTTGCTGAGTCCATTCAAACAAGCAATAATTGAAGTTCGTGCTTCAAATCTTTCGCCGTCCTGTGTTCCCGTGTTATGTGATGCATGCTCGTGAAAGGGCGCTTCCTCGCGCCTTTGGTTTTTGCGCCAATCCGGCCAAGCGTACGAACCTGAACTCTGTGCGAGATGAGGTTGGCTCACACAGGGCTTCCCCTTCAGCGACACCTGAGCGACCACGCCTGAACCGCCGTTTACAACAATGGCTCCCCGGAACTGTGCGAACCACACGTGAAATCACACCATCATCGTCATCGTCAACAGCCTGACTACGCCCACTGCAGGGTAAAGGCCTCTTCCATGTCTCTCCAACTAACCCTGTCCTTTTCCAGTTGCGGCCACCGTATCCCCACAAACTTTTTAATCTAATCCGCCCACCTAACTTTCTGCCGTCCCCTGCTACGCTTCCCTTGTCTTCGAATCCACTCCCTTACCCTTAAGGACCAGCGGTTATCTTGCCTTATTCGCATTACATGCACTGTCTAAGCCCATTTCTTCTTCCACTTGATTTCAATTAGGATGTCATTAACCCGCGTTTGTTCCCTCACCCACTCCGCCCTCTTCCGACCTCTTAACGTCACAACAATCATTTTTCTTTCCATAGCTTGCTGCGTCGTCCTTAAGTTAAGCGGAACCCTCTTCGTTAGCCTCCATGTTTCTGCCCCATAGGTTAGTACCGGTAAGATACAGCTGTTGTAAGCTTTTCTCTCACAAGACACCAATAAAATTTGTTCTCTCTTTCTTTCGAACTTTGGCTCGCACACGCAAAGCCCGTGTTCTCTTCCTTTTGGACTCACTCGAGCGCGGATGGAAGTTGATGAAGGTGACGACACTGAAAGCAGTGCCAGAAAGGCTGACAGTCTTTATTAATGAACCGCTTGAGATAAGTCTGGATGAATTTTTCCCCTGTTTGGATTTGCACCAAACTCTGGCCAATCCCCCACCATGGGTATGTGCCATTGCTTCAGAGGCAGCAACAATAACGGTTGACAGTTTAAAAAACGGATGTTAGGGTGCGGCGATTGGGTAGTGATCAGAAGCCGGAGACTGTTAAGCATTCTTTTTTTTTTTTACTGTACCGGCGCAGTTCTTCAATGGCACCTTTTCCAGCGGATACTACGTAACTACCTGAAACCCCCTAAGGTAGTCGTTTCTTTCTGTAAAACATCATGACTATGTTCCGTAAGACATGTTCATGGCTCTGAGCCTACAGAGTGTATAGAGAAATCATAAGGTATCAGACACGGCGAAATTCTCACCTCCCTTAGGGATTATTTGAACGAGACAGAGTTGAGGCTACCGTTCAGCAGAAAACGAGGCCTCCTCCCGGCAGCGTTGCGTCGAGAAATCCACGTGACGCATGACGTCACGCGTGTGTGTGTGTGGAATGATAATGATTGCAAAGAGGACATGAAATGTGAATTCAAGGTAGGCGCATGTGTTAAAGGTCTTAAGTTTATGTTGTAATGATGCGTGTGTGTGTGGTGTTGGCTTAATTTGAGGCTTGGTAATTTGGTATTTAGAGGATTGACCTAAAGACAGGCCAATGAGTGAGATACTAATTAGAGTAAAATTATATGCGTAAACTGGAATATAGAAAATGTCAAATGACAAGAATGCTGAAACTGTTCTTTGATGGCTGTGACAAATGTACGATTGTGAACAATTCGTATGGTGAACGATGAGCGCAAACACTAGACAATCCAGGAAGAAGAGACAAACACGATGACAGCCGCTACATTAACAAGTGCTTTGTTCTTCCTAAAACCACGCATACGTATACCAATGACCACACTTGCCCAAGCAAACCAAATATATACAAGTCATCCGAGAGAAGTTAACAACGACGCGAGCTCAAGAACTTATACTTGTCTGTGTAAAGAGAAAGGGACGGATCGCTAATCCAGTCTTCTACTTTTTGAAGCGAAAGCTTCACTATGGGAATTCGGGCTTCAATAGCGGACCGTCCAAATTTGACCTTCAGCTGAGCTAGAGGTCAAGCCATAGAAAAGAAATTGAATCAATATCCATGACTGGGAGTCCAGCCCGCGGCTGTGCGAACAGATCTCCTTTTAAGGGCCGCCCAGCGAGACCACTAGGCTACCGCCGCAGCCAACACGCCTCGTGTTAAACTGAACCACACTCTCACGCTGTGCATTGGAGAGCGTCGTCTTCATCAACTTCCATCCGCTCCGTCCCGCGCCACTGCCTGCTCATCGTCGTCTTCTACACAGCACAAATCCGTGCTTTCGCTCCGATTCGAATGTGGTCAACATTCTTTATAGTTTTTTTCTTAATGTGGTAATCTTCACATTAACCTTTAAAACTAAGCAACGAAGACAAGGGAGAAGAGGAGAAGACAGGCGGACTAGACAGGCGGCACGTCCGTCAGCACTCCCTCTATCGCACTACAAGAGAGCAAATTTCCAATATTATGTAGTCCTGTATGAGCTTGTCTTTGATTCTTTTTTCTGTTTGTATATATTTTCTTTTTTCGCATGAATAAACCTTCAGTTGAAAGATAGCGCCTGATTTGTCCTCTTCTCTCTTGTCTGCGTTCTTTAACGCTAAGGTCCATAGTTCAATCCAACTAGCCCAACTTTCCGTTATTGTATTTTAAATTAAGCTTCACAAGTACTCTTCAAGTAATTGGTCATTTTTCACAAGTATTTAATGTATTGCCATTATTTTTGGAAGCAGCAATTGCTAGTGTAATTTACTTGCATTCCCGCGATCTTAGGATAATAGTTAGTAATGTAATTTAATTACTTTTAAAAAGCAATTTTTCCATGTGTAGTATACACAAACAAAACACAGACGTTTAGCGACAAACGTGATTACACCATTCCAGCTTCCACCCCACTGCAATTGGCACCGACACCGACTTTTCACGCGCTTCTCCGCTGCATGGTTGCTTCGTGCTTGAAGTTGTTTTTGACAAACAAACTGAAACAGTAGCTCTTAGTTTCTCCGGCTGTTTCCTTTTCTCGTGAACAGCATTCGTTGATGCCTTTTTCCAAAGGCGGTAGTTTCTGCAGACGGCGTGCCATCTGCACAGACACGTCTGCTCCTTGTGTTTCTGCAAACGCATCAAGCAGAGGACAAGTAGACTTCGAGGCTCGAGCTGTGCGCTCGCCTGACTTCTTGAGGACAGATGGGATAGGCTCCGCACCGCCATCACTCAATTAGTAAATATGAAATCACCAGATTATACAATCAATGTACACTCAAAATCTACGCTCAAAGCCTAGCTTCGATGTTCGTATTTTCTTCTGGCCTGTTACGCACGTCGACGTAGATCTTCGGGGACTCTCCGCCTCCGGTGGAAAATTTCCTTCCTCCTAAAGGCCTTTAGCAGGTACATGGCCCCCAATATCTGTGCCATGCGAAGCAATAAGACGAGGTGTTCATTAGTCTGAAGTCCAATTACTTCTCGTGTGTGACTCCATCACACCGAACGGTGCCCTCAACAAAGGTAAAGGCAGAAGCTCGGGCAAGTTGATACAAAGTTCTAAAAGTCTTCGCTATAAAGCCGTCGAACCGGAGGACAGCAACCATTTGGCAGCAGCGGTAGCGCACACGGCACATCTGTTGATTGTCGCCTGTCTACGCTGATTCTTCATCGGCCGCTGTCTTCCTGGCTGTAGGCTACGTGGCGCCCATCTTCCGGCTATCGTGCTGCCTCGTGCCGTGTGTCACCTGCACGTGAGGATTGCTCGACTGTGCTGCTATCTCCAGCTGAGGAAACCAAAGATTTTCACCGCTGGGTGCCACTACCATCGACAGTCTTCGCAATAAAGCCGTCGACCCGGAGGACAGCGACCTTTTGGCAGCAGCGGTAGCGCACACGGCACATCTGTTGATTGTCGCCTGTCTATGCTGATTCCTCATCGGCCGCTGTCTTCCTGGCTGTAGGCTACGTGGCGCCCATCTTCCGGCTATCGTGCTGCCTCGCGCAGTGTGTCACCTACACGTGGTGATTGCTCGACTGTGCTGCTATCTCCAGCTGAGGAAACCAACGATTTTCACCGCTGGGTGCCACTACCATCACCAGTCATCGCTATAAAGCCGTCGACCCGGAGGACAGCAACCTTTTGGGAGCAGCGGTAGCGAGCACGGCACATCTGTTGATTGTAGCCTGTCTGCGCTGATTCTCCATCGGCCGCTGTCTTCCTGGCTGTAGGCTACGTGGCGCTCATCTTCCGGCTATCGTGCTGCCTCGCGCCGTGTGTCATCTGCACGTGGTGATTGCTCGACTGTGCTGCTATCTCCAGCTGAGGAAACCAACGATTTTCACCGCTGGGTGCCACTACCATCACCAGTCTTCGCTATAAAGCCGTCGACCCGGAGGACAGCGACCTTTTGGCAGCAGCGGTAGCGCACACGGCACATCTGTTGATTGTCGGCTGTCTACGCTGATTTTTCATCGGCCGCTGTCTTCCTGGCTCAAGGCTACGTGGCACCCATCTTCCGGCTATCGTGCTGCCTCGCGCCGTGTGTCACCTGCACGTGGTGATTGCTCGACTGTGCTGCTATCTCCAGCTGAGGAAACCAGCGATTTTCACCGCTGGGTCCCACTACCATCACCAGTCATCGCTATAAAGCCGTCGACCCGGAGGACAGCAACCTTTTGGCAGCAGCGGTAGCGCACACGGCACATCTGTATATTGTCGCCTGTCTACGCTGATTCTTCATCGGCAGCTGTTTTCCTGGCTGTAGGCTACGTGGCGCCCATCTTCGGGCCATCGTGCTGCGTCGCGACGTGTGTCAGCTGCACGTGGTGATTGCTCGACTGTGCTGCTATCTCCAGCTGAGGAAACCAACGATTTTCACCGCTGGGTGCCACTACCATCAGCAGTCTTCGCTATAAAGCCGTCGACCCGGAGGACAGCGACCTTTTGGCAGCAGCGGTAGCGCACACGGCACATCTGTTGATTGTCGCCTGTCTACGATGATTCTTCATCGGCCGCTGTCTTCCTGGCTGTAGGCTACGTGGCGCCCATCTTCCGGCTATCGTGCTGCCTCGCGCCGTGTGTCACCTTCATGTGGTGATTGCTCGACTGTGCTGCTATCTCCAGCTGAGGAAAGCAACGATGTTCACCGCTGGGTGCCACTACCATCACCAGTCTTCGCTATAAAGCCGTCGACCCGGAGGACAGCGACCTTTTGGCAGCAGCGGTAGCGCACACGGCACATCTGTTAATTGTTGCCTGTCTACGATGATTCTTCATCGGCCGCTGTCTTCCTGGCTGTAGGCTACGTGGCGCCCATCTTCCGGCTATCGTGCTTCCTCACGCCGTGTGTCACCTGCATGTGGTGATTGCTCGACTGTGCTGCTATCTCCAGCTGAGGAAACCAACGATTTTCACCGCTGGGTGCCACTACCATCACCAGTCTTCGTTATAAAGCCGTCGACCCGGAGGACAGCGACCTTTTGGCAGCTGCGGTAGCGCACACGGCACATCTGTTGATTGTCGCCTGTCTACGCTGATTCTTCATTTGCCGCTGTCTTCCTGGCTGTAGGCTACGTGGCGCCCATCTTCCGGCTATCGTGCTGCCTCGCGCCGTGTGTCACCTGCACGTGGTGATTGCTCGACTGTGCTGCTATCTCCAGCTGAGGAAAGCAACGATTTTCACCGCTGGGTGCCACTACCATAACCTGTCTTCGCTATAACGCCGTCGACCCGGAGGACAGCGGCCTTTTGGCAGCAGCGGTAGCGCACACGGCACATCTGTTAATTGTCGCCTGTCTACGATGATTCTTCATCGGCCGCTATCTTCCTGGCTGTAGGCTACGTGGCGCCCATCTTTCGGCTATCGTGCTTCCTCACGCCGTGTGCCACCTGCATGTGGTGATTGCTCGACTGTGCTGCTATCTCCAGCTGAGGAAACCAATGATTTTCACCGCTGGGTGCCACTACCATCAGCAGTCTTCGCTATAAAGCCGTCGACCCGAAGGACAGCGACCTTTTGGCAGCTGCGGTAGCGCACACGGCACATCTGTTGATTGTCGCCTGTCTACGCTGATTCTTCATCGGCCGCTGTCTTCCTGGCTGTAGGCTACGTGGCGCCCATCTTCCGGCTATCGTGCTTCCTCACGCCGTGTGTCACCTGCATGTGGTGATTGCTCGACTGTGCTGCTATCTCCAGCTGAGGAAATCAACGATTTTCACCGCTGGGTGCCACTACCATCACCAGTCTTCGCTATAAAGCCGTCGACCCGGAGGACAGCGGCCTTTTGGCAGCAGCGGTAGCGCATACGGCACATCTGTTGATTGTCGCCTGTCTACGATGATTCTTCATCGGCCGCTATCTTCCTGGCTGTAGGCTACGTGGCGCCGATCTTCCGGCTATCGTGCTGCCTGTCGCCGTGTGTCACCTGCACGTGGTGATTGCTCGACTGTGCTGCTATCTCCAGCTGAGGAAACCAACGATTTTCACCGCTGGGTGCCACTACCATCAGCAGTCTTCGCTATAAAGCCGTCGACCCGAAGGACAGCGACCTTTTGGCAGCAGCGGTAGCGCACACGGCACATCTGTTGATTGTCGCCTGTCTACGATGATTCTTCATCGGCCGCTGTCTTCCTGGCTGTAGGCTACGTGGCGCCCATCTTCCGGCTATCGTGCTGCCTCGCGCCGTGTGTCACCTTCATGTGGTGATTGCTCGACTGTGCTGCTATCTCCAGCTGAGGAAAGCAACGATGTTCACCGCTGGGTGCCACTACCATCACCAGTCTTCGCTATAAAGCCGTCGACCCGGAGGACAGCGACCTTTTGGCAGCAGCGGTAGCGCACACGTCACATCTGTTAATTGTTGCCTGTCTACGATGATTCTTCATCGGCCGCTGTCTTCCTCGCTGTAGGCTACGTGGCGCCCATCTTCCGGCTATCGTGCTTCCTCACGCCGTGTGTCACCTGCATGTGGTGATTGCTCGACTTCGCTGCTATCTCCAGCTGAGGAAAGCAACGATGTTCACCGCTGGGTGCCACTACCATCACCAGTCTTCGCTATAAAGCCGTCGACCCGGAGGACAGCGACCTTTTGGCAGCTGCGGTAGCGCACACGGCACATCTGTTGATTGTCGCCTGTCTACGCTGATTCTTCATCGGCCGCTGTCTTCCTGGCTGTAGGCTACGTGGCGCCCATCTTCCGGCTATCGTGCTGCCTCGCGCCGTGTGTCACCTGCACGTGGTGATTGCTCGACTGTGCTGCTATCTCCAGCTGAGGAAAGCAACGATTTTCACCGCTGGGTGCCACTACCATCACCTGTCTTCGCTATAAAGCCGTCGACCCGGAGGACAGCGGCCTTTTGGCAGCAGCGGTAGCGCACACGGCACATCTGTTAATTGTCGCCTGTCTACGATGATTCTTCATCGGCCGCTATCTTCCTGGCTGTAGGCTACGTGGCGCCCATCTTTCGGCTATCGTGCTTCCTCACGCCGTGTGCCACCTGCATGTGGTGATTGCTCGACTGTGCTGCTATCTCCAGCTGAGGAAACCAAAGATTTTCACCGCTGGGTGCCACTACCATCGACAGTCTTCGCAATAAATCCGTCGACCCGGAGGACAGCGACCTTTTGGCAGCAGCGGTAGCGCACACGGCACATCTGTTGATTGTCGCCTGTCTATGCTGATTCCTCATCGGCCGCTGTCTTCCTGGCTGTAGGCTACGTGGCGCCCATCTTCCGGCTATCGCGCTGCCTCGCGCAGTGTGTCACCTACACGTGGTGATTGCTCGACTGTGCTGCTATCTCCAGCTGAGGAAACCAACGATTTTCACCGCTGGGTGCCACTACCATCACCAGTCATCGCTATAAAGCCGTCGACCCGGAGGACAGCAACCTTTTGGGAGCAGCGGTAGCGCACACGGCACATCTGTTGATTGTAGCCTGTCTGCGCTGATTCTCCATCGGCCGCTGTCTTCCTGGCTGTAGGCTACGTGGCGCTCATCTTCCGGCTATCGTGCTGCCTCGCGCCGTGTGTCATCTGCACGTGGTGATTGCTCGACTGTGCTGCTATCTCCAGCTGAGGAAACCAACGATTTTCACCGCTGGGTGCCACTACCATCACCAGTCTTCGCTATAAAGCCGTCGACCCGGAGGACAGCGACCTTTTGGCAGCAGCGGTAGCGCACACGGCACATCTGTTGATTGTCGGCTGTCTACGCTGATTTTTCATCGGCCGCTGTCTTCCTGGCTCAAGGCTACGTGGCACCCATCTTCCGGCTATCGTGCTGCCTCGCGCCGTGTGTCACCTGCACGTGGTGATTGCTCGACTGTGCTGCTATCTCCAGCTGAGGAAACCAGCGATTTTCACCGCTGGGTCCCACTACCATCACCAGTCATCGCTATAAAGCCGTCGACCCGGAGGACAGCAACCTTTTGGCAGCAGCGGTAGCGCACACGGCACATCTGTATATTGTCGCCTGTCTACGCTGATTCTTCATCGGCAGCTGTTTTCCTGGCTGTAGGCTACGTGGCGCCCATCTTCGGGCTATCGTGCTGCCTCGCGACGTGTGTCAGCTGCACGTGGTGATTGCTCGACTGTGCTGCTATCTCCAGCTGAGGAAACCAACGATTTTCACCGCTGGGTGCCACTACCATCAGCAGTCTTCGCTATAAAGCCGTCGACCCGGAGGACAGCGACCTTTTGGCAGCAGCGGTAGCGCACACGGCACATCTGTTGATTGTCGCCTGTCTACGATGATTCTTCATCGGCCGCTGTCTTCCTGGCTGTAGGCTACGTGGCGCCCATCTTCCGGCTATCGTGCTGCCTCGCGCCGTGTGTCACCTTCATGTGGTGATTGCTCGACTGTGCTGCTATCTCCAGCTGAGGAAAGCAACGATGTTCACCGCTGGGTGCCACTACCATCACCAGTCTTCGCTATAAAGCCGTCGACCCGGAGGACAGCGACCTTTTGGCAGCAGCGGTAGCGCACACGGCACATCTGTTAATTGTTGCCTGTCTACGATGATTCTTCATCGGCCGCTGTCTTCCTGGCTGTAGGCTACGTGGCGCCCATCTTCCGGCTATCGTGCTTCCTCACGCCGTGTGTCACCTGCATGTGGTGATTGCTCGACTGTGCTGCTATCTCCAGCTGAGGAAACCAACGATTTTCACCGCTGGGTGCCACTACCATCACCAGTCTTCGTTATAAAGCCGTCGACCCGGAGGACAGCGACCTTTTGGCAGCTGCGGTAGCGCACACGGCACATCTGTTGATTGTCGCCTGTCTACGCTGATTCTTCATTTGCCACTGTCTTCCTGGCTGTAGGCTACGTGGCGCCCATCTTCCGGCTATCGTGCTGCCTCGCGCCGTGTGTCACCTGCACGTGGTGATTGCTCGACTGTGCTGCTATCTCCAGCTGAGGAAAGCAACGATTTTCACCGCTGGGTGCCACTACCATCACCTGTCTTCGCTATAACGCCGTCGACCCGGAGGACAGCGGCCTTTTGGCAGCAGCGGTAGCGCACACGGCACATCTGTTAATTGTCGCCTGTCTACGATGATTCTTCATCGGCCGCTATCTTCCTGGCTGTAGGCTACGTGGCGCCCATCTTTCGGCTATCGTGCTTCCTCACGCCGTGTGCCACCTGCATGTGGTGATTGCTCGACTGTGCTGCTATCTCCAGCTGAGGAAACCAATGATTTTCACCGCTGGGTGCCACTACCATCAGCAGTCTTCGCTATAAAGCCGTCGACCCGAAGGACAGCGACCTTTTGGCAGCTGCGGTAGCGCACACGGCACATCTGTTGATTGTCGCCTGTCTACGCTGATTCTTCATCGGCCGCTGTCTTCCTGGCTGTAGGCTACGTGGCGCCCATCTTCCGGCTA
Organism: Amblyomma mixtum; assembly: GCF_055824585.1. Taxonomy (NCBI): domain Eukaryota; kingdom Metazoa; phylum Arthropoda; class Arachnida; order Ixodida; family Ixodidae; genus Amblyomma; species Amblyomma mixtum. Next base: position 385,814,219 of record NC_143014.1, on the reverse strand, counting down.
TCGTGCTTCCTCACGCCGTGTGTCACCTGCATGTGGTGATTGCTCGACTGTGCTGCTATCTCCAGCTGAGGAAATCAACGATTTTCACCGCTGGGTGCCACTACCATCACCAGTCTTCGCTATAAAGCCGTCGACCCGGAGGACAGCGGCCTTTTGGCAGCAGCGGTAGCGCACACGGCACATCTGTTGATTGTCGCCTGTCTACGCTGATTCTTCATCGGCCGCTGTCTTCCTGGCTGTAGGCTACGTGGCGCCCATCTTCCGGCTATCGTGCTGCCTCGCGCCGTGTGTCACCTGCACGTGGTGATTGCTCGACTGTGCTGCTATCTCCAGCTGAGGAAAGCAACGATTTTCACCGCTGGGTGCCACTACCATCACCTGTCTTCGCTATAAAGCCGTCGACCCGGAGGACAGCGGCCTTTTGGCAGCAGCGGTAGCGCACACGGCACATCTGTTAATTGTCGCCTGTCTACGATGATTCTTCATCGGCCGCTATCTTCCTGGCTGTAGGCTACGTGGCGCCCATCTTTCGGCTATCGTGCTTCCTCACGCCGTGTGCCACCTGCATGTGGTGATTGCTCGACTGTGCTGCTATCTCCAGCTGAGGAAACCAACGATTTTCACCGCTGGGTGCCACTACCATCACCAGTCTTCGCTATAAAGCCGTCGACCCCTGAGGACAGCGACCTTTTGGCAGCAGCGGTAGCGCACAAGGTACATCTGTTGATTGCCGCCTGTCTACGCTGATTCTTCATCGGCCGCTGTCTTCCTGGCTGTAGGCTACGTGGCGCCCATCTTCCGGCTATCGTGCTGCCTCGCGCCGTGTGTCACCTGCACATGGTGATTACTCGACTGTGCTGCTGTCTCCAGCTGAGGAAACCAACGATTTTCACCCCTGGGCGCCACTACCATCACCAGTCTTCGGTATAAAGCCGTCGACCCGGAGGACAGCGACCTTTTAGCAGCAGCGGTAGCGCACACGGCACATCTGTTGATTGTCGCCTGTCTACGCTGATTCTTCATCGGCCGCTGTCTTCCTGGCTGTAGGCTACGTGGCGCCCATCTTCCGGCTATCGTGCTGCCTCGCGCCGTGTGTCACCAGCACGTGGTGATTGCTCGACTTTGCTGCTATCTCCAGCTGAGGAAACCAACGATTTTCACCGCTGGGTGCCACTACCATCACCAGTCTTCGCTATAAAGGCGTCGACCCGGAGGACAGCGACCTTTTGGCAGCAGCGGTAGCGCATACGGCACATCTGTTGATTGTCGCCTGTCTACGATGATTCTTCATCGGCCGCTGTCTTCCTGGCTGTAGGCTACGTGGCGCCGATCTTCCGGCTATCGTGCTGCCTCTCGCCGTGTGTCACCTGCACGTGGTGACTGCTCGACTGTGCTGCTATCTCCAGCTGAGGAAACCAACGATTTTCACCGCTGGGTGCCACTACCATCACCAGTCTTCGCTATAAAGCCGTCCACCCCTGAGGACAGCAACCTTTTTGGCAGCAGGGGTAGCGCACACGGCACATCTGTTGATTGTCGCCTGTCTACGCCGGTTAGTCCACGCCCTGTAAAATCTGCTCTCGTTCTTAGTGTGTTGTCTATTCTTCCGCTGGTGTCACGTAAAGTTGAATTTTTTGTTTCTGTGTGCTGCATTTTCTGCTTCTATGCCAGCGCACGATGTATGTCCTTTGTGTAATGAGCCTATTAGCCCGGACGAACTTTCTCTGTCATTTGGTGAATGTAGCCACTTTTTCCATGTTGGAGCATGTGCCGGAATATCGGAAAAACAGTATAAAAAGAAATCTGAATCCGCCAAACAAAAGTGGTCCTGCTCTATCTACAAAGATGATGGAAAAAATGCCGAAAGCACAGAAGGGAGACCGACAGCTGAAGAACTTACTGATATCAGGTCTATTCTAGCTTTTATAAGCCAAAAGTTGGACAAATTGTTGCCGCTCAAAGAAACTGTGCCAAGCATCGAACGGTCGGTGCAGCTCATGTCAGCAAAGACGACGAAATGTTGACGCGACTAGCCGCACAGGAAAAAGGATCGAAAGAATTACGGAAAAGACTAGAACACCTTGAACAGAACACTCGCGCTTGTGACGATGCAACTAGAAGACTTGAGGCAGATTTCAACGACTTAGAACGGAGAAACCGGAAGCTAAATCTAGAATATCACGGTGTTGGTGTTTCTGAGAATAAAAATTTGCTTCTAAAAGTGAACTCTGTGGCCAGTTTGATTGGGGTTCCTGCACTTGCTGAAACAGACATCGCCGCTATTCACCGCCTCCCATGCAAACCTGGAAAAATACCAGGTATAATCGTTCGGTATATCCGGCAATCTATCAGGGATCAATGGCTGAATAACCGATCTAAACTAAAAGAAGAGAAATCTAACCTTTTCATCCAAGAAAACATGACCAGCCAAAGCCGGCAACTGCTTCGAGAGGCTAAGGATTGGGCCAAACAAAACGAGTGCACGTACGTGCGGCACAGGAACGGAAAAATCTTGCTGCGCAAAGCCGACAGTGACTCTGTGGTAGTAGTGCGTCACAGGTCAGACCTTCCAACCTAAGCCTGCTGACTATAGACCATGTCAAGATTAATTTTTGTTAAAAATGGCTAGTCACAATCATATTCTCCCGCACGAGTTAAACACCTTTGTCTCAAGTCACCATGCTGTTTCACTGAAATGCCTTCACTTAAACGTTCGCTCGCTGTACAGCAAAGAAACCGACATAAATGACTTCATCACTGGTTTTAATTTTTTGTTTGATGCAGTCAAGCTTAGTGAAACTTGGTGCAGGGATGACCGCGAGCTGCCCAATTTTTCGTCCTACCAGTCGTACAGTGTTAATCGAACAAATCATCGGGGCGGTGGTGTAATGCTGTTCTTAAGAGAACATGTGAACTGCGAGTTGCTTTCCGACTTTTGCATCTGCTGTGATGATTTTGAAATTATAACAGCTTGCGTGAATGACTATACGTTTTGTGTTTGCTACAGACCACCGCATGGAAACCTTTCTAGCTTCTTTTCTTTTTATGAACAGCTATTGTCATTTACTTCGGAAACCTTTAATTACTTGGTGTCTGCCGGCAATTTCAATATTGACATGTTGACCATCTCTGCACCGCAAAAGGCCATGCTATCCATTTTAACCTCAAACGGATATGAAAATGTCATCCATGCGCCAACTAGGATCACAACCGAAAGCGAAACACTGCTTGATCTGTTTATCACAAATGCCGATTCTACAAACACTGCTAGTGGTGTAATATCATACGACCTAAGTGACCACCTTCCAATATTTTTTCTGTTAAGAAAACATAATCCTATAGCAAACAAAAAGCAACAGTACGTTTCCCTCCAGACCATTACACAGACTGGTTTAGATAGGTTCAGAGCTGAGTTACAGCGTTGCAACATTAAGGAAATTCTGGAAACAGATAACGTAGACATCGCATACAGCAAGCTCATTGATGAGCTCTCTCGAATATATAAGCGCCATTTCCCAGAACAGAAGTTTAGGCTGGGTAAAAAAATAAGAAAGCCATGGATAACTCCCGAATTGTTAAAACAAATAAATTGTAAAAATGCACTCTACCACAAGTTTATTAAGACCAAGGATCCAAGCGTATTAAAGGAATATAAATCATTTAGAAACAAACTGAACAGAAAACTAAAAGTGCATAAAAAATTCAATTTTCATGCCGAATTTGACAGCTGCTCGAATAAACCTGATATTTTATGGCAGAAGCTAAATACCCTCTTGAATCGTCGCAAGTCATCTCCGCGTGTAGAAAAGATACTTCTTGGTGGCAAAGAAATATCGGGAAGTGCTCTAGCAAATACGTTTAACGATTATTTTGTGGGCTACTCCAACAGTTGTGCATCGACTGATATTTCGACATTACTGCCTGATAGAAATCAATTTTCACTTCTTTTTCGCCCTTTTACGGAACTCTAGGTACAGTCAGTTTTAATTTCACTCAAAAATAGCTCTAGTTGCGACATAGAAGGCATGCAGGTCCGGCCAATCAAATATGTGCTCGATATTCTTTCTCCTTATCTCACTTGTATCTTTAATATTGTGAGACAGGAGACAGAGCGCAGGATGGAGCGAGCTTTAATGGCACCCGCAAGTATGGCGACCAACCCTTCGAAGAAGAAGATGATCGATGATGATGGATATGTACAGATGAAGACGAAGGTCGCATGTTGTGCTTTGAGCGATGATGATGAATATGTACAGATGAAGACGAAGGTCGCATGTTGTGCTTACACTTTCTCCCCTCGCGTACGAAAGCGACCGGCCCGGGCGCAGATTAGAGCACAGTAGGGCGACGGGCAAAGGGTTTGAGGCGGGAAACATGAACAATCTCGACACCTCGGCAACGACGATCATTAACAGGATGAACAGGGGCAACGCGATAGTTCACCGGGGACGTTTGTTCGAGTACAGTATACGGACCAATATAACGGCTCAAAAATTTTTCACACAATCCCGGGGTACGCACTGGAGTCCACAGCAGTACCTCATCACCAGGGTGAAAAAATACGACACGGTGGGAGAGATCATAGGTGCTTTTCCGGGAGGCTTGGGAGGCGTCGGTATTCAGGCGGGCAATGGCACGGCAGTAGGTAAGACGAGAAGTAAACTGTTCGTGAGAGAGTCTGGAAGAGGTTGAGGGGGCGGAGAAGAAAGACGCTTCGAGGGTGAAGGTAGGTTGACGTCCATACACAAGGAAGAATGGGGAGAAGTTGGTGGTTCTTTGCACGGCACTATTGTATGCAAAGGTAACGAAGGGAAGCATGGTGTCCCAGTTGGTGTGGTCGGGCTGGATGTAGGTGGCTAGCATATCGGACAGCGTGCGATGAAAGCGCTCTGTGAGCCCATTGGTCTGAGGGTGATAAGCTGAAGAGGTTTTGTGCACGGTTCTGGAGGCGTGAAGAACTTCGGCAAGGATGCTGGAGAGGAAGGACTTGCCGCGGTCATTAATAAGGACACGAGGAGCTCCATGGCGCAGAAGGATGGCGTTCAGGAAGAAGTGGGCGATCTCTGAAGCAGAGCCGGAAGGAACAGGGGCCGTTTCAGCGTATCTAGTTAAGTGGTCGATGGCAGTGACAATCCAACGGTTGCCCGTTGGTGTTAATGGTAAGGGACCGTAGAGGTCAATCCCAACGACTTCAAAAGGGGAGAAAGGACAGGGGAGAGGCTGTAGAAGGCCCGCAGGGGCAGACGTGCTCCGTTTACGACGTTGGCAAGAGATGCAAGACGCAATATGTTTTCCAACAGCGGTTGAGAGGCCAGGCCAAAAGAAACGGCGCTTGATGCGGTCATAAGTTTTCTGAAAGCCTAAGTGGCCAGCCGGGGGGTCATCATGAAAGGCCTGCAAAACTTCTCGGCGAAGAGAACGGGGTACGACAGGCACCCATGAGTCACCGAAGGGGCTGTAATTGTGCCAAAGAAGGATGTTGTCGACTAGCTTGAAAGAGTTAAGTTGGCGACGTAGGCGGGCATTCGGTGGCCGCGTAGCACCGCTCAGACGGTCGATAAGAGTCCGGCAGTAAGGGTCGGCCCGCTGCGCTGAGGCGAGATCGCCAAGACTGGGAGCTGGCATCAAGTCAATGGATGCGGCGGTCAAGGTTGAAATAGCCGTCGAAGGGGTAGTTTGGCAGTTTGAGGATTCGGAGGACACGGGTTGCGGATGCGGAGGTTGGGTTTGGGCGAGGGGACAACGAGATAGCGCATCGGCGTCCTGGTGTTTCTTGCCCCATTTATAGGTGACCGTAAAGTCATATTCCTGGAGACGGAGAATCCAGCGGCCGAGGCGGCCGGACAAGTTTTTCTGCGAGGACAACCAGCACAGGGCATGATGGTCAGTGACAACTGTGAACTGGCGGCCGTACAAATAAGGGCGAAATTTCTGAATGGCCCAGACAACAGCGAGGCACTCTTGCTCAGTTATCGTGTAGTTCTGCTCCGCTGCAGTCAGTGTACGACTGGCGTAGGCGATGACTTGCTCGCACGAAGAGTGCTGCCGCTGCAGAAGAACTGCACCAATGCCGTGTCCACTGGCGTCCGTGTGTAAAATCGTTGGAGCATTGTCGTCGAAATGTGCCAGTATCGGATCAGATGTGAGAGCCTTCTTTAAGGTAATAAAAGCGACCTCACAGGCCTCAGACCAAACAAACGGCTGGTCAGCGCAGAGGAGCTTATGCAAAGGGACCGCAATAGAGGCAAAGTTGCGTATGAAGCGCCGGAAGTATGACGCTAGCCCCAGAAAACTGCGCAGGTCTTTGACGCGCGATGGGCGAGGAAAATGCAAAACTGCAGCCACTTTGTCGGGATCAGGCTTTACACCCTTCTGGCTAACGACGTGACCGAGTACCTTGATAGAAGTGGAAGCAAAGCAACATTTCTTGGTGTTTAACTGTAGGCCGGCCTCAGAAAGTGCGCTTAATACTTCATCGAGACGAACAAGGTGTTCAGAAAAAGTCGAAGAAAAAATGACTATGTCGTCGAGGTAGCATAGGCACGTTTTCCACTTCAGGCCTCGGAGAACGGTGTCGATCATGCGCTCGAACGTGGCCGGAGCATTGCATAGGCCGAACGGCATAACGTTGAATTCGTATAATCCGTCGGGAGTGGCGAAAGCAGTTTTTTCCTTGTCGGCCTCATGCATTGGTATTTGCCAGTATCCGGATCTTAGGTCGAGACTAGAGAAAAATTGTGCACCTTGGAGACAGTCGAGGGCGTCATCAATCCGAGGCAGCGGATAAACATCTTTTCTAGTGATCTTGTTAAGGGCGCGATAGTCAACACAAAAGCGTACTGAGCCATCCTTCTTTTGAACGAGCACAACAGGCGAAGACCAAGGACTCGAAGAAGGGCGTATGATGTGGCGCTTGAGCATGTCGGCTACGTTATCTTGAATAACCTTGCGCTCACTAGAAGACACACGATACGGGCGACGGCGAATGATGCCCGAACCATCTGTGTAGATGCGATGCTTAGCTGCGGTGGTTTGGCTCAAGGTTGTTGCCTGGGTATCGAAGGAAGCGGCATGCTTGGTCAAGACGGCAAGCAATTCATCTTTTTGAGTCGGGGTTAGACCGGGGCTGATAGCAGCTGAAATAGATGCAGAGGCAGAGGCAGGGGTCGAAAGAGCGAAGCTTGATGGGGCAGAGGAAAGAACGGCCACAGGTTGAGTGGTATCCACAGAAGCGATGGCTGTGCCTTGACGCAGAAGAATAGGTTCCGGCGTAGTGTTAAAGGCAGTCAATAGTGAAGACCCATTGGTGAAGCGGAGCAGGGACGCGACGAGAAAGATGCCCCTGGAGAGAAGACGGGGGCTTGGTGTGACGAAAACGTCCCCAGCGTTGACGTGGGCAGAAGCAACAGAGAGGACATCTTCGCAGCCGGGGTAAAGTACATGATCAGCGGTGGTAACCAGATGATGAGAAGGCAGGACAGAAATGGCTGAAAGGTCGGATGCAGAAGCCTGTAGAGTAGGGGGACAGCAGGTAATTACAGCTTGCGCAGAGTGGAGGAAGTCCCAGCCGAGGATAAGGGGATAAGCACAGGAGGGAAGCACAGCAAATACTATGTAGTGCAGGATGCCGTCGATAGTGACTCGTGCCGTACACAATCCGGAAGGACGCATTGATTCATCATTGGCAGCACGGAGAGAAGGACCACTGTAAGGGGTGCGCACCTTGCGAAGACGAGAACATAAATCAGAACTAATTACAGAAATGGCGGCGCCCGTATCGATCAATGCTTCTACTACAGTGCCTTCAATGTCAACGGTTAACATGTTCGATGGCTGTGCAGGAGGAATTGAGAGGGCGGCGTGCGGTGCAGTTTTACCTCCGGAAACTGCACAATTTAGTTTTCCGTGTGGCCAGTTGTCTGGGAGGATGGTGGACGTAGAGGCGACGACGAGCGGCGGAAAGGCGATGGGGAGCGGCGGCGCGACGGCCTGTCGGTCGAGGAGCGGTCCGGAGAGGTAGAGGGATAGGAGGGACGATAATTGGTAGGGTCAGCAAACGGTGGGCGGTAAGCGTACGACGAGTGCGGAGCGCCTTGGGAGAAGTCCCCGTACGATGGGCGACGAGGAGGACTGGAGGCAAACGCCGGACGGTAAGCAGGTGACGAGTACGTAGCTCCGTTGCGAAAGTCTGGGTACCACTCGCGCTCGTCGCGTTGACGCCGACGGCACACACGGGCAACATGCCCGCGAATTCCGCAGTAGTGACACACCGGCCGACGTGCAGGCGGACTCCAAACAGGACACATAGCGGGGCTCGGGGACACAGAGACCGGAGTTTGCTGGACGGGCTGTGGATGCGACGGGTAAACAGCAGCAGGAGGCGTCGCAGCAACCTGGGCATAGGTAGGCACAAAACGCGGTACAGGTGGTTCCGCAGCCAAGGGGCGAGTGACCGAAGCGAGCTCGTCTTTGATGAGATCACGCAAAGGCGAGGACGACGGGGCTGGAGGCGGGTGGGAATCAACTGGCGGTAAGGTGGAGCCGTGCAGTTCCTCCCGGATAATGGAGCGAATAAGGGAGCGTAAGTCCACGTCAGGTGAAAGTGGGGTGTCCCAGGTGTCTTTTAATCGAAGCGACTGAAGGTCGTCAAGACGATGACAAGTTGTTCGGATGTCTTGGACTGACGTTGGATTCTGGGCAGCAAGCGTGTTGAAGGCAAATGACCCAAGCCCTTTCAGAAGATGACGTACCCGATCGTTCTCTGACATAGCGCTGTCGACACGTCGACACAGGGCAAGCACGTCTTCAATGTAGGATGTGTAGGACTCACCGGGTAGCTGAATGCGCGTATCTAGCTTTTTTTTGTAGACAGCGGGGCTTGCACCAGATGTGCCAAAGATTTGTCGTATCTGTGCCGAGAAGTGAGCCCAGTCCGGGATGGCATCTTTGTGGTTGACGAACCAAGTCTTGGCCACGGCAGTGAGGTAGAACGACACGTTTACAAGTTTCATCGCTGAGTCCCAAAGATTATAGGCACTGACCTGGTTATATTGGTCGAGCCAGTCCTCGACATCGTCCCCACGAAGACCAGCAAAAATGGGAGGCTCGCGCTGGAGTGTGGTGATGGTCCAAGTGGGGTGTCCAGAAGATTGGGAAGAACCGGGTTGGCTCATCATTGCTGGCTCCAGACGGTTCGAATCGAGAGGAAGAAGAACGGGGGGCCCACCGGGAGTACGAGTGGTGTTGTCGCTGACGGTAGCCATCGGTGCGGATGGTACGAGCAGGTGGCGACCGGAACGTAGCTGCAGTCTGGCGGCGGAGAGGACGCAGGGATCGAGAGCACACTCCACCACTTGTGAGACAGGAGACAGAGCGCAGGATGGAGCGAGCTTTAATGGCACCCGCAAGTATGGCGACCAACCCTTCGAAGAAGAAGATGATCGATGATGATGGATATGTACAGATGAAGACGAAGGTCGCATGTTGTGCTTTGAGCGATGATGATGAATATGTACAGATGAAGACGAAGGTCGCATGTTGTGCTTACAATATGTCTTTGGCGAGCGCTATCTTTCCGAGGAGGATGTAGATTGCAAGAGTTTCGGTCCTGTTTAAGAAAGGTGACGTAAACGATATAAAAAAATTACAGGCCTATTTCCATTTTACCGGTGCTATCCAAGGGATTAGAGAAGCTAATACATATGCAAATGTCTAATTTTTTTCGATAAGCATAATCTTATTTCCTCTGCCCCGTTTGGATTTAGAAAACGCCGATCGACGGAATTAGCACTACTTGAGCAAAAAGAATTTATTCTTGTCGCAGTTTGACAACAAGAATATTGTGCTTGGTGTCACCTAGACTTCGCGCACTTTTACGTGGGAAGCTCCCAGACACCCTTAGACCGTGTGGGGGTAGCGGTCTCGGACTCGATGGAGATGCCCTCGACTCAGCGTGGCAAACTCAGCGGAGACCAGCTACCAAGTGACAAGAGGTTTTTGGGCGTTCGGTGCCCAGCTTTCGCTGGTCGCAAGCCAGAGAATGGGTCGGAGCCAGAGGTTTACAAAACAAAACAAAGTTTATACAGCAATTGAGACGATACAGAGGGTTTCACAACCACTAGTACAAAGACAAACTGATTAGCAACACAATGCAACTCGTGCAGAGTTAAACTCGAGAGAGAATACAATTCAAAGGCAATATTGCACCTAAAGTGCACTAACACAAGAGAGAGAGGTAACAAACAAAACACAATTTGTTCACCGGGCACTGCGGCAGTCCGACGACCAGAGTTCCACGACGATGCCGTCCCGCAGACTGGCGAACGTTGCCTCGTTGGTCCGTGGCTGGCCGAGTGGTGTTTTCCCCGGGAGTCGAACGGGCGCGCTTCTCCGAAGCTTAAACGGCGGTCCGGACTGACTGATAGCGGTCAACGTTCTTCTTTATAGGCTCGCTCTCCCGTCTGTTTGTTGTTCGCGCCCGAGTAGGCGCGCACATACACGCAGCATTGGCAGTGCTGTCTCCCTTTCCTCTTCTCACCGGCCGCGCGTCCCCATTGGTCAGAGGTCGCGGGTCGCATCTCGAAGTTTCGAGCGTGTTCTTGAGTGGCGCCGACGCCGACGGGTGAGGGGGGACGTGTCTTAGTGCACGCAAGGCTACGCCCTTTCCCCCCGTCAGCTGTAGAACCGACTCGTCTGTTCCAGAGAATTCGGCGTGGATGACTCATTCCTTCGGCGCACGCCATGGCGGTGGAGAGAGAGGCACGCGCTCGGCGGGGCTTTCCCTCTCTCCCGTTGGGCTCGCGCTGGCGAGACGCTGTGCGCGCGGCGGTTTTTCTTTGTTTCTAAAATGCGTCGAATTTTGTGACACTGCCCCTTCCTTTAAACATATTGTGTAACAATATTCACAAACCACAAAATTCGCGCGCACATGCATGCGCTCACAAAGTCAGTGGCGAATGCCAAAATACATACATCAATACTTGATGCTTTAAGATACATAACACAGTGCAATAGACAGAGTGCACTCCAAAACTTCACTGCACAACACTTCAAAACACGCCGCATTTCGACAGTACAATTCGCGCGCACATGCATGCGCTCACAAACTAGATGTGAGAATATACACATCAATACCATGATGGTTTTCACATACACAACAAAATGCAGTGTTCCCAATGCACTTCAAAGCACGCCGCGATACGGGCAATACATTAAGACAAGGCTACAAACATGGAGCACGCAAGTACAAGGCACACTTTCACCTATACTTCCAAGTTTGGCTGACACAGCGGGCTCGGAGCAGGATTGCTTCCTTCAATCTTTCAGTCGCACTTTCAATTCTCTTTCTTACGCGACTCTGACCTTTCCTCCTGTCACAAATTCTACTCTTCGTCCGCCTCATGCTGAGGCTTCTCCTCCGAACGCGGTTTTGGCTCCGCTTCCTGCTCGTACTCCTGTCTGGTTCTGCGCCCAGACCTCGAGCTCTTCTTCTTTTCCTGTGGCCAGCGCGTCTGTTTCGAGCAAATTTAACGCCAGTTCGCTCATGACGGCTCCGCTCCTCGTGTTCGCCTCGGCGCGCGCTCTTCTGTTTGCGTTTGCGCCTCCAGACAGAGTCTTTGCTGAACGCTGGGCTCGTTCGTCTCAGCTTCTTTCGCACTTTGCTGCGATGTTCTTGCAGCTCGCTTGCATCTGACTTGGCTGTCTTTAGCTTGGATCTGTCTCTTCCCGTTTTCTGCCTGAATTTTCTCCAGGACTTGTGTTTTTCGGTTTCACCTGCTTCTGTGGTGCCCGACTCATTTCTCTTTCTTTTTTCTTTCTTCCAAATTCTTCTTCGGGTCAAGGCCGGTTCACTGCCAGTCGCGTCATCCGAGTTGTTCTCTCGCGATGCAGCCATTGGTTCAGCACTTTTTTGTTCTTCGAGGGCTGAGCTTTCTTCTTCCAAATCCTTTTTCTTCTTTTGGAGCCTTCCTTGTGAGGGGCATTCTGAGCATGGCTCATTAGCCCCTGATGACTCATTCTCCTCACTTTCGCTCAGTGTTGCTTCCTTAGCTTTCTCTGATACTTTCCTGAGCTCGTTAGTTTCAGTGCAGTGGTGCTCCATTCCTTGTACTGCACTGTCTCCTTCCTCCGAGGGAAGAATTTCCTCGTCTTCCTCATAGGCAGAAATTTCCTCGCCTTCCTCTACGGGAAAGCTCCCCTCGATGCTCGAGGGTTCACTCGGAACGGCTTCCGGGTCTTCACTGAGTGCGCTTTTCTCAGGTATTACTACGTCTGAGCTTTCACACTGAGTGCCATTTAACCACTCTTTCTCGTGGTATTCCCTGCCGGACTCAGAGGTGTAGCACTCGGACTCCTCCATAGAGATCTCGACTGCTTCTTCGTCCTCAGGCGGCTGCTCTAGGGTCCCCTCTGACTGACGCGTCAGATTGGCCTTCGCCTCAGTGCCTACCACCTCGGTAGTAGCTACACAATCAATTTCTAGAGGAAGCGACACTTCGTTCTGTTCTTCACTCTTTGTGGTTTCAGTTGCAGGAACAGGCTGTTCCACAACCTCATTCTGACCTGTGGAGCTGGCTACAACCTCTTCCGTGGTTGTCAACAAAACAGACTCGTTAGTCTTCCACCCGGCCTCTCCGGGGTTAAGCTCCACTGGATCTCTGACGTTCCTCAAACGCCGCATTTCAGCAAGCTTCTTCTGAAGGATTGCCATTTCTTTTTCAAAAGCTCTTTCGGCCGCTTCTTCGCGCCTTTTCCGTTCTCTCTGTTCTTCTTCTCGTTTCTTTTGCCTCTCTTTCTCAGCGGCTTCTCGAGCGCGCTGTCTCTCTCTCTCTCTTTCTTCTCGTTTCCTTTGCCTCTCTTTCTCAGCGGCTTCTCTAGCGCGCTGTCTCTCTCTCTCTCTCTCTCTCTTTCTTCTCGAGCTCTCTCTCTTTCTTTCTCAGCTCTGTCTCTCTCCTGGTCCACCCATTTACGCAGTTCGGCTCCGGTCATCCCCCTCTGGAGACCGGCCTCTACTAGCTCCTTTAGCTCCTTGAAGCTCATGTTTGGAGACCGAACTCTACATTCAAGGCAATGAATACCTCTCCACGGTGAACCTCACTAACCGCTTCGGCGCGGCACCTCACAATATCGCTCTGCTGCTAACACTCGTTTACGGTTCGTAAACTCCTTCCGACTCTTTCTCCGTTCCCTGTGCTTGCAAACACCAAACGTGCTGTCGCGGACGCCAGAATATATTGTCACCTAGACTTCGCGCACTTTTACGTGGGAAGCTCCCAGACACCCTTAGAGCGTGTGGGGGTAGCGGTCTCGGACTCGATGGAGATGCCCTCGACTCAGCGTGGCAAACTCAGAGGAGACCAGCTACCAAGTGACAAGAGGTTTTTGGGCGTTCGGTGCCCAGCTTTCGCTGGTCGCAAGCCAGAGAATGGGTCGGAGCCAGAGGTTTACAAAACAAAACAAAGTTTATACAGCAATTGAGACGATACAGAGGGTTTCACAACCACTAGTACAAAGACAAAGTGATTAGCAACACAATGCAACTCGTGCAGAGTTAAACTCGAGAGAGAATACTATTCAAAGGCAATATTGCACCTAAAGTGCACTAACACAAGAGAGAGAGGAAACAAACAAAACACAATTTGTTCACCGGGCACTGCGGCAGTCCGACGACCAGAGTTCCACGACGATGCCGTCCCGCAGACTGGCGAACGTTGCCTCGTTGGTCCGTGGCTGGCCGAGTGGTGTTTTCCCCGGGAGTCGAACGGGCGCGCTTCTCCGAAGCTTAAACGGCGGTCCGGACTGACTGATAGCGGTCAACGTTCTTCTTTATAGGCTCGCTCTCCCGTCTGTTTGTTGTTCGCGCCCGAGTAGGCGCGCACATACACGCAGCATTGGCAGTGCTGTCTCCCTTTCCTCTTCTCACCGGCCGCGCGTCCCCATTGGTCAGAGGTCGCGGGTCGCATCTCGAAGTTTCGAGCGTGTTCTTGAGTGGCGCCGACGCCGACGGGCGAGGGGGGACGTGTCTTAGTGCACGCAAGGCTACGCCCTTTCCCCCCGTCAGCTGTAGAACCGACTCGTCTGTTCCAGAGAATTCGGCGTGGATGGCTCATTCCTTCGGCGCACGCCATGGCGGTGGAGAGAGAGGCACGCGCTCGGCGGGGCTTTCCCTCTCTCCCGTTGGGCTCGCGCTGGCGAGACGCTGTGCGCGCGGCGGTTTTTCTTTGTTTCTAAAATGCGCCGAATTTTGTGACACTTGGCCTTTACATAGATTTCACTAAAGCATTTGATTGCATCCATCATTCCATATTACTTGAAAGGCTTGAGACTTACGCCGTTCGAGGGCACAGTCAGAATCTCATAAAATCGGACCTAGATCATCGCCATCAATATGTGCAAATAGAGAACTGCCGTTCAGATTTGAAACAAATCAACAGAGGTGTTCCTCAAGGCAGTATTCTTGGCCCGTTCCTTTTTATAGTCTATATAAATGACTTAGTTCATATCTACAGAGATGCAAAATACATTTTATACGCTGATGACGCTAGTATATTTTTTTCATCACCTTCAGAATAAAGCCAACTCTGCTCTAAGATCCCTTCATAAATGGTCCGCAGCAAACAGTCTACAAATTAATACCAAAGAGACAAAAGCCGTAATCTTCAGGCCTAAATCGAAGCAAATAAACAGCAGTCTAATCACCCTTCTTTACGAGAACGAAAAAAACGAAATAAATAGTAATGTTAAAATACTTCGAGTTATCTTCACACAGAAGATGCTTTGGGTTGCGCACATTGAATCTGTTTCAGGGAAGCTATCTCGTGTTGTTGGTATGACGGCGCGACACAGAGCTATATTACCTTTCAATATAAAACTTCTTATTTACAATACTCTTTTTTTCTTCTTTGTATTATTGTGTATTGGTATGGGGTACCACAACACGTAAAAATCTTGAAAGAATACATATACTGCAAAAAAAAGATTGTTCGAGCACTTTTTAATATATCGTATCATTCCCACACTTCAGAGCTATTTTTAAAAGCAAACATAATACGCGCGTTTAATCTTTACAACTATAAGTTAAGTCTGGCTTTCAAACGGGAGGTGAAAGAAAATCTCAAGTTTTTTTCATGAATTATCAGATCTCGATAAAAACACACATTCCTACACCACCCGTTACACAGAACCGTGGAAGGTGGTCACTGCGCGGGTAAATTATTCCAGGCAAAAAGTGTCATACACACTGCCAACCCTTTTAAATACATTCCATAAATCAGGCATAGATTTGCATACAATTTCTGTACGAACCCTACTCAAACATTTCATTAACAATGCTTGCTTACAATAACATCTAAAAATGTTAGCTTGCTTTTTGTTATTTACCTCTTCTGACTATCAAGTGTGCGTGCATTAATTTTGAATATTGTGCTTTCTGTGAGTTTTTTTTTTTGTTGTTGTTGTTCTATCGCTGCCTGCTTTGTAGGGGGCTGCGGGCTTCAGCCAAGTCGCTTGTTGTCAAGCGGCTTTTATCCGCAGTCTCCCTATCACTGATGGAAATAAACAAATTATTATTATTATTAAACAAAGATGTTTCGTTGCTGGAGGATTAAACTTGAATTGTTAGACAGCGCGTTGTGTGTCATTTCCTTCCTTCGTCCAGTGTTTTGCGTTGGTTTACCTTTCTGTAGAAAGCTAAAGGGAAACACGAAAAGTCTCGCGCTCAAATTCGCATGCGCCGCCCACTGTGCAGCGCCTATCCCCCTCTCCCACCTGCCTCGTACCATTTCGGACGACAGCCTTCTATCGCGTCTTCCCCCTGTCTTTGCGTGTAGGGGCTTATTATTTTTATTTCCTTTTGGTTGCCCCAACCTATCGAATGTCTTTGCGTGCAGCGCCCTCTGTCCCCATGACATAGTGGTCGCTGGACACTTAGAAAACTCGTTTCATTGCTGCTCTTTTTCCTTTTTTCCCCTTTGTTCCCCTCCCCAAGTGTAGGGTAGCCAACTGGGCATATCGCCTGGTTAACATCCCTTCCTTTCCGTCCTTTTCTTTCTCTCTCTCTCTCTATGAACAAAACCGACCACGCAGTGATTCCGGCAGGCGGCGCACCAGCAGCTCGCTCTGCGAAACAAAAGACGAAGAAGAGCAAGTAACGCCTACCACCAGGTTTGATTTCAGCGCGCGGCCGTTAGCTGTATTCTCTCCATTTGTTTGTAAATACAACCCCAGTATTCTCATGGTCTGTACCTCTTTGACAGATCGTCCATTAACATAGACGTTTATTTGCGGGGGGGATGTCGTGGTACGCCTACCTCTTTGTTTACGACGGATCACGAAGAGTTCAGATTTTTGCTCAGAACAAGTGAGGCCGGATTCCCATGCGCATGCCTCAATGATGTCCACTGCTGCTTGGAGTGTGTCTTCTGTGTAGCCTTCGCATCCTTTGGTTACCCAAAGTGTGATGTCATCTGCATAGAACGTGTGATGTAGGTCTGGTATTTGTGCCAGTTTGGGAGGAATTTTGATGAGGGAGAGGTTAAAAAGGAAAGGGGACAGGACGGAGCCCTGTGGCGTTCCTTTACTTCCTAGTGTGATTGGGGCAGACTCTATTGTTCCGACCATTATCACTGCTGTTCTGTTAGTGAGGAAGGATCGGATGTAGTTGTACGTCCTTTCTCCGGGGTTGATTTCTGACAAGTTTGACAAAATGGCTTTGTGGGTGACGTTGTCGAAAGCTTTAACAAGGTCTAAACCCAATATTGCTTTCGTTCCTGTTCCCTCGTCAGCTTCAATTATGTCCTTGTTAAGCTGCAAGAGTATGTCCTGGGTAGATAGTTGGGCCCTGAATCCTAACATTGTTTCAGGTAGAAGGTTCATGTCCTCCGCATAGTTTTGGAGCCTATTGAGGATGACATGCTCCATGAGTTTGCCTAGGCATGATGTTAATGAAATTGGGCGTAGATTCTCAGTGCTGAGTTTCTTACCCGCTTTAGGAATAAAAGTGATTTTCGCGTGTTTCCACTCTGGTGGTATGTTGCCTGCATGCCAGTATTTGTTCATAAGGTCTGTAACCGCAGCGATCGACGTTGCGTCTAAGTTCCTGAGAGTCTTATTTGTTACTTTGTCTGGTCCTGCCGCAGATGTCCACAGTTTTCCAATTGCGTACCAGACCTCTGCGTCTGTGATGTCTGCGTCTAAATTTGGATTAGGAGTCCCCCGGTAGTCTGGTTGAGTGGTACCATCATCCGTGTTTAGATAACGTTCTGCTAGCTCTTTGATTAGGTCTTCAGTTGTACCCTCATATTTATGTATGAGTCTGTACAGTTGACTTTGTTGCACGGGACGTGTTTGTTCTGGGTCGAGCAAGTGTCTTAGAAGATGCCATGTCTTCTTATTTCCGAGCTGCCCATTGACGCTTTCACATATTTGGTTCCATTGTTGTTTTTGGAGAGTAAGTGTATGTTCCTCGATTCGCCTCTCGATTTCAGCGATCTTTTTGCGTAGTCGCTTGTTGTGTTTTTGCTTCTTCCAGCGTTTTTGGAGGCCTTTTTTGCCTGCCACAGGTGTAACAGTTTTGAGTCTGCAATCTGCTCCTCCTTCTCAACTGGCACCACAACGCTAGTGGAGCTGACATCCTCATTCAGGGAGATAACCCAGTCGCTAAGGTTAGAGATCTCCTTTGGAGCTGTTTTGTCGCGAAGTTGCCTGAACTTGTCCCAATCCGTGGTTCGTATTTCTTTTGCTTTGTTGTTAAGTTTTGTCGTGGGGAAGGTGATGCTAAGGATGAAGTGATCACTACCAAGGTTTTGCCCGGTGTTGACCCACTTTGCGTCCTTGACGTTTTTAGAGAGGGATAAGTCTGGAGATGTGTCTACACATACACTGTTACCCATGCGTGTGTGGTCGCTCGGGTTGTTTAGCGTTGTGAGCCCTAGTGACTGTATGATTTGCCAGAGCAGGTTCCCTTTCGGAGTTGCTTTGGTATATCCCCATGCTGGGTGTTGAGCGTTGAAGTCTCCCACAATTATTAGTTGAGCCCCAGCAGCCAGCTTTACTGTGTTTATCAACAAGTGTGGGAGTCCATTGCCTTTGTTTCTGGGCGGGTTGTATACATTAAGGATGAAGATATTTGAGTCTCCTTTTTGCCTTGGTACTATTTCAAGTAGGGTGTAATCTTCTTCCGAATCATTTATAAAATGTTGAATTGCGGTGATATTTCTATGCACCAGAGTGGCTGTGAAGGAGCCGGCTGCGTTACTAGTATCATAATGAGGTGGCAGATATGCTTTATAGCCTGGCAGTGTAGCCCTGCCGCTAGCTTCTTGCAATGCAATCACGTCTGGGGTTGGAACAGACGGTGCTTGTTGGATGTGGAGCTGCAAGCGGGCCCGCTTGCGGCGGAAGCCTCTGCAGTTCCATTGCCAAATTTCAAATTTTTGGCGTGGTGCCATGTTGGGTTATAGATGGTTGTGGCGTTGTGGACAGATCCAAGATGGGGGGTAGGCGGGCCTCGATAGTTGTAAGCCTGTCCATTATTTGCTGCATGCACGTGGCTATTTGGGATACCTGTCCCTCTAGTGTTGCAAAGCGAATATCTATCTCTGCAAATTTGGTAGTAACGAGGCCTTGGAAGGTTGCTTGTTCTGTTGATATAGCGCTAGTTCTCTCTGACAGAGTATTGATGTCTGCCCTGAGTTTGGTAGGCGCTTTCGACGGCTGCGGGGTGTCGGCTTCCGAAGCCTCGGCCTTTCTTTTGGATTCCTCGCCTTCTTTTGTAGGAAGCGGTCTTTTAGTTGCTATTCTGGCGTCTGTGTCCGTCGCGTTATGGGCCGAAGACTGGGACGCAGTGGAGGGAGTGTGGCAAATGGCGTCTGTTTCCATCGCATTATTGGTCGAAGCCTGGGACGCGGTGGGTGGCGTTCTAGCCGCAGTGTCATTCTGTACCTGATGCGCTTGTAACAGGCGTTTAATGTCAGCCAACTCTTTTTTAAGGCTGGCAATTTCTGTGTCTCGGGATTGTAGTTGGATCTGAAATTCCTTCTCTCGAGCGTCAATAGATTGGGAGGCCTCTGCTGGCCAGCTCACCTTTTTGTTGGAGCGGCTATCGCTGCGTCCGCGGCTCGAGCTTTGCTTGTCGTTCCCTGCAGGGTTCCCCAGGGGCGGGAAGGAGCTGGAGTTGTTCCGGCTGTGGCTGCCTCCTTTTCCGGTAGCACCCTGTTCCTTCTTCCTGGGCCTAGATTGGTGTCCGTGTAGTGATGAGTCGTTGTCCCCTTGCTTGGGTGCCTGGTTGCCATGGGGCGTTCCTTGTTTGTTCTTGTTGATCAGCCGGAATTTGCAGTTCCGGCTGCCTGTGTTGTGGCCCCCGTTGCAGACGATGCAGACGGGTTGGCAGGTTGGCTGTTCTCCCTCAGGTGGAGGCGAGTGATTTTCTCCGCAGCGGCGGCAAAGGTTCGTTGTAGGTTTGTAGCAGACGTCGGCCCGGTGTCCTACCCTCCCCAGCGACTATAGGACGGCCCTACTAATCAAACCACTCCCCAAAAACATGCACCCCTTACACCATGAGGGCAGAAGACAAGCAAGAGCCAAAGCCTTACATAACAAATACAGACAGTGCGCTGGAACACTTTATGTAGATGCGGCAGAATACAAAAATACCAATGCCTTTGCAATTGTGGTTGTAAACGAGAATGGTGACCACATCGTCTCGGCGACAATCAAAACGAAATCCTCTGAAACGGCAGAAGAGGCGGCTATAGCCCTCGCCCTAGCGCATACCCAAGGGAGCATCATCTTCAGCGATTCCAAAATGGGTATCAATAATTTCGCTAAAGGACGAATTACAAACACCTCCCTTAGAATCCTTAACGCAACCAAATTCTCACCAAATTATTCCGAATTGATATGGGTCCCAGCCCATTCGGGGAATCCGGGGAACGAGGCAGCCCACAATAAAGCCCGAGGTTTCGTCGACCGGGCAGTGGATGAGTCTGGCTCCCTGAATTTCACGAAGGACTCCATGATCACATATCATGATCTCACCAATCATTTTAAACTAGAGAGGAGAATTTTCCCCCCTCCAGACAAAAGACTTACTAAAGAACAAGAGGTTACGTGGCGTCGTCTACAGACGAGATCGATACGCACCCCATCACTCCTCGCGCACATTTATCCAGATCTTTACAACCCAAACTGCAAACACTGTGGCCAACGTGCTACCTACAATCACATCCTGTGGGACTGCAAAATAGAGCCACCTCCGGGTGATCTAGTTACAGCTCCTTCTCTCGAGCGGTGGGAGACCGTGCTGGCTAGCTCTGACCCCAGAACGCAAGTTTTGGCGGTGGAGTGGGCTGACAAAGTCGTCGAGGGCTATGTACTCTCGACCACTTAACGCGACCTCTTGCCAAGCTCTTCGCGGCGAATAAAATGTTTTACAATCAATGTAAAGGAACAAAGCGGCCCGATATCCTTTTCGCAAGAACTGGCTGCCATCGAACGATGTGGACGGCGCGGCTCAACCGTATTCCTGAACTCCTCAACGAAAGCTCGGTCACCATCGAAGGGAAGGTTTACTCGTTCGACTCTCGACATCTGCTACCCGGTCAGTGATGAAATCTCAGGCTACATCGTCGACGTGTACACCTTCGACCCCGTCTCGTACCGGTGGGACAGGATACAGAAGCGGTCACTTCCCGAAGATGAGCCGATTAACATCATGGGCCGCAGCGTTGTAGCCTACGGCCATTGCGTCTACATTTGGGGCGGACAGCACATCAGCCCAGAGGTTACCGGCCTCCACCGCTTCGATACCGATGCCATGACATGGAGCCGTCCGGAGGTAAGGGGCGAAGTACCGAGTGCTCATGTTAACCACTCGGCGTGCGTGCATGATCACAGGATGTACATTTTTGGTGGACTGCACAGAGATTCATCGTTTTCTGGACCTAGAGACCCCAAAGTGGCATCGTCTCCCGACCAGCGGAGAGGCCCCCCTCGGGCGCTACTACCACACGGCGACCGCCATTGGAACCCGCATGTACATTTGGGGTGGCAACCTAGGATTCTCACGACCCGACGATCCTTATGACAATTGCTTATATTATCTGGAAACGACCACTGCGACGTGGGTGCGCCCACAAGTGCAAGGCTTCGCCCCGGAGGTGCGCGAGTGTCACGGTGGCTTCGTGTACGAGAGAGAGCTGTATATCTTCAGTGGCTACAACGAAATGCTGAACACCTACTTTGCAGATATGCACAAGTATAACGTTGAAAAGTCGTGCTGGACTAAAGTAACGCCATTTGGATCAGGCCCGTGTGCGAGGCACTCGCCCGGCTGCTGTGTTCTTGGAGAGAGGGTGTTGGTCTTCGGTGGCTTCGGGCCTCCACCGAGGCTTGAGGAGGAAGAGCATCTCGAGGACATCTCTGAGGAAGAAGAGGAGCTGACGGACCTGCACGTGTTGCACTTAGCACAGACGATGCAGAACTTGTGTATGCTTGCTGTCATCGATGCAGGTCTGGATATAAACCAATTACCAGAACTAATTATAAACAAGATCAAAACCATCAAACGAGGACAATCTTAGTCACCGGGCTCGTGTCGACTTTGCCATATGTGGCGGTGCGTTGGCCAACTTCAGTGTCTGTAAGCGCCGCGAGCTGCTGCAGGGATACAGGCGGCTGGAGCTTATCCCGTACCCTACGGCGTTTCTTTCGGCGTGTAGCAGTGCGGCCTCCAGGGGTGGAACAACAGTGAGCCTTTGCATGCATCGAGAAGACTGGCTTGAAGTTCTGTTTGGTCGTCGTCCGGTAGCCGCGCCGTGTCAGGACACTCTGGATGTGCTGTCCTATGAAAGGAAATCAGCCGCGCAGTTTGCGCGTAGTGTTAACAGTGACACTGCGCTTCTTGAGTGTGCAGAATGTAAGAATGTGTACCTATGTGACTTTAGCTCAACGGTGGTGGTGATAATTTCGGCAACGCGTTTAATCCCGGCGCCCAAGCCTTGCAGATTGGCACGATTTCAGAGTAAGCTTTATTTTTTAAATTCTGCCCACATCATCGTTCCTGGCTTGCTGCTGATGAATCTTTCTAACCACTCTTCCTCAGTTGCTGTGTTTGTGAATACATTTCTTCTATGTAATATTCCGATGTGTTTTTACTTTGTAACGAGGTGCCTCTGGAGAATACTGTCTTTCAAAAGCTGCCAATGCGATTATGTGATTATTCATCTTATCTTAGCCACGGAATTTCCGTAACTAAGTCATTTTTAAGGCTTCAGATGGGAAGAGGAAAAAATTGGAAGTGGCAAACATCTCACGTTATAAGCTACGAGGGGCGAAATAATTTCTTAATTTGCACAAGAAAAAGAAGCCCAGTTTAAGTGTTCCGACAGAAGTAGGAGCAAGCTTATCGGGATAGCCGAAATTAACGAGATAATTATTCTATTTTTCATGGACATGGTCGACAAGGTAGAATAGCCTGTTCAACACCTGCTCGATCAAAGTCATTTATCAGAGGTAAAACAAGAGTCAACTGGGACTGCAGCATTCAAAGAGAGGGCTGAGAAGGTTGATGCGGAGCGCGCCAGTGTGGAAGTTCAGAAGATCAGACGGTGGGTAAAACCTGGGGGCACACTTAAGAGCACCGCCTTAAGAGCATGACGCGATAGCGTTATTTGGAGCCTCGAGCCCGTTTGGGGTCCCCTGGGTATGACGTACCAGGCATGGCAATTCTGTACTTCCCATTCACACAGCGCGGGGATGCGCCACTGCTCCGACAGGCGGCTGTTTCAAACACAGCAACCGGTGGGGCTTGTAGGCGAGAAACTCCGGTTAGCTTCTGTTTCGCCTACTGCAGCGCACCTGGCGACTGAAGGTGAAATGTACCGCGTTATAAGTTTGCCGCTGTAGCCGAATTGTTTGAGGAACCGTGACACGACGCTGCTCTTCTTCGCTGGCAGTGGTTTGAATCCTGCTCGGGGATGAAGCTTTTTCTGCTCGATACGGCATTCATGACGACGGCACGACGCTGCAGTGTGCGTCCCTGCAGACGATATATGGATGGAAGTGGCGCTGGCGTCTGCATTTGCTGGACAGTTGTGTGTATGGAAGTTTACCACTCCTGTCCACATTGCGCTCCCCGAGCAGCCTCTCGCAAGCAATCAATAATTTTACTGCCATCTGCCACCGCGGGCAGGTTGTCATGATGTCGCGTGACGTCGGCTCTAGCTTTATTTTTGTCTCATCTTCACTGAGAACTGTGTAAAAACCAGTGTTACTTTTGTTTCTTTGTTTGGCGTTTGTTTTGTTTTATCTGTTATTGTATAATTATCCCTAAACGGCGTATAATTGTCTATTATACGCATTGTATTATCTCATGTTGTTAGCCACCACTGTATGCCGCCAAGTGTTAAGGCCGGGTGCCCATGCGTAGTCAAGCTGTCAGAAGACAGCTTTACTATGGGCACCCTTCCATCATGTACTGCATGGCGGCAAAATAAACATTATTATTACAGGTCACGTTACCTAGGTTACATGTGGGATACCTGCTTCATCGCTCAACACCGAGGCTGAACTTTCTGCAGAAAGGGAATTTCAACGCTAACGCGTAATAGCCTCGGAGAGTATTGCTGGCGTAAAACTTTGAAATTCATGAATGGCCTCATAATAAAGATGATCTTTTTCGGAAGGTGAAGTATCTAACATCCGAATCCGAACTTACTAAGCTTTTCTTGGTAGATATAAAATAAAAACCTTCCTAAGCTAACAAGAGTTCGGGATTAGGGCTCCATGTGGAATTTAATTTGTGCCATATCTTCACGGTTCGTATGGACTCTTTGATGGAATAAAACCTCAGTAGGCAGACTGCGCTGCAGAAATGCAGAGCGCACCATGCTGAACGTGTAGTCAATAACATGATTGGACAGGATAATTTTTCTTGCGGGGAACGCTTGCCCATTCCAACACAGGTAAGCCGCTTTCTTAAACGTGTCGTTGAACTATGTGAAGCCGGCCGCTACTGAAAGTATTCGTGCTAGAGGTAAGTACCTGCCTCAGCCAGCCTTGCTGCCCACAAAAATTAAGAAGCGCGAGCTGCCTGGCCAGCCTCTCCCTCATCATTTTCCTGTGGCCGCAGCGAAGCGCATCTTTCTTGCCACAACTGACGTCGTCGCCATTTGCTTTAGTGCGTGCTGTAAATGATCTCTGATTTGTTCCTAAACTTTCCGTCTCATTAAATCTTCAATTAAATGCACGCATTCGAGAAAAAAAAAAGTTATATGTAGACGTGTGATTCGAAGCTGCTTGTGAGGCACGAAACACTTTTGTAGCGAAAGCTACACTAGGCTAGCAGAAGCGCATTTTGCGGTGCCTGCAAAGGGCCACTACTGCGCATGCGCCGTTACCATGGCAATCAGCTCAGTGCGCATGCGCAGAGTCACGCCGTGCAGCTGGGATATAATCCGGAAGCGATGCGCTGGCTCCTCAGACGCGCACCATGGAGGAAGTAGAGCGGCCGCGCTCGTTATGGTAGAAGTACAGGCTGCGTGAAATTGAGTCTTTCGATCCAGAAGTCGTCGCATGGTACAAGGCCGGCGGACAGCGTGAAAACGAGGCGCGAAAGACTAAGCTGGCGGCCGATACGCCCGACGAACGAGAGGAACGTTTCGCGAAGAGACACCACCAAACTGCTGAACGACAACGACGTCGTGTCGCTACCGAAACGTCAGCAGGCATAACTGCTTTTACTACGTATATCCTGGCATAGCTGAACGGAGTCACTGCCAGATTTTTAGATCTCATTCTTGGCAGGTTCAGGCGAACATCACCCGGAAACCACGGCGAATGCGATGACGAACATGACGCCAAATTGACGTCGAAATTCTTGTCGAGCATTCCGACACCGCCCGTCCTTATGGGTTTTGATTCTTGAAAATACTTTGAAAATCGCGGTGGCGGATAGAAGCGCATGTCTACGGATGCGTCAAAGCGCCTTTGCGTCCTAATATTCGTTTTTTCTTTTGCGTTAGGATTATAACCCCCATTTGCGTAAACTCCGTCCGCCGTAAGTGTGAAAGCCTCATAGCTGGAAGTGGAATTGGAAAACTCACCATGCTTAGAGTCTACAGCGGGCTTCGAATATGCGGAGCTCGAATATATCAGCCTCATTTTCCACCGGTTAAAGGATTATAGACACCCAATCTTGATGGAATGTTTTCTTCTCTACAGCGATACGGAAGGCGTCACTATGCACGAATCAGCACGTGGTATATTCGTCTACCACCGCTAGATAATTTATAACCAATTTTTCCAGTCGCGCTGCTACGGTTTAGCAGCCGAACGGTGGATTTGAGGTCGAGCAGTAGTTTCATGTCATGCAAAGCAAGGA
Organism: Amblyomma mixtum; assembly: GCF_055824585.1. Lineage (NCBI taxonomy): Eukaryota > Metazoa > Arthropoda > Arachnida > Ixodida > Ixodidae > Amblyomma > Amblyomma mixtum. The sequence continues at coordinate 385,788,841 of NC_143014.1, read as the reverse complement.
TAAACGTCGATATAATCACTGCTTCATTGCTTTAATTCCTTAGAGTGCTAAAGCCAGCCTTCCTCAATAGACAGAATGACAATGAATGTAGAATCAGCGATTATATTGCAGTTTTTTTTGTCTCACGCTATCTAAAACCACTTCTTGACGTCACAATCAATCGTTCGGCTGTTGAAATCGAAACAGCACGAGAATTAAATTCGATTATAAATTAGTTATTGGTCGTAGGAGAATACCACGTTTTAATACATGTATAATAATGCATTATGCATTATTACAAACCAGAAAACATGCACCTAAAAGTTAGGTGTCTGTACTCCTTTAAGGCCATGCGGCCCTCGTCGCAGCCTTTCACCCGGATATTCCGCGCTGTGCTTTGCATATTGTCGTCTTCGACAACTTCCACACGTGCGCAAGTCAGAAGAAATGCAAGAGGACACGGAAACTTGGAGCCGAAAAAAAATGCGCCCAAAAAGGCGCCCCTAAGCGTCATAGGGCGAGGATTTAGCAAGTCACCCGGAACAGAAGAAAGGAAGTGCCGCCTGACCAAAATGGAGGAACTCTCTAAAAACAATGGGAGATTTAAACCACAGCTGCAGAGTAGCAAAGAACTTCAATTGTAATTGGTGTGAAAAAGTTCAGTTTTAACGCGGGAGCGTAAAAAGCGTGAGTTGAGCTCCTTAAACGACACCTTTAAGGAGTTCGTATTCAAGAAAAACCTGCGCTGTCGTCGAAACAGAAGATAACGCAATTAGGAGTTGCGGAAATGTGACCGACGTCAGGGTTTAATTCTCGCAGTGGCCTTGCCACCATGTGGACAACTGCAGCTGCTGGGCAGACTTGCAAACAGCTCATTTGGAACAATTTTCGCAGTGCGCAATGATGTGGAACTGTGCGCGTAACTACTGTAGGAAATTTTCGAGCGTTTTTTCATTCTGAGACATGGAAAAAAAAACCGGGAAAGACAGGTTTCCCTGATTTTGCAAGATTTATTTTTATTTTGTTGATTTTGCTAGTGCCATGGCCGTAGCTAGTCAGCCACGCCATGACAGCGGGTGAAAAAGTTCCTTCGCCCTTCTGCAATAGAGTTCCAGTGACTCTATTCCGCGAGCGCCGACAGCGCCATCTGACGGATGACGAACGATTGAGCGTGGTTCAGTCAAATCCTGCTGGTCCGGGTTCCGCTGGCTGCCGAGGGTGGAACGCAAATCGCAGAGCAGGGCGCTCATAGGCGATAGGGGGCCAATGGCTGCCCGCCGCGGAAGCTCGGTTTTTAATGTGTTTCTCTGAAAAAAAAAGAATTATTACCTACCTAAGTACATGCCCTGAAATCACTACCGTCGTCGCCTCACCACCTTCTGTGGCTCTGCTGAAGGCGCGCCGTTCGTATGAGGCGCAGCACGAGTGCGCTGTCATGATGAGCCAGAAGAGATAGCGTAGATCTGGTTTCCAATAGCTGCCGGTAATCCACCTACATCAAGACCTGCATCGATGACAGAAAGGAGACACAAGTTCCGCAGTGTCGGTGCTAGGTGCAACACGTGCAGGTCCGTCACCACCTTTCCCTCTTCAGAAGCATTGTCTCCACGCTCTCTGTTTGCATGGTGTGGTGCAGATCCGAAGCCAACGAAAATTAACACCCTCTCTCCCATCACGCTCCAGCCGGCCGAGCGCCTAGCAGATGGGCGTAACCCTCGTGGTGTCACTTCAACCCAACACAAGTTCTCGATGTCATACTTGTGCATGTCTCCAAAGTAGGCGCCCACCTGTCCTTTGCAGCCACCAGAGATGTACAGGTCTTCGTCATGCACGAAGGCACTGTGATGTCTGCGACCATTGCGGCGCACACCTTCCACACTTGGGTGCACCCACATCGAGCTGGTGGTTTCCAGATAATACAAGTAATCATCATACCGGTCGTTTACCTCTATGTCGAACGCCTGACCACCCCAAACATGCGGGTTCCGACTGGTGGTGGTGAAAACTTTTAATTGTTGAAATAGAGTTTGGGAGCCACAGAGTGGCCCCGCTACATGGTCGGCGTCCCTAGTCCGGGACACCGCATGACAATGCCCCGTCTATCGCCCGTTTCACCAGAGCCCTTTGAGACTCAAGCGAGGAGCATTTGAAGAGAGCAGTCTCCCATGCCTCTCTGGAAGGGGTAGGGGGAGGGGGGGAGGTGGGGAGGTGGGGATTTTGAGTACATGCCCACACCATGTGGAAGATATTGTGACGGACTAGAAGACGACCAAGCGGGCAGTGGCATGGGCAGGGGCGCTCGTGCTAGGCTCGCAGACATTAAATCATATCATCGCCATCGGTCATGCAGTCCTATCTTCATCGCTTGCCGTCACTTAACATTTGGTGTGAGGTGCCGGGTACCTTCTTCATCCCTGTCCCGGAGCTTAGGAGCCTGCTGTACACCGAGGTCTTCTGCGGAGAGCTCACGGCTTCGCACCTCCCGGCGCTTCAACAGCCTGCCAGGTATGCCCCGACGCCGCCGCTCTTCACCGCCCTCCCCAAGCCCCGGCCAGAAGACACGACGACACAACGACCGCCCCAACTGCCCTGTGACCCCACTCATCGCCCACATGAGAACCCACATGAGAACTTAGAAGACCCAACGACCTACGACCCCATTGAACCGAGACCGCCGCCACTGACCAGAGAACCCATTGACCACCGACACTCACATGAGAAACAAGTACGCCAGCCCCTGCCGTCGGGTGTGTCCACGGGCCTCGACGTTGACTTCCAGAAACCGGTGGCTCCTCCGTCTTCGTGGACCTGGCTTCACCATCTCATCATCTCTTTCATCGTGACGGCAAGCCCTTCATCTTCTCTTCTCTGTTCGTATGTTCTGCCACGATCATCGTCACGTCCTGCTTGTCATCGTCTGTGGCATTCTTCTAGTTCGCGCGATCGGGACGATCGCTTCGTGGCCCAGAGTCATGTGACGGACTAGAAGACGACGAAGCGGGCAGTGGCATGGGCAGGAGCGCTCGTGCTAGGCTCGCAGACATTAAATCATATCATCGCCATCGGTCATCCAGTCCTTTCTTCATCGCTTGCCGTCACGTAACAATATCACAGGTCTCCCCACAGTGGGGGCATCGCCCATCCGTGTTTGGATCGTAATGCTTTAATATTGCAGGACAGAGTACAGTACCTGTCTGCAGGCGCCTTAAAGTTCGCTCCTCCGTCTTACTCAGCGTCTTTGCAGGGGCCGGGAAAAGACGGTGGATGTCGACTGCGGACACCGTGTGGAAGCAGCGGCTAGCTGGGGCCTCTCTATTGGTCGGAACGCGATGCCACGTCAGGCTCTCCAGGTCGAGAAAATATACACGGTACGAGTATTCCGTGTCCAAGTTATCTAAGATGTACAGCCTTTGTCAAAAGTAACCAGGCTGCATGGTTTGCTTTTAGCTCGTACAGTGGAGCCCTTACGGCTTCCCTCAAGCTGAAATGGTCGTTAAAGGTAAAGATTGGGGGTCTTCTTACCCTCCAATACCCTTTGATCTTCAGGAAACCCACAAGGGCCCCACTATACAAGCTTGAAGCAAACCATGCAGCCTGGTTACTTTTGACAAAGACGGTACATCCATTGACCCAGCATGCAAACAGAAAAGAAGATGCTCATTGTCGGCACTTGGCCGAACATCTCCTTGCGGCTCCCTGTCATACCGAAGGTATCGAACCGGTATGTGCCGCCAATTCGCGACCTTATGTCCGAGGAACTCCCCCACATGTAGACGCACTGCCCGTAGGCGGCAATGCCGTGGTCGATGCAGCTAATGGGCTCGCCTTGGGAGTGCAACTCGGTCAGCAGCACACCCCACCTTCACGTTACGGGGTGGAAGGTGTATGCGCCTAAGTGGCTGCAATAACATTCCATCGCTTTCATCGTGATAGTTGTAGAACGTGTCGAACGAGTAGACCTTCCCTTTGATGGTGACAGACATGTTGTTGACGAGGTCTGGAACGCCGTTCAGCCGCACAGTCTACATCGTGGAGTGATGACCAGTGTTCTCAAAGATGAAACCGGGCGTTAATTTTTCCTTCCTGCAATCGGGCAAGCACTGGGAAGGAACAGATTTGGTAGCCGCTTTAGAGCGCAGCTCTTTGGCGTCCGTTCCTGGGTTTCGCGTCGGCGTCGGCCTCTTAACCAGCTCCGCCCCCCTTTCATTCCCACAGCGCTATCGGCGTCACCGGCATCAGTCAGTCGCTGCTATCTCTTCCCTCCTCCCTTTATCGTGTTGTCCGCTTGCTGCGCGCGCTTCTGCCCCCATCGTTTGCCGCTGGGTGTACACGCCGCCCCCTCCCCCCTCTTCCTGCGAGTCTCCGGTTGTCAAAGCGCCGGCTCGAACTTAATTCCTTTCTTCGCTCCTCCTCCAATGCAACCCCTGTGCGGTGGCAATCAGAGAGCCAGATCGGTGGCGGTGGATCTGTATATGTGCACCGCCCGAGCCGAAATTGCGAATACGTGTGAAAAATAAAAAAAAAATTCTGTGATAGCGCATACATGTGTTGCTCGATTTCTTTGCCTCAATCTATCGAAAAGGTGAAACAGCTTATTTGCTGCGCTCAAATTTCGCATTAGGAAGTACCGTAATCGTCGGTATTTTTTTTTACGCGACAGTATTAAATGTCCCGTTCGTCCAGCAACTTAGCGTCAGCATTGTTGGCACTGGAAAATGCTGATTGGTCGAGAGGGTAGTGGAGTAGGAAAGCAATTTTGCTGATATTAAAAAGAAAATGTGGTCAGTCAAAATGGAAACCGCCGCTGAGGAACGTGCGTTAAGTGGGATGTATAGAGGCCTTGTACGAGTACCAGCTACCCCACATGTCAGCGATCTTGTCGTGTAGCGCGTTTCATGTCGCCTTTCCTAGCGCGTTGATCTTCTTTTCCAACGGCCGCATTTTCGCAGACTTTGGCCTCCTCCTGATGTCAAGCGTCCCAAGCCCGAGCCTGCCTCCTGGGTGCGTTCATGGCTGTCTAAAGGTGACGTTCCCATTTCTTTGTGACCTTACCTGCCCGTCTATGTAGGTCTCCGCAGACTGGATCCGCGCCTGTGTTCGCAATCTTACGAGCACGGCAAATCTTGTGTGCGGCAGGGCCTACAGTCCCGTGGCTTCTGAAGCAATCACAGAACGCGTTTGCAGTCAAGAGGCTAAATATTCCTAGCGGTTCCAGATATCACATCGAACGATGCACTAGTCTGTAGCGAAGAAATATGTGTCTCGGTGTCACACACGGCTGCGCCACCTAGTGCGTAGTGCCCTTCCTGCCCTCCTCGTGTCCTCCTTTCCCTGCGCAACCCTCCTTACACGCTTTCCCTCTCTCTTCTTCGCTAAGCCCAGGAACAGTAGCTATATTGTCATAACAGGAGGGGATGAGCCAGAAGCTACCACACTACAACGAAGAGAAGCAAGAAAAAAAAATTACCGACGATTACGTTACTTCCTAATGCGAAATTTGAGCGCAGCAAATAAGCTGTTTCACCTTTTCGATAGATTGAGGCAAAGAAATCGAGCAACACATGTATGCGCTATCACAGATTTTTTTTTTATTTTTCACACGTATTCGCAATTTCGGCTCGGGCGGGGCACATATACAGATCCGCCGCCACCGATCTGGCTCTCTGATTGCCACCGCACAGGGGTTGCATTGGAAGAGGAGCGAAGAAAGGAATTAAGTTCGAGCCGGCGTTTTGACAACCGGAGACTCGCAGGAAGAGGGGGGAGGTTGCGGCGTGTACACCCAGCGGCAAATGATGGGGGCAGAAGCGCGCGCAGCAAGCGGACAACACGATAAAGGGAGGAGGGAAGAGATAGCAGCGACTGACTGATGCCGCTGACGCCGATAGCGCTAGGGGGATGAAAGGGGGGCGGAGCTGGTTACGAGGCCGACGCCGACGCGAAACCCAGGAACGGACGCCAAAGAGCTGCGCTCTAAAATAACATTGGAGTGAACACTTAAACTCCGCCTTAAGAGTACGACGTGATAGCATGATGGGTTAATTCCCGTATATGCAGGCCATTCACTGTTTTACACTCACAGATCCTTGGGAGTCCTCATGCCCCTCCTGTCGCACTGGTGCAGTGGTTAAGCGATGGGCCTTGTGGGACCCAGGTTGCTCTTCCCGAGCTACCAATCATTTATTTAACTGCCACAGTGTGCAGTTTGCTCACTATCCGGTGGGTAGGTTTTGATGACGCAACAAAGACACCTGACCTAGGCGGCCCATCCGCCTCCTAGGTCGCTCTCTGGGAACCACCTGCCAGAGCCATGCCCGTGCTCTCTCGCTCACAACGCCGACGTGGACTCCGGGACCAGCGGGACCAGAAAACAGCGCTATCAAGTCGATAGAAGGCAGCCAGATACAGTGTTAACGCCGTTCTTTCTGCTGCTCAAAAACTAAAGACATTATGCCCGGTAGCTCAAAACAGAGAGGCGAGCGGTGTTTGCAAATAAAGCGTCTCTTCCACTGCCAATTCACACAGTACGGGAAGCGTATAACCAACGTAATTTATCGGACACCGTTACTGCGCATGATTTCAATAGATTAATATTGCCACGAGGGCGTTTCAAACCCGCGGCGGACCAAACGGGTCAGCTTAGCTGGCCACTGCACGAGGGCCCGATGCTATCGCCGCAACCGGTCACGTAACTGCGACATACTTTCGCGCCGTGCGTTGCAAATCGCCTCTTCAACAACTTCCACCCGCGGCGTTCCGCTCGTAACACGTTTCCCACAACCGGTAGATACCTGCCGCGGGTGCTCAGAGGTTAGCGTGCTCGGCTATTCAGCAGGAGTAACCTTGTTCGAACCCAGCCGCGGCGGCATGCGTATCGATGAAGGCATAGAAAGAGAAGTTTATTTTTTTTCTAATGTGAACAAAAATACAATGAAAAACTGCTGAACTCAATGCTCTGATCAGTCAAGCACATGCGCAGTGACGCAGCACTGAGCACGTCAGTAAGGCAGTAAGAAAGCCGACACTCGACCGCCGCGCAGGACGATGAAATATGTCGACCATTTGCGCAAGAACTCATCCTCACTCATTGACAGTGCGTCCACGCATGCTTGCTCAAAGAGGCGCGTGCAGAGGCGCTGCAACATTGGAAACATTGCTCTTTCGATGAAGGGAACACACATTGATGAAGGGAACACACAAAAGGAGCCCGTGTACTGTGCGATGTAAATGCACGTTAAGGATCCCCGGGTGGTCGAATATACTCCGGAGCCCTCCACTACGGCCCCTCGTTCTCTATTTCGACTTTCACTGCCACCTTCCTCCTTTCTCTCACGGTGCTGTTGGGGCTTCCACCTATATATGTGAGACAGATACGGCGCCACTTCCTTTCCTCAAAACAACGTATTTAGAGGTGTATATACAAGGCACAGTGACCAAATCACAAGCTTATATCTCACCAGAAACAGCTGCAGGTATTCAGCCCCCTTAGGCATTTATTACCAGAACAGGAAATGAAAAGGCAAAATACCAACGATTCATACCACATTTCCACCATCGCAGCAAGGTTGAACAAAGTGGTTGTTGCTCGCGCTATGAATAGACCAGAGCTGCATGACACCTATACCAAGGACCTGCTAGACGATAAGGCGGCAACAAAACATGCGCGAAACAAAAGAAAATAGTACCGCAGGATTTAAGCATTAAGCAATATATATTTCACGTCTTTTTAAGGCCGTGAGATATTCAATTCCAATCAATGCGACTGGCATGACCGATCAACTGAACAAAATTCTGGATTGGAAAGCGTTAAGCGTCATGTGGCGTAAAAAAAGCAATTCGCTCTGAAACAAACCCGTAAAGGCAGAAGAGCCCTCCTGACCACTTATGCGCACTTTATAACGGCTTTTAGCTCTTTTAATCTTGGTAACTGCAAGAGTACATGTCCTTTTTGGAACATTCTTTCGTGTGAGTGTCATCAAATGACAAACATATTCAAAAATCTAACGGAAATAGTCACCCGTCGACGCACTAAGTCTGCACGTGCCACGAATACCGATCACCATATCGCTGCTTCAGAAAAAAGCCGCATGATGCCACCGCCATCGCTGGAATAACCGGGCCTTGTTTCTTACAGAAGCAGGTGTCTCTGCAGGATGCGGACGGTGCGGCTAAACGGCGTTCCAGAGCATGTCACCGACAGGGCTGTACGCATCAACGACAGGGTCTACTCGTTCGACAGTTGCCAGATGGCATGGAACTTGGTCCACGTGTTCTTCTTTGACCCCGTGTCGCACCGGTGGGATGCGGTGCATACGCAACTTCCCGACGCCGGGCCGGTTACCATTTCCCTCCCCTAGCGTACGGCCACTGCGCGTATCTGTGGGGCGGCCCGCACAGCTGGCCATTTCCAAGTGTTCCTTATCGCTTCGACCCAAACACGATGACATGCAGCCGTCTGGCGGTGTCCGGTGAGGTGCCGTCCTCGATTCACGGCAGCACAGCTTGTGTTGTGGGTAACCGCAAGTATATCTTAAGTTACTGGGATCCTTCGCCATATATGCGGGTCCTTGACTTGGATACCCTACGGTGGTATCGTGTCCCCACCAGCGGAGAGGCTCCGGTTCTACATGCCTGCCAATCTGCGTCTTCCATCGTGACCCGCATGTATGTGTTCGGCGGCAGCCCAGCAGACCATTCCCTCACCCTATACTATTTTGAAACGGCCATCTCTTCTTGGGTGCGCCCAGAGGTTCAAGGCGTTCCCCCTGTGTATCGGCGAGGACATTCAGCCTTCGTGTTTAACGAACAGCTGTACAATTTCGGAGGGTACAGCGATGTGCTCAAGACCTTCTTAGCAGATATGCACACGTACGACTCCGTGACATCGCGTTGGACCGAAGTGAAGCCCTATGGCTCACCACCATTTCCCAGGTACTGGCATGGCTGCTCAGTGATGGGTGAAAGAGTGTTTATCTTCGGCGGCTTTGGGCCGGCACCCAACCAGGGTGAGAGGCAGGTTGCAGAGGAGCGAACGGCGCTGACGGATCTCCACGTATTGCACTTGGCACTCACACTGCAGTACCTGTGCTTACTTGCAGTGATTGATGCACGGCTGGATCTACGCCCCTTACCACCCTTCTTTAGAGAAATGGTCTACGCTATAACTTCTCACCCATCGTAGGCGATGGCAGATGCTGCATCTCAAGCAAATTGAGTGCCTTCGGCGAAGGCAGCTTGGTGGTACGGTGATGATGCAACTTCGGCGCAGCTACTTGACAAAGAAATAAGCACTTCTTTTATACGCAAAGAACGCCTTCCTTCAGTGCTCTATTTTCGCGCAAGCAAGGAAGTCGCTAGTGTTTTGTTTATATTCAGGTCACTCGGGGCCGCCACGTTCTCATAATAATAAAGAGAACAAATTTTCTGAACGAAGAGTTATTCACTGAATTCGATTCAGCTCCAGCCCGGTGGTTTCTTCCAGCAAGTCGCATTAACACCACTTCGGTATGAAGCCCGTGTTGAATTCTAGTTAGCCGCGTTGCCACTGCTGGTCATCCTTTTCAAAGCAGATGGTAGATAGAGATATGTGTCGGTAGGTGTCGATTCCAGCTCTTGTCCGGAAACAACTTTCATCTTTTGCGATGACCTTAGAAACCAAACAGTTATCACTTATTTCCGCATGTCTGCTTTCACTTTTACAATGGTTTAAAGGTTCACTGATTTTATAGCCTGCTAGTTATGGTTCTGTTTTTTCCTATATACATTCTGATTTCAATCCGGAAGCATCCGATCGGTAACTATGTCTTCAACCTGAGCTGATAGAATGCGTCAAAGCTTGTGTAACTGATCGTATTTGGTGCAGATCATATTGAAGGCAGTCGACAGCATGCCGGCCAGTATCTGAAGCTTCCTTAAAGCTTATTTATACTGATGCGAGAGCGCTCCAGTGGACTGCGCACGCCAGATACATTCTCGACAAGCCATTCACGATGGCTGGTGTGAAATGTTCGAAGATGTGTCTGTGACTCCAATTTGAATAGACAAATCAACTTTGTGCCATGGGGCTATTTAGCCACAGATGACCCAGCGCCATAAAAATTCATCACAATCAACAATAAAGGCGAAGGTGCGAGAATAAATCGTGACAGCCTACGTGGTTGGCCGAATTAGAAAGGACGACCAACCGGGGTAAAGAGGCGATGGAGTACTAAAAGTACATGAAAGTATATGACAGTATATGACAGGCGAAAATGGAAGCAAGCATGATGGGAAGGTAACAACATAAAACGGGTGTATGGGCGAAAGGGAAAAACAGAATAAGAAAAGAAAACATGGCCAGCAACGCCCTGGAAGAATTCTTATGATGATACAAAAGAAAAAAAAATTACTACCAGCAACTGTAGCCCTTGCGTTTCTTACCGAGCAGAAAGAGACCGTCAGGAAAGAAGCGGTGGAGCTTATGCGCTGCATTCATCGCGTTTCACGTAGCATCAAAAATGTGGCAAGCCTTCAAGCGGTTAACAGAGCTTTGCAAAACCACTCTATATTGTTTAACCTTGTACGTTTCGTTTGCTTTCTTCCATATTTCAATACTCCATGAGTATGTTTTATATAATATCCACCTGTTTGTCGTCACTGCATGTCATGTAAAAGGGGTCTTGAGCGCAATCAAGTGAACATGTTTCACTTTTTGCACGAGCCTCCTCCGTTGATTTCTTTCTGACGGAAATAAGCTGCATTAGATTTGATTTGATTTGATTTAAGATTTTTTTGTCTCCGCTGTGTGAACTTCGCAGTATGTGCCCGTTTGGGATTAATGTAAAGAAGAATAGCCCGCAGTGTACCAAGAAACATGGTAAGAAGTTCACCAGTGTGTTTCAGGAGTCGCGCAGAATGTTCTCCTCACTTCCAACAGGTTCTACATTGGAGTGACTGGTACATGTTTTCATGAAGGGGCATGTGAACACATGCTGCAAATAGAGAATAATCCCGGAGGTCACTCAACAAACCTTCGTAAGCGATTAAAATATAAGCGTCACGGTATGAAAAATTCAGGGGGCACTTTGACTGTATAAAGTGGGTAGAGGCGGAAGCGTTTTCCGCACCACCTTCGCTGTTTCTGTGGCACTAGTGGCGTCACATGTAATTGAGTACTAATTACTAAGTGATGACAAATCACTAATTAATGATTAATTACTGATTAATGCCTGAATAATAATTAACTGCTCATTAATGACGCTTAAGCTTCGCCTTTAGGAGTGGAACGCGACAGCGCGTTGTAGCGCTGCCAGGGAGACCACGGAACGCCACCACCCGTTCGGCGCGATGCCTTGCCCTTTGAACGCAACGCTTTTTGAGGAAAGGAAATGGCACAGTAATTCTGTCATCTCGGTGGACACCTGAACCGCACCGTAGAGGAAGGGAGGAAGTGGGAGTGAAAGAAGAAAGACAAAGATGGCCCGTAATGAAGAAAATGAAAATTGTATTTGAGGAAAAGAAATTACGCAGTAACTGTGTCACAAAATTCAGGGGGGCACTTTTTTGACCTAAAGTGTGGTCACTGATGTGTGGTTAAGATGTTAAGCTTCGCCCCTAAGAGTGGAACGCGACAGCGTCTTGCAACGCTGCCAAGGAGTCCATAGAACGCCATCGCCCATTCGGTTCTACGCCTCACTCGTCGGTAAATTGGTTTTTGAGGAAAGGAAATGTATCTGTCTCTCATTTGTCGGTGGACACCTAAACCTCGCCGGAAGGGAATGGAGGAGGATGAGATTGAGTGAAGACACCGTATTCACTAGACGCGCCTTTGTTCATTCCAAACCATCGAGCTGGCATGGCGGAGTGGATAGCATGCTCGTCTCTCACGCCGAAGACCGGGGTTCGATTCCTGAGCTCGACCAATTTCTTTATCGATTTTATTTATTTATATGGCCTGACTAATAAAGCTAATTAGGCTAATTGGGTAATTAAGCAATTAACTAAGCTCAGTCCCACTTACTTGGAGCATCACTACACGATACCTTCAATTGGTTGCATGGTTACTAGCCAAAGTACAATTGGCCCCGTTTGAAATTCGCGCACTGTGACGTCACGACCGTTTCCACCAATTGAAAAGCGTGACATTTTCTGTCGACAACTGCTGCTTACAACGATGAGACATTAAAGGCTTCCGCCTTAAAAGGTTTCTTATAAACATATTTGGAAACGACGTTTTGTTCAGAACTGAACACAACACAAAAGAGGGTGGTCGCAGAAGCGTTTCACGATATTAATACTTGTGAGAAGTGTCTCAGTACGCCGTATATTTCACTTCTGCTCTATAAAATTGTTTTCCTGGCAGGCCGATTGGAAAGCTTTTTGCTACTTATCACGCGTTTTTTTTTTTATGCGAAGCATATTGCTAGAGCTACCACTCACGCCGTCGCCGTGGGACCCACACGTGACACCGTGACGCCACACCACGTGACACCGTGACGTCACACCACGTGACATCGGATGAGAGAGCCGGCCTCCACCTCGCGCCGTCGCCGTGGGACCCCTAGCCGTCGCGCCACCTGACACCGTGACGTCACACCACGTGACATCGGATGAGAGAGCCGGCCTCCACCTCGCGCCGTCGCCGTGGGACCCCTAGCCGTCACACCCGCGCATTCCCGCACATTTCGAGCGCGCGTTCACACTCGGTGTAGGTGAAACGCTCGCTCCACCGGGCAGGCAGACGCAGCTTCCGTGGCAATCCAGGCGCTCACCCAACGCGCGTCTCGGGGTTAGTCGGCGTTCCGCTGTAGCCATGCCGTTGTCTTCCCCCACGACGAAGGCTTCTAGTGGTTGTATTAAAATGACCAAGTATTCAACCAAGGAAAGCCATGTATTACCAAGCCTAGGCACTAATATGCTTCGCATTCCCCAGGCTTAGCCAAGCTGAGCCTCAGCAATTTTTTTTTTTCGCCGTGCCTGTCTGTAACTATTTCAGGCTATGTTTTGACTCCGTCACCCTGTTTCTTCTTTTCGCTCATCCGCGTGTTTTTGTTACTACCCACCCATCGTGCTTGTTTCCATTTTCATATGTAATATATCCTATTTTATTTCTGAATATGCTGGCGTGGCGTGTACACCTAGGCTACTCAAGCACCTTGGCGTCTCTTTGAGTGTCCGTAATAAGAGGGCACATTATTGGAAAATACCGCGTGCAAACTCTTCAGCACTCTTATCATACTTGTGTCCCTTACGGTATCTCGATTCTTGGCACGGTGACCGCCTGAAACCTGTCTCTCGCCCTAAAATTTCTTATGTACGCGAAAATATTAATTGCACAGTACTTTATATCCAGGTTTTCAAAAATTTTCGCTCCTTTATGTGAGATTCATATTTTGAATCTGTCTGATCTGATTATCTTTGCTGGTATGTAAACGCTGGTGGCCTTGGTTTATTTACCTCTATGTCGGATAGGTAGTTTCGCGTTTCATGTTTTTACTGGACCTTACACGCCCAATAGTGCGTGCATTCTTGCAAGTCAAGTTAGTTTATGTTTTACCGAAGCTTCCTGCGTCTTCAATTGTTTCTGATAGCCCCTTTTTATCGGGCTTAAGCAGGCGGATGTACTTACCTGTTCGTTTCCTACTTATTCTTTTCTCCCATGATTTCCGGTTTTCAGTATCGGGAAAATCGTTGTAGAAGGATTTAGTTTGTATGCTCTTCTCTCCGTCCATGTACCACGCTGCGTATTTTATTTAATGGAGCAAGGTGTATAGAAAAAAGAATGCGTTTTTTTTCGCCCATTACTGACACCTTGCCCGCTAAAACGCGATTAGATCAAAGGGAAATTTTTGTGTCAACGGCAAATTTCCACCTTTATAATGCCCCCCCCCCTCTCCAACCCTCCCCGACGCTCCAGAAACAATTCAGCATTGTTTCATCAATCAAGACTTAATAGTCTTCTGTGACATCACACAACAGACATTGCAAAAGAAGTTAGACAGCGCATTCTGTACGATATCACACTGGACTTTAATTTGCTAATGACCCTTTGTTCTTTTTTATTGAGCTACACGACTTCTGGAAAGCGCGCATGATATTCTGACATTGCGAATCTTTTTCAGCAAAAGGTCACTTCAGAATGATGATTGTTGATATAAAGGGAGTGTAACCCCACAATGTGTTCAAACCCGAGTGGCACTCGCTCTTACTAATGTGCTCTTCATTGTCTTTTTTCTATTGCTTTTTGCTTAGGTTTATCGTATTATGATGCGTTAGTCATGTGCTCTCTCCATCGTCTCTTTTCCAATCTTTGGTGACTTGAACGCGTCGAGTTAATCCAACTTTTTTTTTCTAAAGGATGGCACACAGTTCATATACGTAGAACATTGCATGAATGTATTAAATACCATGTTGAAGAAAAAGAACATGTCTGGCCTGTGTTTTTTTAATCCAAAATAAAAAGTCTGCCTAGCCCTTTTAGTTGTGTTGTCTTCTGTCATGGTAGTGGAGTGCAGCCATTGGCTGAGTTCTTGGCAAAAAATTTATCAATGAAATATTTATTTCCGAAATGGTTTAAGTGTGATGTTAGAAAAAGAAGCTTGCCTGGTCTAGGGTCAGCATCCCAGACTCGCAACCGACAGGTCAAGCGTTCGATTCACGAATTATGGCCCCAAAATTTGCTTTCAGCGCAACTGAATTGCTTTATATGTATACTTAGACGTCCAATGACATTCGAGTCTTGTTTCCACCTTCTATTCATTAGTTTTGCAGTGTTTTATCACTTCTCATTCCATGGCTCCAGGTGTGACGTCAGCAACCTCTCGACCAATCCGGTTTTCCGCGCACACCGGTGACGACGCCAACTACGCGGAGTTCTCCGCTGATGGGCACCCTTACCACTGTAGCGTTAAAAGCAGTTCGCTGTTCTTCCAACATGTCAAACCTGCACCTAGCTAAAGAACTGTTATTTCGCACAGAATAAATATATCGAACGCCTTGACAAATGCCGTTTACTCTCCCGGCTAATATACAGGAAAGGCAAGCGCGAAATATTTTCAGTAACCTATCAGGCCTGGCAGAGCGAAATACTACGCGTCAAACGCAAGGTTATCGAAGTTGGTAATGCATAACGCACCAGATATATTAAACAAATCAAATAGTTACCGCCTGTACTGCGGTACATAATCTCCTACAGTGCTACATGACATGTTTAACTATAACATCACCAAAGGTTATCTAATGGATCATATAGCCCCCAGAACGTCAAGCTGCTCAATTTGGCACAACGACACCGATGCAGCCTCATTGCTTTATTTCTTTTCCCTCCAAGACATTGTTTTGACCTACCTTATGCCGATATGCTCATTTCAGGGACGTTGGATGCACTGTTTTTAACGAATGCAGACTATGGAATATTATGTATTCATATAGAGTCGTGATATATTTTGTCCAGTATTTATTTCACATTAGTTTATTTATTTGACATTCACTTCTTTTGCGCACCTCTTTGCAAACGTGATTATAAGACAGGTTTAATGCATTTATAAACAGGTTCTGCTTTACCTTTTCTATTGTGTGCCATTCTTCGTGATATTTATTATGTTAATTTGTATGCTATTCAGCCTCATCTATGCACTCTTGTTCTGCCATTCGCTAGTGCCCTGGCCCTGTCAAGTTTTTCTTACAGCCGTTTTGCCACGGCATCCATCAGCATTGTGAAAGTTCAAAAAAGCAACTTTCAATTAGCAAAAGCAGTCGTTAAATGCATTCCTGGATTCAAACCGTTAAATTAATAACGTAGGTGCAAAGACTTACTTCCAGAAGATACGCAGGGATAATTTTTTTTTTCATTGGAGTGTGCCAAGAAATAACTATTCTGCCATGCCCGAAATTCCAGGCGAAGCCCAAGATCCCCAACTATTAACCACCTTCACTTACAATTGTAGTTTTGGTTTGGACTTGAAACCATCTACCTGCAATCGAAATCACTATGCAATGATGGTGGAGTCAAGCCTGTTGACTTTCTTCTGTTCTGTATGAGTGACTTCGAAAGGCAGAGAAATTTCCATACAGGACGAAATCCAAATTGTAACCTTTATTCCCATAAAGACAAAAAAGAAAAGCGTTGCGCTTGTTAAACACTTTGAATGTGTTGAATCACCATTTTAAGCGTATGCCGGATGTTCAACCTAAGATGTTCCGCAATTTTTAAAGCCGGCCTTTTTCAGTAGGAGTGGTCTTTACGGCTTAGCATTGTCACCACTGTAGCTCGTCCGTATACAGCTAAAATGTGCTAACCAGCTTAACTGAACTTGACTAGTTAATTTTTTTATCTCTCTGTGCTAGTCTCCATTAATTGAAAGGCACGTAGTTCCCTTTAAATATTGTCCATATCAGTTTTTAGAATTTCCAAAACGCAGTTACACACGGCCCAACAAATTTTCCTCACACCGCGCCAAAATACGTGCACTTTTGAATAGCCCGCAGGCAAAGCAACAGTGCAGTTCAAGTAACCCGCCGAAATAGGAAAAAATGGTTGGGACACTGCGCCAAAGGTAACTTTGTATTCGAAGTTCTAGATATTGATAGGATATTACTCACGGTGATCTGCACACCTCTCAACACAGAAGGAGGCTAAAAGTAATAGTTGAAAAGTTCACTACTCACTATTAGTTCCCCAGCGCAGTAGTTTCTGTGTCTTGGGGGCATTTTGATGCGTTAATTTGAAATGCTTTGCCGAAAATGCGCTCTTCTAAGTCTAAAAGCCCATGTTAAAACATTGCGGAACACCGTTGGTGAAGAAACCTGTATACCGTGTGCGAAGTCGTGATTACAACTGTTAGTCCTCCACACGCGCCCTCAGTGACCCCGGCGCTCCTGAACTTGCTCAGGCTTAGTCTGAACAAGTTATTTTGGCAACCACAAGATTCCTGTGCACTGAAAGTGAGCCCAGCGCTACCCTTAACTGATGACATTCCATTTGACACCCTTATCCCGGGAACCCTTCCCAGACAGCTGCCAAAACGAAAGCGAAGTTCCACTTCTTCGCGTGGCTCCTCTTTTGTCACAGCCACAGTGAAATACACATCCCTAGTGTGCCACACAGTAACCCCGGCCGGTAGGCGCCTCTCGTTTTCAGGAGGGCTCATAATTCTGTCAAAATTGTACACCCTAAATAGATACGCAACGCTGCTGTTGGACCTGCTGTCGAAAAAGACTTTTTCCACACCGTCCGCGCATTGCCTCGAAGTAGAGTAACGACGCCAAAAGCAAATGATGGGGTATTTCACGAGTGGAACAGCTGCTTGGCTCGCATCATCGAGATGAGTGAGCGATCCATCAACAAAAACTTCGAGCTTTCGAAGAATGTGTTTCTTTTCCAGGCGCCATAGAATGGGTGTCTTGCGATCCCATCTTTCTTCCTCAACCGAGATATAGCGCAACTCGGAGATGAGCTCTTCTGTTTGGGACCGCAGTTCACCGAGTGATGAGTGTTGGCCTTGAGCTTTCCTGGACTCTTCCTCAAATTTTCGGAGTAGGAATCCCTGACTCGCCACTTGCTCCGTGAGTTTGTTAAGCTGACTCTGCAATGCGGCAGGCTGGTCTTCGCACGGCCCCATCAAGGGTGGTCTGAATTCATTCTGAGCTGCCCCGACTTCACGCGTCTGGACGACGCCATCACCTTGCGATGGCTGGTTAACGCCTGCCGTGCAAGTCGTAATGTAGGACCATCTGGACATGTAGAGGCTTCCATGGGAGATGTTTCCACCGCACCGGGGACAGTCCACAGCGTGGAAACAGCATTCCTCTTCGTGATGTCGAAGGACAGCGTCTAGTGTTCCCACGAACGAACAACCTCGCTCTTTATTCCAGCCTAGGAAGGAGAATAATAAGAGTTGGGTGTTGCAGGCTTTCAGTCACCCTGACTGTACAAAAAGGTTTAGTTGGAGCGAGCATGTAAGATGGAGGGTTAAACAGAAATGCAAAGATAGCTGTAATGTAAACACTGTCGACGTCACCTACTACCCGTGACCTAACATCAACGGTGGCACGAAGCTTGGGTTTTATGCACAAATTAGTCCCGAGATCGCCGATGGTGCAAAAAATTGAAGTTAGCGATAGGTGCATGTGCTTGGCCGCCTACCTCCATTAGTCGCAGCTTTTGGCTTTGTTCCCATTAACCCATTCCCATTAACCATTCACGATCTGATCACTCCTGCCGAATGCAATGCACTTCGTTCTTATTCTCCCAGTTATTTTAATCCTGTGTGTCAGATCTACGATCAATACCTGCCGTAAGTAGGGGCATGCCCTTATTCCGTCCACCGCTCCCTTTCTATCGTAATCTCCTGTTCACTTTCGAGAATTTTCAGCATTACTATAGTTTTGTGTATAAATTTGAGAGCCACTGCTCCGCATTGCCTCTCTGGGACTTCCACCATGCTTCGGAGATTCTCCGCTCAGTTACTGCCGCGGCAATTCCATCAGCGAATAGTACATTGCCGTGGTGCACTCTGTTAACCATTATCCTCAACTCTTCGAAATCGGTATCTCTGAATACCAACTGTACACTCGTGATGAAGAATGAACAGCCGGGCCATCTGGTTATTCTTCATTGGGCAGGGGGCGCAGCCTTTCGGATCTGCTGCTCAGATACACTCACAGCCGACGTCAGTTTCTCAATCATTAGAAACATTTGAGGAATGTACCGATGTCAGACTACTTCTCAAACAACGCAGCATCAATATACTGCTTTTCGAGTGATGTTTGCACCTGAATAGGTCAGTGCTTAAAAAAGAAACATGTTTTAGTTCTGGCCGCTCAATACGGTAGTCTTTACTTATCATGATTTCGCAAATATTCCCACCACCCATAGCCATGAATAAAGAGAGCGAAGTCCACTCACTTTGAAAATATCAATTTTCTTCACCGGCAACGGCAGCTTCGCACACTCTTCCTTGCCGAAACGCTCCCAGTCCAAGGGACAAACGCCACCGGCGCCATCTTGGAAACTACCGGTCTTGCAGGTTCCGCAGAGGGAGTGCATGCAGGGCAGCATAGTCCTGGTGCTGGAAATCACCCCGCACCGCGAACACGCATACCGGCGCATATTGTCATCTGTGAACCACGTTGCTACAGATTTCACGCCAGCGATGCTTCCACCGCTCAGCCGCAGTAATCGTCCTGCTCTCGGGTGTGGCATGTTCCGTCACAGAGCCACTTCTGCCAACATCCAATTAAACGGGGGATGTCAGAAATGTAGAGAGCGTGTTATCCAGCGCTGATAATAGTCATGTGCGAAGTCCTGATAGCATTGTACACGTATGCTTCGCGGACGTGAGGCTTTATCTCATGGCAGTAAATGAACGGTAAAAAAGAAAAAGCAGTCGCAAATAATTTTCAATCAAAAATAATTCTATAGTGTGGAAATAAAGTTTATTCGTAACACTAGAATGAGCTGTTAGAGCATTGGTAAACGAATTATTATATGCTATTGAAACTCAGCAACTCAGACTATGAGGGACGCCGTAGTGAAGGGCGCCAGAAATTTCGACCACCTGGGGTCTTTAACGTGCGCTGACATCGCACAGTACACGGGCCTCTAGAATTTCGCCTGCATCGAAATTCGGCCGCCGCGGGCCGGGATCAAACCCGCGTCTTTCGGGTCAGCAGCCCGAAAGACGCGGGTTCGATCCCGGCCGCGCCTTCCGGGCTGCAGACACGAAAGAAGCGGGTTCAACAGAAGGGTTGTTCCTTACGATGTGAATGCATGACACCAATACTATACACCTGCTAGACGATAAGGCGGCAACCAAACACGTGCGAAACGAAAGAAAAAAGTTCCGCAGGATTTAAGCAATATATATTTCACGTTTCTTTTTAGGGCCGCCAGATATTCCGTCCCTATCAATGCGACTGGAATGACCAATCAACTAAACGAAATTCCGGTTGGAAAGCATTAACCACGTATCTCGCGGGCTCAAGAAGGTAATTCGCTCTGAAACGAACCAGTAATGGCAGAACAGCCTCTTGACCAATTACGCGCAATTCATAACGGCTTTTTGAGCTTTTAATCTTGGTGACAGCAACAGTACATGTTTTTTTTTTGAACATTCATTCGTGTGAGTGTCATAAAATGACAAAAGTATTCCAAAATTTAATGGGAATAGTCACCTGTCGACGCACTATGTCCGCTCACGCCGCGATTACAGATCACCATATCGCTGTTTCAAAAAATAGCTGTACGACGCCGCCACCATCGCTTGAGAAACCGGGCCTTGTTTCTTACAGAAGCAGGTGTGTCTGCAGGATGTGGACGGTGCGGCTAAACGGTGTTCCAGAGCATGTCAACCACAAGGCTGTACATATCAACGGCAAGGTCTACTCGTTCGACAGTTACCACGCGGCATGGAACTTGCTCCACGTCTTCATCTTCGACCCCGCGTCGCGCCGGTGGGATATGGTGCAGACGCAACTTCCCGACGGCGGGCCGATCAATATTTCCCGCCGCACAGTTGTAGCGTACGGCCACTGCGCGTATCTGTGGGGCGGCCCGAACAGGTGGCCAAGTGTACTTCGCTTTGACTCAAACACGATGACATTCAGCCGTCTGGAGGTGGCCGGTGAGGTGCCATCATCGATTTACGCCAACACAGCTTGTGTTGTGCGTCACCGCAAATATATCTTAAGTGACTGGGATACTTCGCCATATATTCGGGTCCTTGACTTGGATACCCTGCAGTGGAATCGTGTCCCCACCAGCGGAGAAGCGCCCGTTCGGCGTGCCTTCCACACTGCGTCTGCCATCGGGACCCGCATGTATGTGTTTGGAGGCAGCCTAGCAGACCCTTTCCACCCACCTCGCGTAGACAACTCGTTATTCTACTAGAGACGACCACCTCTTCATGGGTACACCCACAAGTACAAGGAGTTCCCCCTGTGTGTCGGCGAGGTCATTCAGCCTTCGTGTACAACAAAGAACTGTACATTTTCGGAGGGTACAGCGATTTGCTGCAGACCTATTTGGCAGATATACACAAGTACGACCCCGTGACGTCGCGTTGGACCGAAGTGAAGCCATGTGGCTCACCACCATCTCCCAGGTACTGGCATGGCTGCTCAGTGATGGGTGAACGAGTGTTTATCTTCGGCGGCGTTGGGCTGGCGCCCAACCATGATGAGGCGCAGGGTGCTGGGGAGCGAAGGGGGCTGACCGATCTCCATGTGTTGCACTTGGCACCGACACTGAAGAACCTGTGCTTACTTGCAGTAATTGATGCACGGCTGGATCTAAGCCCCTTACCACCCTTCATTAGAGAAATGGTCTACGCCATCACTTCTCACCCATCGTAGTCGATGGTTGATGCTGCATGTCAACCAGATGGAGTGCCTTCGGCGTAGCCAGCTTGGGGATGCGGTGATCATACAACTTCGGCGCCGCTAATTCACACAGCAATAAACTCTTCTTTTAAACGCAAAGAACGCCTTCCTTCTGTGCTCTATTTTCGCGCAAGCAAGAAAGTTGCTAGTATTTTGTTTATATTCATGTCGCCCGGGGCCGCCACTTTTTCTTAAATAACAAGGGGAAAAAATTTTATGAACGAAGAATTATTCACTCCAGCCCGGTGGTTTCTTCAAGCGAGTCGCATTACCGTCACTTCGTCATGAAGCTTGTGTTCAATTCTAGTTTTACCGCGCAGCACCTGCTGGTCATGCTTTTAAATCCAGATAGTAGATAGAGATATGTGGCGGTAGGCGTCGATTTCAGCTCTTATCCGGAAACAACTTGCGTGTTTCGCGATGAATTCAGAAAGCCAAACAGTTATCACTTATTTCCGCATGTCTGCCCTCACTTTGACGCTGCTTTAAAGGTTCAATGATTTTATAGCCTGATAATTATGGTCCTATTTTCCCTATGTACATTCTAATTTCGATCTGGTAGCATCCGATCGGTATATATGTCGTGAACCTCAGCCGATAGAATTCGTCAAATATTGTGTAACTGATCGTATCAGGTTCGGATCGTTTTGAAGGCAAACGACAGCATGCTTCACTGTATTTGAAGGTTCCCGACAGCTTATTTACACTGATGCGAGAGCTCTCCAGTGCACTGCGCACGCCAGATACATTCTCGACAAGCCATCCCACGATGGTTGGTGTGAAATGTTCGGAAAATCTGTCTGTGACACCAGCTTGAATAGACAAGGCAGCTTTGTACCATGACGCTCTTCAGCCACAGATGACCTAGCGCCATAAATATTCATGAGAATCGACAGTAAAGGCGAAGATGAGGGAATAAAATGTTAGAGCCTACGTGAATGGCCGAATTAGAAACGACGATCAACCGGAGCAGCGCCTCCTTTATACTTTCTGTGCCTGGGCGAACGCTCTACTCAGGCCGTCGGGCGCTGGCTCCGCCGCCGCTCGCGGCTGCCGCAAGGAGGCGCTGTGTGAGTAGAATACGTCACGCGCGGCGGGTGCCATGCGGGTGCCTCGATACCCGCGCTCCTCGAGGATTTGAGAAGCTCGTCTACTGCTGATCGGCCGCGCGCAGTACGATTCTTGTTTCTTTTTCAAGGATCAGGCTGGGCGCACTTCTGCCGTGTCGTTTTCAGCTGCACGGCCAACCATAACGTTCGTGAAGAACGTTTATTGGTGGTTCGTGCTTCACGATATCAGCAACACGACGCAGCACATACACAAACATTTTCCGGATGCTCACCAATTCCACGACAGTGCTGATCCGCGGCTTGAATGGCTTGAAGTCACTTTCCCTATGTATTTAGAACGTCTAAAAAAATGATCTGGGTATACCCGTGAATTTCTCACAGACGAAACCTATCAGGCAATTCTGATCACTACCTATTCTGTTCAGTCAGCATGCTGACTGAAGAGTTCTTTTTTGTCCCCACCCGAAAATTCAGCAGCGATCCTATTGAATCCTTGTTTGGTAGTTTGCGAATGTCATCCGGGTGTAACGACATGCTGGATGTTCGGGCTGCATTGTCAGGTCTCGAAAAGCTACTGAAGACCGGGATCGCTGCGTCTAATTCAGTATCCAATATTGCCCACAAAGAATGTGCTTCGATGCCAAGACTCCTACCCGCTGACGTCCTTTCTTCTGCGCAACCAACTTCTACTTCAGCTCCAAAGACGACTGTGCAAGCAGCGCCGAAGCTGTCGAGAGCAAGATTGGTGCTTCTGAGGCTTACTACCCAGTCAAAAATTCCTTCAGCCTATCGGTCTGAAGGCTGAAGGAACCCGTAATTTGGGCTTGTTGGGCCTGTCGGGCTTGTTGGGCCTGTCGGGCCTGTTGGTGATGGCCTGTCGGGCCTGTTGGTGATGGCCTGTCGGGCCTGTTGGAGATGGACCTGATGGTGATGGACCTGATGGTGATGGACCTGTCGGTGTCAGACCTGTTGGTTCTAATGGCGTCGGCCTGTTGGCACAGATCCTGCTTGCAGGTATCGGGATAGTGTTAGGCCTAATGAGGGACGCCAGTCCTAATGGCGCACCATAGATAAGTTTTTTCATCACTCAGAAATGTGTGCTGCACATTGCGCATGATAACATAGCTTCTTCGAATAGTGCATCGCAAGCTGTTGCAAAAAGGCAGCGCCTGCTACTAATAATATTTTCCAATTAAGCAGGCCGAAAGGGTCTGTAATGCCCTACGATATATATACTGACAACCAGATTTAGGGCAAACGAAAGCTTTATTATAAAATAGAAACCTGTAAAGAGGAAGATGATCAGCAGTCAGAGCAGCAGAACCGAGGCGAGGCGCGAGATGAGAAGACGACGATCGGCAGCTGAAGCAGCAGAGCCGACGCGCGGCGCGAGACGAGAGCGTGAACTGTTCCGGGACCGGACCTGTCCTTGCCCGCTCTAACCGGCCTTCACAACTGTCAATAAAGGCCGTTACATCTTGGTGGAGGTGCGGGGTAGCGGAGAGACGTCTTTTCAGGTGATTTTGTTGAGGCGCCAGTAGTCAACGCAAAAGCGGATAGAGCCGTCTTTCTTGGTGACAAGGACGACGGGGGAAGCCCAAGGACTGTGTGATGGTTGTATGACGCCACGCTGCAGCATATCATTGACCTGGGTGTCGATAACCTGCCGTTCGGTGGCCGAGACGCGATATGGGCGTTGGCGCAACGGCGAATGGGCGCCAGTGTCGATCCGATGGGTAACAGCTGAAGTGCGACCAAAACGGTGGTGAGAGAAGTCAAACGATGACCGAAACTTATCTAGCAGGGCCGCAAGCTGGGTCTTCTCCGGTGGCGAAAGATTTGTGTCGATTGAGCCCACAAAGACGGCCTCGGGAACGGGATCAGGAGACGGTGAGGAGGAAGTAAGTGAAGACACTTGCAGGCGGCAGGAGTCGTCCTCAGAAGGGTCCCAGGCGACGACGGAAGCGAAAGGCTGGACACATCCCAAGCATTCACCACGAAGAAGAGTGGAGGGGCACAGGAATGGATTCGTCAGGGGCAAGGCGCTGCAGCCGGCTGAGACGGCAAGCACGGCGAATGGCAGGGGTAGACAGTGGCGAGAAGCAGAGGAGTCGGACGGGATGAAGATGACAGGGCCGTTGGATCCAGAGTCGCAATGAACAGAGGCGAGCACAGCAGAGCACGGCGGGATCATGACGTCATCAGCCACAGTCAGCTTGGAGCACAAGTTAGTGGAAGCGTTCACAGAGTCGTCGCCGAAGGGAAGAAGGGCGACTTCGGAACGAGCGCAGTCGATGACAACGTCATGTTGGGAGAGAAAGTCCCAGCCTAAGATGACGTCGTGAGACGGCCATGGGAAGACGATGAATTCAACAATATACAGAACGTCCTGAATAGTAACTCGGGCTGTACATGCCCCCAAAGGCGCAATAAGTTGCGAATTAGCGGCGCGAAGCATAAAACCATATAGCGGAGTCATCACTTTTCGTAACTGGCGGCACAATTTCTCACTTAGTACAGATACAGCAGCACTGGTGTCAACAAGCGCGAAAGCATCGGTGCCCTCCACAGAAACCGCGATCAAATTTGTCGGAGAAAGTCGAGGTCTTGAGCTTGGTGACGAGCAAGCAGTTCTTGCCTCCGGAACTGCGGGCACTAGTTTTCCGAAGGGGAAGAGGGACGACGGCGCATCGGGGAAACCGAGCGACGACGCGGAGATGGAGCACGGCGGCGAATATACGGCCTGAGATCGGAGGAAGCAGTGGTCTCAGAAGGCGAAGTGCGGTGAAAAGGCTGGGGAGGGGCGTAGGCGTAACCTCGAGGGTCAGTATTGGCAGCAGGGGACAACACTTGGCGGCGGCAGGGACGCATCACATGGCCAGGAATGCCGCAGACATAACAAATGGGTAGGTTGTCCGGTGTCCGCCATGGACGGAAACGTTGCGGTGGTGGCCAGGCAGGACGAAATGGTGTCGACTGCGGTGGATGCTGGTACGAAACGAACGTTTCTGGGCGGGGACGCCTGACGGCTTCGGCATAGGTAAGTGGCAAAATAAATTTATACATCATGACCTCCAATTTTTCGTTGCACGTCCCCCAGCTTCTGTGAGAGGTGCATGCGCACGGCTTTCAGTCTCTTCTCTGCAAGCTCCTTTGGTATGTCTCCCATGTAGATATGAAACAGAGCTGCACAATAGAACACAAAATAGGCCACATTTGAACACAACTAGATACATGATAAATGCAAAAGTGAGATTCAGAATTACCACTCTCATTGTAAAAACACAGAAACGAATGTTCGCCATTAAAGGGGCCATGAAGCCTACTTTCGTGCATACCCTTGTGGTAGCATTTAATTCCCAACACATTAAATTACAATACCCAAAACTTTCAGTTGATTCCGTGCGGCAGATATCTTTAAAACGATTTTCGTTTCCTTTGCGAACTGACTGCTTGTCTGGCAACCTCTGATTGCTGACGACACATGGGCCTACCCACTCCGCGTCTGCTGTGTGTTGTTGGATGCATTGAGATGCTTGCATGAAAACCAAAGACAGAGATTACTCGAAACAACAGGCAATGCTATTTATACATTCTGTGCAGATATGTCAATTGCACTATCTTTGTCGCAGCAAGATCGGAGAACGCGCACAATGACTTGCCACCAGTCGTTGAGAACGCTAATTTCACAACCAAATAGATAAATCAGGTTACTGGCAGAACGGATCTTAGCGAGAGCCACACAAACAGTGTGGAGATCTCTGAAAGTGCTGTGATAGAGCCTGCATGAAGAAACGTATGGGCATAACACACCTTGCAAAAACTAAACGTCACTTTTGCCCGACTTTGCAGTTTTGGATGCAATAAGGACATTGCAGTTGTTACAAACCTCGGATACAATGAACAGGATCTCCATGAGTATCACGCTTTCTGTAAGTGAGCGCGACTGTATTTGGCTGAAGCAAAGTTTGATTGCCTAGGTGTTACTCAAAGCAAAGAAAAAAAAAGCACTAGCACCTTTCAGAGAAGACTTTTTCCGGTGTAAGTGCCGGTTTCGCCTCTGTTCTGCCAAGAGACCGGCACTTATTTGAAAGCACGCCAGTCACGCTGCGGCTCTTCAGCTCATCAGGTGTCCAATACACCTGAGTAGCACCGCGGCAGAACATTGAGTCTGTTGGTGCTCTCAGGAGCATCTGCCAGGCACCAGGCTCCATCCAGAGCCCACTGCCTGCATAGACCTGCAGCAAACGTGGAGAATTTCGCATTTGTACACATTAACAGCAATGAATCAAGGGATTTTAAATATTTCATAACTTAAAACAAACAGCTGAAAAACATAAAAATTATGTAGGCATGAATGCACTCTTTTACAGCGAGCAGTGTCCAAAATCAGTAGATTTTTTATTTCTAGCCTTATAATTCGAAAAAAAAGAAATTGCTTGCGTGCAACATGAAATATATAGCACAATCTTCTGACAGTTCTAGCTTCTCTTCATTCCGAGTCAAATACCGCCAAAAGTTGAAATAATGTTCTCTGCCCCAATTCAAACAAACTTCAGAAATGAGAATAAATTTCACATACCAACAACTAGGCATACCTGACAGAACAAGGCAGCCTCCTCATGATCAAAAATTACTTGTGTACTAAGAATTTCCTCAGGACAAGAATAACTGCAGACCCATTATGGCATCGTCAGGTAATGAAGTACAAAAATGACAAATTAGAAATGCTGACCTGTGCCTTACATGATATTGTCTGAAACCACACATCTATGCTTTGCACACTACCCTTTTCGGCACACTTACTGGGACTAGTATAAGTTTCTACTGAAAACTAGCATCATCCTCTAAACTGTACCCATTTCACTATGTACCAGCCCCAATTTAATTAAGAATCATTCACTCACTCTACTATGGTATTTGATACACTATATGACTTAAGAACACGCACAATCACCTTTCCATCATCCCTAGCAGAACCTATCACAGTGTCCTGCCCACCAGGCAGCTGGAGCTGGCAGTCCGCGGCGGTCTCCATCTCCTCGGCTGAGCATACTTTTTTGACAAGAAAAGGAAGTACACAAATATCAATGCACCTCAGCAGCACATATAAGCAAAAGCAAACTGAGTTCAGTTTGACATTGTGGGCTATCAAGTAAATGAAAAAAATTAAGTATTTTGCTCTCAAGGTAACAGTGAAAGCTTTGCACAGTAGAACCTCGCTGCTGAGTTGATGGGTGCTGCATTTTCCTGGCTGCTACACATTGTAGTGGTCTAGATCTGGCATGATGATAATAGGGTTCCATGCATTATAAACCCTGCTGTTCGTTGCATTGTAACTTCGGCCACATTCCTACACAGTAATACTTGTGAAATAACACCCCATGCCAGCCTAAATGAGAAACAGTGGCAGTCATATGTTTACTTCTAAAGCGGCTTTACTTGGCCTGGCATGTCTAGCACCACTGTGTTAGGCAGACGGCATTCAGACAGGCTGTGCCATCATCATCCACAGTGGTTGCACTTTTTTGAAGCAGTAGCTTCACTGCTACAGGTGCACGGCTGAGATCGCCATGTACGCAACATGACCTTCAAGTCTGCCACAAATAAAATAAACAAACAAATAAACCTCACAATCAGTGGGATTCAAACTCAGGTCCATTGGGCGAGAGCCAGGTGCGCTAACCACTAAGCTTCAGACCCACGGTGTGACAATTCAATAAAACTGGAGATATACAGGGTGTCCCAGCTAAAAGTAACCAAGCTTGTTAAAAAGAGGATGATCCCTAGCCGAGTGAGACCAACTGAGGGTTGTTGATAGTCGCGTGTCCTAGTCTGCAGTATTTAGCAAAGACTAATTAGCTAACTTTTTAATTATTGCTTTCAGGAAGAAATTGTCAATGCAGGAGTTGTAGATCGCATAGAAAAATAATCGTTTGCCTTGTTTGCAGCTAAGTACCACTGATACAACTTCTTTTATCTGACTTAAAAGAAAGCCCGCGAAATACAAAAAGAACCACGTGATAGGGAAGCAGTTACAGCGCTCCCAAACGAGCGATCAAGCAACGACATCCGCTTATGTTTGCAACGCTGTCCCGTACAGCTTTTGGCGTCTTGAGGAGGTGGCGAGATATGCACCAGGAACTGCTTATGCGTCATGGAAAGTGAGCGGGTGCTGCTTTTCAAGGAAGTGAAGCGCGGCTCGCATGGAGCGCTTTTTCACGCGTAACCTCGCCTCGAGTGATAGGAATGTGGCCGTGCCGCTAACTTGCACCGTCACGCGCTGAAGAAACGGTCGCCCTAGCGCCGATGCGAGAGTTAATTACGTATATCTCGCAACCATCACAAAACGCCGAACCCCGTTCGGGACAACGTTGCAAAGATAAGCGAATGTCTTTGCTTGGCTGGTCGTCTGGGAGCGCTGAAACTGCTTCCCTATCACGTGGCTCTTTTTGCATTTCGCGGGCTTTCTTTTAAGTCAAATAAAAGAAGCTGTATCAGTGGTACTTGGCTGCAAACACGGCAAACGGTTATTTTTCAAAGGGATCTACAACTCCTGCATTGACACTTTCTTCCTGTAGGCAATAATTAAAAAGTTAGCTAATTAGTCTCTGCTAATTAATCATGTTTGCATAATAAAAAAAATACTACAGACTAGGACACGCGACTGGCAACAACCCTCAGTTGGTCTCACTCGGCTAGGGATCATCCTCTTTTTTACAAGCTTCGTTACTTTTAGCTGGGACACCCTGTATATGTGCTTCTTGTATACTAACTGCTAGGTTACACAGCCGCTCATGCAATATCATGGTAATTTGTGATTCGAGCGATTCATGATTGATCAGTGACAGGCGATTTCGAGAGGAGTTTGAAGAGGAATAACAAGAGGAAGACGAAGAATACAAAGAGGAAGATTAGCGCTCCACACGCAGAAAATCTAACACCACGGGTAAAGGAAAAAATCAGCTGTGGTTTAGCTTCGGTTAAACCTGGTGAGAAGCAGTAGTTTCACGTAGCTACGTGCGGCAAAGTCCAAAGAAACAACAATCTTTCAACAAGCCGAGAAACTAGAAACAAACAAAGCTTTGCAAAGCGCAGCCACATGAAGCTACCGCTTCTCGCCATGTTTAATCAGAGCTAAACCACAGCTAATTTTTTCTTCACCTATCCTTGTTTCTTTGTAATTGTGCTGCTAGTGTTAGTGTGGCTGGCGCGATTGATTTTGTCCTTCCGCACCTCATCACATCTTTTGTGACTTCTGGATGCACACAGCAGTGGCAACAAAGAGGACGAGGGCTAGCCTCCGCTGGAACCAACCATTATGTTGGCTGTAGCGGCATTAGACATTCTCAGAAAGTATGTTTGCAATGATCGCAACAGCCACATAGCCCCGTAAATTCTGGAGAAATGAGTAGTCCTCACCGGACGTAAGAAAATGCAGCAGACAATGCTGCATGATTTTTTCAAGTGCCAGCACTGCAATAAATGTGTTTAGTTCTTCATTCCTGTCATTTTTAAATTTGTCCTACTTCCTGCCTCTAATGTTTCCTCGCTCTTGCATTTTTTTTTTGTAGCAAGAGCTATTGGTCGCAAAGTAGCATTTTCACTGCGGCGGTGGTCACGCCGTGGTCGCACCGCTTCTTGCGCCGCTGCCTAGCAACCGTTGCCAGATGGAGCCGCGCCATCTGGTGCAACGTCAGAGGAGGAGGAGAGCCAGAGATAGCAGTAGGCACAGCAAGAGACCTCCCAGGTCTACGTATGCATTCACTGGACACCCAGAAATCACGCACAAGGGACCGGGAACAGGACTGCCCACGAGGCTGCTGGCGCGCAGCTAGAGGAAGACCGTCGGCATTGCCTTAACGTGAGCCGACCAACTCGGACCACCCTTATCGTTCTCCCATCCCGCTCATAATACCTGACTCTATCATCACACGCCTTTAACAAGAGCAGAGGGGTTTGTCGTGGGACTTTGTCCCAGACATTACTCCATCCATTCCTTCTGGACTTTCTCGCCCGGCCCAAGTTCTCGCTCACAAGGTGCGAGCCGGTGCAGCGTACACCCCGGACATCCCGAGTCGATGGCACCGAACCAGGATCGGCTGCCCCGATTGCCCTGCTGACTCTGTTGATTTGCACCACCTGATCTGGACCTGTCCTGGCACTGCGAGCCTCTGCGCCTGCTACACCTCTGCCTACCACATCCAGACATACGATGACTGGACGGCCCCCAGTACCGACGCCAAGCGCAAGCTCAGTGCCCTGCTAGACTTCATGTCAGAGACCGACACCCTCACCTTCACCTAACCAACCCACTTCCCCCTTGGGCCTCAGGTCATCCTTGTGATTAAAGATTTATGAATGAATGAGCAGCGGCCTGTATAAGAGGGCGGTTCGTTGAAGCTGTTGTGGCCAGAGATGGAGAGCGAGTCGGAGAGGCTGAAACAAACCAAGCTTAGCTGTTGGAACGAAACAAGGCAAAGGCGACCAGACCGAGGAAGAACGTGCAGAACGTCTGAATAAGCGACGCCGTGAAGATGCAGCTCGACGAGTTCGCCTAGCCTCTGAAGGTCCATTACCTCTCGCTACGTATGTATGGCATAGCTGAGCTAAGCCACAGCCAATTTTTTTTAGTCCCGTGAGGAGTACATCAGCAGGGTTATGCTGTATTAAAACTTGTAGAAACATTAATACTATGAGAAACACATCTCAGTGAAGAGTTGATCGGCTGCTACACTAACAGTAGTAAAGCTTTTTGACGGGCTAGTTGGTACATATTCATATTTGAAAGGGTGTGCGCTAAAAAAGACAAACACAGGAAAAAGATAGACGACAGGAAAGAAGCGCAACTTCCAACTTTAATGACGACAAAAGAAGCCAGGCGCACATATATATCCGCTGATAAACAGATATGAGCTGCGTGATGGAGCGTGACCCCATCAACCAAACATAAGACAGCGCAAAAAATGCATATCTAAGTGACATTAAAAGAAACCCAAGAAAGCGAACATATCAAACACCTGCCGAGGTAAGGTAAAAAAGTGGGATTCGTATCGGCTGACAACAATGCATAACAACATGGGAAAACAGAGCTGTATGAAAGATGACACTGAAAAAGAGGATAACACCATAAAAAAGGCTAACAACATGACGAAATTTTTAACAAAGAACAAGTGAAAGATGGAGATAAAAACCGTGTAAAGGGTGGTAAATAAAGGCACATTGGAACATCTAAAAGGACAATAAAACATAGAGAGGCGAACGGGTTAATAGTCTAGATGGACCCATCCAGAAAGGCAAGTTCATTTCTAGACAGGTTAATGGAAGGCGTGCTAACGCACTTGTCTTTCCTGAGGTGAATAAAAAAGGCCTCGATTACTTCTCTTTCTGTCTTGTCCTGAGCCTTAGCTAGAAACTTGGTTTCATTAAACTTGGGGTAGCAGTTCTGGCAACTGCTGCAGTGTAACGGAAGGTTACCTCCAGACCTGTTCTTCATGGTGACGTTGTGCCTGCGGGCGCGCTCATTGAAACATTTCCCGGTTTGACCCACATACACTTTGCCGCACGTCAAGGGAATCTCGTACACAACATTGGCAGTGCATTGTGTGTACACGGTTTGATGCTTGATATTACAGGCCTTCTTAACACGCTTCCTGGTCACCATCGGACATAATTTCGCCAGTTTGCAAGTAGCCGAAAAAACTAGCCTAACCCCGTGACGAGACGCAACTTTCTTTAAATTGTGTGAAAGACCATGCAGGTAAGGTATAACCTGCACAGGTTTCCGTTCTGTTTGATGTTTAGCATGCTCCGAGGCGGTCAAAGGAGCTGAGACCGGATGCCTCGAAATATTCTTTTCAGGTAAAACGCATAAGCCTGCTTGTCCACTACGTGCCATTGTGTCTGAAAGGGATACGTGGCAAAACGTTGTGGGTGACTTCCTTCGGTGCCAACTGGACAGAATAGCTGGCGCTTACCCTTACCGCGTTCGAAGCTCAAAGGAAGTGGTGCAGGTACTGGAGGGAGGCAAGGTATCGGCCACAACTGGTTTTTCAATTGACGTTGAGGACTTATTTTACTCTGTGCCTCACGACGGGTTGTTGGATGCTGTTCGTGAACATTTGGAAGAATTTGGCGAAGTCAGGTTTCAAAATTCTGCCGGTGTCACAACTGAAAAATTTCTGGACCTACTATTGTTTTATTTGGATTCCACTGTTATTTGCTTCCAGGATGAGTTTTACTTGCAAAAAGCCGGAATTTGTATAGGTTCCTCAGTCGCACCGGTCTTATGCGGAATTTTTCTGGCGTCATTTGACCGGCGCCTTGAAGCTAGCTTGAAGGACACAGGGATAACATGTATTTTCAGATACGTCGACGATTATCTTGTCCTTCTTAACGCACCTTCATACTGTGCTGCTGATACACTTGTAGTCCAAATTCTCACTACCTTCTGTTCTTCATCGAGGGGTCTAAAATTCACGCATGAACGAGCAGATCATGATCGACTCCAGTTTCTTGACTTACAGCTTATTTTTACAAATGATCATGTGTGTTGGTCTTATCAGCCGCACTCAAAGAAGTCACTTTTGCCCTATGATAGTGCCCACTCCAAGCTGGTAAAGCTTGGCATAGTATCTCTTTGCATGAAATCTGCATTAGAAAAATCCTGCGGCCACAAGATAGGTGAAAGTTTCCAGTGCCAGATCGACCGAATTTCTGCTGCAGGTTACCCTGCAAATCTGGTCACGAACATGTCTGAAAACCTTTTGCAAAAAATTAAAAACTCGGAGCATGCTAAACATCAAACAGAACGGAAACCTGTGCAGGTTATACCTTACCTGCATGGTCTTTCACACAATTTAAAGAAAGTTGCGTCTCGTCACGGGGTTAGGCTGGTTTTTTCGGCTACTTGCAAACTGGCGAAATTATGTCCGATGCTGACCAGGAAGCGTGTTAAGAAGGCCTGTAATATCAAGCATCAAACCGTGTACACACAATGCACTGCCAATGTTGTGTACGAGATTC
The DNA here is from genome assembly GCF_055824585.1 of Amblyomma mixtum. Classification (NCBI taxonomy): domain Eukaryota; kingdom Metazoa; phylum Arthropoda; class Arachnida; order Ixodida; family Ixodidae; genus Amblyomma; species Amblyomma mixtum. Next base: position 385,755,410 of record NC_143014.1, on the reverse strand, counting down.
CCTTGACGTGCGGCAAAGTGTATGTGGGTCAAACCGGGAAATGTTTCAATGAGCGCGCCCGCAGGCACAACGTCACCATGAAGAACAGGTCTGGAGGTAACCTTCCGTTACACTGCAGCAGTTGCCAGAACTGCTACCCCAAGTTTAATGAAACCAAGTTTCTAGCTAAGGCTCAGGACAAGACAGAAAGAGAAGTAATCGAGGCCTTTTTTATTCACCTCAGGAAAGACAAGTGCGTTAGCACGCCTTCCATTAACCTGTCTAGAAATGAACTTGCCTTTCTGGATGGGTACATCTAGACTATTAACCCGTTCGCCTCTCTATGTTTTATTGTCCTTTTAGATGTTCCAATGTGCCTTTATTTACCACCCTTTACACGGTTTTTATCTCCATCTTTCACTTGTTCTTTGTTAAAAATTTCGTCATGTTGTTAGCCTTTTTTATGGTGTTATCCTCTTTTTCAGTGTCATCTTTCATACAGCTCTGTTTTCCCATGTTGTTATGCATTGTTGTCAGACGATACGAATCCCACTTTTTTACCTTACCTCGGCAGGTGTTTGATATGTTCACTTTCTTGGGTTTCTTTTAATGTCACTTAGATATGCATTTTTTGCGCTGTCTTATGTTTGGTTGATGGGGTCACGCTCCATCACGCAGCTCATATCTGTTTATCAGCGGATATATATGTGCGCCTGGCTTCTTTTGTTGTCATTAAAGTTGGAAGTTGCGCTTCTTTCCTGTCGTCTGTATCTTTTCCCTGTGTACGTCTTTTTTAGCGCACACCCTTTTAAACTACACTAACACTGATGGCTAAAAAGATAACTGGTGAAATAATGAGGGCTAAGTGACAAGTGACAACCGTGGCCGCAGTGGCTCAGTGGTTATAACGCTTGGCTGCTGACCCAAATGACGAGAGTTCGATCCAGCTGCGGCAATGGAATTTCGATGGAGGCGAAGTTCCAGGGGCCCGTGTGCTGTGCGATGTCAGTGCACGTTAAAGAACCTCAGCTGGTCGAAATTTCCGGAGCCCTCCACTACCACGTCCCTCATAGCCCGAGTCGCTTTGGGACGCTGAACCCCCATAAACGAGCCTTAAAGACACAGCAGAACACTGCGGAGCGAGAGCAGTTCAGAAAAATCGCATATCCTGCCAAAAATGAATCGGACAGTACAGCAAGCCTCATAGGCAATGCAAAAAGAAAAAAAAAGACGTCAGGTTCAATTAACTGCGCATCTGCTGAAGGACAGCAGGAACACTGTGCCAGAAAACTTTTCAACCTGTACACGGTACAACGCCTAACAACTTTGAATGTACCAGACGACCAGAATAATGCTAATATATTTTGTTAATTCACAAGAAAGGGGATGTCAATCAATTAAAAAGCTTTTAATTATTAGATAACTATGGGAAAGAAACATGAAGCTTAATGAAAAGGCTTGAAATGCAACTGAAGGCAGGACGACAAGCTATCGAAAGGTATAGATGTAATCACACAGTAGAGTAGGAGAGCGACACAAAGTAGAGATAAAAAGTACAGAAAGAAATGGGGCCTGGGAAGGGTATGTAACCAATTTCAAGAAAGGTCAATGTAGCACATACAGTCAAAGTTAGGGGCACAGCAGAGATGGTGGAAGGATGAGAGTAGAAGTTTCAGGGGATAAGGCGCCCTCAAGTGGCACAGGACAGGATTAACAGGCGCTCATTGGACAAATCCTTTGTTTGCAGTGAACATTTTCTTAGGCCGATTTGATTATGAAAAATAAAAAATGGCATGCATCACAAGAAGGTTCGCTCACCAAACTCGTCTGGCCCACTGCCACTAGCCCCATTGATGGATGTCATTGCTGGGGCCAGTTCTGTGAATTAGGTATAGTTAGAGTTCATGTCCTTACACCAAAATGCACATCAAAGGTACCGTAAAAACCCGCGTATAATACGAGGTTTTTTCCCATAATTAGCGTCCTAAATTTCCGCCTCGTACTATTTGCGGATCCGAACAAAAATTTTCGAAGTTACTCGATGTTTTGGTTTCGTTTTTGCGGCGTGGCTATGGCTTCGCTTCGCTATTGGCGCGTGGCTACGGCTTGGCTTCGTTACTCTCGACAAACGACGTCACGACGTCGTTTCTTTGTTGATCCGTTGGGTGCGCCGGGGGGTCGCGGTGTGCCGTGCGCCTGTTGACAACGCACGTGCTAGCATGTAAGGCACGCTTCGTGAAGTGGATATTGTTTTAGAGAGCACGATGTCACGGTCTCGAAAACAGTACTCGGCTACTTTCAAGCGATTTTGGCTGCGGAGAACATCGGCAACGGTGCGGCCGGGAGGCAGTTTGGTGTCGTCGAAGGAAGCATTCGTGGATGGCCACAACAGAAAGAAGCCCTTTTCGCGTGCAGCGGAATGCGACAAAGCTTTCGCGGCCGTTTGATGGTTGTGTAAACAAACCGTTCAAGGACGCAGTCAGGCGGTGCTACGCAGAGTGGATGCGCTCAGGTGAGCCTGCAGTGACGCCAACCGGGCGGCTGAAGCGGGCTTAAGAAGTGCGGCATCTCGAACGCCCTCGATGGCACGGAAGATGAGTACATTTGGGATGATTTGTCGGACAAAGAAATGTTCGAAGAAAGCGCTACTGAAGAACAAAGTAATTGAAGTGAAGTGCGGGATGCGATTTGAATAAATGTCTTCTATGAGCTTGTGTTACTCGTATTATACGCGGGTGAAACTTTTTTTCCCATTTCGCGTCTCTAAATCTTATCCCCGTATTATATTCGGGTTCGTATTATACGCGGGTTTTTACGGTATATTCACACAACGGATGAGGTCACAAAAAGATCTCTAGCATCACCTCAAGTAAAGGCAGTGTCCGCATGCTGAAAGCATTCACACATGAGATGAAAACAGCAGATCTTGTCCTAATAGAAAAAAAACGCCCTCCTCTTTCCATCTGCAGACACCAATTGGTTGGCGTCAATTCGTGACGTCAAGCCACATAATGCACAGTTCACCCTCAAGATTTGCAATTCAGTCCGCCGTGTGAATTTACCTTAAGATGACTTCCAAGAGCACTTACTTTAAGCTCTAAGATATACATGCATGGTGACACCTACAACATGCAATTTGATGAAGTAGCTTAGCTAAGAAAAAAGGGATGAGCAGCACACATGTGAGCTACTCAGGAACAAGAACCAGAGCTAATGTTTTAAACAGTTACTAGGCACATTACCATAGCATGAAAATGCACACACACCTCTCAACTGGCATGTTAGAAATACAAAACACTTCAGTAAACTATCTACACAACAATAGCACACCTTGCAAACATACACCACCTGGACTTTGTGTTTCCCAAATATAAGACATTCATTTTGTGCACAAAATTGCAACAAATAAACAAAGTAGCAGTGCCACCTAATTGGCCATTTAGAAACAAGGAGCAGAGGTATTATGAACAGCAGAGTTAGTTGTTGGCCTGGTTAGCATCACTGATTTAAGTTCATAGTTTTCCAGCCCTACGGAACACACACACATACATGAGCCGCCACGGCAGTTCAGTGGTTATGGTGCTCGGCTGCTGGCCTGTTAAGACACGGGTTCTATCCTGGCCGCGGTGGTTGCATTTCGATGGAGGCAAAATGCTACAGGCCCGTAAATGCAAACTGCATGCAGGAGATCTAAAGAATGAGGACAGGTTCCAAACTTGTCAAGCACTGCAGTGATTGTACAGAGATTTTCAAGTGTGAAGATCCTTAGCAGAAGCAAGCCACTTGTGAAGGGACAGAGACGCATCATATTAAAAAAGCTGGTTCACAATGTGCGAGCAATACTTCAGTTGTATCATATAACACAGAAATGATGTTTCTTTCATAGTTTTGATGATAAAGGTGTGATAAGTTTGTTTTTTTCCTGCTCCGCTGGTCTGAAGGCATTTAAGCAGTGTCTGCGCCGTTAAATAACCAGTTGTCAGTTAGCGCTGTGTTTTATCCTTCTTCCCAACTTCAGTAAAACGGCAAGTTGAAGAAAACAGCGCAGCAACAGGCACAAGAAAGAAGATGGGACAGGTGCTGACTAGCAACTGAAGGTTTATTGAAAAGGAACACTTAAAATATACTCTCTTCACAACCAAGAGCGTGCATGAGCTGCGCGAACAACACTGATAAGCTATCAACTTCAGTCATGGTGGTCAAGATTCAACAGTTCACAGCCATGAACGGCCATCCGTCCTTGTTAATGATTGTGAACTATTGTATCCTGACCACCATGACTGAAGTTGACAGGTTATCAGTGTTGTTTGCGCAGCTCATGCACGCTCTTGGTTGCGAAGAGAGTATATTTTATGCATTCCTTTTCAATAAACCTTCAGTTGCTAGTCAGCACCTGTCTCATCTTCTCTCTTGTCCCTGTTGCTGCGCTGTTTTCTTCAAGTATTCTTCTTCCCTTCTTTGGTCATGCACCGTTGCACTGGAAAACTACAAATTTAAAGTACTCTCAACATTTGCCTGAACAATTTAGCACGTCTAAAATATGCTTATCTTCTGGTAGCCTCCAGCTGCTCACAATGATGGTCTCTTCTAATTCATGATGTGACAAGCAAAGCTGCATCCCTGCAAAAAAAAGAAAGAACCAAAAATTTCCTAATATAAGCATCTTGGTGGGCACACGTCTAATAACAAATCTTTTACAATCCTCAATGAGCACAGACATTGGACAGCTCTGTACAAAGAACTTATGTCCAGTCACTTGGCTCAAACCAAAATAGTGAGAAAAAAATCCGCCCTTCCCTGGCAGCGCGAGCATATTTTAACAGCCTGAGCAACAAATTGTTCTGAAAGTGGCTAAAAATGCATTCATTACAAAAAAGACATCGACTATTCATGCCAACTAAAATTCCTCAAAAGCAAGCAAATAATATACAAACAAAAATTCCCATTCCCGCATCTCACAGCAATGGCCAGTGCTGCTGTCTGGCTTGAATCCTGCCTTACAAGCGGACCTACTGGTGTCAGCCATGGGGACGGCCATTCAATTGCTTAAAACCACAAGGGCGTTTGTAGATGAAGACGCGGCTGGAGGTGGTTGCACATCACTCCCTTTGTCTTCCCTCAATTGTGCCATGGCAGGTGGCCGACAAAGTAAACTGAGCAAAGAGGGCAGGCCCAGCCTATAGTCTTTTTCAGCCTCACTGCTGTGCACAATTTGAAAGGCATAGTTGCTAACGGCCGATTCTTCGTGGGCTACATAAGCTAGATCACAAACTGATGATGGGTGCAGGGGTCAAGTGGATGCAGCTAGCACAGGAAAGGGCTAATTTGGGGAATATGGGAGAGGCTGTCGCCCTGCTGCGAGTATAGTCCGGCTGATGATGATGAAGGATGATTGAATTCCAATGAATATTTCACTTTTCTTACCCTTGGTGCAAATCGCTGCACAGTCCCATAAATGTTGGTTATAAGAGTATACATCTGATTAAGAATGAGAGGGAAAATACTACACTACTGGCATGATGCAGCAGCGTCAGTGTTAAGTGAAAGAATAAATTCTGGTTCCTTGCTTACAATGTCGCTGGATCTATGCTATCTTCCAGTAGAATGCATGAGAACTGGTGTAATGCCCTCGCACAAAGCGCAGACGTTAAGGAACATGCACAACTTGTTCTTCCAGAGAACGAAAAATTCCAAAGTAGTGGTAATGACCATCGCTCATCACTGCTGGATCACTATGCCTCTGCGTCTTTAGTAATTTTCTAGAATCCGTGGGTAACTCTGGATGGTATGGTTTCAGCACTTTAAGCAGGGAATGCAGGTGAGAAGCAGGCAATTGGCTATTAATTGCCCACACGCGCAAGTCGTGCTCTAGACATTGAGTAGCGGAACCAGACTCAGGTGTCATCCTATCTTCATAACCCACCAACTCCTCATTGTCAGAAATTCGCGACAACTCTTACGTTGCACTTTCTATGTCAGGGATGCTGCTAGCGGTGCTAAAATCTGACAAGTGAGAACTGCGGCTTTCAACTGCGTCCTCGACCGGCGCTGATAAAGAGGATAAAATAACATTATGCGATGAAAAGGCATCTTGAAACTGTTCTGCTCCTGTTGCGCACAATCTGCTGCCATGACCATTATCAAGACTGACAACTGCCAAACAGGGTAGCATTTCGTGATGCGTACCCGCAAAAGCCGGCTCTCACCATCGTGGGTACCCTTGACGAAAACAGTTTTCTAGTTCGTCGTGAACAGCCTCTGCTGTTCTTCGGCGTCGTTGCCGAAATGACACCTCGATTAGCGAACACTTCATTCTCTTCATAATACAACGAATGTAGCACTTTATCAAACTATCACGCAGGGCATGGGTAACATATATACACTACTGGCTTTGTGCCAACCAACACAGGTCACAGCACAACAATGCAAGTCTAGAAATCACTCACCATTGAGGTCATCCTCTGGGCAAGCCTTTGTTGTTTCAGCTGAATTCCAGTGAAACCACAACGAAACACAGCAGTGCGGGCACGACGACCGCCAAAAAACTGTACTAGAAGAACAAAAAACGTGAAAATCTTGCCATGACTGCCGCTGACACGCGAGTTCTCGGACCAGCGCACGCCGCAGGATTGGAATTTGTCTCTCGGCGCGGCCGCGAGTAGCCGCGGTTTGGATTTGGACCATTAGACTGCAGGGCGTCAGTGAAACCAGAACTAAATTTCTTCGGCAGTTTTAATTTTGTCTGCCTGTTTAATTAAAAACAAAGTAATTCCAGCTGTTTAAAAATATTTCAGATAGAAATATATCTTTCTACCTTAGTGTCACCATTTGCATACACACCACATGCAAACTTGCAATCGAAGTAAAAATTAATAAACAAATTAATACTCTCACGGTGAGGGGAAGTGATCTGGTACCGACTTTTCTATTTGGGCTTCAGAAATAGCCAGAGAGGGCAGATTAACCTATAGCATGAATGTTATAGCAATGCCATCGTATGTGGTTCAACATTTATTCATCATTTGACAATATTGCTGCAATGTGAAAAGACCACTTCAGAGCAACGTTATCAGCAAGTTGCTTGGTAACATAGCAGCAACATTATCTAATGTTGAAGAATGTTAGCGCAACATAGTACAACATTGGCAATGTTGTGGCAACGTTGCAGTTACATACTGTGCTACTAGGGATAGCAGCGAGGCTCTATGGTGAGGCAGCTATGACATATAATGTTCACCAGCTGCTGCACCTTTCTAAGGCTACGCGCATGTTTGGCCCATTATGGGGTGTGTCCACGGTTCCTTTTGAAGATGGGATTGGCCGTGCACTGCGGCTTGTGTCAGCAGCCAAGCTGGTGCCTATGCAGGTCGCTGAACGGTGCATAATGCAGCAGTGCTATCGAAGCTCAGAAAGAAATTTGGAGCTCCCAGCTCATTTGGCTTTTGCCAAGAAAAATATTGGCGCTTAGCACACAAACAGCTACCAGACATGTGCTCTAGGTGTGCCACACCCTGTTCCTTCATTTCCCGAGCAGCTAAAAATGATTTTCAATTCACACTTTGGCTGCATTCCTCAGCTGTCTAGGTACTTTCGAGCACAAATTGGCAGCATTATTATACACAGTTCGGATTATTTGACTCCAAAAAAGACCAGCTCTTGTTATGTTAAAATAATAGACGGCTCATATTGTTATGTACTTGGAACTTATGAGATTGCAGGCTGTATATATTTTCACTCCCAAAGGCTTCTTGTTTCACCACTTGTATTTGATGTCCTACATATCATGCAGTGTCAGCACCCACCGGCTGATCAGAATAATTGTTTGCACTCCCTTGATGATGTGTCTCTGCAATGTGTTTTCTTTAGTATTAATAATGTTTCATACTTGTGTGAAGTGCCCAACCAGAAGGAAAGAGATTGATCTGGTAGTGATGTATGATGTGCAGTTCATGAAGGTAGTTTCAGCGTATTTTTATTTTTGTATTCCTTTAAGGTAGCTCTTCAGTGTGTTTAACTTTTTTCAAACTTGTGGCCATGAAATTCATTGCAGTTAGCAGCAATTACACCAATCTTCAGATTGTGACGGGAGGTTGCTCCATATTGTCACATTGTCAAAAGTTCGTCGTCAGTTATAAATTCAGCACGGCCACAAGCGGCAGGCATTGTCTTCGACGACCTCCAAGCACGCTTGTTGCTACACCGCTGCCGAGTCGTTCAGTTCTTTGTGGGTGTGAAACAGCCCAACAGTGTTTCTTTGGAAGCCGTTTTGCTGTCTACCTGACTGCCAAACTGCAGCCATCACAACTACGTGACAATATTACACTAATCTCAAAGTTTCTTTTATTCTTGGAACATTTATGCTTCAAAGTATTTAGTGCAAATAATGCAAGAGAGAACACATTGCCATGTATGCTGACAAAGTCTGTTGATGGGATTTATAAGACATAAGTAGAGGCCGGATTTTTAGGCACCAAGAAGGCATGTTTTAGGCGCCAAAAATAGGTGGTTAAGATTTGATTTTAGGCACCTAAAAAGAAAAATAGGCACTATAAACTGCATCAAAATTGCACTTATCAGATCCGAACATCAGCACGCAATATCTGCCATAAAGTAAAAACAGCCGGAATGATTTGAGATCTTAACCATTGTGTGCGAACCTTAGAAGCACTCTTTTTAAAGCTGTCGTGAAGCTTTTCGTACAACACGCATGCTTCAGCAGAGCAAAAGAGATGGTTACAAAGCCTTTTAAAATGCGTTGGCATACCTGGAAACAAACAATTTGCTTGTCGTGCACAATAGTAAAACAAGAGGCCGTGCATTTAGCAATTGACGCAAATGTGACTTTAAAGCATCCGACATGTGTTCAGAGTCATCCTCATAGGAATTAAACTTATCTATTGCAGGCATGCATGGTGCTTTAACATTAATAAATGTGTCGCCATTTGTGTAAACTGCGTTTTATAGTTAGTGGCTCCAAGTGTCGGAAGTCACGCGGACTTAAAATGGTGCTTGCTAAAAATGCTAAAAATGCTAAAAATGTAGCCGCTTAGTGCTGGTGATGCTTTATATGCCGAAAATAATTATATAGTTCAGCACGGGCCTACGTACATCCACTGGGGATTCATAATAAATAAACACCGTTCATATAGTAATCACTGCTAAAGTCATGAAAGCAGTAGCACACAAGCAACGTCTCCATGTTGGTGGGCTCAAAATTGTGCCTCTTCTCATTGAGAACAAGCTTGTAAGCTGAAAAGGAACGCTCCACACCAACAGATGTTACAGGAGTGTGCTTGTAGGAAACCATTTCGATTGAAGGGTTGAGATAATATGACATAGGAGTGACGCCAAAAGAGTGATATTCATACAAGCATCAAACATTGTTTGAGTGCATGAATGTGTTCCGTATGCACGCACGACTGGCACGGCTCTCAGCTGTCCAGTGCGGCCTACTCCAAGAAAACTGCCGCCAAAGGCTATTTGATTAGGATGACATGCAGATGAGGCACAAGGAATGATCATAAGGCAGATTACCAATATGGCAAATTTTATCCAGTTAAACTTTATCCAGCCAGCTTATGGAACAATTTGCAGTCAACTCGAACCCACTGGGAATTATGTGGACGAAACTTACGTACTTCATGTACTTTCCAAAATGTAGCACCATCTGGTCAACTACCATTTTAACGGCCAGAGTTTACAAGCTGTAACTACAAAACGGCAGAAACAGGAAAAAGGTTATTTCGATATTTTTGGCTGATGTGGTTGACATTGTCTACACAGTCGGCGTTGGAGTAGTGTTCACCACACCCAAGTGACGAAGTCATTTAATGTTGCCATGTGTGGGTTCAACTCAAAACCGAAATGGATTCGAAAACAAAGAGAATCTGAAAACAAAACCACAACGTATATCAGGGCCATTTTCTTCAAAATAGGGCATTTTTAGGCACCAACGTTGGAAATCGGCATTTATAGGCGCTGACGCCCAAAATAGGCATTTATGGCACCATCAAATGTGTATTAAACATGTCGTGAACGCCTAATTCATGCTCATATGTAAAAATGGTGCGCCTATGATGCCTTGAAAAAAATAGGCATTTGCCTAAAATCTGGTCTCTAGACATAAGGATATACCTGGCCTTGCAGCCTGATAGTATGATGCTTTGTCATCCTTGTTTTTTCATGTGTTTAAAATGTTTGCTGCTTTTAAGTGTAAAGAATAATGCACGTTCCTGTCCAACATTTATTACTCCCTCTGCTTTGTTGTTGTGGCCTAGTGTGTGTAATAAATCATGTTTGTAGATCACATCACATCACTTTATTTTCCTTAAAGACCCTTTTCCAGGGTGTTACATAAGGGGTGGGGTTTACGAAATGCAGGAATCAACAGTGCTTGAAAATGATGATGAACATGTTATGGCAGTAATATTATGGGGAAGGCCGTTCCAGTCAGCTGCTGCACGAGAAAGAAATGAGTTGGCAAAAACAGTGGTACGGCCACGTGGACGCAAAACTTGGAAGAGAATGATCGACCGATGCGGTGGGACCTACATTGTGGAAGTGCGCAAATGTATGGTTCTTGTTTTAGTGGTGAATAAAAGAACTTGTGAAACAGGACAAGACTGGCTATGCGACGGCGACTAGAAAGATTAGCTAGACCTGACTACGATTTGAGGGATGATATGCTGACATCGTACTAGTATGAGGAGTGCATGAATCTGATAGCCCTGTTTTGAAAAGATTCGATAGCGTGTGTTAAATATTCTTGATAAGGGCTCCAGATGGGTGATGCGTATTCAAGTTTAGTTCTAATGAATGAGATGTACGCTTGTAGTCTTACGTGTTGTGGGGCTTCCCGTAGGTGATGTTTTAAGAAACCTAGTGTTTTATTAGCAGATGATATCAGGTTAGTCACGTGCAAACGCCAAGATAAATCATTAGAAATGGTGACTCCTAAGTATTTATATGACTGGACGAGGTCAACTGGGGAATTGCAGACTGTGTATTTGAAAACAAGAGGATTTCGACGGCGGGGAAAGGACATGCACTTGCATTTGTTAGAGTTGAGCATCATCATCCACTGGTAGCACCAGTCTTGCACATGGCGCAGGTCTGCCTGAAGGGATTCTTGGTCAGAATGGTTAGTCACTGAGCGATAAATGACGCAATCATCGGCGAATAAGCGGATGTGACAAGAGACATGCTGGGGTAAATCATTAATGTATATGAGGAATAACAAAGGACCGAGAACAGAACCCTGTGGGACGCCAGAGGTTACTGGAAGCGAGTTGGAAAGTTGGTTATTAATGACGACGGACTGAGAGTGATGCGTGAGGAAAGCTTTAATCCATGCAATTATGTTCGGATGTATACTTCAACTGGGAGAGTTTAAGAAGCAAGCGTTGATGAGGTACTTTGTCGAATGCCTTAGCGAAATCTAAGAAAATGGAGTCAGTTTGCAGGTTAGTATCAAGGTTGGCGTGAATATCATGTAGAAAAATGGCTAGTTGAGTTTCGCAGGAGAACCCCTTGCGAAATCCATGCTGTGATGGATGGAAGAAATTATTTGAATCCAAAGATTGCATGATTTGAGAGTAAATGACATGTTCCATGATTTTGCACGGTACACTTGTTAATGAAATGGGGCGATAATTAAGAGGTGAATCAGTACTACCTGATTTGTGGACGGGAACGACCTTCCCCACTTCCCAGTCGTCTGGAATGGTACCTTCGGAGAGTGATTGCGAGAACAATCCTCAAAACCTCAAAGCCTCAAAACTGGCTGCACTTATTTTTGATGCAGCGTTACATGTTCCATGGGTGTGTTCCGGGAACCAAAATTCTGTTACTGCTGTCAATTAAGTTGCCGTATACCCTAGTGATACGAAGAATTTTTACGCAAATGCCTTTCAAAGAAGGTCCTCCAGCCAGTGGAGCTGGCCAGTTGGTGTGATGTGATGGTTAATCCCCATTCACTTAGTGTGACATACAGGGGGCTGGGAATTAACTGCATAGAGATCATGAATCCAGCGTCAAGGAATATGTTCACTTGACATCGCGGTGCTAGGTGGGCGAGTTTAATGTTTTCAATGATACACATCGCCAGAGAGAGAGAGACTCTTTAATGAAATACAGAGAATTTAGCCGGTGTTTCAATATCGCTGGCATGCTACTCTGCGTAGGGAGGGGAGTTTGGGAGATAAAGACTGAAGGAGAGCCGCACATGAGTTGTGCGGCTTCTCATGACAACACAGATGCCTCGAGGGGACTTCAGTGTACTCACTGCGCTTGGCTTCAACAGTCAATGCAAGTGCAGGGCGCTTTCCTGCTTGGTGAAAATTATTTAAACAGAAACGTCGCGCCATGGAAAAAAAAAAAAATTGCGCTGTCGTTCAGCGCGAGCAATTCGCTGCACGTCTTTGCCGCGCTTATAGCGCTGTGCGCTGCATTCAGTCACCTTAATCCCCGACTGAAAGGTGCGCTGGCGTATGAATTCCTCGTGACTACGAAAATCGGTGCGGGCGCGCGCTCCCGCGTAGAATATGGGCACTGGTTTCGTTGCCCGATCGAGGAAGCTCTGGACGATCGAGCATGCATGCAGCGTCTCCACCTTGCTGAAAGGATGATCGAGGATCGAGGGAAGGCTATGCGTAGTAGAAAAAGTTAATTCCGACTGGCGCAGTTCCTGGCCGGTGTATGCCGCACACAAACATGCGTACGTGTACTGGCTATCAGATAGGCAGATCTGCCCTGATAGCGGGCGGGTTCACTGCACGCGGTGCGCAGCATATGCGTAGCGGAAAGGTCGAACATAATCAGTTTTGAGTATGAAGTATGATCGACGTACGTACCGATACCACATTTGCTCTACTTTTTGCGCGCAACGCGCACAAACGCGTTAAGCTAGAATTAATTGTGCAGCACCTTTTAAAAATTCATTCGCCTCAATTGATGGTTCTCCCTAGATTAAAATTAACTGCGCAGCTAACACACATTTTTTTTCACCTGGCCGTAGTTTATGCCGTGCGCCTGGAATCGTCTGCGCCGAGGACGAGTGAAGAAAAGTCAGCAAAGCCGAATAGCGGCCGGCCGTCTTTGCATGCTTCGCACGAAACGCAGAAGTACTTCAGTTATGCGAACCGCTTGGTTGGTACGCATCAGTTGTCAAGTTCACTACGAGACAACGTTTACCGTCCAATATTGATATATGATATGTGTACAGTTTTGCCGAAAATGAGCCAGGATCGAGTGAAGCCGGCCGGATGCATCCTTGAAAGCTAAGCATATGATCGAGAACGCGAGCTCTACAGCGATTCATGGCTTCCGTGCAAAGAATTTTCAGGCACTATCGGAAGGGCGCGCAGCTCATTAATGCGTGCTTGCAAGAATCATGCAATTTGCACGAATATTGTATATGTTTGAGCATACGTACGTGTGTTTCAGATATGTCCCCGCTAATTTCGTAAGCTGCTTTCTGGCCAAATAAATCTCCACCGGTGAGCGGTTGTGCTGGTACTACAAGATGTGTGCTACACAAACCGATTAAAACGTACAATTAAGCTTCTTGCCAGTATTATAACTTTCCCGAAGCGATTCGCAGCTATACCGGTGACGGTCGAAGCTAACGTCGCCCGCAGACAGAGCAGCGCTGCATGTAGATTTCTGCAGGACCGTCAGAGCCACGCCGACCGGTAAACAGAGCTGCTAATGGAGATGCCTTCAGCACCATCAGAGTCGTGCCGGTACAAACAGACGTGCTGACGGAGATCCCTTCAGCACCTTCAGAGACGCGCCGGTGCAAACAGAGCTGCTGACGGAGATGCCTTCAGCACCGTCAGAGTCGTGCCGGTACAAACAGAACTGCTGACGGAGATGCCTTCAGCACCATCAGAGCCGCGCCGGTGCCAACAGAGCTGCTAATGGAGATGCCTTCAGCCCCGTCAGAGTCGCGCCATTGCAAACAGAGCATCCATGCAGATTCCTTCAGGTCCTTCAGGTGCATGTAGAGGTGACAGTCAAGAATCCTGTTGGCTCCCTGAAGGAACTTTGAAGGATTTTTTGACCGGGTACCACAATATTTCCACAGCACCTGCCGTCGCTTCAGATCTCGGCTACCGCTTATGTGGGCGGTTACATTGCACGAGTTGTTGGCGAGCATATAGATTTCGAGAACTGCCTTACTTTGTGTACGAAGCCGGTTAGCAACCAGCCACTCCTTCAGTTCACCCGCAGCCAAGACCGAGGTGGGCTGCTCTACCCGTCAGATCAACTTCTCTTCGTTCTCGACACATTAAGAGCTTTTCCTGACCGCGCCCTGCAGGACGATCAGACCTTGAAAAAGCCTATCACTACATTAGTAGAGCACGCTGTCCCAGCCCTTTGTGCTTCAAAGTTGCTGAAGTGCAAGAGCTATGGCATCAACGAGCTCATGAACCTTATATCGGTTCGTTTCCTGAGGCCGCTTCTCTGCAACTACGCATTCAATGTCAGTGACAAGCATGACATAGTTAAACATTTCACAAAAAAAGCCCCTTTCGGGAAAGTACGCGAGGCTCTGAGGATGGCGTACGTTTTACTGCCGTGTAGAAGTTAGCCTCCGCAATAAATACTTTTTTTTTCGAGTTTGAGCAAGTGTTGACTCACAACGCACTGATATTGAATATATGAACCTCTATATCTGCGCAGCGTTATGTGCAGGCAGATGGTGCAGCGTCTCACGTTACATAGCTGGTGGCACTGACAGCAGGGCACATTTTTCGCGCGTACCATACACGCTCAAGTAGAGCGTCAACGATGCGACTCGAGACACCATGCAGTCTTGCAGGAAGTGCGCGGCAGATCAAATGATGAAACCAGTTGGCAAAGCTCCACATTTTCTGGCGCCAACTCTGGCTTCGGTGGCGACAATGGTAACTGTCAAGAACTTTACGAAGGAAACGCGGGATCAGGTACCGCTTTGGAAGCAGTCTAACGGCTTTACGTGCTACTTACATGAGTAAACAGCACGCGACGGAGCTCTTTCAGAACCCAAGCTTTCAGTATTAGCTGCTGCCAAGCACTGCTTTCAAATAGAGACCCTCAGACAAGCGAACTTAAAGGTGACAGAACAATTTTCCACGCAGTGGATTTAAGCAGGCGCGCGCTGTCATTTCAGCGCAGCAGACGACGCGCGAGCGCATTGCACAGCAGTAGCCGCGAAAGACACGACTAAAATGGTCCGTTTACCCTTAGCGGCAAGTGCTTCTGAGCTCCCTTTTAAAAAAAGTTTTGATTGTACTTGAAACAACTTGAATGCAGCCGAAAACTCAACGACAGAACAACTGCGAACGGTCTGCGTTTCTATGAGCGACGGCGCGGCAGTGATCCTACTCCGGTGGCGGCGCGTGGCGGCGAAAGGCCGTACTAGCCCCGACGGCGGGCTCCCATTGTTCGCCTCTCGTTCTCCCAGGCACATAAAGTATAGAGGAGGCGCTGACCGGAGTAAAGGAGACGATGGGGGACTGAAACACTATATGACATGTGAAAATGGAAGCAAGCATGATGGGAAGGTAAAAACATAAACCTGCTTCCTGGCTGCCTAATGGTGATGTTCGCATTTCTTTGTGACCTCAGCAGCCCGTCTATGCAGGTTTTCACAGGCTCTGCGCTTGTGTTCGCAATCTTACGAGCACCGCAAATCTTGTGTGTGCGCTGGGCCTACAGTTCAGTGGTTTCTGAAGCAATCACAGAAGGCGTTTGCTGTGAAGGGATTAAACATTCCTAGCGCTTCGCGCCACCACATCGCAGGATGAACTAGGCTGTAGCGAAGAAAAATGTGTCTCGGTGACACACACACCTGCGCCACACAGTGCACAGCGCCCTCTCCGCCCTCCTCGTGTCCGCATTTTCGCTCCGCAAGCCTTTTTACAGCCTTTCTCTCTCTCTCTTCTTCGTGTAACCTAAGAAACAGTTCCTACATCGTCTTACCATCAAACTGTGTCATAAAAGCTATCACACTAAAACCAAGACAGACTTGAAAAAAAGAAAAACAACGCTTACGAGATCTGTTCTTACCTAGTGCTTGCCGTTAGCAGTAAGGAAAAACTAACACCCGGTTTCATTTCTGAGAGGACTGATCAGCACTGCACGATGTGAACTGTGCGGCTGAACTGGGTTCCAGAAGCCGGCACCGGAATGGCTGTCGCCATCAAAGGGAAGGTTTAATCGTTCGGCCTTCTCTACAACGGCCATGAATACATTAATGAAATCCTACGCAGCCGATACGGCGTATACATCTTCCACCCCGCAACGTACAGATGGGGTATGCCGCTGACTAAGTTGCACCTCGACGACGATTCCCTTAACTTTGTCGTTCATTGCGTTGTCGAATACGACCACTGCGCCTACATGTGGGGGATCCTATCGGACATAAAGTCGCGGATTGGCGGCATATATACCGGTTCTATACCCTCGCTAGGACATGGAGCCGCCCGGAGAATCTGCGGCCAATTCCGACACTCAGCATCTTCTCTGCTCGCGTTGTGGGTGAACGGATGTACAGTGTTTGATTTCTTGGCCCCGGAATTCTCGCATCGTGTGTATTATCTTGACCTGCAGAGCCTGACGTGGCATCGCGTTCCGACCAGTGCAGAGGCCCCGGCTAGCCGCTGCTTCCACACGGCGTCCGGGGTCGGAAACCAAATGTATGTTTCAGGTGGCCAGGCGTTCAGCATAAAGATCAACGACCGGTACGATAATTCCTTGCATTATCTGGAAACCACCACCTCGATGTTTGTGCACCAAAGAGGGGAATGCGAGCGCCCCAAAGGTCGCAAACGTCACTGTGCCTTCGTGTATGAAGAGCTGTACATCTTTGTTGGTGCAACG
Organism: Amblyomma mixtum; assembly: GCF_055824585.1. Lineage (NCBI taxonomy): Eukaryota > Metazoa > Arthropoda > Arachnida > Ixodida > Ixodidae > Amblyomma > Amblyomma mixtum. The sequence continues at coordinate 385,738,565 of NC_143014.1, read as the reverse complement.
GACAGCTGGGTGCCTACTGTGCAGACATGCATACGTATGACATCCAGGAGTCCTGTTGGATGGAAGTGACACCATGTGTGTTGAGCGCGTCTGCTAGGCACTCGGCCGGCTGCAGCGTGATGGGATAAGGGATGTTAGTTTTCCGTGGCAACCATTTGAGCAGAGAACAAATCGACGTTTCTGAAGATGAAAAGCCGATAACTGACCTGCACGTGTTGCACTAAGCACCTACGCTGCAGAACTTGTGTCTCTCTGCTGTCGTCGACGCAGGTCTGGACGTAGGCGGATTACCGGCAGCTATTAGTAACGAGATCAACGCTATCTCTTCTGGCTCATTATAGACAGCGGACGCGTGCGGCACTTCGAACGAATGGCGCCCCTTCAATGGAGGCACAGACACTGGTGCGGTGACCACAATAGCGATATAAATGCTTCTAGTTGAGTACGACATTTTTGTTTCTGAAAAATGGCCTAAAAACTGAGCCACCGCGGCGCGGAAGCAACAGCGTCTTACCGCCTAGGAGCGCCCTGCTCTGCGATCAGCGCTCCGTCCTCGGCAGCCAGTAGAATCGTGACTGTGGTCCGCAGCTCTTGTGCGTATTCAGCGAGACCATCGAACGCTTTGCAAAACGCGGATGTGTCAATAGCGGGGCAGTGGTTGGCGGGTCGCTGCGGCGTCGTGGGAAACCAACGGGATGACGAACTCGCCACCCCGCAGACCAGCTGCCTCCCAACGACACCTCGTTCGAGTTTGGGGACCAGCGTGCGGTGATTCGCGGTCAACTAACACTGGCAGAACTGTGCTTCGCACATTGAGAGCGCGGTTTCATCGCCAGCGCACGCGTTTAGAGTTGCAGCGTGCGTCTTTCTTAGGTGCCCCGTGGAAAGGCAGGTGCCCCACGGACATTCTACGAGCTACGCAGGCCTCGATTGTGGTACCGCGTAGCTCGCCGTAGCTCGTAAAACGTGGCAAAGTTTTAACGTGCCTTACCCGAGTAGTCGTGCGAAATAATTTGCTTAGCCTGGTTGACTCATGGTTTTGTTTTGCTCGGTCGTTGGCACCTCTGGCTACAATAAACATAGGTTAAATGCCTATGAGCTTAAGCTGGTCTATCTGCTCGCGCCGCAGGTGAAAGTCGAAGACAACATTGTGCAATGCGCAGCGCGAGGTTTTGTAGCAGTTAAACACGAGGAGTGATCGCCTACGGTGATAGCATATAGTGCCCTCGTGCAGTGACCAGTGATGCTCATTTGTTCTCGCCACCTAGGGTTCGAAACCCGGTCACAGCAATTTTTATTTTATTTCTGCAGGGGCTGAGCTATGCTCAGCTTTGCCAAGGTCACCTTCAAGGTCGAATTTAACGCAAACTCGGTGAGCTAGTTATACATACTGAAATATTTGCGCAGAAAAAACGAGGACAAAGCAAGACAGGCAAGAACGAGTGCTAACTCACAACTGAAGATTTATTCCGAAACAAAGGCACATATAAATAGAAAAAACAAAACGAATCATACCAATATGACATCAATAACATCACATGTCACCCCCTGTGTACCCCAGTGATTTTGCCAAGAAGCGGAACTCCCTATCAGAGAAGCGGACGGAAGTCTGGCTGATGCATTATCTCCGCTGATACGGATATGAAACGCCTCCATGAGTTCCCGCACAAGTTGGTCCCTATGCCTGAACAGAATTGTTGCTTGGTCAAAGAGCGGTTTACACTGCAGCTTCTTATCACCGGCATTACAAGTGCGGCAATGTTTTGGGAGGTTGTCAAGGGAATCTCCCCTGAGTAATCTTCGGTGTTCACCTGATCGTTCGTTGACGCATCGCCCTGTTGGCAGATGTACATCGAACCACAGGATAGCGGCAGCTTATACACAACTCCCCTGGCACAGGGAACGAACGGGGCTGTGTGCTTGATACTGAACTAATTTTTTCTTCCTTTCCTTCTGCCGCCTCCTTCCTTCCGGCTGCTCACCTGGGAACAGATTGAAGCCAACTTTCTAGGTGCGGAAAACACATCAGGAACGTTGTAACGTCCGGCTAGGTTCTTCAGCCCATGCGCCAACCTGTGCACGTACGATATAACGGCGACCCTTCGCCGGTCTGTTTACCGGAGTTTGGGCCTCGAACCTGCGTTGATCCACCTTGACAACCTCCCGCAGGCTTCCACGATTGTTTGCGGAGGGTACCCACTCTGTATCAGCCTTTCCAACTGAAATGCAACACTTTCGTTCATGACATGTGGGCACCACTTGAAGACGGCCGCTTTAAGACAGGAAGTGACTATCACATTTTTTACGACTTTGGAGTGGCCAGATGAGTAACCAAGCAACGATTTCTTGGCCCTGGGAGGGTATGCCCAACAGAGGTGTTTGGGGCGAAAATGCAATGACAGGTCTAGGAAGCTAGTTATACATCGTGAAGTAATGCTTTCACAATAAAACTTTGACGCACAGAAAAGATGTAACGAAAACGCATTTCTGCGGTAATATTGTAGTCATGTCAGATCTGCTAGCGCAACTTCATGCGCTGATGAAACGTATGTCCTCAGGTCACATTTCCTCGGGAGTGGTGGCCATACACGTAGTAACCCGTTTAATTTGTGCAGCCGGCCGCCGCGGTGGCTCAGCGGTTATGGTGCTCGGCTGCTGACCCGAAAGACGCGGGTTCGATCCCAGCCGCGGCGGCCGAATTTCTTTGGAGGCGAAATTCTAGAGGCCCGTGTGCTGTGTGATGTAAGTGCACGTTAAAGAACCCCAGGTGGTCGGAATTTCCAGAGCCCTCCACTACGGCGTCTCTCATAGCCTTAGTTGCTTTGGGACGTTAAAAACCATAAACCAAACCAAACCTAATTTGTGCAGCCATATCTTGAAAGCAAAGCAGATGCAAGATTCACTCATCCGGTTCCGTATGCACGATGATTCTATTGACTTTGTCTCTCCGGATATCGGGTCTATGCGGCACATTGTACCATGGCACTGAATCGTTCAACTGTTTTATGCACAGCCCTGTTTTTAAGGCGAGAGAAAAGGTGACAGAATTTTGTGTAAACATGAGAAAACTAAGAAAAGTTGTCTGAATCGAGATGACTCTAGATTCTTTTGATTACAGACTTCACTTCTTGGCTTTCACGGACAAAAGTTTGCAGGCCGGAAGTAAATTAGTATCGTGGGATCTAAAAAGTTCAAGGGTTTGACAGAAAGTGTCGAATGTGAGGTGAGAGTTTATGCTAAAGTTAATCTCTTGTACGCAGTTTTTCCTGTGTTTTCGAATGTTTGCTACCACTATCGATCGACTGCCCGATGCGATGGGACACTGATTGCGTTAGCTTATCCTTCCTCCTCTGATAGCACCAAGAAATTAATTAAATATGTGAGTGGTGTTCTTGAATATGTTTCTGTTTTGAAACCTGCCGTTGTCAGTAGGTCAATATTAAAATCTTGGTCAAGAGAACGGCAGGTTTCAAACGTGAAAATAAATGAAGAACACCACTCACGTATTTAATGAATTTCTTGTTGTTATCAGAGGGGGAACGATAAGCTAAAATCAATGTCCCGTCGCATTTGACCGTTGTTCTATAATTCTTACAAATAATATGATGAGTAAAATCCTTGCTAGCCACCAGGGGAATGACTGTACTCTCAGTTACGAAATACTTCTGCGACATCAAAGATCCTATGAACATTCCAAATAAAGCAAAGGGGTGTGAATGAAGACTTTCGGTTTGATTGACCTCGTTTTGGAGTCCTGTCTTACAACCCAAGTACGCTTGTGTTGGTGTTATATACCAGTTTCCTAACTTAAATATGCTTGCTAATGGTCAGGGGCTATGATTGTTCGTAGAATTATCTCGAGTGTGACTTTTCTTTTTTAGTTCATGATCATGGATACCGAATTAGTTTAAGGTGATCTCCTATTCAGTATCCCTTGCGATTGGGCCATTTTGAATTAATTATTCATCCGCTGCCCCGCTCAGAAGTAGGAAACTCGGGCGAGTGTACGGGGAAACTAAGAGGTAGGGAAACGATTACCTGATGATAGGTCTCCTGTAGGTAGCTAACAACTGCCTTCTCACTCTCGGGAGCAAACGATAAGAGACTCAAAACGGTCGCTGGAATGGAATACAAAGGGCAATTCATCGGCTTCGACTACGATGGTCCTGTAGACTTTGATCGCTACTCAATCTGAGTAGGTCGAAAGGTTGGGAAGACAACTATCACGCAGCTCCCGGAGTTGCAGCATCTGATGACTTCTCCGACGCAGCGGAGGTGACAACGAAGATGAAGGAATGTTCACCTAAAATGGAGCATCGGCATCAGCAGGGGACAACCTTTGTGCATGGTCCGCTTTAGAAATTCTCAGCTTGATCTGAGTGGGGCGCTGAACAATTGTTTTCGTGCGCAGAAAGATTGTGAACTGACCCGTGGCATCGAAAAGGCTTTTGGTTGAGTCAGGTTATTGAAAACAACCATGAGATGGCGAAAATATTTGCTTTGAAATAGAAGCGTTCGACCACACTGTACCTCGCCTTTCCGTCCGTAGAGCGGGGCAGGTCTAGCACAAACATTTTTTTTTACGGGAACAACTGACCTGAGGACAAAGCAGCCCTTGCGCAGGGAAAAACTTCCTCAGCGTCTGACACTCGCACTGATCCACTGGCTCACAGCAGGAGAATCAGCAGCAGTAAAAACTGGAGGTGCTTTTTTTATGCGGATGGTCCTGGTGTGTGCCAGTGGATCAGTGCGCGAGTTCTGCGCTCTGTGGACAGAACTGCAGGAGTCAGTGTGTAGGCGCTAAGGGAGTTTTTCCCACCGGAAGGGCTGCTTCGTCCTCACGTATGATGAAAGGCCGTTGCACTTGTCTACTGGCATTCGAACTGCGTTTGGCCGAAGGGCACCACCTTTAGCAGGCTGCGAGTGCGTTCGAAACTGGGCTCGGCCTGCGAGGGCCGCATCGGGGTTTACGGAGCTTCTCCCAAACGTACACCACTGAAGAAAGCCGAGCGCCAGGCCGGGGGACGCTTGTACCCATTTTTACCGGTGGGTGTCCGGTGGTGGGTTTCGAACCAACCACCTCCGGCAGCCGAGACGGGCGCTCAGACCACTGGGCCACCTAGACACCTGAGAACACCTCCCTCCCCTCAGCGTACACTGTCGAGAAAAGGAGCTGTTCTATAACGGCAGCTACACAGAGACATTTTTCCGACGCCACAGACCCGACGAGCCCGCCTCTCCGCCGACACAACCCCAACTTGTAGCTTATGCGCGGGCTCCCCGACTCCGTGCGTCATTGTCTGGGAATGTGTGGTGAGCATCCCCTAACCACCCATCCACTGAGCCTCGTGGGACCACAGGCTGCCCCTCCCCCTGCCAAGCCACCAACTTCTGCTGGCCCGCCGCTTGCGCGAAAATGTAGTCAGCGCTGAGACTTTCGAAAGAAAAGTTTTACCTTCGAAGCCAAAGTCCGCTTTAATAAAATTTTCACTGTCCCCGGTACAAGTAAAATTCTAATTCCGTCTAATAAAAGCCCACAGAGGCATTTTACGCTCATTTGTTTTTTCCTTCGTCACTATTCTTATGTTTGGTTGCATGTTTGTTTGTTTGTACCCTAGACGCGTTGTGATGTGTTTCTCGTTTCTACTCTTCTTTCATAAAATTACTTTCTGTCTCTCGCTTCTACTCGCTGTACCCATCTCGTCTTCGTCGTCGTCTTCGACGCCGAATATCAGGTCACTATGCAACTACCGTCCGAAAGGTGTTCTTCCTTTTATAATTTGCGTTATAGTACACTGGCTTAGTAAGCAATAGTGCGAAAACGAAGAGTTCCCGCCAGGAAGCCTGTTCTGGTAATTTCCATAGTGTGCGAGAGAACGAACGCGGCTTTTATTAGACGGAGAAAGTGGATGATAATCTGAATGGCGCCGGCTCGTGCCGCGCGCGAGCCGCGCGATCTACGGCCAGAGAACAAGCCCGCAGTGGTCCTGGAAAGACGAACATGTCCCGTCTGCTATCAATGGGGACCCCGGTGCGAACGGCATCGCCTACGGCGAATGACAGGAGTCGTTCGGCGGAAGATGGGAACATCCCCGAGGCCGCGATCGACAGGGTGCCGGAGAAGTCCGCGGACGAAACGGAGCTGCGACGAGAGCCGCCGCGCAGTGGAGATGAGCCCCGCCGTTCGCCGCGGCCTTCCACCCCGGACGGCGTATTCCCTTCCGTCCAGCGGGACGCGGTGAACATGCCGCTTGCGTGCCTCATTTTCGCCGTCCTGGCGGTGATCGCCGCCACGTGCTACATCGTCGTGTCGCGGCTGATCTTCATCGCACAGTGGCTGTCCGCGAACGGCCTCTCCTCCTACAAGAATCACCGAAGTCCGGCCGCCCCCGGAGCCAAGTGGGGAGCCCCGCGGATATAGATGCCGGGCTTTCGGCACGGTCCCGCACCAGGTGCCTTGCATGGTGCCACCGTTTGGAGCTGCAAGGACGCGGCCGCCGTCGTCGCAGTTTTACGTCTCGTTCCTACGACTGGGACCGCTACGCTGATAAGCCCAGAAGATGCGGTCAATAAAGGTTACTATCGTACGCAACAAAGTTGGTACCAGCACGTGATTTACACATAGCTACGCACTTTTGATTTTGAAGTGCTGAAATACGTTCTAAGGATTTCAAGTTAGCAAACCTTTTTGCAGACCCAGTTTTTCGGCCGCACTGCAGCTCTCCTGGCTGAGGCAGCCAGGAGAGCATTGTATTCCGGGAAGTCCGGCCGAGTCTCCGCGAAGTCCGGCCGTCCCTGGTGGCAGGTGGCGAGCCCCGCGGATATATACTCCGTTTCATACATAGCAGTCATGGAGGAAGGAAAGAAAGTTTTCCTTCCTCCAAGATAGCAGTCAACGCAGCTAAGGCTGCGGCGCCTGTTCGCGCTCCTCGTCCGCATCGTAATGTAGTGCGTCGAAAGTGAAAAGAGTAATGAACTGAAAATTAAAGTTAATGTTGGTCGATATTGTAGTATAATAATGAAAGTGTTTTATTTTTCAAAAAGATTGCTTTTTTTATGTTCTTCAAAACAGAGTGCCTTAGTTTTCTGGGTTTTTTTCCGGCTCCTCCTGTATCAGGTTTTCGCACCTAGGCTGGCCGGTGATGTCGTCTGCTTTCGTTTTCTGTTTCTGAGTGCGCAAAAATGTCACCGCTATCTCCTACTCGCTTGTTTTCTTCGCCCACTTCGGCTTCAAAAACATCTCCTGCTCGCCTATTCTCCAAGCTGAAGTCTCCGAAATTTTCGAAAGACTGCAAGCAGGTGATTGTCAGCGTTTACTCTAGTGTAAGGAAGCGCTTCCCGGAGAAGACTGTGCGTGAAGTTCTAGAAACTGTGGGCGAGGTGACCGGGGTGAGCCCTCGGACAGTTGCGAGGTTCAAGAAAGAAGGTCTCTCTACTGGAATAAGATCACCGCAAAAACGACCTAACAAGGTGACAATATCTAGCTCTCGCAATGTTAAATATGACAGCTTTGCACTCAGCGCCATCCGAATCAAGTTACATCGTATGGATGCAGTACACTACACTGCCTTTTCCCTTCGAAACAAGTAAACAGCGCTGTGTTTTCCAAAGTAGGTATTTGAGTTCGACAGTTTCGAGTTTCTACCTAATGAATCTTTTAAGAAAAAATTGGCAGTGGCTTAGCTCTGGTTAAGCCTGGATATACAAGCGAAAAGCTGCAGCTATGCTTTCTTTGACGTCATGGCTGTCGCAGTTCGCGCACAATGCACTGGGAGCACCAAGGTAGCGTTGTAGATTTTGAGCCAACTCCCTCGCTACCACTTCTGGGTCTTCTTTTCTTCCTTCCATGGCGAAGGTCTGCGCCTCTTCTACGGCCGCCGCCGCCGCTCACGCGTGCGTTTTCGCAACGCCTTGCGAAAGAACCTTCTCTTTGGACGGAGACCGCCGACCCAACCGTCCCAAGCGGTTAACCGATGGCAAGGAGAAGTAACGACAGAGCGCGCGCCGCGGCGTGCGGCCTCTTATGTCCGCCGCCGCTGCTCAGGCGTTATCGCAACGCCTTGCGATAACGCGATAAGAACGCGATAAGAACCGCTAGCAGCGGCGAAGGGTAAACCTGTGGCGAGGAGGAGAATGGATGGGGTGGCGAGGAGGAGGAAGGGCGCGCCGCGGCGGCGCCAAGGGGTGGCTCACGCGAAGCGCGTTGTTGACGAGCCTAGTGAAGCTTTGCGCTTCAAAATAAAAAACCAGCCAAGCCGGGAGTCGAACCTTGACCCCTTATAAAATGAACACAGGCACGCGCTTCGTACCACTCAGCCACGACGCGAAGCGGACGGATACATTTCGCTTGTTTTTTGCAGCGGACTACTTTCGTACTTTTGGCAGCGTTGACTGGTATGTATGAAACGGAGCATAGATTCCGGGCTTTCGACACGGTTCCGCACCAGGTGCCTTGGAAGGCGGCACCATTTAGAGCCGCAGGGTCGCGGCCGCCGTCATCGCAATTTTACGCCTCGTTCCTACGACTGGGACCGCTACGCGGATAAGCACAGATGATGCGGTCAATAAATGTTACTAGTGTACGCAACAAAGTTGGTACCGGCACGTTTTTACTCTTAGCTGCGCACTTTTGATTTTTTATATGCTGAAATTTGTTCTAAGGATTCCAAGTTAGCAACACTTTTTTCAGATTCAGTTTTGCGTCCGCACTGCAGCTCGCCTGGATGAGGCAGCGCACATTTCATATCATATCGCACTACTGGAGAGCGAATTTCCAATATTAGTCTTGTGTCAGATTGCCTTTGATTCTCATTCCTTTATTCCTGTTTGTATATATTTCCTTTTTCGCGTGAGTAAACTTTCATTTGCAAGATAACGCCTGTATTGTCGTCTTCTCACTTGTCTTCGCTCTTCAGTGCTATGATGTATAGTTCAATCCAACCTTCCCAAGTTTCCGTCATTCTACATTACATTAAGCTTCACAAGTAATCATGAAGTAATTATTTATTAGAAGTATTTAATGCACTTCCGTTATTTTTTGGAAGCAGCAATTACTTGCCTTCGCGCGAATTTAGGATACTAATTAGTAATGTAACTGAATTACTGTGCACAAATAATTTTTCCATGGGTAGTATACTCAAAACACCGACGTTTAGCGAGAAACGCGACTACATCATTTCAGCTTCCACCCCGCTGCAATCGGTACCGACACCGACTTCTCACGCGTTTCTCCGCTGCCTGCTTGCTTAGTGCTTGTAGCTGTTTTTGACATACAGCTGAAACAGTAGCGCTCAGTTTCCATGGCTGTTTCTGTGGTGTTGGCCGTCTTAGTAACGAGAGCCGAGTCCGTGCTGCTGTCCCATGACCAAGAAAGACCAAGACGCTTTATTGAACGCAGACAGCCTATATATACATGAAATGACGTCACAAGACAGAATCGAAGACAATCCACAAAACCGAAACAAGAACTAAGCCACCGCGGTAGCTCAGTGGTTATGGTGCTCGGCTGCTGACCCGAAAGACGCGGGCTCGATCCCGGCCGCGGCGGTTGAATTTCTTTGGAGGAGAAATTCTAGAGGCCCGTGTACTGTGCGATGTCAGTGCACGTAAAAGAACCCCAGGTGGTCGAAATTTCCGGAGCCCTCCACTACGGCGTCTCTCATAGCCTTAGTCGCTTTGGGACGTTAAACCCCATAAACCAAACCAAACCGAAACAAGAACTGAAACAAGTACAGAAAACACATGAACCACAATACAAACATACTCCCTTTCTTGGGGGAAAACGATTCACAGATACATATAAAAATTGACACACAAACAAGGAAACACACACTCTCTCTCTCTCTCTTAGAAAAAAATTCACAACTACATTGAAAATTGACAAACAACAAAGCACACTTATTTCATTTATTTCACTTATTCCACTTATTCTCTTATTCAATAACGCTTATTTTTCTTATTCCCCGGGGAAAAAGATTTACAGCTACATTAAAAAATGACACAAGCAAGAGAACACACTCTATCTATGCACACAAAAAATGTACATAGAAACAAAACAAAAACAAGTCACTTTGTTACAAAGTTCTGGAGCCACAGAGACTTCCGCACAGTCCTCTT